>NC_089235.1:51437445-53837445 GCF_963924675.1 Phocoena phocoena | reverse complement strand
TCTTCCTCTTCCTCTTGTCATCCTCCCCTCCTCTCCCTTCCCCTCCCCCTCCTCTCCTTCTCCTTCCAGTGTTTCCTGTTCCTCCTCTTGCTCTCCTTTTCCTTTTCTTGTTGTTCTTGTCCTCTTCTTTCTGATTCTGCTTAGTGGTAATATATTTATCACACACTGTGAAATAATTTACCTTTTTGAGGCTCCATGTTTTCATGAGCAATATGGTATAACACTTATTTTGGAGATTATTGAGATAACATGTCTTAAAAGATAAACTGAGCCACATTAAACATTTTTAAGAGTTTTTGTAAGCAAAAATCAATTTGAATCAGGCAGCACCAAACTGGCAGTGTTTAGGAGCATTCCACCAACTGTGGCTCAGGAAAGACTTTATAGGACAAAGGCAGAAGCAAAGCAAGGAAATTATTGATTGGCTGCAGCTTAAAGCCTAGTTGACCGTTTGTGATTGATTGTCCTTAGGTTTCAATTTTTAAATTTAAGGCAGTTACAGGCTTAGATTTCAGTTTGCTTAAGTAGCCCAGCATGGCATTAGAGGCACCTCAGTCTAACTGCCTCCTTGTGTAATTAATTTAATGCATGTATGAAAGTACATACCATAATATTTGACATACAATTAGCTCTTGAAAAATAACAGTTGATTATATTCACATATATCTAAATAGTTGAACCTGAAAACATGTAAAGTTTGAAAATGTGAATTTTTGAGGGTTTGGAACACAAGAGTTTTCTCTGAATCTGAGAAACAGTTTTGCACAATGTTCTCAGTAACAATAGTCCCTTTACTAGGAGCTTTTTAATTATATAGCAAATCTTTTTTTAGTACTTGTCATGTTTAACTCACTTAATCCTAATCATAACTTTATGAGGTATCTTTAGTATTACCATTTCCATTTTACAAATAAGAACATCGAGACACAAAGATATTAAGAATTCACCAAAGTTACCCAGGTATTAAGTGGCAAGTGAAGGTGTGAACCCAGGAAGTCTGTTCCTCATTCTGTCCTTTAGCCTGTCTGCTATGCTTTGGTAAAATTCTAGCTTAAGACTGTAAAAGAAATATACCCAAAGAAACAATTGCCTTAAAGAAATCAGGGTGATAATGGTAGGCATAATAGGTGATGAATGTTTAAAGTTTAAGAAAAAGAAGAGTTGACAGTAAAGCATCCAAAAACAGAGATATTTTTCTCTAATTCAGAATGAGAATAGCCAGTGTGGCTGATCAAAAAATTTAGCAAATCTAATATTTGCAAGAGCCAGTGTGTAGCATTTCAACTGTCATAGTCTCTGCCCTTCATCCCCCTTCTACTTTTCTTTATCTTGACTTATTACTTTTCAATTTGCATTTCTCTGTAATGAGTATAAACGTTCATTTTCAATACACTTGTTAACCATCCAATTTTTCTCTTCCTTGACTTGCTTATTTATGTTCATTGTTCATTTTCCCATTTGGGTTTTTTTTTGTATTTTTCTTTTGGACATAAAGGAGTTTCTCTTTATTGAAGTCTATATTTATAAACATATATACAAACAATAACTGTGTACAGTGTATCAATCAATGTATGTACAGAGAAATGTGTTAAATCTACCACAGTTACATATATTATCAGAGCTGAAAGACAACTGATAACTAAATACCATCTCTATTTTGACATTGAGAACCTAATATTCATAAGGCTGCAAAGTACCACCAGATGATGGTAGAATCAGGACTGGACTCCAGGTACCCTAACTCCAAATCCAGTACTTATTTCCAGTAATTCATCCTTTTCCCCAAAGATGCAGTTATTCAGGCTTATCTGACTGCATATACGTGCATGTGTATGAGACCTTTGCCCTAAAGTTAATAGCATTAGTTTAAAAAGAAAGTATTATTTTAAAATATAATTATCCCTGTAAATATCAATGAACATATTTGATTTGGCTGCTAATGAAACAAGATGACAAAAGAGTTGTTCTGCCTTTTTCTTATCAAAGTCTTGGAAAATGGATAACTTTGTCAAAGAAAGAAAGAGCGTATGTCATCCAGGGTCAACTGAAGTGCAGAAAAAATAGCACAGAGAATATTGGTTCTTATATATTTGAAAAGTACCTTAAAAATCCTATTTTCAGGGCTCCCCTGGTGGCACAGTGGTTGAGAGTCCGCTTGCCGATGCAGGGAACACGGGTTCATGCCCCGGTCCAGGAAGATCCCACATGCCGCGGAGCGGCTGGGCCCGTGAGCCATGGCCGCTGAGCCTGCGCATCCGGAGCCTGTGCTCTGCAACGGGAGAGGCCACAACAGTGAGAGGCCTGCGTACTGCAAAAAAAAAAAAAAAAAAAAATCCTATTTTCAAAGGAATAGTATAGGTAATTGGATGGTACCTCATTAATAAGAAAATGAATCAGTAGGCCAACTTCACAACGAAACTGGAATGTACATTACTGAAATTCCAGATCCTTTATAATTAAAAGTCCAAAGCATTATAATTTTATCTTTAGTTCTTTTAAAAGTAAAAGCTGGGGCATATTGACAGGAACTTCTCAGCCAATTCAATAATACATAAACTCAAGTTTTACATATTGCATATGGAACTTGCATGTCTCTCGAAGTGAGTTTTGAATGTTATAGCAATTTATGATATACCAAATACATTCCTCTGAAGATCAGAATTTTAGGAAATCTATTACTTCCTTTATGTGAATCTCAAAGAAAAATATTATTTTGTTTAAGTAAAAACTTTTCTTTTTATGCCGTAATGAGATGTACAGTAATGGGAGTTGCTGTGATTGTACCTTAAGTTGGTCCCTTTTTAGTGATAATGCTTTATTCATCAGTAATTGGCCATGGAAGACTAAGTATCAACCACCTTGTTTAGTTTTTCGAAGCTAGAATCAGGCTGTCAGACCTCCACCCCCTTGCTATTATCTGCTATTCCAGTTAATTCCTATCAAAAGTCATCCAATGAGGGCCTTGATCAATACATTGTATGAAAAAAAGTCAGCTCCTTCACTCTCACATAACAAGAATTTGTTCATACTCAAAACTGCTTATCTAAGAAAGGCCCTAAAGGGAAATTTTATAATTGTATCCATCATATTTATAAGGTTGAGCCACTTTTTTTTTTTTGCAGTACACGGGCCTCTCACTGTTGTGGCCTCTCCCGTTGCGGAGCACAGGCTCCGGACGCGCAGGCTCAGCGGCCATGGCTCACGGGCCCAGCTGCTTCGCGGCATGTGGGATCTTCCCGGACCGGGGCACGAACCCATGTTCCCTGCATCGGCAGGCAGACTCTCAACCACTGCGCCACCAGGGAAGCCCTTGAGCCACTATTTTAATCAC
Organism: Phocoena phocoena; assembly: GCF_963924675.1. NCBI lineage: Eukaryota > Metazoa > Chordata > Mammalia > Artiodactyla > Phocoenidae > Phocoena > Phocoena phocoena. The sequence goes on along the minus strand of NC_089235.1, from coordinate 53,834,114 downwards.
TGATATTTAGAAGTGCTAATATGATGATCCTCTCCCTGCACGTTCAATACTGTGCCTGCAAATCTTAAACTGGAGATATGTGAAATTCTGTAATTTTCTTGCAGAGTAATTTACAGTTTTATCTGGCTGCAATCATTCAATTACACTACATACCAGGAACTCTATTAATTTAGAGGTAGAGTTCTTTTTGTTATTCTTTTATTATCAACTATATAAGACAGAGTATATGGAGGCTTCACCAGGAAGAAAGCAGCCTTCATGATAGGCTGATGGAAAAATCTCGGGGCATGATGAGCTTGGACTAGAGGATCTATGGTTTATTTTAGCTGTGAAACCAAGCCAGCACATAAAGTTCCAACATCCAGGAGAATTTACACACTTTAACTCAGGATACAATTGATCTTTAAGCTCTGACCACTTTCTTTGCCCTGGTGGGTAAAGTATTATAGCCCAGAATTTTTGAACAGAAGTAATCATTATAGTTTGATTAATTCGTAGCACCACTGCATTACCTGAGCTGAAACAGAGCATAAGTCAGTGACTAGAAGAAAATATCAAGGTCTTTGATGAGAAGAAAGAATAGGTATTATATCAGAGATCCAACTAAATAGACAGTTTATACAAGTGAACACAAGTGTCCTTAGGAGGATACCAAATCAACTGGACGTCCATATTGAGATTTAATGAAGAGTAACAATAGCTTGGAGGGCATGAGAATTCTTAAGAACGTATCTCAAGGTTTTACTAATGGAGAGTATTTGCAAATTATAAGTAAACCTTCTTCTATAAAAAAGGTCAGGACTTCCCTGGTGGCGCAGTGGTTGAGAGTCTGCCTGCCGATGCAGGGGACACGGGTTCGTGCCCCGATCTGGGAAGATCCCACATGCCACGGAGCGGCTGGGCGTGTGAGCCATGGCCGCTGAGCCTGCGCATCCGGAGCCTGTGCTCCGCAACGGGAGAAGCCACAACAGTGAGAGGCCCGTGTACCGCAAAAAAAAAAAAAAAAAAAAAAAAAAAAAGTCAAAGTGGGGGAAACATGAAAATAATAACATTTATTAAATACTCATTGCAGTGGAAGGACTGTAAATGAAGAGCTTCCCTTGGCTGTTTCAAGAAACTTCAACTTCAACATGACATTAAGTTAATTCATAAACACTTTCTTCCACAACCAAAATTATTTTCTAACGTTCACTAGATCGTACCACAATTCACCTAGTCTCACAAGTCAGAAATCTAGGAGCTATCCATGACACCTCCATCTCACCCCAAAATCCCATCCAAATTCTGATTCTCCTTCTCAACTATCTGTCCTTCGCCTCTGTCTCCATTGTCATCACCTTGCCCAAGTTACCAACATGTCTCTTTTAAAATCTACTTCACTACATTACAGCCAGGTTGATCATTTTAAGATGCAAGTCAGATTATTACACTCCTCTGCTTAAAACCACTCAACAGCTGCCTAAGGTCATGAGAATAATGACTGGAGTCCGGGCATGACCTCATTTCTATCCTACTGCCTCATATTCTGAAGAGTTAAATAAGCTTAAAGAATTTCAATAGTTAGTAAAATATCATGCATCTGGAAAGTGATAGAGCTGAAACTCAAACCTAGTTTTGGCTAACTCTAAATCCCATGGTTTTTAAATGTTCCATGCTATGCAATCCTCACAAAAATCCAATTTACAAATATAGCAACTACTTATTTAATTATATAGATTCCTGAACATCTATTTACTAAAACTATCTGTAATGTGCCAGTCACTGGTACCGGAAATAGGATGCTGAAAAAGACTGAGAATTTTTGTTTGCTCAAGTTTACAATCTGGAGCAGAGGAGTGGATAAGTAGGTAGGTAGGTAGGTAGGTAGGTAGATAGATAGATAGATAGATAGATAGATAGATAGATAGATAGATAGATAGATTTAAACAATGATGAGTGCTATAAAGGATCAAAAAAAGAAGATAATGGAATCAGTGGTAATGGAAGTAGAAAGAGTGATAGGCCAGTTCAGACTGGTTGATAAAGGAAGTGTCTCTGAGTCAGTGATATTTTAGCTGACCTTTGAATGATAAAAAGTCAGCAGAATGACTTTTTTGCAGTTGTGAGAAACAGTGAAGGGAAAAGAATATAAATAAATACAGGATATACACTTTTTGTGTTTGAAAACTGGCTCTCGCATATACCAGCTGTGATTAATGTCATTTAATGTCATCTTCATTAATTTCTATAAAATGGAAATAATAGTAATACCTACCTAAGAGTTATGATTACTAAATAACTTAATCTATAAAAAGGGGAGATTTGATTAGTACTTGAACGTGGCAAACACTATTTTAGTGTTAGATATCACCACCACCGTCATCATCATGGTCATCATCTTGTTCATTCTAGGCAGAATAAATGGATTTTCAAGGCCTTAAAGCTGGAGCAAGCTTGGTGAGGTCACTGCTATTGTTATCATCCTAATATACGGAAGACTGAGCCAGGATTCTAACTATGGTGCCTCAGTTCAATCACTTTTCATCCTAGCTTGCCAAGTACATTGAATGTTAAGTAATAGACTAGCTCAAGTTCAGTTGTTATTTTCAGTTTCTCATGTCTGAGACTTAAAGGGTGACAATTATTTGCTTTAAGGAATATAAATAATTTGAGTTAAATAAACTCTTCTAGAATCCCACATATATTAACAGCTCACCATCTGTACCTTATTGCCATAGTATTCAAGTACTAAATAGAAATCACACTATATTAAAATAATACTGAGGCTCAAATATATTAAAATAATAGTATAAAGAAAATATTTTATTAAACTATCATAAATGTATGATTATATAAATGAATCACTTTATGTTGCGAGTCGTTAAAGTACTTATGGATGAATCATCACCATTTTTGTAATACATTATCAAGTGATTCTGTAAAAAGTTTATACACAATATATAGAATATATTATATAAAATATATGACAAATATCAAAATATTAAGAATATTTTTGGATATAGGTGATGGGTATATCAACCTTATTCTACCATTTATTATGTTTTTAAGTATTTTTGAATTATCTCATAACAAATAGCCTCCTTTAAATAAGCCATTGCATTAGTTTAAATTACGGAAAATCACATAATGCAAAGGATCAGCTGAGGAAGAAGAACAGAGAAAAAGAATCTGAAGAGCATTCTAGAAAATAAGATATATCAGAAGTAAGTACAATTCTAAAGTAGAGAATTTTATAAAGTGAACACTACTTTAGTTTAGGTCTTCAAAAACGTGTACTTTTTTTTTCATTCTTCAGGAGCAAACCACTTTGGACTTGCACTATAAAACCCATACATAGGGCTTCCCTGGTGGCGCAGTGGTTGAGAGTCCGCCTGCCGATGCAGGGGACACGGGTTCGTGCCCCGGTCTGGGAAGATCCCACATGCCGCGGAGCGGCTGGGCCCGTGAGCCATGGCCGCTGAGCCTGCGCGTCCGGAGCCTGTCCTCCGCAACGGGAGAGGCCACGACAGTGAGAGGCCCGCGTAACGCATAAAAAAAAAAAAAAAAAAAAAAAAAAAAAAAAAAAAAAAAAACCCATACATAATTATCTAGTTAAATATTACAATTTTAATAATTATATAGAATTTTAAATTCTTCATTAAAGATGAAGTTTTCAGACACTTTAGAGCAAATGGCTAAGAAGGGCGGCAGCCCTCATGTTTTTCCCTGTTTCCTCTTTATATGGATGTTTATTCATTTGGACTTGATCTATACCTGTTCTCTTTCTGTTTATGAGTCCCAGTTTATGATTCTTGTGAAACTGAAGTATTTCATCTTCCAAGCACATCATCCCAAGGCCTGAATAGCTTACATCCTAATACTCTAATTCTCAAAGTCTTACCTACTACATTGACATCAGAGGGTCCTTATGAAAGAAACATCAAGGACCATCAGAGTTGACAGACACAAATTATGGAATGAGGTGTCTGTGAGACTTGAGAATTTGTCATAGTCTGTTGCATCTGGGTTACTCATTTCAAGCCATATATAGGACAGTACTAAACAAGAAGTCAATACCACTAACATGCATTTGCCACCAGGGTCTTTGACCTGTGTCACTTTCTCTTAAAAAGTTGTATTGATGCAGCCTTACACTGCCATAATAGCAGCTTGTAATTGTCCTGTTTTGTTCACAGAAATATCCGGTGAGCTGTGAAGCCTGAAGTAGCATTTAATTTCAAAACTATGACTTTGACTAGAATAACACTTCACATGGAATAGCAATACTGACCTTCTCTACTGTATGTTCTTTGTCTTTTTTTAGAATGAAGGCAGTTTAGAAGTCAACTTGTATTCAGTGTATTCTCTCAAACTATAAATGCCTAAATAAGCTTAAGGCACTACAGATGGCACAAAACATGAACATGAAGTATGTTTTTATAAAAATCCAAAGCAATAAAATAGGGTTAAGATCATATCTGCCTGCAAACTTTTTAAGATGATGGACCCACAAATAGCAGACTTGTTAGTTTGTGACACTCTCCAAGAGAGGGGACATGTAAGCATAAGGCCATGGAAAATACAATTTAAATTTTTAGGTCTAGTCAGTTTCTCAGTGATTATTTAAATGCAAGAGAACATGGATACCTTAAATTCATTTCTTGATTAAACAAAGAATAATAATCAAGCCAGATAGCCCATATTTTTAGTTAACACAAAGCTATAATTTCTCAAAGAGGAATATAGTATTTAGAACACACATAGAAATAGTCTATTACACAAAATTAAAAATTTGATAGTATATTTAAAACACTTGATGCAAAATACAACTACTATAAACATATTCAAGTACTTTTATTCTCAGCAGGAAAAGTTAAAAATTAACCATCTTTAAAAATAACACTGCCTTGTGCAGCTTCTAGCCAAATGAATTTAACATCAAATCTGAGACATTTCATCTACAAAAAAATGTGTCTCTAAGAATATATTATAAAGTATTTACTGCATAAAGTCTATTGGTAGCTAAGAAAATAGAGGTAATGACTATATTTTATAATGACACTTTTTCTTTAGAAAATCAGTCTTTGGTAAGTCAGGTGAACTGCAAAAAAGCCAGATCATGACAGCACGTTGAACGTGTCCTACTTAAAATTCAGCTAACTGCTCAAAAGAAAGTGAGAGCACAGTAGGACTACAACTCTTTCCCTTGTGTGCCCTTAGAAGGCAGTATCCAGGGCAACTACACAACATCATCCAAGGAGTCATCAGGGTCTGCCCAGTGATGTCGTGCTCATCATGGTCTATGAATTGAGACAGCGAATTTTATTTATTTATTTATTTAAATTAATTAATTTTGGGCTGTTTGGGTCTTTGCTGGTGCATGTGGGTTTTCTCTAGTTGCAGTGAGTGGGGGTTACTCTTCGTTGCGGTGCACGGGCTTCTCATTGCAGTGGCTTCTCTTGTGGAGCACAGACTCTAGGCACACGAGCTTCAGTAGTTGTGGCACGCAGGCTCAGTAGTTGTGGCTCACGGGCTCTAGAGTGCAGGCTCAGTAGTTGTGGTGCACTGGCTTAGTGGCTCCGCAGCATGTGGGATCTTCCCTGACCAGGGCTCGAACCCATGTCCCCTGCACTGGCAGGCAGATTCTTAACCACTGTGCCACCAGGGAAGCCTGAGATGGTGAACTTTAGCACAGAGTGTCCTACAAAACATCAGTCATTCTTGCTTGTTTTTCTTTCTTTTTCAGACAAGGTAGTGTACCTTTTAATAATAACCTCTATCTTCCCTGAATTTAATTTTTGTAGTTAACTCTATTAACTACTTGATGATAGCTTCGGGGTTGTTAATATTTAAAATGATCCTTTGTTGATTCTGATGCTGGGGTTTCATTTCCCTCAACCTTAGACTCAAACTAAAAAATGAGCCTGAATTAAATTGTAAATGCTGGATGTCGTACAGGTTTTACAATTGACATGGATGTTATAGTGTGTTCCACATCAGATCAGTAACAATGTCAGGGCTATTCAGAATCAATAATTCCATGAGGTGGTTCAAAAAAAAAAAAAAAAAGTAAAGGGAAGGGAAATTAGCAGCTATCTAGTGCCTTTCATATGCTGCCCTTCTCTACTGCGCCTGCACACCAGAGCTACCTGGATGGGCTCTCTTGCCTCTGAATGCAATTGGGGTCAGCCAACATGAAATAATGGTAGGAGAACAGAGGGAAGGAGGAGGAGAAGTAGAATATTTATTCCGCCAGCTCCTTTGCTGGAGTCTATCTGTGTCACATATTAAGAGAAAATTTTCTTTAAAATTAAATTTGAAACTCCTCTGAGTTTCACTGACCAATTCCTCCCTCCGTCTCTTTAAGCCAAAGGTGGTAACAGTTCTACCTTGCCCTTTCTCTACAAACCACTCACAAATTTGTAAATCACCCTTTATTAAACTCTTTTGAATATCCAATTTTTATTCCCTTCTGCTTTCTTGCTGGAACCCTGAGGATCATTTATTTGTATCTGTATAATAATGCTTAAAAAACTGTAACGTATTTTAAGTAATTAGGTAAACATGTATCTCTCTACAAAAGCATGTTCCTTGAAAGAAGTCTTACATGAATTTATGTCTTCTAGCACATGTTATTCTTTCACACAAAGATTAAGAACAAAAGTTCAAACCCGCACTTTGGAGTCTAACATTTATCAGCTTACAGACTTTACATGTGCAATTTATTTTCTTTCTTAAATCACCTTTAGACATTGATGGAATTATGTCAGCTATTGGTGAATGCAGAAAACGTTTAATGAAAGGTCATGGCCATGATTAGAGAATCACTGCTCTAAAGGGCACTGAATGAAATTTCATGTTATATTCTGTGGAAGATTAATTTAAATGACTTTCTCTAATGCCAAAAATATTTTTATTTCCCTATTGATACCCTATGAGCCTTACTGAACTGCATGCTGTTATGAAAGGCAAATCAGAACAGTTCTGTGATGGAGAAAATAATGTTAGAGATGGCAACAGTCAACTTCAATTTACAAGATTCTTACAACGATTCAGTGTATGGCATCTATAAAAATAAACTACAGGAAATGAAGACACAAATTACTTAGTGCTGTAGAACCGTCATGCTGTATCCTTTGGTTGTTATTCTAAAGCAAGATTTTTGAATTTTTACCTACACACACACACACACACCAACTCCAAATGGTTATTTAATGTTAGTTAGGTAGTACACTCTGTTAATCCTTAACAAATATATACTCTATTGGGAAAAATAAAAGACTTGTAATATTTATATGGCAATAAAAAGAAGAAATAAACCTATGGTGTATTTTTAAAAATCAAAAAATAGGCATAGCTGTTGGCCAAGTGAATGGTAGAGGTATAAACTGTTGTGGGACCTGATAGAATAGGTCACAAGGAGAAGGGGTTTAAATGGAGACTGAAGGTAAAGAAAGCTTAAGGAATATCTTCTGAAGTAAGAAATACAAAAAGACAAAAACACAGAGGTGGAAGAGTAAGATGTTTAGAGAACAGCAAATAAATAGGACTGGAGTTGAGCGTAATGACCAAAATTTGGTCAATATTATAGCTTAATTTGGATTTTATTTTAAAGGAAAACAATAATAATATTTGAGTTGAGAGTTGAAAGCTGTGTTTCAGGAAGACAACCCTTTTTGTAGGGAACTAGGTATTCATCCACCTGTCGACTGAAAAAAATGCACAACCTAAAATTTGGCAGATGTTCTGAGGCCTTAAGCCCAGAAGACAGCCTCTCAAATAGTTCTGAGGGACTGCTCCAAAGAGGTAAGGGAGGGCCCAGGATATATAGGGTTTTTGCAACAAAGACCAAGGTAGTTGGAACGTCAAAAGATTATTGTTAATTAAAGAAAACCAGATACCACGAGTGAACGAATTTATTTCTTGTCTATGTATAAGGGAAGATACAAAAGTCTGGGCTCATTGAAATCATTCCTTTGACATGCACCTTAACTATCTATCTAGGGCCAGTAGCCTGTTCTTTCCCTCAGGCTGCACTGCTGGGGGTGGTACACCATTGGTGGTAGTGACTGATGGCTTGGTGGCCTTAGCATCCTTTGTTTTCTGATAAGGCAGGGAACGTCTTTCACACACCTACAAAGCAGATGATTTGGGCAAATTCCTTGATCTTGGTTTGCCTCGATTTCTTTAACTATAAAGTGATATATGAATATTATTTACTATATAAGGCCATTGTATGGAACAGATTAGAAAATCTATATAAAACACTTAGAAGGCTGTCTGGCACATTATGAGCTCCCAATAGTTTCAACGGTTTTTATCATTACTGCTGCTGTTTTTGTTGATGGTGGCAGTGAAAAATTTTTTTTAAATGCAGAGGCAAAATGAGTAGTTGGAAGAACACTTATTCAGTAATCTAAGAAGGATGTAGTAAGATTATGATGTAAAGTAATAGTGGTGACTGTAAGATAATAAAGATGTGTTGTTTTAATCCACTAAATTAGTGGTAATTTGCTATGACAACAATAGGAAACTAATATAGATGTTGATACCCAGAAGTGGGATGCTGCGGTAAAAAGTACCTACAAATGTGGAAGTGCCTTTACAATTAAGCAATGGTAAGAAGCTGGAAGAATTCTGAGGAGCATGATTTTAAAAGCCTAGTTTGCCTTGAACAGACTGTTAGTAGAAATATGAATGTTAACAACTGCTGATAAGAGCACTGAGGAAAAGAGTATGCTTTCTTAGAGAATGCTTAAATCGTCATAAACAGACCTCTACCTGATTCAGATGCTTTAGGTAACGAGCTTTGGAACTTCTCATCTGATAATTTAGATGGTGAACTTTGAGTTGATGCTGTAACGAGTTGAGACTTTTAGGGATGTTGCAATAGAGTGAATGCATTTTGCATGTGGTAAAAATGTGAATGTTTGGGGTCAGATGGTGGACTCTAGGATAAAGGCCCCCAATGATGTCCATGTCTAATGGACGTGTTACCTTATGTGGCAAAAAGAACTTTGCAGATGTTTAAATTACACATCTTGAGATAGGGAGATTATTCTGGATAATTCGGGTCGCCCTACAGGGTTCCTTATAAAAGTGAAAGGAGGTAGGACTATCAAGGTCAGGAGAGAGATTTAAACATCTTACTTGCTGGCTATAAGAGAGAAGAATGAGCCATGAGCCAAAGAATCTAAACAGCCACTAGAAAGGGGAAAATTAAAGAAAGCTGACTCTTCCCCAGAGCCTCCAGAAGGAACGTAACCCTCTGACACCTCTGTTTTAGCCCAGTAAGACCCACTGCAGACTTCTGACGTCCACAACTGTAAGATGATAAATTTGTGTTGTTTGAAACCTTAATACATTGTGGGAATTGAAAGGAAGAAAATATTATGAAGAATCAGCAAAACTTGGTGACTGATTTGATACAGAGAGTGGAAACAAATGAAGACATTGATAATGTTCCCATCATTTCAGGCCAGAATGGGAGAGTAATGTCTCCTTTCATAGACATTTGTTAATTAAAATATTTTATTATTTGAAAAAGCCCTTCACCATTCTCATATACAGAATGCCAACAAACACATGAAAGAATGCTCAACATCATTAATCATTAGAGAAATGCAAATCAAAACTACAATGAGATATCATCTCACACCAGTCAGAATGGCCATCATCAAAAAATCTAGAAACAATAAATGCTGGAGAGGGTGTGGAGAAAAGGGGATACTCTTGCACTGCTGGTGGGAATGTGAATTGGTTCAGCCACTATGGAGAACAGTATGGAGGTTCCTTAAAAAACTACAAATAGAATTACCATATGACCCAGCAATCCCACTACTGGGCATATACCCTGAGAAAACCAAAATTCAAAAAGAGTCATGTACCAAAATGTTCATTGCAGCTCTATTTACAATAGCCCAGAGATGGAAACAACCTACGCGCCCATCATCGGATGAATGGATAAAGAAGATGTGGCACATATACACAATGGAATATTACTCAGCCTTAAAAAGAAATGAAATTGAGCTACTTGTAATGAGATGGATAGACCTAGAGTCTGTCATACAGAGTGAAGTAAGTCAGAAAGAAAAAGACAAATACCGTATGCTAACACATATATATGGAATTTAAGGAAAAAAAAATGTCATGAAGAGCCTAGGGGTAAGACAGGAATAAAGACGCAGACCTACTGGAGAACGGACTTGAGGATATGGGGAGGGGGAAGGGTGAGTTTTGACAGGGCGAGAGAGAGTCATGGACATATACACACTAACAAACGTAGTAAGGTAGATAGCTAGGGGGAAGCAGCCGCAAGGCACAGGGATATTAGCTCGGGGCTTTGGGACAGCCTGGAGGGGTGGGATGAGGAGAGTGGGAGGGAGGGAGACGCAAGAGGGAAGACATATGGGAACATATGTATATGTATGGCTGATTCACTTTGTTATAAAGCAGAGACTAACACACCATTGTAAAGCAATTATACCCCAATAAAGATGATAAAAAAAAAAAAAGAAAGAATAAGGTTATGCTATACCCAACAGACAAGAAGTTGGTATCCTAAGGCAAAGAACTCTTGCAAACTAATAAGAAAATGGCAAAAGCCCTTCAAAAGAAAAATTATAAAGGAAAAAAAAAAGGTAATTCCCAAAAGAAGAAGTATAAATGGCTAATTAACAGAGGAAATTCAATCTCCCTGACCACAGCAGGGAATACATATTAAATACAGTAAAATATGCAGGGGCATATTCAGGTTTATAAAGCCTGAAACATAGAATCTGGGAGCTGGGTCCTCAAAACTATGAATGCAAAACTGAGTGTGAATGTGAATGTTTTTTGGAATGAGAAAAGGAACCACAATAAATTACAAATTTTTTAAAGCTGAAAAGTCTCACAAATGTCGCGAAAGTCAGTAAAAATACCATAGCATTTTTGTTAACTGTGTTAACACTCCTTTATAATGTTTTTTCTACATTTTCCGGCTGTATGTTTTTTCATCATTCTTTCATTTGACAATGATTTTGTGTTACCATTTCCTATGCAGAGGATAGAAATATAATTCAGTATTTATCCTAGCGCGGTTGACTGAAATGTTTCTTATTTCCAGTTGGAATTAATAAAATATATAACTTCAAAAAAAAAATAATGAAATTCCACTCTCTATTTTGTCTCAGTTATAACTGTCTTGATTAATTTTGGTGTTATCACACTTATGCTAATGTCTCATCTTTATAAAATACCATTGAACCTATGACTGCTTTATGATGTAGGGATTCACTTCTAGAAAATGAGCCTCATAACAGCAGGCGCATTGCCCCCTAACTCTACAAGGCAAAACTGAATAAAATAAAGCTTGAAGTGAAGAAAAATTAGAATTTTTATTCAGTTCCCAAATGCAGTGTGCCTTTCATCACAGAAGAACAGAACTTTAGAAAGAACAGAAAGAATGTCTCCCCACGTCTGACCCACAGTTCTGTACATATGCTAATCAGCCTTATAAGAGGAGCTTGTTTCTCCATTTCAGGAAACATCTTTTCTACATTTTCCAAAAGAAGTGATTTTATAAATATTTTTTAAGTTGGTGTAGCATACTACCTCAGTCAATAGACCTCTACTTCACCACTAATGAAAGTTATACAAAGATTAAGGAAAAAAACTCCAGATGAATTACAAAGTAGAAACCTATACATACTTTGGTGTTTGTGCTCCCTCCAGGATGTATAATTCCTTCCCACCACCCTGCTGTTGCATGAGATGCCCTACTACGTGTGATTTTCTTGGATACAGTCAATAATTCCAAGTATATTTTGCATTATTGTTTCCTACTTAGGAGCCATGATGTAATTTTGACCTGCACCTAAGCTTATCTTCTTTCCAGTAAAGTAATAGAACAAGGTCTTTGAAATTTCACTTATACAGACATACGTACACAAACTTCAAATAGTTATTTAATGTACGATAGTCAAGACACCGTTAATCCTTAAGAAATTTACAGTCCAGTTGCTCTTTGTTGCTTCTGGGTAATAATGGCTTAATTGAATAATAATCTTGTTTACTTTCCCACTCAGTATAAAAAAAAGTGCTAAATTCAATTTTGATGGTTCCTATCTGGTGCTATTAATCTAAAGTCTATAATCATTCACGAAATTTTTCACATTAGTAAGGAAATATCATTCCTTTCCCCATCTAGGATTGTTGTGGAAAACATTTTTCTTTTATAATAAAATATTCAACATTATTGACCTAAAACATTTTCTGGTCAGTATCTTGACTTGTGAATTGAATTGTAATAAAAGAAATTGTCAACATGTGTCAAACTCTAGATAAAGGTGAAAATTTGTGGTGACTGATTGACATTCAGCTGTGTGTCTTAATGCTTTACAAGTAATAGTCTCCTCACTTTATGGAATCAGTCCCTTATTTAAAGTGACAGTTTATGAATAACAAGAATTTTCAAGAGCAACCTTACACAAAGTAATTTTTGTCTCATTTTCTTTTGTAATAAATGGCTACTGCATGTTGTCATAGTTTCATTTTCGTGTACTTTTTGTTACAGCCATAAATGTAAAAATTAAAGAAACCTACTGACACTATTTTAAATTCTTATTTCTACCCTCCACTGTTCATCAGTGGTTCAATATAGAATCCCAGCTATCTTAATCGTTGCCTTTAGCACAAATTATTTCAACATCAAGCAATCTTTTATTCTGGAAAGTATTTCCTTAGACTACTTCTAAGGTCCCACAGTGTACAATATTTGAATATTGTGGAGCCCACATTTAAATACCCAACAGGGTTTTAATTAGGGCTTGAGCAATGCTAATGCACTTATTTTTTCTTCCACTCTTAATGAAGCAAACTCACATCAGGAACATACACAGTTTAAAAACTGCACTGATTTCTCAAATATTTTCTCCTGTACTTTTCTTTTTTAAATGTAAGGGTTTCTTTCAATTTACTTATTTATTTATTTATCTATTTATTTATTTATTTGGCTGCGTTGGGTCTTCGTTGCTACACGCAGGTTTTCTCTAGTTGTGGCGAGCAGGGGCTACTCTTCGTTGCGGTGCACGGGCTTCTCATTGCGGTGGCTTCTCTTGTTGCGGAGCACGGGCTCTAGGCACGCGGACTTCAGTAGCTGTGGCACGTGGGCTCAGTAGTTGTGGCTCATGGGCTTAGTTGCTCCACGGCATGTGGGAACTTCCTGGACCAGGGCTCGAACCCGTGTCCCCTGCATTGGCAGGCGGATTCTTAACCACTGCGCCACCAGGGGAGTCCTCTCTGCTGTACTTTTCTATGGCTAAAGTTTATGCATCTATCTTATATTTGTGGTATTTCATTTTTTTACTTCTTTATACTCCAGGAAAGACGGATAAATATTTTGGGAAGAAATTATTTGGTGCAGGTGTATGTTGGTGTTCATTTTTCAGTATGAGAATAAATAATCAAAACATGCTATTTAAATTTATGTGTTCTGGGCTTCCCTGGTGGCGCAGTGGTTGGGAGTCCGCCTGCCAATGCAGGGGATACGGGTTCGTGCCCCGGTCCGGGAAGATCCCACATGCCGCAGAGCGGCTGGGCCCGTGAGCCATGGCCGCTGAGCCTGCACGTCTGGAGCCTGTGCTCCGCAACAGGAGAGGCCACAACAGTGAGAAGCCCACGTACTGAAAAAAAAAAAAAAAAAGAATATAAATTTATGTGTTCTGCTTTCTTGAAGACCCAAATGCTGTATAACTGATTGCCTGTAAATATTTAATAAGCAAAGGGTAAAATATAAAAAAAAAACTAAGGTTAAAGATTCTCTTTCAGAATATTATACTAATTTCAATCACATATACTTCATCAAATTTTAAATGAATTCTCAGTCTCTGTACCTGTCCCAGACTTCCCTGTCTCTGTGACTTCGTTCACTCCTCCCCAGCTGCCTGAAATGCCAATCACTTTCTCTTTATACTCCATTCCTCTGAAAATGCTATATATTTGTTGGCATATGCTGTGGTATCTGTTTGAAGATATGAATTTGGCTACAGAAGAGTAAGATGATCATGGGCTCATTAAAACATAAACATGAAAGGAGGCATAGCTAACAGGTAAATGAATGGAAGGAGACAAGGCAAATATAGACATGTCTCAAAATCATGTTGGACTGATTGGAAAAGCTGGAAATGAAGTTCAAAAAAATAAACCAATACCATAATGTTCTATGTAGGAAAGTGATTTTAGAAAAAAATCTGGACTTAAAGGAAACACTAGGTCATGCAGAGGAAGAAAAGGATTGAAGGTTAATCCAAAAGCAAAAGTTTAATGTAAACACCTAGATGACAGTTTAGTTGCCAGCAACAGTAAAGGTAGGCAGTTATTTTTAGATATCATAAAGGCTAACAGAGGGTTAATGCTGCCAAGCATCATTGAATTTTGATGTTACATAACCCTGAGAGCATTTATTTAACATTGATGGGAAACGTTCCATAATGAAATGAAACATAATATCCAGTCTAAAGCCAAACAAAAATTAGAAGTAAATCAGACAGATACCAGGTGATAAGATAAATGCTGATACACATATCCGAATCTATTCAGTAATGATTGGGTGTAACGATATAGGAATCACTATTGCCTTATGAGTGAAACTAGAAATGTTAACTCGAGGACAGCAAAGTTACTGTCTTTACTAACTTACTAAACTTCTCATGACATTGCAGATCCCTTGGCTTCTGGATCTGCTCAGTCAGGGCTCAATACCTGTGAGATGATGGAAAGGTTACCTGACTTAACCTCCATTTCCCTACAATTACATTTGCAAAAGTGCTTTATACATGGCACAGGGATATTGGCTCTGTGCTTTGTGACAGCCTGGAGGGGTGGGATAGGGAGGGTGGGAGGGAGGGAGACGCAAGAGGGAAGACATATGGGAACATATGTATATGTATAACTGATTCACTTTGTTATAAAGCAGAAACTAACACACCATTGTAAAGCAATTATACCCCAATAAAGATGTTAAAAAAAAGTGCTTTATAAATTGAAACAATGTAATCCAGTATTACAGAACAGTATGCTGTATATAGAATCCAAAGCTTAACAACTATTTTGAGTGAAGAAGAAATCATACTTCATAAAGAAATTGATTTCACTCAGATAACATTAATCAAGAGTCAAAATCTCATTAATTTTGCAAGTTGTTTAACCTAGATGAAATTCATTTTTAGATAAGAGTTTAAGATAAAGTTTATGGGGTTAGATAGGGTTAATGGTCTTTATGGAAGAGTTAATAGTACCTGGCTTTAAGGGATTTAAGAGCTTTATATAAGATGAGATGAATAATATTTCTGACTCAGAGAAAGGCCCAGAGAAGATGCTCAAGAAATGTCACTTTCTTAACATACTGCCTGCCCTTCATATGTGTAAAAAGGCCCATATGTCCTACAATCTGCCAAATAACCTTATATCCTTTTATTCAAATCATTTTAAAGTAGGTTCTTAATATATTGAACCATTACATTTGACTTCTGTACATTGTAGCCACTGGGTATAGAGTTTCTGACTATCCCTTTCTTGGGATTTGCTTTTTACCCCTGGTTGTTATAAATGGCATGCCAAATTGTTCTACATGCTAGATCTGTAATTCAAAGAAGGAAAACACATTTAGTTCCTAGTCAGAGAAATTTGATATGCTCTTCCAGGTTTGATGACCACCATAATTAATGCCTTCATACATTTAAGCATTTCTATTTTAAATGGATACAATACATTCATTGAAGTGGGAGAAAGAATATTTTTTCTTTATATCACTTCACGTGGTACTTAATGAAGATACATTAACCTGGAAAACATGAACCCTAGAACTTTTCTCAAGAAGACTGTCCATGAGGCCCTTGTTGCAAAATCCAGTGGAGTCCTTTAGTTGTTTTTAGGTAGTATTTTGTTTTGTTTTGTTTTTAACTTTTCTCCAGCATTCGATGGTGTAGCCTTCTCAGAGGTCAGTTAAAGGCAGTGGTTCTCAGTGTGTGGTCTGAGCACCCCTGGGGTTCCAAGACCCATTCTGAGCATCTGCAAAATCAAAACTATTTTCACAATATTATGAAGACATTTTTGGCACTTTTCACTGTGTTCATATTTGTACTGATTGTGTAAAATCAATGTTGGTAGAACCATTGGCACCTTATCACCAACCAAGGCAGAGGTCACAAACTGTACCACAGTTTTTCACTACAACATACAGTTAATACAAAATAAAGTCATTTCACTGAATAATACCCTTCAAGAAATAGTAAGAAATATTCATTTTATTAAATCCCAACTCTAGAGCACATGCGATTTTAACATTCTATATGACAAAATAGAAAGTGCATATTAAGCAATTCGGTATCCTTTCGTGGACACCAAAGGAAAACTCTTGTGCAGTTGAATTGTAAGCTCCTGGATTAGCTGCTTTATTCATGGAACACAATTTTTACTTGAAAAAACAACTAACAGGTAGACCATGGTGATTTGGATTTGAGTACTTGTCAGACATTTTGTGAAAACAAACGTAGTGAACTGTTTCTTCAATGAAGACAGCTGACAGCATGTTTTGCCAATGATAAAATTTGAGCTTTCGAGAGAAAATTAGAATATTGGAAAACTTTATCTGCCACCATGCGCTTGACAGCTTCCCAATACTTTTCTGATAAGAACAGCAGTGATATTGATAACCATAATTTTTAAATATTATATATCAAAATACGTCAACATTTGAAAGATCTACATAACTAGTAAGCTAGTATTTTCCAAATGACCTACAAGAGATGATACAAAATGATGCAAGGTTAAGGATTCTTTTAAAGTTCAAGATAGACCAAGGAATTTTAATGTGATACAGTACAAGAAGTTATTTGATATGGTTTTAGATGTCACATTGTAACTAACCTTCAGGAAACTATCACCAGTCAAGTTCTGGTGTAATATCTGGTGTAATATCAAAGAAGAATATTTACAATTATCATAAAAAGCTATGAAAATACTCAACTCTTCTCCAGCGAAATAGCTATGTGTGGCCAGGTTTTCTTCATATACCTGAACTCAAACAACATATTGCAGCAGAATAAATGCAAAAGCAGATACGAGAATTCATCTGCCTTATATTAATCTGTACATTAAAGAGATTTGTATAAAACAATTTGACTCATCTCACTAAAATTTTTTTGAAAATGTAGTTATTTTCACAAAAATCATGTATTTTGTTAACATTAAATGAATCTATTATTGTTGTGGTTAGATAACTGATAAATGTTTTCAACTTTCTCAATGTTATATCTAATATAATAAACATCAATAGCTGTAGTTTACAAATTCTTTGGGGTCCTCAAAGATTTTTAAGTATGAAGGAATCCTGAGACCAAAAATTTTGAGCACTACTAAACTGAAGCTCTGAATTGTGCTCTAAAAAAGGAGTCTTTAACTTCTGTGGTTATATGACATCATTCTCATGGATTTTTTCCTACTTCTCTGGAGCTCCTTGTCAGTCTCCCGTTCAGGTACTTCTCTTTATCTGCTCTTTCCTTTCATGCTAGGGGACCCCATGTTTCTTTCATCGGTTCAATTTTGTCTCGCTCCATATTCCCCTGGATGCTTTCCAGGCTCTTTGAATGTGTTAATCACTCCCAAATCTACATCACCAGGCCAGAATCCGGTATTCTAATGTTCTTGTCCTATATCTAAATGTCTACTGGATATTTCCGCCTTGTGTCCCACAAATGTACCAGATTCCACAATTCCAGCAATGAGCTCATCAAATCTTTAGTCCAGAACTTTGATGGTTTCCCTTTCCATGAATGGTATCACTATTCATCCAATCATTTAACAAATAGTTAGGATCAGGGGGAGGTCACCCTAGACTAGCCTATCCCATAATCACCCTATTCAGTCACCATACCCCATATCCTACAGGTATTACCACCTGAATATCTCTTTAATTAGTATTTTTATTTCCTCTACTGTCATAATCTTGGTTAAGACTTCCATCATTTCTTATTGAACTATTGTAATAATCTCTTAACAAGGTTGCTATCTCCAGCAACAGTCTCTTAAAATTCATTCTCAAAAATGCAGCCAAAGTGATGTCTCAGTTTCTTTCCTGATTAAAATATATCCCCATAGACTTCAGGATAAAATTAAAAGTCTTTGAATATCAGGTCTTCATGATCTGGGCCATATCAAACTCAATACCTTCATCTCTCACCACTGCTCAAAATAAAGAACTAGAATTTCAATGACTTGCTCTCGGACAATTGATTCCACATCTCATCTCCAGGCAACATCAAAGAATAGTCAAGTTGAAAGGACCTTTAGAGATAAGGTAACCATGTACTTTATCATTCAAACCAGGACACTTTTGAAAGTGAAAACGGTGCTATTAATAATTACATTGGGATAACAGGTGTAAACCAGGACTGTCTCAGGCAAAAGAGCCTGTGTGATCACCCTACCTAGAGATTAACTAGTCCATGAGAGAACTTGAGTCATTCAAGTGAAAATGATAATGCTGGTCATAACAATGATTAGACTAGAATCAGCCTTTCCTATCTCCCAGTCCTTTGCCTTTTCTTCCATGTTATGCTGTTTTTCTAATAATTCTCTTTAGAAAAAAATCAAGTAGCTTAACTGTTTTTATAGTAAGATGTTTGTAACTTTTCATATAATTATAGTAAACATATGTGGTAGCTTCATTGCAGTCAAAAGTATCACTATTAAGGGGAGTTCTGCAATGTGTAAGAGGGATAAAAAAGATCAATGTAATATGCATAAGAAGATTCCATTTCAATAGGAAGGTAATGGTAAAAGATGGCTTGGATCCCAAATCTCCAAGTCCTTGATTAGGGAACTTTATAACCACTGCCACTCTGGCTGGGTTACCCAAATGTGCTTTTAGCATGTGAGTGGGTAGTTGTGTGAATGAGAAAGAGAGAGAGAGAGAGATTCCCATACTACTCCCTGCCCGGGTGAACTAGACTGAGTCATATAACAAACCCAGAGACTCATTTACTCCTGCCCTTCACTAATCACCTACTCTAGAAGCTGATCTACATAGCTTCTTCTTGCCTTCTTTCATCTGAACCCAGGCATTCAAATCATGCATGAATTCCAAAGTCTACGTTACTAAGTCCAACTTGAAAATTATTTCAAACCCCTCATTTCACAGCCAATGGATGAGATGATGGTCCACAATAAACAATGGGAAGTTGAGTCAAGAGAGAACTTATCCCTGTCCAGTTCTATCAGCGTCTCACATTCACCTTCACTGAAGCTCTACCCTTTATTTCATTGTTTCCGTTGTGCCATATCAAAGTTTCTTCTCTTCAGAGAAGAAATGGAAATGGGGAAAACCTTGAGTATCCCTTAAATGTTATGATATGAGAATAACATGTTTATCAATTAATGCAATAAAGTATTATGCTCCATAAAATTTCCTGCCTTTAAGATGAGACTATGGCTTTAAATAACTATCATAAAGATTATATTGAAATAACAGAAATCCAAGTAGAAAACCACTCATAGTCCCAAGCAAACGAACAAAGTTAAAATTTTGTCCACATCATCTACTTCCTATCCTTGTGGCATATTCAACTTTTACATGTTTATAGTATCATAGATACAATTGTATGCTCTATATTTTATATTGACATTATATAGTACATACATTTTCTATTTTGTTGCATATTGACAACACAGTTTTACAAATAGGACAAAATCCGTTTATTCCTCATCATTAAGGGCGGGGGGGGTGTCTTCTGTGCTATCCTCTCCAACCATAGCAAAGCACTTCAGTCAGAAGACATATAAAAATAGCATGAGTCAAAGAGAAATACCTTTACATCAAAAGAAGATACTTGGTTGACACAAGATTAAAATTTCCCAAATGCTCTATATTGAGATATATCTAAGCAAAATTCCCAGAATTCTGTCAAAGCATGAATATTTTCCCATTAAAAAATTATCAATACCCTTAACAGTACCTTTTATTATGCTTCCATCATAACCTACATGTCAGGGAGCATTGTTCAACAGTGAGTCCTTGTGGGGCCGTTGCAGTCAACAAGGTTTTTTAAATTTTTATTTTATATTGGAGTCTAGTTGATTTACAGTGTTGTGATGGTTTCAGGTGCACAGCAAAGTGATTCAGTTATACATATACATATATCTATTCTTTTTCAGATTCTTTTCCCATATAGTTTACTACAGAAAACTGATGAGTGTTTTCCAGTAAAAGCTATAGACTCCTAAGCATCTGGGGCATCAAACCTAGTTGAAATGTTTCCTCTTCATGAAATATCAAGCCCGATAAAACCATTCCAATTCACTATAACATAGTAGAACACAGAGGATCTCAGACAGAGACCAAGTAGAAGGTTGCAATGTCACATAAACACTTCCATTTCCAGATAGCTAATGACTGAGATATGATTGTAATTGAAAAATATCAGAAGCACATTGGATAGCATTTTAACTTCTTGTATATATATTTTAAGATAATTGTATTGTGAATGGTACATTGTCAGATTCTGACTTAATCATTTTGTTTTTATCAAGAAGTCCCCTTCAGATGGTTTCAGAATTAGATATTTGGCTCAATTTAGCCTTAAATGCATGTTGTCAAGATTCTTACACTCCTCACAAAAGTGCTATTTTAACAATACTTTCTTCTGTGCATGCTGAATATTTTGCATTTATCTATGCCCTATTTGACCATTCTATTAAAATCCACTAAGCATCCTTTCACTTCTCCACCAATTTTCAACCCTTCTCTTCAATACCTCACTTTCACTTAGGACCTTGTTTTCGAGACCCCTTCCTTCATGTTGAGCCCTACAGCTTCAGAGTCAACAGACTTGAGTAGTGTCCTCTGTCCATAGACTATCATTACCATGCTCTAGAACTTTAAATATATTGCTACAGATGGCCTTTGCCTTCTAAAACATCTACAGTGGCAACCATTCCATCTAAATAACAAACTGATGTTAACAGAGAAAGCCTAGAAAATTTCACTTTCTTTCCAGAAAGAACAAATGCATTCTCAGGTGACTTGCCTTCATCAATGGGCACCTGTAACTTTAACAATAGAAAGTGGAGGCCAGGCCCAGTCAAAGACAGAATAAGATGCAGTAGGACTTTGGAGAGCCAACACTTCCGTGTCATCTCCATCATTCAGTACTTTTAGGCAGTTTATTTATTCAATTAAGTGTATATATTGGGTTTCTTCTATGTGCCAGGCACAGTTTTGGGCACTGGAGCTATAGTAATTATGACATTTCCCCTTCCTCAGGAGTTTATGACCTAAGAAAGAAAATAGTATCTACATAACAAGACCCCTGCTGCTTAAGGAATCCCTTTAGGCATATCAGATATCTTAAAATATTAAAACTAGGAGAAATTACAAAAATCATCTAGTCCAACCCCTCCATTTTATTGATGGGGAAACTGAAATTCAGGGAAGATAGTTGAATTAACTACCTTCCAAAACCCAAACAAGACTTCATGGGTTCCAACTCCTAGTCTGGGCCGTTTTCCACTGGATTACACCATTCCTCTCAGATCAGGAACTTCTCAGGGACTTAAAAAGAAATCCATCCTTCTTTCCATAAATTTTGGGGCCTTTCTTTCATTACAGGGACTATGACTTGATGCTCAAATGGAGCTCTGAAGTGAGAAAATAAGGCTGGAAATAATTTTGCTAAGGATCCAGGCACTGAGCAATGGCATCCTGCCAATAACCATAGTCCTGTTGAATTGTCATCTGTCGCCTTTCATTATTTGTTGACTCCGCAGAGGAGTTGGCAGCACATTGCACATAGGCTCTAATTTCATACAGCTAATGGTTTGCAACCAAGCTACACAGCGTGTATGTGATACAAAGGCAAAAAAATAATCATAATATAAGATAAAGTAGGGAAAAAGAAATGCTCCAAAAACAGAGGTATTCATAGAAGACTGCTTTTAAAAAGCTAAATGGAGCCACCTAGTGACAGAATTCTGTTAATGGATTTATTGTATTTGCAATAAACAGGAAAAAAATTCACAGACTGAAAGATATTATAAATGACTATGTCAGGACCAGAGACTAGTTTTGCATATATAGAAGACCTCAATTGTAAAGGAGATATGATGAATCTATCAAGGTTTTCCTTTTTAAATTATTTTTATTTTGCATTTATTGTCATCAGAAAGCTTAAATGTGCCTTCTGAAAAAGCTCAAAAATTTTCCAATTTAAAACTTTTCAACAAAGGGAACAAGTTAGAGATAATTGGATTCCACTTTTAAATTCTTATATTTCGCCCAACTGAATTAGGCTCAAAAAGTCAATTTCTTTAAATTGGAAAATATCTGTTAAAGTTTTCAAACGGAATGGGACAGGCTTTTTTTCCCTATGAACTTGAAAGAGTCTTTTATCAATGAAACACATTTTAACAACAAAGCAATAATTCTAAGGAAGCCAAGGATGCAGAAAATTGGCACTCCAGGTTTAAAACCCTTTGTATCTCCAAACAGAATAAAAATAACAATTGTATGTACTTACTTAAAAGGGATTTATACAGACATACACCTAATTAGAACATTGCAGAAATGCTGTGATTGTTAGGACAAATCTTGAGTCAGGATCACATCAGATTTTGTTAAAAACTCAAATTGCCTTCTCTCATCTGAGAATTGATTTATTATTAATTAATCCTGAAATCTTCCAGAATGATGGATGTTTGATAACAGATAAATACCAAAGATTGATACTTTATATGAATAACAACTTACACTATGCATAACTAGATTCTCTATTATTCAAAATTTTATTGAAACATTTCTTAAAATTGTTAATGAAATTACAGAGGGAATGTGAAAGATGCTTCAAGATGGTTCATTTTAGTTTTGTATATTCTTTCACTGACCAAAGATAATTGAAAATTGCTTTTGTTTCATTTTTTGTTGTCGAAAAACTTAATTGAAAATATTAAATGGCTGTAGCCCTTACTGATTGAGCCTCTGCCCAGAGACAGAAAGGGCAGTGAGAAAGGACAAACGCAGAATCTCTTGAGCCTTGTCTATGACTTATGATAACATACATAAGGTACATGCTGATTTCTGATGACTGAGATTTGATTGTATACATATTGAATATGACATTAGCACACTCTAAACGAAAATATCCTTGTTTCTAAGCATTGCTATTACATTCACCTACAAGTCAATCAAATAATAATTACAGCAAAGATCAATAAAGCTGAAATCCTAGACATAACATTTTAAAAGTATTAATAATAAGACATACAATCAGATAACCCAAACAATTTTTTTAATAGTGTGGGTGATTCTAGCAGAAAAGAGTCTAAAGTTTATACAGCTCTGATGCATAATTTCAGACAATATGACAATGGGAAATGTGATATTGCAGCAGGGTCCTCAGGTAGTCACTATAGCTACAGTTCCACAAATGCCCACCTGTGTGCATTGGGCAGACAAAAGACTGCTCTCTGTGGCTAACACTATTTCATTGATGCTATCATTGAATACAAAGCATAAGATAAGGATAGCTAGCATTATTGAATGTCTACTGTGTGTTGGCACTAGACTAGGAATTTCACATATACCATTTCAGTTAACATTTACAAAACTCTCAAGCTGTTATTAATTGTTCTGTTTTGCAGGGGAAAAAAACTAAGACACTAAGAGGGATTCTGAATCCTTTGTTTGCCTCCAAAGCCATTTTCTTTCCTCTGTATTTATTGAACTACATAGGAAATACATATACGCATAATACATCAGTGTTATATAGCCAAGATGTCATTCTAATTCTGTTTACCTGAAAAAAGTAATCACTCTTTCTAAGATCAAATTAAAATTCTTCACAGGAGGTATAAACTAAAGATGTTCATTCCTTTTTTTTTTTAAGAATGAGAGCCTTCTCTCACCATATTTCCTAAATGTATGCAATTAATACACAGGAATGTATGGAACTGGAGTAGATTAATCTCAAAGCCAAATGCATTGACCAATAAGTGCTAGTGATGTAATATACAGCATGATTAATATAATTAACGCTGTTGAACATTGTATATGAAAGTTGAGAGTAAATCCTAAGAGTTCTCATCACAAGGAAAAATTTTTTTCTACTTCTTTAATTTTGTGTCTATTTGAGATGATGGTGCTCATTAAACATATTGTGGTAAGCATTTCGTGATGTATGTAAGTCAAATCATTATGCTGTACCCCTTAAACTTATACAGTGCTATATGTCAACTGTATCTCAATAACACTGGAAGAAAAAAAAGAAACATATGCAACTAGGGTAGATTAATCTCAAAGCCGAATGCATTGACAATCAAACATTAGATACCATAAGGATCATCTCCAAGGCTTGTGAAAATGCAGATACTTGGGTTCCACTTTCAGAGGTCTTGGCTCAATGATTCTGATCTAGGACCTAGGAATCTGCATTTGGACTCACTTTCTTCCTCCAGCTACCCCAGGAGATTCTGATGCACATGGTCCACAGACAATATGGGAACAACTGTGATATATTATTCCTTTGAATTTTTGCTCAATTTCTTGGAATTTCATGTCACACCCTCAAAGTAATTTTTTAATTTTATTCTATGTTGTAATTATCTCTTTTTCATTGGTAGGTCTTATCAGAATTTTTACCTGATCATGATTGCAAGAAGGAAGGTCATCTTTGTGGGGTTGATTCCTAAAAGATCATTAAAATATTATATGTATTTTGTTAAGAAAGACTACCTTATATTGTTTAGAATTTCTAGAGTAAAATATCTATGCTAGCAAAAAGTCTTTATCATCTATTGTGATTACTATAAGGGTCTTTGCTTTACTGTAACATATCTACAATTTTAGATATGTGCATAATCACTTGTGCTGTGTGAGCCCAGTTATTGTGCAAATAAGCAAGGAGAGTCCCGGATACAGTTCATCCTGATCCAAGACTGAACAGCAAGTGACAGCAGGACCAGACCTCCCAATGCCCAACCCCATGTTGTTGCCAGGACACTTTTGTCACTTACCATGTGAGCATTCGCCCACAAATCTGAACCTTACCTAAATACCTCCTAGGGTTCTTCCCTCTGTCATTCAGAACACGATAAAAAATTAAAACATTGGATTCTTTGGCTTTCACTTCCAGTCCCAAGTGCTCAAAGCAGAAAAGGGATTAAAGCAAGTGACCAGACGCTCAACCAACGTCTAGAAAATGGAGGTATTTAAGTCTTTGCTGTGGACCATGATGGAAGAGAAGATTGGGGTTAAAAGATGTATCCCAGGAACCTCTTGCTGCAGAGAGGAGCCCAGAAAGGAAAATCTCATTCTGCATGAGTCCAAGGCTGTGTAAGCAATTACTTCCCCCTTGACTCTTAGCCACTGAGTTGCACGTGGTTCCCTCCAGCAAGAATGTACTGGTGCTGCTAAAGCAAAACAGTCTTGCTCCTAGACTTCCCCTTCTGGGGAGCTCTGGAAAGCCCAGCTCCCTCACCAAATTAATCTCTTCTACTTAATACGATCAGAAACATTCTAAAATACGAGTTTCACTTCATTCTGTTCTTTTCCATCTTTGAAGAATTATGAGAATGAATTCTATTAGCACACACAGAGAATACACACAAGTAAGCCTTGAAAGCTGTTTATACATATCTCCTCGACTAATTCTATGAGTCATAATACAATTCTACTATGTTACAAACATAATTTCAGTAATCATACTATTACCTTCTAACAGGCCATAGCAACCACGTTTTGTTTTTTTTTTAACCAGACTCTAGGAAGCATCATATTTTCAACTTATCGCACTTCCAACTTGGCCACAATGAGTAATAAACTCAATTCTATTCTCTAGCCCTTTTTTTTTTTTTTACAGCGTTACATGTAGCCACGCACCTAGAGCCCCAATCCCTTCCAAACTCCCGGAGACTCTAGATTTCTCCCTTGTTCTCCCTCCCTGCAACCCATTTCTAACTGGATCATTGTGAGTTCTGACCATCCTGTTTTCCTTGGTCAAATTGCCTGATTAACCCTTCCCTGCTTCTCTGGGCCATTTCCTCCTTTCCTGTCGCCACAAGCATCTTTGTGGCTGATGGCCTTCCTCCTTTTTCTTCTGGTAGACTAACTTTAGAGCACTGTCTAGCGTAATAGAGACTTTCTCTATATTTTGGTTGGAAGATAACTTTTACGAACACAATGTATTTCCCATTCTTCTGGAGACTCACAATAACTGGATTTTATATAAGGCTGTATCACTGCATAAACTGTACAAATTAGGCATTATCTTTACTCAGAAAAAACAAAGCTAGCAAGAGTTTCTTTTATGTGTTCATAGTTCAGTAAAGAAACAAAATTATAAAATTAATATTCATTTTTTTGTCGGTCAAAACTATTTTTCCAGTTCTACTGAGATACAGTGTGGTATAAGTTTAAAGTGTGCAGCACAGTGATTTGGTATGTGTATATATGCAAAATGAGCGCCGCCATAAACTTAGTTAATATACATGTCAAAATTACTTACTAATATATATCTTAGGTTATACAACACAATAAAATACAACTGAACAAAAGTACTAAATTCAGTCCAGCATTCATGTTTGTCTATATTCTACCACATAAGGTACTTGGAAATGTCTGAATATTTATATACAATACTGACAAAATATTCAAATGAGAAACTAAACTTTTCACTTTTCTTTAAATGTTTGGCATCTGTGATATGATCTTTGTCTCAGCCCTTCACTTTCATTCCATGGCTACTTTCATGCAAAATAAAATCTTATGTGTCCAAAAAAAGGTAAATTAGAATGTCCAGAGATGCAAGTGTGGATAATTTAATGATTTACGGGAGCACCAAAAAATCCTGAGTTCAGGGCTTCCCTGGTGGCGCAGTGGTTGAGAGTCCGCCTGCCGATGCAGGGGACACAGGTTCGTGCCGCGGTCCGGGAAGATCCCACATACCGCGGAGCGGCTGGGCCAGTGGGCCATGGCCACTGAGCCTGCGCGTCCGGAGCCTGTGCTCCACAACGGGAGAGGCCACGGTGGTGAGAGGCCCGCGTACCGCAAAAAAAACCAAAAACCTGAGTTCAAACTTCACCTTATTTTTTTCTGACAGTTTGAAATTGAGAAACACCCTAAAACTCCCCAAGCCCCGGGTTCTTCTGTAAAATAGCGATATACATATAAATATTAAATGATGGTAGAATTAAGCGCCTAATATCACAGCTATCACATACTAGGTACTCAGTAAATGACAGCTAGTGTTTTCCATCCTGAAGTTATCTTCAATTTGTATACAATATCCCACAATGAAGCACAAGATTGTCACAGATCAGGTTCATCTTAAGCTAAGCCACATTTAGCAAGCTAGAAGCCTTAACCTACATGAGTCAAACTTCCCTTTTAAAAGCCTAATAGCCTGTGCAATCTCCTTCAACTCATGAACTTTTATTTATTAAAGTTCCACTCGTAAGGTAATAGGCATAGGAGTGCCTATAAACACAGAAACATCTCTTTAATAGATACCAAATTGCTGATAGAAAAGGGGATTTAATTTCCCCTTGAAGCCAATAACTCCATCTCCCACATTTACTTTGAAACAGAATGGATTCGATTTCTTAATAGCATTTTGTGATAATACTTAGCAATTTTTAAAATGACTAAAATGCACCTTTCCCTGCCCTAAATACATAGGCTAAAATTTTTATACATTTTTATTGCAGAATTTAAGAATTTAGCTCTTATATTAGCTGCATAGGTGGCACTCTAATAGCAGTTTATCTTTTTCTCACTTGGATTAACTGATACAATACTTATACATAGTAATATCCAGTATTTCATTCTGTGCCAATAGTTTCTTCAAAGGCTGTAAGCAGCAAGGTTTTAAAACGTAATTTTTTTCAATGTAATATTCTACTATTATACTCTAATTTATTGAAAGTACATGCTGACCTTTCAAATTTTTAGTACTTAAGCAAAATTGAATGGGAAAGTGGTAAGCTTCTATATCTGGCATGTAGCTAATATGTGAGATTCCAAAAGTTTTAATAGTGAGAAAGTGTTGCAAAAACATACTCTCCACTGGTTTATTCCACCAATGGACATCTGGTTTGAAAGATAGCAATTAGATTTGGCAGTTAAGAAAAACAGCAAAGCTAACATTTGCCTACTTGGGTAAAATGTTTTCAAGTAAAATATTAAATGTCACAGACTAGTCACTCAAAAATACAATATTTTTTTTCTTCCAAAACTGCTTAAGCCCCTAAAAGAGAGTAGCTAGGACAAGGAGTAGATAAATTTCTTCTTGTTCCCTAATTTTTATTTTATTTTCACTACTCAGCATAATAAACCCCTTTCCCCAAACTACCTCCCCCATCTGTGTTCACTGACATCCAAGATCACAATTGATCACCTAAATATACATATGTGCATGCATATGCCTATACGCACATGTATACATATACATTCATCTATGAAATGATGTACCATCTCAAGAATCATATTAGTATAAATTAAACCAAAGGATCATGCAGTATTAAGGACACATGTCTAGGGACTTCCCTAGTGGTCCAGTGGTAAAGAATCCTCCTTACCATGTAGGGGACATGGGTTCGATCCCTGGTCAGGGAACTAAGATCCCACATGCCACAGTTCAACTAAGGCTGTGTGCCACAACTACTGAGCTTGCGTGCCACAACTACTGAGCTTGCGCGCCACAACTACTGAGCTTGCACACCTCAACTAGGGCCCGCCTGCCACAAACTACAGAGCCCATGTGCCCTGGAGCCTGCGCACCACAACTAGAGAAGAGAAAACCTGCACGCCACAACTAGAGAGAAGCCCACATACCACAACGAAGAGCCTGCACACCACAACAAAAGATCCCACATGCTTCAACGAAGCATGCCACATGCCGCAACTAAGACCCGACATAGCCAAAAAAATTTAAATAAATTAATAATAAATAAATCTTAAAAAAAAAAAGACACACATCTATTTTCTCCTTCCCAAATCCCTACAAAAAGGAGGTTGTTTTAAATGACAAATCCACAAGGTAGGAGAGGACAAGAGAGGGGACAAAGCAGAAATGAATTTTTTGGAAATTGAAAAGCAGGCACATTTGAGAAAGTAAAATCTTAAACTACAATGAGGAAATCCAAGAAGCAACTCAATTTACACTGCAGAATCACCAAAGAGCTCTGGAATTGGCAGCCAACTTTTCTGGACGTTGGGGTGAAAAGGAGTGATTAATAAGGAGGGTTAATTGAAAGTCTGCTTAAGAAACACTCAGATCTCCAGATTCCTTCCCTCACAGTAGCAAAAACTAGTTTTACCCTTTGCAATAGTAAAATAGAGAGTTCCTGTGTATTAGGGAACACATGGGGTCTTTCAGGACAGGGTTGCTGTTCTTAATCTCCTTATTTTTAGAACACATGCAGGGTACTGGGACTCTGACCCACTTGCTTCTTGTATATCCCAGAATGCTGACACTTAGGCCTTTGCCCTCTAAGAGGGAAATAGGAAGCTTCTGCTTTGAGGAATATACACATTGTGGCTAAGCAGCCCTGCCAGAGAGCATCCTGCAGTGAAGCTCACAGTGGACAAACCCAACCGTATTCTCAGTGTGACCTTTAAGTTCCTCAGCGTTACTTATGAGCAGCCACCAAAGATTATCAGACACATAAGGGAAACCTCTACTAAAAGATCGAGGCAAAATCAAAAGGCAGAAAAAAAGCAATTTAAATGAAACAGGGACTGTGCAGAGATAATATGTATATATTAAAGAGAAAAGAAAATATTATAGTAATAAAATTAGAACAGGATGCTATCAAAATAGAACGATGTGATCATTTTTAAAAAGTGCTCTTAGGGCTTCCCTGGTGGCGCAGTGGTTGAGAGCCCGCCTGCCGATGCAGGGGACACGGGTTCGTGCCCAGTCTGGGAAGATCCCACATGCCGTGGAGCGGCTGGGCCCGTGAGCCATGGCTGCTGAGCCTGCGCATGCCGAACCTGTGCTCCGCAACGGGAGAGGCCACAACAGTGAGAGGCCCACGTACCGCAAGAAAAAAAAAAAAAAGTGCTCTTAAAATTAAAAAATATAATAGACATTTTAAAAATCTTAATAATGTGAGTTACAAGGTAAAATTTAGGATGTCTCCTATGAAGAAAAATTTTAAAGGGGAGATGGAAAATGAGAGAGAAAAAGATAAAACTAAGTTAGAGGACCAGTCCAAAGAGTTCAATAACCAAAAAAAAAAAAAAAAAAAAATAGCAGTTCCAAAATAAAAGAACAGAGGAACACCAGAGAAAGAAACTAATTACTAAAGCAATTAAGAGATTTTCCAGCAAATAAAGTCATACGTTTCCACACTGAAAGGACCTAGCAAGAGCACACATGATGGATGGAAATAGACAACTTTGGTTATATTATCTTGAATTTTCTAAACACTAGAGACAAAGAATAATTTCCCTTAGCTTCCAGAGAAAGGAGAGAAAAAGTCACATACTCTTTTTTAGATCAGGGACTAAGTTGGCTTTATATTTCATAGCAGAAACACTAGAAATGTAAACAAAGATTATTTCAAATTTAGAATTCTATATCTAACCAAGCTTGTACATGTAAGATTTATTATTCAAGGTACAATGCAAAAACCAGAATCCACCCCAGTTAGTTTTAAGCCATATTGCAGGGGGTTAAATGAGGAAACAGACTCTAGGTTGG
Source organism: Phocoena phocoena (assembly GCF_963924675.1). Lineage (NCBI taxonomy): Eukaryota > Metazoa > Chordata > Mammalia > Artiodactyla > Phocoenidae > Phocoena > Phocoena phocoena. The sequence goes on along the minus strand of NC_089235.1, from coordinate 53,803,401 downwards.
GCATTCAGGAGTGAGTTTGAGAGCTTTGCTGCCAATCCAGGGCACCAAAGAGACTGCTGATTCCTCTGGTACCCAAAAGCCAGCATACTGAGGAGCTTCCATGATCAAAAGACACCTGTCCACAGGGATGCTTGCCAGCAAAGCTTGGCACCTTCCTCACTTACACCTTCAAAACCTGTGTGAATATCTCACTGGCACAAACTACAGCGCTTCTGGGACCCTGCTATGAGGAAATTTGGGCAAGGGGGTTTCTAGCTTTCCAGACTGAAGCCACACCAAAAAAAGTTTAAAATTAATGCTGAATGACAATTCACTATATCCACCACACAAAGTCTCAAAAATACATTTCCCAGGCACTTGAAAGGTATATTTCATCAAAATATGAGTTAAGCAAGAGAGAGGAAACATATGATACAGGAAACAGGAGCCCCAACATGGGCAAGAAGAAGAAACCAAACCAGGTTGAGCAAGTCCAAAGGCCCCAGTAAAGTCTTTTTCAGGAAGATAGAATAAATAAAATACTTAATGTGTCCACAGCCTTGATTTTTAATAGGCAACAAATTTGAGGCTGAATTTGTGACAAATACATAGAAAACCAAGCAAATGATAAAACATGACTACTCCTGGGAAAAAAAGGTGAGCAGAAAAGGAAAGTTATCCAGGGTTAATTGTCTCAGCATATATTATCTGTCTTGGCATATGTGATATGCCCTCGGAAAGGAAAGAGAGCTAACTCCTCTTCTTCTCTAATGCTAAAACAGAAAAAATCAAGGAGTTGCAATAAATATGTTATTTAAGGCATGGAAGTAAATATTAAAAATCAACTAAAATTAGGTATGTGTAATTACTTTAAGGAAAAAATAGGGAAAAAGCAGCAGGCAATTTCTGTTTTCTGTATCTAATCTTATACAATTATACAACTATTTAAACTATGTACATTTATTTATCTGGTAAAAATTAAAACCGGCATTGAGAGGAAGGTGGGGATTGAGAAATAGATCACAACTCTTTATATTGCTTCAGTCTTAAAATAAATCTGTTCTACAAAGGCATTCAAACATTTCCCAAACTATTCTCACAATCAATTCCTCTTCCAACCTTAGTTAGATCTGAAATAGCAAGGGCTCAAAGACTGGAAACAAGATGACAGATGATTCAGCAGCAGCTTTAAAAATGTTCACATGCTACTGGCTTTTGAGAATTCATTAACCATTCACTAGATGGGGCTAACACACTGCAGAGAGTGACAACTAACTAAAATATTCCATTTTGTAAGTAATACACCTTTGAAATAAATTCTGTAGATTTGTTAGATGGAAATTTGAGGTTAGACAACGTATTACATAAATTCTGTTATTTTGTAAATACAGAAAATTTTTGCATGTAATTAAAAAAGCAAAGTATTATTATAGAATCTTAGGTTAAAAAAAAACTTTGGGGCTTCCCTGGTGGCGCAGTGGTTGAGAGTCCACCTGCCGATGCAGGGGACACGGCTTCGTGCCCCGGTCCGGGAAGATCCCACATGTCGCGGAGCGGCTGGGCCCGTGAGCCATGGCCGCTGAGCCTGCGCGTCCGGAGCCTGTGCTCCGCAACGGGAGAGGCCACAACAGTGAGAGGCCCGCATACGCCAAAAAAAAAAAAAAAAAAAAAAACTTTGGTGATTATCTAGTTGAACTTTGTGATTGTGTGTGTAGGAAAACTATGGTCCTGAGAAGAAGCATTTGCCTGCCATAGAGCTTGGTACAGTGGCCAAAGTAAAGACACAGATCTCCTGAAAGTCCACCAGCCCGAGGCATATAGGCAATCAGTTTACATACGAATACATATTGTCATTGGGCTAGACACTGGGTTTGAGAAAGTTATAAAGGTGAATGAAATATAATTTCTGTCTTAAAAGGAGCAAACAATTTAATGAGAAAGGTAAACGTCCAAGGGAGTTAGCAAAGCTTAGGGCGGGAGGAGTGCTGACAGAAGAGGGACTGCTATGTTTAGTGTGTAAGCTTCCAAATTAGGAATTAGTCATGGTTTCCTAGGAAATTCAGTCTTGGGAAGCATAGGCTGATTCCACTGGGATATAAAGCAGGAGAGTTGAATAGATGGAAGGGCTGCCTTTAAATACTTTTATATTGAGAGACCCTATTTCAGCACTGAAATACATAAACTTCACAATGTTTAATAGCTAACAACATTTGATTAAAACAAGACTTTTTTTTACCTTTACCAAGATATCTTTACCACCTAAGTAGGCAAACACTTTTTAAAGATTGATAATGCTCGATGTTGATGAGCTTGCAGAGAAACCCCCTAATTCATATTCATTTACTATTGATGGGAATCTAAACTTTGTCACTATAAAATTGTAAAATATGCATGCCATTGACTTATTATTTCAATTTCCAAAACTTATCTTAAGTATTGAGTTACATAAATGTGCAAATTTATATTTACAGGTATTTATTGTAGCATTATTTACAATAAAAAATATTTGAACCTAAATGCCTAACAGTTGTGAATTGATAAATAAATATTATATTAATCTCTCGCTGAGCCGCTTGTCCATCATTTTATTTCCTAGGACCCATTCTTTACTCATGTACCTGGAAATAGCAAAAGAATTCTAGCAGCCACTTCACACAATGGCGGTACCCTCCTTCATCTAAGTTGATTGGACCAGGGTTGGCCCCACTTGGCCCAAACCGGAGCTTTCCTTTGGAATTTAGAATCGAAACTGAGAGTAAAAAGTCAAAGTCTGTGCATGTGCAATTATAATGTGCATATTTGAGTTCTATTATTGTAAGTACTTTCTGCCCTGTGGGCTATATCAAAGTAAGCCATTCTGCTGGGAAATGGGGTAGGGAGAGGATTATGAAGAAGATGCCTGTATAAAAGCCGTGAGTGTGGAGTACGATATTACTCAAGTCCTTGCATCCAGCTTGCTCTTAGGACCACAGCACTGTTCCCCTGTTCTTGATTATGTGAAACAGTGTTGTTTTGTTATAATATATTGATACTTTTGCATCAGTTGGCTCAAAATGTATTTTTCTAACTCTAAGTAAAATGAGCCCTATTTTAAAATGTGTATCTCCCTGCAGTGCAGTACTATGCATCCATCAGATTATACTATAAACACACATACATTGAAATGGAAATATGTCCAAAATATGTTAGTGAGAAAAGCAAATATCAAAACAGTGGGTAAAGTATGGGCCCACTTATGTGAAAACAAAACAGTACATGTGTATGTGTGCGTGCACACGTGTGATTGTTTATCTACAGAGCAAAGTTTAGAAGGAATCATACCAACCTCCTAACGATTGCTAACTCTCTGGAGTTGAAAAATGGCAAAAACTGTGAGCCACACAGAAATCCCTAGGGAAAATGCCTAGGAAAATATCTAATGTGATATAGCAAATATAAACAATCAGAGCTTTCCAAAGATCTAAATTTTATTAAAAACATGCACCTACAATATAGAATGACTGTGGCTTACTTATTCCATCAACAGTGCTCACCCTCTTTAGCTACCACTTCAAGTGAGCCTATTGCTTATATCACTTTTAGTACCTCCTACCTGTGGGCAGTGCCTTATAGCCCAGAGAGTGGATTATTACCAATGACTAGAGAAATGGAAACACCACAAGCCAAATTCCAACATGTAATTACTCAGTTATGCTTCAAGGAATCCTTCCAACATATTTGGCAAGTCAAATATATTAATGAGCACTAGATTCGATGATGCAATTGCCCAGTTGTATAGGAAACATCAGCCCTTCATAAGAATGTAATTATTGATGAAATCTCCAAAGTCAAGTTGGCAACTGGTCATGCTGATTTGATCTGAAAGCTCCCAAATATACAAGCATCTAAATGCCACATCAATCACATTCATTAGAAGAACTCCAGTGGGTCCATTAGAGACAACTGCTACCCTGAAGCCACTTGAAATATGCAAAGTCCAATCTCTCCTTAACACCCACAGTCCACCCTATGAAGGGTCAATTTCTACACTCCATCACTGAGGCTCACTCTGACTAACTAAATGCTGACCTACATTCCTTCAAAGAAGGTCATTTGAGATGCCACATTGGTGAAAACATAGATCCAATATCTTGTTCATGGAAAGGGGGGCAAACAATTTAATTTAGAGATAAATATCTATCTGGAGATATATTTTCTTCATAGAAAGGGTGGCAAGGGATTGAATATTTTCATCAGATCGGATGAAGCTGTGCTTACATTACACATTATCATGTTGCCTGGAAACAAATCTGAAAATATTCAGCATGTACTTCTCTTGGATGTCATATCTCCATCCCTTGGTATTGAATTTACTGTGAGAATTCTGACTATTTTATTCTTTCCACCAAACCCCTGTCTTTCTAAGAGGATTATGAGGTATATTATCATAGAAGGTAATATCTTTTTTATTAATGGAAGTTTCCTTCCCTCATGTTTCTTTGTTGCCCCTACATTCTCCTAACATTCAGTCAGCAATGCTAATTTTCTATTCATACCACCTTCAAAGACACTCAGCTCTTAACCTGTGTAATTCTCTCCTCCAGTCAATCCCGTGACATACTAAAGAAAATGTTTCCCCTGGATACTTGACCTCTTGTGGGAAGGTGAAATATATTGTTTCAGGAGAAAGTACTAAGATGCAGAATCTGGATGAATCATCACCACCGTGGGTTCAGGAATTCTAGTAACCAAATATTCTGGGTTACTCATATGCTTTTAATTTAATCAAGGTATGCAGTAAACATGCATCCTGCATGTAGAGCACACAAAATAAGCTGTCATTGGGTTCTGTCCTTGCACCACATGATTTAAATCTTATATAAGGTCATTAAGCCATTTTACCATTTCTTAGCACAATAGACATTTCTCTTCATGAGCAGCATTTTCCAACTGTTTCAGCCCATGAAACATTTTCATTCTTTTGACTATTTGGAACACTTTTGTGGGGGTCAGAAAAAGGGTAATGCTAAAAACAAACTCATCCATTTCTACATTTTCTTCCCACTATACTATATATAGTAAATACCACTGTAAGATAACAACAATGAATTATCTTATGAGATTATGGAAATAATACATACTTGGAATCAGTGAACCTGGGTTTAAAACATGTTCTAACCAAGTGCCAACAAAGTGACAAGTCATTTCACTCCTCTGTGACACAGTGAATTCATTAATTAATAAATAATAATAACTTGACTGGGTACTTCATGCCAGACTCTGTCTTAAGCACTTTTCATTTATTAATTTATTTGATTCTCATTAAAACTTTATAAGTTATAACTTTTAAAATCTCACAGATGAAGAATCTGAAGCACCGAAGGGTGAGTAACTTGGATACGGTCACACAGCTGTACATGGCATATCCAGGATTTGAACTCAGGAAGTATGATTCCAGAATCTACATGCTCAACACTACTATATATCACCTCTCTCAGAGTTCAAAATGGAGTTAGTGGTAAATTTTCAAAAACTTCTTCTAAGGTTTAAATGAGAAAGTATATCTAAAACACTCAAGACAAAAGGACTTGGCAGAGTAGAAAATCAATAATATTAGTTGTCTTAATAATTTGCAATTTGATGATATAAAAAATTCCTTCCATTGTCCCTATTGGTTAACTTATATTTCCATCAGTCTCACTCAGTTAAAAAATAACAGAGAGGACTTGTTCGAATACCTAAATTAGTGGCTGCCCTTTACAGCTTTCATGTCTGAATGTCACCTGCTCCTAATCTTGACTCCAGTGAAAGAACAGAAAAGAAAAATTTCCTAGTCAATAGTTATGACACTGAAACGCAGCAGGACCCTGCAGGGCACCAGGGAGAGACACCCCCATCTTGTGTACCCACCCCTCTTGTTTGTAAAAAAGCATTAGCCTTCTAGGCCTTCCCTGAGTTCCAAAAAGAAAACTTTCATCCAAAAAGTGAAAAAATGCAGAAACAAAACAGTCAAGCAAGGCAAAATAATAATAGTTTAGCCATAAAACAAAGTCAAGGACTTTTAGTTTCTCCTCAACGGCTGTAGATAATATCCTGAGCCATATCCTTGAGTTGTTTTGCAGACACTAAAACCCCCCACCAGGTGGAAGAAGTTAACTGCATGCTGACCACCAGCATGTAGACACCAGACCAGTTGGAACCGTAAGTTTGATGATTGAGATTCCTGAAACATCACTCTGTTACCTCACCATCAACAAATCAGAGAATCAAATGTGCATGAGCTGATCACACACTTTGTGACCCTCTTCCTCGTACTGTCTTTAAAAACCTTTCCCTAAAAGCCATTTGGGGACTTCAGGTCTTTTGAGCATGAGCGACCTTGCTTGGTGCCATGAAATAAATGCTGTACTTTCCTTCACCACGGTTGTGGTGTCAGTAGATTGGCTTCGCCGCACATCAGGTGAGCAGACTCAAGCTTGGTTTCATAACAACACCAAGCTGAGATATGCTAAATAATTTGCCTCCTTCCAATATCAAGGAAATGGTAGTGCCAGAATTTTTGCTTAGTTCTTCTGGCCTGAAGTGTTCACTACATAATTCTGCAGAAACCTCAACAGATGGCACTGAGACATGGAAGCTAGGTGACATGCAGCTTCTGAATGCAATAAAAGGCACTATCGTACTACACTGTACAAATGTTAAGTAGTACGGTCTAATTTGTATTTCCCTGGAAATTTTAGTGCATAATGCACTTCTGACACAAATAATTAATAACAGTTCATAAAATCCTCATTGCCATAAAAGTTACAGTTTTTATCATCCTGTTGGATTAAGGAGCAAAACATGACTGAAATTGGAGTCAGTGTAAATGATGTGTCTACAACCACGACCGTTATATTTCTGTAAGTTAATTTGTACAAAATACAATAGAGAAAGAAAGAGTCTGGGTAACTAAACAAAGATCAAGAACTTGGTTTAATAGTTTATTTCTACACGTCAATGAAAAAAAAAATCTGTTGCCATGGAAATAAGCCATCCTTTGGAAAATAATTTTTTTCACTGGAAAACGATACATTCTACAATTGGGAAATATTACAGAAGTTTTGTATTTCTATAGTTGACTAATTTAGCTGAATTTAAATAAAACCAAGATAACAGCTATGTTAAAGATACTTGAAAATAGTAAAAGAGTAGGTTGGGATTCCAGGAAAGGTGAAGGGACGCAGTATGTCATAGTGGTTAGACATCTGGGCACAAAACCACCTGTATTTAAACTGAGGCTTCATCAGTCATTTGCTCTGTGACTTTAAAGGGGCTACTTAAACATTCTAGGTCTCAGATTCCTCACTGATAAAGTGGCAGTGAATGACAGATGTTCCTTTGAGTTATTCAGGTCATGGCAAATTAATTCCATAATCTCCTATAAAATTCATAGGAAAGTATAGGGAACATAAACATTCTCAGTAAGCATCCGTTACTAGCAGGGTGACTTCATTTGAGTTTGAGAATAGTCAACTTCAATATATCGAAGAAGGAATGAGATCATCCAGGGAAAGTGTCTAGAGTAAGAAAATGACCTAAGAGAAATTCTTAAATAATTCTGACATTAAAGGAATGCGTGATGGAAGTCAGGTCACATGAAGAGACTACTAACGAGGAATGTTCAGAAGCAGGGGAGAATATTGCAGAGGCCAGAGTCATGACAACTAGCTGCTTTAATAGCCAGCAAGTGCTATAGAGATGCCAAGGCAAGCCCTGAACAACTCATTTTTCCACAGGATTTCTCTGAAATCAGTGTATCTCCAGCTTTATTGGGGTGTCGTTTACATAAAATAAAATTCAGCCATTTTAAGTGTACAATCTGATGAGTTTTGGCAATTGTGTGTAGTCATATAACTGCTGTTAAAGGATAATTTTTAAATAGTAAATTCATGACTCTCATACAGGTGTAAAATGAACATTTGTCAAAGATTTTACTTAACTCGGTAATTAATGAGAGAACCAGAAAGATATTACCAGTTCAAAGGAGAATCAAAGACCAGACATATATAAAAGCCCATCAGGAAAGTTGACATGAATTTACTAATAAATGCAAAAATGACAAAACTGGTAAGTGACCAGAGGGCAGTAATAAATTACTTTCCACCATATAAAATTTGCATTTCCATAAGCAAGAATTATTTGCCTTATTCGTTTTCTACAAGTTACAGAGTTTGAAAAAATAGCTCAAAGAAAGTGAAAGGCACAAAGCCCACATAATCAAATAACCCAGAAAGACGTGCTCTAAGCAATGCATAATTTACCATTGAAAAAATCCAGTAATCCCCCCACCCTGGAATTTATTTTTGTTCCAGCTTTACTGAGAGACAGTTGACATAAGACATTGTGTAAGTTTAAGCGGTACAATATGATGATTTTATATATACATATAAATTTTAAAAATTGTCTTCAATCAACAGTGTGACTTGATACAGGACACAGGGGTGTGGTCATTTAATTGATTATCGACCAGGTGAGGAAAAGCAAAACAGCCATTTGAGCCATTTTTCTGTTAGAATAAGTTTTAATTTCTTTTTCATAACATCTTTTTGAGATATAATTCACATAATTTACAATTCATGCACTTAACGAATACATTTCAATGGTTTCTAGTATATTCACAGAGCTGTGCAATCACCACAATCAATTTTAGAATGTTTTTATCATCCTAAAAGAAATCCCATACTCATTAGTAGTCAATCTCCATTTCTCCTAACCCCTTCCAATCCCTAGGCAACCACTAATCCATTTTCTTGCTCTGATCTCTTGACTTTCCTATTCTGGACATTTCCTGCAAATAGAATCGTACAATATGTGGTCTTTTGTGACTGATTTCTTTCATTTAGCATATTTTTAAGTTTTATCCATGTAACAGCATGTGTCAATATTCCATTCTGTATTCTTGTTGAATAATATTCCATTGTATGGATGTACCACTTTGATGTATCCTTTCATCAGTTAGTGAACATTGTGCTGTTCCCACTTTTTGTCTATTATGAATAACGGTATGACTATTCATGTACAAAATTTTGTGTGGACATATGTTTTCCTTTCTCTTCTCGTGTAACTAAGAGTGAAACTGTTGAGTCATAAGGGTAACTTCTATGTCTAATCTTTTGAGTTGCCAGACAATTTTCCAAAGTAGCTTCACCATCTTACATTCCCCCCAGCAAGTATATTTGTTCTTGTGGAGCCACCAGCCTCCTCTTAATTACTCACCATCAAAATCCCCATTGCTTTTTCAGGGTACCCCTAGGCTTGGATTTCCCCACACTCTGTTTCAAATAAAGTCAGTTCCTTTGGGGGTAGCCTTGGAGCTCTCTTATGGACTGCCTTTCTGAGCTTCTGCTCCAGAGCTAGGAAGCAAGGACGGTGGCCTGATTCTCTCTGAGTGACCCCTTTGCTTTAGGATCAGGCACTGGGCAGGGGTGGTAGCCTTCATTCTTCTAGGCTTCTATCTCTCAACATGGAACTTCCACTCTACCTGTGAGCTGTGGCAGGGGCGATCGAGGCCCCAGTGTTCCCAGCCTGCTGCACAGCCCCACCTGGGATAGAGTCTCCCCACTGTGCGTGGGGACTCAGTGGAGGAAGGGAGTTCCTGACTCTTGGCCACACTGTCCTCGAATTTACCCTCTGCAACATGGAGGTGAGGATGATGAGAAATACCAGTGGCCTGCCTTTCCTGGAGAGATTCCACAGTCTTGACTAGGAACTGGGAGCAGAGGAGCCCCCATCTTCTTGGCCACACCTGTCCAGACTGGAGCCTCCATCACACCTAGCTTTGGTGGAATGGGGAAGGAAGGGTTTGGCTCAAGTGTCATAGACTATCACTCTTTTTGCAGAGATTTAGTAGATTTTCTTGAATAAGTATTTCTCCATTTTCTTTATGCACTTAGGACAATTTCCAGAGACTTTAAATTGTTGGCTTTTTAAAGTAAATCTCACCAGTTATGATTGTTTCCTTGGACACAGTCCACAGACCTCCTCACACTATCACTCTGGAAGTAGAATTTACCTTCAATTTTATTATATGTCAAGGATTATAGCCATAAGGTTGATTTTTAAATTGTATGTTCATACTGAGTCATTGGGTTTATCCTCTATAAATTCACAATTAAATTTAAGAATTAGTTTTTGTATGAGTGATGTTAAACTGACAAAATCTTCTGTTTTTGACTGATTACACTTTTTGAAAATATTTAGCACTCTTAGGCAGCAATGGCGGTATATGCAAAGCTGAACTCTGAAGTGAACTTTCACTTAGTCCTATACCACATTTACTTATAATTTTTTTAAAAGGTGACAGGAAGTCCAAATAACAGTCAACTTATTTAAGTGAAAAAAACCCTGTCTCTTAGTGAAAGATATGGAAGAGCTTCTTCAAATTTCCTTCTGTCCCAAAATGCTGTCAACATCACTCTGTAGTTTTCTAGGTCCTTTCAATTATAAAACCCAAATTAGCAACAATTTAACACTAATAGCTTACTAATTAATGCACAGCCTCCTGGGCATATTGTCTAGTCTATTCAAATAAACCTCAGCTGTGAAAAACATACCAGGGCCTATTTACCAAACTACCTTATTCTAAGGAATTCCTGTTATCAAATAATACCATGCAAAACTGGCCCACTTACAAAATTCCTTTTTTTCTATTTCCTTGGATTAGCACTGCAATTATCCCCTAAGGCTAATCATAGCTAAAATTGAGAATTAGGTTAAATTTTTTCTTGATGTTTTCCCAATTCACCTGGCTGCATTTCTTCCTCAGCTCCTGGCATTCCTTTCTCTAAAGATAGTGTCATCAGATAGGCTTATCTTCACTGGAAAAATGTCTCCACCTTTCAAAATGACACCCGTACAACTGGCTTCGAGCTCTAGATACCCCAATTTCAACTGACTGGTACACGAAGTCACATTAAGCTGTATGTAAGTGGACAAAAAAGTTAACATTTTACTCTTCTCAGCGTTATTTTTATTTTATATGTAGTCAAATTATTATATGCAAGGTACAAATGTAAAAAAATACTGATGCTAGGAGTTCAAAGATAAATGAAACAAAAATCTGTGACTTCAGTGGAGTGATTAACTAGTGAGAGACATAGATGTGTTAATAATTTCTAGCATTTTTGGAGCGTCTGCTCTGTGCCAAGTAATGTACTAAGTGTTTGATTTACTTTATCTTTCTTAAAGCTCACAGAAACCTGTTAAGGTAGGTATGACTGTTATTCTCATTTTATGTATGAGAAAACTGACTCCCAAAGAGCAAGTTCACATAATCTAAAGAGAAGCCAATCCAGACTTGAACCCGCATCCATCCGTCCCCAAAGCCAGAGTTAATAGCCCTTGTGCTACAAAAACAAGACAAAACAAAACCTTATATAAGAAGAACTTACTATGTCCCAAGCACTATGTTCAGTGTTTTATGTTTTGTCACAGTTTCTACTCACTGCAGCCCTACTGGGTAAGCACCACCATTTTCTAGATTTTAAAAGAAAGGCACTAAGACTTTGTTTAATGTGCCCAAAGGCACACAACTTGGAAATGAGGGGAATTGGGATTTGAACTCAAATTGAGATAGAACAATTGGGGGACATATCAATAATCTGAAAAATTTAAAGAAAATATTTACAGAGAATATAAAAAATTATACTCATAATATTTATAAAATCCATTCATTTATTGAAAAAGCAAATACTCAGGGCCTATGAAGTGCTGATCTTTAGAGTAAGAGCAGAGAACAAGATAGTGAACTCGAAACACTTCCTCTCTTTAAAATGTGTTTCAGTCTTCTATGGAAAAGGACAGGCAGGTAAGCAGACAACAGCGCTGGTAGGATAAACCTAGAAGACCACAGGACATTAAAGGAGGAACACCTAACCTAGATTCAGCAGAGAAAATGCGTAGGTCAAAAGCTAAAAGACACGTGAGAGTCATGCAGATGAAAATGGAAGGGGGAAGCTGTTCTACATGGAGAGTGTGAAGGCCTAGATGCAGGAGAGAATAAGATTCATTCTCAGAAACAGGGGGAGTTTAGGACGGCTACTGGAAAAGGGTGAGAGGTAAGACTACAAGAGAACTGTGGATCCTAAAACACTTTGTGAGCCTTGGTGAGGAACTAAGAAAGTGTCCTGAGAGGAATGGGGAGCCCCTGAAAGACTTTAAGCAGGAGAATGACATAAGCAAATATACCTTTTAGAAAGAACACTCTGACTGCTAAGTGGAGAATGTGCTGGACCCTGGCAAAGAGTGAAACTTTAGGCAGGGAAACCAATAAGGAGACTTTTATAATAATCCATGAGAAACATAGTGATAGCATAAACCAAGATGGTGGCAGTAGGCACTGGGACAAAGAAAAATTTATTATACCTTTTATTAATTTGTTGTTGTTGGTAATCTGGTCAGATATTACACATCATTAATGGATCTTTGGCTAGGCTTTTTTTTTCATCATTAAAGGTGACTAGTCAATATACTGTAGCTAGTGAGAATTTTTAGTGGAATTTTTATGTATATAAATCTTCTAAAAATTTTAGATAGCAGATGTCTTATTGATAAATTAGGGAAGTTTTCTAGCAGTAATTTGAAGTACATCCTTCATGTATTTAACCCAATAATTTTATATGCCAAATTGGGTTAAGCCAGGATTACCAGTCATGTTAAAATCTATGACTAATAAAACTGAAGAACAAGAAGTCTTAAATGTTGTATGCAAGCCTTTGTCATGGTTATAAACTGAAAAGATTATTGGCTCACTAATACTTCTTAGAACATCTTGTTAGTTACTGTTAATTTCAATAAAATCTATGGAAATACCAGGCATTCATCATAAGTGACTCCATATAGTACTACAAGGCACAACCTTTAATAACATAACAAGTTAGGTTTCCTAAGGGTGTCATTTGAGAAAGTAACCTAAGAAAAATGGATGTTAATTTACAATACAGTCAAGGTTGAAATATGCACCTAGAAGAGAATAATAGTTGATCAATAGCTTACTGTGTTGGAGATGCACTTTCTAACACTTTCTACTTGATTCCCTGCCTATAAATTCATTTGAGCTTTGTGATACAAGATAATGCCCATAAGAAAAAACATCTTGGTATCTAACTTTTTCATTTTATTATATTCCACATTTTCCCACAGTGATTTAAGACTGCTTAAGCAGATTAAAAATAAGACAAAAAAAGAGTAAAGTTTGGGAAAATAAGCTAGATCTACTTGAGAGTCAGCCTGCTTAAGTTAGGCAGTGTTCACAACTTGATTCCAATACTGTCTAGTTTTGTGACTTTGGACAATTATTTATCCTTTCTTGCCTCAGTTTCTTCATCTGTAAAATAGGAATAACAACAATACCTATATCATAGGGTTATTGTGAGAATGAAATAGGATAACCCATATAAAATACATTTATAAGATAACTAACTCATAGTAAGCACTTGATCAATATTAATGATAATGTTTTAAAAATACATATATGTGACTAAATCCTCCATACTCCAATGTTCACAAGCAGAATAAATCAATTGATAACAACTATTCTTCTACCCAGGAAAGAAGAGAATGTTATATTGGAGCTCCTCCTAGAGAGAATCCAGTGTAATGGAATGGACAGCGTCCTCAACAACATCTTTACAGTAAACACAAAGATGGGGTGCTTTAAGGCTCTTTCTTATACGGTCCATACACATAGACCAGCAAAGATACATCAAAATGTAACGCAGTTAAAAAAAATTCTACGCTAGACCGATTTGGCATGATCCCAATGAACGTCTTAATAATGGCCTAACAAAACCAAAGAATACAATGTAGCGTATCTAGAGTAATGAACTGGATATTTTTCAGACAAATCTCCATTTTTCTTAGCATTTCTAAATATTTGAAGGGTGTCCAAGAGCACTGGATTGGAGCATATATTCTCTCATAACTGATGAGTAATCCTAGGTTTAAAGGCTCTTGCAGATTATCTAAACTAGGAGAAAAGAATTGCCAGGAAGAGGTGACATACCTTTGCAACATTCTAGGGCAGAGTAATAAACAAGTCCCACAGCTAGTCTATCTACAAAAAGGTAATGTCCTCAGCTCTGGCTTGGGAAATTGAGAATTTACATATACAAATATTTCCAAACCTGAGTTCTGAGAACTGCTACAGTGCACAGCAGCATATTAAAGTCTCTAAGTCATTGTCTGCATAGTCTGTATTTATTAGCGCCAATTATGTGACAGGACCTGTATTAGGCCCTGAGAATATGATGGTGAACACTACAGCCAAGACCACTACCCTCCAGAAGCTTACATGGCTGTGCTGGAGACACATGAGGAGGTATTAGGTATTAGGAATACTCTTCTCTTCCCTCATCTTATAACTGATACTAAATAAGACATAGGAGGCAGGCAGCAGAAGATCAAAATGTCCAGCCCATGTAGTTACAAATGGTTGGAGAGGTCAGAAGCCTTGAAGGCCATGGAAAGGAATTTAAACTTCATTCTGTGTGCAAAGAAAATGGATTGAAGGCTTTTAATTGGGGGACTAGCATTACATGATTTGAAGTTTTTAAATGCCATAATGTGGCCTATAGGACTTTGGTAAAAATCAAGAGTGGAAGCAAGAAAGCATTAAGTGGATACCAAGAGTTGATGGCTCAGACTAGAGAAGCAGTGAGGAAGTAGAGGAGTAAATGGATTTGAAATTTTTTAAATGCAAACACATTTGATAAAAGAGCTTTTTTTTTTGTTTGGTTGGTTTTTTTTACAAAATGCCTCTTAGATGTCTGAAGTGGTTTGAGAAGACTTAGGAAGTGTTAATAGGAATGGCTCCTAAAACTCTATCCATTCACATCCTTGACAATCAAAAACAGGTAGGAAGGACTGTTCTTGCTAACACACACGATAGAATCATCAATAACAAATGGCCTATTCTTAAAATTAGAATTTAGGCAGCCTGATATAACTTCAAACCCCACTGGGATAAAAAGATGGGAAAGATGGGTAGATGGGTGAGATAAGGATACTCAGACTTCTAAGATCTATGGTGAGTTACAGTAGAACCATTAAAAGGCAAAGCAAGAAAAGGAGAACAAATAATGTTAAGGATATGCTGAAGCAGAGTTTCAAGCAATAAATAAGATTCACTGGATGCCCAGACAGAACAGCAGTTGAGCATGCCAGCTGTGCAGTAATCAGAGACCAATTGGCTTTTTTGTATCTAAGAATCTATTTAAAAGGAACACAGACTCTGTAATAGTGGCTGAAATCATAAGGAAAATGATTGCCATTTGTGTCTACAACGTGCTCAGAACGAGGTGACTATTGAGAATTTGCTACTTCATTTTCTTTTCAGTCAAACATACAAATAGCAGTCACTGAATATTAACAACACCTTTGTGTTTTATGCCCAGGAAAGAAAAATAATGGTAAAAGCTTACTGACTTTTAAAATATTTCACCTCACATATGATCTCACCTAATCCTCAAATATTCCAGTCCCTATTAACATATCAAGCTTTCCCCACCAAAAAATGGCTGGATGTCTTGATCGACAGGGCTCATGTGTCTTAGGGAAAATGCTTCTAGCCCATCTGTTCAGAGACGGTTACTTAGTTGAAGTCTCAGCAAATACTGTTTCTTAGTCACCTAATCATGCCATCTCACCTAAGATTTCATCTTTTAACCATTTCAGCTGTCCTTTTAGTTGGGTTGTGGTCCTCTGGTGAATACACAAAAACTTTGCCAGATAATCATTGCCTTTTTTGGTCAGTTTTTAAAGACTTTTCTGACTTTTCTAATCAATTATCTAAACTGTGCCTCATTGCAGGTTACTGGACAAGTACAGAGAACAAAACTATGGGAGGGGTTTCCAGTTATGCATCATCAGTGAAAAATTTCAACTGTATGTTACAATTCCAGACTACACTCAAAACGAACCACTCGACATGGTTATTGGTATCTTTGAACCCCAAAATGCACTTCTACTCAAATTCTCATAAATCAATATTAAGGTGAAAGCAAATGAACCCCAATAGTCACCAAAATTGTAAAGAGTGAAAATTTTTAAAATATGTATTGTTAACTCAAAACAAACAAATGCTTCTAGAAGCATCAAAAAATAAGTCAATCTCTAAAAAAGTCATTTTTCATTTCAATTTGATATTTTACAAAAGAACCGGATAGAGATGATAGATCAAATATAAAAATTCTAAACAGTAACATGTGTTTCTGTCATGATATTGGTGTCAATAAAACAGCTAATTCATCAGGTCTGCAGTGAGGCAGGAGAACACATCTAGCTTATATACAATGTACTGGATATTGCTATGGAATTTGTAATTTGTGTGCTAACTCACACATCATTATCATCTTCCTCAATTAAGACATCTCCAAAACTTCCACTGATTCTGAATCACTCCAAAATTAATTCACAACTCAAGAAATATCCGTATCATACAAGTTCTTAAATGTTCTCTACCAAAAAAAAAAAAATCAATTCAAACGTGTTACTCTTCACCAGGCATAACATATGCCCACTAATGAATGTATTTGGAGAAAAAAAATATGGCAAAATTAAATAAATTGAAACTGTAAGATAGTTATGGAGAAGGCCTCCCTTTACAATTATAACATATTCCAATGAATAATATCCAATCTGAATTGTTTTAATCTTGTGCATTGACTTAAAGAATCAAAATTATATGGATAAGTTGTGGAGAACTCTGATTTCAAAGTTCAGTGTTTACCCATAGAGTTCTAGGAATTTTGTATGATTACCATGCATATAATATGTATTTTAGTAAACAGAGACAAAAGTTTGGAATATTCTGAGTAAACAGTATCAGAAATATCTAAGGGACACAGTTAATTATTTACACTCTATTTAGCGCTTTTCTACAGGCAAACTGTTTTTTCACATGTGAAGAGTCAGTTGGTAAAATGAGTTAAGAAAGGAAAAACCAGATTGATGAAGTATAAAGAGGTGAATAGAAAAGCACTGCAAAGACATTTTGGAAACATCAAAACTTTTTTGCAATTTAGGAGCTAAAATCATTAGCTGGAAGCTAGAAAGGAGATCACTTAGAGTACTCTGTCATTGAGAAGGCTGACCAAAATTATCAAAGAAAATAATTTGAACTTTTTATGGATTCTTCTGGAAACCTTTCAAGGTTGCTGTAGAACATAAATGACAGGCTGTTTACATAATGTATGCCGTTGTCCATCCATAAGGACCTACATCATCTCAATAGTTACCACAAGAAAGCAATGTAATTCTACAGTACATTTAAAATATATGCATAAGTACTGATATATTTAGCTCTTCTGTTTAATGTGTCATCCCTTTGCAATGGTAATATAAAACATGATCACAAATTCAAATGCCTAATGTATGTACATATTCATATACTGATAGTAGGGGGGTTTTTTTGTATTTTTTTTTTTGTATTTCTGGTCCATGATGTTTTTTGCAGTCAACCCAAGGCATCTATCCATCTGGAGGGTTGTGAGAAGACAGATAATTAGTTCTGCCTCTGTCATAGACACCATGGTTAAGCTGTAAAGTTTCCTTCCCTAGGACCTAAGGAATTTGTATCTAGAGCAGTGTTTCTCATAAGAGCACTACTATCATTTTTGGAATGGCAATTCTTTATTGCCTATAGTTAAAACATATTTAGTGTGTCTGGCTCCTAGGTAGTAACTGTCAATAACATTCTCCAGTCACTGTGACAGATAAGAGCCTCCACATGCCCATGACCACATTTCCATATGTCCCTTTAAGGAGGAAGTACTAGCGCTGATTGAGAACCAATGACTTAGAAATAGGGGGGAAAACATGAATAATTATAAAGAAAAAATGGGGGAGGGGAGAGATAGAAACATCAATGGATCAGCTTCAGGGTTCTCGTACCTCCATAAACACAATACACACGGATGACAAACCTCAGCGGGTCCAGGAGGGGCACTTAGAAACTTCCAGCAGGTATGGGAAAGCCCAGGAACATGTGTTAACTCTTCACCATTCCTTTTCATGAAAAGCTGCAAGCTCTAGGAGGTGCCCCACGCCCAGCCACTTCTAACTTGGGGCAGGTGTGATTATGCGGAAATAAGTAGAAGATTAAAGAGAGATAAATGTCAGATTATAGATAGGTAAAGTGTGAGCCAACAGTGGCTCCATGCACTGCTTGAGGAGAGACAGAGACGAAAGGCTTGAGAGGCCTGTTTAACCATTTATAACCTGAGGGCAAAGAGAGAAAAATGAGGAGGAACTAGAGACCGGAAGCAAACAACCAAACAATGGGCTCTAGCCGTTCACATCTATGTACATCCCAGAAGTCATTAGTCCAGGAAGCCCTCCTACTAGCCAGGGCTGATTCAACTGGTATCATCTAAACTATAAAGGAGCATCTTATCTTCCCGGGCCGGGCCATACCTTGCTCATCTGGAGTGAGGCATAAAAGATGTAGAACATTTGAGAGGCTAGGCATTTTTACTCCAAAAGACTACACATTACCTTAAAAAATTAAATTATTGCATTATATTATATTTACTTGATTAAACTAAAAAGTAGGGTTTACCTAATATCCAATGTGATGGAATTTATAAGAAACAGCTGATCAGTTGGAGCCAAAATTACATTTTCTCTGCATATCTGACAACATTTCTATGATCACGTTTCTGTGTGAGTGAGTATATGTGTGTGTGTAATATCTATGTTTGGGATATGTGTGTGTTTATCTCTGTACAGTGTATATTAGGTACAGGAAATTTTTTGATGAAACCTTGAAAAACAAAATATAAAAGTCCTATACTTCTCTAATTCCCGAACAATGTAAACATAAATCCTGTATTTAAGTTGGCAAAATACACATATTCCTTAGAACAAAATTTTTCAAAATGTGGCTTATTTACCCCTAGGATTTTATGGGACCTTTTTAGTGGTCCTTGAATTAAAAACTTATTTTCTTAATAACAAGACAATATTTGTATTTCCCACTGCATTTACATTTGCACTAATGGTACAAAAGCAACAGGTGCACTTATGTTTTTAGCGCACCTCAGAGTGGTGGAACCAAACTGTACTAGTTGTTTTCATAGTCTTCACACATTTGCGGGGATAGGGGGGAAGACGGTTTTACTTAACAATATCCTGGATGAGCAATAATAAAAGTTATAAATTTTATTAAAATATTAATTGTATTCAATCTCATCGCTTGGGTACCTTTTTCATGTTTTATTTGACTAAATGGGGAGTGAACTGAAGCTTTCTGCAGCCTGCTTCAGTACCCTGGACGTCTCAAGGACAAGCACTTGGGTAATTATTTTGAGTTACAAGCTGAACTAGCCATTTTTTTTCTCATGAATCCCCGTGTTTACTTGAAAATCTGACTGATAGACAAATTGGTTATTCAGATGTTTGTGAATAATTTCTTAAAAATGAATGAATGGATCCTGCTACTATCAAGGAAATCTGACAATATTTGTTACAGATGATAAAATATGAGCTTACAGGGCTTCCCTGGTGGTGCAGTGGTTGAGAGTCCGCCTGCCGATACAGGGGACACGGGTTCGTGCCCTGGTCCGGGAAGATCCCACATGCCACGGAGCGGCTAGGTCCGTGAGCCATGGCCGCTGAGCCTGCGAGTCTGGAGCCTGTGCTCCGCAACGGGAGAGGCCACAACAGTGAGAGGCTCGCGTACCGTAAAAAAAAAAAAAAAAAAAAAATGAGCTTACAAGCAAAAACCACAATTTTGGAAAGCTTACTTGTACCACCATAAGTTTGATAACTTCCCTACACTTAAAAAAATTTTCTGATGAAATTGGTGTGATATTAACAAAAGAGATTTTTTATGTTGTTTAACTAAATGTTTTACTTTGGGGACATATACAAAACTAAGAAACCAACATTTTCTAAATGAACAATGCAGGGCATAACAAAGTCATGCATGGATTAAAAAAATCCATTCCAAGGGCAAGATAGACCAATGGGTTTTAATATAACTGACTATGAAAAGCTCCTCGACACAGTTTCAGATTCCACTTTGGAACTAACCTGTTAAGTTTTAGTGTAGCACAGAAGAATATACAAAATTATATGCAAAAGCTATTAAATACCCCACTTTTTTCCAACTACCTATCTGACACTGGATTTTCTTCATTAACTTCAACAAAAATTTCAAATTGCAACAGTTTGAATGCAGAAGCAGATATGAAGATTTGGCCATCTTTTATTAAGCCAGATATGAAAAATTGTAAAACGCTGTCATTATTCTCACTAATTATGTTGTTTTGAAAAATATCCTTATTATCAAAAAAGCGTGTTCTTTTGTTAACACATATTGGGCTTGAGACTGTTTTTTAAAATCGATTTAATAAATATTTAAAAATTTTTCTGTTTTAATTTCAATATGATAAATGTCAATAGATATAACCCATATCACCAAGAGATGTCTGGGGTCCTCAATACTTTTTAAGAGTGTAGAGGGGTCCCAAAACTGCTGCCTTGAAGCATGGGTCAGCCACCTTCCATCACAGCTATATTTGAAAACCTGGAACTTTGAAAACAAATATTTTAATAGTGTCCCTTATCTAGTACTTATATAAGTGATCACCACAATTCATTGGAGAGAGGCCCATTCACTCTGTGACTCTTACTGCCCCAGGGACAGATTCTCAGTCAAATCAGAGATTAAAGTAGATCATCATTTCTCCAGTGATCTTGGCTCCAACTGCAGGTGAAGTTTTTTTGCCCACGTTCACAACATTGAAAGAGGCCACGTGCTCATCTATCAGGGTCTTATTCAAGCCCCTATCTGTACCTATTCAAGCAAATACATCAAAACTTGCTCTTGATTTTACTTTTAGTCACTCAATAAAAATTTTACACAGACCTTTGTTGCCAGTTGGTATTGCTATTAACACAACAAAAATGAAACAAGCCAAAAATTAACTGCACATAAAGTCTTTTTTTAATTTATGCTGAAAGATATTTGTGATATTTTCCAATTTATTGAGCAATATCAAATGAGGAAACAATTCTAGTATATTTTTAGCTTTTTTTTTAACTTTAACTTAAATTTAAATACTTGTTCTACAGACATATGTAAACATATCTCATCCATAAAACTGCTTAGTATTCTCATAGTTTCCATATAATCAGTAATTATCTATTCTGATTTTTTGATAAGCTTCTGCTACCAAAAGCAAAACATATGTGGCCTAGCATCATGTAAATATTGAATGTATATTGCTAACTTAATGTTTTCCCAAATTAATCTTAAAATTCCTATTTGTTTTATTTTTCTTCTTTTACAAATTCTTTGAGACTTATTTTCATTTAAAATATCATATAGGGCTTCCCTGGTGGCGCAGTGGTTAAGAGTCTGCCTGCCGATGCAGGGGACGCGGGTTCGTGCCCCGGTACGGGAGGATCCCACATGCCGCGGAGCGGCTGGGCCCGTGAGCCATGGCCGCTGAGCCTGCGCGTCCAGAGCCTGTGCTCCACAACGGGAGAGGCCACAACAGTGAGAGCCCGCGTACCGCAAAAAAATAATAATAATAAAATAAATAAAGTATCATATAAATGGTACTGAACTGGATATTTCTCACTGCTGCCATGAAAATAAAACAGTCCTGGTTACTAAACTGGATAAATTTGACTTCACAGAATTTTTTTTAAAAAGCAGGCCCAGGACAAGTTTGCTATGCTTTGACTTCCCATGTGGTTTAGATTTCCCAGAAAGCTGTTTGTGGGAGAACTAGGAGGCCAGGTCTATAATTGAGCTGTCAATCAGATGCAATGGTGTAAGAAGATGCCATATGGCTCACTGATATTTTTCATGTTGAAAAAAATAACAAATTTTTGTATGCAGGTCCCACCAATATAATTGCACTGTGTGGAGAAAATATACTCTGGAATATATGCAGCGATGCAGGACTCTTTTTTCAAATCAATCAAATTAATTTATACTGATTAAAAACCCATTTTTCTATTCTTTTGAATCAGCAAAAAAAGTATAAGCAGATCATAGAGTTAAGGGTAAAAAGCAGTGATTTTTTTTAACTCAAACAGTACTGCATTTATCCCATTTGTGTGCAATGGATTTCATGTATAAAATATTTATTTAAATTAATGTTGTTCTATGTGCTTAAACTGAGATTAGAATAATAGGTATTCTATACAGCATTGCAATCCAGTTAACAAAACTACTTTGGCACAGATTTCAGCATATGTGTCCTAAAAAATTACTTCATATTTTCTTTAATTAGATCATGTTTAAAATGCCATGAGGATGCTATTTAAAGGAACTACACTATATAAGTAAGAACCACTTCGAAAGAAAAATTGTCTTTCCCCTTACTTATCTCTACTATTCTCCTTATATTGCTTCTGATTGTTCACTACTTTTCTTGTTAAGAGTAATAATAATGTGGCGCTTCCCTGGTGGCGCAGTGGTGGACACGGGTTCGTGCCCCCGTCCGGGAAGATCCCACGTGCCGCGGAGCGGCTGGGCCCGTGAGCCACGGTCGCTGAGCCTGCGCGTCCGGAGCCTGTGCTCCGCAACGGGAGAGGCCACAACAGTGAGAGGCCCGCGTACCGCAAAAAAAAAAGAGTAATAATAATGTGATCCACTGACATAGAAATCATTGTAAACTTTCCTTACTCTTAGTTTTTCATGTGTGTGTATTCACATACATAATATATATGACATATATGATATACAATATATATATTCTATCTGTATATACATATGAACATCTCCCCTGAAGCTGAGAAAATTACATTTCTAAAATATTTACTGAGTGAAAAATTTTTCAATTTTGAGTTGATTCCAGGAAAATCAAGAAAATACAACATAAAAAACTTTGTAACACGTATGGATTTCAAAGATTACCTGTCTTCCAACTACAGGATGGAATTCAAGTTTACTGAGTTCCTTGATAATGAAAGAAAGCACTAAATAGAATAAGTATAAGCCTAAATACAGTTTTACTTCTAATATTAATAAATTGCATATACTCGATGAGAAACAGTTTTTAATGGTCTGTATGACTCTACCTCTCAGTGATCGTAAGGTAATTCAATAGAGCTGGGTAAAAAGGCTTTAATTGGGATTTTCAAATTCAATATTAGGTTCACTTAACAGTGTACAGAACATGATGAGCAGAGCACTTGCCTTGCTTTTGCTCCACTGCTTTTAAATCTTGTTTATAAAGTTTAATTTCAGTGCAATCATAGGAGTTAATCTAGTGAACAATAAGTGCCTCATTCTACATATTTTCTTGGTAACTCAGGAAAAATGTGACTATATCTTTTGCATATCATAAGGGCATAGTGAGAATCATTTAATGACAAATCCAGTTGACTATCAACTTTATGATGGTTACAAGAAAGATCCAATTTACTAAAATGTGAAATCACAGGCAATGTGTTGGTCATGGTATATGAAGTATGGTCATCGCTCAATTATTTGAAGCATAGAATAGAAATTTTCTCCTTATAAAATTATTTTTAAAGAGAAGAGCATTTCTAACAGTGATTTCTCATCATCACATTATTTTCATATTAATGCCCTTTGAAGGCTTTGAATCAAACAAATGTGTTCAAGCTTATATTGACTATCAGTATAACACTTGAGAAGTTATTAAAATGCTGTGATCCTGGTTTCTCATCTGTAAATTAAGGATGATAATAATAATCTCCTCATAGGGTTCTGTGAATTATAAATGAAATGAGACTAAACACTTAACATGACACTTATCACACAGTAAGTGCTCAGTAAGGGGGATTAGAAAAATATTCCTGCAACATTTTGATAATAATAAAAGTGACAAGAATAATGACACTGCATTAAACACTTACATGGATTATCTCATTTAATTTTAAAACAACAACATAAGGTAAGTACTACTGTCACTCCTACTTTACAGATTAGGAAAATGAGACGTAGAAGTTTCAAGAAACGTGTTGAGGTCACACAGCTAATAAAAGAGCAGAGGTTGAATAAGTAAAGGTAGCATCTATTATTATCATATTACTATCTCATCACCATCATCAACCCATCCCGTGATCTCTGTAGCAGACTAGGCTATAAAAATGAGTTCTTGGGTACTTCCAAAGACAATTGCCTCCCCTTGGAAGGAATCCAGAACAAGCCCACATTAAGCTAAATTCTGCATTAGAGTGGGCTGTTATACAGTTGGGAGGATTTATTCCAAGCACCTAGAAGGCACATGAAAGATGAATAGATAGAATTTGTCAGATTTTCCTTTACCTTTAAACATATTCCAATGCAGTGAAAAGAAAGAAGATAAAGTCATTTTGTCCTTACACAAAGGCATTTTGAACATCATTACAATTAACTCATCTGGTTGTCAGTCCCTAGGTAATGAAACACAGAGTCAAAGATAGGCAGGCACACCTCGCATGACATATGGTCTGCATTGTTAATGAATGATAAATTAAAGGGGTTTTAGTGTGAGTCTACAGTGATGTGGTTGGAAATGAAATGGTTGAAAATGAAAATGTAGAGTTTACTCAAGTTGAAGTCTATAAATTGCTTTATTCAAAAATTTTCAGTCATTATACGTCCCCTATTTAATTATTAAAAATAAATGTAAAGTTGCAGTATTGGGGATATAAATTAATAAGAAATGTACATTTTCCTTTAAAAATATTTCAATGACTTATAATCATATATGTAAAATCATTTTAAAACATTCATATAAAAGATGAGAATTAATAATTTCACAGAAACATATTATATTATTTAAATAAATCACAGAATAATGGAATACAATAATAATATAAATACATTTTCATTACTTTTTTAAAAACCTGAATAAAATGTTCTAGGTTTTTAATCATAGAAATTTTGAACGTGCTTCAAATGACTTTTAACTTTTACTTTCATAATTGTCTGCGTTAGAGTCAATTTAAGGTATCGTGATTTTTCTTTTAATCCAATTTAAAAACATGACTGTTAAGAATGCATGCTGTTCATTAGTGAATTTGGAAATATTCATAAAAATTGGAAGAATTAAAAATACAAGTTGTACCTGGGGATTCAACATTCCTATCGATATTTTGAAGACCTGATAGATAAAGCCAAACACCAGTAGCGCACTTCATCACAAGACTGTTAATGGAAAATCACCTGAATATAACATCTGATGACTAGGGAAATATCCACAAAGCCATTAGGTTGTCGAGTTTTCCTGTCTCAGTACTGTGCTACCTCCTACATGACAATCACATTCCTCCCATGCTAAGTAGGAATGAGATGGAAAGCAAGACCTCCCCATCTCCAACTACTTATCAGCAATTCTTCTTTCATTTCTTGACATACTTCAGGGTATATCTCAGGTCAAGATCAGGGACCAGGAAGGATTCCCTTTGCATGGATTTACTTCCCCCCTAATTTGTCATATGTTTTTCAGTGGGCTCTCTGACTCAAACCTGGACAATCAATGAGTGAGCAGAGACAACAGATTAAAGGGAACAGGACAGGGAAGAAGGTCGGGATTTTTGCTACCCAAGAGACTATATTTTAAAATAGGTCATTTGTGTTTGTATGCTCCCAGTTAACTAGTAACCATCTTTCTAGTTATAATTATTGTTTTGTTTTGTTTTGTTTTTTGGCTGCGTTGGGTCTTCGTTGCTGCACACAGGCTTTCTCTAGGTGAGAGAGTAGTTGCCTCGAGCGGGGGGGCTACTCTTCGTTGTGGTGCCCAGGTTTCTCATCGCATTGCTTCTCTTGTTGTGTAGCATGGGCTCTAGGCGTGAGAGCTTCAGTAGTTGTGGCACGTGGGTTCTAGAGCACAGGTTCAGTAGTTGTGGCACAGGGCTTAGTTGCTCCATAGCATGTGGGATCTTCCCGAACCAGGGTTCAAACCCGTGTCCCCTGCACTGGCAGGCGGATTCTTAACC
The DNA here is from genome assembly GCF_963924675.1 of Phocoena phocoena. Classification (NCBI taxonomy): domain Eukaryota; kingdom Metazoa; phylum Chordata; class Mammalia; order Artiodactyla; family Phocoenidae; genus Phocoena; species Phocoena phocoena. The sequence goes on along the minus strand of NC_089235.1, from coordinate 53,777,493 downwards.
ACTGCACCACCAGTGAAATCCCTAGTTATAATTACTTTAATTAGTGGAAACTGTTTTAATCAAATTGAATGTCAATTGAAAATTTTAGGTTCTTAGCAGTTGATATGAAATCTGGAGTCAGAAAGACCCCAGTTTCAGTCCCTTAATATACTCCTTCACATATTCACTATACAACTGGGCAAGTTCCTTAGTGCCTGTGCGCCTCTGAGTTGAGATTTGTGGCTAAGGATAACAATACTTACTTCATGGGATCATTGTGAGAATGCAGATGCTTAGCTTGAGCCTTACACTTCAAGAGTGGTTATTGTTACAATTACTTCTACAGAACACCACTAATTACAACTGATTCCAGGGTCCTGGTGGCAGCATAGGAGACCTGCAAGCCTCAGTCATCATTTGCTAACCTCTGGTCACCTGTCCAAGATCTCCCTTCTCACCCAAATCTGTCATTCTCCTCTGAAAGTTTTCCTCCTTCCTCACAATAATCTGTAAAGCTAGGGGAGACTTTACTGCTAATCATTTGATTCAAGTTATTCACACTAAAGGATGAATAAGGCTTAAAAGAACTTTTGGGTTTTTTCAACGCCCAATATATAAGTGAAATATTGGAGAAATTTTTCTCTCTATGTAAGGGAAAATCTTCACTACCTTAAAATAAATTAATTTCACAGTACTCATACATAACGATGAACTACTTACTAGGATGATTTTTAACTCCATATTTTCTGTATGGAAGAGTTCTTTATAGAGGCAAAAGTTAACCAGAAGGATAGCCGTCCAAAGAGCCACAACTGATAAATACTATATACTGTTTTATAAATTTCACTGAAGTTGTTCTTTTATTCTCACAGGAAAATGTTAGTTCCATAAGGACAGGGATCTTGTCTGGTTTTTTTTCATGGAGCCATCTGAAGCACCTAAAATAGTGCCTGGTACATAGTGGATGCTCAACAAGCATTTGTTGAAAGATTAGAGAAAATACATCATTAAACTCCTGCCCTTCTTTAGAAAGCTGCAAAACTAAGTAAATAAATACAACCACACTTTGGTTTACTTAAAGATCACACAAAAATGATACGTCCCAAGCACTGTGTTTATGGGGTCAGCCTCTGACAATTAGTCCTGGGTTTTAATTTGGAATGTGTGACCCTAAGTAAATCACATAATTTCTCTCTGCCTCAGTTTTCCCTTCTGTAAACCAAGTATACTTCTACCTCATAGTATTGTTATTATGATTAAATAAGGTACTGAATGAGTAAGGGGCTTACAAAAATTTCCTGGCATAAAGTAAGCACCCAGTAAAGGTTAGGTGTTTTTTATTAAAACCTGAAATTTTACTAAGGAAGGCGTTGAGGCCCTTGAAGTAAATGCCAGCTAGAGGTCCCACAGCCAGTTGACAAAGCCAGAACTAAACAACTATGTTTCAGGTCAATCTGCCTGCTTTACCTCTTTATATATACTTTCTAAAACTACTTACAAGGAAAAAAAGGAGCTAAGTGTGGTTCACTCATTCTTGCAAAGACTTCTGAAAAATGCAGGATTCCCAGACGCTTTCTGGAAATAATGAGGACAACCCTGAACCGTGCCACACAAAGCAGTTAACATAACTGCCCTAACCCTGAGTTTCACAGATTTATACAACTGGAAAATTTTGTTCTTGAGCATTTGTGAGCGCAAAGATTCCGGGAAACGAGAATCTAATATAGTAATCCTTGAAGCGCCTTCAGGATGAATGTAAGATTCAGTCACTGAGCGCCTCACTTCCTCCTCCGGTCTCACCTCCCTCCGCTCCCCGCTCTCCCCACAGCTGGCGCTGGGAACCGCCGAGGGCTGGGAGCGTGCGCGGGCGGGGGCGGCCACCCTCCGCCGCAGCCTAGGGGCCGGAGCCGGGAGGCTCGTGGCGAAGAGGCAAGGCTAGACAACCAGCGCGGGCGAGGAGCTCAGCCGCGAGCACAGCCCTCTTCCCGGACCTGTGAAGTCAGACTCACGTGTAAATCGCGAGGATCAAATCGAGGCTACGCAGCCAGCTGCGCCCACTGAGCGCACCCCAGATGTGCCCGGAGCAGCAGGTGAGTCACCCTGCCCTCCTCCTCGCTCCCGCCCCGTGTCCAACAGGTTGGCCGGGGCGCGACACCCAGGGGCCCCGTGGATGCACTTCTAGCCTCACCTGGGCACGACGCTCGGCTTCTCCCTTTACCGAGTCGTCGTTACTATTTAAACTCCTGCCCCAGCCCACGCCTGTTCTAGTCCTTGTCTTTTTGCCTTCCCTTCTCCTAAAATGACAGCTCCGCTGTGTGCCGAAGAATGCCCCCAGAACACCTGCTCTCCGGGAAACTTGTAGCGACAGAAAAGCCTAAACCGAAGGGCGCAAAGTGCCTCAACACGTGACGGGAGCTGGCAATGGTGACCCCTAGTTCTCAGTGACTCACTGGGACTTAATCGAAAGTCATCATTAATTGTCCTCGTTTCTCAACCAGGAGGTCAAAAATTAGGGGAGGAGGGAGAATAAAACGAAGCGTGAGTGACAGACTAGAATGAGAGTGGATGCGAGCAAATGACTCGGACCCTGCACCCAGGTCACCCTCCCCCACGTGCGCGCATCCCCAGCGACCACTCCCTGGGAGGCCTGTGAAACTGCGCAGCAAAAGCAGAGAGAGGAATATATATCCTGAAGTTGGAAAAGACTCAGACCCGGTTACCACTTCCTTTGCCTTCTGAACTTTTCGTTTTGGTCTCCTGCAGGCGGGAGTGAGTCTTGCCCTTCCCCTTGCTTGCATTCCTCCAAGATTCGTCGTGCCCTCCTCCACTGTAGACCTCCCTCCCCCTTCCCCTCCCCTCCCGCTCCAACCCCCAAGCAGGGAGGCCTTCAACCCATACACCTCCCGGGCTGGAGATCTCAGTTACAAAGCTGGGGAGGGGGTACTGAGTCCGGGAAGGACCACGGCGACCGGCAGTGTGCCCTGCGGATGTCCTCGGCTTGGTCCACACCTGAGCAGTTCCCTGGGCGCGACCCCTCCGCTCCTCCCAGACCCGGCGCTCAGACACTTGTGCGCTGCTACGGCGCACTCGCAGCTCCCTAGCGGCGAGAGGGAGAACGAGCACAGGCGGGTGGAGGGAGTAAGGGTTCGGGGGTGGGAGGAACCCACCTCGGGAGCCCGGGAAATCCCGGACGTGCCACCGCCCCCAACTTTGTGGCGCCCTCCGGCAGCGGCGGCAAGGATGGAGCTGCCTCCCCGCGGCCGGGCGTCGCCGGACTCGCCGCTGGACAGCGCCTCCCTGACCTCGCTGGACTCCAGCGTCTTCTGCAGCGAGGGCGAAGGGGAGCCCCTGGCGCTCGGGGACAGCTTCACGGTCAACGTGGGCGGCAGCCGCTTTGTGCTCTCGCAGCAGGCTCTGTCCTGCTTCCCACACACGCGCCTTGGCAAGCTGGCCGTGGTGGTGGCCTCGTGCCGGCGCCCCGGGGCCCTGACCGCCGTGCCCAGCCCCCTGGAGCTCTGTGACGACGCCAACCCCGTGGACAACGAGTACTTCTTCGACCGGAGCTCGCAAGCATTCCGCTACGTCCTGCACTACTATCGCACCGGCCGCCTGCACGTCATGGAGCAGCTGTGCGCGCTCTCCTTCCTCCAGGAGATCCAATACTGGGGCATCGACGAGCTCAGCATTGACTCCTGCTGCAGGGACAGGTACCCTCGAGGCGCTTGGTGGCTGGGCGGGGCAGCGGGCGCGGTGGAGAGAGGGCGGCAGAGGGAAAGATTTCAGGCTTTACACAAGCCTCGCTCAAGCCAGGTTTAAGAATACCTGTGCCCACTTCGGAGCTAGAATGTGGGGTGGCAGTGGAGGCCGGAAAGTGTCAAAGCCAACTTCTGATTGGAAGTTTCTGAACCTTCTCCTTTTTCCAGTATGCTAATTCATTTATAAGTCAAGAGAGGTCAGGCCTGCAATAAATATTTGGTGGTTAAATAAATGAGTCCGAAATCTTATGCTCCAAAAAATGCATGTATAGGGATGTAGGTTTCAGTGGAGAGCGCTATTGTTTATCAAACCTAGGACACTAACTTTTAAAACTTGGACAAGAACTGCTTTAAATACAGAAGGCAGAAAGTTGGTTCTTTGACTGTGGATGATTGTGGGACTTTGGTGATCTATTATTTTGCTATTACTTTGCTATTACTACCATTTCTTCATGAATACCTTTCCATTAGCCACCTTAAAAAAAATTACATATCGCAAACTTCTGTTCCTGTTACAAGAAAAAATGGGTGATAAAATGCTTTAATCTAAAGTAGCTTTGCGATGTATAAATTCTTTTGTATAAACTTCTACCATGAAAGTACCATTTTAAAAACAATAATCCTAAATGAGAACATTTGAGTACTGTGGGAAGAAAGCCTGGGTAAAATATGAATGAACATTTTCTGCATTTTCCTGAAATAAAAAGCATGACTTCACTGCCAAGTTTAATTCTCTTTACTTCTGTATTTTAAAAAAAGTTAGACTAATCACCAAGTTGTCTTCTCTAAAAGATACTTCAGAAGAAAGGAGCTGAGTGAAACTTTAGACTTTAAGAAGGACACAGAAGACCAGGAAAGTCAACATGAGAGCGAACAGGACTTCTCACAAGGACCTTGCCCCACCGTCCGCCAGAAGCTCTGGAACATCCTAGAGAAACCAGGGTCTTCCACAGCTGCCCGAATCTTTGGGGTCATATCCATCATCTTCGTGGCGGTGTCCATCGTCAACATGGCTCTGATGTCAGCCGAGTTAAGTTGGCTGGACCTGCAGCTGCTGGAAATCCTGGAGTACGTGTGCATTAGCTGGTTCACCGGGGAGTTTGTCCTGCGCTTCCTGTGCGTGCGGGACAGGTGCCGCTTCCTGAGAAAGGTGCCAAACATCATAGACCTCCTAGCCATCTTGCCCTTCTACATCACTCTTCTGGTAGAGAGCCTGAGTGGGAGCCAGACTACACAGGAGCTGGAAAACGTGGGGCGCATCGTCCAGGTTTTGAGGCTGCTCAGGGCTCTGCGCATGCTCAAACTGGGCAGGCATTCCACAGGTATTCAGTTTTCATTGATGCCTTTTAATTTGCCATTGTTTTTAAGCATTAGTGCTTTGACCATGGTCCAAGGGAAATGACTCTTGACTCTAAATTGATACTCAAAACTACCAACTCCTATATTTCACCCAATTATGATCTCCAGAAAGGTACTGAAAAGCAAAACCTTGAGGTTGTTATCACAGGTATAGAGGACAAGCTGCCTCTCACACAATTCCTCTCCTTAAGACATTTGAGAAACAATTTAACCATACGTTAACTTTATTTTAACCCAGGTGCCCAGAAGATGTACAAAAATTAAAGATACTGTGTTTCTGGAAGGTTCTACATAAAATATGCATAAACAGCACATAAAAAGATATGCACAGATTATATGTGATATATAGGAACGTAAGCCAGTTTCTTTTCTGTGTCCAAGGAAGTATCACACATGTTCCTTGGGAGAAGAGAAAGTCCTCCAGGGCCTTCTCTGGCTATGCAGAGAGAGAGATGACTGGGCACTGGTGGCCCTCCCATGATTTTTGAAGAAACAATGGAAATTTTGCTTTGGAAGAAAGCAAAATACACTAATTAAATGCTTTGTCTAGTATCTGAGAATTTTCTTGTCCCTAATTGGGGAGGCACAAGAGAGACGGTAACGGGAATTCCTTAGCTGTTTGTATGTATCATAAAGCCTTGAAGATCTAAAGAACACTCTCCCTAGAAAAATCTCTACACAACACACACACACACACACACACACACACAATTATATGTGAAAATTTTAGGCAATGTCAGAGGAAATCACACAAATCCATTAAAGATGATGCTTGCATCCCCAAGGGCAATGATTTTCAGTGGCCGGCCCAGCCGGCTGTTAGATGTTCTGGAGCACATATATGTTACCTTATGTTAGACATTAATGAAAACAAGAATCCCTTGAAAACCTTGTTAAAATGCAAATTCTGAGCCCCAATCTCCGAGAGTCAGATTTTAGTTTGGGGGGTTGGATCCAGAAGCATACATTTTAACAAGCTAGTTTTGATGTAGGTGGTCTTGAACCACACTTTAAGAGACACTGCAGTAGGATGCCATATTCATATGATACATATAAATATAAATAATTTGACTAGAGAGTCCTATTCCCACCTATTTCCCTAGATATATGCCTGACTGGTCACCTAAAAGGAGTTGATGGTAGTTGTCTCTCCCTATAAATATAGGGAGAAATTAACCTCAGATATGTTTTTTCCCACACATCTCTGAGGAAACTACGATTTCTCCTAATATAGTTTTAGTAGTGTATTTTCCTAGCTAGTCTCATATACCAGGGATTTGATAACGGGGTTTCCAACAACTTTTAGAAGTACCACTCTTTGTTTTCTGACACACATAATGGGATGCTTTCTTCTAGTATTTATAAACTCTTCACAGGATTCAATTTAAAAACACCCAGTAAAGAATACATTTTTTCCCCAAAAGAAAGGAAAAAGAAAATAATGTCAATGTTTCCACAGTGTCACCTCTTCAAAGGTTTTGTCAGTTCTAAGGCAAGTAGAAGGATTAATAAAGCCTTAATTTATTGAAAAGATATGAACAGTTGCATAAATATTTGACAATTTTATCTAAAGCATTACATTTAGCAAAATATAGACATAGATCACATATTCCCCTATGTATTAACTATAAATAAAAATTGAGAAGTATTATAAAATAATGGTTAGGAGGACAATGGGTGGACCAGACAGCCTAATTTTAAGTCTTTGGTAAGTAACTTTGTACTAGATATGCTACCTTTCTGTGTCTCAATCTGCTCACCTGTAGAATGGCACAAGTATAACATCTATCTCATATTATTTTTTAGGATTATCTGAGTTAATTGATGTAACATGCAGAAATTCAGGCCACTTTGTTTCTTTACAAAATGAAATGTTTAGAATGTTGAAATGAAAACAACCTTCCCAAACACTATGCATTTCTTCATATGTTGTCAATATATTTCAGAAATGCAATTTAATACAGACATATCAAGGCCAGTTTCCTGAAAGGTATTCTAAAGATATTCTTTAAACGTCTTTTGAAGTTAAACCTCAAAGTTATATTCATTGGTATTTTAAAATAGCTGGCTAATAATTCAAGAACATCTGAAAATTTCAAGAACAAAATTCAAAATAATGAGAGCACAAATAGTATTTTAATGTATTTAAAATAGTCTCCAGTGAGTGAATAAAAATTTAAAAGTGATTCCAAGAGGCACTGCTCTGGACTTCTGAGACCATATCATTGTGACATCATGTTAATATGACTTCGAAATGTGGATAAACTTTAGTCAGTATCTCTCTAGAGTTAGATACCTTATTCAAATCACGATCCTGTAATGGGCTCCTCTTACTATCCTGAGGGTTTAGTCTCGTCAGAGGTGGGATTGGACTCTCCTGGGTCTGTCTTGCAGAATCCTCAGAATTAGCAAAGGGAAATTCACCTATGCCTCATAGTGAGTGAATTCCCTAGTGGCTCCAGTCCCCTGTACCTTTTCACAATGGAGCAATAGTCTGTATTCAGGTCTATCTCCCAACAGGAAAGGAGAAATTCTATGTATTCAAGGGAGATAGTTTCCTATAGCTTTGGTATTAAGGACAAAAATTTCAATGGGTGCCATGGGAGTGCAGGAACCCCTCCTGCTACACCTCTGAGAATGTCCTCGCATGTACATTTGATGTTCTTATGTCAATTTTGTCACTGATTCCTAACTTGTTTCTGCTGCTTCACTTCATTCTCATCTTTTACTTCCTCTGACTTTCAGATAATGATGCCCCTAATTGTATTAAACTTTATCAGGAAGGTGAGAAAAACAGACACATAAAATATAAGGAGACAACATAAAACTTCATTAGAAAAGTGTGCTAAGGTGAGGCACTGAAATGCAGACCTGACCAAGAGACCCCTCCACGTGCAATGCTGCAAAGTTTCCCATTGTATAACGTACAAACTCCTATCAAACGTCCCCTGCCTGCCCTCCAACTCATCTCTCACCTTTCTTTTGTATAAATTGTAGGTTTTTAATGAATGATAAGTGAGTGAATGAATCTATTTATATTTTTCTATCCTTCTCAATCTGGCCCCATCAACTAGACTAAGAACTTCCTGAAGATTATAATTTATCATCTATATATCCCCAGAACATTGCCCAATGCTGGAGCCATATTAAATGTGAAATGCATGTGTGTGGGTGGGTAGCAGGGAAGGAGAAGGGAAGGGAGGGAAGGACGAAGGAAGAGAGTAGGGGTGCCCATGACTGACACCAATTGTTCTGTTACAGGCTTACGCTCACTTGGAATGACAATCACCCAGTGTTACGAAGAAGTTGGCCTGCTGCTCCTATTTCTGTCTGTAGGAATCTCTATATTTTCAACTGTGGAATATTTTGCTGAGCAGAGCATTCCCGACACAACCTTCACAAGTGTCCCTTGTGCATGGTGGTGGGCCACAACGTCCATGACTACCGTGGGATATGGGGACATCAGACCAGACACCACCACGGGCAAAATCGTGGCCTTCATGTGTATCTTATCGGGAATCCTTGTCTTGGCCTTGCCCATTGCTATTATTAACGACCGCTTCTCTGCTTGCTACTTCACCTTAAAGCTCAAGGAAGCAGCTGTTAGACAGCGTGAGGCTCTGAAGAAACTTACCAAGAATATAGCCACTGACTCATATATCAGTGTTAACTTGAGAGATGTCTATGCCCGGAGTATCATGGAGATGCTTCGATTAAAAGGCAGAGAAAGAGCAAGTACTAGGAGCAGTGGAGGAGATGATTTCTGGTTTTGAATTCACTTTCAGTTTATTTACAAAAGCCTGTGTAATACTGACTTGATGGATAAAGCCTTGATATGGATGTCTGTACACTGCTGATGAGTCTCTGTTGAGTACTACCTGTGTTCATTTGGTTCGTACGTTGCTTGATCTACTAGAATAGTTCACATCCCCCAAAACAGCAACACTTTGTTTTTTCACATTTGAGTCTCAAAAATATCCATTTAACGCAACCAGGCCAATATACACATGTCTGAATTGTCAAATACCAAATAATATTGCAGTGCATACAACAAAGTTAAATGTTTTACGCATCACTAATTTTTAGAATCTTTTGCACCACTAATTTTAAAAGATGGGAGTTAAACTGCATAGCCCAGAGAAAAGATAAGTGAACATTTAAGAACACACTGGACAACTTTGCCATTTAAAGATACTCTCCAAGTAAATAAATCCCTCCTTTCTCCATCAGTTAAAACAGTTGAATATAACAATTCTCTTTTCAAGAGAAAAGCCTGATTTGATGGTCATAGACTGAGTCCCTATCTTTCCTCTGGTGCAGATGACCGATCACAAATGGACTGAGCTCTGTATGCCATCATTACGGTTGGAGGTAGAAACCCAAAACTGCTTAGACTGCGGTAGAAGATTGCTACCCAAAGGCTTCAAGAGTTGTGCATCTTCATCCTCCCCACTGAGTGCATATGTACAGCATAGTTTCCATGGAAACTAGATGGTCTTTAAAAAAATCTCTTTATTGATGTAGTGTTCAAGTTATGTCCTTAAAATCATGACTTTGTAAGTAAAGGTGAAGTAGTGAACATCCTAAATGTATATACACTGAAATTATTAAATAGTCTTATTTCATAATATGAGAATGATATGTTGAATGATACCACTGGGTGAAATTGACGATCTTTTATTTGTTAACAAAAAATATTATGGATAGCTTTCTGACTGTTGGGGTAAATAGCAAATGTTCAAACTTTACACGCATTTTGACAGTCATTCATAATAATAATAAAATTTCTAGTCAGTTTGTTATATAATTAAAGCCAATAGCTCTACCTAAGCCTAAGAATTAGTTTATGATTTCCAATATTCCAGTAAATGAGGTTTTTAAAACTAAGAATAATTCAGATTTATCACTTTCATACCTGCCTTCTTAATGGGTGTAACAGTGTCCCCAATGGGATAAAAATTGTTTCTTGGTGGGGGGACAAAAATATCTTCCTCTTTTTATTCATAAAATAAATATACATGCAATACATAAACAGATATAGAGTATATCTATGGTATTAAATTTTCATGGGATGGGAAAGTAGAAAAAAAGAGCCCCTTTCCAGAGTTGCACTATGATAAGAAATAAACATTGAGAAAGACAAATTTAATATATGTCTGTACCATATTTTATTAAATCTATTTAAGATACCCTATTATATTATGAACTACAAAGAAGGAAAGGAGGAAGAGAGGAAAGACAAAATAAAAAGAAAGAAAAGGAAAGAAAGAACAAAAGAAAGTCCAATCAATTGTAAGATGCCATTGATTGTAAAATGTGTCCAGATTTTGGACATGTAAAAATTTAAAACATGCATCTTAAAATCAATGAAATATCATATATGCTACCTCTAGTTTTCTGGTATGCATGCTTAACTTCTAAAAACATCTTCATTGATAACATGAGTTTTAGATTGTATGCTAAAATCCTTTAATCCCCTTGGCTTGTTTCTACTTCTCCCAAATATTATGAAAGAGTTAAGAGATATGTGTAGTAGTAAATATTTTTCCTCTTACACAGTTCCCAGGTGCTAGAGTATGGCACAGGGCCACCTGTCCTAATATAAATATGCCATCCACAATCTGAAGGGGAAATAGAGATTAGACACAGAAGGCAAACTTATCCTGACTTATCTAGAACTCCCCCCAGTAAGAGTTACTCTGATCCAGGACTGTGCTCTGTATTCATCATGTTTTATGTCACTGTATCCTCAAAATATTCCTATTATATAATTACTATCGCTATACTCTTCTAGTTATATAGTTCATATATTTACCCATGCAACAAATATTTATTCAGGACCCATTTGCATGCTGGGCACTACAGATTCTTTGTTAAATCAGACCAAGCCCTATTCTCTTGTATTTAACATTCTATTCAAGGCTGTGAGGGGGAACACAGACAACAAAGCTGAGGCACAAAAAGATGAAGTAACTTGGCCCAAATTCACACAGCCCATGCATGAGTGACAGAACCAAAGAATGAGTCCCAATCGGCTGGACCCTGAAAATGATACTCCTAAAAGGCATATGACAGATTTCATTATTCCCACACAACCTGTGCTTAGGGATTCCCTTCCCAGGCAGGCAAGCCAATTTCTCATGGGTGGAGAGGTTCAATATGCCTTAAGAAAAGTATCAGCTTATTCTCAAGGTGGAATGGAGCTGTTAAGGAACAGTTGTCACATCGTGTGGTCATTATTAGACAAAAAGAAATATTACCTTAAGAATAATAGTTGGAAAGTGAAAAAAATGAAAAAACTATATGTATTATACGTATATTTTTTCCTACCACAGAAGATTCTAAACATGTTCTCCAGAAACATGGTATGTTAGCTATATAAATTTTGTTGAGATGTGGACATTTCAAAAGAAATTTTCAAATATCACTGCTTAGTCAACCTTGCCGTTATATAAAATATTGGTGCATGTTCAACAAATTATACATAAAGAAATTTTCAAATATCACTGCTTAGTCAACCTTGCCGTTATATAAAATATTGGTGCATGTTCAACAAATTATACATATAAGCAGACCAAATTTAAGTAACAAATCAAGGCAGGAACTCTGTTAATCTTATATCCCAACATCTAAAAAAATTGATGTTTGTCAAAAACCTAAGAATTATTGCTATAAAACAATATTTAATTTGTTTGGACATATAAATAATAGAATTATTGGCTTTAGGCTATTTAAAAAACACTAATTAAAAACATTTGAGTGCACAGAGGGAATGCTTGAGTACCTAAAAGAGCAATTTTAAGAAATTATTGAGGTATGTTTGGTAGAAGTGGCATCTTGTTCATGTTTTACTGGGTTTTTTTCCTATATATACAAAGAATAGTTGCATTTATCATTTTAAAGCAAATTAGTATAAAGCATAATGTATTAAATGCACAAAGAAGCTAACTGAGGTAGAAATCTCAGTGCTGTGTTTCAATGTGGAATTCTTGCTCATGAAAATCTTTTGACTAGTTCTTGCAAAAAATATACATGCTGGCCCAAGTTATCTAAGCAAAACATTATCATTGAGTAAGCTTACTGGTTTGACAAATATTTCCACTGATTCATTTTCTTAACATGAAAAGCCTGCTCTTTTGAAATATGAGCCATTAATATCTCTGCCTTATCAATCCTGCCATTCAGTCCAAGACGCTATCAGTTGGCAAATGATGTGTTCTAGTGCTTCCATTGGTGATTTCGCTTTGCAAAAGCACCCCGACTCCCGCACCTATCTTCGAGCCATGCTGATATGTGGAATAAAAATGTCACCCAAGGAGAATTTTACTCACAAACTCCACTTGGCATTTGCTTACGTGGTGTTCTTTAGTGATAATGGGATAACTGAGATGCTCACCATCTTCATGTCCTCTTTTGCATTGTGATAAAATCACTCTCTTGCTTACGACCTCAACTCCATTGAGGTATTCAGTTGGTAAAACCCAAACCCTAACTAAATTCAGCCCAGTGCCTATTTGTGCTGTCCCTGCAGAGCTGATCGTGATTACAGAAAAAAACCAATGTGTGCTGACTGCTCTCATTTTACATTCATGCCTAAACCCCAAATGGGTTCTTAATGCTGCAAGGCAATCATACTGCAATTCCTGAAGCTATTCACTCTCTAGATAAATATAAACCTCTAACACCTCCTTTTGATTCCACTTTCACTCAGAAAATAGAATCAGTTAGAAAAGATTTTCCACAAGGGCCGGCACCCACATTTATCCACCTACCTCCATCTGTGCATATTCAATCTGCCTTTCCTTCTATCATGAGTTGAACTGTCCACTCTTCCCTCTAACTCTAGGACATCGCTTCAGAATGCCTTTCCCCTCTCCCTACTATACCATCTCTTTCCCCCCTCCTTAGTAGATCATTCCTATCATGAAAAAAACATAATTTAATTTTTTCCATCTTAAAAACAAAAGCAAACAAATGAACAAAAAACTTGAATCTACTTCATCCTCTAGGAAACACCCAATTCCTTGCTCTCCTCTATGGCAAAACTTCTTGAGAGCATTTTCTAGTCACTCTCTGCATTTCTATATTCACTTTTTTTTCCCTATTCTTTCTTGATAATCCACTCACATCAGTCTCCCACCACTACATCTCCTCTAAAGATGTTCTTCTCAAGGTCAGCCATTACCCTGTAATTGCTAAATCCAGTCATCAATTCTCACACTTCATATTGCTTGATCCATCAGCAGCATTTACAAGGTTAATTATAGACTTCACTATAATTGAAAAACTTTCTTCACTTGACTTGCAGCCCATCCCACTCTCCTGATTTCCCTCCTACCTCATTGCCCATTCATCTTTTCTGGTTGAGAGGGCCAATCAGGGCTTAATCCTCAGGCCCCTCCTTCTTTATATTTACATCACTACCTTGGCAACTCATCCTGTTTTATTGCTTGAATACCACTGATACTTGGCCAATTCTCAAATTTCTGTCTTCAGACTAGACCTCTCTTCTCACTTCTTGCATCTTCAGATTTGTGTGCATAACTGCCTATTCAATGTCTACACCTGAGCATCCAATAAATATCTCATGATTAGCACATTTAATACCAAATTATTGATATTATCCCAAAAACTTATGTCAGATCAAGTACTCTGAGAAGCTGAGGCCAAGACAGCTGATTACTGTAATTACGTGCAAGACATTTATTGTAGGGGGAAAAAGCCTGTGAAGAATAAAGAGGAGGAATCTAGAGAAAATGGGAAGAACCTTCAAACCATGATGCTAATCTGACACCTGTGAAGAAGAGGGAGAGAAGAGGATTGGGTAAAAAGAGTCTCTGATTACAACCCAGTTCTAAGAAAATTTCAACAGAGTTGATGGAGAGTCCTGAGCAAAAGTAGCCCATTAAGGAGCCCCACCTCTTTTAGATATGGGACTCAGCTCAAGCCAACAGTCAACCATGCTGCCCTCAGGAGGAGATCTGAACGCTGGATTTTCACAGCCACCACAGTCAAGCCCTGGAAATGCACAGGTCTGCTTCACCATGCACATCCAGAAGGAGCCCCTCCAGGGATTCCATGGGTCTCTCTTTCTGAATAAAAACTTTAAAAGGGGAGTTGGTAGATGAATTAGACTGTTCATTGTTGCTTTGCTCTCAGAATAGCAGCTGGTAGTCATCCTCTCCCTCCTCTGTCCACAGCACCCCACTCACAGCACATGATTTCCCCCAGTAAACCCTTACAGCCTAAAAAAGTTATAAAGAGAATTCTAATCTGCTTATACTTTTCTCTACCTCAAAGAAAAATTGTATATCCTGAGAAACACTTTCATCATTATTGTGACTTAAGTGCACCATAATTAGTTACGCTGCACAGAGATGTCACTGCCATGTTACTTAATATTTTTTCTGAACAAAGAAATGGTATTAATAAATTGATATTGCAGGGGGAGATTTCAAAACAATTTAAATCCCATTTTATTCATTTCTGAACTGGTAACATCATACTGACTATGACACTATTTTTTTTTTTTTTTTTCCCGGTACGTAGGCCTCTCACTGTTGTGGCCTCTCCCATTGCGGAGCACAGGCTCTGGACGCGCAGGCTCAGTGGCCATGGCTCACGGGCCCAGCCGCTCCGCGGCATGTGGGATCCTCCCAGACCGGGGCACGAACCCATGTCCCCTGATCGCCAGGCGGACTCTCAACCACTGCGCCACCAGGGAAGCCCCTATGACACTATTTTAATGGGTACCATTAATAATCCAACGACTGAAAAATTCTTTCCTGTTTATATATTAATTTATGTAAAACCACTGAGGTAGATAAATACATTTAGCTTTCAACAACATGATGCAACTAAATCTGAAGTAACAAGAAAAATATGTTAACTTTTGGATTTCCTTTTCAGGTTCTAAGTTGAGGGACATTTCTTCTAATTACATAAAACCTTACTTTGGCTTCCTTAGAAAGTATATAGTCTAAGAGGTTTTATAAGTAACAGAAGATAATGGTAATGTGTGTATTTTCTACATTATTCTATCATTCAATACTCAAAGTATTTCCAAAGAAATAGTAGTTGAACTAAAGAAGTTTTAATAAGTTTGGTGCATGCACACACACAGACGGAGAGAGAGAGGGAGAGAAAGAAAGAGAGGGAGAGAAAGAGGGAAAGAGAAAGAGAGCGAGAGAGAGAGATTGAGGAGTAAAAATTTAGGATAACAAATGTGATTTTTTTTTCAAGTTGAATACAAATTTTTTATTCTGGGTGCTTTTTAACATTTCAAACATCATGAATAGCAAAAAAAATATTGCAAAAACAATACAAAAAGATTTAAAATATATAATTTACATAAAACTATCAGGTAAGTATATGTCTTCATTATATATATTTTATTCATAACTTTGTTTATAGCTTTATTTTAGTATTTTTATGGCTCTAGTAATGTAAGTTGTATCCTTTATAAAAGTCTTGCAATATTCTTACTAGAAGTCAAGATAAAAGAATATCAAATCAAACTAGCCAAGGATCTAAGTTATCCATGTACCGATTTTTGGTCAAAATACAGATTAGGATAATTTTCCTTTGGTGATTCAAACCTGAGACACTTGCCATTAGGCTGACATTTTTCCTTTCTTTTTTTTTTCAAGTGCATTCTTATTTTTTATTTATTTATTTTTTTAAACATCTTTTAGGAGTATAATTGCTTTACAATGTTGTGTTGGTTTCTGCTGTATAACAAAGTGAATAAGCTATATGTATACATACATCCCCATATGTCCTCTCCCTTGTGTCTCCCTCCCACCCTCCCTATTCCAGCCCTCTAGGTGGTCAAAAAGCACCGAGCTGATATCCCTGTGCTATGCGGCTGCTTCCCACTAGCTACCTATTTTACATTTGGTAGTGTATATATGTCAGTGCTACTCTCTAACTTCGTCCCAGCGTGGCCTTCCCCCTCCCCGTGTCCTCAAGTCCATTCTCTACGTGTATGTCTTTATTCCTGCCCTGCCCCTAGGTTCTTCAGAACCATTTTTTTTTTCTATTTTTTTTAGATTCCATATATATGCGTTAGCATACGGTATTTGTTTTTCTCTTTCTGACTTACTTCACTCTGTATGACAGACTCTAGGTCCGTCCACCTCACTACAAATAACTCAATTTCGTTTCTTTCTATGGCTGACTTATATTCCATTGTATATATGTGCCACATCTTCTTTATCCATTCATCTGTTGATAGACACTTAGGTTGCTTCCATGTCCTGGCTATTGTAAATAGTGCTGCAATGAACATTGTGGTACATGACTCTTTTTGAATTATGGTTTTCTTAGGGATTATGCCTGGTAGTGGGATTGCTGGGTCATATGGTAGTTCTATTTTTAGATTTTTAAGGAACCTCCATACTGTTTTGCATAGTGGCTGTATCAATTTACATTCCCACCAACAGTGCAAGAGGGTTCCCTTTTCTCCACACCCTCTCCAGCATTTATTGTTTGTAGATTTTTTTGATGATGGCCATTCTGACTGGTGTGAGGTGATACCTCATCGTGGCTTGAATTTGCATTTCTCTAATGATTAGAGATGTTGAGCATCCTTTCATGTGTTTGTTGGCAATCTGTATATCTTCTTTGGAGAAATGTCTATTTAGGTCTTCTGCCCATTTTTGGATTGGATTGTTTGGGGTTTTTTTGATATTTAGCTGCATGAGCTGCTTGTAAATTTTGGAGATTAATCCTTTGTCGGTTGCTTCATTTGCAAATATTTTCTCCCATTCTGAGGGTTGTCTTTTCTTCTTGTTTATGGTTTCCTTTGCTGTGCAAAAGCTTTTAAGTTTCATTAAGTCCCATTTGTTTATTTTTGTTTTTATTTCCATTTCTCTAGGAGGTGGGTCAAAAAGGATCTCGCTGTGATTTATGTCATAGAGTGTTCTGCCTATGCTTTCCTCTGAGAGTTTTATAGTGTCTGGCCTTACATTTAGGTCTTTAATCTATTTTGAGTTTATTTTCGTGTATGGTGTTAGGAAGTGTTCTAATTTCATTCTTTACATGTAGCTGTCCAGTTTTCCCAGTACAACTTATCGAAGAGGCTGTCTTTTCTCCATTGTATACTCTTGCTTCCTCTATCAAAGATAAGGTGACCATATGTGTGTGAGTTTATATCCAGGCTTTCTATCCTGTTCCATTGATCTCTATTTCTGTTTTTGTGCCAGTACCATACTGTCTTGATTACTGTAGCTTTGTAGTATTGTCTGAAGTCAGGGACCTGATTCCTCCAGCTCCATTTTTCTTTCTCATGATTGTTTTGGCTATTCAGGGTCTTTTGTGTTTTCCATACAACTTGTGAAATTTTTTGTCCTAGTTCTGTGAAAAATGCCATTGGTAGTTTGAGAGAGATTGCATTGAATCTGTAGATTGCTTTGGGTAGTATAGTCATTTTCACAATGTTGATTCTTCCAATCCAAGAACATGGTATATCTCTCCATCTCTTCGTAACAAACAAAGAAAACTACAGACCAATATCACTGATGAACATAGATGCAAAAATCCTCAACAAAATACCAGCAAACAGAATCCAACAGCACATTAAAAGGATCATACACCATGACAAAGTGGGGTTTATCCCAGGAATGCAAGGATTCTTCAATATATGCAAATCAATCAATGTGATACACCATATTAACAAGGTGAAAAAGAAAAACCATATGATCATCTCAATAGACACAGAAAAGGCTCGACAAAATTCAACACCCATTTAGATAGAAACTCTCCAGAAAGTAGGCATAGAGAGAAGTTACCTCAACATAATAAAGGCCATATATGACAAACCACAGCCAACATCATCTCAATGGTGAAAAACTGAAACCATTTCGTCTAAAATCAGGAACAAGACAAGGATGCCCACTCTCACCACTCTTATTCAACATAGCTTTGGAAGTTTTAGCCACGGCAATCAGAGACGAAAAAGAAATAAAAGGAATCCAAATAGGAAAAGAAGAAGTAAAGCTGTCACTGTCTGCAGATGACATGATGCTATACACAGAGAATCCTAAAGATGCTACCAGAAAACTGCTAAAGCTCATCCATGAATTTGGTAAAGTAGGAGGGTACAAAGTTAATGCACAGAAATCTCTTGCATTCCTATACACTAATGATGAAAAATCTGAAAGAGAAATTAATGAAACATTTCCATTTACCACTGCAACAAAAAGAATAAAATACCTAGGAATAAACCTACCTAAGGAGACAAACGACCTGTATGCAGAAAACTATTAAGACACTGATGAAAGAAATTAAAGATGATACAAACAAATGGGATTTTGAAATTATGGGAGGGAAAATGTTCTTTGCAGTTGTCAGTAATAACCTCAATACTTCACACTGGATTATGTAGATAGATTTTTCAGTCATCTATCTAAGGAAGAAAATCAAATCTTCCTTAAAAGGTAATTTCAGTTTCTCTAAACTAGGACAATTTTCCCAAAACCATGTCTTTATACATGTCTTTGCTGTATAGCAAATGTTTTATCTAAGTCTCTAATTATTATTGTCAACTAATTCTAAATGGTACATGTGAAAATAAAAGACAGTTACAGTTGCTATGGAAACTGTACTTTGTAGGAAATTCATTCAACAGGACTTGCTCCTCAAATTAAAATAATAATAATAACAACCTTTACATACAATAGAACCACCTTGACCACAAGCATCAGGAAAAGAAAGAATAAATGAATAAAAACGTAAAAATAAATGCCATTCTTTCCTACCTTTAGCTGGACTCATAGCTTCTTTACTCACACAGACTAATTATTATTTTAAGATTTCAAACAAAGGAAAATAGCTACTCCCTACAGAAATCTCTATGTATAAGGGTGGAATTTCTTTTTTTAAGTTCAGTGATATCTAACTTTGTAATAATAATTTTAAATAGTCTATTATCAATGGTAATTTGACAAACTCTTTAATTTGTACTCTTCTACTCTCAATTTAAATTAAATATGCTATACAATTTTTCATACAGATTAATCAAATATGTTAAAGAAATAACTCAAAGAAACAAATTTGTTTGATTCCAAAATCCTCAGTACATAAATAGACTCTATCTCTCCACTCGGCATTCGTCACGTTATCTTGTAAATTAATCTTCAGGGAAATATTAGCAGATATACTTGATTCAGTTAGCAAAATCATCTTTCTCACCCATTGCTGACATGTATTTTCTAGAACTGTTTTTCAGAG
This sequence comes from Phocoena phocoena, assembly GCF_963924675.1. Taxonomy (NCBI): domain Eukaryota; kingdom Metazoa; phylum Chordata; class Mammalia; order Artiodactyla; family Phocoenidae; genus Phocoena; species Phocoena phocoena. The sequence continues at coordinate 53,758,168 of NC_089235.1, read as the reverse complement.
CACAGAGCAAGAGTTTTGCATTCGACTTCATATGATAGCCTTTTAAGGACATTGTACATATGCCGAGAGAGGGGTTAGGTAACAGGTACTTACTTGAACAGGATATTTATGATCTAGAAACAAAAAAGAATTGGGACACAATTTGTCCAATCCACGTCAGAATTGGTCAGGACAGTATAATAGCAGACTTTTGCTACCTTCTTTCAAATTTCAAAGACTGGTAGACTTGTGAGTCAAAGAATGTGTCTGAAAACAAAACACACATCTTGGAGTCAAATAAAAGTAACTTTTATAAAACAAATGCTAGAGTCCTTTTGCATACTTGTATAGTATTCCTGTTATCATTTTAATATGAAAATAAGATCTTTTTTAAAAGTAATTACACAGGGGCTTCCCTGGTGGTGCAGTGGTTGAGAGTCCTCCTGCCGATGCAGGGGACACAGGTTCGTGCCCCGGTCCGGGAGGATCCCACATGCCGCAGAGCGGCTGGGCCCGTGAGCCATGGCTGCTGAGCCTGCGCGTCCGGAGCCTGTGCTCCGCAACGGGAGAGGCCACGACAGTGAGAGGCCCGCGTACCACACACACAAAAAAGAAAAGTAATTACACAGCTCTTACTCCCAGATTTGGAAACAACTTGAATTATTTCAATGTACAGAGTGTGTTATTTTTTTTTAACTGCAGATCCAAAACCATTAATGGATGATGAAATAAGCTGATTGAGTTGTGACCACTCTTTTTTTAATGGAGTGGATGGAAGAAAATGGAATGGAGGTAGAATAGAATGGAATGAAATGGGTGGGATAGGATGTGAGATAGCATAGCACAGACTAGACTAGAATTGAATATATTAAAGTACAACTCACAAGTTCCAAGCAAGAACTGCACACGTTGCAAAAAGCACTGCAGATTATGAGAACAGTGGCAAAGGGACATGGAGAGGATGTGCCGGAAGCACACATTGGCTAGAGAAGGATTACTTGATCTTATTCCTTCATTTCAAAAAAATTTTTTAAACTTCAAAATTGAAAACAATAGTTGGAAATTTAGCAAACTGACTTGATAGTGCCAAAAGTATTTTCAAGGAAAAAAGTTAATTTATCGATATAATTCCCTAATTTTCTATAACTGCTAATAAAAAACATATTTTGCCTTATTTAACTCATAATTTGCGACAAAAGAAAAAATAAAATGGCTCACACAACTTTCCAAAGAGTTATTCCTACAGTATGTATAGAAATGGAATATATGATTTTTAAATGAAATATTGGCTGACAAATTCAAAACTATACTTCTTAGTGATAACACAATATCTAGTATTTTTGTATAAAATTAATTAAACTTTTTATATCATAATTAAATTTATTGCTTTTTCCAGGAAAAGTCTAAGAGAGATTGTGTTGAGAGACAGTTTTCCATGCAACTCTTACACTTCTGCATATCTTGCAAACAGAAGCACTGATAGCTTTGTTCTAGAATAGCTTTTCATGGATGTCTATACAACACGAAAGTTTAGAAAATAGAGGCATTGTCTCTCTTGAAACAGAAGTATATTTGTGTGATGCCCAAAATAATAAAGATAGTGTCTCCCTTTGAGTCAAAAGTTGGACATGTTTACTTGAAGGCTTTTAAAAGATTAGGGTTCTCTAAACTCAACTGTGACACACATCCACTGCACTGACCAAGTCCACCTCCATGGGACGTGGGAAACAAGAGAAACATGACACTCATGCTGCCTCGTTTGCCATGAGTAATAGAGTCCTTCAACTCTGTCCCAGGAGTCCCATGACTTTTGCCAGGATCTTTGAAACTATGGCACGCTGACTTTTTAGCTTACATAAAGGACAAAATCTCAGACACCTCACCATTCTTGACAGATTGTGAACTCAAAAGTGAATTTCATGATTTTCTAAATGTAAAGTAACCACAGTTGGCTGATATTTTCTATGTGGTATTTTGGTAATAAAAATCATGTATTTAACTGGCATTTAAAGCATTCTTTATGGGCTAAACTTTGGGGGTGGGGGGAAACTAGCAATTTTGTCAACATGCCAAACATGTGTGAAGGTTTCCAGAAGTATTATTGTTATGGCAAACAAGACCCAAAGTCATCACCCATCTCCCACATGTTCCCCAAATATGTTGCATTCCATTGAGGAGGGCATTAATAACCAAAGGAGTTTGAATAAAATAAAATTAGAAACATATTTCCATCTTATTTCTCTGTCTCAAACTTTTAATCATTGCTCTACTGAAAAACATAGAAAAACTTTTAGAAGGTCTATTTGCTATTCAAAACCCTGCATCAATAATTGAGTTACACTTCATACCTAAAGGGAATAAATATTACAATCCATTTAACATTACAGTTCATTGCAATTATTACAGTTTGGTTCTTCATTTACATTGAATAGTAACTGTCAGATATTAACATTTATTGTGATTTTGGATTAAAGTTAAAGAATATTTTACATTGTTAAACAGAGGAAATTGCTATTATCCGCAGCTTATTTAATTGAACCAGAATCTTCATCCTTGACTGAAATGGAGAAATGGAAAGGAAAAAACTCAATCAGGCATAAATGGCGTGCATAGCATTATCCTTGTGGGCTCTGAACTTCCAGACACACTTACACATTAAATGAAATATTTTCTAATTCATAAGGAGGTGGTTTGAAGATCTCTCTATGAGTTTGAAGATCTTTCTATAATTAGATATTAACAAAATATTTGACATGAAACTGATTTTGTAGAAAAGGCAAACCTTATCTAATACATATGTGTGTATATGTATGTAGGGGGGATGTTTAGTTGGCTACCAAATAAAATGTAATTCTTACTACAGCTTCTTTAGTATTTAAAAACACTGATATAAGGAAACTATCCAGAGAAACAGAACTAATAGAATATATATATGTGATATATATCTCCAGTATGTATGTATATATAAAATAAGAAATAAGCTTATGCGACTATAGAAGTTGACAAGTCCCAAGATCTGCAGTCAGCAATCTAGAGACCCAGGGGAGCCAATGGTGTAGTTCCAGTCTGAATGCCAGCAGGCTCAAGACCCAAGAAGAGCCAATGTTTCAGTTTGAGTTCAAAAGCAGGGTAATACCAATGGCCCAGTTCAAAGGCAGTCAAACAGAAGGAGTTCCCTCTTAGTCTTTTTGTTCTATTCAGGACTTCAACTGATTAGATGAGACACAAACACAATAGAGAGAGCAATCTGCTTTACTCAGTCTACCAATTCAAATGTAACCTCATCCAGAAACATCCTCATAGACACACCCAGGACAATGTTTGACCAAATACCTGGGCACGCCAGAGCCCAATCAAGTTGACACATAAAATTAACAATCACATATGTAAATAAGTGAAAAAACTGGAAACCCAGATACACAGAAATTTATCCAAGGTCACACAATAAGGGAGGGATCCAAGAGGCACCCCTTGCTTTACTTCACCCTAAAATGCCTAATTTTTCCTTTCCATTATTTTGCCTTAGAGCCAAATAGAAGTAGGTGTTTTTCAGTACTATAGTAATGGAAGGAATAAGGTAATATCACAAATAAAGCATTTTTCCTTAAAAAGGATGCTCCTGAATCTCATAGTAATTACTTCTAGGATCACCAAAGAAAACTACAGCTCACATAAATTATAATCCACCAGAGATATTCTTTCTCTAAAGCTATGATAGGAGTATGGCAACATAATTAGACAAAGCCCACCTATCTCCCTACCCACTCATACCACAATGTTAGTGCCATTTTCCCTAATCCACACCTGAGGTTAAGCTAAGCTGAACATGGACATGAGCTACTCAAGACAGAAAAACAAAGTTGGCACAAGAAGTATTAACACTGAAAAGAAAAAGTATGCCATAATGACTGTTTAAACTTCACTGTTACTCAGATTTATCTGATTCACCAACTTATTATTAATTTTTTTGATGGTCAACACTAGAACAGCTAGTTAGTGAATGCATTAGTCAGGGTTCTCCAGAGAAACAGAACAAACTCTGTGTGTGTGTGTGTGTGTGTGTGTGTGTGTGTGTGTGTGTGTGTGTGTACAGAGACAGAAAGAGAGAGAGAGATTAAGTAATTAATTGGCTGACACTGTTGCAGACACTGGCAAGTCCAAAATCTGCAGGATAGATCATAAGGCTGGAGAGCCAGGGAAGAGTTGCAGTTTGATCTGAAGGCAGTCTGCTGGCAGAATTCCCCCTTCCTTGGGGGAGGTCGGTCTTTTCTTAAGGCCTTCAGTTGATTGAACTGAGGTCCATCCACATTATGGAGGACAATCTGCTTTACTTAAAGTAATGGAAATAAAAACAAAAATAAACAAATGGGACTTAATGAAACTTCAAAGCTTTTGCACAGCAAAGGAAGCCATAAACAAGACAAAAAGACAACCTTCAGAATGGGAGAAAATATTTGCAAACAAAGCAACTGACAGAGGATTAATCTCCAAACTATACAAACAGCTCATGCAGCTCAATATCAAAAAAACAAACAACCCAATCCAAAAATGTCAGAAGACCTAAACAGACATTTCTCCAAAGAAGATATACAGATTGCCAACAAACACATGAAAAGATGCTCAACATCACTAATCATTAGAGAAATGCAAATCAAAACTATAGTGAAGTATCACCTCACACCAGTCAGAATGGCCATCATCAAAAAATCTACAAACAATAAATGCTGGAGAGGGTGTGGAGAAAAGGAAACCCTCTTACACTGTTGGTGGGAATGTAAATTGATACAGCCATTGTGGAGAACAGTATGGAGGTTCCTTAAAAAACTAAGAATAGAACAATCATATGACCCAGCAATCCCACTACTGGGCATATACCCTGAGAAAACCATAATTCAAAAAGAGTCATGTACCACAATGTTCATTGCAGCTCTATTTACAATAGCCAGGTCATGGAAGCAACGTAAATGTCCATCAACAGATGAATGGATAAAGAAGATGTGGCACATATATACAATGGAATATTACTCAGCCATAAAAAGAAATGAAATTGAGTTATTTGTAGTGAGGTGGATGGATCTAGAGTCTGTCATACAGAGTGAAGTCAGAAAGAGAAAAACAAATACCATATGCTAACACATATATATATGGAATCAAAAAAAAATGGTTCTGAAGAACCTAAGGACAGAAGAGGAATACAGACACAGACGTAGAGAATGGAGTTGAGGACACTTGAAGGGGGAAGGGTAAGGTGGGACAAAGTGAGACAGTAGCACTGATATATATACACTACCAAATGTAAAATAGATAGCTAGTGGGAAGCAGCTGCATGGTACAGGGAGATCAGCTCAGTGCCTTGTGACCACCTAGAGGGGTGGGATAAGGAGGGTGGGAGGGAGACGCAAGAGGGAGGGTATATGGGGTATATGTATGCATAACGCTGATTCACCTTGTTATACAGCAGAAACTAACACAACACTGTAAAGCAGTTATACTCCAATTAAAATGTTAAAATAACTAACTAAATAAATAAAATGCAGAGGTAAGAAAGTTATAATTTCCATGAAATATAGAAGTTATCTAAAGTTTCCTTCTAAATTACATTTTAATTATTAAAAATAAAATGGTTACATAAACTTTTAATCAAATTCTGCATCCACCCTGGATGTAATCATTTGATTCAAGATGGATTGTTTTGTCTCTCAGGCTTACTTGGTCTGTCTTTATATCAGCACACTATAAAAGGCACTAGCTATATTTTGTTTGTATTAAAATAGATGTGTGTCCTCTAAAGGAGCTTACAAAATAGTTACATGGATAAACATACATCAGTTTATTTTGACCTTTATATATAAGAAGATACTCTAATTGTGCTATTTATTCACCACGATTGCAATCTCTCTGTTCAAAGATTCTCATCTATTTTCCTTCAGAGGAAAGCTGGAGTTCTGTCATCTCATTGGCTGTGTGAAGTTGATTAACATATGGTTCCTATATAGGAAGTATTTGCTTATCTGAAGGCAATTCTCTTTCAGAACCTATCACTTTTAGCTACTTATTTCCATGTCTTTCTGTCAAAGGTTACGTTTCATTGTCTTAGGCAAAATGGAAACTCTAAAATGCCAACACATATGATACATTATCATTATGTCTTTACTATTCTTTTTTTCACTCTTTGTTTAAATAAATATTTCCAGCTAGATAATCTACCAGATTGAGGCTACCATGGAGAGGAATTTGGGAAGAAAACAAGAGAACAAACAAACATCTGTACTAGATTTTTACTCATTTCCTCTTCAGTGCTTTTTAAAAATTGACTTCCCTTTCCACTGTTTCTTCCTGATTTTAGCTTTTTTTTTTTTAACCAATGGCATCCACCTCCTTGGGAATCCCAGAATTATAAGCAGTAACAAATTAGCAAACCCTACTATTCAGGACACTGCTCAATTAGAGTATTCTCTCTTATCCTGCCCAAACCGAATTTAATACTTTCTAAAGAAAGCAGAGATTGGTTGAATAACAAGATGTCCAACCAATGGAATGAACAATACGCAATTTGCTAAGTAATTAATACAAGTTTAAATATGTAAGTAATAAATCATAACATGTGGGTATAGCTAGTGTTTAATTCTATCATTTCCTAGAATGGGAAGCCTGAGCATTTGCAATTGCCCACTATTATAACCCTTGGATTCCATAAGAACCTTAAATATAATAGAGGATAGCAGGGCAACAATACAGAAGGAATCTGAGCCCTTTCGTGATTTTATGATACAGAGCCATCTCTCCACTCTGCTGGACTTACCTCCATCTTGTGACAAGAGAGAAAAATAAATTTTCCTCTCATTTGAGCTTCTGTACCTACTAGATATATCCTAGCCAATGAAGAAATTGGTACCTAGAAGTGGAATACAGCAATAACAAAACCTAAAATATGTAACACGCTTGTGTAAATTGGACAACACACAGTGAGGAAACAGCTACTGCACGCTGGAGAGCTGTTGAACCTGACTATGGCATGACAAACCATTTGGTAAAATGTTCCTCCACGCTTGGAAAGTTGGTTCATGTATTTCCTGAATCTCAAGATCTAGGAAACACTGTTGGAATATTTCAGGGAATTGATTTATGTTGGCTACTTGTTGTTGCTTTTCACAGTGTACAGAAGGAATGAGATTAAACTAAGCAAGAATTAGCCAGTCTGCAAGCAGAGAAGGAACAGTTCTGCTAAGAGCAGTTTTCTAAGTACTAACAGCAGTAGATATTGACAGAGTCCAGTAACTCCAGGCTTTGGAAGATTGGAAAAGTCAACTGCATCTATAGCTTAAATAGAAGAAGATAAGGCTTGAGGGTGACCTTTCTTAGTCTTCTCACATTAAGGCTTCTGTCAGACAGTGAACGGGTTTCTAACTAACCAATGCTAAATTATTTCAGCTTAACCACTGAAAGAGTGATAGGCCAAGCATCGAGACCAGGAAATAAAGGAAAGATTCTTTGTCTTACTAACTATAGCCAGACAAGATCTTTGGTAACTGTGGTTACTTTTTCACATAACTGACAGAACCAAATAGACCAAATGGTCCATGTTTTTAAGGAAATTGTATTATAAAGGAACTCACAAGCCTGGCTTGCAAAAGCAAGTAATTACCAAACTTTAAAACAACCCAAGGGCTACCCTGGTGGCGCAGTGGTTAAGAATCTGCCTGCCACTGCAGGGGACACGTGTTCGAGCCCTGGCCTGGGAAGATTCCACATGCCACAGAGCAACTAAGCCCATGCACCACAACTACTGAGCCTGTGCTCTAAAGCCCGCAAGCCACAACTACTGAGTCTGCGTGCCATAACTACTGAAGCCCGCATGCCTAGAGCCCGTGCTCTGCAACTAGAGAAGCCACCGCAATGAGAAGCCCGCGCACTGTAATGAAGAGTAGCCCCCGCTGACCACAACGAGAGAAAGCCCGTGCACAGCCCCGAAGACCCAACACAGCCAAACACAAACAAATAAATAAATAAATTTATATATATTTTAAAAAACCAAATATTCTAAATCAGCCTAGCAGAAAGGAATTTCTAATACTCCAAATTTTCTCTAATGAGTATGTCATAATTCTATTGTCAAACAATAAATGAAAAGGATTTGCTTGTGTTTACTTCAGTAGATATAAAAACTCAAAAATCACTGATATTTGGAAGCATTATTTATAGTAAATAGTAATTCCTTAAGGCTTTGCTTCAATAAAGCCAGAGGACAGCTATTCTTCAAGAAACAAGTCTATGAGAGGCAATACATACTAACAACCAAGCATATAAAATGTAATGTAATAAATGCTCCAAGAAAAGTATGTAGGAAATGGTATGAGAGTTTTTTAAGTGAAGAAGTTGAAAGGAAGAGCTTCTTTTCAGAAGAAACAACATGAAGAAAATCAGGGAAAATGTGTATATATTAGGGGAAAACTAAAGATAAGATCAGAAACTAGCCAGGATGAGATTATAAAGAATCTAACATGTCTCGAAATGGGAGTCTGGGCTTTATTTTTTAAGCCAGTGTGTCCCAACACGCAATCAGCATATCAGTGACGGTACACAGAAAATTTTATGTGGAATATGACAATTTTGTAATTTTAATGATGATTTATTTTAATGAATATTATAAAAACATAACCAGAACATATAATGCTTATTTCATAAATGTTAGTACTTAGGATGGCATTAAATTGGCTACTGCTATTGTAATCCACCAAATGTAGAAATAAAGGCTTCGTTCACATACACTTAGAAGTGTTTCACATTTTCAGTAATTAAACTATCCATCACAACTATGTGGAAGCCATTACTAGATGATCAGTTACTAGACTGTGAAGTGTTCATTTCTATATAAACTGATCAATTCAAAATTTTCTGGAAGTAATGATAATTTTGACAAGGAAGTTTTAAACCCTGATCAGGGCAATTAAATAGATGATACGAAAAAAAGAAAACAAAGAAAAATTATTTACCATCCGTCAAAATAAATGAATCCTGTGTATAGATTAATTCATACAGAAACATAAAAAGAAACAAAGATCATCAGTTGGATACAGAAGGCACCTTTAAATGATCTAGCTCTCAAAAGCAATGCAAGGAAATTATAGGACAGTGGCAAAGAGAAGTTACTTAACTGATTAGCTGGATTTTAAATACCATAAAGTTTCAATTGTCAACAAGAAGTTTCTATGTCAAATATCCATATAAAATGGAAATAGGAAGTAGGTCCCTAAACAGATAGAAATTTGACATCACGTAGGAAAACACGATTCTTCCAAATGACTAAACATTTCATAGAGAGAGGAAACAAATGTCTTAGCCATAATTCATTTAACTCAACATTTTGCTCATTTTTTTTTGGTATAGATTGTATAGATCAGAATGAGATCTTACCTTGCCAATAAATTTCTTTATATTTTGACTGTACTAAAAATTTAAACTGAGAAGTTCCTGGTTGCAACTGTGCTCTCAGTTCTGTGAAAGCTTACAAATCTTCCAGTCTTAAGGGAATAAAGCCATATCATTTTAGGAATATGCAAAGCCAAGAAAATATCAGGAGAAAAGAGAATCCTCTCTTCTGAATTTAATTTTTGAAGGCTACAGATATAAATATATCTTTTAATTTACTACTCCAATAATGTGATGTAATGAAATTGTATATAATTGAATGTTCTCTGTATTCATGGAAATTAAGCGATATCTTAAAATGTTTAACTTGGAATTTATTTATACTGCTAGAAAATCTTTGCTGGGTTTCTGGATGAAGATGAGCATATGAGACCATTGCCACAGCAACCAAATCTGTAAATAATATTGTGTTAGTCACAGGGAACACAATGTATGCTGTTTTTAATACTTCTGCCTTTACCCTTTGTCACTGCTAATTTATGCACAAGCTAACTCTAAATTTAATATGGGAACATTGTCCTCTTTGAATTAAAAATTAAATATAATGCAATTCTTTTTCAAATAAACTTTTTCCAAGTTTATTCCACAAGAAGCTACTTAGTGACCTTTGCTGATTATGATAGTTATGAACACTGTTATTTGAGCTAGGAAATCTTCTTTGAGGTGTAACTTGGTACATTGAAAAACAACAGCCTTGGAGTCAAGATAAATCTGGATTGTAATTATAATTTTGCTATGATGACATTTTTCCTCTTAAAATAGGAATAAAAATAGAATCATTTAGGTTTGTTGTGAAGAGTGGGGATAATGTACACAAAAGGCAGGGCACATAATAGATGCTCAGTATACAATATATTCTATGATATTGATGGAAATAGGTATGCATATTTTAAAAATCGTGAAACATTTCATTGGTGTTATGATTCTATTTTATTGTTCTGATATAGAATTTATAAGTTTTGGACTAAAAATCCCATTTTTCTATTTTCTTTTTAAACCTGAATGGTCAGCATTGCTCCTCTAGAAAAAAGAAACCACTCTCCAACTTCTTATGTTATCCCTATGGAACAATCACAAGTCCTATCTCTCCACGGGAACATAGTTTAGGCTGAGCCTATCAAGGCCTTTCCCTCATGGACATCACTATGGATGTATGAATCAAGCCCAACAGTCAGTACCTGAAAAGACAGACTTTCCTCAGTGGAGCTGCCAATGTCAGAGGCTGTGAGTCTGCAACTGCTGGGGGCCATCTTGTCCACCTGGAGGAGATATCCTATAAGCAGGCTATTCCTAGGAGATACCGTTGGTTTGTTTCCAGAGCACCTCAATACAGGGAGTTACATGGATTTTTTGGTTTCCCAGTGCATATGAAAGCTTTGTTTACACTATACTGTAGTCTATTGAGTGTGCAATTGCATGTGTCTAAAAAAACAATGTAGTGCCTTAGTTAAAAAATACAAAACAAAAAAGTTACAATAGTAACATCAAAGATCACAGATCAGCAAAACAAATATAATGATAATGAAAAAGTCTGAAATATTACAAGAATCACAAAAATATGACACAGAGTCACAAAGTGAGCAAATGCTATGGGGAAAATGGTGTCGATAGACTTGGTCTACGCAGGGTTGCCACAAACCTTCAATTTGGAAAAACGCAGTATCTGTGAAGCACAATAAAACAAGGTATGCCTGTACACAAGATGAAACCAAGCATGAGCTAGCAGAGCAGTCAGGGACAGTAACATAGTGCTTAGGGTATTTGAGGCCCATAATCTAGATTTTCCAATTACATTAGCCAATAAAGGCCTTTTTGCTTATCTTCTTTTGAGTTGAATTTCTGTCACTCACAATAGGACATGATCTTCTTTCTAAAAACTTTATTACTTTTCTTTTGACTTAGATTTACAGCCAACTTGGAATTAATGTTTATGTATGGTGTGATGTAGGGTGAGTGCAGGGTGGTTTCTTTATTTAAAAAAAAATACATGATAGTTCAAAACCATTATTAAAAAGACCCCACTGTTCTGATATGTGTTGAACATCCAGCATTCATTAAAGCATGACTTTGCTTCTCTACTCCGTTCTCCAAGCTATGGGTCTAATTCGCCTATCTTGTGTCATTGCCATACTATCTTAATTACAATAGGTTTATAATAAATCTTGATATCATCTAGAGCAAGTCCACACATTTTGTTCCCCCTTAAGATTATCTAGGCTATTCTTGGCATTTTTTATATCCATATATTTTTTGGAATTGGCTTGTCAATTCCATTTTTTTCATTTCTTGGATTTAATGAGTTATTACGTTGAATTAATGTATCAGTTAGGAGATCCATCCTTAAAATATTGATTTTTGAAATCCATGAACAATCTCTCCAATTATTTGGATCTTTTAAATATTTTTCTACCAATTTTCTTTCATTGTTTTCTAAGAGGAAGTCTTGTATTAGATTTACTCTTAGCTATTTTATGTTTCTGATGCATTTTATAAATACAATTGATTTTTGTATGTTGATCTTCTGTCCGGAAACCTTGCTACACTCACTCAGTAACTATACAATTTATTTTTCACTTTCTAAACTCATAATCATAGTACCTGCTAACAATGACAGTCTCATTCTTCCTCTTGAAAACTTATATCTTTGATATCTTCTTTCTTTTCGATTACTGGCTAAAAACTCTTGTTCAGTATTAAATGGCAATGGTAATAGTACATATTCTCGTCTTATTCTTTTCTTAAAATGAAAACCTAATTTTGAGGTAATTTGTTACAGAGCAACAGATAACTACTACAATATCCTTGCTATATCCTCCCATGTATACCAGTATTTCCTTTAACAAAACACTGTATTTATCCATTTTTTTTTTTTTTTTTTTTTTTTTGGTGATACGCGGGCCTCTCACTGTTGTGGCCTCTCCCGTTGCGGAGCACGGGCTTTGGACGCGCAGGCTCAGCGGCCACGGCTCACGGGCCCAGCCGCTCCGCAGCATGTGGGATCTTCCCGGACCGGGGCACGAACCCGTGTCCCCTGCATCGGCAGGCAGACTCTCAACCACTGTGCCACGAGGGAAGCCCCTTATCCATTTTTAATTGTATTTTTTCCCACAAACTTAAAGCTATGTGAGAATAGACAAGTGATCTCTTTTTCTTTTACAGTTATAAACCCAGGTTTAGCACAGTGGCTGTCTCTTAGTAGATGCTAAATAAATACATGTAGGGAGAAGGAAAGGAAGAAAGGTTAGAAGGTGGGAGGATAGGAAGAAGAGAGAAAGACACTTCTGTTTGACCAAAAGCCCTCAAGTTTTGAATCAATGAACACGGGTAGCCCTCGTATCTTTCCCACAAAAAGCATCAACCACTTCTTAAAGCAAATCTAACAGAAACCAAATGTGATTAACGTGAAGTTAATTCTAAAGTTGTTCTAAAATTAAGCCTCGATATTTTTATTTGTATTTTAAGGAACAATGATCTTTGTAGTTTAGTATAGAATCAAGTATGGTTTCCAAAAGAACCAAATGCCGAGACTAGATCAGGTGGTTCATGTTCCTTCCAAGAGAGTCCTTGTTAAGATCCCCATTATATAGAACTATGTCGTTAAATTATAGGGAGTTTTTGAATGTCACTCCTTGGAGGCCAGGGTTGTAACAACAAGTAAATCAAAGATCTAAGGTATACAGAGTGTTGAGTGAAAAAAATAACTCTTCTAAAAGGAGATCAAAGGTTTCCCATATAACTTTAGTAAAATCGATGTTCTAAATGCTAATCAATAATAGATTATACATTTACGTTCCTTTTTATAACAAAATAACATTTATCTTATCACATAGTCATCTTCCTTACTTTTAAAAACAAATTTTACCATTGTGAAGTTGCACTTTGAACACTTAAGTATGTATGGTTCTTACTTGTTTTAGTTAATTCCATTTCTGTCTGTAATATTCAGCATCAAATAGCCAAATTTTAAAGGAAGATTAACTTTTTCTAGAATAAAAAAGAGAAGTTTCAAACAATCAAAAACGAAACCCAACTAATCAGGAGCACATTTAATTTGTAGCTTTGGGGACAAGTTTTTCTATGCTCTTCTTTCACTGTAAGCAACAATCCACATTAGATCTTAAAAGGATTGTAATCGCACCAAGTTCCAGCTAATATACCTGTGGAGTTCAAAGCAGTCCTGGAGTATAAACAATCTAATAGCCAAGAAATGTGATTGCCATAGTGCTCTGATTTCATGAAAAACCCTTCTTTAAAAAAATACGTTTTCCTGCAAGTCATGCTAATTCCATTTGTTTCTTTTATCCTCACTATTTTTATGTTACACCATTATCCAACATTTGATGTTCTGAATAATGCTTTCTATGGAGACAAAAAAAATAAATATTTTAATACAATGGCTAGCTCTGCATTTGGCAGACAGGTGCAGTGGCGTATGGAATTTTTTAATGAGAATTTTATCATTATAAAAATTAAGGGCAAAATAGCTGAATTATCTTTCCCATAGGAAACCTGACATTCTGCTCTGATTTTGTACAAATCCACACTTCTAACAACTTGCTTTGGGTAACTGAGATCTTTGCTATAACTCAGCTAATAATAGATATGAGTGGGATATGTGAACACACCTCTGAAAATGAAAAGACCATGGTCAAAAGAAATAAGAATATAAAAATAATTTTACTTCTCTTTTCGTTAATATGCCCTTAACTAACATGTTTCCATAGTGTCTGTTTCTGTTTTTCTAAGGAATTGCTCTCCCATTATTTCCCTTTATATGTGAGAGCTTTAGGGGAGAAATCAGGAAGGGGAAAAAAAAATTCCATTAGAGAACAGAAATAAAGATGGGAAAATAAGTAAAATGCTTCTTTATTGTCTGAAAGTCTGAAAATTAATATTATAATCCTGCTAGTCACTTTGCTCTACTTGCTTTAGAGGAAGTTGTAACCTTATCTCTCTATATCATGACAAATTAAGACCCTCTGTTTTGATGAAGAAAAGCAATTTACATGCAAATAATGGTTCCAAAATATCAATCGTACTTCCTGCTCACATCTAGTAATTAAAGAGATGACTTCTCCCTCTTCTATATCCTATAATACTTTTTTTGGTGGGTTGTTTTTAAATTTTTTGGCATTTTACATCCTCTCCTAAACTAAAATGTTTTTGACCTAATGACTTCCAAGGACTGAAGATAAACCCATCTCCTTACTTAATTGATTTCCCACTGGAATCCTGAAAATTTGTTTTTAATCCTTCCCTAGACCATTTGATCTCCTGTATGTTTCTTGAATGCATCAAGCTTCTTCCCACCTCAGGGCCTTTGTATGTAATATTCTCCTGGCCCTCATTCAAGGGTCTCCTTCTCAATGAAGCCTTCTCTGGCTTCACTGTCTAAAAGTGCACACTCTCCCTTCCCCCCACCCCACCCCAGCACTCATTACTCCCATTTCTTGCTTTATTATTCTTTTTGGCACTTCACTTATTTTAAGTTGTCATAATATATTTTATTCACTTATCTGGTTAACGATCTGTCTTCTACCAATGGAGGGTAAGCTCTTAGGGGCAGGGACTTTGCCAGTTTTGTTACATATGTTTCCTCAGTCCTTAGAATAGTGCCTGACACATGGTAGGTGCCCAATTAATATTTGTTATATGAATGAGGACCATGGAAGCACTAAAATATTATAAGTAGTCCTGATATCTATGTGTCCTTGAATTTTCTCTGAACTGCATAATTAAAAGTACAACTATTATCACATGGGAGTTTGTGAGGCTGTTTAATACTAAAATGCTTTTCTCACAATAAAAAGTGTGGACTCTAAAATTCTCAAGCAGAAATTACACTCTTAAATGTTTACAAGGACCAGGCATGGAAATAAGCTGAGGAATGTGGGCCAAGTGTGGACTGTAACTAAAGGGAGGCGTGCCTAAAACAAATGAGGCATAAAAACAAACAAAAACAGGGCTTCCCTGGTGGCACAGTGGTTGAGAGTCCGCCTGCCGATGCAGGGGACACAGGTTCGTGCCCTGGTCCGGGAAGATCCCACATGCCGCGGAGCGGCTAGGCCCGTGAGCCATGGCCTCTGGGGCTGCACGTCCGGAGCCTGCGCTCCGCGGCGGGAGAGGCCACAACAGTGAGAGGCCCGCGTACTGCAAACAAACAAACAAACAAAACAAAACAAAACCCAATAATAAATAAATAAATGAATATAAAATTATTATACCTAAAAAAAAAAAAAGACAAGTGAGTCACAGCTGTTTAGCACCATCAGGTACTTCTCATGGGGCTTACTGCCCAGAGCTGCTAGACTGTCCATTTCTTTCAAGGGAAGTAGAAATTTGAATTTTCCCTTGAAATCTCCTGGTTCTTGAAAGTTAGCAACTACTAAGCCAATTGTGAGCTATGCCTGGTGGCCTGAATAACACTGCACAATTAAATGAAACCATATCCTCTCTCAATGTACAGATCACCTACTATCACCTACTCAGTCTGTCTGCTATTTTCACTTGAAAATTAGAAATGTTGACTTGTTGTTCATACAAACATGGAAAATAGAAAAGAGCAAATACTAAAGGGATATTTAAATAAGAAAGGAAACTCATTCATCTGAGAATTTTACTGACAACATATAAAAAGAAGTTGAACAGTCATTTCTTGCTTAAAGACTATGTTTTAAAACCAGTGGCACCAATAGATGTCATATATACATGAATAAGTTAGGAAAATTTTACAAATAATAAGCTATTGTGTGAATAAAGGGATGTGGTAAAATGCTGACTATAAGAATATGATCCAAGAAATTAAATAATTAATAACATTGCCAGGCATCTTTTATCTTTGGACCAATCAGGTTAAGAACTAAAAGTATCCATATTATGCTAATTTCAGTAGGCAATTAAAAGAAAGGATATCAACCAAATAGAATTAAGGCTTCCATAGAAAAGAAAACAAACAGAAAGTATAGCAAACTGGAATTCAAGCTACAAAAAAGGCACAAAACATACTAGGTGGTCTGCTAGGACAAAGAAACCAAACAGCCTAATAAAAATGTAGCTATAAGGAATAACACAACTGGTGGAAAGAAGTTTTCTACATGTGAAAATAAAAAGAGACACATTAACAAACGGCAACAGAGAAGAAACTGAAGCCATCCATGACATGAAACTTTACCTACTGACAAAGAAAAAAATATCTTATAGTAAAATAATACCTTTAAGTATATAAACCACTTTACTTAAATTTTCTCCTTTTAGCCTCATGAGAAATTAGGTAGATAAATATTCCCATTTTGTATGTGAGCAAAAATGTTTGAGTGGCTCGATGATTTTCCCAAAGTCTTCTAGGAATTTAAAGAGTCAGAGTTCAAACCCAAGACTTGTGTATATTATTTCATAATGCACATGAGTTAATTTTTTTCATATTGAATTTTTCAGACTCAATACTTGCTAAAGTAAGTATTGAAAATGTATCCTGAATCTCTCCTTCTAACCTAGACTCAGGCGACCATTTCCATTCTTTCTGAGCCAGAAACTAACTACCTTGTAGGAGAAGCTGTGTTACCATGGTGACTGGCTGCAGTACAGATTTATGATTTCCAGCCTCAGCTGGGCCTTCCTTGCAGCACAACAGTCATTTTACTCATCACTAGTTGGCTCCTTATCCCATTTCTCAACACATAAACTAGAGCAGTTAACACTTTCCTCCCTCCTCAGCCCTCCCCGTCCTCTGCCTGCCCTATTTTCAGCAAATTAGTTCACCTTCTGCTCAGTTGGGACAATGGATGCTATTTGATATAAATTGTTCCTCCACTAAAAATATAGTTATCTTTCCCCTATCCTTGCATCTTGTTTTGCACCTACCTCAGAGGAAGAAGTGCAGCTGTTCTTTCCATCTATGCCTCCAATCTTTATTTTCCAAACTTATTCCTTTAACTAACAACTCCCTTTACATAAGCACCTTTCTCCTGTCTTACACATCTGTTCCATTTTCCTCCACTTTGCCTCCGTTTCAGCTGCCATCTCATTTTTCTCCTTTCTTTTAACACTGTTCTCATTGAACAGTAAACAACACTCCTGGCTCAGCTTCCTCATAGAGCATTGGACCTAGTAGCAGTTTAGCAAAACTTTCTCAAATAAGTAAAGGAATGAATAAGTGAACTTCTAGTTTTGGGTTCCCCAGAAAAATTTATGAGCAGACTCCTGTCTCTGAGAGAAGTGGTGATTAGAAAGCAACTTTGAAGCTCAAAAGGATTTCATGAAAGAAGCATCATTTACTGCTTTACTACTTGGGTTTTCAAACTGTCCATATTCTCCGTGCTGTCCTTCCTTTTACTCTCTCCACCATCACCACCCTCTCCCACCTCAAACTTCCATTCTGTACTCATCACACTGTATTATATTGTTATATTATCTGTTGCTGCATAACAATCAGCCTCAAAGCTTAGTGGCTCAGCTGGGCAATTCTTGTATGTGCTCCTGTATACAGTTGAGTAAGACGGTTATTGAAGGCTAGAAAAACTAAGGCAGAGCTGCAAGTCTACTTCTGACCTAGATCTTGTAGGTTATACAGCATCACTTCTGCTGTATTCTATTGGTTACAAGTGAGTTAAGGCCAGTCATAATTGAAAGGGAGGAAACTATACAAGGGCATGAATACTGGGAGGAAAAGTTCACTAGGAAACGATGCTAGATGAGAAACTATCTTTGGAGTCTGACTGCTACATATATTCAATTGTGTAAGTATATATCTTCTAAACTTAGCTATTAAAGTATAAGAATTGTGGTTTTGAGTACCTGCCAAATAGTAAAGAATTGTTGAAGACATCAATATGTCAGTCATGCACCAAAAAGTGCAACTGACCAAATTTATATAAAACCATTTCTTGGTGTTTAAGACCATTTCAATTAGTAATGAAATTTATTGCATATGTAGAGCAGTAATGTTAAGTAAGCCTGTAAAGCAAATGATGTGGATTGAGCACAGTTTAGCAAACATTAATTGATACCAACCATGGGCCCAGCACTGTGCTTGCCACTGGACCCCAGGTGCCTGAAGAATGAATTACAGTCGGCCCTTGTGTCTGCAGGCTCCATATCACCATTTCAACCAACCACAGATTAATTTTTTGTTGGTTGATTCTGCAGGTGCCGAACCTGCAATATGACGGAGGGCCAACTGTACTATTTTACATAAGGGACTTAAGCATCTGCAGGTTTTGGGCTCTGATAGGGTTCCTGGAACCAATTTCCCATAGATGCCAAGGGACAACCGTAAATACAAATTAATCCCTTAATATGTATATGCTTTCTGTTAGATCAATCAAATATTTATAATTGAAACACATCCACAACTTTAATCTTAAAAGTGAAAGTTTATTACTAAGACTATAGTAGAATCTAAAGTCAAAACCACACAGGGAATTAAGAAAGAAATACACCATCCCTCAGAATCTGTGGGGCATCCATCCATGGCAGATGCTCAAGTCCCATAGTCAGCCTTCCCTATCCTCTGTTCCAGGGATCATGTAGTACTGCATGTATTTATTGAAAAAAATCCACATGTAAGAGGTCCCCCACAGTTCACACCTCTGTTGTTCAAGGGTCAACTGTATATGTAGATGTCAGAGAGGGAGAAAGAGAGAGAGAGTGTGTGCAAAAGAAAGGAAGGGCAAATTCACATGCTTATACCTTCAGAAAACCTACATATTTACAGAATAATTATTCAGCAGAGATACTTAAAGGAACCTTGTGCAACCTGACAAATTTTTAATCCATTTATCAAAAACAGATCATAGGGCTTTCAGGGCTTTTAAGGCAACTAAAATGATAATGTAATATTAAGCAAAAAAAAAAAAAAAAGGCTAATCTTAAGAACCTGATAAGTTGCATAATAAACTATTAAAAACCAATATGGTTTCTAAATTCATATGAATATACCATCAGCATATTTCCAATATGTATAATAAGCATAAGCTTAAACTACATTTTATGTTTTATAAATGTGTTACACAAAATCATATTCTCAGAAAGGATTTCCACTTGCTTGGAAATACTATTATTTGAAAGCTGAAAAGCCTGAGTATAATGTTATAGAAGAAACACCAGCTGGTAACCATACCATGCTATATTGAAATTTGCAAATGAAAACTGGAGAGGGAAGTAATATTCCCAGTGGTTGGTATGCTGAGATGATTGTGTTGCTACAAGAGAAAAAAATTAAATCTAATCTGTATATTAAAGCTAGACTGCATCATAAAAATATTTCACAAAGTAATAATCATCTACATTTATCCTAAAAGGTTAAGTATTTAAAATGGAATTTATTCAAAATCTTACAAATATTCTAAAATAGAAATGTCACTTCAAGAAAAATAAAATGTCAAAAATTATTTACTTTCTTCACTCTTTCCCATCCCCTATAAAAAATTTAAATGTTTAAAATTTCATTTGCCAATTTTTCATCACCAAGGTATTTCTGTGTTGCCTTTACTCTCTGGAATGCCCTTTGTTTATCTTTTTTCTTTCAGTCTATCTCTTTCATTTCTAAAAGTTTAATAGGTTAATTGATTCTCCCTTAGCCACATCAAACCCCTTTGCATAACACATTAAAATACAGTCAGCACTCTGTATCTGTGGGTTCTGCATCTGGAAATTCTAACAAGTTAGGATCAAAAATATTCAAAAATTTTTTCAGAAAGTTCCGGAAGGCAAAACTTAAATTTGCTGTGCTCTTGCAACTATTTGCATATCATTTACATTGTATTTACAACTATTTACATAGTATTTACATTGTATTAGGTATTACATGGAATCTAGAGATGATTTAAAGCATATGGAAGGATGTGTGTAGGTTATACGCAAATACTATGCCATTTTATATAAGGGACTTGAGTATCCACAGATTTTGTTATCCTCCGGGGTCCTGGAACCAGTCTCCTGCAGATACCAAGGTATGACAATAATTGAATAGAGGGATACTTCAAAGATCTACTTTACTCAATCTAATTTAAATGGGTTATGACCCTGTAGCTTTGACAGCTTGTCACACAGTACGAGTTAATAAAACGATAATTAAAATTGGGGATATAAAACTAAGATTCCGAATTTTTATTTTTAATAAATACATATGGTCCTTTTCTGTAAAATTTTATTCAGATATTTTAAATATATGTGTTATCAGCAGACATACATACAACAGATGATAAACCCTGATTTCAACAAATATTTCCTGACAGCGATTGGTATATTGTCTCTATGTACATTTGTCTGTTGATTATTGACTTTAACTACTTTTCTCTTTTTTATCAACTGTAGGTTGAGTCCATTTCTAACAGGACTCCTAACAATAATTTTTAGTAAAAATTGCAATAAATGTACATACCAAAATGACTGTTTATGTACTTACGTCCCTTTATCATGTCACTTACAATAAACAGAATTTGCTGGAGTTTTTTCCCCCATTTCTAGTAGAGTAGCAACTAGCCTTATAATAAATTTAACATCTTTAATAAATACCCATTAACTTGATGGTGAGAATATGAATTTATTAATATTATGGCATTTATTTTAAACAAAAGTTGCTTACAAATCTTAGAGCCTCATCCAGTGATAAGTTTAATTTTGTCAAATTTATAATCTCTGAATTTTTAATGTTTTAAGAACCCTTGTGTTTGATTAGAAGAAAGTCTAAGATTCTGATTAGACTGCTTTTATTCTTCTCTTCTGTTGGGGCTGGGGGATAGGAGGAGGTGATTCTTATATACAATTAGAGCTGTGGGAGGTATCTCTATAGCTCCAGCACCAACTGTTTTTGCCACCCTTCTGCTCCGTTGACCTAGCTGATCTGTGGTCCATGCTGCTGCTGATTTTCTCTGACAGCTGACCTCTGTGCCCTTCTCTCTCCCTGTGCCATAAGGAGGTTCTGTCCTTTTCTCATAGTCTGCTGTTTTAAAGAGGTCTCCCAGAGCAGGGCTTTAGGACAGCTAATAACACAGTTCTTTTAACAAGGATTGCAGACCTGAGTGTTGGGCCAGATATGCCCTGTAAAGATATTTAGTGTGACTAGTGTTCAAACAAAAAAATAAACAATGAAGGTCTTTAATTGTGACATGTACCCTTCGTACGGCCAGCCCACCTCGCCACTCCATACTGTCATACATCTCTCCTGCTTCCTCCTTTGAGCCTCGAAGTATCCTCCTAGCAGCCCAAATGGTGGGGCCTCCCAGACAGCCAACAGCAAAGCAAAAATGTGGTTTGTAGAGTCAACAGTGCTGCTTAAACATCTATCTTTTTTTTTTTTTTTTTTTTTTTAATTTATTTATTTATTTATTTTGCAGTACGCAGGCCTCTCACTGTTGTGGCCTCTCCCATTGCGGAGCACAGGCTCCGGATGCGCAGGCTCAGCCACCATGGTTCACGGGCCCAGCCGCTCCGCGGCATGTGGGATCTTCCCGGACCGGGGCACGAACCTGTGTCCCCTGCATCGGCAGGCAGACTCTCAACCACTGCGCCACCAGGGAAGCCCTCTATCTTTTTTTTAAGTGGGAATATTCACCACCAAGATCATCAGCCAATCATCTAAAGCTATATAAAGCCTAAATTAAGTTGTGACAAAACATTTTAAACTTTCTGATCTTAGCCCTTTGTGGCTCCTGCTGCATTTTCATATGCAGCATTTCACTGCAAATACAAACTAGTTAATAAACACTGGTTCTTTTCAAGCTGGGTATATAATTCCTTTTTTTATGCTAGAATCTTTCGATAGTCAAAAGCACTGCAGAGTCTTAGCCTGTAATTTAGTTAAATGAATTCAAAACTCAATACTGCCCTTAGAGGACAGGGAAATGAAATAATACTCACAAAAATGATGGCTAAGCATAGTTATTAAGAAACTTGGCACCACTAAAGAACTATTCAGAAATCTGAGATTGAGAAGGATAATGATGTAAGACTAACAACTTGGATAGAAAAGAAAGGCAATGAGTTCATTCTGAGAGGAAGTGGCTTATCTTAGGGTATTCTGAGTTTCTCATTAAAACAAATATCTCTGATTTCTTTCAATGGTTCCCAATGAAAATATGAAAATCACAGTGATGAAAATGTTACTGATTACACTGTGTTCTTAAAACCTAAAATTACCTATTGAAATGAAAGAAGTTTCTGCTGGAACAGCTATAAATGTAGCATTCATATAACCATAAGTAGCAATTAATCAAGAGTAAAAATTTTTTTAAAATTCTATCAGATAGCCATTTATTTCATATGATTGTATTAATATAAATACTACTGAAAAACTTTTGTCATTTACACTAACAGCATCCACAACTTGTTTAGTTAGACTTAATACAGCAAATGTCTATGTGTCAGTGAATTAAATGACCATCACTAAATATGTAGAAATTGTTACAGGAACACAAAGAAAGGGTCAAGTGCCCTAGTATTTATTTAACACCTTCTGCTGAGTGTTTGGTGCTTTACCTAGCCTTTCTTATTTAATTTTCACATTTTAATATATTTTGTTGTTATTCAAAGATCTATTCTATAGATTAAAAAATAAGTCAGGTCCATGGAGTCAAGTAACTTTCTGAAGGCCATGCATCTTGTACATGATAGAACCTGTCTAATTCTAACTATAGAGAAAAGAGGGAGTGTCTTCTCACCACGGTACTGACTTTCAAATAGCCGTGCCACCTCCTCAAAGTTCCCTTTGTTTTAGTACTTACAGGGCATAGTGATTATTATTCTACCTTAACGCTCTGCCATTGATAGTAGTCTTATCATTTTGCTTTTCCCCTCTTTGTCGTCTTCTTCTTAATCTAATAGATCTATACAATATTGAATCTGTTAAGCAGTACACATACACACAGTCGCTCCCATCAAAATAATTATCTGAATATCACAAGACAATCTTCTGAATATTTGAAACAGCATATAAAACACTGACCAGCTTAAACTAGTTTTGCCTAAATAAGTTGTCGATTAATCAAACTGCGAGTTCTTTTACAGAGACAGCACTGCACGTGTGCAAGACTGGAACCCACTTCTCCAGGATGACTCCGGAACCAAGAATCTTTAGTCTATGGAGAACTCTAAGAATAGAGCTGCTACCACAAGAGCCCTTTACAAAGAGAGAAGTCCTTCAGTAAGGAAACTCTGGTTTCCAGCAGCACGTGTAGCTTATACGGACTGATTTGAGTGTAGACAATCAGCTTCCAAGTTTGAAATTCCCCGGACCCCTTTAATTTCTTCCTGAACCCTGGATCAGGGAGACAAATTTGAGAGCCTTGACTCCTGTCTCCTTGCCAGTTGACCTGGCAATAAATCTCACTCTTTTCTCAAAAGCCAATGTCATAGTACTGGCTTCTGTGTGTGTTGGGCAGTGAGCCCTTCCTTAGTAACAGATTGACAGGAGTCATACAAGCCTTATAAAAATATGATCCTCTTTAGATGTTCAGATTAGTTCGTTCAGAGATCCTTTATGTAAAAAAAAATAAACCTCATTATTAATTTGATATATCACATGATAATTCTTATAATTATTAAACTTTTAATTACACTCGTTGCCCCAACGCCATTAAATTTTGTTATATTATCTACTACTCTCTGTATAACTAGTAAAAACTGTAATCATTATGTACATACCAGATTCATTTCTAGCTGTTTTTACTAAATTTGTAGTACAAATCTATGTTCTAATAGTAAACTGAAACCACCCCATTTATTTGAACAGGGAATTTCATTTATTTTTTTAAAGTTGACTAATTGTTAAATTATAAATAGATAGTTGTTAACTAGTTGGAGAAACAAATAGAAAATGTTAGAATTATGAGATTGGTCTATTTTATTAATCTTTTCAAAGAACCAGTTCTTTGTTTATGCCACTGTATTTAATATAACCAATTTTTTTTTTTTTAACAGTGAAAGCAGATTTATTCAGGGAGATACACACTCCATAGACAAAATGTGGGCTGTATCATAAGGTGAGAGGGCCCTGGGGTATCCAATTTATTTTTAACATATTGTTTTCTTTTAATTTATTTGTGTTTGGTTGTATTATTCTTTTTCTAACTTCTTGAGTTGGACATATAAGTCACTGATTTCTCAGTCTTTCTTCTTTTCTAATTTTCACATTTATGAAATCTTCCTTATCACTTAAGTTACATTCTATTCATTTTTAGCATAGTTTTTTTCATTTTTGTATGGATAGAAATATCATCTAAATTCTAATTTTTTTCTTTGATCCCAAAAGGTGTTTTCTCATTTTTCCATAGAATAACTTGGGTGTGGCTATTATTTTTCAATTGATTTCCAATGTTATTTTGTTATGATCAGAGAATGTGATCAGCTTAACTTCAAGTTTTCAATCTTGGTTGAGATTTAGTTTGTTGCCTAGGATATGCTCTCTAATTATTATGTATAAAGTTTCAAATATACATCCATTAAATAGGTTAGTTAACGGTGTCATTGGCTCTTCACCATTTTCTTACTATTTTTTTGCCAAGTTTATCTCTTAATTTTAAGAGATGTCTATTACAATTTCCCCACTATGACTGTGGATTTTTTTATTTCACCTTGTAATTCTATCAGATTTTTATTTTTATTTTCTTCTGTGTTTAGATACACACAGGTTCAGAATTGTATCTTCTTGTTATAACAATAAGTTGTTCCTTCTGTGATTGTGACTCTCTTTATCTCAAATAATGAAGTTTGCCTTAAAGTCTGTTTCATCTTATATAACTTGATGAAGTTATATCAACCTTATTCAATTTAATATTAACCTGACATTTATTCTTTATCCCTTTCCTTTAAAACTTTACTTGTTTTTATATTTTAGGCATGTCTTGAAAATAGTATAAAACTTGATATTGTTTTGTTTACTTTTATTTTAATCCAATCTGAAAATCTTTGCATATTAACTGGTAAATTAGAACATTTACATTGATTCTAATTGCTAATATATTCAGATGTGTTGCTACCATTTTTATTTGCTGTCTTCTATTTAACAAAATTTTTCTTTATTTTCTTTCTATTGGTTGCCATATTCCCCTCTTTTTTCTTCTGCTTGTATGAAAGTTATATTGTTACTTCTGTTGTTTAATAAATGATCTTTAGTTTTTAGAGTACACACTAACAAAGTCCAAAATTAATCAATATACATTTCCTCACCCAAAATAAAACAAGGATTTTAGAAATAATTCTTTAGCTCAGTTGACTACATTTCCATCTTCATTCACATAACTTCCATCCTTTTGTTACACTTCCAAATTAGTCATTAAAACTATTATTAGTTTTTACAAAAAATTACTACTTAAAATTACCTGATTGTTTACCAAATTTCTTTCTTATTACCTTTTTCTTTCGGTGCTTAGGTTCCTTATTCACTAAGTAGTTATTTCTTTAGTCTTAGATAAAAACTCCATTTCACCTTCACTCTTGAATTTTTGTTTAGCTGGTAAAGGACTCTAATTTGGTAGCTATTTTCTCTCCACTCTTTGAAGATATTATGTTATTATTATCTGATCTCTATTGGTTAAAGTTTGCTGTTAGTCTCATGGTTATTCCTTTGTAGGTTAACTGTTTTTATTTTTGCAAGATCGCAAGGTTTTTCTGTTTTCCTCTGATGTTTTGCAGTGGGTCAATAATATGTCTATGTATGGATTTAATGTTAATCACAATTGGGGTTTATTGGGCATTTCGGAACTGGTGGTACACATCACTGAAAAATCGTCAGCCAGTACATCTTTGATTATTGTCTTCCTAATCTCACAATTCTCCCTTTCCAGAATTCTTACCTTGAAACTTCTAATTCCTTTCTTTGAATTCTTTTCAACTAATTAACTCTTTGGTCTCATGCATTTTGATCATTTTATAAGATGTAGCTTTTAGTTCACGACCTCTCCTAGTTCTATATTTACTTTAACTCATCATTTAAAGTTTTACTTTAGGGGCTTCCCTGGTGGCGCAGTGGTTGAGAGTCCGCCTGCTGATGCAGGGGACACGGGTTCGTGCCCCGGTCCGGGAGGACCCCACATGCCGCGGAGCGGCTGCACCCGTGAGCCATGGCCGCTGAGCCTGCACGTCCGGAGCCTGTGCTCCGCAATGGGAAAGGCCGCAACAGTGAAAGGCCCGCGTACCGCAAAAAAGAAAAAAAAAAATAATAATAATAAAGTTTTACTTCAATGCCTCATATTTTACTTCTATAAGTTCTAATTTGATCTTTCTCCCATAGTCTTTTGTTTTGTTTTGTTTTGTTTTGCTTTGGTTACTGTATTTTTTCCTTATGAGCTACATTCCTTAAAGGAATATAATTTAATTTCATCATTTTAAACATACAGACCAACCCTCACAGAAACCTCACTGGCCAATATTTTCTGGTAGTATGAATTATCATTTTTGTATTCAAAAATGTGTAGAGTATACATATGTCTCAATGCAATGTTTTTTTCCGCTAATGTCTAAATAAGGAAATTTTTGTTTACATTTTATAAAACTCATTGCAACATTTTTTAACAAAATGACATTTGGAGAAAAGTCTTAAGCTATGGTCCAACTATAATTGGTAAAATGTTAAAAATCAAAGTTAGATATTTTGAAAAATCAGGTCGAGTGTCAATGAAAGAAACATATGTCTTGAATATTGCTGGCACTAGGAGAAGCCTAATGTTTCCCAACATTAAAAAATGGGCATGTAAGCAGAGTTCTAGTTTATAAGAGATTTCATCCTAAAGCATTGATTCCATCACCTTTAGTGAAGATTTCTCAAAGCCTTCCTGTTCAGGAGTCTCTAGAACAGCATAAAAATGGTGGAGAACTTATAACTATTCCTCTTAACCTGATATTTTGCCTGACATGAATTCTTTATCACCCACTTGGCACTATCAACTTTTGCAACTGGTTCACACAGTGATGACTTCAGTGGTCTTCCCCTTCTCCCTCTGCTGGTCAAGTCCAACTTTTTAATCCTCTTGTTGAGTAACTACAATTAATTACTGAAAAATGTCTTGGTGTTCATTATAAATTGTGTCTGTATTTTTCTAACAGATTTATTTATTGCTCTGTTTTTACTGTATTATATGAAAATACAGTGTTTAAGGTACAGCATGCAAACCATTTATGTTACTGCATATGGAGCAACTATTAACAATCACATTAATTGTTTTGTAATCCTGAAGCAACGTTTTAAACATTTACATGCTAACATGATAGTTTTTTTTACTTATATGTAAAGATTTTACAGTGCCTTAGCTACATTTTAGGAAATTTATTGGGAGTTTGGGAGTGACTTATAACACATGATAATTTTTCCCATTTGAATCATGGAAAAATTCATGTCTAGTTGTCATTTTCCTGCAGAATATCTGCTTTTCAGAATTTTCAGACTGCTACTGTTAAGTAAGGGATACATGTAGGTTTTTTTAAATCGTGTCTTTCATTTTATTCATAATCTCAAGTTCTTAGGGAATTATCCTTATTATGTCTATATACTGACATTCAAGTTGAGTTAGATCATTGTATGGTTTCGGAGTATTTGTATGTGTGGTGTGTGTGTGTGTGTGTGAGCGAGAGAGAGAGAGAGAGAGAGAGAGAGAGAGAGAGAGAGAAGGAGGGAGGGAGAAAGGGAGGGAGAGAGAAAGAGAAAGGGGAAAGGGAAGGAGAAGGAGAAGAAGAAGACGAAAAGAAAGAGAAAGAAAGAGGGAGCTTTATTTTTGCAAGAAATTTTTTTCCTAATAAGAATCTTGCATGTCCTTACTTCTGGAAAATCCCTCTAGAGAGGTTCTCTGTTTGCAACTGTTCTGGGCACAAGGGATATCACCAAGCTAGGATCAGCTTTATGTTACCATCTCAGTTTAGAGTTTTCCTCACCACCTAACGTATTATAAATTCAGATGCAACACCCTCCTCAGTGCTGACTTAGAATTTTTCTTTTTTACCGAACACTTTTTTTTCCCCATGCAAAGTATCAGCAGGAGTATATTTCATGCTCTCTGGGGCAATGGATGGGAGTTTTTGTAGTCCTCTATTCCAGAGATGGCTCAGCGAGATTTTTCAGATACATTTTTTAAAATTAATTTATTTGTTTATTTATTTTTGGCTGCATTGGGTCTTCGTTGCTGTGCGTGGGCTTTTTCTCTAGTTGCGGCGAGCGGGGGCTACTTTTTATCGCGGTGCACAGGCTTCTCATTCCGGTGGCTTCTCTTGTTGCGGAGCACGGGCTCTAGGCACGCAGGCTTCAGTAGTTGTGGCTCGTGGGCTCTAGAGCAGAGGCTCAGTAGTTGTGGCACATGGGCTTAGTTGCTCCGAGGCATGTGGGATCTTCCCCGACCAGGGCTCGAACCCGTGTCCCCTGCATTGGCAGGCGGATTCTTAACCACTGCGCCATCAGGGAAGTCCCAGATACATTTATTAAGGCTCTGAGTTCTCTCTCTCTTGATGGGTCTGAGGTCTTGTTTTATGCCCTTTTGTGAATGTTAAACTATCAATTCTTTTGCCACAAAAGGCTTATCTCTGGTCCCTGTAACTACTCAAGACTACCACCTTACCATCTACCGGTCCCATCACCCTAGATTTTAACTTCCCATGGTTTTCTACAAGAGTTATCATTTTTGCTTACTAAATCATGTATTTATGAAGTATATTTTGGATTTCTAAATCTTTGCAACGGGAAGCATTTCCATATTAATCTGTGTCACAATGGTCCATTCCTACAACCGAACATTGATTGAAAAAGTTAAAATGATTTCTCTCA
This sequence comes from Phocoena phocoena, assembly GCF_963924675.1. Taxonomy (NCBI): domain Eukaryota; kingdom Metazoa; phylum Chordata; class Mammalia; order Artiodactyla; family Phocoenidae; genus Phocoena; species Phocoena phocoena. The sequence goes on along the minus strand of NC_089235.1, from coordinate 53,729,016 downwards.
AAAAGCCCAGTTTTTAGGACTTTCCGCACCTTACCCTCCTTTTGAATTTATTAAAGCTGATTTTCCCTTTCCTTCTTCTTCCTGTCCATGTGGTTATTGTAGTATGCCGACTCCGTCTCAGGGGGCACATAGGAGCAAGAATTTGATTGTATTCAAACAAGGCCATGGTGGATTGCATTATGACTCACAACTATGAACTTCTCCTCACCCCATGGAGGAGAAAGTAACCTCCCCTGCCTAACTGATGTTTTGGTCAGCCATACCACATGACATACAATGGGATAAGAGCAAGCATAAATTAAATACAATTACATAGTTTGTGTTGGCATCTCCTGTTCCTGATTCCTGCCACTGAGAAGGGCATGTCTTAGACAAAGCCATTAGAAAAGCAAAACTAAAGCTTCAGAACAACATCTACAATAAAACTATGTGGTTAAGTATCCCCAGCTCCCCAAAGCTGGAAAATCATGATAACCTAGTACCGTCAGTAACTGCTACAGGAGCCAGTGAAGACACGGAGTAGAGGGAAGGTCATCATTCTGATAACCCTAAAACAGAACAAGCCTCAAGCTGCAGCACGTCTTCACGGCAATGGAAACCAAAGCTAGGAGGAGGTTTTGCAAGATCTCATGCAGAGGTGAGTACAAGAAAAACCATGATGGCACTTGATAGTGCCACAGCAATCTGGGCAAGAGGAACTCTTGAAAATTGTAAATCAGAATAACTCTGCAAAGACAACGCTGTAGGGGGTAATTCCTGAAAACAAAATTCAAATTCGAGGGGCAAAGGAAAGAGAAGGTTTACATAAAATTGGAGAAGGGGAGCAGAAAAGGAAAAGCTATATTTCTTTAATCACATTGAAAAACCACAGAAGAGGGAATTCTAGAGCATTAGAAATAGAAAAGGTATGTTGGGTGACCACTCTTGTCAAAGTATAGGAAGCTGCATTTCACTGTGACGTATGCAGAAGAAAAGGATTACGATCAAATCCCACTCAAAGTTATTAGGAAAAGAGATTAAGAACAGAATAATGTTCCTACAACAAAAGCATGTCCAAAGCACATGCCCACAAAAAAGAGGTAGAAACTGCAACCTAATATTTCAAAACAAGCAATTTTTTAAATGATAAAAGCTATGAGAGAATAACATAAATCAGAATTATAAAAACAGAAATGGTGATTGTAGAAAGGGAAAATTAAAAAAAGAAGTAACAAAATTAGAATAATGGGTGAAACATTTCAGAAATGAAACTAAAAGGAACAGAAAAATGCATGAATATAATAGATAATGCTTTAAGAAAATTAAAGATTGAAAGGAGGAAATTACCCAAAAAAAGCAATAAAGGAAGACAAAAATGGCCAAGAGAAAGTGACAGATACAGAAGGTAGGCAAACAGGATAAAATATACATCAATGTTAAAAGTAAAAAACCATAATAATGAAACAGAACTGATTTGAGGTAAGTTTCCAGAAATAAAAGATATATTGATATCTTTATATATTATTGAATATATTAGGTATATATAGAAGCTACACACTTGATAAAATAGTCACAGAATGGTCAACACCAAGACATATTCTAAAATAGCCGTTCTCAAACTGTGCTCTGCAGATCCTGAGGAACCCACAAAAACCTTTCAAGAGGCACACAAATATCACTATTTTGACATTTGCACTAACAAGAAAGCAACAGGGAGTAACTATACTGCCTTGTAAAAGCAATGATGGGTAAAACTCTTGCCATGAGTAAAAACTGGTACTAAACTGTATTCTTCATTAACACTAATGCAGGAAAAAAAAAGTTAGATTCATTTTAAGAAGTTTCTTGATAAAGCAATAAAAATTGATTTTTAAAAAAAATTTGACCCGTACAATGTTATGTGAGGAACTGGGGAGTATGTATAAAGCATTTCTGCAGCATACCAAAATAAGACAGTGTGTCTTAAGGAAAAACACTTGGGCATTGCTTGAGCTACAATCTGAACTAGTCACTTTTTACATAGAACACCATTTTTATTGCAAATAACAACTTATAGACAAAGTTATGGTTATTAAGGTTTTGGGTATTTGACAGAAATTTTTCCAGAAAATAAATGGGGTGAAGAAAATTACTGATATTCTTTATCAGTGATAAAATTTGAACTTTCAAAAGAAAATTAGAATTTTGGAAAAAACTTGTATTTACGACTATAAGTTACAGCTTTCCAATACTCAAAGATCTTTTATGATAAGATCAATAGGAATATTAATAAATGTGATGCTTTGATATTATATAGTGAAATATGTCAATATTCAAAAGGTCTGCATAACTCAGTGAACCCATAGTTTCCAAGAGGCCAATACATACATGCTGCTAGAGAAAAGATCTATTCAAAGTGCATAACAGCGGGGGCTTCCCTGGTGGCACAGTAGTTGAGAGTCCTCCTGCCGATGCAGGGGAAACGGGTTCGTGCCCTGGTCCGGGAAGATCCCACATGCCGCAGAGCGGCTAGGCCCGTGAGCCATGGCCGCTGAGCCTGCGCGTCTGGAGCGTGTGCTCCACAATGGGAGAGGCCGCAACAGAGAGAGGCCCGTGTACCAAAAAAAAAAAAAACAAAAACAAAGTGCATAACAGATAAATGGATTTTAATGTAGCCATGTCTCAAAAGTTCACGGTTATGATTTCAAATTCCACATTGCAACAAATCTTTAAGAAACTGTCATTTGTCAAAACTTGGCGTAGCATCAAAGAAGAATATCTGCAATTATCTGAAAACACTATTAAAATACTCCTCCATTTTCACCTACGTATTTGTGTGAAGCCAGATTCTCTTAACCCAAACAACATATTTCAAAAGATTGAATATACCAGGTATGAGAATCTAACTTTCTTCTATTAAGCCAGACATTAAGAGATTTGTAAAAATATAATCATTTTTACTATTTTTCAATTTAGAAAAATATATTATTTTTTCACTTAACATATATTAGGCTCTTAAATATAACTGGTATACTATTGTTATTTTAAATGATTTAATAAATAACTTTTTTAATTTCTCAGTTTTAATTTTTAGTAAGGTAAATATCACTAGATGTACTACACATAAGTAAAAGGTTTAGGGAATCCAAACGGGAACACTCTTGCACTGCTGGTGGGAATGTGAATTGGTTCAGCCACTATGGAGAACAGTATGGAGGTTCCTTAAAAAGCTACAAATAGAACTACCATATGACCCAGCAATCCCACTACTGGGCATATACCCTGAGAAAACCATAATTCAAAAAGAGTCATGTACCAAAATGTTCATTGCAGCTCTATTTACAATAGCCCGGAGATGGAAACAACCTAAGTGTCCATCATCGGATGAATGGATAAAGAAGATGGGGCACATATATACAATGGAATATTACTCAGCCATAAAAAGAAACGAAATTGAGCTATTTGTAATGAGGTGGACAGACCTAGAGTCTGTCATACAGAGTGAAGTAAGTCAGAAAGAGAAAGACAAATACCGTATGCTATCACATATATATGGAATTTAAGAAATAAAATGTCATGAAGAACCTAGGGGTAAGACAGGAATAAAGCCACAGACCTACTAGAGAACGGACTTGAGGATATGGGGCGGGGGGAAGGGTGAGCTGTGAAAAAGCAAGAGAGAGGCATGGACATATATACACTACAAAACGTAAAATAGATAGCTAGTGGGAAGCAGCCGCATAGCACAGAGAGATCAGCTTGGTGCTTTGTGACCGCCTGGAGGAGTGGGATGGGGAAGGTGGGAGGGAGGGAGACGCAAGAGGGAAGAGATATGGGAACATATGTATATGTATAACTGATTCACTTTGTTATAAAGCAGAAAATAACACACCATTGTAAAGCAATTATACCCCAATAAAGATGTTTAAAAAAATTTTTTTTAATTAAAAAAATTTTTTTAAAAAAGCTTTGGGGAATCCTCAATAGTTTTTAAAACTGTAAGAAGTTCCTGAGACCAAAACTACTCGAGAATCCCTATTCTAGGAAAAATGTCAACCTCTGGAGAAAAGGAAAAGTTAGTTTATCATTAAACTTTTCAACAGCAATTCTTTAGGCTAAATAAGAATACAAAAACATATTTAAAATATTCACGAGAGCAAAATATGAGCCAAGATTTTATATCTGGTCAAACTGACCCCCAAGTATAAAGACTGTAGACAACGTGTTAAGAATGTAAAATAACAGGAAATAATGTTTCCGTGAGTCGTTCCTGAGGAATCTGTAACAGAAATTTCAGACAATCAAAAAGACTGATGAACTCTACCTTTCAGTAATAGTATCAAACACCTATGGCATAGGGGCAGGACAGGAATAAAGATGCAGATGTAGAGAATGGACTTGAGGATATGGGGAGGGGGAAGGGTAAGCTGGGACGAAGTGAGAGAGTGGCATGGACATATATACACTACCAAATATAAAATAGATAGCTAGCGGGAAGCAGCCGCATAGCACAGGGAGATCAGCTTGGTGCTTTGTGACCACCTAGAGGGGTGGGATAGGGCGGGTGGGAGGGAGACGCAAGAGTGAGGGGATATGGGGATATATGTATACATATAGCTGATTCACTTTGTTATACAGTGGAAACTAACACACCATTGTAAAGCAATTACACTCCAATAAAGATGTTTAAAAAAAATTTACCTTTAGAATTTTTACTAAGTGATTATTGTAAAGGGGCAATTATCATATATAATGTATGTATGCTCTGAGAATATAGATACGTTACAACTACCCAAAAATGGGTGACAGGGCAAGAAAGGGGAATATATTAAAAAGTAAAATGATTAAAAAAAAAAGTAAAATGAATTCAGTGATTTCTTAAATATTAACTTGGATTAGGTATTAACTTGGATGTTAGCTGGGAGTAAAAAGATATTACCTCAAATAAGATATGGAGGGAAGAAAGAGAATTTACTAGATAATTTCAGTATTGCTCATAGCAGGTAAGCATCGGACAATAGGAAGAGAGAGAGATGGGGACTTGGGGAGCAGGAAGAGGGACAAAGGGAGAGAAAAAGAGAAATTAGGGTATTATATAAAGATATTAGTATAAAGGTAATTATTAGAGAAAACAATTCAAACCTTCCTAAAATATAAAAAGATATATACTCCAAAAGAGAGAAGAGTAAATAAACCACCCAATGAAAGACGAGTCATGTAAAATGAAGCTACCTGGCAGAACAGAGGCCAAACGTTTACCATATCAGTAAATATAAATGAACCTAACTCATCTTTTAAAGAGAAATAGAAGAAGATTTTGATTAGCTAACAAAACAAAATCCAATACTCTACTGACACTCCTGACCATTCAGCCTTCCTTGAACTTGCCTGGCACTTTCACAACTTGGTGCCTTAGTTCATGCCCTTTCCAATCCCTTTGTCTATAAAAATTCTATTGAGTTTTCTATTGAGTAATGCTACTTCTTCCATGAAGCCCTTTGTAATTGCTTTAGTCAGAAATTAGCCTCAAAACATCCTTGTACATTTATTAAAGTAGTTAACTAAATCTGGCATGTCATAGACAGTTGTTTATATACTTTCTTCCCCACTAGAATATGAACCCCTTACAGACAGGAACAAATGAATGGGATATTAGAGAAGCTCAATTACTGAATGAATGAACTGAAGACAGAAGGACATGCCATTCATTTAATTATATCACTACAGAATTTGTCTAATTATCTATAACTATATTTGTAATTATAACTGATTACTTCCTTTTAAATTTTAAATTCACTTACATCCTTTTAGGTTGCCTCTAGACATTTAATTAAAATTCTACCTCCCTAGATAGTTATTGCTTCTAGATTGTTAAATGTTTATAAATAGATCTGCCCATTTTGGAAACTCTCCTCTCACAATTGTGAAAGTTTCTGAATTAATGAACACTTTTTATGGCATGTTTTTTCATATATGCAAGCAAGCTTAAATCTTTAACTCTTTTGTGTTTTTCTTGCTTCCTCATTCCCAATTCTGGTTTTTTGTTAGTAGTTTTCAACATTTTGTCTTTGTTCATGTACATTTTTTATACTAGAATATTTGATGCCAAAGTTGAAGGGATTAAAACACACAAGTCGGCAATGACTACAATATAATGACTATTACAACTAACCATGTCTCACAGTGCTATGAAACCATCTTACTGTTATTCCATTATTTACTTGACTGCCCATGAATACAGTGTTAGTTGAACTCTTTTATATGTATAACCATGTCTCCCAGTGCCTATAAAATTATCTTACTTTTATTTCATTATTCACTTAGCCATCCTTCAACACACTGTTACTTTTTGAATAGAACTATTTACTGACTTTTATATATGTATAAGTGAAATTTCCTAAATGCTCCAGTAAGCAATCAATCTTTCTTTGGTAACAGCTATGCCTTTTACCTATTCCACCCAGCAACTACTACCTCAAGATCCAGTGCTTTAAATGATCTACCTAGTTCAAAAAAAAAAATCTACTTACTATGGGTGTAAGAATATGTTTGTTCAGTGTGGCGAAAAATTAAATTTACAGATTCATCAGAATATGAGAGTCACTTTACCTCAAGACATCGTAATATTTTCCATGTTAGCCTTCATTTTCGTAGGCTGGCTAATTATGTCCCTGGATACAGACGATCCCCTGGATACCACTCAATCTTTATGTAAAATTGTATTTATCCACTCAGCACAGTTTTTATGAAGGAGACATCAACTTTCAAGAACTGGGAAGGGTCTGAGATTTTACCCCACTTGCAAGCTAACAATTTAGTTTGCCACAGTGTTACGTGACAAGAAGTGTCATGCTGACAGAAGACATGAGATTCCTGGGTCAAAGACAAAGGACTTTATTATGCACAGCACAGCAACGTGAGCTTCAGCATACTTGCCCCAGCCCCCAAAAGGTAACGGGAAGGGCTAGATGCACATCCACACACGGTGGGTTGCATTGCACAAGAGAGGCCAAGGATCCCAGTACTTTCTGAGTGAGCAGCAAACATTGTAGCAAGCAGCAAATAAGCCAATCCTCTCTTGGAAGAGCATCTAGTTACACATAAACCATGCTGCAGTTACCTTGATCTACTCTGTAGTCTATGTGACTAGCTACAAAGACGGCTCAGTAACCGAAGATAGATAAGTCTTAAGATAATACTGACAGATCATATTCAGCAAAAACTTTCAGGTTTGCTCAGAGCCCATGGCTGACTGCATCAGTGAACACCACAAATCTAATATTTCCATCTAAGATTGAGCCTAATCTTAGACCTGTATCCTGATTCTATTAATGATGACCTCATACCAAAAAATATTGCAACAAAGCAGAACTTTCTAAAGCAGATCAAAACTTGACCATACTCACAACCAGCAAGCTCTTTATTCTTGCTTATGTGCCAGTCTTCAGCTGCCTTTTATACAACTCTTGTTGCTTTCACATAACAATTGATGAAGTGTCATCAAAATCACAGATGTGCTTTGCCTGGGTGTCCTTTGTAGCCAAAAACATCTGCTACCACCAACTTCTCCATTTCTTCCTCTTTTGAATTGTCTGTCTCCAAATATTCAAATATTCCCTCAGAATTCAACTTTAACTTGCTTTCTTTTTCTTTCAAATGCTTTCCCATATTCCCCACAAAATGTCATTAAATCTCATTAAAAAGTTTACAGATAAATCCATCTTTATAAAATGTATAGTTGACATTAAACAGATTTGAATCATAGTAATAAATTCCTTTCACCAAACATTTATCAAATGTCATTCAAGTCCCTGGAATATAAAGATAAAGACAAGGTTCTTGCCTTTAATAAGCTCACAAATTAGTAGGGAAAATTAACATGAGATTGTAGTTAATGTAATAACAGATGTGTGTACAAGGTACAGAGTAATACTAAGGTATGTGTTAGGAAGACAACACAATGTGCGTGACCTGAGCCACATATTAAAATAAGAGTAACAGTGTGTTAGACCAAGTGGGGAAGAATACCCCTGGTAAAACTAGTCACTTGTTTCTAAGGGTTAACATAAGTGAGCATCAGACCAGTAACTGTAATATAGGCAATAATACTCCTCCTTAAAAATGTATTTTTTTTAAAAAAGCCACCTGCAAAGAAGGTTACTAAATTCAAAATATTCTTTATTCAATGAATATTTTGGGGGTTCCCTCTGAATGTTAGGAACAATGGCAGGTATTCAAACATTAAAGCTATATTTATACACTAAAAATTAATGACTTTGGAATTAACAATTTAATTAATTTAGTCATTATAGTATGTCCTTATTCATCAACTGAATTAATCAAATCTGAATTTTACTAATTGACCAGGAAACAGAGGTACAGTTTTAGAATTCTAGTGAGTGTGTATGTATTTTGTATACAAGTTATACATAATAACAAGTTATTATTATAACTTAACCAGCCAGGATGAATCATATGAAATGGCCACTGGCCATTCTAAGTGGTTCAATCAATTTTTTTTTTTTTAATTCTATAGTGTAAAGAAGATCAGGTTCAGATTCTGACAGGTTGAATTTGAATCTTACAAAAAGTACTTACAACCTGTGGAACTTTGGGCAAGTTACAAAACCTCCCTAATCCTCCATTTCATCATCTATAAAATAGGAAGAGCAGAATCAATCTGAAATAGTTATACTTGTGTTGACTGTATAAGGAAACCTCAACCACAGCACCCTAACTAAATAGGGGCTTCCTTTTTATCACATAACTAAAAATACAGAGGTTGTGAATCCAAGAGTGAAGCTGTAGTTTCATAAAGTTATCAATACATGGAAGAAGCTGCTTTCCAGAAGAGAAAGAGGAAGGCGTATAAAAGGCCAGGCCAGTGGCAGCCGGAAGGGAGAGGAGGGCAAAGTTTTGAAAAACAATCAAGGCATCAAATCTATAGAATTCTGATTAAATTGTTATTCTTGTTCACCAGAGCAGTAGTTTTGGGGTTTGGACGATGCTACTTCCTAACAGCCTATTTAACGTCCCAGGTGACTCTTCTTGCTCCTCTAGTCTTACCATCCTTTTTCCCTCATGTTTTCAGTGTCTGCTGCACATCTAGGCAACGGGTCAGGTTTTAGATAAACACAAGGAAGGGTGAAGGGTGAAAATCGTCTCCTTGAAAGCTTTTGGGAAGAGATTCTGTTCCAGAGATTTCCACCGATATCTCATGGGTCGGAATTGTATCACATGGGCACATCTAGTTGCAGGAGGGGCTGGGAATTCTAGTATTTCACTTTCTAACCACTGTAATACACAAAGGTAAAGGAGAAAGGTATTAGAATAGATACTAAGTGAACTATACGTAAAGTGAGCCTTCAGTATCTGCCTTACTATCTTTCTGGATATCTAAAGATTAAGTGAGGAAAAATATGTGGAAATAATTAAGTACTTGGCAAATAGTACACTCTCAATAATTGAGAGTTGCTAACAATGATCATGATGATGATGTAATGCTGATAATGAAACAAAAGTTTAAATGCTGAGCATATGAATAATTGTACTAACTCAAGTGTGTATTTTTTAATCCTGAATTCAATGATACCTTTATCCCGTAAATGACAAAGTCAAATCATCTCTAGTTACCTCACATCTATAACCTCATTGGGGTTGATGGGTGTATTTTTAGGCAGAAAAATCTCATGTTTGACTTCTTTCCAAAGTTTATTTTCTTGGAAAGTTTGAAGACCATCTGGGGAGTTATTTTGAGATATGAATATAAAAATCTGCTATTTTATTCATTTTGAATGCAGCACTTTTTAGCAGTCAGAATATTCCCACAAAAAAAGTAAATGAAAAGTTGGCAATATAAGTAACTTTTTAGAAACACGAAAAAAATGGATTGTGAATCAATTTGTTAGGGTTCACCTAACCTATATGCCTCTAGTGATGACTATCAACAAATTTTCAGCTCTCCATATCCTTTGGTCCTTGATCACCTGAGCATAATTTTTGAGGCACCTGGATATACCCAAATCATTTCATACACTTAAAACCACTTTGATCTTAATCATCTGACGGACTAGGTGTAGACACTGCAGAGGTTGGGGAGAGGCTAAGATGATGACTAAGATCAGTCTCTGCATTTAAGTCATCTTCTTGTAGGGCCAAGAGACACGTAAGCAAATAATTGCAATACGATATAATTAATGAAATAACAGAGGTACTAACAGAATGCTATGGAAACACTGAGGAGGGAGTAACTAGCTCTGCCTAGAGAATATGGGGAATTAAGAGCAAAGTCTTAAAGGATTGGTAAAATTTCCGAAGGTGGTAAAGAAAGAGAGGAGCATTTTTTTTTTAAATAATTGCTTTACAATGGTGTGTTAGTTTCTGCTTTAAAACAAAGTGAATCAGCCATACACATACATATGTCCCCATATCTCTTCCCTCTTGCGTCTCCCTCCCTCCCACCCTCCCCATCCCACCCCTCCAGGCGGTCACAAAGTGGCCAATAAATTAAAAGGCTAAAGACAATAAAGAGCCTGCCGTGTTAAAGGAATGTCACCCGGGTTGGTGCACCTGCAACAGAGGGGATATTGCATGGTGCTCAATGGCAAATCAGACAGGTTCAGGTTTCAGGGCTGTGAATGACTCACGCTCTGTTACAGGGCCACCAGGAGCCATGGAAGCCTTTTAAGAGGTAGATGAAATGAATCAAGTTTGTGTTTTAATCTGCCGACTCTGTTGTGAGTGTGGAATTTGGCTCATAGGGCAAGAAGCTGGCTTCACGAAGAGAAATTGGCAGGCTCATAAAAGGTTCACTCAGTGGCAGTGAGGATAAACAGGAGGGCAAAGGTTTGAGAGATAAAGAGAGCAGATCTATAAAATTCTGATTAAATTGATGTGGCTGTTCAATTGTTATTGTTGGTGGTTGTTGCTTACCATGTTAATGGCTTGCTTTTGAACGAAGGTATTTTCTAACAGCCTACTTAAATAATTGACTCTGCTCTTAAATACACCTCTCCTCTCCCTTATTCTTCCACTTAACCGTTTCTTAACCGCATATGGAGATCCTGAGCATTCTCCACACTCATTTTTAGCCCTTAATTCCCTCTTAATGTTCTCATTCTCCTTTATTTTTTCCCCCTTCCCCCCCACACAGACACCAGTATACACCCTAGGTTTGATGTTTAGGAAGTTCACTGGCAAAGTGTATCCCAACTATGAGACTAATGGTGCTTTTTTGCTTGTAGCTACTATAGTCCATAATAGACACTCGACTATATACTGCCAAAGAAAACCTCTGTTCTATAACAATTAATGAACATCTTAAGATACCATATTTTCAGAATGTCGCCTATTTGCTCTATTGAAAGAATTTTGTTTTAATGCTACTTCAGTGGAGGAAAGTATCTGCTTAGTTAATTGCCACTGTAGTTAAAACAGCCAGTAAGTTGATTCTGGGTTTTTTTTGTTTGTTTGTTTGTTTTTTACAGTTCAATTAGCTGCTGATGTTTTATGTAAGTATCGTTTAATTCCCATGGCATGTTCATATTAAGAAAAAAAAAACTTGTCCTGCAGATAAAAGAAAAAGCAGAATCATACACCCATTCCTTCTACAGAGTAGTGGGAGGACAGTTTCTATGCTGACTGTGAATTTCAAAATCTGCCTAACCTAACTTGATTGAGACTTGAGGAATGTTTATAGCCACTTAATTAATTTTAAATTTTACTTCAGTCAGCAGTAACTCAAACGGACTCCAACCAAACATTATTGAATCAACTCAATTACACACTCACAGGGCAGCCTTTCAGAAAGGAAACATATCTCCAGCAAACTGGTAAAATGGTAGTCTCATACTTACAGAGAATTTTAAATAAGAAACCTTATCTTCTTCTCGTACAGAATCAGATATTGCAAAACCACGTTGAAAATTTCAGTTCCATTATTATTCACATGGCTATCAATCATGGGCCATGATCTTTCAGTGATGCACTTGATTAGAATCTTTCTACAAATGAGTGATAATAAAGCCTTCATAGAAAATATCATAACCAATATGCCAAGTTAATTTTAAAATTTCATATTTGAAATAAGGATACTGTTAGTATTTTTATCTTCAAATTACTTATTTAATAACACTGACATCTGGAAATAATAATGGCTTTCATGTTTACTGGGAGGCACAAAGAGATGAAATGTCATTTATAATTTCTTCAGATGCAAAGGCAGTTGTGCTACACTGTGAAAAACTTACTGTTATAAAATTATTTTATACTTCAATTAAAATGCATATTTCTCTTTAAGATAATAATATTGATATCATTTGTCAGTCAAATAATAACCAATGTCATATCAATATCACTTAAGGGCTTCCCCGGTGGCACAGCGGTTGAGAGTCTGCCTGCCGATGCAGGGGACAGGGGTTCGTGCCCTGGGCCGGGAAGATCCCACATGCCGCGGAGCGGCTGGGCCCGTGAGCCATGGCCGCTGAGCCTGCGCGTCCGGAGCCTGTGCTCCGCAACGGGAGAGGCCACAGCAGTGAGAGGCCCGCGTGCCGCAAAAAAAAAAAAAAAAAAAAAAAAAAATATCACTTAAAAGTGCTAACAGTTTTGTTAACATTTATAGAGAGAATAAATTTGGCAAAACAATCAAACTATGCATTAAGAGTTGGAAAAAAATCTATTGTTTAAAATAAAACAAGAGCAAAAACTAGCAGTTTTAATTCTGACACCACATCTTGCTTCTCTGCCTTAGTTCACCTCAGCTAGAGGTAAGCTCTCCCTCCCTCATCTCAGTCTATTATAATAAATGCTTTAATCAGTCCACAGCAGCCTGTGGGATGCTAAGCATATAATGTATGTAGCAGTAGCCATATTTTGGGTCTAATTTTTGTATGAATATTAATAGCCATTATTCTGATTTAATTTTCTGTATAATAATTTTTCTATAACCCCCAAGTTTACTCTAATTGGTAAAGACTTGAGAAAGGATTCAAATGAAAGTTTCCTGAAACAGCAAAGTCTCATAAAGTCATGTCTGTATTATTATACATTCTTTGTAATATCTTCTTTGCCTAGTCTTCTCCATAAACTCTCATGGAAAAGAAAAAAAAGAAAGAGACAAAAACTTTATAAGTCTATTGTCTTAATCTGTTTAAGCTGCCACAACAAAATACCACAGACTGGGTGACTTATAAACAACAACTTATTTCTCACGGTTCTGGAGGCTGGGAAGTCCAAGATCATGGTACTGGCCTATTAGGTGTCCGGTGAGCACCCACTTCTACACTACACCATCTTTTTATTATAGCCTCACACGGTGAAAGGGGCAAGGGCTCTCTCTGGAGACTCTTTTATAAGGACACTAATCCTATTCATGAGGGTTCACCTTTACGATCAGATCACACCCCCATGCGCCTCACCTCCTACTATCATCACATTGGGGGAATAGTCCTCAACATGTGAATTTGGGGAGAACACTCAGTCCACTACATCTATGTTAGGCAGGAGATTTGTATTTGGCCAAAATACCATGTTGTCTACTCTGTGACTCGGGCCTTCATGGCCATTTGTTCTGTGAGTGCCCATGTCCATATTTATTTTAGACCAAGGGGTCTATATGTATATTGAAAGGCAACTCATCACATTCCATGAACACATATGAAAGTGAAAAATGAGCACAAATGCCCCAGATTTTGCTTGTTGCTGCTCTTGTTTTGACTTGATAACGTTTCCCAAAGGCTTTACCTAGGCCTGCAACCATGTATAGCAGATTTTTTTTTAGTAAGTTTGCTCAGGAAAATAATCTAACAAATAAAACTTGATCAAAGTCTAAAGTGAACTATTTGATTTTATTGGGCTCATGGTGTTCTGTGAGATCTACTTTTAGCATCTAATAATTTCATGGGTGAGGACAGAATGATATTTGAGGTGAATCTGCTTTGAGCAACATAAAATTAGTCATGCAGTGATTTCTTTTTCTTCCATCTGATTCTGCTGTCATATGAAAAATAAAACTAGAAAACATGTGTTCCTGTTAGCTTGACAGCAGGTAATGGAGCGTGTCAGCAACCCCTCATTTGGGTCAGCTGAGGAATATGCTTTAGAGCAAATGTGGTTAGTACAAGGTATTACAGTGTCAATTTTCTTTGGGGAATTCATTCCAGTCTCATAAATAAATGACAATTCTGGATACATGATAGAGGGTTATTTTCTGACAGTTATTTTGTTGTGAGATAGTCTATTATCTTTTGTAATTCATGCTTTCCCATAAATCATAAGGTACTGGGCTCAAGACCTTTTCCAAGCTTCCATAACCACAAAAGGCAACCAATAAAAGGCTGTGATGGGAGTAAAGGCACAATTTACAACAGCAACTCAAAAGATCAGATTTCTAGAATAAAGATAATCCCAAAAATGTCCCAGACCTACATGAAAACCCTCACAAGTTGCTGTAAAATACAAAAGAAGCCTTGATCAAATGGAAAGGCATGCCATTTGGATAAGAACACTTATCATAAAGATGTTATCAACAAGCTATAATCTAACTAAATTTAACTAAATAATTTAACTAAATTCTGATAAAAATGACAAAAGAATTTTTTTGAAACTAGATGATTATGAAATTTCATATACACAGAGTGAACAAGCAAGAATAGCTAATAAAAGTCTGGAAAGATGGACATTAAATGGTGTTGGCATTACCAGATATAAAAACATACAATTAAAACCAAATGGTTTTCAAAAGAAATATACCAATGGAACACTTAAAAAAAATAAAGTCCTAAAATTACAAATACATCTAAGAATTAATATTATATACCCAGCATCATTTTCATTAGAGAAGTTGGGATAAAAATTCTAAAACTAACAATTCATTCTTTTATTCCATTTTCTTACCAAAGATATTTACTAAGAAGGCAAATATTCTGTTAAAAATTATAAAAATATCCAAAGGACAACTAAATTACTTCCTTGAGGCAACTTTAATTTCCAGTATGGGGACACAAAAATGACTCCAGCCTGAACCTAACCCTTAAAATAACCATTAAACTAGGAGTCATCAAATTCTTTAGCCTTTAAGAGAAGGTGGGGCCTGGGAGGGGTGGAAAGAGAAGGAACGCTTATCAAAAGTCTGATGACCTTTTGGACTTCAAACCCTATGAGGTAGATATGTTTAGCACCATTTTTAAGGAAAAAAGTAGCTTGCCTAAAGTCGTATAGCTAACGAATAGTGTAGTTAGTATTGGAAATTAGTTATCTAATTCAAGATTTTTTTAAGTAATAATACCAACTTTAAACTTCAAAGTAACTTCAAAGGTTGTATACTAAGATAGAATCACACTCGCCATGTGGAGTAACACATGTCTATAAGTTAGTTTTTCTAATGGAAAAATAAGAATGCCAAGACTCAGAGAAGAAAGGTACACAAGAACCGTATGAGGAATTTCCTGGGCGAAGCAGAAGCCAATCACAGGAATTCTTGCTGATTAGCATGGTTTACAGTTCTGAAAGTCTCAGAAGTTTATATGTAAAAAGTGTGAAACAGGAAAAAAAAAAAAAAATCAGGCATTTTGATCCCTGTGTAAGAAGGTAAATTGAGAGACAAAAACAGAAGGCAAGAAAGAACACACAGGTTGCACGGACCCCTGCTGTCGGGTTACAGAGGAGAGCAGCAGGAAGACGTTAATTCTAAGAAAGAGACTCATTAAATAAGACATATGTGTTTGTTTCATATAATTAGATCATTTAGAACCACCTTAACTACTAACTGATAAGAGTTCAGGGTCTGTAGAAAAAGTACCAGGTTCTCTTGAAGAAATCACTAAACTATAGTCTGTCATTCACTCATCTGTAAAATTAGTGGATTAAGACAGATGATCCCTGAATATCCTTTCAAAGCTGAGATTATACTCAAATGTATTTCTTTTAAATCTTTCCATTTTTATATCTCATTCTAATTTTTTAAGTTAGTAACCTGATGTATGTTTATGCTTTCTGACTTTTTATGAAATATAACATATGTGCTTAATTCACGTTTGAGTAAAAAGAAAAAGTCTGATGTGATAATCACAAGCCCAGCTGTTTGGATATTGAAGCCATAGTCATTGTCCATTAGCTGTTCATAGTTACAGGCCAATTATATACCAAAAAGAATATCTGAAGAACTGGCTTAAAAATCCAAATCTATGAAGGGATAAAGCTTGCAGACAGGAAATGGGAAAGGATGACAAAGGGGGAAGAAGAATTTATAGGTTAGATAAAGGAAGGCAGGACCAACTACGTAATTTGCAGGGCCCAGAGTAAAATAAAAATGTGAAGCCCCTAGTTCAAAATGCAGAGAGAAACGTGCAGTTAAAGGTATAAACAAAATTTTTTTCTTTATAAATACTTTATTACTTATAAAATGTAATGGGGTAATAGTGATACATATATAACAACCTAAACTTACAAATTGCAAAAAATACATATTCTTGGTATGATACTTTTATGCAATGTAACAAATCATTTATTAATATGATATCCAGATTGTGCATATGAGCTTTCTAGATCCCTTTCCTGCAAATTCCTTTCATTAGGTCATTATAATTTATGCTTTTATTCAATCAATAAAATTGAAAGTGATATCAGTCATTCTTGGCAAATGCAAGTATAGTTTTTTTCAATAATTTTTATTTTTGAAAGGGATCTTTCTGCTGATGTAACTGTTACTGAGCTGTTGAGAGCGTTCTATAAGCTGTGACAAACTGGGTTAAATTTCTAGTAAATTATTTAAAATATAAATTTTGGTACATCTAGAGATGTCTCTTGTGGAATATTTTTTCTAAAGATATTTAATTCTTCAGTTTCATGTAAGTCTGAATTTACTTTTAAATGTAAATGTACACAACACCATTTTCACGTCCCCCCTGACATTTTTTGGCAACTTGTAGAGGGCACGCAAGTAAACAAGTGGCTTCACAATTTGTACAGAATTCAAAACACTGTTTATGCATTCTGTTGATGTAGCTTCAGTAACAAGGACAAAAATAATATTAAAGTTCTCTGTCCTTAAAAGTTGGTTTATTTGCCACTTCATATAAAAATGTTTTCAAATGAATGTAACAATATTTAAATTTAATTAATTAAATGTATTTCTATTTGTAAGCTTGTGAATATTTGCCTTACGATGCTGCAGCACTTTTTTTTTTTTTTTTTTTTTTGTGGTACGCGGGCCTCTCATTGTTGTGGCCTCTCCCGTTGCGGAGCACAGGCTCCGGACGCGCAGGCTCAGCGGCCATGGCTCACGGGCCCAGCCGCTCCGCGGCATGTGGGATCTTCCTGGACCAGGACACGAACCCGTGTCCCCTGCATCGGCAGGCGGACTCTCAACCACTGCGCCACCAGGGAAGCCCTGCAGCACTTTTTAAAACCAGAGATTCTAAACCCTAAAGAATTCTAATAACTCTGAAATGCTTTATTGCAGTGTCCACGTGTACGCTTTTATTTTGCAATAATTTACTGACAGAGTGTACTGGCAGCGTCAGCAATTCCTCTCCTGGTGCTGAAACCAGAAAGTTAACATTTGTGCAGCTGCCATATGGACAGGGTCTGGGGTCTGGGGCCTGATTGGGAAAGCACTCTGCAGAATGCTCTGTATACACCATCCCCTTTAGTCCAGAAGTCAGATCTGACCATGAAAGAAGCCTCTACAACTTGAAAGCTATGTAACTGTAGGAAAGTTACCTAATTCCTTTACCTTTGGAACTCTGTTTCTCATCATTAAAATGATAACCCACCCATTTTCAGGGCTGTTCTGAGGATTAGGTCACCTGTACAAAGTGCGTACCTCCTCCCATGACTTCAGTGCACAGTGGTTATTTGGGTTACTGAACTCAGGCACTAGCCCACATGTGGTCAGCAGTGAAGCTGCATCCTCTGTCCATCCACTTTGGTGTCTACTTGCTACACTTGTGTTAGGCAGGATTCTAAAGATGGCCCTCCCAAGACTCTTGACATCTGGTTATTTAATCCAAAGTTTAACCTAGTTGCTGCTCTGAAGTTATGTTGCAGGTATAATTAGATTATGAGCCTTAAGAGAAGGAGATTATCCTGTACTATCCAAGGGAGCCCCATATCATCACTTGAGCCCTGTAAAGCAGAGAGATTTCTCCAGGTGGAATCAGAAGAGAGATTCCGCCGAAAAGGAAGGCAGAAGAGAGAGGAGGAGAAGGGGAGGTTAGGGTGAATCGAAGCATAAACAGCACTCGACCCTCCACTACTGGCATTAAAGATGCAAAAGGGGAGCTTACAAACCAGGGAAGAGAGGCAGCCTCTAGAAGCTGAGAACCCCGGCCAACAGCCACTAAAAGATGCAGGAGTAATCTTTGTCTAGTTCGTACTGTGTCTATCCCCCATGCGTAGTTAATGTTATCAGTGACATACAAATCCCCCTCTCCATGAAATTATTAATGAGGTCTAAAAGGATAATTACATGATAATTCATCTCCACCGGTCCACTAATGTAGAAAGAGAAATATAATTTCTAAATAGATCTGTTGTTACATTTTTAAAATATGATCTGTTGTCTCAGCAGATGAATCTCAGCATCCCCAAGTTTTCAGGAAACAGAAGGGAATTTTTACAGCTATATATGATGGACATTTTCAGTCACATTATTAGGAAGCCAACTTTGGTATCTGCAAACAACAGGCACAGCAATTCCTATGTCTGCTGAACAGAAAAAATTAACAAATGTTCCTGACAGCTGAGACTGAACTATTAAAAACTGTGGGAATGCTCTCAGCGGAGACACTACTGAAATAGAATGTAATTTTTAATTGAAGAATGACAACTTGTAAGAAGGTTCTCTGTTCCCCTCTCCCCCCGCCACCTCTAGTAGCCCAATTTTTACTTTATACTAAATGTAGCAATTGTTCTGCCTCTGATTTTCCCGTTAAGTATTGATTTTTAAATAAATATTCTGCAGGGTTTGTTGACGATTTGCCATCTTCTAATTTGGGGAAAAAAAAAAAAACTGTCATTGATAATCTTAGTCATCAAGCTAAAAAAAATACTTGGAAACTGTAGGTGCCAAGTCTCTGACCTAAACTGACATTTCTGGAGGCAGTTCTGAGCTTGGAAGAGGAGTAGGCCTAGCTCTCACCCATTCGTTAATTCAACAAATGATTATTGGGCAACTACTATATTTTGGGAACTATGCCAGGTGCTGGGAACACAAGGCAAACACTATAGAAAAAGCTCTTTCACCCTATAGAGGGGGCAAATGTAATGAGAGCTATAGACAGGCACATGAAGACAGAATCCTAGGTGAACGAAAGTTGAGTCTACAACTAATGGGAGAATCAAAATAAAGGTTAAAGCATTTCCTTCCCATTTAGGTCACCACAGATCACTGAGTAGAGTTCCCTGTGCTATACAGTAGGTTCTCATTAGTTACCTATTTTATACATAGTAGTGTATATGTATACATATGGATGATTCACTTTCTGTACAGCAGAAACTGACACAGCAGTGTAAAGCAGCCATACTCCAATAATAAAAAATAAATAAATGTTAACGCCAAAGATTCAGAAAAAGAGAAAAAACCTGAGGAGAAGTAAAAACTGTAACAGCAGGTGGTGCAAGTAGCTTAGGGAGGGGGGTTCTGGTGTAATCAAGGTTCCATAATTTCTACACAAGGATATATTTTTAAATGCTTCAGCTCTCTCCCCTGGGTGGAGAGAAAGCTATTATATTAATACAGCCTGAAAGAGAACCACTGGAAATGGCCACATGAAGAGAGGTTAGTCCCAATTCAAGTCAACCCTCTCCTTTCAGGAGAAGTACTGGATTATATCAGAAAGTATACCTTCCTTACCTCGCCATGACCCAGGGGGGCCACTGTAAACAAGCAATGAAAAATTCTTTGTCTCTAAATCCTTCCTCTATAGCCTCTCCTTCAGAAAGCCAAAGCTCTGTATCCCTAGTCATAAAGAAAATTCTCCAGAAAGAAGTGTCCTAGCCCATTTTAGCTAATACCAGCAGGGTTTAGTTGATACTAATTTGAGAATATAGCTCCATAGTTTAGGAAAGCAGAAGCTAAGGCAATAAGATGTTGGATTGAAAAGAGGAGAGGAGCTGGATAGAAATGTTCTAAATCTCCTTCCTAATTCTTCCTAGGGCTGACCACAGAAGCAGCAATGAAGCATAGTCTGTGTGAGGGTCACATTCACTAGTAATGGAGGAAAGAAGCACTTGTATCAGAAACCAGACACCACTTCCCCTCAAGGGGGTGCAGTGAAGACATCCAAGACATCCATTTGCAGCATCTCTGAGCCTACCAAAGGAGACTTCATTGTAGACTGGGGCCGTGGAAGGAAGGGGTTGGGATTGTTTGCAAACATTTTCAGACTTAGAGCAAATTTCATACAGCAAAGGATGCCTATCTGAGTGTAATTCAGGAGGTCCCCAAGATCACCCAATGATTCACTAGGAGGACTCGTGGAATTTAGAAAGCCATTATACTCTGTGCAGCTTATTACAGTGAAAGGACACAAGTGAAAATCAGCAGAGGGAAGATGCACGTAGAGCAGGATTCAGGAGAGATCAAGTGGGGAGCATCCAGCTGTCTTCTCCTAGCAGAGTCATGCGATGGCACTTATTTCTCCCAGCAAGGGTGTGTGGTAACATGCATGGAGTAGCCAACAGGGAAATTCACCTGAACCTCAGTGTCCAGGGCTTTACTGGGGGCTGGTCCCTTAGGCATGGCTGAGTTTTGGTTCCAGACCCTCAACCTGATACCGCGTGGCCCGAGGCCCCCACCCTAAATCGCACTGCTAACATGGAATGTCTGGCATGGTCCAAAACCCTATGGTAAGCAAAGATACTTTTATTAAGTAGGATATTCCAGTCTACAGCCATACCACCTTGAACGTGCCGATCTCTTCTGATCTTGGAAGCTAAGTAGGGTTGGGCCTGATTAGTACCTGGCTGGGAGGTAAGATATTCCAAAGGCTTACAGGTTGTCTCTCAGAAGCCAGTCAAGGGTCAAACCACTCTTTGGGCAACGTTAATCTTCTATTGGGCAATAAACATGTGAGGAAGTGAGGTAATGTCAGAAAAACTGTAAATTTTTTTTTTTTAGTATTTTAATAGTTACATTTCATCTTGCCCCTTGCATTAAGCAGGCTGATGAGACTTCAAGTTTTAAGTATTTTAAAGAACACCTATTACTTTTAACCTCAATTGTCATGTGATTAGTACAAAAATATATCACTGCAATTTTATTTTAAGAATCTCATACGGCTCTCCAAAGAGTTCCACACGGTTGTAGGGCTGAGATTTGGCCATAGACCTCCTGGACTTCAGAGTGGATCCTGGTAGACCCAGTCTCTGGTTCCCTTCTCTAAGTGACCAATGTCTTTCTATCCTCTATCATAAACTAGTAGACCAAAGGAGACACTGGAAAGAATGTCTGATGTTCAGGACACTGAAACCTCCCCTGGATACTTCATTGAAGTGAAGCCACGTCAGAGTGAACCATAAACATGTCTGCCAAAATCATAACCTTAATGGTCAAGCAGAGCAAGAAAACAGCAGCTTCAGGCCAACCTTTCATACATCAGAATCAGGGGGACTATTTGCATTATCAGCCCCTAAGGGAAAAACAGAGCTGCAAACATTACCAGACTCAGGACATTTCTATATTATTTAAGATCTTCAATGAACTAACAAAACGACTAGTGACTAGATTTTCAAACCAAATCAAAGGACAACCCTCAAGTTTAGGAAAAACTGTTGCTTAAATGCCTACCTTCTCCACCACCACCCCCATACATATGCTGAACACATTATACCATCAACGGAGGATTTTAAAATTATAAAAAGCAACACTGATTTTGTATAATGTACATCAAGAAGTCCAAATTAAAAATGGAGTTCTTCTAAAAAAGGGCATGCCATTTTAAAGACATTTATTTTAAAAAGAAGGAGGAGGACAAGGGCAGTACATGTGATTTCCCAAAAATGGAAAATATGAAAGAAAGTGAAAGTATAGTAATTGGATATAAAACTCAGCAACCCTAGTTATCTATAGGATATTAGAACATACCACCAGTCAGTTTTAAGTCTCCAAAGAAATCAATAAAGTTTGTATAATAACTGAAGTCATAATTACTTGTCTTCAAGTATACATATAAATCTCCTTAACATTTTTGGGGGGAAGAATACCATGAGCACATCAGTCTAATTCTACTTCATACCAAACTGAAGTGCCTTGTATATGAGCAAAAGTGACAGAACTGATCATCTTGCCTCCGATTCTTTTTATTTTTTAACTGAAACCCATATAAATGTATAATCTGGGAAATGGGGGTTGGTATATAAAATATACGGGTTGACGTACAGAGCGGTACAGAGAATTACTCCAAAGGCAGTTTTCTGTAGTTCATCATTTACCTGAAATGGAGATTTTTTAATTAGTCCCACTGGAGTTTGGCTTCATTATGGTATCAACTGTTTTTCTTCTTATTTTGGAAAAAGGAACTTTTCCCATGGTGATGGCCCTTGTGGAGGCATACACACATCATCTTCCCCTTCTTCCCAATTTCTGTTGGGGTAGCACTGTGCCCACGTCCACAACGTCCCTCATAACTAGTGGATGCCAACTAACCCAGTTTCCTTGGTCAAAGAGATGTAAGAGAAAGTCTTCTGAAAAGCTTCTCAGAAGGTCTTTTTTTTTTTTTTTTTTTGCATTCTCGGATGAAAAGACGTGATACCACCCCCTCTTCACCACTTCTTCCTGCTTTAAACACTGAAATGACTCCTGAAGTTGCAGCAGCCATCTTGAGAATACCAAATGACAAGCATGAGGATAAAGACAGAAGATGGCAAACAGAAAAAGATAAAGCTTATGTCTTCTATGGTCCCTGTATCAGTAAGAATATTCATCAGCTAGATATACAGCAACAAGGTTCTCTTCCAGTCGGCTGCCATCTGATATGCCACCAATCACCATGGCAGAGTAAAGGGAACATGGCAGAAACACTAACTCTTAAAGACTTCAGCTCAGAGATAACACAGGTCATAACTGCTCAGGGAAGGTTCATGCCCCCTGGGATCACTTCCCAAATTAAGCACGTGTAGGAAGGGCTCTATTTTCTAGTGAACCTAGACTAAGTTAGCATGCTTAGGATTCCAAATTCTCTTCCTGTAACCAGTTTAGAGTCCTTGAAGAATTTTGAACAAGAAAGTGACATAATCATTTTTGCAAGTAAGAAAAGTCATTTTGATAATAGTGTGAAGGAAGAATTATAGAAGTCAAGACTGATATTAGAAAAGCCAGCCAGCAGAGAAATCCAATAAACTACATAACAATGAGTGAGTAAACTCCAGCAACGAAACTGGAGAGAAAAAATAGAATGAAAAGAGAGAGAATAGGGATTGTGAAATGAATGGTGAAAATTTTATAAAGACTGTGAAGTAGGAGAGATAAGCTTTTGTTTTCACATGACCTGCAGGTGCTAGAACGGCTGTGGGAAAAATACCATCCATTTTACTGCAGTGTGCTTAACACACAGTGTATACCACTTCTCAGAGCCGAGACATGACGAAATCCAGAAAGACTGGAGCACCTGCTTCTCAAGAAATTCCATGAAATGACTACCCATTTTTCTGGCATGCTTTAAACATAGACTTTGTGGAGATAAACTGAGACCTCTAGAAAACCCTTTTAAATTGGGGGCTCTACAATGAGACTATGCTGCTCCCAATTTTTAAAGTGTTTTCCCTATCAAGTAAGTTTTTTGTTTATTTTTAGTGCCATATATTATATGAGGCATATAATTTTCAATTTCATTTCACTTGTTAAGAAACTGGAGTGTAACAGAGTGATCATGGTTTAAACATAACACTGTATATGTAGACTGACTTGTGCAAGTGTTGCAAGCTCAAAATGCCTGACTTTCAAAAGCAACCCAATCAGTAAGGACATGACAAATGCACAAAGCAAGTCCATTATAATGGTTGTTTGGGTCACTGGGCAAGAAGAAGAAGAAAGGAGAAAAAAGAACATGAGCTAACAAGTAACTGCTGCTCATTAAATCTGACTAGATCAATAAGTGAGGTCCCTTCCATTCACCCACACCAAGCAAGGGTACACTGGAAATAAATGAAAGCCCTTTCTGCTTAGTGTAACAGGAAAAATACATTAAATGGAATTTTTAACATGAATGAATGTTAACTATGTCTTGCTAATAGTCTCATTTCATTTTGGTAGGAACAGCCAAATCTCTAAATAATATTGAAAAGTCTGACAAGAAAACAATTATAAAACGTGGGAAATTTTAGTGATGGATATAGTGCAATGTTATCTGACCTTTACATTCCTTGATTATATTGAATTAATAACCTCAGTGCTAATGGTAATTACTTAAAATGGCATAGTAAAAAGGTCATTGTATTACATAAGATCTCCATGGAAATGGAAACCCACTAGTTTATCTTTTTTAATGCAGTGAGGGCATTCTGTAAACATAATCCCATTCACTAAACTCTGACTTTATTTGTGTAGATGTCTCTATCCCCAGACATTTACTTTCCTGCTATCAACACAACCCCCTCTGCTGAGCTCTTGACTCTCGATCTTAAAGGACAATAACAAATGCTGATGTACATCTAGGTTTGAGCCAGTGTGCTTTATATCTGAGCCAGAGGTCTGGAAAATACTGCCTGTGAGCCGAATCTACAATCTGTTCTTGTAAATAAAGTTTTATTGGAACACAACCATGCCCACTATTAGCGTATGGTCTACAGCTGCTTCTATACTACAAAAGTAGAGTTGAGTAGTTGTGACAGAGAACATATGGTCCCACAAATCTAAAATATTTATCTCCTGGCCCTTTACAGAACAAGTTCTACTACCTGTAATCTTTACTAATCATTTAAAATCAACATTGATCACCCTCATTTGTGATCATCAAAGTAGCTCCCAAGATGGTAGCAGGATTTTGGCAACATACAAAATGCTTTTTTCTTGAATTCTAAGGCTCTTCTCAGATCTTCAAACTTATAGGTAAGAGGTATCTATCCTTAAGAAGTGGAAACTCAGAACCTCCACAATCTGAAGCATCATTGTGGGAAAATGACGATCGTTATTCCCCCAAATTCCTAACTTTTTCCTTCTTATTTTATCCACTTTTCTGCTCATCCTTCCACCAGCAATGCCATTATGATAGAGCATATTATGAGAAAAGAAGCAATGTTTCAGACTATGGATTTTAAAACATATGGCTACCTCATATGAAAATTAAACAAGTCAATCTATCCAAAGGAAACATGATTCTATTAAACCATTTGTACCTCTCATACAGAGAGAACTGTGATTAAATTACCATGTAAATAAGTGCCAGGAGCCAAAGGGTGGTAAGGATATCTGGAGAACAGACTGTAGAATCAACCTGTCAGAGGAATTACGGATCCCTGTGGAAACTCCTGGAAAGAAACTAATCCCACCTCCTGCAGTAGGTAAAAGAATCACCCACTGCCAGAGGGAGTTTAAATAAGCTGGCATGGGACTAGGAATCTGCAGTTTAAACCAGTTAACCAGGTTGTGATGAAGATTCTTGAACCCCACGTTAAGAAACACAATGTTCATTTTCTCCACCGGCATTATACATTTATAAACCCTACCTGACAATAATCATTTTTAAAACTATAAAAGCATTATACACATGTAGTAAGAAAATTCAGTTTTAAAAGACTTGGTAAAATAAATAGGATTTTTTAAAGACAGGATATTTTAAATGACTAAAAATTCTTAAAACCTTGGTAGGTTTAAACAGTACAAATCTCTTCTCCCAGTGTATCATCTGTCTCTTAACTTTGTCCATGGTATCCCTTTTTGAACTATTTGGAATATTTTATTTGGATATAATTCAATTCAGCTATTTCTTTTCCTTATGGTTAATGTTTGAAAATTTAACTTTTTTTTTATAACATAGGAGACTGTTTATTCCTATTAACTATTACTGATTTACCTTTCACAAACAGGTTTAACCCAAATAGAGATCCCCCTTGTACTTGGTAGGAATGAAGTCGTGTGTGTGTGTGTGTGTGTGTGTGTTTTACATTGACTTAGACAGTTTCTTTATCATACATCCATTTCCTATTGATTTGTGGTGGTATTATTGGTGTGTGTGTGTGTGTGTATGTGTGTGTATCCACAAATTGCCTAAATACAGAAGAGTTGGATCCAGATAAAGTAAAAGTAACAGAAGAATAGGAAAAAAGAAGTTTTGTTCTAGGATTCTCAAGGAGAAATCAAGGAATAACACCCATAAAACAGAATAAGAAATTATGAAATATGTATTCAGAAATCACACAATAAATGGATCTGAAAAGAGCCAATTAAAATCGTTGATTTAAAATATTAGTAACCATTCATTTTTTAATTAAAAATATTGGAGTTATCAAAGTAATGTTTTTAAATGAAGGAGACAAAAATGTAATACCAAAACAGTATGAAAATTAAAGGGAGAAATTAAAGAGTAAAAAGTCAAAATAGAAAAACAGAAAGGGAGGGCAGTGGGGAGAGGAAACAGTTTGAAGGTTGCCCTCAGGGAGATATTTCTGAAACTCATATGGAATCTCCTGGAGCATTTAGCAGCCCAGGTCTTCTCTTTCAGTTGTCTTTCTCACTTGGAAGTTCACAAACCATCCCAGTACCCAAATTTCCTATTTAAGTACCAGGCAAGCTGACCATCTGTCCACACTTGCAGCTGACACACCAATCCTCCCCATGTATCACGTGTGCACATGCTCTCGCTTACACACACACACAAACACACACACACCCCCCATAACAAACACACACATTCATCAAAAGGAGTTTCCTTATTATGTGCTTTCTGAGTTTCTTGAGGGTTTCCTGATTGTGACAAGAGCAGGTGCTGAGTTAGAAAAATTTCAAGATTCCAGGATCACCTTCAAGTCATAATTTTTGAACTTGATACCTTTCATAGTTCTTGGTTCAAATTAGCACATCGGAAAGGCTTTGCCAAAAGTGGGTATGAAGCAAAATATGTATTTGTTTTGAACTCCCGGGTGCAAGTAGCCAGGAGATGCTTACCTTGATAGGAAGCTGGCTGCTGGTGCATTCCTGATTCAAGCTGCCTCTCCTATAAAAGTGGAACTGGGGACTCACTCCTCTGTTCCACTGTGGGCTTTTTTTGTATTCCTAATTTAGTCCCTATAACACACTTTAGAAGAATGTTTCCATGTCTGTCTCTCTAGGCTCTGAGCTAATAGAGAGCAAGGATAGTATCTTTTTCATCTTTACTTCCACATCACCTTCCATAGATACATAGAAATTCTTTATAACTTTCAAAAAAAGAATGAATTCAAGAATCTATAAAATGCTCTTTATGTAGTTTAGTAGAGCCTAAGGCTATGGAATTCATGCTGTTACAATCACAGAGAAGAAATGTGCAGAAAAAAATAAAAGAAGACCAAAGAGTATTCCTGGGGGAGCCATATTTAAGGCACAAGAGAAAGAAGCACCAACTAAAAAGACCTAAGAAGAGAAATATGAAAGGTATTGTAATAAAAATCATGATAACTTCTGGCTTCCAGAATGAGGAGGTGATTGATGGTTTCAGTCAAAGTTGTAAAATTAGAAAGAGAATTTGAAACCAGAAGATTGTGTATGATTCCACTACTTAGATTTATTCTTTACTCTTGAGATAAAGTTTTCTAAAGTCAGTAAAAAACCTTTTTTTTTTTTTTTATGAGGTACTGTTAGACCCAAACGGTCTACGAGGGATTCCAACTCGCCCAAGAACCGCCAAGAGTCGAGAGCCGTTGCAACACGCAAGAGGTTTATTAGGAGCCGATGCACCGGGGTTCCTGAACCTCACGCAGGAGGCCGATGGGGAACCCCTAAAAGCGGAATCACATACTTTTTATAGGTTTATTTACTCATAGGGCGGGTATATTCTCACAATGATTGCGTAAATGTGGTGACTTTTGAATTCATTGGCTTAGGAACTTTTGTCCCACCTTCTGGCCGTTATACTTGTTTGTTCATTGTGGCGGTTAGGGCGTATACCTGTTACGGGCAACTGGAAAATTACCCGCTGTCTGGAAAGTCCCCGTCAACTGAAAAACTCCAAGAATTGGTTTCGATAGGGAGAAGAATTGGTTTCGATAGGGAGAAGGAGTGGCGCAAGAGGTTGGTTTACGGGAACAAGTGAGGGGGTGGAAAGTCCCTAAAGGCCCCACAGTACATGGGCCTCTCACTGTTGTGGCCTCTCCCGTTGCGGAGCACAGGCTCCAGACGCGCAGGCTCAGCGGCCATGGCTCATGGGCCCAGCCGCTCCGCGGCATGTGGGATCTTCCCGGACCGGGGCACGAACCCGTGTCCCCTGCATCGGCAGGCGGACTCTTAACCACTGCGCCACCAGGGAAGCCCAAAAAGCCTATGTATTTAGTGCTGTGTTTTACACTACTCTAAACAATGGATGTTTATATCACGGTATTAGAAAAGGTATAATCTCTGCAGATGCAATGAATATATAAATATTTTCCTATAATAATCAAAACCTACAGGCTTCTCTAAGTATAACACGTAGGAGAGAGCTACACGCAATAGAAACTCAGTAAATTACCCTTATGGTGATTAAGACAGTCACCAGAAAACAATGTCATTTTTGTCCATAATAGTAAGTATAGTTGCTGAAAGAATATTCACTTTGTTATATCCGTAGCAATTTTTGAAATGGCAAAATACTCAAATTTCACCCATGTTTACCCTATAACTTCATAAATGTTCTTTCCTTTTTACTTCCTTTTCTTTATCATTTCTTCTGAAAACAATTTTCCATAACTTAGAGTTTTAAAATATCATGTTAAAAGTATTCTGATGTATGAGAACCCTGGCAGCAGCAACATCTTTAGTGCTGATTCACTCTTATTTTTAAATTAAGGGTTGTTCTTCCTTCAAATTATTGGTGTTGAGACATTAATGATAATGTCGATTTTCATGATCTATGGAGTCTTGCCACATACTGGGCAAGGCACCAAGTAATCAGATGAAACACTGTTCCTCAATAGCTTTGAATACAAACTGTGGTTCTAATTCTAGTCCTTTGGGGGAAAGGAGGAGGGTGAGTGGAGAGAGCCATGACTGAAATTAAGCACAAAGTAGCAAAATCTAAAAGCCAAATGTTTTCAAATTGAAAATATTTTCATTGGCTTCAACTCATTGATATTAAATAATACTACTCCTGTGGCACTAAAGGTAGCTTTTAAGTTATTGTTTCTGATACACAACAAAATGAGTATCACATACTAAAGAAGCACATCTCTGGATTATAAACATGAGTTATGGAATAAAATAAGGATGAGGAAAATTAATATGGTGTTGATCCAAAGTCAAATAATGACTTTCTCTCAAGAGACGAATGTATCAACATTTAAAAAAATAAACTTAAATACTCCAGTTTGAAAATTGTACTAACGTAAGAAATTACTAAGAAATCAGAATCTTTATAATACTGGTAGAGATCATACGTGTCAAACTGACAGTATGCTTTTACAAGTAAAGCAAACTAATGATATATGTTTTTCTTCAAAAATGATTAAAACACACAGCTTGGGATATCCAAAGTGTTTACTAGATGCCCACAGAAGACTTTTGTAAGCAGAACAGAGTGACTCATTCCCTGAGTATTCTAGGAAACCAAGGTTTTATCACTCAGCATAACCATTTGAAAAGTATGCAATTATCTTACAGGGAAACACAGATCTTCACAAATTGGGTGTAAAAGGTCCAAGGATTAACTAACAATATGCATAAATACTGAGAATGGGGCTGGGGGGGTGAGGGGATGGGGGCTGGCCAGAGAAGAAATTGCAGGAAGCACTCTTTAGGGAAAATAGTGAAAAGCAAAGGAACAGTAAGAGCTAAAATAATACCTACATAGGAAAAATAATCTAACAGGAATGAAGAAACCACTCAATCAATAGGAAGGCTGCAGACCACAAGGAATACAGAATGCAGATAACCCTGACACAGCACTATTCTTGGTACTTTCCATTTCCTATTAAATGAGCTATTCTATTGACAAATATTTCAAATTCAGAAATTGTATTCAGGAGTGTTATGGACTAAATGTTTGTGTTCCCCTTAAATTCATATGTTGATATCTTAACCCCCAATGTGATGGTATTAGGAGGTAGAGACTTTGAGGGGTGGTTATATCATGAGGGTGGAGTTCTCATGAGTGGGATTAGTGCTGTTATAAGAAAAGACACAGACCCCAGAAAGTGTTCTCTCCCCTTCTCTCTCTTCTCTCTTTCTCCCTCTCGATAACACCACACTGAGTGGGATCTTATTATACACATGTCGGTTCACTAAATCACCCAGAACAGTCTTACAGAGCATATTTTATGAAATACTTATTCTTCATTGACTTTTAGTGAACAAACAGAAAATATAAGGGCATACTTCAAAAAGCCTTATTACTTTAGACGGTATTTATAAATTTAAAAAACGGCAGCTAACACGTGGGGTCCCTGAGAAGTCGTGCATACTATTTCAGAGAGACTCTGAAGCCAGACTGCCTGGTTTACTGACTCGTTCATATTATTATCCATCAGGCCCTGGGCAGGGTCTCACATCGTTCGAGCATTTATGTGCAAATAGTATTCTAAGTGTTTTCCATCAATTACCCCATTTTAAAAGATGAGGCAGTTGAGGCACAGGACACCCAGCTAAGTAAATGCAGAGCTGGAATTCCGGTTAAGAACATTTGACTCTGAGCCCAAACTTGGTTTAAATGCTACACTATAACTTTTACTTCAGTACTTTGGCTACAATAGTTATTTAGAAATGGGCAACTATACTTTTCTGGGGCAAAAAGCCGATTTTCATTAAACAGGGAGGGG
Source organism: Phocoena phocoena (assembly GCF_963924675.1). NCBI lineage: Eukaryota > Metazoa > Chordata > Mammalia > Artiodactyla > Phocoenidae > Phocoena > Phocoena phocoena. The sequence continues at coordinate 53,698,140 of NC_089235.1, read as the reverse complement.
TCTGCTGAAGGGGCATAGCTCTCTCCATAGGGGATGTTTCTACTTCTGTATCCTAATAGCCTTATTAGGAGAAAGTCTTGTTGAAGAAAATACTGCAGTTTGGTATCAAAACAAACCATTAACTCTCATCTCAACAGACTCTCAAAACTGCATGACAATTTCTGCTGGTCTCTTTAATGATCTACCGCAATTAACAAATCTCTTCTCTCATGAAACCGACATGAGCATCTCATGCCCTTGCCCCATAAGTTGAGGCACTAACTTGAAGCTATCTGATGGGATCTCTTCATCTTCTTGATTGCAAGCGTTGAGACCTATGCACACAGAATTTGCACATGTGCCGTCCTCCTTCCTTTCGAAAACAAGAGATCCCCTGTTCTTCCTCCTAAGGCCCATCCCTCCACTAGCATTCTGGATCCTGCCCCACTGCATTTACTCAGAAAACCTGCCCGTTGATTATGCCTTTTCCATCTTGTGTTCTGAAGCTCAAGGTTCTGTAATCTTCCCTCTATCCTCCCAGCCTCCTCCAATTACCACCTTTTTTCTCTCCATCCTCAAACTTCTTGAAAGTGTCATCTGTATTTTTTAATCTCCATTTCCTCCCTACCACTAAGTCCTCAGCCCAGAATTCCACCAATAACAGTCCACGGAAACAGCTTTCACTAAAGTTAACAATAATCTACAAAAGGCTAAGTCAAATCCTGTCTTACTTGATATATCAGCAGCATTTCACATATCCTGCTTCTGATACACAAATTTCAATCTCCATCAGAGAGCTGTCCTGAACTTCCACATCTATATACCCAGCTGCCTACCTGATGCCTCTGCTGATGTCTCAAAGGCACACCAAACTGAACTCATGCTTCCTCCAAACCCAACCCTTTACAACATTTCCTTTTCCAGTGAAAGGCTCATGGATCCATATAGGTTTACAAATTATTAATCCATGAGTCCCTCTTCAAGGCTTCCTCTCCTCAGCTCATTCCAGTTTTTCCATTACTATTGATTTTATCTCCTAAGTATCTATTTCATCCCCATACAGTGTATATGCCATATATTATGAAACACCCCAGCAGGATACGGGACACACTCTGCAATCAAATACATGAATATTTCTGCAGTGAAACATTAATTAATACATCACTAAATGTGATAAATAACAACTATAAATAGCTTCATGTCAGTTTGTTTCAGGTTTTGCTGCCATTTGAATTCAGCTAGGTCAGATTTTCCATCAGTTGTGTTATAATTAGAGCTTTCAGTTATCGGAGCTGAATTTCAAAATTGTGGCTAAGCAATTGTGAATCTGTGCCACAATTGATCATGAACTAATGTGGATAGTGGTTAAGATCATGGACACCAGAGCCAGACTGTCTGGGTTCAATTTCATCTCCACCACTAACCAGACCTTGGACAAGAGACTTAACCTCTCTGTGCCTTAAATTCCTCATCTGTAAAATAGAATGACAAATTACCTACCTCATAGGATTGCCGTGGGGATTAATAAACTAATGCATGTAAATTGCTTAGAACATTTTTTTGACACAAAGTAAGCATTCAATAAGTATTAGCTCCCAGAAAGTTTTTACTATCACAGACAATGGTGTAGTTCAATGTCCTTCTACTTATGCCACTATGAACACTTCCTAGCCATAGGATTATTGGGTTAGATGAAATGTTATTTAAAATTTGGATAAATAGTAAAAACTGTCCTCCCTAAAACTTCCCATAATTAATGATTAACAGTTAACTCTGAAAAATGATATAGGATTTTACCCTCATCCCAATATCCTTAAAAGCACTGGGTTAACTCAACCAATTTTTGCAAATCTGAAAGTGAGAAAATGATATCTCATTTTAATAATTCCCTTAATCATGAGAGATTCCTTTAAAATTTCTTTAATGATGAGAGAAGAACGCATTTCATATATATACTGGCTCTTTGTATCTATTCATTTTCACGCCTTCTGTTCATCTTAATTGTGACATTCCTGAGGTTTCTTTTTTTTCATTGAGATATAATTGGCATATAATGTATTAGTTTCAGGTGTACAACATGACTTGATATTTGTATATCAAATTTGTATATTGTAAAATGATCACCATAATCACCAAACCAAGAAACTGAGGTTTTTTAATATTTAAAGACTCTTACTGAAGAAATAATGGAAACTAAGATTTTTCTTTCACATACGTATATATATATATGTGTGTGTATATACATATATAAAATATTTTCATGTCACGTGTCACCCATATGACTTTCCCACACCTCACGAGGATGAAACTGCCTTAGACCCCCTGCCATGCTCAGTCACGAAGTAGGAACAGCCAGCAGGAAACATGGGCTCTGTGCAAACACGGTGGTAGATTCAGACTCAACAGCAGGGGCTATCAATCAGTTATGCTCCCTGCAGCAGGAGAGTTCAGCAGTATGTTTCCATAGCTACACGGCCCACCTTTGCATCTTACAAATCTACTGCTTCATGAAGGTTTTGAGAACAGCTCCCCTACACTTCTTTTGGGTCTCTCTCCCTGAGGTGCATCTTGAAAGGGGACATTTAGTGGGATGAACTAGAATTTCATCACTGTGGTTAATCACAAGACCACAGCTGGTACGCATCCTCACCTTCCTCCACTTTCCACTCTAAATTCCCTGCATCTTCATCTGTGATCTCAGGAGGTGTGGCTGGCTTGCCTGGTAGTGTGACCCAAAACCTCCTTCCTGAGGGGTATGACCCCTCAGCAATCATACTCTTCTCAGGTCACACTGTTACAGCCTGTCCATCATGAGTGCCACGCATATTCCTTCCTGCCCCATTGTATAAAAGGACCCTATATACTCCTCCCGCTGATCGGTTGTTAACCGTTGATGGTGATTAACACGATGCTGATTCCTTGCCTCTAATCCCTGGGCACAAAGGGTCCAAAGTGCCCTGACAGCAGATGAAACTTATAATCAATGGGATCCTTGCTGTGTCCCCTGGCAAGAGTGAGCCTCCTTTGGGGACCAAGACCTCCAACGCTGTAGAATTTGGAGTTGTGGGAACAGGCAGCACAAAGTCGCCCAGTGGGCCGTTGGGAATGGTGGCATATAGGGCCACTCCTGCTTCAACTCCATTGTTCCAGGACCCATGTATTCTTCTTACTAGGAACATAGAACTGGATGGAGGTTTCTGGTTTGATGCATGTATTATATCCTGAAAGATGGCACCACATTCTCTCAGAGCATTACCTTTGAAACTGTGCCTTTGGACGGCTGTTCCAGCATTCTGTGATGACACTTCCTTCAGCATCGTGTAGTATGCGTTACAACATGGACCAACTCCACTACTTCACTGGGAAGTGGATCCGCTGGTCAGATGTTATGCTGTATGGGAGTCAATGCCCCCATGAGCTCTATATAGCCCCAAGATAGTAGTGCTAGCTAAGGCTCTGCAGTCAAGAAAGGCAAATTCATACTGAGACTATGAGTCTCTCCCCTTAAAGGCAAACTTCTGGCCATTCCAGGACAAAAGGGCCTAATATGGTTGATTGTCACCAAGAGGCCTGTTGGTCTCCTTCCAGAATCATGTCATACTCGGGGCTCACCATTGGCCCTTAATTCTTCCAAGCTTTTAAGAGCCACCCTAGCAGTGGGTTTGTCTTATCCCCTATGGTCCTTGACAGGGATCTAAATTCCTTGTCAGAGAAAACACCACCAGGTTAATGAATTCCTATCCTACATTCCAGCTCCTTGAGCAAGCACCCTGGAAATCGAATCCCAAATATACTCTCCCGACTTCTGTCTGTACATTACAGCTAAGTCTTATGATTGTTTCTCCCTTATCAGACCCAGCAGCTGGGATTTTCATCTTATAGCCTGGAAGCCAGGAAAGGAACTAGGAATAGTTGTTGAGAATATACATGTTACCTTACGTGGATGAGCCCTCTGCAGAGTCTTCTAAGAAAGGATGGACAAATTTTTCAAGCTCTGAAGATTCTAGAGGATCTGCAGAGCCAACATCCTCAGGAGTACCAACCCAGATCTCCCATCCTATGTTTCAGAGTTCCAGGTTTCCAATCCAATACTCTGAACTTAGCATAACTGACCTGTCTTAGATGATGAACATTCAAATGTCTCGAGAGCTCTGTGACTCTATCGAATCTTCATTTTGTTGTGAAGCTGTGTTGCTGTCTTCATAAACATTGCCTCCGCCCCACCACCCAAATATCTCTAAATCATCACATACGCAAGGGCATTTCCCTGCACTGGTGTGTTTACCAGGTTGCCACTGGTGAAATATTTAGCAATCGGGACACCAAACTTTTGCAGGGATGATCTGCTCAGGATGGCATCTTCTCTGCCCACCAAGTGCTTAATGAGCTAGTCCCGCATCCTCATCCCTCCATCAGTTTTCCTGGACCACTCTCATAAAAACTTGGGTTAGTTTAGGTCCACTGAGAAGCACATACCAATATGAGATTATGCATGCAAAAAGTTTACTGGGGAAAGGAGCAGGAGGAAGTAGAGGGAACCTTCAGACCGTGACTCCCATGGAAGGAGGTAGGGAAGTAAGGATGGGGTAGGAGTCACAGATAGCAGCACAGTTCTAAGAAAGACTGAGCCAAGCCAAGGGGGAGTTCTTAATCCAAAAACACACAGGAAGAGTCCAACATCTTTCAAGGATTGGTTTCTCATAGTATTCTCATCATGCTCAGTCATTGGCTGAGAAGAAGTGTGGCCTCAGCACAAAGGCAGTGTTGGATCCTCTGGGGCAGTAGATGAAACCATCAGTCAATCATGCTCCCTGCAGCTGGAGATCTGAGCAGTCCCTTTTCCATGAATGTCACACCTGTAATTCTACTCTACTGTAGTCTATTTGAAAAGAAATTAAGATTCCTGGTAAAAAAAATAACCAAGCCTGCTTCATCAGATTCTTATTTTAAGACAGGACTTCAGGTCATTAGACTCTTAATGCACAACCTCACATCTCTCCTAAAGAACAAAATTTCTACGTTTTATGGCAGTAATTTTTCTCTCCTCTAAACACATTTTATCATGATTATGTTTTGAATTATGGACATTAACCACAGCTTAACTACAAAAGGATATTTATTGTATGTGTAAGGACTCAGGATATGTTATCATAAGACAAAAATCTCCCTAAAATAAAAAGGTAATTTGTTATACTGACATTCTAAAAATGGTAGAAGCCTGCAAGATCCAGATCAGGGGATCTGAGGGCCTTCTTTCTTGCTTTCTTTCTTTCTTTTTTAATCACAAATAACACCTTTTATTTAGTTCTTTAACAAAAGGATTTTCAGATACAAATTCTGTATCCCGGAACTCACAGATTCCTACACCAACATGGTATTTTTTTAAGTTTTTTTTTTTTTAATCAAAGGTACACATGCACATAAAGGATCAAATAATTTGTTATAGAAAACACTAGTTTTCCCACGCCTTTCTTCCCAGTCCCCTTCTAGAGAGGCAACCGTTTTCACTTCTTTCAGCTGATTATATTTACCTACGTGTCTTTAAATACCATGTTTGTATGTCTACTTGTTGATCTGCCAGTTTTTTAAAAAATTTTTATACGATTTTTAAAGGCTATTTTCCATTTAATGTTACTACAAAATGTTGGCTATATTCCCCATGTTGTACAATACATCCTTCAGCCTATCTTACACCCAATAGTTTGTCCCTTCCATTTCCTCACCCTATGTTGCTCCCACCACTGGTAACCACCACTTTGTTCTCTATATCTGTTGTCTGCTTCTTTTTTGTGATATTCACTTTTGTTGTTTTTTATAGATTCCACATATAAGTGATATCTTACAGTATTTCTCTTTCTCTCTCTGACTTATTTCACTTAGCATAATGCCCTCCAGGTCCATCCATGTTGCTGCAAATGGCAAAATTTCATTCTTTTTTATGGCTGAGTAGTATTCCATTGTGTGTATATGTGTGTGTGTGTGTGTGTATATATATATATATATATCACATCTTCTTTATCCATTTGTCTGTCGATGGACCCTTAGGTTGCTTCCATGTCTTGGCAATTGTCAATAGTGCTGCAATGAACACTGGGGTGCACGTATCTTTTCAAATTAGTGTTTCCAGTTTTTTCAGGTATACTCACAGGAGTGGAATTGCTGGATCACATGATAGTTCTATTTTGAGTTTTTTGAGAAATTTCTATGCTGTTTTCCACAGTGGCTGCGTCAATTTACAATCCCAACAGTGAACTAAGGTTCCCTTTTCTCCACATCCTCACCAACATTTGTTATTTGTATTCGTTTTGATGATGGCCTTTCTGACAGGTACGAGGTGGTATCTCATTGTGGTTTTGATTTGCATTTCCCTGATGATTAGCAATGCTGAGCACATCTTCATGTGCCTGTTGGCCATCTGCTTTTCCTCTTTGGACAAACAATCTGAGGGCTTTCTTTATGTTGATCCTCCACCAAACCCGGAACAGAGTTGATCATTGAGCACTGAAGTATTGCTACAAAACTGAATGGAACTGAAATTTGTATTTGAATTTTGAACGGATGTGTTACTAAAGTTTCCCATATTCCCAAGTCCTTTCAGTCTCAGGACAGGTTATACAATACTTAAAAGGCATATGAAGCACTATTTATAACAGCTGTTGTTGTTCCTATTAATGCTTTTTAAATTGACTTCTGTTTCTAGATGAACAACCTCCATTACAGCCCAGGTTGTCGAGGATTTGGATACAAAAGGAACTCTGGTGGATAATTAGCATACCCTACTACCTCTGAGAAGAAGTTTTTTTGTTTGTTTGTTTTTATGCGGTACGCGGGCCTCTCACTGTTGTGGCCTCTCCCGTTGCGGAGCACAGGCTCCGGACGCGCAGGCTCACGGGTCCAGCCGCTCCGCAGCATGAGGGATCCTCCCGGACCGGGTCGCAAACCCGTGTCCCCTGCATCCGCAGGCGGACTCTCAACCACTGCGCTACCAGGGAAGCCCCTGTTTGTTTGTTCTTTAATTCTTCTAGTCTTTGTTAAACATTTCTTGCATCTTCTCGATCTTTGTCTCCATTTTTTTTCCGAGGTCCTGGATCATTTTCACTATCATTATTCTGAATTCTTTTTCTGGAAGGTTGCCTATCTCCACTTCATTTAGTTGTTTTTCTGGGGTTTTATCTTGTTCCTTCATCTGGTACATAGCCCTGTGCCTTTTCATCTTGTCTATCTTTCTGTGAATGTGGTTTTTGTTCCACAGGCTGCAGGATTGTAGTTCTTCTTGCTTCTGCTGTCTGCCGTCTGGTGGATGAGGCTATCTAAGAGGCTTGTGTCCATGTCAATATTATTAACAACAGCCATATTTGGAAACACCCGAAATGTCCACTGACATAATAACATATAAATAATTAATATATATTCATATAGCAATACAGAGCAATAAAGATGATCAAACTACTTGCTATTAGATCAAGTTCCCAGAACCAGACCCTGAGATGAGGATTCAGGTCCAATTAATTTATCTGGAAGGTTAATCCAGGAAACATTACTGGAGGAGTGGGGAAATGACACAGGGAAGGGAATTTAACCAATGAAAGGGTACTTTAGAAAGCCAGTTACCATTGTTGAAACGGAGCAGGACCCTATGGTTCTTGCCCCCCATGTCCTCGGCCTGCATTTTGTCTGTGGAAAAACTTTAGCCAAAGAGTAAGTTTCATCAGAGAAATGAGAAAATACAGAAACAAAGGAAAACAGTCCAACAAGACTAAATATTAAAAGTTTAGTCAGTAAACATAGTGAAGGACCTTTAGTTCCTTCTCAAGGGCTATAGATAACATTCTGAGCGGTATCCTGTGAGCTGTCTTGCAGAGACTGAAACCCCCACCTGGTGGAAGAAGTTAACTACATGATGACCAGATGTAGCCATGACATAAGCTGCCACAATTCCGAGAATTGGCCCCAAAGAAATGGGAACAAACCAACCCTGGAACTGAAGATTAACTGTACTTAAAACAATCAAGATGACCCTGGTCAGACCACCGCATGATCAATTTCAAGATGACGATCAGAGCTGACGGTGCTTTTTCTGCATGTAGCCCCCTCCATCCGCCTATAAAAGCTCTTGTCCCCTGATTGTCAGTCAGGAGGCGTTGGCCTTTGGACAGGCGTCAGCCGCATCCCCCACCCCCACCCCGTTGCCAGCATCCAAAATAAAGCAAACATTCCTTTCCACCAACTTGCCTCTACTGGCTTTTGAGCAGCAAGCACCTGGACCTCCGCTTTCAGTAACACTGTGAGTAGGTGGAGCTTAATCCTCCCGAGGAACTCTAAGAATCAGCATAAAATGCATGCCTCCGAGTTATCCACACAAGGAGTGAGAGAGCTTGTCCATACATAAGCTCTTGTCAGTCACTGACTGAGATCTACAAAAGAGTAATTTATCTCTCTGGACTTCTGACTGCCAGATGCAAGGGGTGGGGCTCTGGCTACCAAGAAAGGCTTCAGGCAGGTGAAATTCTGCCTTATTTCACTACAATGGTAGGTCTGAGAGAATGCAGTAGAGCATTAATGACAGAGTCTGCCATACTTCTGCCATGAACACAAACATAGATGAATTTCACAGACATCATATTTGTGAGAAAATGAAATCCAGAAAGGTAAGAGTACATACTGTATGTTTCCACTTATGTAGAGTTCAAATGCAGGCAAAATAAAGATGTTAGAACTCAGAATAGGGATTGCAATTGGGGAAGGAGAGAGGGAAGATTGGAGGACAGCACAGGTAAGTCTTAGGGATGCTTATGATGTTATGTAACACACCATGATAATTCACTGAACTATACACTTATCATTTGTACACATTGCTGTATTGTGTGCTATTTAACATTTAAAACTTTGTTTTTTTAAATGGAAGGGGAAATCGAGTAGGGCTTTCAATGCAGGTTGCCTCTATATGGCAGTCATAATTCAGGTGGACCTTTGTAAATATCTCGAAATGATGTCGGGAAATGGAAGCTCTCAATCAATGCTTCTGGCTTGTTTACCAAAGATAGGGCTTGTGAAGCAGAAATATGACATTAAATCCCTGTCAAGCCCAACAACTCAAAATATATTGGTGACTCCACTGTAAGCAAGAACAAGGAGACAAGGGGTTCCTTATTTCTACTAATGGCAGGTGCCTCCTCTGTACATATTTATCTACTGCCCACTTCACTGATGGCTTATCTGTGTCTACATTATCCTGCTCTACAGATGTTATTGTGGGCCTGGGCTGGAAGTAAACAGGCTCTTCCAATTCTGAGACCAAGAAATTGGGAAGAAATATGAGAAGGTTTCCTTAAAGCTCAGGTTGTTGGAATCACCCAGGATGGGACAGAGCTTCAGAAGAGCCTTAATAAAGAGACACTCCATCCCAACTGAGTGTGGAAGTTAAGCAACTAATAATATAATCTCTTTTCTCAAAAACCAGATAATGAAAGTTCACATAGGGGCCACAGTTTATGTAGGTAAGTTGCGTGCCAACGCTAATGTTCCTTAATTCTTTTTTTATTTTTCGGTACACGGGCCTCTCACTGTTGTGGCCTCTCCCATTGCGGAGCACAGGCTCCAGACGCGCAGGCTCAGCGGCCATGGCTCACGGGCCCAGCCGCTCTGCGGCATGTGGGATCTTCCCGGACGGGGGCACGAACCCATGTCCCCTGCATCGGCAGGCGGACTCTCAACCACTGAGCCACCAGGGTAGCCCAACGTTCCTTACTTCTAATCTCTCTCTTGGCCTTTCTCTCTAGTTTGCTTCAAAGATAAACACAGCTCTCTGGGGAGAGTTGGAGGTTCCAAGGACTACAGCACTAACCCTGGACTTCAAGTCACCCATAGCAGGAGGTTCTAAGATGTAGTCATAACCTTTGTCTCTCGGTTCTTTAAACTTCCTGCACAATAGAGAATATATTCAGTACTTCACCATCACCACCACAGTTCAGGTCAGGAGAGAAGCATATACACAAAGTCACTGTGGATTGGGACTTTTAGATATTTGGGAAACTCTGGTCTGAGACACAGCAGAATAGTGTGTAGAAGACATTCAGGAGCTGGAATGTGAAGCAGCTGCAGGAATTACTAGTTCTTAATTTTTAATGGTTGTCTGGTTTGGCCTCCTTGACAATTCCCAAAATAAAATATCTACTACACCCTTTCTGAAGTTAATCCTTTTGTCGCTAATTTCCCGATCTTGCATTGCTTTCCTATCCTAAACAAAGAAAGGGTGACTTAAACAAACTTCTTATACAGTCGTCCTTACACTCCAAATACCAACTAAGAACACTTAGAAGGCAGGGAGCATGAAAGTAGGAATGTGCCCCCAACATCTAGAAGAGTGACTGGGACATAGTAGATATGGAATCATTGTTTAAAGTAATTTAATTTTCTGATTTTAAAATGATTTTTTAATAAGAACCTTTCATCAATCTTCATTCCCTCTGAGTCAAATGCAAAATGACTCTGCAAAAGGAAAGGATGAATTATCAATACTGGAAGAGACTGGATTTGAACTATGTCATAATGTCATGAGGTTATTTCACAGATGAGAAGCCTGTGCCCAAAGAAGGTGTGCAGACCTCTCAAAGCTTCTCTGCTACTAAGTAAGGGCCAGGCCTGTAGGAAAGCTCAGGCTTTTTAACTCTTAGATGAAAGGGGTTTTCCCTGTCTCCTCACAAGATTTCCCTTTGCAAGTTACATGACCACTGAATAAAGTATGCCATTTATTGTTTTTAATCATTTCTGAATTTAAATAATGCTCCAATCATCTTGACCTTTTCTAACTTGCAGTTGAAATGCTGTGTAAATCTTTCACTTGCTGCGAACACTGTGAAAGAGTAATTGTAAGGCTAAGACGGTTCTGATTTTTTACCCTAAAATGCAAATCTCATCCCAGGTCATTAATGCTGAGGATGAAAAGTATAGCTCAATTCCATTTCTTATGTGTTCAGTTTTCTGAGCTGACCCAGAAAAGTTAGAACTCTTAAACTGTAGAGGAAATGTCAGAAGAGGAACTCACACTAAGATCATTCATCTTCCAAATATAAACGTCACTCTATTACTCTACTCTCTTGAAAGATTTCCTCTTGAATACAGCATTTTAACTGCAGTAAGAAAATGTACCCGAAGCCCATTAGTAATTCTCTAACTTCTGAAGTGCAGTTTATTCCAAATGTAAAATATATCACTGTGGGAAAGCATTTGCTTAATGAGAAAATTCCCCAAGAGAAGAACTACTTCTCAGCAATGCACTGATCATTTAGAATTCCCAGAGTCACTGTACTATACGTAACTTTTGACACCTTTTGTACAGTTTTGAAATTTCTTAGAATCACAAAATGAAAAACTGTTCAGAGTGAATGTTACAGTCTTTATATTTTGCTCTCTGTGTACAATATTCAATCCCAACATGATATTAATGCCACTCACTAAAAATAACTATAATGATTAAGCGAAAGATAATTTTTCATTTTTTCTTAGTTGTATTAGTAGTAATTGATCAGGCTCAACATGAAGATGCAAGATGCAATGCAATGCAATGCAAGATGTCTCTCCAATAGAAGAGAGAAAATCTGAGTCTCCCATCTTAGAAGGTCCGACCCTGAAAGGTCTTAGAAGTCCTCTGTATAATTCTCCTCACTTTAGACATAAAGAAACTGAATCTGATATTCAGAAACTTGAGCTGACTTTAGTCCCAAAGATGACAAAATCCTTGAAGGAGCATATAATGATCAAAACAACAACCAACTGTTCTCAAGCCCGCTTTCTCTCTCCTATTTTAAAACTTATGAATTTTTCTTTCCTCATACTTTCACAAATTGGATCTGTCTCTGCTTATAAAAGATCTGGGCAAAGGTGACAGTAAATGCTAAGTTTCATTTCATGAAATCATGGTAGTCAGACACATTTCCTAATAATCTATACTAAATGCAGAGCTGCAGTGTTTGGTTTTAAAATTAACTGTGGACAGTGCTGACACGCAAAGAAGTGCTGGCTGTGCTGCTGCTGATATTCCAAAATGAATTGGGAGGAGAAACCCACTCAAAGAATAAGATGCTTCTGGATTTTTCTGAAGAGACAGTACACCGGAGAGTCTCCCCAAACAAGAATGCTGATAATTCTCTCACGCTGTGTACAAGCAGAAAATGATGACTAAAAATCAAAACCAGTCTTAGTCATTATTCTTCTGCCTGAGTTGTCACTAATGCCTCCTCTTCTTACTGGAGCCCAGGCACCTTTAAATCTTCACAGCCTTCAGACTCTTGACTGTCATATATCACCTGGCCAAAGAGTTTATTGCACAAGAAACCAATAACGCTGAAGAGCAATCAACCCTCCATCCAGCACCTCATTTTTCACATTTGTACCATATATGATCAGTATTTACATCATACCAACACAGTGGGGAAATACGATCATAAATAAAATGACTTCTATGCCCTTAAGAAGCGCAGGTAAGTAGAAATGTAAATACAGATGCAAAATGAGAGGAAAACTTCTGTGCTAGAGGAGATAATAATGTTCTATGGCAGCAAGAAGAGAGAAAAACAATCATTCATCCTCAGGGAATTAGGAAAAGCTAGGCAAGGGGAAGATGATGTCTGAGTTTTAAGGATAACGATGAGAAGGTGAAGAAATACAGAAAGATTTTTCAAGCATAAGGTACTACAGTGGATGAATGTATAGATAGGGAAGGAAATAATACTAGAAATACAGGTTGAGGCTATTGGGAAGAATTTTACAAACCCTATTCAGTTCAGGGGCAGAATTATAGTTTCAAATCAATTAGGATGTTTCTGTTATGCATTGTGTAGGGCATCATTTTTCTTATAATGGTTTTTAAGAAAAACCATTATTCTATTGGGTCAGGTATCATTATATACCAATCAACCCAGAAACCTGCTGTGCATGAGAAGCATGTTTGGGAAAGGGAAAATAGACGTTAACACTGCAAAAGAAAAAATCAATTAGGATGCTTTGGGCTGGGAAAAAAATTAAAAACTCAAAATGGCTTCCCTAAATATCTCACCTCATGAGAAATATTGAGATAGGTTCCTTTTAAGGTTGTTTATTTCAGAACTCATCAAAACCATAAAGGCCCAGGTCTTTCCTTCTTTCACCTTGGCCACCCTCAATATATTGACTGTGGCTCTGAAACTAATCCCTTCACAGTTGCAAGATGTCTGTAGCAACTCCATACATTACATCTTCACACAACACAGCTCAAAGGCAAGAAGAATGTCTCGTCCTTTTACCCCTTTGTAAATACAGAAGAAATTGTTTCCAGAACACCTTAATAGATATTCCTCCAAGTCTAATGACTAAGAATTATGTTAGATGATTATTATTCCTAAGCCAATTAATAGTGAAGGGGAATGGAATTAACATGATTAGCTGAAAATAATCAAGATTCACCCAGTCCATATTGAAGTATATTGCCCCCAAATGCCAAATTTAAACCTAAGTTTGCTAGTTAGCTAAGGATAAAAGAAGAAAGGTTATCAGGTAGTGATCAAATAGTGTTTTCCACAAGAAATTAGCCTAGGGGAGGAATTATTATTTTGGTATTATCAGGGTTTTCTTTGAAGACAAGATTCATCCTATCTCTGTCTTGCCTTACTCTATCTTCTTTATCATATTATCCTGTTTAACTTCTTCCATCAAATTGATCAATTTCTGAAATTACCATTTTTGTATGCTAATTATATGTATGTCTTCAATCTCATTTCACTGTAAGAGGTCTTTTTCTTGCCTACCACTATATCCCAATGGTTAAAAGAGTGCCCACAATATATAATTTATTGGTGAAATTTATAAATGAACAATATTGTTTTCCTTCTGTGGACAATTCAATTAATGCAAATTTCTTATTTATTGAATACTTATCCTTTTTAAACTATTATATGTATAATTTGTGAAATATATGAAGTCATTAGAGGAAAGACAATAGGACAGACAAAAAGAGAGGTACAGGAGGATTTTTCTTCCAAGGCACAACCTGCCAATCAAAAGTACAACTGGTTGCTTAATTTTAAAGCTTTAATTATCTCTTCTAGACACTATATCAGTAAGAAACCTAACATTCTGACTTTTCTAACTGAAGGGAAAAATGTTTAATAGCCTCAGTTCCTAAATACAGAGATGAATTCAAATTAAATACACAATAGACTTAGGCACATGTAGGAGCACTGTCATGATGTTATATACTACTTAGCCATGTTCAGCATCCAATACCACACTAGCTGCTGCAATCTCTTGCTATGACAGTCTTCTTTGGTTAATTTGATTTCAATTTGTCATACAGAATAAATTCTAAAAACCTTTGTACCTCCCACCAATGCTCATTAAAGATAATATGGATAAATTTCTTAGCTTATTCTGGGTCAGAATGCCATAATTCTGGAGAAGGCACTGGTACTCCAAATATTAAGTGACTAATTTCAAATATCCTTCCACATTCTCCCTACAAGTTTAAAAATCAGTTGGTCAGCCTGGGGCTGTCATAAATTTCCTGGAAAAATAAATGGCTGTCTTTACAGTAATAAGAATAAGAAGGAAAAAGCTGACAAATTCTGAGAATTTAGGAAGTGTCAGACACTATTCTCAGTATTACACATGAAATAATTCAGTTAATCCTCACAACAAACCCATGGAATTATCCCCTTTTGACATAAAGGAAACTGTGGAACAGAGATGCTAAATGGCTTTGCAAAGCTCAGAGTAAGTGGCAAAGACAAGGCTCAAACCCAGCAGGCTGGCTCCAGAATCCCTGCTCTTAACCATTTACATGCATGGTCTTTCAACTCCTCAATTGAATTACTGTCACTGAGGTCACAATGAAAGCAAGCTTTGAAAAGAAAAAAAAAAAAATTTATATAAATTCATTTCCATTCCTCTAATTTTAAAAGAAAAGCAAAAGGAGGTAAACATAGAGCTAGGGAAAGGTGAAAGAAGGTTTCTTCCTATCTTCTCTCCTTTGCACAATTTTCACTAAAGTTCTTGCTAGTGACCTTAGACTAGTATTGAATAGTCAACTTTTCTCAAAACCTCTTCAACATGAAAGTCTCACTCAATTATGTAAAGTAAGAAAAGAAATTAAGTAAACATTATACATCCTATTTTACAGATAAATAATGTACGTATATAAATATGTAGACAGAGATATAAGGAACCCAAGATCTCAAATCTATATTCTGTCTGTAAAGGGGCATCCCTCCATAAAATATTCCTCAGTGATGTGTGTGCACAAAGAACAAAGAGAAGGAGATAAACACTTTACATATTAGCTGGGGCTTTGATTCCAAACTCTACTTTAATTCCCTAATGTATTAGCTGGGCCACAAAAAAAAAAAAAACAACCTACTTTGCCATAGCTGGGGGTAGACCCACAGCTGGAAACTAAATCAGGCTAGAGAGTCTTCTGCATCCTTTCACCCCTAACTTCACACACAAATCGTAGATCTTACCATTTGCTGGGGGTGCTTATTAGACTCCTCTCTTATGTTATTATTGCTCTCATGTATCCACTGGGACAAATGAAATGAGAAATACCACCTTTCAAGACTTTATTTATATCTTTTTCATATTATACCAGAAACTTCCAAATGTACCAAGATAAAATAATCAATTAATTTTATCATGAGATCATTCTCTTAAGTTGAGAATTCACCTCATCTTCTACTTCCCTGCTAGAAAAAGTTTCAGTTAAGTAGCCCAACCAAACCTAGCAGATAAGGCAATGCGATATGACCCAGATGACAGAATGGCCCGAATAATGGGATGCCCATAGAACAAAATGCCTCAAGCTTTATTCTTCACTGTAAAATGTAACCAAGTAAGCTTTTCTCTATTATCAAGTTTATCTTTGTTCTCACAGAGAACAAGATCCAACTGTGGATTTTCTTTGTCTATAATTTCAAGGTATCCAGGATAATCACCTTTCATTTTCTCCAATAAACTCCAGATACCTGGATATATCAATCACAAAAATCAGTATCATTTTTCACACAATGATTTTTACAAACATTATACATATACACATCACAGCCACCTGTCCAATTGGGTGTTATTACCCTTATTTAACTTAAAATATTTTACTTACTTATTTCAATTAAGTAAGGAAATTAAGAATCAGAAAGTTCAAATTACTTGTAAGGCCACACAGCTAATTTAATATCACCCAAAAATCTTTTTTATTTCCCCATTCATTATACTGTCTCATCTGAGCAACTTAATAACTCCCTTCATTTACTCAATGTTATTTCTCTCTCCTTCTTCCCTATTGAATCAACAAATAGGAAAGCATATTCCCAATTACAGCTTTTGTAAATGCAAGAAGGCCAGCCCCTCACCTTTGTGGCACCAATTAGAAACATGCTAGGAAACAACAGAAAACCAGACTGCTGTTTTCACAGCAAACATAAAAGCTATAATAATATTCTAAATTTTGAAAATGCCCATTAAGAGGATTTATGTACTTTATTTAAATTGGTTCTGTTTAATGTGTGATGAGTTCAGATATTTTCCCAACCAGTATTCTGATGTTTTCCATTTTATCAATGACGATAAACTTTTATGTTAAGAAGTTAATTCATTTTTTAAAAGTCAGTTTCCTTTAGTGAAGAAAGTCATCATAAGTTCCCATTTGTTCCTGACTCAATATATAACTTACTTTTGGTGTTATATAGGGCTTTTCCCTGAAATATACTTCTCTGTGTGTTCTCTAGGGTAAGAGTATTTCTCTCAGTGACACCTAGTCATTGAATAGTTGACTTCCAGTCTTGATAGATCATCAATCAGTCTTGCAACTTAGAGTCTTCCACCTCTGGATTTATGTTCAGTGTCAAACTCTAATGACTTTATATGGGTGATTTTTCTTCTTTCAGCAACAGGAAAAGCACTGCTATTAGACCTAGTTTTACATATCCTCTCATTCCGTCTAAAATTTCTGAGTCAAGCTAAGCATCTGCATTTTTTCTCGAAGTCACAGATAAAATGTTTCAAAATATGAAAACAACTCAAATAATATAAAATCTGTTCTCTACATAATTACCAACTTCTGTCTAGGTTGAATAAAGATTTACCCTTTATGGACTCTATTGTTTTATAAAAACAAAGCATGGATATAGAGGAAGCACTTTCTGCCTTTAAAGAGTATTATCTAGACTACAAACTGCTTCACTGTAATGTTCCCTCAGGAACTGAAACAGCATTGGGGAGTTTCCAAAGTTCCACTTAGTTTAAGAGGTAGTCAGTACAAATCTACTCTCTTAAATGGAGATTTTGGACATGGATTTCCTTAATTGAAGGTTCATATCCAGGATATATTAAGAGGGAACTAAAATTTGATGACGCAACATTATACTCTCTAAGGAGAATCTTCTAATTAGAAATCTCCTTACAAGTAAGAGTGGAGCTTAATTAATTTTGAATCCCACTCATTTTATGATGTTCCAGGATGCAATTGCTTTTCTCATATCAGTTCATTGAGTCTCTTTTAGTTTGAATATGATTATACCAGTTTTTTAAAAATATAGTCAAAAGGAGATTCAACGCACATAAAGTTAATTTTAAGTCATTCTAAAACCCTTCTTATTCACTCAAAATTCAGTGACAATTCCAAACTATTTGTGAAGGTCTATTTAAAATATAGTATAATTTAACATATATAGTATTTAAGGATAGGCAATTTTAATAAAGGCTTAAAACAACTATATTCATATTTATGTACGTCCAGTATAATATTTTTTAACTGAACCAATAAAATGTATTATCTCTAAAGAGGTTCTCCCAGTAATTTTAAAATAAGGGGAGGAAATAAAGCTTCCCAGCTTTAGAGTGGGAGGAATATATTGTTCTTGGAAAATATCCATCTCTTTCCTGCTGTTCAATTAATTTCCTACTTTATTTCACTTTTCCTTTCTTCTTTTATAATATTTATATATTTTCCATACGTAAATGATCTTTTTTCCTCTTTAGTTCTTGATATTTCCATAATCTATATGCTTGAAAAATGTAGATTTGAAGCTTGATTAGTGATTCCAGGTAGAGATTTTCTTATTATGTTACTTAGAGACACATGCTGGGGTGTTATATTTAAAGACAGATGGCAAAAATCATATGAACACTCCATGTGGCTAGCTCTGTATCCATCAATTTTCAGCTGAAGAGGCTAGCTCAAGCATCTGCAATAACTGGTAGAAGAGAAAATAAAAATGGAGAAGACTAGAAATTTTCACTCATTAAAAAAGTGGTTTTATTTGCTCTGACACCAAAATATACTGAATTTGAAAGTTCTTCAGATGGTTGTGGTGTAAAGCACTCCTACAGAGAAGTGACTGTTTTCTAAATATACATAGCTCATTTCCTCTGAGTCGGAATTTTAACTGGGAGCCAGGAACAGATACAGCTATCTTAATGTTTTATGGCGCCAGCAAATAGAACTACCTATCATATAGGATTGCTTCATTGCTAGATTCCAAAAGTACTAGGTTCGAAACCAATAATATCACCCACAGATCCTCCCTTCTAGTCGCCCTCATCTTCATCTCAAAAATTTGCTAATGCTGTTAAATGTACATTTCTGCCCCTGAAAACCCTGTGCCTTTCAAGAAGCCAAGAATCTCATCCAAGAAAACAAACTCTCCATTGTTTCTGAGATTCACCAAGTTTCACTTTATCCTTAGGAATCCTGTTCCATCTGTGAAGTCCTGACTACAAGTTAGACCTCTCCAATAAAGCCCCTGCTCCAGTTCCCAGACTCTTTCCAAGGGCAGGTATGTCCCAGGAATCATTACTACCACCATGACTCAGGTGACTCTGACTCCATCTCAGAGTGAAAGAGGACATATGTGCTCAATCACACAAATGTAAGGACATCTAATTTAACATAACAAATTTATACACAGCCATATAAGTATATATTCTCACAGACATGCACACACACACACAGACATGCACATGCACACAGGTACTCTCTCTCACTATTGATGTAGGAAAGTAATAATCCTGAAAGGATGGAATAATACAGTACTATGGACTGAATATTTGTGACCCTTCATAATCCATATATTGAGACCTAATCCCCAATGTGATGATGTTTGAATTTAGGGCCTTTAGGAGCTTATCAGGTCATAAGGGTGGAGCCTTTGTGAATGGGATCAGTCTCCTTATCAAAGAAGCTACAGCAAGATTCTCACCCCTTCCAACATGAGAGGACAGAGAGAAGATGGACCCATCTACCAATGAACCTGAAACCAGACACTGAACCTGTTGATACCTTCATCTTAAACTTCCCTGCCTCCAGACTGTGAGAATAAATGTTTATAATCCATCCACTTTATGTTATTTTGTTACAGTAGCCCAAACAGACAAAAACATAAAGTATGAGAAACAAATATTAGAAGAGTATTAAAATGTTAAAGCAATAAAGTGATCAAATGAAAGCCAAACTGGTTACGAGAGGTTATGAGTAAGAAAGACAAAAAGTAGAAGAGACAGGGATTTGAGGAAATGAAAGAAACAGGAACAGAAAAGATTCTGAGGCAGAGGAAGATAGATGTTTTTGGTCAGCAACGTTACCAGGATAAGCTTACAACTAGTAAACAATATTACTTTCAGTCCTAACTGATGCCTTTGTCTTAGTCTTGAATGCGCTGCTAGTTTAATGCCTTAAACCTGCTCTAAGAGCTCAGATAAAGCTCTCAACTAAAGTTTACCAAGAAATCTCTTGGAACACTTGGAGCATGAGTGCTTGGGAACAGGAGACACACCCAGACAAGAACAAATCTTTCTCTGTACTCAGTTCTGTATCTCTTCTCTTCTCGTCAAAAAAATCTTCTCTGCAGTTCATGAATTCTGCACCTACTACAGGCTGAACTGGTTCTAATATCCACCTTTAACATAGGTGAAAAGGTGGTTCTAATATCCACCTTTAACATAGGTGAAAAGGTTTATTTCAGAACTTTATAAAGACAAATAAAGAAATAATTGACAATAACAGAAACCATACTAGAGAACAAAATCTTAAAAAAAAAAAAAGCTAACCTCAATCATTGAGACAGACACATCTTAGAGTTAATCCAATAAGTCACCTTAGGATGTATGGTCCACTCCTCATTTGCATAATCTCTTCCCGTTGAGTGTGGGCAAGACCTGTGACTTGCTTCTTACCAACAGACTATAACAAAGGTGATGGGCAACCATTCTCTTGACTACATTACATAATATAACAAAAATGATAGAATGTCACTCTCATGGTGACTCCATCTTAGACAACTGAGTTAATTAAATCTCTGGATGAGATCACAGGCCCAACCGCACCTTTATTTCAGCCTGGTTAGACTCTGAACAAAGGACCCAACTAACCCATGCACTGAGTTCTAGCACAAGGAAACTATGGAATAAAAAATGTGTTTTGTTTTGATCTGCCAAATATGTGGTAATTTTTTACACAGAAATAGAAAACTAAAACAAACATACATGTACATAAACCTATTCTGAATTGTTTATGTCAACCTTCCTAATTTTAACCTTCTTAATTTTAACAGTCTCCCTGTATATTATATCAAGCATATTTTTAAATGCCATCACATGTTAAGAATATTTTTACTATAAAAGTTTTTGGAGAGATTTTCATAATTTTGCTTATTTGAGAAGAAATATTTCATTTCATTTTTCCTTGTTATTTTACCTCTATCCTAAGATATGACAGTTGAGTTAAGCTGCAGTTGAACAAGTGATAAAATGTTATGCTCTATGGATATTTCCTTAAATGTTAACTTCTTTTAATTTCTAAGATTTCCAATTCTAGAGTCATTTTTCTGGTTGTACATATATTTGTAGGTCATCTGAAAGTTTATAGCCCTAGAAATTGTGCCTATACTACGTAATGGATAAAATGGCCCTGCACAAAAGCAAATTATAAAGAATAAAAGACAAAGGTGTGAAATTCACTTCTAATTCTACTTCAATAAGCGTTTAATGAAACTTTTTACAAACTCTGGCTGAGGGAAAAATTTCCCTGCTGGTTCTTTTCTTATCCTCTTTTTTTCACGGTCTAATTTGGGATCCTTGGCAGGCCCTATGTTGTGTTCCATCTTGATCTGCGTCTCATGGGAATATGCACTGAAAAGACAGCGCAGTCGCAAAGGCATTTCATTCTTTCTGAAGATAATGTTCCAAATGATCACTCTAAGAGTTTTTATGAATTAATGCGTATAGTTCCAGCTGTTCCCAACCCTATTAGTTACTACACAGATCAGTTCAAAAGCTAAAGTCATGGAGATCTTGTCTCCTTCAATTCTCTTGAAAATGACTCCTCGGTTACCAATTTTTCTGGAAATGACTTCCCTAATTGTCTGAATCAATCTACCAGGCTTTGTGAACATTGCTCTTCTCTCTTCTGAGAAGAACCTACTCTAGGAGGGGTTTTATGTGGTTTTGCTGGGGAGGAAAAGCCTTTCAGGTGCTGAGCACTCCATCCTCAAGATGCTCACTCCCCTCAATATGAACCCAGTTCAGAAGTTATTCACTCCACAATGATTTCCTTATTGTGATATCAAACATCATCTTCCCACTACCGCAGCCAGGATCTTGCTGTTAATCATTTTTTATCAACCGTGTGTGGCCTACATTTTCTCAACCCTTTTTTTTTTTACAACCATGTCTATGACTTTGGAAAGAAACAGACCCCCTAAGGGCAGTTACCAGGTACCAAAAGGAAAGGAGACTAAACAGAACATTTCCACTTAAACAAATCTAAACAGAAAAATATGACAATGGATAATGACATTTGAATGTCATGAAAAGAAAGGCAGTAGCAAAGGCATTTGAAGTACAACTTAAAAGAATGAAGTATAACAGAAGATGGCTAGAAAGTGCCAGGCAGTATTTGCTACATTCTAAAAAGGGATTGCTGGATGTATTTCTCCGTATGTCATTAAGAGGCATGCACTTGTCTTGGGTATCATATCAAGTCACATATAGAGACAGACCTCGATATCATTTTGGACAGTAAAGGAAAGATGTGACAAAAGATTCGCTCTATCAAATTTCCAAGCAAAGATATGAATAATAGAGTCAAAACACCTAATGTTTTTAAATTGTGTATGCTCTTGGGCTTCCCTGGTGGCGCAGTGGTTGAGAATCTGCCTGCTGATGCAGGGGACACGGGTTCGAGCCCTGGTCTGGGAAGATCCCACATGCCGCGGAGCGACTGGGCCCGTGGGCCACAACTGCTGAGCCTGCGCGTCTGGAGCCTGTGCTCCTCAACAAGAGAGGCCGCGACAGTGAGAGGCCCGCGCACCGCGATGAGGAGTGGCCCCCACTCGCCGCAATTGGAGAAAGCCCTCGCACAGAAACGAAGACCCAACACAGCCAAAAATAAATAAATAAATTTAAAAAAAAAAAAAAAAAAAAAAAAAATTGTGTATGCTCTTGATAAAGATTAAATATTCTACTACATCAAAAACCTTTGAAAATCATACAACAATAGTAGTAGTCATTTGTTACATTATTATAATTAATATCAAAATGTAGTATAGTATAATGACTAATCATCATGAATTTTGGAGTCAGATAAATCTGTGTTAGAATTCAGCACCCTCCATTTAGCAGTGGAAGGCCACTGAATGAGTGAATTAAACTTTCTAAGCCTTAGTTTCTTCATCTGTAAAATACAGGAAATAACACTTTTTTCATGGCAAACAATAAATTAGATACTCTTTATATAGTGCTCATCATAGGGTCTAGCAATTAGTAAGTGTTCAGTATCTGCTAGCAAGTTTTATATTTACTTCAAATGAGGAAATTATTATAGAGGAAATTATTTTTTATATTTATATAAAGAGAGGAAATTGTGACGAAAAGGAAAATATAGCCAAAAATAATTAGTTGAAGACAGTGGTGAGATTAAAATACACGTCATAAAGTCATACATACTCTGCTAGATATAAACCATGAATTTAACTCAGAGGTCCCTAGAAGCTGGTGTGAAGAGGAAAACGTGATCAGTCATCTGACTTCAAAAAAAAAAGAAAAAATAGAAAGTCATGTTTAAAAGAAACCCAGATAGGGGAACTCCCTGGCAGTCCAGCGGTTAGGACTTGGTGCTTTCACTGCCATGGGCCCAGGTTCAGCCTCTGTTCGAGGAAGTAAGATCCCACAAGCAGTGCAGCCAAAAATTTTAAATAAATAAATAAATAAAAGAAACTCAGATATTCTAAAAAAAAAAATGTGTCACATCTCTACGTCCTCACAATAAGGCCTCTATGTGAGGTGTAAATACTTTCCTCAATTACTTTTTTACAGTAAAGGAAATAGACAAGTGTTTTGATTTTCTTATAACATCCCTCAAATTTGGCTAATGGAATAATACTAAAATGCACTTTAGTGCCAGTAATTTTAAAATGGTGCAGTTTGGGTGCATGACCCTCTGATGAAAAACAATACATCAATAAATAAGTCTTAGTAATAACCATCTTTCTGTAGCACTTTGAAATCCATGATTATTTTTAATTCTAAAAACTAGGTAAAGCAAGTATATTCATCCTCATTTTATAGATATGGAAATTGAGTCTCAAACAGGCTCTATGATTTGCCCAGAGTTATATAGGAGATCGTAACAGAGCAGAGACTCTATCTTCTGTTTCTTAATCTCATGCCCTTTTCACAAATCCCATTCCCTCTTCACAATAATGTCCTGAAATGGACTGACCATTGGAAAAACATAGAAAGGACTCTAGCTTCTGCCACTCTCAGGGATAGAAGCCATCTTGAACAACCTTGTTTTGACAGATAAAAATCTGATTGGAAAGTCTCAACCAGGCAGAGTTACTTCCATGATACTAGTGACTTGGGGGACTTCACAAAGGTAATTCTTAAAATGCAAGTCATCTACAAGCTATAAGAAAATGCAAGTCATCTATAAGCTATAAGAAAATAATAACAATAATGTTTTTTATTTTCATAGTGCTTTAGATATCTCAAAATATTTGCATATGATAGTTTGTAGTTCCCTAAAGAAGGCTGCCCCTGTTAAGGGGCAGCTTCTTTACAGCAAATGAGATGTCATTCAAGTACACCTTTTTCAGAGAGCTGCAGATTAAGCAAGAGAAAATAAAACCATATATGGACACTCCGAAACAAGATCCTTTTACACAGCACAACCTTAATAGGTGGCTTTTACAAATACATCCACATGGCATAGAAATTACTCATATACTGAAAGAAAATGGTACACGTAGGTGCTTATTAATTTGTAAGCTGATATTTTATAGCACATAAAGAAGAAATGGCAAAACTCGGCAAAGAGTAAACATTTTAAAAAGGAATAATTCATAACATATACTCAGACCTCAAAAAAGATAAAGATTCCAACTGCAGTTTGGAAAGGTTACACTGCTATTTTTAAAGGCAACCCACAACTAAGTGCAAAATCTGGTTTTAGGGAAAATATTTGCTAAGTACTTAAATTATGGAATATTCTGTTTTCCAAAGGATGCAAATATTTGGTCTGTCAATAATTAAGTTTCTGTGTTTCCTGTAGGAAGTTGGTGCAAGGATAAGGAATGGTGGTGTGAAATTCAACAGTTACTAAAATTGAGCAACTTGGAATGAAAAAGGGCTTTTTAAATTTTATTATCTAATATAGTTCTGAATATGGCAATGACCTAAGGATTATGAATATGGAAAACATCTCACTTTGAGTCTAACGTTTTGATCCTAGTACCTCATTTTCTTCCAAGAAAATAATGTAATCAGGTTGAGAGAATACATGCAGAGCAAAGATTAGCCAATTTTAACTAATGCTTTCTGGAAATCGTGCACAGTGTACAATAGGGGCTTTCATTACCTGGGTGACACATGGCTGGTGACAGGAATCTGACTTCACTGATTACTGCAGGCTTCCATCTGGTGGCAAAACATGCTCCTTGTTCATCTGATCCAGGTTGAGATCTTAAGCCAGTGTCTGTCAGGGAACTGTCGTGAAAACAATCAATCCAACAAAACCATAACCTCTCAGAACAAGACAGGTAAATTATTTCTTTGTAATCTATCCAAACCCCAACCAATAACCAAAAAATAGTTTTCTTATTTTTTAATTTTCAACTGAGAAAACAGAGCTGCTATTACAGTTGCATTCTGGAAATTACTATTTTGCTATTCAGACTGTAAAGCTCAAATTTTTTAAAAGGGTATATTGCATTTGTGCTTAAACAACATCTAGCAAAATATATACTCAGTAGATAGCAATTACTTGTGATAATACACCCTTCAGCAAAAGACCTTCCCATGGTCCCATATTTAATATGGAACATAAGAGACTATCACTTGTTTCCTTTACTTATCTTCCTCTCCTGCTTTGTTCCTGTGTTCCTTTTGTTTTTTTCATCTATGAACATAGTTAGGTGATCAACAAAAAGCAAATTTATAAAAATGTAATATTTTTTAATCTATGAAGAGGACTCCAAAGGTGATGGAAAAGCTCATAGAAACATATTTGGTCACTTTTTACTCAAAAATCATTTTGGTTGCCAGATACTGTTTTGATGTATGATACCAATTCTCAGTCTAAATGCAGATTCTGCTCCTATGACAACCTAAGCACAAACGCTTTTCCTTCTCCTGCCATTGAAATAGGTGTTGAGGACAACTTGTATGGCAACATCCTTATTCCCAAGGCCTCTGGACTGGAATGATGAAGTGCAGGTGACAACTTAAACTGGCTGACATTTTCTGGATTTACTTTGTTGGCATCAATAAGGAAATAAGAGGAGTAAAGGGGGAAATATTTATCCTACTTCTAGAAGGAGGTAAGAATGTTAGGAAGAAAACACATCCTCCACTTAAAAGGATTGAAGGAGAGTAAGTGTCATAATGGGAAAGCTAGGGTTCTTTAGAAAAAGGAGATGAAGGGAATAGGAATGGGCAAAAATGGGATGAGGAGTGAATTTGGTAAAATAACAGGATACAAAATTAATGCACAGAAATCTCTGGCATTCCTATACACTAATGATGAAAAATCTGAAAGAGAAATTAAGGAAACACTTCCATTTACCACTATAACAAAAAGAATAAAATACCTAGGAAAAAACCTACCTAAGGAGACAAAAGACCTGTATGCAGAAAACTATAAGACACTGATGAAAGAAATTAAAGATGATATCAACAGATGGAGAGATATACCATGTTCTTGGATTTGAAGAATCAACATTCTGAAAATGACTATACTACCCAAAGCAATCTACAGATTCAATGCAATCCTTATCAAGCTACCAACGGCATTTTTCACAGAACTAGAACAAAAAATTTCGCAATTTGTAATGGAAACACAAAAGATCCCGAATAGCCAAATCAATCTTGAGAAAGAAAAATGGAGCTGTAGGAATCAGGCACCCAGGCTTCAGACTATACTACAAAGCTACAGTAAGCAAGACAGTATGGTACTGGCACAAAAACAGAAATATAGATCAATCAAACAGGATAGAAAGCCCAGAGATAAACCCATGCACATATGGTCACCTTATTTTTGATAAAGGAGACAAGAATACACAATGGA
This sequence comes from Phocoena phocoena, assembly GCF_963924675.1. Taxonomy (NCBI): domain Eukaryota; kingdom Metazoa; phylum Chordata; class Mammalia; order Artiodactyla; family Phocoenidae; genus Phocoena; species Phocoena phocoena. The sequence goes on along the minus strand of NC_089235.1, from coordinate 53,671,577 downwards.
GAAAAGACAGCCTCTTCAATAAGTGGTGCTGGGAAAACTGGACAACTACATGTAAAAGAATGAAATTAGAACACTCCCTAACACCATACACAAAAATAAACTCAAAATGCATTAAAGACCTAAATGTAAGGCCAGACACTATCAAACTCTTAGAGGAAAACATAGGCAGAACACTCTATGACATAAATCACAGTAAGAGTCTTTTTGACCCACCTCCTAGAGAAATGGAAATAAAAACAAAAATAAACAAATGGGACCTAATGGAACTTAAAAGCTTTTGCACAGCAAAGGAAACCATAAACAAGATGAAAAGACAACACTCAGAATGGGAGAAAATATTTGCAAATGAAGCAACTGACAAAGGATTAATCTCCAAAATCTACAAGCACTCATGCAGCTCAATATCAAAACAACAAACAACCCAATCTAAAAATGGCCAGAAGACCTAAATAGACATTTCTCCAAAGAAGATATACAGATTGCCAACAAACACATGAAAGAATGTTCAACATCACTAATCATTAGAGAAATGCAAATCAAAACTACAGTGAGGTATAACCTCAAACCAGTCAGAATGGCCATCATCAAAAAAATTTACAAACAATAAATGCTGGAGAGGGTATGGAGAAAAGGGAACCCTCCTGCACTGTTGGTGGGAATGTAAATTGATACAGCCACTATGGAGAACAGTATGGAGGTTCCTTAAAAAACTACAAATAGAATTACCATATGACCCAGCAGTCCCACTACTGGGCATATACCCTGAGAAAACTATAATTCAAAAAGAGTCATGTACCACAATGTTCATTGCAGCACTAGTTACAATAGCCAGGACATGGAAGCAACCTAAGTGTCCATCGACAGATGAATGGATAAAGAAGATATGGCACATATATACAATGGAATATTACTCAGCCATAAAAAGAAACGAAATTGAGTTATTTGTAGTGAGGTGGATGGACCTAGAGTCTGTCATACAGAGTGAAGTAAGTCAGAAAGAGAAAAACAAATACCATATGCTAACACATATATACGGAATCTAAAAGAAAGAAAAATGGTTCTGAAGAACCTAGGGGCAGGACAGGAATAAAGATGCAGATGTTGAAAATGGACTTGAGGACACAGGGAGAGGGAAGGGTAAGCTGGGATGAAGTGAGAGAGTGGCATGCACTTATATATACTACCAAATGTAAAACAGATAGCTAGTGGGAAGCAGCCGCATAGCACAGGGAGATCAGCTCGGTGCTTTTTGACCACCTAGAGGGGTGGAATAGGGAGGGTGGGAGGGAGACACAAGGGAGGGGAGATATGGGGATGTATGTACACACATAGCTGATTCACTTTGTTATAAAGCAGAAACTAACACACCATTGTAAGCTATTATACTCCAATAAAGATGTTTAAAAAAAAAAGGATGAGGATGAAAGGAATTTTCTTAATGGCAGAAGGTACATCAGAAGGGTTTAGGAAGCCTGTGAGATGCGGGAGACTGGGTCAAACAATGGAGGCAGATGGACAGGGGAACGGTATAGTAATGAGTCCTGGTGATGGATGACATAGGCAGTTGAGGTTCTAAAGGTGACTAATCAGAAGAGGGATGTGAACCGTGATGGGATTAGTCCTGAGAAGGCCTTGAGAGACATCTGGTATGTTCATGATGGATGTTCTGAGCCCAAGGAATGAGTGAACACCTTCTCAGAGGACTTTGGCCAGAACCCCCAGCCACTCAAAGGCCTCTTCTCTCTTAACAGCAAAGCAGCGGTGCAGTCTAAGAAAGGACAGATCCTTGTAGACTAGGAGGCCAGGACCTATTGCTTTCCTTAGTGAGTGTGGTGTGATACCTAAAGAACTTCCATCATAAAAGTGATGGAAAAACTAAACCATTGCAGGATGTTTTGTCCTTGTGATAATGGATATATTATATTCACTAATATAGGATACTAAAGGAATCTGTTATTGTTCTCTTCCCTTTCCCCCAAAAGTGACTAAAACTTGGTACTCTACCTCAGGCCTCTCTGCCTCAGAGAATCTGAGATTTGAAAGTAAAATCTGCTATGCATAAGCAATAACTCCCCCACAGGTTAAATCTGAGGTGAAGACACTTGGATGAACAGGATAAAGAAGACCAGTGAAAGAGAAGTTTCCTCAGGCAAGGTAGGCTCTAGGGGCTTGGGGAGATGCCATGAATGCAGGTAATATCCCTGATGGTAATGCCTTGTGGGATATCCATGGAGGCCAAGAACCGGTCAAAGGTCTTTAGGGACCAAACGTATGGTCCATGCATCCTCCCTAGGATTGCTGGAGAATGCATTTCTGAGCTTGCAGAAAGCAAGAGGGCTTGGTAGGTGGTGGAGGGAAAAATGGAAAGTAGCTTTTCCAGAAAAAGGAGCTACACGAACAGGGAGGGCCATTCCACCTCCCACATCTTTCTATATGCACATAAGTATCCTTCTTCCCCCTTCCAAATTTGGAATCCAAGGAGTGAGAAGACAATTAAAACACGTGACTGAGATTTCATTTCTCACCTCCTAAGAGAGTAGGGGCACGGAGACTGATTTTATTTGAGTTAGAAAATTAAACCAAAATAACATTTCCTGTACTGATGTGTGAGAAGAAAATACTTATCACTTCCACACATAAAAAGTCCTTGCAAGTTATTTATGTTGGTTATTAGTTCAACTCCTCTCAATCTTCCAAAGTTGCTATCAAATCAGGATGTGCTGAAAGCCTACCATGTGCCAGGAGCAGTACATATATTACATGATTTAATCCTCACAACTTTTCCAAATAAATAGCATCAAACCTATTTTTGAATTGAGGAAGTGAACTCAGACAGATTAAGAAATTTGACAAAGGCCTCATAGATGGTAAGATGCTAGTCAAGATTAAAGTCTAAGGTTGTATAAATCCAAAATTCATGTTCTTTTATTTCACCATGCTGCTACAAAAAACATACATGGAAGTTTTTTTGTTTTTGTTTTTGTTTTTTGCGGTACGCAGGCCTCTCACCGCCGTGGCCTCTCCCGTAGCGGAGCACAGGATCCGGATGCGCAGGCTCAGCGGCCATGGCTCGCGGGCCCAGCCGCTCCGTGTTATGTGGGATCTTCCCGGACCGGGGCACGAACCCGTGTCCCCTGCATCGGCAGGCGGACTCTCAACCACTGCGCCATCAGGGAAACGCGGAAGTATTTTTTAATAAATAAAATGATACATAAATGAAAGCATAATCATTATTATGTTAAAGACTCTGGGGATCAGAGAACATAGGCATAGTATTCTCAGAGCTTTTTCTCATTTCCAGGCATAACAAGGGTACATGCGATTTTGAAGCAAATCACTTTGGGAGTAAAATGTAAAGAAATTATATTTCTCTCTTAAAATATTGTTTCATAATGGTCAAATGTGGTTTTATAAAGAGTCAGGTATTCAGACAGGCTGTCAGAGTAGCTTCAATTCTCTTTTAAAAGTGATCAGATCATTAGAACAAGCAATAGAACCAAGGTTATGTAAAATTAAATTTACTAGTAAAAAATCAGTTTTTAACCCAAGCTAAAGGAAAAAAAAAGATAAAAGTCACTAACTTCAGATTGGAAGAAAGTTCAGGGAAATGTACATTAATCCATGTAAGGGATACATGTAAGATCTATAGTTGTTCTTAATTCAGCACTGAAAAGAAGACCCTGACTTCAGAAAAGCTCATGAAATTGACATAACTTCAGTGAAAGTAAATATGAGCCTCAGATAGGGATTTAAAACTGTGTTCCACTCAAGTCTGGAAGTTAAAATTTGGTGGTACTTAAAATCAGATTTTTAGGGCTTCCGGGAAGATGGCGGAAGAGTAAGACACGGAGATCACCTTCCTCGCCACAGATACACCAGAAATACATCTACACGTGAAACAACTCCTACAGAACACCTACTAAACGCTGGCAGAAGAACTCAGACCTCCCAAAAGACAAGAAACTGCCCACGTACCTGGGTAGGGCAAAAGAAAAAAGAATAAACAGAGACAAAAGGATAGGGACGGGACCTGCACCAGTAGGAGGGAGTTGTGAAGGAGGAAACGTTTCCACACACTAGGAAGCCCCTTCGCGGGCGGAGACTGCGGGTGGCGGAGGGGGAAAGCTTCGGAGCCGCGGAGGAGAGCACAGCAACAGGGGTGCAGAGGGCAAAGCAGAGAGATTCCCGCACAGAGGATGGGGACCGACCGGCACTCACCAGTCCGAGAGGCTTGTCTGCTCACTCGCCGGGTCGGGCGGGGCTGCGAGCTGAGGCTCGGGCTTCGGTCGGAGCACAGGGAGAGGACTGGGGTTGGCGGCGTGAACACAGCCTGAAGGGGGTGAGTGCGCCACGGCTGGCCGGGAGGGAGTCCGGGAAAAAGCCTGGACCTGCCGAAGAGGCAAGACACTTTTTCTTCCCTCTTTGTTTCCTGGTGCGTGAGGAGAGGGGATTAAGAACGCTGCTTAAAGGAGCTCCAGACACGGGGGCGAGCCGCGGCTAAAAGCGCGGACCCCAGAGACAGGCATGAGACGCTAAGGCTGCTGCTGCCGCCACCAAGAAGCCTGTGTGCGAGCACAGGTCACTATCCACACCCCTTTCCGGGGAGCCTGTACAGCCAGCCGCTGGCAGGGTACCGGGAACCAGGGACAACTCTCCCAGGAGAAATCACGACGCGCCTCACAGTAGTGCAACGTCACGCCGCCCTCTGCCGCCGCAGGCTTGCCCCGCCCTCTGTGCCCCTCCCTACCCCACCAGCCTGAGTGAGCCAGAGCCCGCGAATCAGCGTCTCCTTTAACCCCGTGCGGTCTGAGCGAAGACCAGACGCCCTCTGGTGACCTACACGCAGAGGCGGGGCCAAATCCAAAGCTGAGCCCCTGGGAGCTGTGAGAACAAAGAAGAGAAAGCAGCCTCAGGAACAGCTCATTAAATCTCCACAGTCAACTTGATGTACCCTGCATCTGTGGAATACCTGAATAGAAAACGAATCATCCCAAATTGAGGAGGTGGATTTTGAGAGCAAGATTTATGACTTTTTCCCCTTTTGCTTTTTGTGAGTGTGTGTGTATGCTTCTATGTGAGATTTTGTCTGTATAGCTTTGCTTCCACCATTTTTCCTAAGGCTCTATCTGTCCATTGTTTTTTGTTTGTTTCTCTTAATAATTATTTTTTTATTTTAATAACTTTAATATATTTTATATTTATTTTATTTTACTTTATCTTCTTTCTTTTTTCCTTCCTTCCCTCCTTCCTTCCTTCCTCCCTCCCTCCCTCCCTCCCTCGTTCCTTTCTTTCTTGCTACTTCTACTAATTCTTTCTTTCTACTTTTTCTCCCTTTTATTCTGAGCCGTGTGGATGAAAGGCTCTTGGTGCTGCAGCCCGGAGTCAGTGCTGTGCCTCTGAGGTGGGAGAGCCAACTTCAGGACACTGGTCCACAAGAGACCTCCCAGCTCCACATAATATCAAATGGTGAAAATCTCCCAGAGATCTCCATCTCAACAAGAGCACCCAGCTTCACTCAACGACCAGCAAGCTACAGTGCTGAACATCCTATGCCAAACAACTAGCAAGACAGGAACACAACCCCACCCATTAGCAGAAAGGCTGCCTAAAATCATAAAAAGTCCACAGACACCCCAAAACACACCAACAGACGTGGACCTGCCCACCAGAAAGACAAGATCCAGCCTCATCCACCAGAACACAGGCACTAGTCCCCTCCACCAGGAAGCCTACACAACCCACTGAACTAACCTTAGCCACTGGGGACGGACACCAAAAACAATGGGAGCTACAAACCTGCAGCCTGCAAAAAGGAGACCCCAAACACAGTAAGATAAGCAAAATGAGAAGACAGAAAAACACACAGCAGATGAAGGACCAAGACAAAAACCCACCAGACCTAACAAATAAAGAGGAAATAGGCAGTCTACCTGAAAAAGAATTCAGAATAATGATAGTAAAGATGATCCAGAATCTTGGAAACAGAATAGACAAAATTCAAGAAACATTTATCAAGGACATAGAAGAACTAAAGATGAAACAAACAATGATGAACAACACAAAAAATGAAATGAAAAATACTCTAGATGGGATCAATAGCAGAATAAATGAGGCAGAAGAACGGATAAGTGACCTGGAAGATAAAACACTGGAAATAACTACTGCAGAGCAGAATAAAGAAAAAAGAATGAAAAGAACTGAGGACAGTCTCAGAGACCTCTGGGACAACATGAAATGCACCAACATTCGAATTATAGGGGTTCCAGAAGAAGACGAGAAAAAGAAAGGGACTGAGAAAATATTTGAAGAGATTATAGTTGAAAACTTCCCTAATATGGGAAAGGAAATAGTTAACCAAGTCCAGGAAGCACAGAGAGTCCAATACTGGATAAATCCAAGGAGAAATATGCCAAGACACATATTAATCAAACTGTCAAAAATTAAATACAAAGAAAACATATTAAAAGCAGCAAGGGTAAAACAACAAATAACACACAAGGGAATCCCCATAAGGTTAACAGCTGATCTTTCAGCAGAAACTGCAAGCCAGAAGGGACTGGCAGGACATATTTAAAGTGATGAAGGAGAAAAACCTGCAACCAAGATTACTCTATCCAGCAAGGTTCTCATTCAGATTTGATGGAGAAATTAAAACCTTTACAGACAAGCAAAAGCTGAGAGAGTTCAGCCCCACCAAACTAGCTGTACAACAACTGCTAAAGGAACTTCTCTAGGCAAGAAACACAAGACAAGGAAAAGACCTAAAATAACGAACCCAAAACAATTAAGGAAACGGGAACAGGAACATACATATTGATAATTACCTTAAATGTAAATGGACTAAATGCTCCCACCAAAAGACACACATTGGCTGAATGGATACAAACACAAGACCCATATATTTGCTGTCTACAAGAGACCCACTTTAGACCTAGAGACACATACAGACTGAAAGTAGGGGGATGGAGAAAGATATTTCATGCAAATGGAAACCAAAAGAAAGCTGGAGTAGCAATTCACGTATCAGACAAAATAGACTTTAAAATAAAGACTATTAGAAGAGACAAAGAAGGACACTACATAATGATCAAAGGATCGATCCAAGAAGAAGATATAACAATTGTAAATATTTATGCACCCAACATAGGAGCACCTCAATATATAAGGCAAATACTAACAGCCGTAAAAGGGGAAATCAACAGTAACACAATCATAGTAGGGGACTTTAACACCCCACTTTCACCAATGGACAGATCACCCAAAATGAAAATAAATAAGGAAACACAAGCTTTAAATGATACATTGAACATGATGGACTTAATTGATATTTATAGGACATTACATCCAAAAACAACAGAATACACATTTTTCTCTACTACTCACGGAACATTCTCCAGGAGAGATCATATCTTGGGTCACAAATCAAGCCTTGGTAAATTTAAGAAAATCGAAATCGTATCAAGTATATTTTCCGACCACAACGCCATGAGACTAGATATCAATTACAGGAAAAGATCTGTAAAAAATACAAACACATGGAGGCTAAACAGTACACTACTTAATAACGAAGTGATCACTGAAGGAATCAAAGAGGAAATCAAAAAATACCTAGAAACAAATGACAATGGAGACACAACGCCTCAAAATCTATGGGATGCAGCAAAAGCAGTTCTAAGAGGGAAGTTTATAGCAATACAATCCTACCTTAAGAAACAGGAAACATCTCGAATAAACAACCTAACCTTGCACCTAAAGCAATTAGAGAAAGAAGAACAAAGAAACCCAAAGTTAGCAGAAGGAAAGAAATCATAAAATCAGATCAGAAATAAATGAAAAAGAAATGAAGGAAACGATAGCAAAGATCAATAAAACTAAAAGCTGATTCTTTGAGAAGATAAACAAAATTGATAAACCATTAGCCAGACTCATCAAGAAAAAAAGGGAGAAGACTCAAATCAATAGAATTAGAAAGGAAAAAGGAGAAGTAACAACTGACACTGCAGAAATACAAAAGATCATGAGAGATTACTACAAGCAACTCTATGCCAATAAAATGGACAACCTGGAAGAAATGGACAAATTCTTAGAAATGCACAACCTGCCAAGATGAATCAGGAAGAAATAGAAAATATGAACAGACCAATCACAAGCACTGAAATTGAAACTGTGATTAAAACTCTTCCAACAAACAAAAGCCCAAGACCGGATGGCTTCACAGGCGAATTCTATCAAACATTTAGAGAAGAGCTAACACCTCTCCTTCTCAAACTCTTCCAGAATATAGCAGAGGGAGGAACACTCCCAAACTCATTCTATGAGGCCACCATCACCCTGATACCAAAACCAGACAAAGATGTCACAAAGAAAGAAATCTACAGGCCAATATCACTGATGAACATAGATGCAAAAATCCTCAACAAAATACTAGCAAACAGAATCCAACAGCATATTACACGGATCATACACCATGATCAAGTGGGGTTTATTCCAGGAATGCAAGGATTCTTCAATATACGCAAATCAATCAACGTCATACACCATATTAATAAGCTGAAGGAGAAAAGCCATATGATCATCTCAATAGATGCAGAGAAAGCTTTCGACAAAATTCAACACCCATTTATGATAAAAACCCTCCAGAAAGTAGGCATAGAGGGAACTTTCCTCAACATAGTAAAGGCCATATATGACAAATCCACAGCCAACATCATCCTCAGTGGTGAAAAACTGAAAGCATTTCCACTAAGATCAGGAACAAGACAAGGTTACCCACTCTCACCACTCTTATTCAACATAGTTTTGGAAGTTCTAGCCACAGCAATCAGAGAAGAAAAGGAAATAAAAGGGATCCAAATCAGAAAAGAAGAAGTAAAGCTGTCACTGTTTGCGGATGACATGATACTATACATAGAGAATCCTAAATATGCTACAAGAAAACTACTAGAGCTAATCAATGAATTTGGTAAAGTAGCAGGATACAAAATTAATGCACAGAAATCTCTGGCATTCCTATACAGTAATGATGAAAAATCTGAAAGTGAAATCAAGAAAACACTCCCATTTACCATTGCAACAAAAAGAATAAAATATCTAGGAATAAACCTACCTAAGGAGACAAAAGACCTGTATGCAGAAAATTATAAGACACTGATGAAAAAAATTAAAGATGATACAAATATATGGAGAGATATACCATGTTCTTGGATTGGAAGAATCAACATTGTGAAAATGACTCTACTACCCAAAGCAACCTACAGATTCAATGCAATCCCTATCAAACTACCAATGGCATTTTTCACAGAACTAGAACAAAAAAGTTCACAATTTGTATGGAAACACAAAAGACCCCGAATAGCCAAAGCAATCTTGAGAACGAAAAACGGAGCTGGAGGAATCAGGCTCCCTGACTTCAGACTATACTACAAAGCTACAGTAATCAAGACAGTATGGTACCAGCACAAAAACAGAATGATAGATCAATGGAACAGGATAGAAAGCCCAGAGATAAACCCACGCACATATGGTCACCTTATCTTTGATAAAGGAGGCAGGAATGTACAGTGGAGAAAGGACAGCCTCTTCAATAAGTGGTGCTGGGAAAACTGGACAGGTACAGGTAAAAGTATGAGAGTAGATCACTGCCTAACACCATACACAAAATTAACACCACACACAAAAATAAGCTCAAAATGGATTAAAGACCTAAATGTAAGGCCAGAAACTATCAAACTCTTAGAGGAAAACATAGGCAGGACACTCTGTGACATAAATCACAGCAAAATCCTTTTTGACCCACCTCCTAGAGAAATGGAAATTAAAAAAAAACAAAAAAAACAAATGGGACCTAATGAAACTTCAAAGCTTTTGCACAGTAAAGGAAACCATAAACAAGACCAAAAGACAACCCTCAGAATGGGAGAAAATATTTGCAAATGAAGCAACTGACAAAGGATTAATCTCCAAAATTTATAAGCAGCTCATGCAGCTTAATAACAAAAAACAAACAACCCAATCCAAAAATGGGCAGAAGACCTAAACAGACATTTCTCCAAAGAAGATATACAGACTGCCAAAAAACACATGAAAGAATGCTCAACATCATTAATCATTAGAGAAATGCAAATCAAAACTACAATGAGATATCATCTCACACCAGTCAGAATGGCCATCATCAAACAATCTAGAAACAATAAATGCTGGAGAGGGTGTGGAGAAAAGGGAACACTCTTGCACTGTTGGTGGGAATGTAAATTGATACAGCCACTGTGGAGAACAGTATGTAGGTTCTTTAAAAAACTAAGAATAGAACTACCATATGACCCAACAATCCCACTACTTGGCATATACCCTGAGAAAACCATAATTCAAAAAGAGTCATGTACCAAAATGTTCATTGCAGCTCTATTTACAATAGCCCGCAGATGGAAACAACCGAAGTGTCCATCCTCAGATGAATGGATAAAGAAGATGTGGCACATATATACAATGGAATATTACTTAGCCATAAAAAGAAACGAAATTGAGCTATTTGTAATGAGGTGGATAGACCTAGAGTCTGTCTGTCAGAGTGAAGTCAGAAATTGAAAGACAAATACCATATGCTAACACATATATATGGAATTTAAGGGGAAAAAAATGTCATGAAGAACCTAGGGGTAAGACAGGAATAAAGACACAAACCTACTAGAGAATGGACTTGAGGATATGGGGAGGGGGAAGGGTAAGCTGTGACAAATTGAGAGAGAGGCATGGACATATATACACTACCAAACGTAAGATAGATAGCTAGTGGGAAGCAGCCACATAGCACAGGGAGATCAGCTCAGTGCTTTGTGATCGCCTGGAGGAGTGGGATAGGGAAGGTGGGAGGGAGGGAGACGCAAGAGGGAAGACATATGGGAACATATGTATATATATAACTGATTCATTTTGTTGTAAAGCAGAAACTAACACACCATTGTAAAGCAATTATACTCCAATAAAGATGCTTAAAAAATCAGATTTTTATAATAAATGAATGTTAGTGTGTTTATACTTTATTAACTCAAATTATTGTATAATTACTCAACAGATGGTTGAAAAGCAACAATGTGCCAGAAGGGAGGTGAAGAGTTGGGAGAAAGGGCAGAACAAGGACAAGACTGAGACTCAAACAAGAAGGAGGGAGTCAGAGAACAGATTCCCAGGTCGTTCCAGAGAGGAGGCCCATGTGGTCAAGACACAGTGTTTTAGGACCCAACTCTCACAACAGAGGTTCTGGAACTAGTTAGCAGCATGGTTTTCAATCAAGAAGGTAGGATGGAGTAACCAGGAGATTGCTACACATTAGATTCCCAAGCAAGAAATAGTTGCTTTACAACAGATCAATAAATATGACCCCCCCAAACAGAAGATTGGTTCAATCTTAGGGTAACTGGCCCAGCTAGTCAAATAGTTGAAGTCAGGACTCCAGTTCTGGAAAAAGGGGGAGACAAGACAAAGACACTACTTAGACTGAATGAGAACAGATCCTGGGTCGATACCCAGACCTGGGGATTGGCCCAAAACCGTAGGAAAAGAATAACAGATGAGGATTTTTGGATGTTTGGTCTTCTGAGCTTGTCAAAAACCCGAAGTTCTTCCCTTGTGCACCAGATGCCGAGTCTATGGATGGAAAAGAACGTAGTGGGACAGGGTAGGGAGAACTGTACAGAGGTAAAGAAGTTGAAATCGAGTGCAGTAGTCATTACTAGAACACCAGATTTATTCCAGTCTCCAATCAGCCATGTCAAACATGAGGAGGGTAGAGAAAGGGAAGCTTTGTTGAAGGCTTTTAAGTCACACACAGGCCCTGTGAAAATTAATTCCTTTTCCAGGGAGAATATGAGTTTATAGCCAGACACAGCTTGGTATAGCTGGAAAGACAGAAGCTAACAAATATATCATACCAAATGAAATGAACACATTTTAAAGCACCTATCTCCCCTTCGGAAATTGCTCACATTAGATACTATATTCATTTAAACTAAACTGCGTTGTTTTCTCCCATTCAAATGTAAAAGTGTCCTAAGAAATTTAAAGGCGACCATTCAGCTGCTGTGACACAGCTGCTGTGTCACTAAGCAGGTTAGCTAAGAGTTAGCTAAGAGAAGGGGAGGTTAAGAGGCACCTTGCAGAAGCCAATGTCAAAAGCCACTTATGTGGCCCAGGCTCCTGACTTCAACCCAGATGTCAAGATCAGTTCATTACTGGGGATTCTCCCTGCCCTGTATCTTGTCCAAAATGGATTAGCATCTTCAGAGCATTATTATCCCCTCTTTACTTTCTTATCATATTAACTTTCTTCCACAAAAGAAAACTCTTGCTGACATACATGTTTGATTAGAAGCTTTCATATATTCCAATATGAAATGTTCCCTCTCAACCAGGGCTCATGAAATATACATCAAACAAGTTCTTTGTGCAGCATAAAACAAATTTCAATACTCCTCTTCAAGTAAAATAATAACAGCGTTAGACTACTTCTAATTCCTATAATTGGCTTCTGGAGGTAGTTATTATAACCCAAGGATATACATACATGCAAATTCGATTTTTCAATAAACCTAACCTGCCAGCCTGGGAATTCCAAAGACCAAGGATAATGACTTTTTTGGCTTTTGCTCCAATAATCTTACTAGGAGACATTAGATTGGGGTATTTTTCAGTCACCTTACTTGTAAAATTTTGAGAGTCATCAGGAGATGATGAAAAACGTGGCTTTGGTGACATTACCAGGGAGCTTATGTCTCATGAAAAGGTAGAAAACTCGGGAATACTAAAGAGTAAAGGGAGGGCAGAGGAAAGACACACACTGTTATGCTATGAACATTTTGACTCAAATGTTGAATCCTGACCCTCAGAGGTGATGCTTGGAAGAGTGGGGTCTTTGGGAGGTGATTGGGTCATGACAGTGGAGCCTTCATGAATGGAATTAGCCTTATCAAGTGATCCCACAGAGATCCTTAGCCTCTTCTACTATGTAAGAATACAGCAGGAACATGCTGTCTAATAACCAGGAAAATCACCCTCACCAGAACACAACCATGCTAGCACCTTGATCTTGGACTTTCCAGCCTCCAGAACTGTGAGAAATAAATTTCTGTTGTTTATAAGCCACCCAGTATATGGTATTCTGTTATAGCAGCCTAAAGAGACTAAGAGAGAAATTGGTACCAAGAAGTGGGGTACTGTTGTAACAAATATTTTAAAATGTGGAAGCAGCTTTGGAACTAGGTAATGGGCAGAGGCTGGAAGAATTTTGAGTTTCATTATAGCAGAAGTCTCCTTTGCCATGAACGGACTATTAAGGGCAATTCTGGTGAGAGCTCAGAAGGGAAAAAGGAGAGCTGTCAAGAAAGCCTCAACTTCTTAGAGAATACCTAAGGAATTATAAACAGAATGTTGATAGAAATATATGAACCATAAAGGCCATTTGGATGAGGTCTCAGATGGAAATGGGGAACATGTTACTGGAAACTGGAGGAAAGGCTATCCTTGTTATAAAACGGCAAAGAATTTCGTTGAATTGTGTTCATGTGCTGGTGTTTTATAGAAGGTAGAAATTGCAAGCTATGAAATTTTATCTTTAGCCAAAGAGATTTCTAAGCAAGGTTTGAAGGTGCGACTTGACTCCTACTGATTGCTTATAGTAAAATGTGAGAAGAGGGAAAATTACTTAAAGATGGAACTGTTAATCAAAAATGAAGCAGAAGGCTTCCCTGGTGGCGCAGTGGTTGAGAGTCCGCCTGCCGATGCAGGGGACACCGGTTCGTGCCCCGGTCTGGGAGGATCCCACATGCCGCGGAGCGGCTGGGCCCGTGGGCCATGGCTGCTGAGCCTGCGCGTCTGGAGCCTGTGCTCCACAATGGGAGAGGCCACGGCGGTGAGAGGCCCGCGTACCGCAAAAAAAAAAAAAAGAATCAGAACTCAGACATTTGGGAAATTCTCAGCCTATCCATACTGTAAAAAATAAGAACACTGAGGGTGTGGCCATGTGACCTTTTCTTTCCTTTTTTTTTTTTTTTGACAAACATATCAACATAATTAATTTTCTCCTAGATTTCAGCTCTTAAGAAGAATGACTGCCAAATAGATACTAAAACATTGCTTATTTTTTTATTTAGGTAAATATCACCACCCAAGTGACCTTTTCATGAGGAGATTAGTATGGATCAGTCATCTCTATAGAAACCAGGTGTCATTCTTTGCAACAATGGAAGGATGACTCTGAAAGCAATTCAGAGATCTTCAGCGTTGCCACTTCCATCACAGGTCAGAGTGCACAGGCTTGGGGGTGTGGATGCCTTCACCTAGGTTTCAAAGGGCCACCTGGCAGAGCCACGGGAATAGGACCCCAAACTGCCAGAGCTTCGGAGCCCCAGCAGAGAGCCATGGCATGTGTGGAGCCCCACCAAGTGGTGGGGGTAAAATTGCCACCCCCTGTGGATATGGAAGGCAGAACACTGAGTTCAAGAGGACTGTTCTTGAGACATGGTCTAATGGAATTTGCTCCGTTAGGTTTTGGACTTGCTTGGGACCTATCACTCCTTTCTTCTGTTAAAAGATAAACTGAGGTGGGCTTCCCTGGTGGCGCAGTGGTTGAGAGTCCACCTGCCGATGCAGGGGACACGGGTTCGTGCCCCGGTCCGGGAAGATCCCACGTGCCACGGAGCGGCTGGGTCCGTGAGCTATGGCCGCTGGGCCTGCGCGTCCGGAGCCTGTGCTCCGCAACGGGAGAGGCCACAACAGTGAGAGGCCCACGTATCGCAAAAAAAAAAAAAAAAGATAAACTGAGGCATATTAAAAATTTTCAGAATTTATTTGAACAAAAATTAGTTGGAATCAGGTGGCACCAAACCAGAAGTAGTTAGAATCACTTCACCAACAGAAGCTAGAGGAAAAACTTTTATAGAGAAGATGCAGAAGCAAAGCATAGCAATTATTTGATTGGCTACAGTTTAAGCAGTTACCTTATTTGGGAAAGCTTAGCTGGCTGTTTGTGATTGGTAGTCCTTAGGTTTCAATTTCTTAACCCTGAGGCGTTACACATTTAAGTTTTGGTCCATTTATGTAGGCTACTATGGCATTAAAGCCACCTCAGTCTCATGGCTTCTTTAATTGATTTAATACTTTTTACCTATTTCCCTCTTTTTAAATAGGAATGTCTGTCCTATGTCTGTCCCACCAGTGCATTTTGGAAGCATATACAGTAGGTCACCTACATACGAAACTTCAAGTTGCGAACTTTCAAAGATGCGAACGTGTGTTCGCATGTCCAATCACGTAAGTTAGTTCACGTGTCTGGCGCACATTGTCACGTGTGTGCATCCTCTACAAGTGGTTGCTGAAATGAAGGCTGCAGCAGCCGTTCAGAATGCAATCCAGTGCTACCGTGTCATCTATGATGAGAAAAAACATCTACTACCCAGACATCACTAGATCGTTTTTTCAAGAGGGCAGATAGAATTGAACGCCAGCCATCAACATCAGGCGTGAGTGAAATTGCAGCTTGCCCTCCGTCTCCTATTGCTGAGGATCCTCAGCTCTACCATCTCCCACCTCCTCTCTCTCCTCCAGCCAGTAACACTTCTTGCCTCTTCACTCGATGCCAGCCCCTGTATGCCAGCTGTTGTCCTGCACTACCGTACTTTTCAAGGTACTGTACTGTAAGATTAAAAATGGTTTCTTTACTTTTTGTGTCTTTTTAATGTATTATTTGTGTGAAAAGTATTATAAGCCTATTACAGTACAGTACTATATAGCCCATTGTGTTAGTTGGGTACCTAGGCTAACTTTGTTGGACTTAGCGAACTAATTAGACACACGAATGCGCTCTCGGAACAAAACTCATTTGTATGTGGGCGACTTACTGTAATTTGTTTGGTTTCACAGGTTCAGAGCTGGAGAGGAAGTTTTCCTCTGTATAAACCTTACCTCAAGTCTCACCGCTATCTGATTTAGGTGATATTTAAATGAGACTTTGGACTTTAGACTTTAGCGTTGATGCTGGAATAAGTTAAGACTTTTAGGGTTGTTGGGGTGAAATGAATGTATTTTGTATGTGAAAAGGACATGAATTTGGAAGGTCCAGGGGGAAAATTCTATAGACTGAACGTTTGTATCCCTCCCTCCAAAATTCCTATGTTGAAACCTAATCCCCAGGGGTGATGATGTTTGGAGGTGGGGCCTTTGGGAGGTGATTAGGACGTGAGCATGGAGCTCTCAAGTGTTAATTCCTTCTGTTTCTCTATCTGGGGCTTTTTCCAGTGCCACAAGAGCTTGTTTGATGTGTAAGCAATGTAGTCCAAGATGCCAGGTAACCCTCAACCAATGAGGGATGAGAGTTGTCGAATAAATAAGCCCGTTTCCTCTTCCACTGATGAGATAACACCGAAGTACATTCCACATGATTTCTCAGAAGATCCCCAGAATTGAGCCCCAGTTGTCCACGCTGGTAACCCACTCATTCATGCTCTCTTCATTGGCTTTTCTACTTTTTCTCTCTCAGTTACCCCACACCATCTCTTGTGCTTTCTAGAATCACCTCCCAAATAAAATATATGTAGTTATTTTACTGTCTCAAGGTCTGATTTGGGGTAAACCCAAACTAAAGAAAATATCTTTCCTTCCTTAATATACAACTTAAGTATGTTTTAGGACTAGAAGTTAGAGCAAAGGAAAATATCCTGGGACAGGTCCAGAAATATGTAGGCCTGACACAGTACCTAAAATCAGATAGCTTTAGTGATAACTTCATCTTTGTATCAGATGCCGGCTTGTAGACAAGATCAGTTCTATTCAGATATAAGGATCTTAATCTCTGACTTTTTGTTTTTTAATTTGCAAAGTGTGAGCCACTGCTATGCTTTGGGGAACAAGATGACTTTATTTTGGCTTCTGTATGTCTCTGCTTCGATCATTTTAGGGGGCATGTCATTTTCTGTGGGACGTGTCATTGCTCTGATAAGCTTCTCCCAAGCCAATGGAAAATGGGGACCACTTTAAATTTTCATTAGCTTCGTGATGCCTCATCTTACTTGTCATCCTGCTTGCCTGCTATTAGAGGGCAATTACTTGATGAGTTCTTTTAGAGGAATGAAAATGCTAAATGGTGTTCACTTAGTGGTAACTTAAAAGTCTGATCTCATTACAGACCCAGAGATCCTGCTATAGGAGAAGCCCAGAGAGAGGTTGAATACACTTATTCAAGTGGAAAGAAGCTAGTTCCTGCTGGGATAGACATTGTAAAATATTCCTAATGGCACCTTCTCTCAAAAAGTTGACATTTGTTAGTCTCAGAGTTCAAGTGAGTGATTCTCTCATTGATTTCTAGATTATTTGAACCACCTTCTAATGTTAAAGTGACAAGACTTCATTTCATAAATTCCAATGGCTAAACCATATCTTCATTCTATCCCTACTTCAAATAGACCTACTCTTAGGTTTGTGATGCCATGTTTACAACTCAGCATTTTGACTCATATGACTTTCTGTGGCTCTTCCAGAATACTGCCCATAGATTTTACTGTTGAACTGATGTCTCTTCTTCTTTTAAAGCATAATAAATATAATAGCTAAACCAAATGACAACAGAGAAATCAAGTGGAAAACTCTAAGAAGACTCCACAAAATCTGCTCAGCTAGAATGAAGACATTGCTCTACCAAGTTGGACAGATTCTATAAGCCATTAGCATGTTTAAACTTTGGGGAAACTCATTTCAGCATTTGCTGTTTGCTTAAACTTGCCTAAGAGACTCAAAATGAAAAGATCACACACAATGAATAGCCACTCCAGTTGACAAGTAGGTATTATGCACCCAAAAGAGGAAATAAAATCAGGGTTGGATCCATAGAATAAGCTTTATGAGCAAGGTGTATATCAGTAGGGAGACTTCCTTATGGAAATAGCACTCATGATACTACACAAAGAAGAGAAATTATATTAACTATGTGCCTTTCCAACCTGTCTGCTTCTCCCAGAATTTCCAGTCAACGAAACACGAGAAGGATCATCCCACTGGGGGCAGGATTTCTGAACTGGAGTCTCATTCTGAATGTTATTATTTTTTAAGGCAGTGATCCAAAAATTGAAAGTTAGGGTAGACTAGTGATTGTACCAATAGCTCAAGCCAAGCTAGAGAGGAGGAAGTGATTGCACATCTGCTCTGAATTTAATGCCAACTTTCCTTCCTGACACTAAGTTCTCAAAGAGCAGAGAGTGGGAGTGCCTAAATCGGGCACCATATAATCAGTCAGCTAGTTACAAATAAACTCATCCAATCTGATATACCTACATGTTATTAGAAAATGAGAATATATTAGTAGTGGTGTTCTGTCCTGTATATATTTTATTCACTCTCATGAGTCTTTAATATTTTAAATATTGTATAGATATAATTAAAAATTTTAACTCATTTGAAAAATATAGTTTCCTCTATTTATAAGATAAATCTGCTGCATTAAGAAGCTAAGGAGGAAAAAAGCTCTGTCATGTTTCTTTCCAAGAATGAGCCAAAGTGGGGCTTTCTACCTTGATACTCTCTAGATATACTAGAACCATGGTCTCAAGTGCCTTATTTTTAAGCAGAGGATATTGTCCTAGATCATTTGTACAGACTCTTGCAACTATAACATTCAATAATTATTCAATGATCACAAATTTTTTTATTTTGACATCCAATTTTGGGTTATTTCATTTTATTCCAAGTCAGAGGCTTTTTCTGTTTTTTAAATAAAACTAGGAATATAGAATTGTTAACTTAGAAATACTCTGCCCAGGATCATCTCCATTTGTTTGTTTGTTTCTTTCTTTCTTTGTTTTATTGGCGTATAGTTGCTTTACAATGTTGTGTTAGTTTCTGCTGTACAGTGAAGTGAATCAGTTCTATGTATACATATATCCCCTCTTTTTTGGATTTCCTTCCCGTTTAGCTCACCACAGAGCACTTAGTAGCGTTCCCTGTGCTATACAGCCGGTTCTCATTTGTTATCTATTTTTGATACACAACAACCATTCAGATTTTCTAGCTAGTTATAATTCAAGAGTCATAACTCTTAGCCATATTTGTGCCACCATGTGCCTGGCATCCTGCAAAGTGCTTTACACATATTGGCTCATTTGATCTGCATGCCAGCTCTGTGAGGAAATCAATTCAGAAAAATAAAAAACTCACCCATTATCTGGCTTTAGAAAGTGACTGAGGCAGGAATGGCTGGCTCAAAGCCCATGCTCTTCAGCATTGCATTATAGTAACTTAATTAAGGGAAAGAAGAAAATCCTTATATCGGGCACAGCCTTTCAGTAGAACAAAGGTGTGGGTTGGCACTTCCTGAGGAGCCAAGAAGCACTAACAGGTGTGCAGTAAAATCCAGACCGACATCCTCGAGATGAACTGCTGTTGTCCTCCCCATTCAAAAAACTTCAGTGGCGGGCTGTAAACAATTCATTTGAAATAGTCATTTAAGATATGAACTATTTGAAAAAGACAAGCAGTTCTACCTGGTACATGAAGATTTATTGATTTATTTTTGTGGTACGCGGGCCTCTCACTGTTGTGGCCTCTGCCGTTGCGGAGCACAGGCTCCGGACGCACGGGCTCAGCGGCCATGGCTCACGGGCACAGCCGCTCCGCGGCATGTGGGATCTTCCTGGGCCGGGGCACGAACCCGTGTCCCCTGCATCGGCAGGCAGACTCTCAACCACTGCGCCACCAGGGAAGCCCTGAAGATTTATTTTGATTTCATCATAACTTCAGGAATGCACAGTGTATTAAACGATTTCAGATTTTCTTTGAGAATGATAAAAGCATAGGCTGAGTTTACTTTTTTTAAATCTTATTTACTTTTGGCTGCATTGGGTCTTTGTTGCTACACGTGGGCCCTCTCTAGCTGCGGCGAGCGGGGGCCACTCTTCGCTGTGGTGCATGGGCTTCTCATTGAGGTGGCTTCTCTTGCTGCGGAGCACAGGCTCTAGGCCTGCGGGCTTCAGTAATTGCAGCACATGGGCCCAGTAGCTGCGGTGCGTGGGCGCTAGAACGTGGGCTCTATCTTCAAGGTCCCTTGTAAAATATTTTCTGTTAATTTCTTTACTTTAGTCCTTATGCCTCTGTTTTTGTTGAATAATAAATTATCTGTCATTGTAAACAAACAAACAAAAAATTACATAGTAAGTGATGCAAAGACTTGAACTCAGATCTTCAGAATGTGAGTGCAGCCTCAATCTCATGGGCAAGAAACAATACCTAATTTTTAAGAATGACTTTAAACAGTATTAGGATATTTTTAATGTGCAACATTAACTTGGAGTAACATTCGGGCACTAGTTTGGAAAAATGTGCAATTGTTTTTCACACATATATTAAACACACAAGTATATTAAATATCTAACATGTTCCAGGTCCGAATCTAGGCATAAGAGAGAGGATAATACAAATGTAGTTATTGCTACCGTGGAGCTCAAAGTCTAGTAAAAGAGAAAGACAAATAATTCCAATGAAATATATGCATTGTAACACTATCAGCAACAATGACTACAGAGAAGAGAGCAACTGCATGTGCTCAGAGATAAAGAAACTCTCACAGAAGAAGAGAGATTTAGGTTGAAACTAGAAGAATAAATAAAATCTTGCTAGATAAAGTGGGAAAGGAGGCTTTCCAGACAAAGGGAACAGTGTGTGAAAATGCTTGGATACAAGAAAAAAAGAAACATAGGTTCAGAGAATTTCAAGTGGTTTATTGTAATTGGAAAATGGAGTTTATGTTTGACGGAAAGGAAATGCTGAATGAATCTGAAAAGAATAGAATGTGGCCATCTAGTCCTAAATTTTCTATGCCACACTCAGGAATTTGGACTTGATATGCAGTGATGAGCCATTGCATTTTAACCAAGAAAGAGACATAATCAGTTGTATGAGAGCACAATAATTTCGGTGGCAAGGTGGAGGTAGGACAAGAATGAGGTGGGAAGATCAGTTAGGAGGATACAGCAATTTTCCAGCTGGTGCTGAAGAGGACTTGGGTTACAGTAGGACTTGGGTAACACTGTAACCCAGTAGGACTCGGGTTACAGTGTCAGTGGGTTGAAACAGTAGATTTAGAGATGCTTTGAATAGAAATCTCTTTTGTAAACTCCCTAGATGGCATAGTCACCATCTCCTCTCCAGAGTCGGAACACTTTGTTCATTCTACAGTGATTATAATATATTTGATTAGATGTCAGTTTCAATTTCTAGAACTGTGATTTCATCAAGGACAGGAAATATGTCTTACTTCTCATGTTCCCACAGCAACAAACATAATATCTGGAACTAACAAGAACTCAGTAAGTTGCTGATAAATGATTACTGATGTGTTCAGAAAATTATTGAGAAATTGTATATGTATAATGGTTACTCTTATGTATCTATTTGGTTAGACTATAGTACCTAGTTATGGAATGGAATTTTAATATAGTGTTGTTGTACAGATATTTT
This sequence comes from Phocoena phocoena, assembly GCF_963924675.1. Taxonomy (NCBI): domain Eukaryota; kingdom Metazoa; phylum Chordata; class Mammalia; order Artiodactyla; family Phocoenidae; genus Phocoena; species Phocoena phocoena. The sequence continues at coordinate 53,650,085 of NC_089235.1, read as the reverse complement.
GTAGATGTGGTAAACATCTACAGTCAGTTGACTTTAAGTAAAGGAGATTTCCTCAACAATGAGGATAATGAGGTGGGCTTCATTCAATCAGTGGGAAGATCATAAAAGCCTTAAAAAAGAAACACTAATTTCCTGGAGAAAGAAGAAATTCTGCCTTGAGACTGCCATCATCCAGTCCTGCCCAAGATGCTGCCAGCCTGCCAGCCTGCCCTACAAATTTCAGACTTACCAGCCCCCACTTTCATAAGCGAATTCAGATTTATCAAATTTCATCTATATATTGATAGATCTTGACGTATTTACAATTAAAGCTTTTGGCTGAAGGAGAGGAGGGGGAGTTAGAAGAGAATGGAACCAGTGTTTGAAACTTAGCTAAATGCCACTTATCAAAATAAGGACCACTAGGAGAAAACCAGTTCAGGTTGAAACAGTGACTTCACTTCTAGACATGCTGAATTTCAGATATATGGAAAATTCCAGCAGATTTGTAGAGGAGACAGATGGAAATAAGAATCTTCAGCTCGTAAGAGAAATTATTATAGTCAAAATATATTATTCAGCCAGAATAAATATAGTTTCTGGCTGCCTAAAAAGCACATACAACACACATTCACAGTCAGGTTGAAATTTACACACCATAACTCATATATAGAAAAGAAAAATCTAGTTCTAGTTATTGTCTGAACATAACTTACCTTCTAACCTATTGCACTCAAAATGTAAAACTTGTAAAATAGCTCAGTGTTAACCTTGCTTAGTAAAATAACTCAGCATCTTCCCATTTAAAGCAATTTCTTCTTGGGTAAATATCTCCTCTAGCCAGAGTTGAAACTCCCTGTCACAGCTGTTCCTCTCTCCACTAACTTTTCCTTCCCTAAGTTTGCTTATCACCAGGACAATCAGATGGGAGAAGAATGAGGGTTGTTTCTGTGTCCCACAAGCTGCCCTTGAGGTTGTCACTGACCTTCACTGAGATGTCCTCTTCCTGCCTACTTACTGGATACTCTATGCTTTCGTGTGCTTATAAGTGAGCCAGATCTATTTGGGATAAATTTGAGCTAGATATATCTGGAATCAAATCTCAGGTAAGTCACTTAGTAGCTGCAGGTCTTTGGGAAAGCTGCTTAACTTGACTGATTTTACCTTACTAATCTGAAAACAGAGTTCTTTTCTACTTCCTAGAGTAAAAAGCAAATTAGAAAGCAATTGTCCAAAGAAGGACCTCATGCCACCTGGAGGAATAGCCACACCCAGTGATAAAACTCTTATACATCAAACAAACAGTGCTCTCCTTATCAGAATCTCAGGTGATAATAAAACTAAGAGTTATTTTCCTCAGCTGAGCCTGTATACAAATACAAAGATTTAGGCACTATACTGTTTAATATCGTACCTGTTGTTTTGTATATCATTCCTGATACGCAATGATGAAGAGGAGAAAAAACTATAAGAAAATTTTCTCCTAGAACATAAAATTTTGTCCACAATCCCACAGGTTTAAGCAAAAAGACTGTACTTTTAGAAGACAAACACTTTTAGGATGAGTAGAAACAATAAGTAATCTAAGATATTTCTTTAAAGGGCTTTGCCTGGGTGGTTCTCACTGGCAGGGGCTGACATCACAGGTGCTTATCCTCTAATAAACCAAATGAAGTCCAATCATTTAATAACAATATGTCCTCTTGGCCTCTTAGCTCTTCCATAGGTGAAGCCAGATTATTTACACCAGGAATCAGCAAGCCATGCAGGAGACATCTGGGACATGTGTCACGAGTTCACAGCAGTGACATCAAGGCAGCCACCCCACCCCACCCCACCCACCCTGCCTAGTGTTTACTTAAGTCCAGACCAGGGGTGTCTGCTGATGATCAGCTGACACCTGTAGTTTCAAAACTGCTACAAAGGAAAGCAAGGAAATATCACAGAACCCAAAAGGAAGCTTTCTTAGGGAGAATGATTCCTACATGCAAAAAAAAAAAAAAACGAAAATTAGCAAAACTATGGTGGTGTAGCTGCTGCTACAATGGCTGCTTTCTGCCCTGCATCAGCATCAGTAGCTGCCAAGACATTTTGAAATGATTCATTTTTAGCAGTAAGGATGAGAATTGGGCTGGCTCTGGGGCTTGGAAGAACCAAAACCCACTGTGAGACACAACACAATGTCTACTGTGTTGACAATTAGTTAACACTGCCTTAGCTTTTTTGCCCTCACTCCATTCATATTATTTAGACTAGAACCTCCCAAATGTAATTTGGAGCCTCCCATCCAAGCTTCCTGAAGAGAGGATCTTCCACAATGATGAATGCCCATTTATTTTCATATGTGATAACACCATATATCTCCTATCAGAAAAACAATTCTGTTTGCATTTTTTAAAATAGTTTATTCTGAGACTGCTGGGGAAGATGGCGGAAGACGCGGAGATCACCTTCCTCCCCACAGATACACCAGAAATACGTCTACACGCGGAACAACTCCTACAGAACACCTACTGAACGCTGGCAGAAGAACTCAGACCTCCCAAAAGGCAAGAAACCCCCCACGTACCTGGGTAGGGCAAAAGAAAAAAGAATAAACAGAGACAAAAGGATAGGGACGGGACCTGCACCAGTGGGAGGGAGCTGTGAAGGAGGAAACGTTTCCACACACTAGGAAGCCCCTTCGCGGGCGGAGACTGCGGGTGGCGGAGTGGGGAAAGCTTTGGAGCCGCGGAGGAGAGCACAGCAACAGGGGTGCGGAGGGCAAAGCGAGGAGATTCCCGCACAGAGTATCAGGGCCGACCGGCACTCACCAGCCTGAGAGGCTTGTCTGCTCACTTACCGGGTCGGGCGGGGCTGGGAGCTGAGGCTCGTGCTTCGGTCGGAGCGCCGGGAGAGGACTGGGGTTGGAGGCGTGAACACAGCCTGAAAGGGCTAGTGCGCCACGGCTGGCCGGGAGGGAGTCCGGGAAAAAGTCTGGACCTGCCCAAGAAGCAAGAGACTTTTTCTTCCCTCTTTGTTTCCTGGTACACGAGGAGAGGGGATTAAGAGCGCTGCTTAAAGGAGCTCCAGAGACGGGCACGAGCTGCGGCTAAAAGCACGGACCCCAGAGACGGGCATGAGACGCTAAGGCTGCTGCTGCCGCCACCAAGAAGCCTGTGTGCGAGCACAGGTCACTATCCACACCCCACTTCCGGGGAGCCTATGCAGCCCGCCACTGCCAAAGTCCCGGGATCCAGGGCCAACTCTCCCGGAAGAACGCACGGCACGCCACACGCTGGTGCAACGTCACGACGGCCTCTGCCGCCGCAGGCCCGCCCCGCACTCCGTGCCCCTCCCTCCCCCGCCCCCCCCCCCCCCCCCCCCCCCCGGCCTGAGTGAGCCAGAGCCCGCGAATCAGCGGCTCCTTTAACCCCGTCCTGTCTGAGCGAAGAACAGACGCCCTCCGGTGACCTACACGCAGAGGCGGGGCCAAATCCAAAGCTTAACGCCTGGGAGCTGTGAGAACAAAGAAGAGAAAGGGGAATCTCTCCCAGCAGCCTAGGAAGCAGCGGATTAAAGCTCCACAATCAACTTGATGTACCCTGCATCTGTGGAATACATGAATAGACAATGAATCATCCCAAATTAAGGAGGTGGACTCTGAAAGGAAGATTTATGATTTTTTCCCCATTTCCTTTTTTGTAAGTGTGTATGTGTATGCTTCTGGGTGAGATTTTGTCTGTATAGCTTTGCTTCCACTATTTGTCCTAGGGTTCTATCCGTCTGTTTTTTTTAATTTTTTTCTTTTTTTTCCCTTAAAAATTATTTTTTATTTTAATAACTTTATTATATTTTATTTTATTTTATTTCACTTTATCTTCATTCTTTCTATTTTTCCTTCCTTCCCTCCTTCCTCCCTCCCTCCCTCCCTCCTTTCTTTCTTTCTACTTCTACTAATTCTTTCTTTCTACTTTATCTCCCTTTTATTCTGAGCCAAGTGGATGAAGCCTCTTGGTGCTGCAGCCAGGAGTCAGTGCTGAGCCTCTGAGGTGGGAGAGCCAACTTCAGGACACTGGTCCACAAGAGACCTCCCAGCTCCACATAATATCAAATGGCGAAAATCTCCCAGAGATCTCCATCTCAACACCAGCACCCAGCTTCACTCAACGACCAGCAAGCTACAGTGCTGGACATCCTATGCCAAACAACCAGCAAGACAGGAACACAACCCCACCCATTAGCAGAAAGGCTGCCTAAAATCATAAAAAGTCCACAGACACCCCAAAACACACCACCAGACGTGGACCTGCCCACCAGAAATACAAGATCCAGCCTCATCCACCAGAACACAGGCACTAGTCCCCTCCACCAGGAAGCCTACACAACCCACTGAACCAACCTTAGCCACTGGGGACAGACACCAAAAACAACAGGAACTACGAACCTGGAGCCTGCATAAAGGAGACCCCAAACACAGTAAGATAAATAAAATGAGAAGACAGAAAAACACACAGCAGATGAAGGAGCAAGATAAAAACCCACCATACCTAACAAATGAAGAGGAAATAGGCAGTCTACCTGAAAAAGAATTCAGAATAATGATAGTAAAGATGATCCAGAATCTTGGAAATAGAATGGAGAAAATATAAGAAATGTTTAACAAGGAACTAGAAGAACTAAAGATGAAACAAACAATGATGAACAACACAATAAATGACATTAAAAATACTCTAGATGGGATCAATAGCAGAATAACTGAGGCAGAAGAACGGATAAGTGACCTGGAAGATAAAACACTGGAAATAACTACTGCAGAGCAGAATAAAGAAAAAAGAATGAAAAGAACTGAGGACAGTCTCAGAGACCTCTGGGACAACATGAAATGCACCAACATTCGAATTATAGGGGTTCCAGAAGAAGATGAGAAAAAGAAAGGGACTGAGAAAATATTTGAAGAGATTATAGTTGAAAACTTCCCTAATATGGGATAGGAAATAGTTAACCAAGTCCAGGAAACACATAGAGTCCCATACAGGATAAATCCAAGCAGAAATACGCCAAGACACATATTAATCAAACTGTCAAAATTTAAATACAAAGTAAACATATTAAAAGCAGCAAGGGTAAAACAACAAATAACACCCAAGGGAATCCCCATAAGGTTAACAGCTGATCTTTCAGCAGAAACTCTGCAAGCCAGAAGGGACTGGCAGGACATATTTAAAGTGATGAAGGAGAAAAACCTGCAACCAAGATTACTCTACCCAGCAAGGTTCTCATTCAGATTTGATGCAGAAATTAAAACCTTTACAGACAAGCAAAAGCTGAGAGAGTTCAGCACCACCAAACCAGCTGTACAACAAATGCTAAAGGAACTTCTCTAGGCAAGAAACACAAGACAAGGAAAAGACCTACAATAACGAACCCAAAACAATTAAGAAAACTGGAATAGGAACAAACATATAGATAATTACCTTAAATGTATATGGACTAAATGCTCCCACCAAAAGACACACATTGGCTGAATGGATACAAACACAAGACCCATATATTTGCTGTCTACAAGAGACCCACTTCAGACCTAGAGACACATACAGACTGAAAGTAGGGGGATGGAGAAAGATATTTCATGCAAATGGAAACCAAAAGAAAGCCTGAGTAGCAATTCACGTATCAGACAAAATAGACTTTAAAATAAAGACTATTAGAAGAGACAAAGAAGGACACTACACAATGATCAAGGGATGGATCCAAGAAGATATAACAATTGTAAATATTTATGCACCCAACATAGGAGCACCTCAATACATAAGGCAAATACTAACAGCCATAAAAGGGGAAATCGACAGTAACACATTCATAGTAGGGGACTTTAACACCCCACTGTCACCAATGGACAGATCATCCAAAATGAAAATAAATGAGGAAACACAAGCTCTAAATGATACATTAAACAAGATGGACTTAATTGATATTTATAGGACATTCCATCCAAAAACAACAGAATACACATTCTTCTCAAGTGCTCATGGAACATTCTCCAGGATATATCATATCTTGGGTCACAAATCAAGCCTTGGTAAATTTAAGAAAATTAAAATTGTATCAAATATCTTTTCTGACCACAGTGCTATGAGACTAGATATCAATTACAGGAAAAGATCTGTAAAAAATAAAAACACATGGAGGCTAAACAATACACTACTTAATAACGAAGTGATCAATGAAGAAATCAAAGAGGAAGTAAAAAAATACCTAGAAACAAATGACAATGGAGACACGACGACCCAAAATCTATGGGATGCAGCAAAAGCAGTTCTAAGAGGGAATTTTATAGCAATACAGTCCGACTTTAAGAAACAGGAAACATCTCGAATAAATAACCTAACCTTACACCTAAAGCAATTAGAGAAAGAAGAACAAAAAAACCCCAAAGTTAGCAGAAGGAAAGAAATCATAAAAATCATATCAGAAATAAATGAAAAATAAATGAAGGAAACGATAGCAAAGATCAATAAAACTAAAAGCTGGTTCTTTGAGAAGATAAACAAAATTGATAAACCATTAGCCAGACTCATCAAGAAAAAAGGGAGAAGACACAAATCAATAGAATTAGAAATGAGAAAGGAGAAGTAACAACTGACACTGCAGAAATAAAAAACATCATGAGAGATTACTACAAGCAACTCTATGCCAATAAAATGGACAACCTGGAAGAAATGGACAAATTCTTACAAAAGCACAACCTGCCAAGACTGAATCAGGAAGAAATGGAAAATATGAACAGACCAATCACAAGCACTGAAATTGAAACTGTGATTTAAAACTCTTCCAACAAACAAAAGCCCAAGACCGGATGGCTTCACAGGCGAATTCTATCAAACATTTAGAGAAGAGCTAACCCCTATCCTTCTCAAACTCTTCCAGAATATAGCAGAGGGAGGAACACTCCCAAACTCATTCTATGAGGCCACCATCACCCTGATACCAAAACCAGACAAGGATGTCACAAAGAAAGAAAACTACAGGCCAATATCACTGATGAACATAGATGCAAAAGTCCTCAAGAAAATGCTAGCAAACAGAATCCAACAGCACATTAAAAGGATCATAAACCATGATCAAGTGGGGTTTATTCCAGGAATGCAAGGATTCTTCAATATACACAAATCTATCAATGTGATAAACCATATTAACAAATTGAAGGAGAAAAAACCATATGATCATCTCAATAGATGCAGAGAAAGCTTTCGACAAAATTCAACACCCATTTATGATAAAAACCCTCCAGAAAGTAGGCATAGAGGGAACTTTCCTCAACATAGTAAGGGCCATATATGACAAACCCACAGCCAACATCATCCTCAATGGTGAAAAACTGAAAGCATTTCCACTAAGATCAGGAACAAGACAAGGTTGCCCACTCTCACCACTCTTATTAAATATAGTTTTGGAAGTTTTAGCCACAGCAATCAGAGAAGAAAGGGAAATAAAAGGAATCCAAATCGGAAATGAAGAAGTAAAGCTGTCACTGTTTGCAGATGACATGATACTATACATAGAGAATCCTAAAGATGCTACAAGAAAACTACTAGAGCTAATCAATGAATTTGGTATAGTTGCGGGATACAAAATTAATGCACAGAAATCTCTGGCATTCCTATACACTAATGATGAAAAATCTGAAAGTGAAATCAAGAAAACACTCCCATTTACGATTGCAACAAAAAGAATAAAATATCTAGGAATAAACCTACCTAAGGAGACAAAAGACCTGTATGCAGAAAATTATAAGACACTGATGAAAGAAATTAAAGATGATACAAATATATGGAGAGATATACCGTGTTCTTGGATTGGAAGAATCAACATTGTGAAAATGACTCTACTACCCAAAGCAACCTACAGATTCAATGCAATCCCTATCAAACTACCACGGCATTTTTCACAGAACTAGAACAAAAAATTTCACAATTTGTATGGAAACACAAAAGGCCCCGAATAGCCAAATCAAACTTGAGAATGAAAAATGGAGCTGGAGGAATCAGGCTCCCTGACTTCAGACTATACTACAAAGCTACAGTAATCAAGACAGTATGGTACCAGCACAAAAACAGATAGATCAGTGGAACAGGATAGAAATACCAGAGATAAACCCACGCACATATGGTCACCTTATCTTTGATAAAGGAGGCAGGAATGTACAGTGGAGAAAGGACAGCCTCTTCAATAAGTGGTGCTGGGAAAACTGGACAGGTACATGAAAAGTATGAGATTAGATCACTCCCTAACACCATACACAAAAATAAGCTCAAAATGGATTAAAGACCTAAATGTAAGGCCAGAAACTATCAAACTCTTAGAGGAAAACATAGGCAGAACACTCTATGAAATAAATCACAGCAAGATCCTTTTTGACCCACCTCCTAGGGAAATGGAAATAAAAACAAAAATAAACAAATGGGACCTAATGAAACTTCAAAGCAAAGCAAACCATAAACAGGACCACAAGACAACCCTCAGAATGGGAGAAAATATTTGCAAATGAAGCAACTGACAAAGGATTAATCTCCAAAATTTATAAGCAGCTCATGTAGCTCAACAACAAAAAAACAAACAACCCAATCCAAAAATGGGCAGAAGACCTAAATAGACATTTCTCCAAAGAAGATATACAGTCTGCCAACAAACACATGAAAGAATGCTCAACATCATTAATCATGAGAGAAATGCAAATCAAAACTACAATGAGATATCATCTCACACCAGTCAGAATGGCCATCATCAAACAATCTAGAAACAATAAATGCTGGAGAGGGTGTGGAGAAAAGGGAACCCTCTTGCACTGTTGGTGGGAATGTAAATTGATACAGCCACTGTGGAGAACAGTATGGAGGTTCCTTAAAAATCTAAGAATAGAACTACCATATGACCTAGCAATCCCACTACTGGGCATATACCCTGATAAAACCATAATTCAAAAAGAGTCATGTACCAAAATGTTCATTGCAGCTCTATTTACAATAGCCCGGAGATGGAAACAACCTAAGTGTCCATCAACAGATGAATGGATAAAGAAGATGTGGCACATATATACAATGGAATATTACTCAGCCATAAAAAGAAATGAAATTGAGCGATTTGTAATGAGGTAGATAGACCTAGAGTCTGTCACACAGACTGAAGTAAGTCAGAAAGAGAAAGACAAATACCGTATGCTAACACATATATATGGAATTTAAGAAAAAAAAAAAAGATCATGAAGAACCTAGGGGTAAGACAGGAATAAAGACACAGACCTACTAGAGAATGGACTTGAGGATATGGGGAGGAGGAAGGGTAAGGTGTGACAAAGCGAGAGAGAGGCATGGACATATATACACTACCAATTGTAAGGTAGATAGCTAGTGGGAAGCAGCCGCATAGCACAGGGAGATCAGCTCGTTGCTTTATGACTGCCTGGAGGGGTGGGAATGAGAGGGTGGGAGGGAGGGCGCTGCAAGAGGGAAGAGATATGGGGACATATGTATATGTATAACTGATTCACTTTGTTATAAAGCAGAAACTAACACACCATTGTAAAGCAATTATACTCCAGTAAAGATGTAAATAAAATAAAATAAAATAGTTTATTCTTGTTCTCTTATTCTCTTCTGCTCCATTGCGTACTTTGAGTTACTTTTTCCCTCCTCTCAAGCCGTCAGTATTATCAGCTCTCTCATATGAATATAACACTCTACCTGGCAGGTTACAGCAAGCAAGGCAAAGACCATAAGTGCAGTCAGCTACCTGGCTTAGGCTATCGTATTTAGGGTGCAATTAAATTTTTGCTCTCATATGTTTTAGGTTGGTTGTAGATTATAACAATAAGAAATAAGAAAAAAATTGTAAGTAAAAAGAGACATGAGCAAAAAACCTTAAAATACAGCACTAAGCTATTTATTTCAATCTCCTACTGTCAATAATACAATGAAAATTTCACTTTTCAAGCTGGCAAGAAAAAAAATTGAAATTCTCTGAATTGAATGCAATGAAATAAGTACACTTGTACTCTTGGGAGTAGGAGTCCTTACAACCTTTTAGGAGGCCGATTCAGTATCATTATCATTATTATTTTGTATAATTAAGGGCCTTAACGCATTCTGATTCTTTGCCTCACCAATTCTACTTCTAGGAATTTACTCTAATAATCAAAGACATATATAAAAATTTATTTACATTATTTGTAACCAGAAAAAAGTGTAGAAATAAATATCCAAAAGCAGGACAATGGTTTAGCAAATTATTGTATATCCGTATCATGGTCACTTTTAAAAATCACCTTAAAAAAAGAAGAAAATGATCATAACATACTTGGTGAAAAATGTGACTATAAAACTATGTAAAATGTTTACTCCCCTCTGGGAACTAAATTCCTTTCTCGGAAAGCCATTTGGCAATGTTTCATAAAAGTTACATTTATATGCATATGTACATATAAATATATATGCACACATGTAAAATTTATGTACATATATATATTTATACCTTTTAATTCAGTAAATCAATTTCTGGTCACCTATCCTAAGGAACTAATCCCAACAGATACAAAGATCTTTAGTAATTATTAATGATTTAATACTAAAAACATTAGAAAAGAAAGATGAATGCTTAAGCTAACAATAATAGGAAGGAGCTATTACAGGAACAATGAAGATAATGCAATAATATAAGAAGTGTCTGTAATCTGAAGAAAAGGAGGCTGAAAAGATGTTTATAGAATATAATTACAACTAGGAAAAATATGCATGCAGAGGAAACATGACAAGTTATAAATAACTGAAAACAAAAATGCTAATGTTAGGGTGAAATGACCTTTGGGTTTTTTCTTTTTTTTTAGTTTTCTCTCATTTATTGAAATTTTTCTAATAAATGTAATAAAGTGCTTAGAAAAGCATGGAAAAGGGGAAGTGACAGAAGTTTAACTGAAACACAAAGGCGCAGCTTAGAACAACTGAGAAATGAGAATCCATGAGTCAGGAAAAAGCTCAGAAGGTAATTTCTCTGCTTCTGAAGGGAGCAATTGGATTTGAGGCTGAGTTAGTGAGGAGTATACCCAGAAAGAGGAGGATTCAGATGTCTCAAGAACCTGGGATCCTGAAAGAATACTAAGTTTGGCCTTGCAATGTGAGGGTTTATTGTGGACGGGAGGAGGGTGGCAGATTAGTGTTAACACTTTTAATGCATGCCAGTCTGAGTGAAGTGGTAGATTTTAACTTGTATCCAATAGTTACAGGGTCCACGTTCAAGCTCTGCTAATGGCAGGAAAAGAACTCTCTGTGGAGTATATATAAAGTAGGAGGTTGACAAGAGGTCCCAAAAGATATCTGAGAGCCAGAAAAAAAGCAAGAGACAATGTCATGGTAGCCAAATTGGAAACTTTGAGCAGATGTGAGAAAAAAATACCAATATTGTACCATGAAATACCTACTCCCAGATTATCGAAAGCAGAACCAAATCAGCTGATCGTACCGACCTACTCCTAGCCAAAAGGGAAAAACCTGAATGGAGCATGGAAGAAGGTGAAGATGAGGCCGAAAATTGCAATAAAACCCTTCATTCCAATCAAAACTTTAGCTTTCCATTTATCGAGTTTTCACAGATGGCAAAGGCCTACTTTACATAATAGGCATGATCCATCACAATAAAATAGCATTAAAAAATTTCATGTCACAAAACAGAGCAAAGCAAATTATAGTTCCACCGGCTGAGCGGGGACTCGGAAATTCTTCCTTAACTTGATGTTTTACCATAAAAACATTAAGCACTGAATTAGTTTAATCTGTTTTTCAGACAGAGAACATGATATCAAGCCAAGATGACAAAGAAGGAAACACAAAGCCCCTGGCAGTCAGTACACTGAGACTCTACCAATAGTAGGTACAGATATGAGTTTAACCAATGGCTACCTTTAACATTAGGTGTGAACAAGAGAGGTGAACAGATTGAGTTTGATGTGTTAAGTGCTGAAGGAGGAAGAAGGGAGATGTGATGTCAGCTGACCGTCTTCCACTCCCTGTGGAAGCGCCGGATGTTCTTGATTTCCACACCAGCTTCAATTGCTGTTCCCAGCACCAGCTACAGTGGGTACGAGAAATTCCTAGGGTTGTCCAGATGCCCGTGATGACTGTTATCATGCTGCTGGGGTCAGGGGTCCCTGGCTGGGGGGAGTCCAGCAGACCTTTGCAGAACTCAAGAATGTCATAGAGGTCCCAGGCATCAGAGTCTGGCCTGGTCATCCTGGGCCTCACTAACCTCGTAGACACAAAGGACTGGCAGAAAATATACTGGTTCCCTCTCTTCAGCTCATCCTCTAGGAAGGTGATGGCTGCCAAAGCCCAGCAGTTTTCCCTCCTCAGGACGTACAATATGTCGACCACGATCTTGGGTGTGATGAGGAGAAACTTACCACTGGTGGCAAGCTGCTCGATGATGGAAGATGCTCACAGAGGGCCCGAGGGTCAGGGAACAGGTACGGGGTCAAAGCTGACTGAATCTGGAGGTAGGTGCCTGAGGATCTTCTCCGGCTGCACCACTTCACTCTGAAGCCAGAGCTGAACTATGCCTTTAGAAAATCTGATCCTTGAAGTTCTCTCTAGAAACTGCTGAGACGGGTTGTCTGGTCCTTCAAATCCAGAGCTCACAAAGACCCCCAAATTAGAGTTGAACCTCGGAACTGTCCAGGGAGTGTCGCTGCAAAGTGGCCAAAGCTTCTGAGGAAACAGATGCACAGAGCAGCTTCATCCTGGGAGCTGAGTAGAGGTGGGTCTTGCTCCAAGCCAGCCGTCTCCTGGGAAGCCTGCCGGGGCGAGTGCTGGCCCAGGGCAATGTCCTCAGGGAGCTGCAGGAACCTGGGAAGGTTTGGGCCCTTACAGCTCTGCAGTAGATCACGGAGATGGTGGGACAGGCCCAGGCCTGGCTCCTGAAGGTCTCCCACGGAGGGCAGCAGGTTCAGCAGCACAGACAGGGGACCCCACAGGCTAAGTGGACTCCGCCACTGTGAGGTGAGGAGGCTGTGGTTGGTGCGGAGCCAGACTAGGATCACCTTGACGGTGGGCAGCGGGCCCTCTGCAGAGAGGATCTGCAATTTCTTTTGAACGGTCTGGAGATTGTTGCAAGACTGGCTGATGGAGGCCTTCTGCCCCAAGTAGGAGCCAGCGGGAGGCTCTGTCTCAGGAAAGCTGCTCACACCATCCTCTGTGCCAGATGCATTGCTGGAGGCATCAGAAAACTGAGGCTGAAGACAGGAGTCAAGTACAAGCCACGTTTTACTGGGAGCCTGTGGCTCAACGTGGCTGGCAGGTTAGCAGAACTTCCTGTTTTTAAGTGACCTAATAGACGACTGGGAGGTTGACGTGTCTTCAACTTACCACCGGATGGGCAACTTGACCTTTGGATTTGGCCCCATGCCCCTGCATTGCTTCTGGATTCAAGGAGCCACTTTCCTCTTCATCAGTTGTGTCTGAATAAGTAGTTTCACTACTGATTTCTGAGCTGGCTTGTGAGCATAAGGATTTGTCTTCATCTTCGTCTATCTCATCTGAGTCACAGCAAGAATGAAAACTGGCTTCCGAGTTGTAACCCTCCCTGGAATCGTAAGATGACCTGTGGTTCTTCTGAGATTTGCTGTGGTGGGGCCCAGGGCAGGGGGCTGGAAGGTCTTGTTGTTCCTGCCCAGCTTCTATCTTCTGTTGATCTTCCTTGTCCCTGGGGACATCCACGTCTGGAGTCAGCTTCCCTTTCCGGAGCTCAGCCTGGATGCGGGTAGTCACATGTTGAATTAAATGGGAGAAAAGGGTTAAGGTGAAGGTGACCACTGGCCTGTGCTGCTTCGAGCCTGTTGTCCTCAGGCTGTGCACACTCATGAGGCAAAGAACCACCATGTGGAAGATGAGAAGGTCTGGGAGGAACAGATAGCCCCTTGGGGGATTTCTCTGGAGGCTTGGCTCAGGTCGGATGGGCATGGCCTATAGGAAAGGCAGAGACGGAAGTCTTCCAGAACCAGCTGGCACAGGGCCATAAGCCTGGTTGCTTTGAATTTCCGCTGAGGCTGCAAGAGGCTGTGAAGGTAGAGGAAGCTAACCAGCAGACTTTTGTTATCCCAACACTGCCTCTGGCTGGGAGATAGCTTCTTTCTCTGGTACCTTTTCAGCTGGCTGTACCTTTTTCCCCCATGGTCATAGAATCCTTTGAGGTTCCACGATGCCCCTTTAAAAGGCACTCCTGAGCGGAGGCAGCGCTGGTAGAAGTACGTGGCTTCAATGTCATAGTACTTACTCCCTGTGAGAGCCCCCAGCTGGTTGAAGGGCATGCCCATGTGCAGGGCCACTGACACGGCGCGGTGTAACACCTCTCCACCAAGTCCTTGGTGGCCAGGGCTGGGAACTCATTCTGAAAGTGGAACAAGTCTCCCAGGTACAGCCGACAGCGGTGGGAGGCGGTTCGCACCCAGGCCACCTCTTCTTCTGAGGTAGGACCTGCTTTCTTGCAGCCAATCAAGTGGATAACACTGTAAGGCCAATCAGTGTAGCTTAGTAACCTCAGCTCATAGCGTGCTCCTGCAGGAACAGGAAGACATGGTCATAGAACCTGAGGCTGCCCTTCAGCTGAGCCCGCAAGGGGCCTTCCCACTGTTTGAAGGTGTCCACGTGTTTTCTTTTGGTCCTCAACAGCAGCACAGCAACGTCAGAGTACATTTTCCTCCATAACAGCTCTTCTGCTTTCCTCCCATAATCCACTGGGTGAAGGAACATGAGTTTAATGCAGACTTGCTGAACCGCATCCCTGAGGGCCAGGACATGAGGCTTGAAAACCTCTTTGTGAGCATTTCCTTTTCGAAGGAGAAGGTCAAGACGCTGAGCTGCCAAGCAAACATCCTGGTAGAGGAGTCTAGCCTTCAGGGCTTCTGCCTGGCTTCTCTCCATAAGGCTGGACTCTTTTCTCATGGTGCCTATCTTCTGAGAAAAGACAAAAACTACGTATTAGTACCCACCCATAGAGACCAAAAATAATAACAATAATAGTCACCAGAGCAACACAGTGGGGATGTATAAAGCCTTTTGACGTGAAGCAGGAACTTTTGCTCACACTTCAGATCTCAGTTTAAAAGCTGTTGCATCCAGGAGGCCAACTCTAACTCCCCAAATTAGGTTAGATGCGTCCCCTTCACACTGAGCTGGCTTCCTTTGGGTTTTGGGGACTCAACTGGTTATGGGTTTTTCTTGACTGTATTTCTCCTACCATAGCAGATCCATTATCTATCATCCTTGCTCTCAAACTGGACCACAGAGTTCTCTGAGGGAAAGGTTAGAGGTCAATTCACCATTTAGTTCCTAGTACCAAACGATATCTAGTTCAAGCAGAGGCTCAGTAAAGAAAAGTGAATGGATGAAGGTTGTTCCAAAAGTCAGTTCCTCAATTATCATTTTCAACTCAACAATTATAATGTATCAAAGCACTCCATTATACTATTCAAAATACATGTCTAAGAGTGAAATAAAATGCAACGTAATCTCCTTAACTGCAAAAAAAAAAGGAAAATAATCCCTTATCAAAATTTAAATTTAATCAAGCTTGTGGATTTTTTGGAGAATTTAACCTAGATTCTATGTAGTTAAAAGTATTTGTAGTATAAATATATCTAAAGAGATATAATATTTAAATATAAATATATTAAATAATGTTTAATACAAAAGTTATAAAATTCCTTATCTCTCGGTAGAATTTGCTTTTAGACTCTCGGGATGGAGGGAAAAGAGAAATACACCTTATAATATAAACAGAATTCGTACAAAAGAAAATACAAAGTGCAAACACAAAATAAAAAATGTCTTGCTTCCTCATTCTAAAAGAAAAGCAAATTAAAGCAAACTACAAAGCAATAATTTAATTACGTCAACATAGTAAAACATATTTTAAATTATAATACACGATGCTCAAAGCCATGGTGAAACTTGTATAGACTTACACAGCTGGAAGCATTAAAAGTTTTAAACATATTTTTGTTTGCAAAACCATTTATGTCCATATTCTTTATCCAGCAACCATATTCATAGGAATGACGCCTAAGGAAATAAATTTAACAAAAGCAAAAAGCTACATTAATAAGAGGTCCATTGCAAATGTATCTTTAATAAAGGAAAGGAAGGGCGGGAGGGAGGGAGGAAGGAAGGAAATTAAAATTAACCTAAATATTCTATGATCAATGAATTGCTCATACATGTCTACATGTATGATAGAAAGTCATTATGTCCATTAAATATAATAGATATAAAAATAATAGTTACTTGGAAAAAGTGGAATATGAAACAATACATAAACTAGAAAATTACATCTTCAAAAACTAAAATGTAATGTGTAAAAATTAAGAGGTTAGTGTGATAATGACTGCAGTTTTTCCCCCCAAAGTTCCTTAATACTGCTATTGTCAGTCATTCTAATACAACTTGTTAGTTGGTACAATTTATGAATCTACATTTTTGTATGGCTAGCATTTAAAAAGAGGAAAAATAATAATAATTCAGTAACTAGAATAAATAGCATTAAAATGTCAAGAACATAAAACTCATTGAATACATAGAGTATCCATAGAGCTAGAATAGCATATGAAATACCTATGATCTGTTACTAGGATGTGAAAAGTTGAATGAGGGATGGGGGGCAGAGTAAGAGAAGGAATTTGGGCAGGAGTGCAAGGAAACAGCCAGAACACAGAAGTTGAATCAGCAGTTGCCAGAGCTTTCAAAATCTCCAGAGCAAAATCTCCATCGACCAACATGAGGCTTTTCCTGGAATGGTACATAAATGGTTAGCCTGGCCTTTCTCAGTCCTGAGAAAGATGACTGAAGGAAGAGAGAGAACCTACTGAAAAAAAACACCTGGAGAAGAGAGATCTAGGTTAGATTCAAAGCCACACACGCACTTTATGTAAAGGAAATTTCACTCCCTGACAAGCCTAAGAGCCAGAAGCCAGACGTTCCAAGCAAGGGAGAGAAAAAAATCTAATACCCCAAATTTATTAGACTATTTAGGGAGACACAGATTCCATTTGAAAGCCAGATGGGAAGAGGAGTGGACTGATGTCATTTTTACCGGCCTCTCCTCCCTTCCCCGTAACCTCTAACCACACCTATTGACTTCCAATGACAACACCCTGCTGCAGCCCTTCCAGGATGGCTGTGGAAAACCCGTTGCCCAAAATAATAGGCCTACAGTCACCCAGGTTTGGACAAAGCTCACAAATAGGCTTTAAGTCATCTCCCAAACCCCCAAGTTTGCCAGCTCTGATACAAGGACAGGCATAAATCTCTGAAATGAAAACGGAATGATTTTCTCACAGTTAAACATTTCCAGACTGAATAATTCCTAGGAATGGTCCATTCTCTCTGGATGAACATAAATGTGAGCTGGCTCCTGGCTGCACTTCACTCCAACACTAACATAAGACCCACATAATCACTTACTTCCCAGAACTCTGTCTTCCTTGGAGGACATTTGGATAAATTTCCCAGCAGGCTTCCCGATACAAGGCAACTCGGCACAGCTGTTCCCAGTGCTGCCAGGAACCAGTCACAAGCAATTCTGTGACATTTGGACTAAAACTCCTGAAGTCCAGAAGCTTATTTATGAGAAGAAAAACATTAAATCCCTTCCTTGAGATGGATCAAAGGAGACTCTCCTGTGTACCATGCATCTGAACTCACCGGTAAGCTCTGACCTCCAGACCTGCTGGCTCCCCAGGCTTGAATCCCACATGCTAAGCTCTCAAATCCTCTGGAACCTATTACGTTGTTGACACACCTGGACTGACTCTGCATAATTGGCCTCAGCTAGGTACACTCTGGCCAAGAAGACTGACTAAAGCTGCTTCCTCAGACAGGTAACACAGGACCAGATATAACCCTGATAGATTTGGAAAATCCATAGCCCTAAGCCATACAGAAAACTAGGTCTGGGTAAAATGTATCTCTGTGAACCAAGAGTTATACATATCTTGCATGAAAAGGATGATTAAAAGAGGCCTTCCTCCATAAAGACAGAACCATAGCTGTTTCCTCATCTTCACTCAGTCCAATCTAGTCATAAAAACTGGTTCTCTAGAGCCTTGTATTATCACAGGACTCAAGAAATCCTTGAAACATAGCCTCGGGGAGAAAAAAAAAAAACTCTTGAGCAAAGAGACTGAATATAAACATGTCTTGTCCCCCTTACCCCCCTACCCTTGGTCATCCTCTGCATAGCCTAGAGTAATAGAGACTTCAATTCCTAAAGAAAAAGGGTGATCCACAGCCGGTATGGAATTATATATCTGCTTAGTTCACCAGATTTGGGATGGCTTTGGTGTTCTTTATCAAAACTCCATTCCAAACAGTTAACTAAACTGCTCAGAACCTTCCTTTAACTTCAAAGTACCATGAAGAAAATACCCCATAAGAGTTAATCCACTGACAAAATTAGATGAAATGGGAAAATTCCTGCAAAAAACAAACTACAAAAATTTACTCAAGAAAAAGTTTGAAAATCTGAGTAGATCTATAATAAGCATAAAACTGAATTAGTAATTTTTTCAATTTTTTATTGAAGTATAGTTTTGTTTCGTTTTGTTTTGGCTGCATGGCACACGGGATCTTAGTTCCCCAACCAGGGATCGAACCTGTTCCCCTTGCAGTGGAAGCACAGAGTCCTAACCACTGGACCACCAGGGAATTCACTGAATTAATAATTTTAAAACTTCCCAAAAAGTATAGCCCAGGCTCAAATGACTTCACTGATTAAGTCTATCAAGCCTTTAAAGAAGAATAAATACCAATTCTTCACAAGTTCTTCTAAAAAATAGAAGAGGAGAGAATATTTCCCAACTCATTCTATGAGGTCAGTATTACCCTGATACAAAACCAGACAAAGACATCACAATAAACTACAGATGGATATTTCTTATAAATTTTGATGTAAAACTTCTCAACAAAATATTAGAAACCCAAATCTAAAACATATAAAAAAGATTATATACCATTACTAAGTGCGATTTATCCCAGGAAAGCAAATTGCTTTAACATCTGAAAATAAATTAATGTAACACACCACATCAATATAATAGAGGGAAAGAAAATATATTATCATCTCAATAATGCAGAGAAAGCATTTGACTAAATCCAACACTCTTTCGTGATAAAAACACTCAGCAAATTTGGAATACAGGGAAACTTCCTCAGTCTTATAAAGGGCAAAACCCCACAGCTAATATCGTACTTAATAGTGAAAGACTGGATGCTTTCCCTCTAAGAGCAGGAACAAAACAAGGCTGTCCACTTTTGCCACTTCTCTTCAACATTGTACTGGAGGTTCTAGCCAGGGCAATTGGGAAAGAAAAATAAAAGGCAGATTGAAAAGAAAAGGTTAAAACTATTCCTATTTGTAGATGACATGATCTTATATATAGGAAGCCCTAGGAGACCCACAGAAATTATTAGAAGTAATAAATTAATTCAGCAAGATTGCAGGATAAAAGATCAATATACAAAAATCAATTGCACTTCTATACACTAGCAATGAACAATCCAACATGAAATTTTAAAAACAAATGTCATTTACAATGGCGTCAAAAATATATATACACACATATATATATATATATATATATATATATACATATACACACGGGAATAAAGTTAACAGAAGAAGTGCAAAACATACTCAAAAATTATAAAACATTGTTGAAAGAAATTGAAGACAAATAAATGGAAAGACATTCATATTCGTGACTCAGAGAACTTAACAGTATTAGGTGAAAATACTTCCCAAATTGATCTACAGATCCAATGCAATTTTTATCAAAATCCCAGAAAACTTTTTTAATGATAATTCCTTTCCTAAAATACATGTGGAAATACAAGGGACCAAGAATAACTAAAACATCTTGAAAAAGAAGAACAAAGTTGAAGCACACTTCCTGATTTCAAACTCAAATCAAAGCTATGGTAATCAAGACAGTGTGGTAACGAAGATAGACATATAGATCAATGAAACATATGAATTCAGAAACAAACTCTTAAATTTGTGGTTAATTGATTTTCAACAAATGTGCTAAAGCAATTCAGTAGGGAGATAATCGTTTTTTCAACAAATGGTGGTAGAAAAACTAGATATCCTCATGTGCAGAAGAATGAAGTTGGACCCCCTCGTTCATAGACTGAATCTCAGAGCTAAAACTGTGAAACTCTAAGAAGAAAACATAGGAGTAAATGTTTGTGACCTTGGATTATACAGACTCCTTAGACACAACACCAGAAAGCAAGAGACCAAACTAAACCTCTTATGAGGAATATTTTCATGAACTTAAATGTTCATTTTACATTTTTATGCTAAAAGGGGATTATTTATCATCACCTGAATAGAAAGTTTTAAAAAGAAGGAATTTCCTTCTGAGAGTGACACTCGGTTGTCATATGTTCTAGCTGTTAATGTGACTTTAGAAAGGATTTGTGTATGCCTGAGTGGTGTCTTCCGGAATCTTCAGGGAAGCAGGTGTTCTGCACGATTTGGAATTACCATTTCTAGCACTTTCCAGAAATTATCTGGTACTGTGAAATATAACAATACATATTAAAAGAATCAGATATTTGCTTCAGTTTGTCTCTAAGCAATTAAACATAAAGAAGTAAAAAAAAAAAACCATCAGAGACAAGTTATATAATTTAAAACTTGGTTTCAAGCACTAAATAGACAGTACATCTCTTCCATAAATACCAAATATCCTATGTTTAGGATGAAGACATGGAAATATTTGTTTTTAATTTGTCCATGCTTACCACTGGTAGATATGTTTCCTGCTGTTCAAAGACATATAATAGTTGAAGGCAAAGCAGTAAACCTTTTAGAAAAAATTATTTTCATGCCCTCAAGGTAGAGAAGAAAAAATTTTTAAACAGAACTCAAAATTAAATACATGCTGACCAAAAAAAAGAAAAGATTGGTATATTCAATTGCATTAAAATTAAAAACTTCAATTCAAAAAAAATTTAATGTACTAAAAATTCTATTAGTAAAGGATGTTTGCAGCATGCATAATAATAAATGACTAATATCAAGAATATTATTTTTAAGTCTATGAGTTAAAAAGGAAAAAGTCTAATCAGGCGCTTCGAAAATAAAGGACACTCAAAAAGACCCTTGAAAAGAGGCTCAATTTCACTAGTAATCAGAGATTTGCAAATTAAAATCACAAGGAAGTACAGAGCACATCCCCCAGAATGGTAAAAACTTTTAAAGTCTGACAACATCAAGTATTTGCAAGGATATGGGATAAGAAACACTTTCATACGTGGCTGATATAATTATTTTGAAAATAGTTTGGCCTGATGTGGTATAGCTGAACATTCACATACCTTACAATCCAGCACCTCCATTTTTAGATTTAAATGGTGGGAAATCTCTTGCACCTATGTGCCAGTTGACATATTAATAAGTATTTCTAGCAGCATTGTCTTTAATAGATAAAAACAAAAAAAGCAAAGCAAAAACTGGAAATAACCTGATTGTACATCAATAGTAAGTTGAATAAATAAATTGTAATACATACAGTAGTACATGTTTTTACCATACAGTGGTAAAAATAAATGAAACATGCTGCATATATCCATATGGATGTATTACACATAGTGTTGAACAAAAGCAGTAAGCCATAGAAAAATGTAAAAAATATAATGGTATTTATACCCAGGCCCAAGATAGAAAAAATTAAGTAAAGTATTGCCTATGGATACATACTGAGATAGTAAAAACATAAAAGTAAAGGAGTGATTATCACAAAAGCTAAGATTGTGTTTTGGACTGGGCAATTGTTGGGAAGACGGCTAAATCAGGAGGTGTACACATTGGGGGTAAGGTGTTTTTAAACACTAATGATATATATTTCTTCAACAAGATTATGTGGGATGGATATGTATACACACACACACATATACACGTGTGTGTATATATATATAAAACATACTTGTGTGTAAATTACACAATTTAAAAAAATCTTAAAATGTAATTCATCATATAAAAAAGACACACCACTATGTATACCACAGATTTTTATTATTATACTTTTAGGGAATTGCTAGATTGACTCTTGTGGCTAACTTGAATAATAAATGTCATTAAACATTAACTGATTTTGTTTTCTATTAAATAGACAGATTAATTGAATCTAATCAAGATGTTCAAAATGATCAAAACTATTTTCTGTGTAGAGTAGGAACTAGAAAAACAAAAAGAAATAAAGAAAACAAAAGAGTAGAATCACCTCTCGAATAATCTATCAAAACACAAATGATTCCCAGATAGTTGAGATAAATGAGTGGTCAGTCACTTGTACAATTAAGACAGTATGATGTGTAAGATTCCTTTTAGTTTAAGTCTAGTATGCTTTAAAAACTAATTATGCCACAAATCTTCTAGGCACAAAACACTGCCTATTGCTAGTTATAGTGTACTGACAAATTCTTATTTTGATTTTATTTTCTCACATCATGAGCCATGAAACTCAAGCTGCGATTAAAGATTAGCTCTCAAGTGTAAACGATAATGTTTTTTCATCTATTACTACAAACCATATTTCCTATTGAAAGCAATGTGGCTTTATGAGATATCCCTTATAAAAGAGTTTAATAATTACCAATTTTACACCTAATTCTCAGAAGTAAGGTGCCATTTCTTGGTGACTATGTCCTAAAATAAAACTCTTGGAAATAATATGTACCTATAGGTATATCACAGGGAAATCTTACATGATAATAAACTTTGGAGGAAGTCTCTAAGATAGATATTTGTAAAGAAAATGTCTCAAGTCAAGATCACAGAAATGTGAGATGGTTCCACTGTGTCTGTGAGCCACTATGCCCCACAACCCTTGTTTTAAGAACATGGACGAACTGGAAAATATCCAGGAAAGTGTTTGAGATGATTAGGGATATAGACATCATCATCTTAAAGTTTACGGGAAAAAAAAAAAAAAAGCCTGCATGGTCTAAGGACATTTATCCTAAATAAGAGAGAAGAGAACACTAAGAGGAAACCATATAGATGTCTTCAAATATTCAGAAGACTATGATAATGAGATATACTCCTTTTTCTGTATGGCACAAAGGGAAGTCAGTGTATCTTTATGTAGATGTTAAAAAGACAGGTTTCAATTCAAGAAAAAAATAAAAGGAGAACTTTTAATTACAGCTATTCAAAAATGTCAATAAATGGGCTGACTGATAAGGTGGTAATCTAACCATGGAAGGGGTTTAATCAAAAAATCATAGACCATCACGCACCCTGTAGATGAGTTTTTCTTTTGTGTTGTAGATTGACTTAAATGACTGCTAACGTTCCTTTTTAAATCAAAGATTCTCAAGTTTCCACCCATGATGATTCATTAACCTATTTTCAGAAGTTGCTTACCAAAATGCTATGGGTTTATAAGAAAACTAAAATCATGTTATCTGAACATTCATTTTAGCTAAATAAGTTAGAAAATAAGTGCTTTTCCTTCATTTGATTATTTTGATTGCCCTCGATGGTATAATCATCATTACCAAATTTGGACAGGGTTAATCTGGAACACAACCTGTGGCTTTTAAATAAGAGCTGCTGTAGTTTAAAAATAGTCCAGATGAACAAAGGAAATTGCTATTTCAATTCAAAGGAGAACTGACACTATCAAGTACCAGCGTGTTGATGGAAGAGTGTGTACAATCATTGTCTAAAAGCAAACACTTCAGTCAAAGAGAACTGCAAGGACAGACCTCTTCTCTTTTTACAGTATAAAATCTGAACTTCCTGTCAGTGACAAGGTTAAAGCAGTACACCACCCACTCAGAAAATGAATCAGACACAAAGAGGCAGATTCTCCCAGAACTTAAAGTACTTCTGAAAGCTGCCTTAACTCTCACAATACAGGGAAACAACAACAAAAAAAAGAAAGTACCCAAAAATACTTTTGTAAGTATAAAAAGTTAATACATTTAATGCTATTACTCATGTTGGGACAATGGAAAGCATTCCAAATGTCCAACATTAAGGGATAATTAATAAATTATAGTTTATCCAAGTAATGTAATATTACAGTATTCTGAAATCATTACACTCATTATGTGTCATAAACCTTAAATGACCGGTGCTAGGTAGACAATACAGCATCATAAATCTACAGGTGTGTTACGTTTAAAAAATACATAAGAATATTAGAAGGCCAGACAAGATAGCAATCTACCACAGGATGCTGGCTCTGCACCTGTGCTTGACCCTAGAGAAGCTGCACAAAGAAGAAGGAGATGGGTGGATCTCAGAACATCATGCAGATGACATGATCTTATACATCAAATAACTATTAAAACTAATAAATGAATTCAGTAAAGTTTAGGATACAAAATCAACATATAAAAATCATTTGTGTTTCTATACACTAACAACAAACTATCCAAAAGAGGCATTAAGAAGATAATCCCATTTACAATAACAAGAAAAAAGTAAAATAAAATATTTAGAAATAAATTTAACCAAGGACATGAAAGATTTGTTTGCTGAAAACTATAAAACACGGATGAAAGAAATCAAAGAAGATACAAATAAATGGAAAGATAGCTCATGTTCATTGATTGGAAGATTTAATATTGTCAAAATGTCCACTCTACCCAAAACGATCTATGCAACCCCCATCAAGATTCCAATGGAATTTTTATAGAAATAGAAAAACCAATCCTAAATTCATATGGAACCAGAAAAGACCCCAAAACAGCTAAAGAAATCTTAAGCAAGAACAAAAAATTTTCAGACATCACATCTCCTGACTTTATACTACAAAACTATAGTAATCAAAGCAGTATGGCACTGACACTAAAATAGACATATGGACCAATGGAACAGCAAAGAGATCGCATAAACCCACACATATACATCCACTAATTTTTGACAAAGACACAAAGAATATACAATGGAGAAAGGATAGTTTATTCAATAAATGGTGTTGGGAAAACTGAATATCTACCTGCAAAAGAATGAAATTGGATTCTTATCTTACACCACATACAAAAATGAACTCAAAGTGGATTAAAGACTTAAATAGAAGACCTGAATCCATAAAACTCCTAGAAGAAAATATAGGGATTAAGCTCCTTGACGCTGGTCTTGGTGATTAATTTTTGTATCAGACACCAAAAGCACAGGCAACAAAAGCAAAAATGAACAAGTGGAATTATGTCAAACTATAAACCTCCTCACGGCAATGAAACAATTAACAAACTGAAAGGGCAGACTATTGAATGGGAGAACATAGTTACAAATCAATATTTGATGAGGGGTTAATATCCAAAATATGTAAGGAACTCATACAACTCAATATCAAAAAATCCCAATAACTCAACTTAAAAATGTGCAAAAATCCCTAAGTAGACATTTTTCCAAAGAAGACATATAAATGGCCTATAGGTATATGAAAAGATGCTCAACATCACTAATCAACTGGGAAAGGCAAATCGAAACCATAGTGAGATATCACGTCACACCTGTTAGAATGGCTATTATCAAAAGGCAAAAGACAACAAGTATTGGTAATAATATGGAGAAAAGGGAACCCTTGTGCACTGTTGGTAAGAATGTAAATTGGTACAACCATTATGGAAAACAGTAAGGAAGTTCCTCAAAAATAGAAGTACCATATGATCCAGCAATCTGACTCTGGGTATATACCCAGAGAAAATAAAATATTTCAAAGAGACATCTGCACTCCCATGTTTACTGCAGCATTATTCACAATAGCCAAGATGTGAAACAACCTAAGTGTCCATCAACAGATGAACAGGTAAAGAAAATTTGCTATGTATATACAATTGATTATTATTATGCCTTTAAGAAAGGAAATCCTGCCATTTGTGACAAAATGGATGAGACTGGAGGACATTATGCTAAATGAAATAATCGAGACAAATATTGCATGATCTCACTTATATATGTAATCTTAAAGAAAAGAAGTTGAGCTCATAGTAACAGAGAGTAGAATGGTAGATACCAGAGTCTTGGGGGAGGAGGGAAAAGGGGAGATTATTGATCACAAGATAAAAATTTCAGTTATAAGATAAACAAGTTTGGGGACCTAATGTACAGCATGATGACAATATTAATAATGTATTGTATACTTGAAATTGCTAAGAGAGAAAATCCCAGGTGTTCTCACCACAAAAAAATAGTAATTATGGAAGATTGATGGATATGTTAATTAGTTTGATTGTGGTAATCGTTTCACATTTTATACATATATCAAAACATCATGCTATATACCTTAAATATATACAATTTTTATTAGTCAAAAGTAAATACATCAAAAAAATTTTAAACATATGACTGTCAGAAACCTCTAAGGAAACAAGTTGGTTGGGTCCCAGTCAAGTGGGGGTAATGAGAGAAGAGAAGAAGGGCAACCCAGAGCAGAAGAGGGTCCAAAACCATGATCATGGGAATAGAACTGCCTTGTTGGGGCTTTGATCCTACCTCACATAGTCCTGGATCATAGGCAGTAGAAGCCAGCCAGGGTCAGCCAGAGCTAAATAGAAGCTTCAGGGTAATATCCAGGCAGGGATGGATCCTGGAACTCGTGAGGAAAAGCAGAACACAAGAGGTGCACGTAGGTGGGCCAACACCTAATTATTTGTTTACTTCTCCTTTTATCCCATTAAGTCAGCAGCTCTCAAAACTTGGTTCCTGATTGGCAGCATCAGCATCAACTGGTAACTTCTTCTTTTTTTTTCTTTGAAGTAAAGGGTGGAATTTAATCTTTATTTGCAGGACACTACAAGATATGAAATTCCACATAGAAATAAGAAACCCATTGAGAGGAGAAGCGTCATACAGTATGTACAGTTTGGAACTGTTCAAGTATAGTTTCGTTGTAAAAAGCACTACAATAACAAACCACATTTAAAAAGAGTTTTTAGTAGGGCTTCCCTGGTGGCGCAGTGGTTGAGAGTCCGCCTGCCGACGCAGGGGACACGGGTTCGTGCCCCGGTCCGGGAAGATCCCACATGCCACGGAGCGGCTGGGCCTGTGAGCCATGGCCGCTGAGCCTGCGCGTCCGGAGCCTGTGCTCCGCTACGGGAGAGGTCGCAGCAGTGAGAAGTCCGCGTACCACAAAAAAAAAAAAGGAGTTCTTAGTAGAGAAACAGTAAGACAAACTTATACAAAATGTAGTAGGCAACAAACAGTTTTATGCCTCAGATGTACAATCTAAAAGTTGACGTTCCCAGCAGTGCCATCCTGAACTTGGAATGTATAGCCTTCAGAGGTAGTTTCTGGCACAACATTTTGATCTTCCTCCTCCTCTACAGAGAAATACTTCTCAATCAGGTTTAATGAAGCTTTGTACACAGACTCATTTTCATGGTTTTGTAGAGCTTAAATTTTGTCCAAACCTCCATATTCTTCAGCATCTAAGGGGGGTGCAGGATTCTTGTTGCAACAAAGATTTGAAGTGTCCAGGTAAGATTATGTAAGTAACCACATCCTAAAGATGACATATCAGGAACCGCCAACAGCGGGTCAACCGCACCATACTTGATAACCTGGTCTTGGAAAACTGAACCATCACCTGCAATGCTTCCTAGAGCCCATACAGCCTTGTTCACTGATGTGAGTGTGGGGAGACACCAGCAGAGAAACGAATGCTGGGATAGCACCTCCATCTACCACAACCTTGGTCTGTTCTGATGTCCCGGAAGCAATGTTACTGAGGGCCCAAGCAGATTCAAACTGAATGGGACTACAATCAGTTCTGCCCAAGAAGGTCACAAATTTTGGAATCAAACCAGCCCAGCTTATGTTGTCTATGGGGGGCTGTTTTTTCCTAGAAAGCACTTTCCTAGCAGCTTGAGTAGCCTGGAGCTGGCTTTCCAAATTGTTGCTATTTATGCCTTTGACAGCATCATCAACAGACAGACTTACAGTGCCCTGGTTGTTGTGGTTTTCCTGCAGTGGAGAAGTAGCATCATCAGGAAAAGAGCTGACATTTCTCCTTTCAGCATCTGGTCATCCTTCTTAGCTTTCCTCAGCTCCACCTTAATAACTTCTATTTGGTGCTGCCTCATTTCTGTACTGCCTTTCCCCTTGTTCTTGAATCTGTTAAGGCAGGCAGCTGGCGAAGTAGCATTCTCATTGGTGGACATGGTTATGAGACAAAGGGAGAAAGCTACACAGACAGCTTAAGCTTCCACAGGAGGTGGTATGAGGTGCACAGGCTGTGGGTCGGCTGCCTTCAAAACATCCACGACGGTCAGCCCAAGGATGGTGTCAACTGGTAACTTCTTAGAAATGTAAATACTCTTCTCCATCGCAAACTTACTGCACCAGAAATTCTGGGGGGGTTGGACCCAGCAGTCTATGTTTTAACAAGCATGACCGATGATGACGATGCACACTAAAGTTACAGAATCACTGGTCTAGGCGATTTTATCCAAGACAAGCAATCATCGGGAAAGAACTGTGCCCTGAGGGAGAGAGACAGTGGGTCGTTGAGAGGTAAGGCAAAATCAAGTGTTGGGGAGGAAGAGATGTAAAGAGGGCATGGTCTAGCCCAGGCGGCAACATCAGAGGCTCCCCACCCTACCGTATCTCCCTGGAACCTACTCCCTAAATTCAACAAGAGGAGCACAAGTTCTACAGAAGAAAGACAACAAACCCAACACTTCTTCTTCTTGGTAGAAGAAGCCAAATTAATGGATTGGCTAAAATAAGAATTTTAAGTAAAATAAAATTTTAATAAAATATTTATTCACAAAGGAACAAAACAGAATGTTACAAACAAGAACCAGGAACAGAATCCTAAGTAGCCCGAATCTGGAGATTCTGAGTATGAAAAATACAATCGTTGAAATAAAAAACTCAAAAGGGGAGTTGAAAAGCACAAAGGATAGCGCTATGAAGAAAG
Organism: Phocoena phocoena; assembly: GCF_963924675.1. NCBI lineage: Eukaryota > Metazoa > Chordata > Mammalia > Artiodactyla > Phocoenidae > Phocoena > Phocoena phocoena. The sequence goes on along the minus strand of NC_089235.1, from coordinate 53,621,140 downwards.
TACCTTCAAAATATAGGTGGAGTGAATGAGATCTGAATGATACCATTTATATAAAGACACAGATACACAAAACAGCGCAATATATATTTCCAAAACGTGTGTATGTATACAACTCAATGAACATAGATTAAAGAATAGAATAACTAAGGGGATGTGAAATTGGAGCAGGGTTGAAAATGAAGAAGAAAGATAAAATAAAATGAGAAAGGCCTTGAACAGACCACTGATGTACTCTGCTATGACAGAAAATGTGATAAACTCAGGTCTCTGCCTCTGAGGACCAAAAATAAGATCCTTTTTAAAAGAATCCTATTTTTAAAAGTTGTAATGGAATACACAAGATAATAATAGTTGTGTTAGTATAGGATAAGTTTATGGGCATATTTGTCCATAATTTTAAAACATTGTAATTTTTTCATTTTATAATAATATCTAGTCTAAAAATGAATGCTTTCCTCTAGGAAGTAATTTATATGCTGAGATACTCTGACTTTAATCAATTTATACATTTGCATTATTGAACTGACTTTTTTTGCAGTTTGAATCACATGAAAAACAGTACCTTCAACAATGCAATGCCATTTTAAGACATTAATCCTCAAGATAATAATACAGACTTTCCAGTCAGTAAATGTCATCCAAAAAGAGAAAATGTGTCTTCATTTAAATTATCTAAGCTTCTCAAACTTCTGTGTCAGTTGCTTTGTTTTATTCATAAAAAATTCCTTTTCTAGTGTTCAACCAGGTTAATGATGAACAGCCTTTACATAGTAAGATCAAATTGCCTGATATTTCTCTCTAGACATATGTGAAAATTAGAACTGTCCCAATCTGCATTCTTGACAGCACATTACTTTTGAATATTGCATTTAAATCTCGTGTTATTGTGCCAATATATTTTTGAGATGAAATTCATGTAACACAAAATTAGCCATTTCAAAGTATAATTTGGTAGCGTTTAGTATATTCACAATGGCATGAAACCATCACTGCTATCATTTCAAAATATTTTCATCATCACACAACATTGTAAATCAACTATACTCCAATATAAAATAAAAATTTAAAAAAATTTTCATCACCCCTGAAGGAGATTCTGTACCAATTTAAATAGTCACTTTCCAGTTCCCCTCCTCCCCTGCCTCTGGCAACCACTTTCAGTCTTTCTTTCTGTCTCTCTGCATTTCTCTATACTGGATATTTCATATAAATAGAATCATACAGTATGTTAGTGTTGCTTTTTTTTTTTTTTTTTTTTTTGCGGTACGCGGGCCTCTCACTGCTGTGGCTTCTCCCGTTGCAGAGCACAGGCTCCGGACGCGCAGGCTCAGCGGCCATGGCTCACGGGCCCAGCCGCTCCGCGGCACGTGGGATCTTCCCGGACCGGGGCACGAACCTGTGTCCCCTGCATCGGCAGGCGGACTCTCAACCACTGTGCCACCAGGGAAGCCCTATGCTTTATATTTAAAAGTTTGTTTTAGTCATTTTTGAAAAGACTATTGCTGCTGCAAGTAGTTACGTGATTTACATTCTAAGCCTCAGTAAATTTGTTTGTTCAAGTGCATCTTAATCTAACCTGAGCATCCACTTGGAGAATGCTTTTTGTGGTCTGGGGTGACAGGAAGACACAATTTAATTGAGGGCATTCAAAGAAAGGTCAGGGCTAGAGACAAAGATTTGGAAGATATAGTCATGGAGGTAATAAATAGAGTTGTGGGAACAAATGAGACCTCAAAAGGAAAAAGAAAACAAAGGTTGAAGGAACAGAACATTAGTGAATGTTTACATTTAAGGGGACAGGGAAAACTTCAACTATGAAGACTTCTCTGTCAGGCAGATAGTGTTAAACATCTTCTTTGTGCCACATTTTTCTTTAATCTCTCTAACATAGCTCCTGTCAAACTGTTTCACATTTTCTTGTTTACCTCCCTGTCCCCGTTATTAGACTATGAGTTTTTTATGAGCTATATTCATCTCTCAATCACAAGCACTAGTTTTGAAACTTAGTACATCACGGGTTCCCAAAGGGTAAAGGGATTGATGGATGGATGGATGGATGAAAAGATGAGGGAAGGGGCTTCCCTGGTGGCACAGTGGTTGGGAGTCCGCCTGCCAATGCAGGGGACAGGGGTTCGAGCCCTGGTCTGGGAGGATCCCACATGCCGTGGAGCGACTGAGCCCGTGAGCCACAACTGCTGAGCCTGCGCTCTGGAGCCCGCGGGCCACAGCTACTGACCTGCGTGCTTAGAGACCGTGCTCCACAACAAGAGAGGCCACCACAACGAGGAGCCCATGCACCGCAGTGAAGGGTAGTCCCTGCTCGCCGCAACTAGAGAAAGCCGTGCACAGCAAAAGACCCAACACAGCCAAAAGTAAATAAATAAATAAATTTATTTAAAAAAAAAAAAAAAAAAAAGATGAGGGAAGGACATAGAGTGAAGGAGACAAAATGGAGGGTGAAAGATAGGGATCAAACCAGAACAGTGCTATAAAGGTAAAGGAAAGAAAGAATTTTAAGACCTACGATGTAAAAAAACAATCAAAAACCAAGAACAACCAACCCTACAATGTCTCTCATCACCTCTAAAATGTAATAAATCTAAAGCGAAGGGTTTGAAGGTTAACTATCTCAAAAGTACCTTATGAGATCATTGTTTATGTGTGATTCCTGGTAGTTCTAAATATATCCAGAATTTCAGAATCCAAACTCTTCTCACTTCTGATATTTTGATTCAAGACACCATCAACTCTCACCTGTTTTGTTGCAAATTTCTCCTGAATGATTTCTCTGCTTCCACCCTTGGCTTTCTATAGCCCATTTTGCAAAACAGCAGCCAGAATGATCCTTTGTGAACAGAAGTCAGGTCTTGCCACTCCTGTGCTCAAATCCTTCAGTGATTTCCCTTCTCACTCAGAGTGAAGCCAAAGTCTTTAAAATAGAACACAGTGCCCTACGTGACTTCCCACTCTCCTCTACCATCCACCCCAAAATATTGCTTCTCCATCCTCTTCTCCTTCTCCTTTCCCCACTGCTGTCTCTACTGTAGCCACACAGACCTCCGTGTTATTTCTCCAACATTCCAAGCATGCTTCTGTTTCAAGAACTCTGTACCTGGAGTTTCCTCAGCCTGGAATTCTCTCTCCCCTGATATCCACCTGGCTCACTCCCTCATCTTCTTTGCTCAGTTGGCAACTTCTCCTGAGGACTTCTCAGTGAAGTCTTGCCTTCCACCCTATTTAAAATTGTAACCCATCCGGCACTCCCTCTGCTCCTTCCCTGTTATTTTTCTCCATAGCACGTGTCATTATCTGACATACTTTATTATTTTTTTTCTTTTTCTGAAACTTTTTATTTTATATTATAGTTGATTAACAATGTTGTGTTAGTTTCAGGTATACAGTCAAGTGATTCAGTTACACATACACATGTATCTATTCTTTTTCAAATTCTTTTCCCATTTAGGTTGTTACAGAATATTGAGCAGAGTTCCCTGTGCTATACAGTAGGTCCTTGTTGGTTATCCGTTTTAAATATAGCTGGCACACTTTATATTTGTCCATTTCAGTCCCCATATCTGCAAATCCTACTCATCCTTCAAAACCCTCCAGAATTTTACTATAGGTCCTCCCCAACAATGGTGACCCCCAACATTCGCTCCTGTTTCTGCAATCTACCAGACTTGATTTTGCACCATATCACTTTTTACGGACAGTTGATTATTTCACACTGTTACACTAAGTGACCAGGTTTTCACTTGTTTTTACCCCTCAGCAAAGCTGTCAGCCTCTTGAAAGCAAACACCATCACGTGATTCTTTTGTATAGTCTCTCTTGCCACTCAAAGCAGTCCTAAACAGATAACATGGTTTGGTTTCAATAAATATTTTAAGGAGCGAACAGGTAATATCAATAATACTAGTTACCATTTGTAGACTTATTACCATATGGCAGGCACAGTAACCCAGGAAACGATGTGGCATTATTACTGTTTTGCAGGTGAGAATTGAGTGGCTGGCCCAAGACCTTTGGTCTGTAGGAGACAAAGTAGAGGATCTAAACCAAGGTCTGTTTACCTCCACTGTCTACCTCCATCCCTTCTCCAAAATTAATAACTTCTATTCATTAAGCACTACAATGAACAAGGCACAATGCCAGACACTTTACTTATGTTTTCTCACTTCACCCTCAGAACAACACCATGGGGTAGACATTATCAACTTTGTTCTACAAATGAGAAAACTGTAGCTCAGAGTGTTAAGCCCCTTGGCTAAGAACCTATCCTGATAAGCGACAGTATCACAGTGTTGACCAGTCCGCTTAGTTAAAATGATCATATGAATTGTGCAGGTGCCTCTTTGCAATTCAGACACAAAACAGCTGGAATGAACAATTATACCCTGAATTCTCTGAGTTTTGTTGGAGCTTATGTAGCTCTTATCAGTAAATTCCAATGATCCCAGAAATTACCTCACTTTGTAGACTATTCCTCTCTCTTAATCTTTTATCAAGTCCTGGTATTTAACTTCTGCAACAGCAGAAAAGTGAATCGACAGGGTGATGACAGTCTCAAAGGGGATTTTCATAATCCCATTTGTTTTGGCCAGGTTTAATTTTAAACTAGAATAAGTGTGTTTCCTTCTCTCATTTGTATGTTTGTGAGTATTGTGTGTGTGTATGTGAGAGACAGACAGAGAGAGAGAGACAGAGACAGAGACAGAGAGAAGGACAAAGGACAGAGAGAGGGAGGAAGGGTTAGCTCTTCCTCAATTCCTTAATTCCCAGAGTCTGAAAAAATATAACAGCTAGACCTTGCAAAACCCCTGGATTACCAGTGATAGTCAAGGAGCACCCCAAGAGGTATCGCTAACCTCCAAGAAGCTCTCTGAGGCCTGCCTTTGAGTGATTGAGGGATTGGGGGACAAAATTCAAATTCTGCCCTTAAGAAATCAGAACACTAGTCTTCAAAAGGAGAAGCCATTGAGAATAGAAAAATAAATTTAAAAATGAAAGGAAGATTTATTGAGCAGGGAACAATGACTCCAAGAAAGAGAGAGAACAGAGAGCCTAAATCACATCTCTCAAACGTGGGGCTCAATTGCATGGCTATTAATTCAAACCAGTGAATTTTCCTCCATTGAAAGGATTAGTAAAATGATAGCTCATTTCTCAAGTGCTGTCTATGGCCAAGTTGTGGTGTTTTTTTGGGTTTGAGGGGTGTGTGTGTGTCTGTGTGTGTGTGTGTCTGTGTGTATCTGTGTATGTGGCCATGTGTGTGCCTGTGTGTGTGTGTCCATGTCTGTGTGTGTGTCCGTGTCTGTGTGTGCCTGTGTGTATCTGTGTGTATGTCCGTGTGTGTGTGTGTTTAGGAATAGCTTCAGCACAGCACTTTGATCATTATCAAACTACTCCTTTCATAGTATCGCAGAGAAGTAATACGGCTTAAGGGTTTACACAAAGCTCCAGAGGCCTTAGGGCCCCTTCCCCTCTCTTCCTTCAGCCCCGTTTGTCTGCACACAGCCACCCCCTCTGCCTGCCAGTGTGAGACTGCCAGTTGGGACAGAAACAGGAGGATTTCTGAGCCTCAAAAACCTCTGAAGCTTTATCCTCAGCTCAATAGAAAGTAGTTATATAAGACCTCTTGAATTAGAAAAAATTGTGCTTTAGTATTCAAATTATAAGTACATGGAACAGCCTGTTTTTCAGATCTGATTCTTGAGAATCAGTTATTTAAAATTATAACTAGAAATACAAATACAATAAGAGAGAGAGAAGAAAAGTAGAGGAATGAGGGAAGGCAAGAGATTATAAAAAGGAGAGGAGGGGAGGAGAGGTAGAGAAAAGTTTTCCCTGTTAGAAGCCAGGTTGTACTTTTTTATGTTGTTCACTCCTGCCATCTAGTGGTTGTCATGTAGTAATGCTTAAGTCAGATCTCTGAAATCGCAAAAAAATAGAACTTTCTTTTAAAATAAATTTATTTATTTATTTTTGGCTGCATTGGGTCTTCATTGCTGTGCGTGGACTTTCTCTAGTTGCAGCGAGCAGGGGCTACTCTTCGTTGCAGTGCACGGGCTTATTGCGGTGGCTTCTCTTGTTGCACAGCATAGGCTCTAGGTGCACGGGCTCAGTAGTTGAAGTGCACGGGCTTAGTTGTTCCACAGCATGTGGGATCTTCCCGGACCAGAGTTCGAACCCGTGTCCCCTGGATTGGCAGGCGGATTCTTAACCACTGTGCCACCAGGGAAGTCCCAACAATAGAACTCTTGAAATAAAGATGTGATGAGTCATTCACCCGACCTCTGTAACAAGTTCCATCCCTTCCTCTGGTCTAGACATGACTGTGAATGGTCCGCATCTGTTAATGTCCACAGCATTTCAATACAGAGCCAAGGCTCCAAAGATTAAAGAAATTCTAAGAAGTTCCATGATCTCACTTACCCAGTGTCCCAACATTGGACAAGTTCCCAGAAAACTTACATCCTGGAATTCTAGCATTTCAACAAGTTCCTTTTTCTAAATATTGAATGATCCAATATAACTCCATTCCTTGCAAGATATTATTAAACCCAAGAGAAAATATTCTAATAAAATAAAACTATAGTCTCTAGGCACTGATTCAATAATCAAAAACATCCCTTGCCTTTTTTATGCTTGATGGAAAGAGTACCTCGATTGTACATGATATAGTCTCTACTTTTAAATTTTTTTTCAAGTTTTCTTTGTAATGAACTTGCTTCAAAATTGTTTTCTCAGAGACAAGACTTTTCCATTGCAGGGGAGGAAAAATAATTGTCCTCTACCCTTAGAGGTTCTCGGTTGAGACACACACCACCACCCCCCATAATAAAAGACAGATTAACAAAAGAAAAACTAACAGAAGTTTAATAACATGTGTGCCTCCTGTACACATGGGAGCTACTCAGGAAAACTGAGTAACTCCCCAAAATGGCCCAAGCTACTACCTTAAATACCACCTTCAGCTAAAGACAAAAGAAGACCTTGGGGTTGGGGGTAGTTATGGGAGGTTACTAGGAAAAGCACAGCAAACAAGGGTAAACTTGTTATACAGATTTAAATTGTTGACTTCTCCTTTGATAAGAGTTTCTGGAGATTTAGAATCACACTCTCCTCCTGGTAGAAAGAGGAGGATATTTCCCTTAGAAATGGAAATGTCTCTTACAAAAGATAACTTCTCAGTTTTCCGAGCTTCACCTGTGTTTGCTGTTTCTTAAAAATAACCAACTCAAAACAATCCATATGCCATAGAGGCATGTTTCAGGGTGGTATATTTTCCTCCCTTCACCATATCAGTGGTCATCAGGCCATTGTAGGAGGTTCTGTTGCAAATTCAGATGTGCAAACTCAGCTGCTCTGTTGGAGGCTTGCAGTAGCTCTGTGAAGGTAGTAGTACATTGCAGAAATGGCTGAAGGACTGTGAGATAAAAGTTTTACAAGAGTTGGATACCTGCGGTGAGGGGCCTGATCTTTGCAAACAAGGTACCAGAAGCAGTGTTTCTACATTTTTTAAGGGAGAAAAAACACAAGGAAAGCCAATCTGAGAAGTAATGAGCTGCAAGCATGACCAACTCGCTTTCTGGAAGAGAGTTTTGAAAAGGGATAAACCATTCCCATGTGGATGATGAGCACAGAGCTGCAACAGAGAAGCCGAGGGCACATCTTTAAAAAGAGAATCGGGTTGGGGGAGTGTTTGACCTAGACTTTGTCAACCGAGAAACCCAGAAGACTGCAGATAAGAAAAGACTTTATTTGGAGTTTTAGGAATTGCAATTTGAGAGACAGAGATTCAGGTAAAATCAAACGAGTGCTCAGGGAAGGGAAAGAGTCAGGGGTTTATATAAAGGCAAATCCACAAGGCTGTTAAAGTTTCTGGCAAGAATTATGATTGACTCTGATGTGAGAAAGGAAATATTTGTTCTTAAGGGATAAGCTGTCATGAGTTATTTAGGATTAAGGGGTCCAATAAGTACCTTGAGTTTCTGGAATATTGGGCGTCTGCCTGGATGACTGTGTTAAGACAGTACGAGGTCAAAGTTCAGATTTCATCCAGCTGAGATGTGCACAAGTCACACTTCCTCAATGGCCTCCCAGCTCCATTTTAGAGAGCTCTCTCAGCAATACTGACTAATGGAAGCCTATCTGAGATATTAGGTTGTGGACATCAAAATTGGAAGATGTAAATGTATATATTCAATACATTAGAAAGCAGGACAGGAAGGTTATTAATACTTCATAGGTGTCCATATAAGGCTTCACAGCTCACGGAGAGCTTCACATACACTTCCTCATTCAAGCCTCACAGATAGTAAACTATGTTCTTATTTTATAGATGAGGAAAAATTGCCTTAGCAAAGTTAGGTGTCTTGCCCAAGGTCACACAGGAAAAATTGCCTTAGCAAAGTTAAGTGTCTTGCCCAAGGTCACACAGCTGGTCAGAACACTTATTCAAACACAGAAAAAGAAAAAGGAATATTTTAGGTATAAAATTCCTTTAAAAGATGTGGGAGATAAGGCTGAAGGAGCTTGAGGAAAGACCTGAACTGATCAAGAGTTTTAATGAATTGTTATCGTACTCTATTGCAGTAATTGCCTACTTGTGTGAGAGTTTTAAACCAAGTATTTTAGCCTGCAAAGCAAAAATGAAATAAAACAGACAACATGAAAGGAGAAAAAGTCAAGAATCTAGAAAATCTGTCTGATTTATATGAAACCTAGAAAAATGACACCTAAATAATCAAAATGTTTCTAAAACTATTGTTCTTTTTCCTACAACCAGTCTACGTTTTAAAAACTGCACCATGTAAGAGCTATGAGCTGGGTTTTATTCAGTGTCTTACTGAGGACTGTAGCCCAGGAGACAGCCTCTCAGATAGCTCCTAGGAACTTCTCTGAAGTGGTGGAGGAGAAGCCAGTACATATATATGTGAATTTTGGCTAGGGAGAACATGCAGTCAAGATCTCAGTGAAAGGTTACTGCTAGTCACGAAGATCAGATATCCCAGTCAATGATTTTAGTGCTTTTTAAAAAAAATTTATTTTTGGCTGTGTTGAGCCTTCGTTGCTGTGCACGGGTTTTCTCTAGTTGTGGCGAGCGGGGGCTACTCTTCATTGTGGTGCGCGGGCTTCTCATTGCGGTGGCTTCTCGTTGCGGAGCATAGGCTCTAGGCACGTAGGCTTCAGTAGTTGCAGCACGTGGGCCCTAGAGCACTTGGGCTTCAGTAGTTGTGGCACATGAGCTCAGTAACTGTGGCTCGTGGGCTTGGAGAGCACAGGCTCAGTAGTTGTGGTGCACGGGTTTAGTTGCTCCACGGCATGTGGGATCTTCCCAGACCAGGGATCAAACCCGTGTCCCCTGCATTAGCAGGCAGATTCTTAACCACCGCACCACAAGGGAAGTCCTTTAGTGCTTTTCTAGGTATGGCAAGACGCAAGAATCTGGGGTCTTTGAAATTCTTCCTTAGATATACATTTTAACCATCTAGGGGCTCATATATCCAGTACACAGAATACTTCATCCTGAATTCCTTTCAGGGTGTACTTGTAGATCAGCACTTGCAGTAGCTAATGACTTGATCTTTGTAGAACCGGAATGGTGAGCAACATTCTTTCCTTACAAATCTAAATCTTGGCTGGGGGATTTGAGGTAAGATACAAAAAGTCCATTTTAAGTGATAGCAATTGAAGGGGAGCAGAAGAGACGACCTCAAAATATGTCACTTTGGCATCTGGGTTATTTTGAGCTGAAGGCAGTCAAGACCCAGCCGACTCAGAAAAAACTTTTACCTCTCCCTTAACTACCTAAAAGACTTTTAGACTGGAAGTCTAGACCAGAAAAAGAGCTATTACCAGAGGTAAATTTTTTCCCCAAAAGACCTATTTGTATAGCAGGGTGAACTTCTAATTACCAACCATCTGTTATTCCTATCATCTGTGAATTACCCTCCTCCCCTGTGAAGCCCCAGGCCCTTTCCCATTCCTTAGCTCAGGAAGGCATATAAGCCTCAATTGCCCAACTTGCCCTTGAGTCATATCTCTCGGACTCTTGCTTATACAAAATTAAATCTGTTTTTCTCCTGTTCATCTGTACGTCTGTCTGTCTATATGTATGTATTTATAAAACAAGACTTTTCCTTCTCAAATATTAAACCACTCCAAGTGGTGGAATACTAAACTAGCAGAGGCCGAGCAATGAAAGAGAAATTCATTTTTAACTATTTATATTCATTCACCTGGTAATTGTAAGGCCAACTGGCCCGAGGCAGGGGAACGCAATCAGACTCACAGGTTGCATCAGACCAAAACTTTCCGGACCACCCAGTTCCAGAAACTGACCCGGGGACTTTCCACCCTGCCCAGCCTTCCCGCCTTTCGAGGGGCGGGACTAACGGTCCCAAGACTGACGCAACCGGCACCAGATATTGCCACGATACCCGAAGAGACCACCAAATAAGGAACAACCTGCGCCCTCCCGGATTCACCACACCCCTTTCCCTTCCTCCCCTATAAATTCTGCCCCAAACTTCGCCCGGGCGCGACTTCTCTGGCCCCTTTCTCTCGGACCAGTGAACCTCGCCCGGGAGCGCTCCCTAATAAAGCTTGTTTAAGCTCTCCTCCGTTTCTTGGTGCCGTTCCTTACAGTAATAGATTTAATATTTTTCTTCATTATTTTACCATAAAGTCAGAAGGTTTTTTTCATATGCTAGTTGTAGAAGGAATGTAAGATATTCTTACTAGGAATAAAAGTGATTAGCCTCTATAGATGAGTTTGAGCACTCCTGTGTACATTTTGGCAGATGTAATGAAGCTCAGGAAGAGTTCTAGAAAACCTGGATGAGAAAAGAAACAAGTTCCTGGAGATTTTGAAAGCAGTGGCAATGTTCTCAGCCACAACAATTAAAATTGAGCAGCGTCAATCAGTCCCAAACTTCTAGCACAAGACTTGCAGTGCTAGATTCAGATGTTAATGCACTAGGCTTGTGGATATGAGATATACTCAAATGTCGAGCCATCAGAGAAAGCCTCTAATGTGGCTATTACTGAATGATAATGAAAACGAATCCCTCCAAATAGCATTATTAAATGCATTTTTTTTAGTCTGGAGGTAAATCCTTGAGGATATTGTTTAAAACCTACTTTTGAAAGGATCCAATGAAAGCGTTTCCACGTAAGTAATGCAACCACTGACCTGTGTTATTTAATGTGCTCTATCATAATTAATCTGAAATCCTTGCTCCCTTGATGGCTATGTAAACTCAACAGCAATGGAATAAAACAACTGGAAAATGAAACTCTCACTTTATTATTCACAAGCCGCATTCCATAGTTGTTATTCACAGATAAGCTTCTTCTGAGACCCAAAACAATTAAGTGTGCAGAAACTTAATTCTGCTGAGTATGTAACAGAAATAAATAATCTACCCCAGAAATGAGCAATATCCTAATACGGGCTTGGCTGTTCATTTTCTTTACACTAAAGGCTGAACCTTTTGCCCTTCAGCCTTCCAATCTACTAAATGAGAATGACTTGATGTACACAGTGTTCTGCACCTCAGACAGGACTTGACAGAATTCACTGTGAGCCCAGTAGACTGACACGTGCCTTTCAGATGCTGATGTTACAGACACAGTGGTTCCCCTGTCCTGTGCTGCCTTATCTCACTGGCCTGAGGGCTCCAGGAGTGAGCTTTGGATTTGAACAAGATTTGGGATTTAAAACCTCTAGCAATTACCAGCTGTGTGACTTGGAAAACTTTATTTAGTCATCCCTGAGCCTCAATTTCTTCATCTTTAAAAAGAGGGTAATAATAGTGCACAGCTCCCTGGGTGACTGAGGGGAAAGAATAAGAGAATGTATGTAAAATATGTCATTCAGAGCCTGGCACGTAGTACACCCTCAGAGCACATAAGCTGGATACTCCTCCCAGCACACGCGGGTTGGTTAGCCAAGCTTACTGCTCCTCCTGTGTGACTCATCTGACTGCAAGCAGCTCTATCCCGCCACTCAGGATGCTTTGCTCCCCTCTCTCTTCCACACACCACTTGCTGTTCCCCAAATCATTGCTTACATCCTATTTCTTCCAAGAATCTTGAGGTGGAGGGGCAGAGGCACCTCGAAGACTCACCTCCCTCTATCCCTGTGCATGCTTTGGGGCTTTGTGAATAAGATAGCAGGAACAAAGCAATAAACAAGTGGAGCCTGTAAAAAATTACTGAACAGAAATCTCAATTAAATAGAGTCGAGAGACCAGAAGGGGGAGCTCTCGTGCCCCGCGATGACTGCAAAGATCAACAGTTAGAAGAAGAACTCTTCTTCCTTGGCAAGGATTCAGCCAATGAAAAGCCATGGACTGTTTACTTCAGCCCTCCCAACTTCCTTTTCTCCACTATGAAATGGTCCTCCTTCCTTGCTGCGTGGGGACTTGCATGTGTCTCTTCATGGTTGCAATTCTCTGCTGATCTGGAATAAATCCATCTTTGCTGGAGAAATATCTGGCCACCTCTTTATTTCAGGTCAACACGTCCTAGAACAGGAAAGTGGAAGGAATCTTGAAGTTTCAATAAAACTGAAACTGCCACATCTAGTGGAACATCATGCTTATTTCCTGAAGCTTTCCCAGATAGCACCTAGCTTTTGTTGTTCAAAATATCTCAGCAACTCTTTGCCACTGTAATTGTTTGTGTATCTATTTGATGTTATTTCTTGTATTTTCATTTGCCTTTGCCTTTTTACTCTCATCAAACTGAAGTTTTGGGACTTCCCTGGTGGTCCAGTGGGTAAGGATCTGTCTTCCAATGCAGGGGACACAGGTTTGATCCCTGGTTGGGGAACTAAGATCCCACATGCCACGGGGCAACTAAGCCTGCATGTCACAACTACTGAGCCCACACGCCACAACTACTGAGCCCACGCACCACAACTAGAGAGAAGTCCTCACACCATAATGAAGAGTCTGCAGCTGAAAATAAATATTTTTTTAAAAACTGAAGTTTTTTAAGGTAGTGTACACTATTCAAGAAAAACTATGGCCCAGAATAATTTATTAGAATAATTTATATGCTTCTGCTATGTTCTTCCAAAGAAACTTGCAATTTCTCTACTAGAATAATTATCAACATTTTATTGCTATTGCTTAAGTTACCCAAATGTCTGCCTCCCCATCTTTCAAGGGTACATGTACATGTGACTCATATCCACTCCTGAATCAGCTCTCACTGCACCTTACATCTCTGCTTTACCTATTGCCGGAGCCATATTCAGCCTCATGCCAGTCCCCATCTTCATCCCACCTTCCTTTCTTCTCCCAAGCACTAATGATCCCCAGCAGTAGGATTGGCCAGACCAGCTCTGAAAGTTTAGGAGTAGAAGATACCACAGAAGATAAACCAGCTTCAAATTTAAAGTGGGCTTTGGAGTCTCCCAAATGCCCATCTCCATAGGGAATTCTTTACTGGCCTTGACCCTTTGCAGTCTCTCCAGTACCGCTCATCTTAGGTGCCTATCTCCCCCCTCACCATCACCCTGCCGTTTATGTGTACATCTCCCAATTTCTCTGGGGTTTTTATTCAGAACAGTAGCATTTTAACTTTACTCCTCCAACCATCCAGGTCTGTCTCTGCAGACCCAGAAAGTTATTAGCAAGCCCTCCTAAACAAAGAAGCATCTACTTTGTTGGGGGGTTTTCCAGCTTTATTCAGATATAACTGACATACATATAACTGTGTTTGGTGAGAACACTTAAGATTTACTCTCTTAGTAACTTTCAAGTATGTAATGCAGTGTTGTTAACTTTAGATTCTCAGAACTTTTTCATCTTATAACTGATAATTTGTACCCTTTGACCAACATCTCCCCATTTCCCCTACCGATTCATCCCTTAGCAATCACCATTCTACTCTCTGTTTCTAGGAGCTTGGTTTTTTTTAAGATTCCAAACATAGGTGAGATCATACAGTATTTGTCTTTCTCTGTCTGACTTTTTATTTTACTTAGCATAATGTCCTCAAGATCCATATAAGTTGTCACAAAGAACAGGATTTCCTTCTTTCTCATGGCTGAATATTTCACTGTACAACCAGTGAGGCCTCTGTATCCATGTGTTCCACATCTGGGAATTCAACTAACTGCAAATTTAAAATATCCAAAAAAAATAATCATTCTAAAGTTCCAAAACACAAAACTCAAATTAGCTTTATGCTGGCAACTACTTACATAGCATTTACATTGTAAATGTTCCTTTCCAATCCATTCTTCAGACTATTGCAAGATTCACACATACATACACACACACACACCAGCTTGAAGTGCTTCAGTCATACCCCACTGCTGCTTGCATGACTTGTCCATCACCTACACTCCATCTTACCTTGTACCCTCCTACTCTCTACTGCTCTAGCCACAGTCATCTTCTTTCACTTCCCTAATGGGGTCATCGTCCCTCCTAGGACAGTTTTGCTATTCCCTCCTCTTGGAATGTTACTTCCTCTGAAAACCTTATCCAACACTCCATATTAAGATGTATCACCGTTGTACTCTCATATATGCTTTTTTTTTTTTTTTTTTTTTTTTTTGCGGTACGCGGGCCTCTCACTGCTGTGGCCTCTCCCGTTGCGGAGCACAGGCTCCGGACACGCAGGCTCAGTTGCCATGGCTCACGGGCCCAGCCGCTCCACGGCATGTGGGATCCTCCCAGACCGGGGCACGAACCTGTGTCCCCTGCATCGGCAGGCGGACTCTCAACCACTGTGCCACCAGGGAAGCTTTTTTTTTTTAAACAGCAATTATCACATTCTGGTCAATTAATTACTATTCACTTCCTCCTTAACAATGTAAGCATCTTGAGGTCAAGGACCCCATGGGCCTTGTTTATCAAGGTAACCTCAGCCCCTATGCTAAAAAGGCAGCCAGTATTAGCTGACTTTTGAATGAAAAAGGAATCTCTTTGCACTGACCTCATCTGCTACTGAGAAAGAAAAGATTACTGGCATATCTCTTTCACCACTACTAGGACTAAGTAGAAAGCAAGTTAAATATTCACTTTTCTGTTGCAGCAATTACTTCATTGTTGAAAGTATACGGATTCTCAATGAAGTTACATTGTAGCTTGTCTAAAAAGATCTGGGGAGACCGTCTTCGGTTTTCCAGTATAAGATAGTATAAGATAGAGAAGTGCATAACGGAGAGGACACTGTGTTGTGTGGTAGCCAGAAAATGGGCTTCTAGCCTGAGCAATGTTAGGTCCTTAAATGTGGTTTAAGGAGACGGTAAGCACTCAGGAGACAGCCAGGCTGCCTACAGTCACATCTGGATCTGCCGTTTACAGCTCTGTGGCCACAGCAAGTTACTTAACGTCCCTAGGCCTCAGGTTCCTCATCTGTAAAATGAGATTAAAAACAGGATCTACTTCATAGGGTAGCTGTGGGGACTGAAGGATTTAGTGTATGTAAAGCACGTAGGCCAGGGTAACAGGCATGTAATGGCAAGGATTACAATTGAATGGCTTGGGGCCATTGCTGTGCTTTGGCACTGTGCCACTCACTTTGTGTACAGTAAGCTAGCCTGTAAGTTGAGTAGGCTGAATGAGACACTTTTTATGAGCCTTTTGAGTTCCACCATTTCAATGATTCTAAGCAAACTAATTTAGGCCACAGGTGATGACAACTTGTGATTTTATTTTCATCTCTAGTTTGAAAATGAGAAAAATTGACACTCTGGGGAGTTGGATGACTTGTCCAAGGCTACACGAGAGGGCCAAGTCCCAGACCCAGAGGTTCTGAATGCAAGACGGCTTTCTTAGTTCCAATTGCACTGCCTCTCTGCTATATCACCTAATAATTCTGCTCCCTCGTATCTGTACTGATTTTTTCTCAAGGCCCTTCCTGTGTATTATCTCATTTGATGCTCACAACTCTTTTAGAAGAAACCTAATGGGAAGGCCATGCAGTAAAGTTCCAAGAGCCTGGGCTGGCCCATAGGCTCTGTGTGATTTACTGAATGGTTTTTTGTTTGTTTGTTTTGTTTTGTTACTGGGAAGCCACTTAACTGCTCTGATCCTCAGTCTCCTCGATTGTAAAATAAAATAATTGGGCTAGACATTCTTTATTGTTTCTTCTGAAACATATATATATATCTCACAGTCCTCAACTACATATTATCACTTCCTTAAATCATCAGTTAAGGATCAAGCCCTTCAGAATATTGCTTCCCAGGCAATATCACCAACTACCTAATCAAACAGAACAAGAATTGACCCACTCCTATATGGATCCATTGTAAGGTGATTCCTTTGTTAACGATGTGGACTTCAAGTCCAAACCATTCCTATTCTTTGACTCTGTACAACTAATATCGAGGCCCACACATTCTATTTGTAAAGATCAGT
Organism: Phocoena phocoena; assembly: GCF_963924675.1. Classification (NCBI taxonomy): domain Eukaryota; kingdom Metazoa; phylum Chordata; class Mammalia; order Artiodactyla; family Phocoenidae; genus Phocoena; species Phocoena phocoena. Next base: position 53,604,746 of record NC_089235.1, on the reverse strand, counting down.
GGCTGATGAGAACAGCAATCTGCTGCCACATTCTAAAAATAGCCCTTGGGGGCTTCCCTGGTGGCATAGTGTTTAAGAATCCAATGCAGGGGAGACGGGTTCGAGCCCTGGTCCGGGAAGATCCCACATGCCACAGAGCAACTAAGCCCGTGCGACACAACTACTGAGCCTACGCTCTAGAGCCTGCGAGCCACAACTACTGAGGCCCGCAAGCCTAGAGGCCGTGCTCCACAAAAAGGTAGGTCACTGCAATGAGAAAGAAGCCCGTGCACCGCAACAAAGAGTAGCCCCCACTGGACGCAACTAGAGAAAGCCCGCGTGCAGCAATGAAGACCCAACACAGCCAAAAATAAATAAATTTATTTTTAAAATAAATAAATAAATAATAAAATAAAAATAGCCCTTGGGAAAGAAAAAGCCTGCCCTGAAATTTTAAGATTTACCACAAGAGGGCAGGGCTGATTCAATCCTGGGCACCTCGTCTTTCTTTTTCTTCTCTTTTTCTCTCTTTTTTTTTAAGGTGTTTAGCAGGGTACACAGATGCAGTGACGAAGATAGCATAAAGTGGTAAAAAGTTTTTTTTCAAAAATATCATGTTCCTTTTGCAAGAATCATGAAAATGTTCATATGCTTCAATCTGTAATTCATCTTACTGAAATGTTTCCATAAAGTCAGAGACCTAAAGAAATAAAAAGAAATACGCCAGAAAATGGTCTTTGTAACATTTCCTACACTATCTTTTCAAAGTGGAAATAATCTAACTTTCTAACATTGTAGACATAATTAATGAAATAAATGGTGTATCAAGCTAGTGGAATACACTGCAGCTCTTTTATGAATATTTAGAAGATTGGGTAGCAAGGTATTAACATACTTATGCTATATTAAGTGAAAAAGCAAAGAATATAAAATTTAACTTATTCTGTATTGAAGGTATGTAAAAATCATGATTGCATATTCAGTGGGACCAGAATGAGGCATAGAAAAATGAGAATCATACTTTTTTTAGGAAGGTAGAATTATAGGTAATTTCTTATTTGCGATGTTATCTTTACAGTGTTATATATAGGATTTATTTTAATCCCTTTGTCTGTAACAGAATCAGTGTTGAATGTTCCACATTTTTAGGGTTTTCTTCAAGACCTTTTCAGCTGAATTGCCAAGTATGGCAGACACTGCTACTTTCTACTTAATCTCCATTCTTCCCTCCATCTTCATTAACCAAACCCACAGACTGGTCACAACGAGCCCTGTTAAATATGCTCACCGTCCCCAGAATCTTTGCAACTAGAAACAACCATGTATCCCAGTTCTGGAAAATAAGATGTAAGCAGAGGTCACTGCTTACATTGAGTTGAGGCTTCTGGGACAAGTCTTTAAAAAGCAACAGCCTCTGCTGGAATCCATCTTTTGTCCTTGTCCTTTGCCCCTAGCTTCCCCCAGTTCCCCCAGCTCTAGTCTAGGATGCAGATGCTATGGCAGTAGGCAGAGCAGCCATTTTGTAGCCATGAGGATGAAAGAGACATGAAAAGGATAATGAAGCAGGAAGACAGAGGGAGCCCAGGTCTCTAGTGGTGTCATGGAGCTGTCCTGCCTGTCCTGGACAATGGCCTCTGGACATGTTGTGCGAGCAAATTGAACACACTTGGGTAAGCCACTACAGTCAAGAGCACTACATGCGGCCTAGCAAAACCATAACTGATATACCATGAAAGGAAACTACAGAAATATGAAGTTATCCCAGTAACGTGAAGAGTACCACGATCAGCTTAAAGGACAGCAATGCACATGCAAGAAGAGTTGGAAGGGTATTTCTGGGAGACACCCCTCAAGGACCCTCTTTATAAAGTACAGCTACCAGAAGACCTTTATTTCACATTATGAACTGAGGCTGCAGAATTTAAAAATTTTAAGATCTCAGAGAAGCTTCCTCCTTTGATTCAAATCTGGCCTGGTGCCAATTTTTCCACTTTTGGTGTAGTAGAAAAAGTGTTCCCCTTTAAAAAATCCACTCCTAGATTTATAGTTGCACAAACACTCAAGCTACATTTAAAATAATGCTCCTTACAGTATTGTTATAATAACAAAAAAGCAACATTTAAATGTCCAATAAGGGAGTAAATAAATTATGGTATTATATACCCAAGCTTTGGGATAGTATACAACTTTTTGTAAGTTCTGACCTGTAGATACCTCTAAGGTTCATTGTTAACTTTAGAGAGCAAGTAGCCAAAATATGATCCCATTTATTGAAAATAAAAATAAATATATTAGGGCTTCCCTGGTGGTGCAGTGGTTGAGAGTCCGCCTGCCGATGCAGGGGACACGAGTTTGTGCCCTGGTCTGGGAAGATCCCACATGCCGTGGAACGGCTGGGCCCGTGGGCCATGGCTGCTGAGCCTGCGCGTCTGGAGCCTGTGCTCCTCAACAGCAGAGGCTGCAACAGTGAGAGGCCCGCGTAAGGCAAATAAATAAATAAATAAATTAGATATGTCTGTTAAAAAGCATAAAAAGAAGACTGAAATTATTCACCATCCACAGTGGTTACCTCTGAGCTCTGTTTGCATTTCTATAGTTTGATTATGTACAGTTGAGACTTGTACGGTTCAAGTCTTTTTCCTAGATACCTTCTGCACTCCCCTCAAATGAGCCTGTTTTGATAGTGTTTTCACCCACTTTGTTAAATATAAACACATTGTATATATTTATATAAAACTTGGTTTTGAACATGATGTCTTTGAGAAACATTTTTGAAAAGGGGAAAGCGTGTTTGTATCTGAAAAGCAAGTAATCTAAAAAGTGGTGTGGATTTCAATAAAAACCACTGGAGCAAATACTCTTTGCTGCTGCAGTCCTCATCCCCTAGTAGAGATTCTGGCATAGAAGCTGGGTTGCAACACCATCCCTGAGCCTGAGCAGTCACCTCCCCGCATCTCCAAAGGAAGACACTGGGCTAGGTTTTTTGCAGACCGCCTCTTATGTAGAAGGGGAGGTTGCTAGCTGAGGTCCTTGACACACTAGCTGAGTCTGCAGCAGTCAAGGTAGTGAGATGCTGATCCATCCCCCTGAGCAGTGTGTCTCCATCAGCCTTCCCTCCCCAGTGCCTCGCTGCCTGCTTCAACAATCAAGGAAATCAACGCAAGTGTTGCACTAACCTTGCGTGTTCTGCGTCATTAGTAATTTCTCTCAGTATTGCCTACCCTTTGAATCCTGAACCCAGGAGTTTTATAATTAACCTTGACTCAGAATAATACATCAGTGCAAATGTCCTATGATATTACTGATTATTTAGGGATAAAGGGAGGGAAGAAGGGACAGACAGACTCCAGTATAAAATAGATGCAGGTTCAAATCCAGACTCTATTGCTTAACGCCTATGGTCATCAGGCAACTTAATCCCTTCATTTCCATATCTGTTAAGTGTGATATGGTGGGCTGAAAGGTGCTGCCCCCACAAAGAGATCCATGTCTTAATCCCTGGACTTAACATTTGTTATTTATATGGCAAAATCTTTGCAGATATGATTAAGGATTGTGAGATGGGCTCTAAATGCAATCACATATATCCTTATAAGAGAGAGGCCGAGGGAGATTTGACACAGAAGAGGAAAAGACATTGTGACCGCAAAGGTAGAGCTTGGATGACGTATCCACAAGTCAGTGAATGCCAGCGACCACCAGAAGCTAGAAGAGGAAAGGCATGGATTCTCCCTCAGAGCCTCCTGAGGGAGTATTGCTAGTTCTACTGACACTGTGATTTTGGCTCAGTGAAACTGATTTCGGGCATCTGGCCTCTAGAACTTTGAGGGAATAGATTTCTGTTGTTTCAAGCCATCAAGTTTGTGGTAATTTTTGATAGCAGCCATAGGAAACTGATATAGCAGAGGACATGACAGTTATCTTGCAGAGTGGCTGTGAGCATTTGTGATTATCTATGCAAAGTTTGCTGAACAGTGATGATCACATAGTAAACAATAAACTGTATTATTATTATATATATATATATATTTTTTTTGCGGTACTTGGCCCTCTCACCGTTGTGGCCTCTCCCGCTGCGGAGCACAGGCTCCGGACGCGCAGGCTCAGCGGCCATGGCTCACGGGCCCAGCCGATCCTCCCGGACCGGGGCACGAACCCGTGTCCCCTGCATTGGCAGGCGGACTCTCAACCACTGCGCCACCAAGGAAGCCCTATTTCAATACATTTTTAAACAAATAATTTCAATTGGGTAATCTGCCCACTCCCGGCCCAGCCCTACATATATTCAGACTGTGTCTGGAGAACTATAAACTGACTGTAGCAGAATCTGCGGAAGGAGGCCAGAACTGTAAGGAAGCACAGAACACTCAGCACTCAGCCATCTTCTTCAGTTCGAATACTTTGAGGTCTCATCAGTACTGGGAAGATGATTTTCGTTTGGGTTTGGTTTGGTTTTCTTATTTGTTTGCTTAGACGTCTTGAATTGTTTCTATCTTTTCCTTTTCTGTCTTCCCTTTAACAACTGTTCTTCAGATGTTGGCTCTCCTGTATTAATACTCTGTGTTTTTTCTTGAGTTTTTCTCTTAATTTTTCAGTGTCTTTGTATTTTTGTTCTACATTCTGGGAAGTTCCTTGACTGCTTATTCCAGTCCTTCAGGTATTATATTTTTACAAACGCTTTGTTTGTTCCCCACATTCTATTCTTGTTTTGTAGGTGTGATGTCTCTTCAAATCAAAATTACTTAAAATTTTCTCTCTTACTACGAATTATCTCTGTTTCCTTAGAAGCCAGTTTGTCTTTTTCTTTTTTCCTTCTTCATGTCTCCCTTCCATCTTACTGGATCTCCTCAAAAGGCTGGCAAATTCTGGTTACCTGTTCATAGTTATGAATGATTGCTAACTGTTGCAAGAACCTGGCTGTCCTGTGGGTAAAAGAGCATATGGATGTAAACGCTATGGAGGGGAGGTTAGGGTATGCAGGTAGGGAGCAGAAGGCAGGTCTCCCCAACCTTCCTACCCTCCAAATGCCAAGACAAGGAGGGTCCTCATCAGGAGTACCAATCCCCATCTGAGAGGCCTTATTCTTCCTAGGAATAGTACTCTGTTTCTTTGGAAAGTTCCTACCTGGTTTCAATCTGTGGGCAAATGCCAGCACTATACACGCAGTAGTGGAGGAAGAGGTGGGGGATAAACCAACAGGAGCTACTGATCACCAGTGCTTAGTAACCCAGGTCAGTCATATGATTTCTGCCCCTCCTCCCAGCACTCAGTCTGATAGGTTTATCATGAAAAAATAGATTCAGTTTCCAGTAATTCCATCCTACATACATTGAGCTGAGTTCTTCCACGCCAGCTATGTGAGCCTCCCCATTTTCAGTCTCCCAGAGCTTGATTAAAATGCTTGATGTGCTGATATCCCTACTCCAGTTCTTTGTACTCCTGAGACTGTGTTGCCCTTTATACTTTTCTACCATCATTTCAGTGGATTTTTGAGGAAAAGGAGAGGTAAAGCCATGTGTTCAAATGACCACCTCAGTCATAAGCCAAGGTAGGACTTATCCTATGGACAATTGGGTTTACTGAGGTAAATCAATAAGGGTGACTAAATACGTGTCTCTGGTTTAGTGTGGAGAAGAGATCTCAAGTTCAGGGCATGAGGCCTGGGGAGACATGCTTATTATTGTCAAAGGACTGACATACATTTGTTCATCAATTCAGAAAATATTAGTTGAGAACTCCTAAAGGCCAGTAAAGATGTTGAGTATTTTTATACAGAAAATGAAAGACAATTCTTGTTCTCTGAGAACTGCAGCTTTGTTTCCACTGCAGCCAAGTAAGTTTACAGTGACATTATGGGAAGGTATCAAGGAAGGCTTCCAGAAGAAGTAACATTTGACTCTGGCCCATGAGGCATACACACTGTATGTTATCCTGCAAAAGAAGGGGAGGGGTTGTGAAATAGAATAGAGGATGTGTGAAACTTCAGATACTTTATTGTACCTGAGGACAAATAAGTGGGAGGAGCCGGAGAAATGGCTAAAAGTTGTCAGAAGTCAAACCTCGCTGGAGTGCCACACTAAGGAGTATAAATAAAGTCCTGATGGTGATAAGATGATACCGACATAAGTCGGGAAACAATATGATCAAACTTCCATTTTAGAGTGATTACCACAATCATATTGGTGGGACTGACTTGAAGGTGGGAGAGAGGCGAGATTTGACGATGTTAAGAAACTCTTGAAGTAACCTGCCTGAATGATAACTCCAGGCACAGGTAATAGTCACCTGACACTTTTATGGTTCCAACTAGAGTGACATGCATGAAAAACACTCACTACTGTGTAGAGACAAAGCAGCCATTCAGTGATGACAGGAGTGCACAAACCTTCTATTTTGCTCCCGTAACAATCACACAAGGTGTTATTTGAAATGTACTACAGATGAAGAAACTGGGGTTCAGGATGTTTAAGTGACTTATCTAAGGACTCACAGCTAATACGTGGCAGTCTGTAGCCAAATCCAAATTGGTCTGTCTCCCAAATTGGGCCCTCTGAACCACTGCCCTATACTGCTGTCTCTTGAAAATTCACTTGGGATCCAGACATCCACTTGGCAGAGTTGCAGATGTAATTCAAACGCATGAGTACAAACACCTTCCAAACCCTCAATTCTGTGATTCCATTGTTCTCCCAAATAAGGCAAAACTACAGAACCAGAGCTAATCCAGAGCGTATCTGACAGCAGGGAGTGAAAGAGGTGATGTGGGCACCGCAGGTCCCTGAGATTACTTGACTTCCATTGCCATTAACAGGTAGCATCTACCCCATTATTTAGGATAATTAACTATGAGTCTCAAAGGACTATGTCCATTCCATCTCTCTTGCCTCCCTGATAGACATGAGGATGAGTGTAGGAGAAATTACAAAATATCTCTATGAAAATGAGTTCCTCAGGCTGAGCTCCCGCTATAAATCCACCTTTAATATTTTTTTTCTCTCCCATCCTCCAACACCCTGATAATGTCATCATTTTAATACGATTTCTGAGGATAAAGATCTCTGGAGGAACTTGTATTAAGCAATTACCCCAGGGACCAGCAAACACAAGCTCATGATATTTACTTAAAATTCTCAATTCTGTGGATATATCAAGGTCTTTATAAACAGAACTGACTTTTTTAGGGTTGGTAAATTAGTGCCGTGTCCAGAATAATGATTTCCACAAGGGAAATGGTATGCTCTTATTTTCCATCCCTGTTCATTGGTGACAGGTGCCATTTCAAGTAATTTGCAAAATAAATTCTGAAAATTTTATGGAAATAATGTCTAGAATATCTTTTCCATGAAGTAAAAAGTTCTCTCTGTGTCATGAATTGTTGAAAAAAGAATAGGATCTATGAGATCTATGCTCAAGATGAAAAGAAACTATCTTCTTCTTTGATGGATTTTGTTTCCAAGTGTTTAACAAGGCAAGAACATGAGAGAAGTACTTGTAATTTGAAAGTGGGGTGATCACAGAGATACCCAGGTGGATTCATATCACTTATAACAAACTGATTAGGGAATAACAACTGACTTTGACTAATTCTGTGGCAAAAACTTTGCTTAATGGTGGAAAGAAGAAACTAATAATAAACTAATAATTAAAAAAAGAGGTCTTACCCACAAATTCCATTCCTAGGTATAAATCCAAAATAATGAAAGCAGGAACTCAAACAGATAGCTGTACACCAAATGTTCACAGCAACATTATTCACCACAGCCAAAAGGTGGAAGCAACCCAAATGTTCATCAACAGATGACTGGATTACAAAATGTGGTATATACATATACTAGAATATTATTCAGCCATAAAAAAGGAATACAATTTTGATATATGCTACAACATAGAGGGACCTTGAAAATATTATGCTTGGTGAAAATAAGCCAGACACAGAAGGATAACTATTATATGATTCCACTTACATGAGGTACCTAGAATAGACAAATTCATAAAGACAGAAAATAGAATAGAGGTTAACAGGTGCTGAGGGAGGAGTGTGGGGGGAGTTTTTATTTAATGGGTACAGGGCAGTGATGATTGTTACATACTGTAGATGTATTTCGTGCCGCTGAATTATGCACTTACAAATGGTTAAAATGATAAATATTACGTTGTGTATATTTTACCATAATACATATTTTTTATTTTTTTTTACATCTTTATTGGAGTATAATTGCTTTACAATGGTGTGTTAGTTTCTGCTTTATAACAAAGTGAATCAGTTATATATATACATATGTTCCCATATCTCTTCCCTCTTGCGTCTCCCTCCCTCCCACCCTCCCTATCCCACCCCTCTAGGTGGTCACAAAGCACCGAGCTGATCTCCCTGTGCTATGCGGCTGCTTCCCACTAGCTATCTACCTTACGTTTGGTAGTGTATATATGTCCATGCCTCTCTCTCGCTTTGTCACAGCTTACCCTTCCCCCTCCCCATATCCTCAAGTCCATTCTCTAGTAGGTCTGTGTCTTTATTCCTATCTTACCCCTAGGTTCTTCATGACATTTTTTCCCTTAAATTCCATATATATATGTTAGCATACAGTATTTGTCTTTCTCTTTCTGACTTACTTCACGCTGTATGACAGACTCTAGGTCCATCCACCTCATTACAAATAGTTCAATTTCGTTTCTTTTTATGGCTGAGTAATATTCCATTGTATATATGTGCCACATCTTCTTTATCCATTCATTCAATGATGGACACTTAGGTTGTTTCCATCTCCGGGCTCATAATATTTTTTTAAAAAGAGATCTTACCTATCTCGCCCTAAAAAGATTTAGAGCCTACATAATGTGGAGGCAGTTGCACCAGGACTGTAAATGACAACAAAGTGAGGCACTGAAGGAGTTTCCAACCTTTTTAAAATTAATGGACACTTGAAGAATCTTCTGGAAGTTATGGTACTCCTCCTGGGTGGGGGAAGGGGAAGCACCATTGTGTATAATTTGTGGGACAGGGATTGTGGTGCCCTGAAGTCTCCCCATTGGCCTCTCTGAGACAGCAGTCATGTGAGCCTCAGCAAAACTCTCGAGCCAGCTGTTGAGCATGTCAGATGACTTTCACTAAAGGAAGGGGAAGATCACTGGCTCTCCAGCTTCTCTAAAGGTCTAGAGAAACTCTGGAATCACAGATGGGACAACAGAACAAAAGAAGAGCCATTAACAGTCCAAAAGCTCACTGACTCATGAGTGCAATCTCAGCCTGTGTAAACTAAGTGCCTTTCTCGTAACTTAGGATCACAAATAGTGAGTGGTAATAAAATCAGCACGAAGGATAAAGAATTAAACAGTATGACTTCATCTCATTAAAGTATAGAATCATGTTAATAATCTATTGCATTTGTCTTTGGGCCATTTTTGAGACATGTACACAGCTGCTTTTTTTTTAAGGAAAACTTAATAACATCCTTTCTGAATAAAGAGGTTTTCTTATCCGGTTGTAATTTGAAAAGGAACAACTAAAATTATACATTTGGAGTAATGTAGGAAATAAACACCCCTTCATTACTGGTCACAAAGTTCTATTTTTATACTACTAGTTAATGCTTACTCTTCTCTCTGGAATTTCTAGGATTGGCAGCACTTTTATGCATTTAGTAGAAATTGGTACTTTATAATCTTGGGATGAGAAGTGTAACCAATCTGAAAGTTTTAAATAAGAATTTTCTATGTGTCTGGCTCTCAACTTATTAAATGTTCAGCTTCTATGCTGACTAGTTCTTAACCAATCAAATCATGAAATCATTTGAATGCAGACTATTTCTACTGCATTTCTTTTTAACATACAAATCAGAGATGAAAAGAAAAAGAGAATAATAAAAAGTAAGGTGAACTGTATATTTAAACTTTTAAGATAAATAATGGACCCCTTTGAGATTTTTATGAATATAGAGTGCCACAAAGTCAAATGACACATGTAATTAAGTCTAGTCTAGCAACAGTCCTCAACCATTCCCAAATCTAAATATAATGCTGTTTTATTCTAAGTTCATATTCATCCTACCATATGAATCTAACAAATCTAACAAATTCAGCCTGACAGACAATTTTTTGTAAAGACATCTGTTCCCTGAGGCACAACATCCCATTTTCATTGTCCTGCTGATCTCATTTTTTAAAAAATCTGTGTGTAGTATTTTCCCTCCTGAATTAAGACAAAGGCCATAGGAAAGATGGGCTAAGAAACATTTTGAAAGCTTTCCATCACACTCTGTTTAGACTTCAGTCAGTGTATAGTCAACCAAGGCTTGCTTCATTTGTACTAGGATAAGAGTAACACTTTTCACTGTGACAATAACTAGAAATGAATGTGATTGCTTAAAGTTTTGTTTAAACCCTTTGCATCTCTTTTATAAGCTATAATTGTAGTACGATCTGTAAATCTTCTTCAGAAAATCTCTCTCTTTAAAAGCCTATGGTTGGATAATCTGGTTAAGTGGTAGAATTGAGCAGTGCTTTCCAAAAGGTAGCATGTGTACCACTACTGATATGCAAGCTGATTTTACAGAAGCAGTTAGATTTTTGTAGTAGTTATGTTTTTATTTTTATGGTTTTCTCATATCTATTGCAAGTAACACTGAATCCATGAACACATATCCAAGTAACTCTGAATGACCAGAGAGACCAGCTAGAACAATGTTGTGGAGACATAAAGGAAAAGACATGGGTTCGAGCCCTGGTCCGGGAAGATCCCACATGCTGTGGAGCAACTAAGCCCATGTGCCACAACTACTGAGCCTGTGCTCTGGAGCCAGCGAGCCACAACTACTCGGCCCACGCGCTGCAAATGCTGAAGCCCACACACCTAGAGGCCATGCTCCATATGAAGAAAGCCACTGCAATGAGAAGCCCGCGCACCACAACGAAGACCCAACACAGCCAAAAATTAATTAATTTTTAAAAAGCTATTAAAAGTGAGTGGCAGAGTAAAAGGAAAAATTTACCACACATGCACCACCTTCCCAGAAAGGGTTCATATCCTTAACACATAAAGAGCTCCTCAAACTCAACAGAAATATTATTTAAATTTTATTATACAATCATTAAACATTCATGAGAACAGGTAATTCACACAATAAAAAACAGAAAGGAATAATAATATATGAAAATGCCAGAAGTTATTTATGATCATGATAATATGACTTTAAGAAAATGAAGTACAGCTCTTTGCCCATCAGATAGTTAAAAAAACTGGTAATATTGAGAGTTGGCAAGCGTGCGCATAAAAGGACACTTTTACATAACGTTAGTGGAAGAATAAATTGATGCAAAGAACATACCCTCAGCAGGTAAATGGCTTGCCTTTAAACTTGAACTAATGTAGTCTTTTAAAATTATATTCAGAAAATCTATGTAAGAAGAAAGAAAATGGGATGTTATTAGGTTCAGTGTCTTACCCATCCTGCAAAGAGTGGGTACCACATCCATGAGAAATGCTCATCTCCCTCTGCACTCACCTCCCTCCTCCACAAAGCAATAACAAAATCCACTAACTGATCTAGTGTAGAGAAAGGGTCATGGAAAGCAGAGGAAGAATCTGAGATATACTGATACTTAGGAGATAAAATTTATAGAATTTAGTGACCTGGAATGTGAGAGGTGACAAGAGAGAAGCATACATTATGACTCCAGTTATGGCAGTTGTGGGAGCGGTGTCACTCCCTCAAATCAGAAACACAAAGAATGTTCGAGAATAAAGATAATTAGTTCACCTTGCGACTTGACGGTTTGGGGGAACTAATGATACATTCAAATGAAAATACCCAATAGAGTCTGGATCTCTGGAGAAGGTCTGGGCTAGTGATATATTTTTTAGAGTCATCAGGACATGATGAAAATCATGGCTTTGGTGACATTACCAGGGAGTTTATGTCTCATGAAAAGAGAAGAATCAAAGAAGGAACTTGGGGAATATTAGGGAGCGAAGGGAGGGTAGAGGAAGGAAGCATACTGCTATGGTTTGAATGTTCTTGTCCCCCAAAATTCATATGTTGAAACCTAACTCCCAAAGGTATTAGGTGGTGGGGCCTTTGGGAAGCGATTAGGTCGTGAGAGGGAACGATTAGCCTCTTCTGCTATGGGAGGACAAACCAAGAACCTCCCTGCTATGAACGAGGACGAAGGCTCTCACCATGCTGACACCTTGATCTTGGACTTTCTAGCCTCCAGAACTATGAGAAATTTCTGTTGTTTATAAGCCACTCCATCTGAGATATTTTGTTATAGCAGCCTATACGGACCAAAACACACATCATGGAGGTGACTCAGGGCGGCCTCATGGACCCGCATGCAGGCTCATACTGAGGGTGTGTCCTTCTCTCAGCCAACCGGCCTGGATATGCCCACACCTCGGTTCTGCCACCATGGTGGCCAGGTGGGAGCCTGAGCTTTTGCCTATAAACCCCTCATCACTGCTAGAAAAATAAGTGTGAATGGAGGTGAGGCAACACATCATCTTCTTTGTCTGACTTGGAGAATGTATCCTTATTTCCAGAGGAAGAGAGAGCCCTGTTCCTAAGGCAAAGTCTTGGAGCCCAGCAGCCACATGTGTTTGGGTTTTGAGTCCACAGATACCTTCTCCCCCAGACCCAGATGCAAAGAAACTGCATAAGAATAGTCATCTCTCTTTTCTCATATATTATTGAGCAATCTTTGCCCTTTTGCATACACACACAAAAATAATCATATTAGTCCAATTGGATTAGTTCAATGCATATCATTTGTAAACCTCCTGGGAAAAGATGGGGAATACTTTCCTTTGTTTTCAGAAAATCTGACTGAAGCAGATCATACATATGTTTACAAAGGATAAAGAGCCAGATTAATTTAAATAGGTGAAGCTACAGGGAGCATTAGTCACAGACATCATTCATTAACAAAAGTCATCTGAAAAAATTAGAATAAAAAATCATCAATGGGTAGTTGAAATCCATTAAAATACACACACTAATCTACAGTTCTTACATAGTAAATCCCAAAGTAAACTTATTTATAAAATCAAATCCTATTGTACTATCCTTTTATACTAAATCCCAGGGTAAATTTAGTTATAAAAATCAAACTCTAGTGTGAGAAAAATTATTAAATATATTAAAAATTAAGTATAAACTTAGAAAATATGGAATGGCATGAGTAACAGAAATGAAATCAAATATTCTGACCATTCCTTTATCTATTTTCTGTTCTTGAAAATAAAAACCAGATTTTTATGAATCCCACGTTCAGTATTTGCTGTTAAATTAAGTAATACCTCAAAACAAAAATGTTAGTGTTAGAACCACTGGGTCTATATATAGTCTCTTTTAATGAATTCCAGCAAAATCATAACTATGGAATCTTGAATTTGCTGGGTCTTTGGACAGGACTCTGAAATCTTTTAGGACCAGGGATGTTTGTTGTAATGCTCTTAATAATAACTGTACTTAATGTGTTTCAATTCTTCCTGAAAATTAAGATTATTCTTTATTTAGGAACATACTGAAATTCCATACTCAATTATACAGTTTTTTTTCTCAGAATACAGATATAGAATATCTTTAACCCTGTTAAACCAAGAAAATGCAATATTGCTAAATTTCAAGAAGGGAAGACAATGGATTTCCACCCATGATGGATGACATTTAAAATCTCTGTGTGCTTTCGGCCTTCCAAATACATGCAGCTCACAACATGAAAGAAAGGAATCAGGAAAGAAATAAAGACTAAGGGAAAGAATTGAGGCAGAATGACAGGCTCATTAAAATGTGCAGAAAGCATCTCAGACTCCCTCGAGAAAGCTGTTATCATGAAATAATCATGCTGACGAACATGGAAAGAGTGGACTCCGGCAGGAGCCTTCTGTTGCCCCCAAGTTGGTGATTATATCCTGGAAATGTTGACCCCGGGAAAGCCTGGCTGCTTTGTTGCTTAATAGAGTTCACAGAAAATGCTTGTCTCCAAAATGAGATTTCTCCCGTATTCACTGTGCAGCCTGAGCGTCTTGACAGCATGAGCAGGGGGCCATTTCTCCTAATCAAGGGAGGGGTGGGAACCCCCTGGGGGAGGAAATTGTAAGCAATCAAGCTCAACTTTTGCAGGAAGAGCTCTTGCCTTCTGCTCAGTTGTCAAATGGTCATAAAAGAAGGGACAAGGGAAGCTACTAGAATTTGGTAGAAACAGGATAGCAGGTCAGACTGACCCATTTTTCTTAGCAGTTATCCCATTTCTATCTCTGAGGCTATGAGAAATATTCCTTTGCTGCTTAAGCAGCCTATCTATGTAGACAGTTTAGCTTTTTAAATTGAAATCTTTGTTAGTCTTTCCATTTTCTCACTCTGTTGGCTCAAATCTTAAGAATACTTTAATCTGAAAACACAAACAAGGCTTTCTGAGTTTTTGCACTGAATGAAATGTTTTTCCTCTTGATGCAGCTGGACTGAGAGACAATGGAAAGGAAAATGGAGGGGGGAAGTTGAAATGAAACAGTACAGTCCACGGGTGAGGGGGCCCTTTGGAAAACTCCAATTCTGAGATTGTAAACAGGGACAACAGTCCCGAATCCTAATGGTTTCTGGTTAAACATAATTTAATTTATATTTTTAAATGAAAAAGCAAGTAGCAAAAAAAAAAGGCATTCTCTATGATTCCTTTAATATTTGCCGAACTATGTATCTGTATGTGTTCACACATGTAAATGCATTTAAAAGATCATAAAATGCTACTCTGCTATTAACAGTGACTACCTTTAGGATGGGGTCAGCTGGAGTGGAATTAGAGGCAGTAGTGAAGACAGACTAACTCTTTAATCCTGATTATAGTTCTTCCTTGCTTGAAATATTCCCACAGTAGTGTATTCAGGTATTACCTGTGAAAACTAATCAGTACTTTTTAAAAGGTGGAAAAAATGTGGTTCATCCATGACAGAATCTGGGCATGTCTGTGATACAGAATATTCTCATAGACTCAAGGATTCCCCTATAACCAAGGGGATTTCTAAAATGAATATTCCCACCAGGGAGCTTCTGTCCCTAACCAAAGTTTCTCTGATGTTAAGTCAAAGATCCCTACGTGCTTAGAGACCACAGGCCTTGGATATTTGCTTATCAAAATAATCACGTTTTCTCTGGAATCTCTCCCAAATGTTCCCAAGGCAATATTACAAGAGATCTTCAAATGGTTCCTAATTCTGCAAATAACATGCCAACCCCACCGAGATATGACAATTTAGGACCAGCCTTGACGAGCTGATTGAGTTACTAACAGACTTGGTGTGATTTCCCTGTTGTAGGTATACACCCTATGTATCAGAGACCCAAGAAAAGACTAACTTGAAGTGTCATGTTTCTTTATACCAAGACTTTTACAATCTTTGCTACAGGCCCAATATGTTGAACAGTTCAGGACACATCCTGGGAACTGAGACACAGCATGCTTCCTAACATAAGACTAAAAAGATGCCTAACGAATCTCATATAACACTTGGAAATGCGAGTTAAGAAGCCAACTGAAAATATTTGTGATTGTGGGTTTTCGGCCTGAGAATTGAGCTCCGGATTTTAATGCACCCTGGAGTCAGCAACGTCCCACCAATGTTTTTGCCTGTTACAGGCCTGCCTCACGCCAGCGTTGCAGTGTTGAGTAACAAGTGAGTCTGGAAAAGTTCATAAATAAAGCCAGGCGTCCAGGGTTTTCACATTGTCCTCTCATCAAGGGGGAGGTTCATACCACGCTTCGTGATGCTTCTAGAAAAGTGGGCCAAATTGGCCCAAATGTCTAAAACCCTTTTAGCTGAATCCATTACACTAATATCTGACAATTACAAACTAAGTCTCATTTAACGTGCTTGGGTGTTCTCACTTAAAGGCAATCATTACTGAAAAGAATGAGTTGTATAAACCTGTTTCCCAGCACATTGGTTGACAAGACTCCCCACTGGCTATAATGCAACCATCAGGCAGAGCTTTTTATATTTAATGTTGAAAAATTATCCTTCGTAAATGGCAGATTGAGGATTTTCACTGTCAATCTTGCTTTTCACTCAGCTGTATTTCCATTTCACAGAGCATCTTGGATCTAGCTGAGGGAGGTCCCTAAAAATACAGAGCAAGAATGAATCCAAAAGGAGGATGGAAGTCTGTTAAGACCCTGTCTGCTAGATCAATGACAGGAAAATCTTTTGGTGAAAACTTCAAAAGGTGACTTTCAAAACCCTAAGGTGCAGTACGCCCCTGCATCCAGGTCAAGAATGTCAAGAGCAACAGGGTTTGGGAGGATTTCACCTCCAGGGGGAGAACTGTGTTTGCATTATATCAGGGGTCACATTGCAAAAATACATAGAGTTTAAAGCTGCAAGGTACTGTTATAGGTCATCTAATCTGACCCACTGTGGAAATTTCCATCCAAATGGAAATTCAAACTCCATGTGATTACTCTTCATAATGGGTCATTCACAGCCTCCTGAAAGGTGTCTGCATTGTTGGGCAGCTGTCACCTCATATTCTTAAGCATGAGCCACACAACCTGCAGCCCTTTCACTTCTGCCCATTTTCCCCTCCAGACCCACAGAACCCAGCTGATTTTGAGCTATAAACCTCCTCGGCTAAAAATACAAAATCACATAATCCCCCTTAAAAACGTCTTAAATCATGGCATTGTTTTATGAGGAATAAGGTAAAAGTAATTTTAAATGACTCATTTTTATATGAGCTATTACTAAATATTCTATTAGAAAGTTTATTATCTTCATGAATACAGAGTAAACATGTAAAAATAAATTTTTATTTTTCCTTATTATCAAGTCCTATAAACTGTGTCATTTACTTTAATCATGTGAGAAAATGCATTCAGATTGTATTGTGTGTGTATATATATATATTCAGTGTTGGTGAAACACTGAATCTTGAACTAAAGATTAAATGTTAAATATCTGTTTCAATAGCTGGGGATACAATGATGAACAAAGTGCAGGGCCAGTCCCCACTCCCAGGGATTCTGATTCATTTGTTCAGGAATAAGGCCCTAGAGCCGGTATCTCATAAAATCCACTCAGGGGATTCAACTGCACACCAGGCCGACACCACCAGTCGCTGGTAATTGTGGGGAGGCTTCACACTGAACGGATTGCAGACTTAAATTATTCACACAGAAGATATCTGCAATACCTGTATCTTACAAGGAACCCATACCCAGAATATACAAAGAGCACTTACAGAAATTTTAAAGAGACAAACGTTAGAAAATGTGCAAAATCCTCCACAGGCACTTTGTAAAAGAATAGCCAAACGTCCAATAAAAAGGGTCGCCACTTCATTAGTCATCATAGGAATGCAAATTAAAACACATTGTAATAACACTTCATACCGATCAGAATGGCTCAAATGAAGAAGCGAGGCCATGCCAAGTCCTGTTCTAGGACGAAGAGCAAATAGAACTTTCATCTGCTGTTGATGGGAATGTAAGGAGGTGTACTTTCTTTGGAAGACTGTTCGGCAGCAGCGGATAAACCTGACTGTATCTATACCCCACAGCTATTCCTCTTCTATGAGTACATATCTTCGGCGTAAGACATATGGAAGAATATTATTTTATTATTCTTAATAGTCAAAAACTGGAAACAACTCAAAGTCCCTCAGCAGTAGAAAGGATAAATAAACTGAAATGTATTCATACATAGGGATACTATGTAGCAATGAGAATGAACAAACTTTATTACATCCAAAAACACGGGTGAATCTCACAAACTTAATGGTGAGCTGACGTAAGACACAAAAGGAGTATATTCTGTTATGATTCAATTTTATGAAATGCAGAAACAGGTAAAACACATCTATACGTCAGAAGTCAGAGAGTGGTTACCCCTGAGGGAGAGAGTGACTGGGAGGGGGCATAAGAGGGGCTTCTGCAATGTTGGGAATTTTTTTTGGGGGGGGTGCTGGTTATATGGGTTGGCTCACTTTTTGGAAATTCACACTTATGATCTTATATTTTTCTGCAGGTAGTCATACTTCAAAAACATTTTTTTAATTACTCTAAATAGTAAAAACAATAGTAATCCCTTATTATTAGACAGCATTTTATAATTTACAGGCTGTTTGCACACATGCTGTCTCATTCAATTCTCTCTTTAATTCACAGATTCACTCATTTTTTTCACCAAAACTTAGTAAAACTCCTATGTGTGAGGGACTGTGCTAGGTGATGCAGCAACACAAAGGTTACTAAGGCACGGTCAGTGGCCTCTAGGAGCTTACAGAACTGAAAATTTGAAGACGACTCTGTAATGAAGCAGCACTAACTAGCAGTGATAACTGATGGGCTCCTATCTGCCAGGCACTGACCATTACCAGCTTCCTCTCACATTTAATACCTTCAGGAAAAGAAAGGTTCTCATATCACGTTTATTTTCTTCCTTAAACATTTAGTATTATATGAAGGAAAATATAATGAAATTTTCTAGGGAAAAAAAAAAAAGGAAATTTGCTTCCAGAGTTGGTGTCTAGAAGGGCGAATGTAAAGTTGTAAAGAACAAGCATGCAGATCCGCTATGGCCAGTGATTTCACCAACTAGGTCAGAGGACCAGAGGATGAATTAAATTCACTTACAGGCACAGGAATATAATATCACTACAAATTCCATTTCCACATTTGTTTGATTTGATGATTTCACACGGCAAGAACTAAGAGGGCCTGTGTACTGGTTTAAATGTATCAACTGAAAAATCGATAGCTAGTGGGAAGCGGCTGCATAGCACAGGGAGATCAGCTCGGTGCTTTGTGATCACCTAGAGGGGTGGGATAGGGAGGGTGGGAGGGAGACGCAAGAGGGAGGGGATATGGGGACATATGTATATGTATGGCTGATTCACTTTGTTATAAAGCAGAAGCTAACACACCACTGGAGAGCAATTATACTCCAATGAAGATGTTAAAAAATAAAAAAAATAAAATGTATCTACTGAAACCCAAGAATTTCAACTTTTTAAATAAAATATCAGTCTGAAACAAATTTGAGGAAAGCTTTAAACCTTGACTGTGAGGATGATAAGATGGCATAAGTATTTCCAAGAAAAGTTTAATGCCTCCATTTAATAGAATGTGAGTTTTACAAAGAATCAATCTCCCATGAGTTAAGGTTCAAGAATATATGTGACCAGGCACACCAGTTATACAGCATAATAAATAGCATTTTCAAAAGCATATGAATGTGTTTTACAAGATTCATCCTGTATAACCCATGGAATTTTATAGATTCCTAATTCAGTAGCTTTAGCATGACATTAGAATGTTTCTATTTGTTCCATGGTAATATTTGATTGATTTTTAACCATGTTTAGTCTATTCTCAAAATATATATCTTTTACTGTTGGTTTAGTCCAACACCCTGAAACAGAATGGCAGCCAATAAATTTCACATGGAATTGTCTGCTGTAACTAAATCATTCACTCAACCTTTACAGTGTGATGGAGAAGAACAATAACTTACATTTGCAAAGCACTTTATTGATCTAAAGTATCTCCGTGGATATTATCTCACTGAATCTCACAATTTCCTCTACTTTATAGATTTCAAAGTGGAGCTCAGCAGTGGTTCAACCATGGCCCATTTTGGCAGATATTAAATGCAGAGGGTTTGACTCCCAGTTTTGATACTTCCAAGGACAAAAGCAGCGTCCTAGGTTATTGGGGGTAGCCAGCCCACTGTTCTGAGGTTAAGAGTGATTATGTGTAACCACACATCATCGTACCCATTCATGTAATCAACATTCATCAAGTTCCAACTGTATGCAAGGCACCATCACAGAGATTATGAGAAGTTGTTTGAAAAGTTGTTACAAGATGTTTTGGAGAAACATGTTACAGTATAAGGCAAGAGCTTATTACAAGTATTTTTTAAAATGGTCAATATAGTAAATATATAAATATCACCTCCCATGGGCCAGGCACTATGCTAGGTGCCAGAGATACATGTAAGAAAAAACGAAATCCCTAATGCTAAGGGAGCTCACAGGCATTTTTTTCTCAATTCCTTAAATTAATTCCCAATCATTCTAATACTGATTTGATTTCCTGGGAAGTGTGTTCAACCTGAGAATTTGATTTATTTGGTTTAGAATGGGCTCCAGAAATCAAAATTTTTAAAGACCCAAAATATCTCTGTTGCAGCCGGTACTGGTCTATGAACTTCACTATGAAAAACGCATTATTAACCCTATCAAAGAGCCACACTGGTTGTCTAAAATATAGGAACCTGGTTTACTGGTTCCCAGTCTGCTAGTCTCCAAAAAAGTGAATACCTAGCGTGTTCTTCCATCCAGGCCTCCCTGATCAGTGCCAGTTTGAAACAGTCTATAAACTGAAAACATTAATCCCATAAACCTCAACAACTGGGTGATGATGGTCTATATCTATACCTATATCTGTTCCTGTATCTATATCTACGTGTGTATGTGTGTATAACCATACTGTGTAAAATACATGGATGCTTTAATATTGTTCAATACCTTTTGAATAATCTTTGTAACTATAACTGACCTACAATATAATGCCTTGGTCACACCCTTATGCTCACACATGCATAATCAACAATCTTGGGGCTGCCCTAATCCTTTCATACCTATATCTTAGAAACTTGCTATTTTCCTACTTATATTCCCCTTAACAATGACCTTGGTAGCCTTATTTTCTTGATTTATTTTGCATAAAATTGTTAAAGACACTCATTTTAATTTGATGTGAACCTCCCCCTTTGCATGAAAACATGGCACTGTACATGAGTATCTACATTTCAGCAGACAACTGCATAGTGCAGCCATATGATGTAAAGTATGAAGTTCTGTGGAAAAATCAAGTTGTAAAGTTTTCACAAAAAATACATACATTATACATATGTATATGTATAATACATACATTCATTAAAAATGCAGGAAAATTTGGGACTTCCCTAGTGGAGCAGTGGTTAAGAACGCATTATTCCCTGCCAATGCGGGAACATGGGTTCGAGCCCTGGTCCGGGAAGATCCCACGTGCCGCAGAGCAGCTAAGCCCGTGTGCCACAACTACTGAGCCTGTGCTCTAGAGCCTGCCAGCCACAACTACTGAGCCGGCACGCCACAACTACTGAAGCCCATGCACCTAGAGCCTGGGCTCAGCAACAAGAGAAGCCACCTCAAAGAGTAGACCCGCTTGCTGCAACTAGAGAAAGCCTGTGCGCAGCACCGAAGACCCAACACAGCAAAAAAATTAATTAATTAATTAATTTTTTAAAAAAAGAATAACTTTTTAAAAATGCAGGAAATTTTATAATGATTACCTCAGAGAATGGGATAGAAGTCATTTTATTTTTCTGGGTTTTTTTGCACTTACGTATTTTCTAAATTTTCTATAATGTATTTGTGATCAGAAAAAGGTATTATTTTAAAAGATAGTATATTCAGTATTTTTCATTTTATTTTAAAAGTTATATAAGAAGAATATACACATGAATGTTACTAGTATTTATCTTTGAGAGATTATGAATGATTTTTTTTTTCTTCTTGGTGCTTTTCTATATTTTTAAATTTTCTATAATATGCTTGTGCATTTTTACTGTAAAAAATAAAACAGAACTACAAGGAAAATCCAGTGTTGAACTAATAGAAATTATTCTCCAAAGGTAGAACAGTAAGTCTTTGTGAAACCTGGGTATTTGGGGGCATTAGAGAGCCTTTTAGGTCACAGACTTCACTCTGAATACCTGAAGTCATTCAGGCCTAATCTCTGGCCTCATTATTTCTTCCTCTAAATTAAAAGAATTTTTATCTAAGAACAAATTCCTTTGGGCAAGATATAGCAACTGCTCCCAGAGTACTAAATAAAGATTATTGTGAAAACAGTGAAAAATAAATCTTTTAAAACACACAAAAATTAAAAGATACACAAAAATAGGCTCTCAAGATAATTTTGATAAGAAAATCTAAATGGAATGATGGCTTTACACAACTTTCTTAAATACAGAATTATGTCACCTAAGTTCAACTCAGAAGTTGGGGGCATAATGAAAACCCATTTCTGCAGAGAGGTCAATAGTCCCTTCTCATCACAACAGTTATTGAATGGATTTGAGGTACACATTTGGGCCTTAATAAAAGGAATAACAGTGTGGTCATGAACACCTTCATTTTAAAATGGCAGACATGACTGAACCTCAAAATGAGAAAAGATTCCCCATCCGCTTTGAGAAGACACTGTTGCTATGGTGATGGTCTGCTAGCCTATAGCTGAACATCTTCAGGTGGCTTTGGTTTGTGGGGACAAATTAAGACATGTTAGAACTACCCCACTTACACAGCAACCTGACCAAAGAAAGCCCTTTACAGTTAAGAACAAATTACCCACTTTTTAAAAAACTCCATGGCTTGGAAGCTGTCTATGTGATGAAAACTCTCAAATGTTTATCTCCAACCTTTGAGCTTCAGACTTCCATAGCTTCCATAGCTCCATTTGGATGCCTGATTATTATTTGACATTTCACATGACCAAAACAGAGCTAATCATTTCTCCCATTCTCATCCCAACCATCACAATCACATCTTGCCCCATCAAAGTAAATTGCACCCCCATTCACTCAGTTGACCAAAAACCTTGGCATCATAACCGCATTGTCTATTTTAACTTCTCTAAAACACTTATCAATGCCTGAAACGATTTGTTTGTTCATATATTTTTTCTGACTCCATTAGAATATCAGACTTTGCACAGCAGAAATGAAAACTGTTTTGTTCACCACTACGTTTCCAGCACCTAAAACAGTGCCTGATATATAGTAGGTACTCAAAAAATAGTTATTGACTAATTCTGGCTCGTCCGATGGTATCACTTTCTTATTTTAGAATTTTCAACAATATTCTTAAGAATGTGATGTGACTGTAGACTATTTATTTCCACTGAGCATCTGTTTCTTCATTTATAAGATGGAAGATATTAAATAACCTACACATTTTCCATTTAGGCTAAAACTTCATAACTGTGATCAAAGCTTACATGAATTATAAAATATTCCTTTTCCACTAAGCTCACTATGTGATTTCCATTTAGCTCCTTTCTTGTTGTCATATACAAGAATGTATATGTAGCCATAGTTCTCAAAGCATTTTTGTTTCCATTATTTCCTTTGGCACCTCAAACTCCTGAAGCATTATACTTACTACTTCCATTTAACAGATGAAGAACTATAGACACAGAGAGGATATACAGTTTGTTCAAACTCACCATGCATCTCCTTTCACTAACACAATCTGTTATGAATAAAAGTTGTTGGCTTGGCTAATACTTTAAATATTTTATAGTGGGATCTAGGAATTATAATACATAATTTTTCTTCCAAATATTTGAAATAAATATTCATCATCATATGTGTGGTTTAAGGGAGTCTAACACAGTTTTCCAATCTTCCCAAGGATTTTTTTTTTTTTTTTGGTACGCGAGCCTCTCACTGTTGTGGCCTCTCCCGTTGTGGAGCACAGGCTCCGGAGCACAGGCTCAGTGGCCATGGCTCATGGGCTCAGCCGCTCCGCGGCACGTGGGATCTTCCTGGACCGGGGCACGAACCCGCGTCCCCTGCATCGGCAGGCGGACTCTCAACCACTGTGCCACTAGAGAAGCCCCTTCCCAAGGATTTTGATTAGATTTTCTACAAGAAAAGACAAAGCTACTTGTCTTTTGTTTGAGTTGAGTGACATAAGTTGACCAAATCCACTCCCTGTCCATCCTTCAGTAGCATCTAATATTTCTCCCATTTGTATTATTTCTTTGAATAAAGGCATTGCCTCCAGAAAGCCCCAGCAGTGAACAGGAATACAGAATAGTCAGAAAGATTTGGGTTCACATCCTCACTCCAACATTTACTAGCTTTGTTATTGTAAACAAGTCATTGACCTCCTTTTCTTCATCAGTAAAGTGTGACAACTTCTTAAGGAAAATGTAATAATTAAATTCGATGATATGAATTGGCGCCTGGTACATAGTACATACTCAGCAAACATGAGTTTTTTCCCCATTCTGGTAACTTAGAGGAGTAACATATCAATCTAATAAAACTTAAATAAGCTTTATGGAAATGTAAAAAGGATGAGGAAAAATAAAATAGGTCTGGAATACGGTACTGAGTAAATGTTGCTGAATGAATACATAAATTATAGACAGGCACTAGCTCTATATATTTTGATGAAAGCTGTGAAGAACTAAAATTCAAATATTCTTAGCACAAGACAATTACAGTTTAGTCCCAGAAAAGAAAAGTTGGTATTTCTTTGCAATCACTTTAACTGAATGTGTTTTCCTTTAACTCTGGGTTTCTGAAAGGACCATGTGGCTTCTGTGCCTCATTTGAACCTTCCCAACTTGTGAGCTGGTTATTTAACCTTATTCTCAAGTCTAGAGAAACCATACAAGAATTTTCTCTAGTCTAATTCAAATCTAGTATCTAAGAAGAAACAAGTAGATAAGAGAGAAAGACTTTTTTAACCCAAGAACTGAGGAAGCATGATTGACACAACATCTCAAAGGCTGGACTAGTTAATCTTTTAAAGTCCCTTCTATCGCCAAGATTCTATAAACCCCCTGGTTTAACCCTTTCTTTTAAAATGAGTTCTACAGCAGTTTCTATAATTACACTGTATTTTTATAATATGCCCAGGTAAGTTTGAATTCAGTGGCTTGTGCTTTGATATTCATCTAGAGGTATTTATTGTAACCTTAATTGCAGAAGGTCATCTTACAGAAGATGCACTGTGGAGGAATTATATTGACCATGAGTAAGAAAGTAAGCTCGTGGGGACAACTCCCCCAACCCATTGCTCCACAGCAGTCAGCACTGCAGCCACTCTGATGAAAACCATTCCTATCAGGACTTTCCCCTCTCCTCTTCCCATCTTCTGGTCCACGTGACACTTCCCACTCAGAAAATCAACATCAGTGCCACACCACCCTTCCCTCTCCCCAACTTTACCACCCCATACCCAACCGATCCCACCCCACCTCGAATGCACACACACTCCCAGTGCTCTGAAGGCTTCAGAATAAAAATATGATGACATTTCCTTCCAAAAAAGGTGGGAATCCCTCCTTTAAAGGAAGTTGTAAACTTGCAAGGGCATGAGACGCGTTATCATTATCTTACATTTCCATGGCACTCTAATATTAACTTTCTTTTTTTTAGCTTCACAATATTCTTCTAAGAAACTAGGAGGGATTCAAAGGAAATAACCCAGGAATATGTGATGCAGAAGGCCTGGAATCCTGGATTATGGAGAGAAGGAAAAGAGAAAATCAAATTCCCAGAACACAGTCCCAAGAGACCATGAGCTGGTGAAGAAAATGCTGATGCAGACAGCAGTTCTGACAAGGAGCCAAAGGGATGGATTGATCTCTGCTACTAAAAAGTCAAGGAAGGCTTCAACTCACTGGTGACCTTGAATGCAGGTGAAGAGAGAGGCGTAGCACAAGGTACATACTAAGACCTAGTAGTGTCAAGCTTTGTCAAAAGAAGAATTTTTGTTGTGAGGGAGTTCCATTATGTTATGAATCTGCATTTTTCATGGAGGAAGGGGTTTCCAAGACTTAGAAAACACCAGAGAGAAGAAATCTTAGAGTCTAAGCCTTTACGATCAGAGAGAAGTAGAAGGGATCACCAGAGGAAAAGGAGCTGAAACGACAGACTACAATGCTTCATACCTTTAACATGTGCCAAATTAAGTAATGTGAGACTGATGGGTTTCAATTGTATAAACTCTGCACTTCCAAGTTCTCACACACAGAAATAGAAGTCTGTTGTAAGTTGACTGTGTGGGCTAAGCTCTCCTGAATATGGTGAGAAGGGGAGCCAGGGAAAGGGGTGGGGGTGGGGTGGGGGTGGGAGTCAGGGTAAGGACGGGGATGCTATTTTCCAAAAGCAGTCTTCTGTACAGAAAGCTCCCCTTAGGGGTAAAAACGAAGATTAATCTAAGAGTAAACAACTTACATAACAAGAAACTTACCTGGAAGAGCCTTTAGCCTGAAGGTGGTGACTGCCCTTTGACCCTTAGTTTTGGTTGGCCAGAAGGACGCAACCAGTTCCATCGTGAACCTCTTGAGTAAAGCTGAATGTTCTTGATGGGGCGAACGGGGGCTCTTGGCAAGTCTGAGAGAAGAGAGTACCTTCCCGCCAATCTCTTCAAAAACCTACCTTCCCAGGAAAGCAGGCAGTGGGACTAATTTTGCATCGCGACTCACAAATTCGAACCCTTTTCTTCCCAGTGCCGAGGTTCCCCTCAGCCTTGCCTAAAGTCGATGCAAATTATATCTATATTAAAGAAGTCTAGGGTATTTTACCTTGTTTTTTTAAGCGCAATTGCTATTTGTGTCCTGAGAGTTAGAAAGTGAATGGCCACGTTTATCCCCAGGACCAGGAAATTTGGACGGAGACACTTTGTTTAGACGAGGCGCCCAAGGTCACTGGAGAAGTCGGAAAGAGCTTGTGGCTAAGTCTTCACCCTGAGTTTTGGGCAATGTTTCCTTCGCTGCCTCACACAGGCTGCGGTCGCCAGAGAAATTTTCCCGGGGAGAAAAGACACCTCAGGTCCACGCTGCGGTTTTCAGTGGTTTGCGCCTCCTGCGCGGGGACAGGGCATTGGTTAACTGGGGTGAGTGAAGACCGCGAGGCGCACTCCAGCCTCAGAGACCCGGCGGATCTGGGCGGGCGTGAGAGGGAGGTCGTGCAACGCACACCTTCCCGCCCTTAGCCCGGGATCCCTCCGCTGGCTGGAGCCCGGAGCCTGTGTAGTGCGCCGCCCGCACCCCGAGAGGCTTCGGGAAAGCGAACCTGCAGCGCAGGCGGCTGGGGACCTGGCGACTGGGACTGAGCCTGTGGGTCGGGAATCCCCCGGAGCAGGAGCGCGTCGCCGCGCCCCCAATACGGGCGCCGGCCCTTTGGTCCCCGCCCTTCTCCCCGCTCTGTTCGCAGCCCCGGCCGCGGCCCAGCGGCTGCAGAGGCCGAGGGGCCGCCACCCGGATCCCAGCGCTCGGGCGGCGAAGGCACCACGTGTCCGGCCCGGGCTGGCGCGGGCGGAGCGGGCCGGGCCCGGCTCCCCGAGCCCGAGCGCACACCCGCTGAGGCGCCGGGCCCCATCCACACCCGACGCCAGCCCAGCCGGGCCCCGGCCTCCCGGGCGCGTGTGGATGCCTCCTCCTGGACGGCGCGATGGGGCCCTTCTGGGAGAGCAAGGGTAAGAGCAGGCGTCTGTGCGGGCTCTGCGGACAGTGCCAACGGGCGCGGGCGGGCCACTGATCCTCTGTGGTCCAATGAGGGCCGAGATGGATGCTCCGGACCCCGGGACCCGTCCTTCTGGTGGTGGCGGCGGGGCGGGGGCGGTATCCAGGGTGCTCGGGGACACACAGAAGAAGGTTGTGGGAAATGGGGACGCTCAACAGAGGGGCGCTGAGGGGACGGTGTTCCTGTCTGGTGATTGAGATTGTCAAGCTGGACTCCTCGTTGCTGCAGGCACGGTTGACCAGGCCGTCGGTTGGTGGGGGGATGTATCCCTTCAGTAATTGTCCTCGGGAGTGAGAGTGGGGCTTGGAAATGGTGCCTTTTGATAATGAAGGTTCAGTAAAGAATTGATGGTATCCAGAAAGAAAGCTTTGGTAGATCTCTCCCACGACGTGGATGGTCCAGAGTCCCCAGAGGACACTTTTCAAGTTTCTGCTTCCTTGGGAATTTTTCACCAGATTATTTGAGGTGATGAGGGAGGACCCATTTTTCATCAATATGTTAGAAGGGCTCAGCTGATGAGCTCAGAACATTCTCATGCTGGGTGAATTTAAAATAGGAGTGAATTGTAGAGAGGAAGAGATCTGTAAGGTTGAATTGGTGCGTGGGAAGAGATTCTTAAAGCTTTAAGTGGAAGGCGCCACTTGGAGTAAACTGCTTTCCTGTTGTTTTTCTCTTGTTCTCCAGTGTTGAGCAAGTAGTGACATCAAGGAAAGCAGGAAACTCCACTGCTAGGTTCCTGGCAGGTCCTCTGGTCCTGACCCCTGACCCTGGGCAGCAGAAGCAAAGAGCAGCTTCAGCGTCTGAATCTCCCTTCTCAGAAAAGGGCCAAATTCAAACCCCACAGTTCAAAATCTTCAACTTAAAGTTTCTACTGCAGCACTGCCAGCTCAGACACTTGGCTGGACACATATTAGAGATGTTTGCTTCTTCTTCCTCCAAAGGTGTTTTTGGGGCAAGGGAAGTCAGGTAATCACAGTGCCAAGTTTTCTCCACCTGCACATTTGGGAGAACAGCAGCACTTGTCCCCTTGAGAGATGGTTGAAATGATGTTTTTTACTTGCTTCAGATTTTAGAGCAGCAATATATTATCATAATGAAGCTCTTGGTTTCTTGAGTTATGTGACAATGACACTGTTTTAATGCAGAATACGTTTATAACACACTGCTCAATCCTGGTTGATCTCCACATATTTAAATCAAATTTTATTAACTTGGTTTGCATGCAGTAGTCTTTAAAGTGGTATCATATTTGAGACCAAATAAGCATATGAGCTCTTAAATGCTGGTGCCCTAAAAAAAAAGTACAAATCTTCATTTTTATAGATGAGCTACTGAGGCTGGTAGAGAGTAAGTAAGTAGCCCAAGAACGTGAATTAGCCAGTGGCAAACTTAAAACCAGTCATCTCCTAACACCCAGTCCTGTGGTTTTCTCACATTTTAGTAAAAGCGTGTAGGAGATAAGCATAAAAGAGTAATCTTACAATTGCCCTGATTGTCAGGGCTTAGAGATGGGGTTGAAAGGGTCTGTGACTATAAAAATGTAGCATGAGGGAGATCTTTGTCATGATGGAAAGGCTGTGTATCTTTTTTGTGTGTGTGTGGTACGCGGGCCTCTCACTGTTGTGGCCTCTCCTGTTGCGGAGCACAGGCTCCGGACGCGCAGGCTCAGCGGCCATGGCTCACAGGCCCAGCCGCTCCGTGGCATGTGGGATCTTCCGGGTCCGGGGCACGAACCCGTGTCCCCTGCATCAGCAGGCGGACTCTCAACCACTGCGCCGCCAGGGAAGCCCAGGCTGTGTATCTTGATTATGATGATGGTTATATGAATCTACGTATGGGGTAAAGTGTCACAGAGCTATACACACACATTGCACTAATGTCAGTCTCCTACTTTTGATATTATACTATAGCTATGTAAGAAGTAATCATTGGGGGGATGTCTCTGTACTCTCTTTACAACTTCCTGTGAATCTATCATTATTTCAAAATAAAAACTTTTTTCAAAAGTCATTTTGTAAGTACATCAAATTCCAAAGCATTTTTCTCCATGGGAGAAGGCACTATTTCCAGAACTTCAGTTACTCTAGTATCCTTGTCAATGTTTATCATCTCTAAATACAAATTATAATACTCTTTACTTAATACTATCATTTAAATTGGCACACATTTTTTTTTACTTAGCCTTCATCTAAGGAATAATATCCATGAAATACCAGGTTTAGAGGTTAGTTACATCTCCAAATATGTAAAAATAAAGATGTAACTTTGAAAGAGAATTATTCACGTACAATTATCCCAACACTGGGTGTGCTGTATAATGGCAAGGCTTTGGGAGGTGCTCCAGGAAGTGGTGAGGAAGGCAAGCCCAGCTCTGCAGAACAGCTTGTGACCAGTGGTACAACGAGAGAGAGAACTAGGTCACCGCACATCCCAGTTGCCATCTGAGAAATGACCTATCATTCCTTCTAGAAAAAGACAATTTTCATTAAGCTTTTTAAATTATAAAATATTCCTAAAATTACTTCAAGTCTTTATCAGAGTGGCACATCTCAGCAGTATATTTAGCTCTGTAGAAACTAGAAGCTATATTTGGCTTTTTATTCTATAATTTATGATAATGATTATTCAAGTTGTCTCCCAGGCTTAATCACCAAGTCATCCATATGTGGGCTTTTTCTGTCTCTCTTTTCAGAGCACATTAACTCATTTTGCTTAAACTCTATGGCCTTTGGTTTGCTGTAGAGATCCCTTTGGGAAAAAAAGGGGATGAGAAAACCTTGGCATTCTCAAAGTGAATTTTTAAAAACTCTATGAAAAAAAGATAGGTAGAGAAGTATACCATACTATTAAAATAATATACCATATTATTTTAATAATACCATAACAACATTATTAAAATGCATTCCTAAAAAAATGCTTTTAAGAAACTTTAACTCATTGTGCCTCTGCTAGTTCTAAAATGAACTTTGATGACCAACAAACTTCAGTGAGAATGTTCACTCATCAGAAAGGGGGAAAAAAAGAAAACATTTTCCTATAACAATATATGGCTTACAAAGGCATTCTTCAGGGCCATGAGTTTTTTTCTTTAAATAATCTATTTTCAAGCATAAAAATGACCTATTGCCTTGTTTTTAACTTTGCTTCTCAAGAAACGTAGGCATGTTTCTTGGACAACTGAAAATTATCTTCCTTAACCTTCTAGCCAGCAAGATCCAGATTTGGGGGCAAAGAATATTGATTCTTTGACTGTGGCTGAATCAATACAAGGAGAAATAAACTCAGTCACAACCTAATTCCCCCAGTTATTTCTGACCCTTCTTTTTTTTGAATTTAAATAAAAAATCAGATGGGATTATTTTGAATACATGGTAATTTTTTAAAATCATTTTCCTTATCCCTTCACCAATATGGATAGAAAAGCCCAAAATTGTATTAGAATAGATTCTTTCATGGGTCTGTACTGGACTTCAGCATGTTTGCCACCTCGTTTTGGAATTAATTTGCCACAGCATGATGGGATTTAAAAACAAAGGCAAGGTATTTTCCCTTCTATACTGATGTTGGAACAACAAATGCCGGTGTCAGATGATTTCATCCTCTTTTCTAATTTGTTTAGTTTGTGGAAAGCTGATCGAAGATAAGGTAGGGCATTTGGGCTGCTGAGTTACCAAAGTATTCAAAATGTTGGTGCCTGTGGAGTGTGACCATGTATCCCAGCCTATACTAGTTGACTCTATATCCCATCTTGTTTAGCATGTTGCCCTAGCAGAATGGCAGGTGCATAATAAACATTTTAGAAAGAAAATGTAAATGAATAAATAAAAGTACTAGCTAACAACACCCATTAATCACAGTGTCATGTGCTTTTCACCAAGTAAATTCATATCTTATGCTTAATACAGAGCAAACCACCAGAATGAAATTAGCACACAAAAATACACATTTGTAAAGTGCTCATATAACTTAATGTCCAAACAGGGCAAACATAGTATGTAAACTGCATAAGAGCAAAGATTTTTGTTCCTATGGCCCTCTCAGCACCTAGAACAGTGCTTGGCAATAGTAGGTTTTTAATAAATGTTTTCAAATAAATGAGTGAATGAAAGAAGACATGTATATACACAATAGTGTATTCACATTTATGAGAAAATATTAACATTAATTTCAAAATTCGGTTCCAGGTTATTTTCCCATATGGTCTTTTGAATTGCCAAATGGTGGTTAAGGTGAGTACTTCTAGCGTTAAGGGCTGCCCATGCCATCACTGGGAAGATCCAGTTTTCCTTATATTGAGATTAAATTTGAACTCATCTAATTGTAATGTCTGTACTGCCCCCTAGGCAGAAATTCTCAGTAATGATATGTGAAACCTTGTCAGATGCCTCACCAAGGTCCATATGCTTTGCCACGTGTCCCAAGCTGGCAGCCTGTGGGCCAGGTTCATTCTACAGATGTATTTTGTTTTGTTTTAGAATCAGGAGCATATTCATTAATAAAAAGTTGCAGTTACATTTTTAAAAATCACAGTGATTCACATAAAAATCCCAGATTTCTGGCTTCCCTGGGAAAATAACATCATTTAGGCCACTCCACTCCTTTGTGTTAATTGTCTCGTCTAAGTGAACTTCTGCTTTTGTGACTTCTGTCCTGACCATTTCTCAGATTTACTAGTCTTTACGCTATCTGTTAAAAAAAAAAAATGCTATGCTTGCTAAGTTATTCTTTGAAGACCAAGCTGATTTCTGAATATCATTTTTTTCTTTTTCAAGTACTCAGAAGCCATCTTCTTATTAATTTGTTTCAGAATATTGCCTAATATTTTATGTTGGTTTCACCAAACACTGTTTTAGAGACTCTTCCTTCTAATTTGTGAAAATCAAAGCTATATACTTCATTTCTAGATTTCTGTCTCCTTAGCATCTCTCCTTATCTCCAGGTTCTTCAACGACATTAACAATCTTATAATCCTATTTGCAAAGGGTGAGATTATAAAGCCCAGGACATAAATTGTCAAATGAACTAAGTGCCTTAAGAGAAGCTAGTAGCATTAATTAGCCTGAGCTTTAGTATTCTCTACAAAGTTTTATTCTATGCTTTTTAGTTTGGAGATCATTTTACTTGATAGAGAAGCAAAAGAGTAGCTACAAACTTCTATCTTCCCTTAGCCATCCAGCCATCAATATTAAATGAACCGCAATAAGTAGTGAGTGTATACTTTTCTTTCTCCTCTCCCTTCAAGCATAATTAAAGTGAATAGTTTTCTCATCCTTAATATTTTTGCAAGTAATAGTTCAAAACTGGATTCCAGTTTTCCTGACACGAAGAACCAAAGTTTTGCTGTATCAAGTGTTCTTGGGAGCAGAATGTTGGATTTTTCAATTTTTCACATAATAATAATAGTATGTATTATCATAATAGTTAGCTCAGATTTTAAATTGATTAAACACCATTATTTTGTCTGATACCTGCTGATGATGTGAGGGAGAGATTACAAAATAATATCCTGAGTGACCCTCTGAATTGAATCTGTAAGATGAATACAGAAAGGAAAGGAAGTGACAAGTTATCTAATTCTCTGAAACTGTGGAATAAAATATGAACTTACTCTCAGAAGTGCACATATTTTCTTATTCACTGAAGGGAACTGCAAACCTTTAGTGACCCAATCACAGACAGTTACCTGAATTTAAAACCACAAAAATCAATTTAAGTTCAACTTACTAACACTGAGCATTTCCTTCCCAAGGGCAGAACTGACATCTTTTGTAGGACAGATGAAGAATGGGGTGGAAGGTAATATTAACCTGTCCTCTCCTTTCCTCCTTGGTTTAACCTGTGCCCAGGGAGACTCAGTTCATAATTTCATCAATTTCACACCATTAGTACGCATTAAATTAACTTTAAAAGGTATAGTATAATAGTCTGAATGAGTAGGAGCCATTAAATCTAATGACACTTAAATGCATTTATCACAGTGATGCATGTCTTTAAAAGGGCCATTATGTTTTTCCATAAGATAGAAGGGGTTTGAAACTGTAAACTTTATATTATCCAGCTGAACATTCTTTAGTATTTATTTTGCCCTTAAAACATATTAAAATGGAAGATGGTTACCATAAAGTTATTTCTTATATTTCAACCTAAGGGGAATGTTTCCTGTATCTCTCATAAGGCTGAGCACTCTCAATGCTTTGTCCATGGTTCTGAAACTGGCTGTACCTCAGTGACCCCACCACAGGAACAGACAGAAAGGAAAAAAAAAAAAAAGATTGATATTTCTTCCAGTTAACGACTTACAAGAATACAAATATTGACTTAAAAATGAATGCATTGTTCAACTTTATAACCAGCATAGCAAGAAAATTTGCACATATTATAAATTTGTGTATTTGAGTAGTGTGCAAAATGGAGGCTAAATTGGCAAATATTTGTTTTTAACCTATTTGAAGTACAGCTTGGGAATTTTTATCATTTTGCTCCACACTTCTTTTATTCGTTAAAGTACACCAATAGCAATGATATTTAACTTTTGTCAATTTGTTTGTTTTTCAGAAACTTCATTTTGGATTTTCTTAAGCCCATAATAATGCTCTCTCTCTGATTTTTATTAGAATAAACACTTTGGGCATTCTTCATACAATTTCAAACCACAGGAAAAAGCTATATATCTTCAAATAATGGACCAATATTTGAATTACCTGTTATAAGTGTAAAGAACATTTATTATCAGTTACAATTTAAGTCAATGAATATTTAATACATATAGTTATAAGGATTATAGAGAATTTTGATATATGGCTCTTACCCCTGAAAAGCATAAAACTGAATAATTATTACATGTACATGTAAAATAACACAAGCAGTATATATCATTAAAATTTAAGCTAATTGAGGGACTGGACCTGCTTGGCATTTTCACTGCTTTGTCTCTAGTATGTAACACAGTTCCTAACACAGAGTTGGCATTCAATAAATATTTGTTAAATGAATTAGAATATGAATGAATAAGTGCAAAAAGAGCTAGAATTGGTGGCACCAATCAGATGTCACTGATTTATGGTTACTTTCTTTAGAGGAGGCACGCATGCTCCAGTTATCAAGTTATAGAAACTGATATACATTCATCTATTTTTCTCAATGCATTAAATTACCAAGAGCAAAAATAATGGCTAACATCATTTTAGTATGCATTAAATGTGAGGCATTTTTAAAGTGCTTATCTATGTCACTCCACTACAACTATTATAATTCCCTTTTTATAAATGAGGAGAGTTAAATGACTTTCTTAAGTAACCTAGTCAATAGTAATGCAGAACCAAAACTCAGAACTAAGTCTGAGCTCTTAGCCATTACTTTACCAAAATCCCAACCTATTTTTTTTTTTTTTTTTTTTTTTTTTTTCCTGCGGTACGCGGGCCTCTCACTGTCGTGGCCTCTCCCGTTGTGGAGCACAGGCTCCGGACGCGCAGGCTCAGCGGCCATGGCTCACGGGCCCAGCCGCTCCGCAGCATGTGGGATCTTCCCGGACCGGGGCACGAACCCGTGTCCCCTGCATCGGCAGGCGGACTCTCAACCACTGCGCCACCAGGGAAGCCCCCAACCTATTTTTGAGCATTCAAGGGCCTTTGTAAATTCCATATCATCATATAAATTCTAGATCTTTGGAAATCTTTCTCTTGACCTGTTTATGAAAGGTTTCTTACCTTCACAACCTTCCTTTTCTAGCTTGTAGTGAAGAAGTCACTTTTCTCCCTCTTTATAGTGGCACAAAGAAAGGTTATTCACAGGGTAAAGCACAAGAGCCAAGATGCAGAGGAATCCTTTGGGTTTATATGGAAGTAGAGAAAGAAATGATGCAGTTGAAAAAGAATAGTTAGGCCTCTCTACCCTCTGCTCCCAGTTGAGAATGCTTTTTTTGGGGGAGGGGGGGGCTACAGAGCAGTGATAATTTTCTGGCTGTTGGTCTGTTCTCCTTTACTTCTTTTTGTAGTGAAGTAGCTGTGGCATGGGGTTCAGCCAAAGTCTTGAGGAAAAATGTTCCAGGGAAAGAGACTTATTTTTTTTTCCAGCAAGACCAATATCAAACAAATTGGGAGTGTAGACCAATTCTTTTTTATACAATTATATTAAACTTATTTACCGGTTTCATTAAGAAATCTATTAGGTCATTTTCTCACACTACTTCCCAATCTGATATTTCTTGTATTTATGTTGCATTTTTGAGATCAAAACTTTTCAATCCAGCATTTATTATTTAGCTGTCACCACTTATCATCACTGAAGTTTGTTCAGAAAATTCATCAACCATCTTGAACTCAACTCAAAAGTCATAGTATTGATCACATGCCATAAAAGAGTACTAGAGAAAAAAAAAAAAAAAAAAAAGAGTACTAGAAAAATAGAGTAGTTGTATTAAACACATACAATTCTTACCATTCATAAATTTGCATTCTGATATACAGCTAAGAAACTTAAAAATGAAAAGTAAATGAAACCCAGTAGTGCTAAAAACATTCCATGTCCTGGCAATACCTAAACATTCATTTTCCTCCTTGGAAAAGGCAAAAACAATCTGATTTTCCTTGCTGAAGTAATGATAAAGTTATGCAATAGATGAAGTGACTGATATATTATTGATGTGCTCATCGGTAAATATCTACAGAGACTTGAAAATTAAATATATGATGGCTTGATCACTTGCTCTAAAGAGTTTGGCCCCAGTTATTGAACTATGTAATCTGTTATCTAATTTTCACATATAAAGGGAGGAAAACAAATGTCATCAACTGTGTAGACAGTAATGAGATAACACAAGACATTTTAAAATTATTTTTAAAAAATTAAGATTAAATAGTAATCATTTGCTTTATATTCCTCTTGTATAATGAAAAACAGCATTAAAAATGATTTGATATTAAACTTCTCCTATACTTTAAAACATATGTTAACACATGAATAAATTACACTGTTACGTTATTTTTTCTCTTCATGGCCTTAACTTTTTCATTGCAGTTTTCTTCCCATTATGCTATGCCTTGATCTAGATTTCACTGCCCTAAGGAATTGCTTTTTCTTTTTACCTCCTGCTTTTATCTGCCAATGAAAATTTTGCACACTAGGGAGAAGAAAAAGGTGGGAAAAAAATTCAAAGACACATTCTTGACTTCCTTAGTGGGCGTTCACAAGAAATGGAAAATTTCTTTTCTCAATGTCTCTAATATATCTTTCAAAGAAGATGAGATAGCATTAATGTGACCACAAATTTCCAACTGTTCAGATTGACACAGTCACTGTGTGCTTTGTTTTACTAGTACACAAGGGAGGTCCTATCTCTGGAACTTATTTTTTTCCCCATAAGGTATTTAAGCTAGAAACTTTGTCAGACTGCATCCGTGTTTCCAGAGCTAGCAGGAATGCAAACTGTGCTTTTAGCATTAGCATTCTACTTAGAACAAAGGGAGGCGCCCAGAAGCACTACACACCAGTGCCGACTCCTCTGGTTTCCCCACACAGGGTAGCCACAGCCATCTGACTCTTGAGTTCATTTAAACGTGTCTCCAAACCTTGGCTCAGATAGCTCTTTATATTTGCCTGAGCCAGTGCTTTTTGATTACTTCTCCTTCCCAATAGGTAAGTTTGCTTGTGGTGATGAGGGAGGAATATTTGTTTTGCTAGGGAGTTATATTTTGGGTCAAGGATTTGTCATAAAAATATTAAGGAAGGTGTGGTTAGCTAAACCACATTTTATAAAATGTTGCTTATTTTTCCAGAGAAGCCTAGTTGTTTTAGAGTTGTAAGAAATCTGTAGAAAATTTGTTTCCAAGTGAGAATTTAAACAGTGAAGAATTTACACTGCCTGATTAATGATTCTTGCAAAGAAATTAAAAATCATGTCTTATGAAAATTAACCCTTATTTGTCACTTCGGTAGAAGATAGCTTTCTTTTTATCAAGTCATATAAAATTACTTCCTGTGTTCTTCACCGTGAGTATCTCTGATCTGGTTGACAAGGAGAGAACTGCTAACTAGAGTGGCATATAGCCATTCCTACAATTGCCAACTAGATAGCAGTTGAGTGAGTGACTGAGTTTCAGTGAGTTTCTATCCAGAGTTTATTACAGACTTGATAATTTTATACTGCAGGCTTTGCTTTAGAATGTAACTGAGAAATAATGCTCTTGATCTAGAAGCTTTTTTTTGGCTGTGTTGGGCCTTTGTTGCCGTGTGCAGGCTTTCTCTAGTTGTGGTGAGCGGGGGCTACCCTTCCGTGCGATGCTCGGGCTTCTCATTGTGGTGGCTTCTCTTGTTGCAGAGCACAGGCTCTAGCGCATGGGCTTCAGTAGTTGTGGCATGTGCGCTCAGTAGTTGTGGCTTGCAGGCTCTAGAGCGCAGGCTCAGTAGTTGTGGCGCACAGGCTTAGTTGCTCCACGGCATGTGGGATCTTCCCAGACCAGGGCTTGAACCCGTGTCCCCTGCATTGGCAGGCAGATTCTTAACCACTGCGCCACGAGGGCAGCCCTAGAAGCATTTTAATTAAGTTAATTTGAGTGTGATGTATTAGTTGTTTTGAGATTGTACAAATTGAATGCTTCTGTAGCGTATGAGAGTTTATACATACTGTTCTGGTTGGGAGTTGTCAGATATTAGGGTTAAAGTGTCTTTCTGCTGTTAAGTAGAAGTGCTGTATTATTTGTTGCTAAACTATGTAGTATGCAAATTTTCAAAAATAACTACCATGAATTTAATAATCTGATTTACAAGTTGATGGAGACTCTTGCAAGTGAAACTGGATTTAAATATAGCTGTTTTCCTATAGGCTCCAATACCAGTTGACATTAAGTGGCTGTCAACTGAGCTCCCACCTCAGCAAGGGGGGAAGGGTTATTTCCTGCTGTCCTAAGGCAGCTTTCTCTCCAATAAGGCTTATACTGTTTTGCAGAAGTTCAGAAATCTATCCCAAAGGGATGGTGATTATTGTTACTATTCGAGTTATCTCATTGCTTGTAACATAAAGAGCTGTCATACTTGTGCTGTCCCTAATTCTTCACACCCACTAGGTACCTCAAACCTCATCTTATTTGAAGTCACGTGGGTGCAATCGCAAAGCAACTGCAAAAAAATAGTGCTTGTGTTGTGGATGGAAACTAAGAGCCATGTTTTCCAACCTTAGCTGCATATTAGAATCACATGGTGGCCCCTGGGCATTAATTTTTTTAAGTTTCCCAGGTTATCCTAAGATTTAGTCAAGGTTGAGAACCACTGCTTTATTACCTGCATAATTTTTTAAAGTCCTTTGAAAATGGTCTCCCATCTACCCCAGACAGCAATATCAGATACTAAAGTGATTTATCTATTTTTGAGGAGTTGGGGAGGGGAGTTATCAAGTTTAACCCAACAATCTTCAGTTATAAGGCATGACAAATAAAATTCATAAGGCTGAAAATGTGTTTAGCTTTGAGAATGCAAAGTAAGATGTTTTATCTAAATGCTGGTGTTTTCAGAGTCAGATATGGAAAAGTAAAATAAAAAAGGGTTCAATTTTACTTTTCCGTGTCTCATATCTATAACTAAATATACAAAGTAGTGTTTTGAGTTATTCAGCAATGCTTATCACACTTCTATCCCCGAGACCCATTTCAGTCTGTAGTTTGGGAAACACCCAAACCACTTTCCTCATGTAGAACTAGTACTTTACTTACAGGGCTACTGAGAGAATTAAAGAGGTAATGACTATTAAAATGTCTAGTATGGTGCCTGACACACAGCAGATGATTAATCTAAATTAGTTTTCCCCTTCTTTTTTTAGATTATTTATTTTAACATTAAAATATCCCAGATTAACCTTCAGGCAATAGGTATGGAAAAACTATTATGTCCCATATAGTATGTTAATTCCTCTTTTTTTTTTTAAAGTGGATTAATTCATAGCTTTGCCTGGAATATGGTGTATATTTCTTTTAATTCATTTCAGAGCAATTAAAGCAATTCAGAGTAACTAAGAAATCATGCAGAAAATGCAAGGTTTATTAATTTGCCTAAATGTTATTAAAAGCAGGAAAAGGAAATGACTAAAATGCATCCTTCTTTTGGTAATAATGGCAGATATACTGTAGAAAGCATTTACAATTATGTGAGTGCTCTCATATTTTTTTTTTATTGAAAACTTTCCAGGGATTAATTTGTATATTTTATTTTTAAAGTGCCTTCAGTTTTCTTAGTTTTGTGAACAACCCTTATCATTTATTGAGACAAGTTCTTTAAAAGGCTTCCAACTCAAATCTTAACTTATAGGTACACCACTTGCCTCTGTCCAACTGAGTACATATTTCTAGCTCTGTTTTCCTTAATCTTCCTTAATAAAGAGGAGGAAAGAGAGAGAGGGAGAGAGAGAGAGAGAGAGAGAGGGATTTTTCTACAACGCATATTCTGAGATCTTGGCCAGTGTAAATGTTGGTAACACCTGGCTGCTGCCAAAGCAATCCACTAAATGCCAAA
Organism: Phocoena phocoena; assembly: GCF_963924675.1. Classification (NCBI taxonomy): domain Eukaryota; kingdom Metazoa; phylum Chordata; class Mammalia; order Artiodactyla; family Phocoenidae; genus Phocoena; species Phocoena phocoena. Next base: position 53,564,962 of record NC_089235.1, on the reverse strand, counting down.
CTGACACGCTCTTAATTATACAGAAAATCTCATTCCCTCTTGGGTACCATGTACACAGCTCAATTTTTTAAGAACATATTTAAGTCATTTTTAATCGTACAACTTCTGAACATCAAGCGATAAATCTTAATACAGAAATTACTTTACTTTTTCTGTTTCAGTTGAATTCTCGAATTCATGTATCAAAAACCTGACTCTGTATTGTGAAATTGGAGTTAGACCACTGCTACTGATACTGAGACCCCAGAGTCTAAGTTGCTCGACTACAGTTTATTAAATGCACAGCAACCTTGAACTGACAGACATGCTCAACATCCTTTCTCATTATAATAACCAACTACATGAGAACTTAATTTATTATGTCAGTAATTGTTATCCTGAGATAACAACTAACTGAATCTATCTCAGATATAGACAGAAGTGGGTACGGGAAGAGGTTACGTCTAAAATTTATTTTTGTTTCTTTGTTTTATTTTTAATATTTCATTCATGACTGATATTAAATAGATGGTTCAGGGGAAAAATACAATCTGATATTAAGGAAAAACGTTTTCATTCCTGGGCTTCCCTGGTGGCGCAGTGGTTGGGAGTCCGCCTGCCGATGCAGGGGACGCGGGTTCGTGGCCCGGTCCGGGAGGATCCCACGTGGCACGGAGCGGCTGGGCCCGTGAGCCATGGCCGCTGATCCTGCATGTCCGGAGCCTGTGCTACGCAACGGGAGAGGGCACAGCAGTGAGAGGCCTGCGTACATCAAAAAAAAAAAAAAGTTTTCATTCCTATTCTTAAATTACATAGTACATTTTAGCACTCAATTTATAAGTTTATTTTGACTTCATCAATGAGTTTTTCAAAAATGTTTACACTAATAGGGGAGGAACACACTATGCTCATTTTAAAAATTAAATATTAATAAAGTACCCACGGCATCTTCAGTGCATATTAACTCAGAAGCCTAAATCAGCTTCTTTATGCAAGAAACATAAATCCAGTTTATATAAGTAAATAAATAAGTGACATGAACCCTCCCTAAATTGAATTAGAGAAGCTTTTATTTTCATATTTCAGAAAATAATATTTCTGAAACACATAAACAAAACTAGTTTGAAACTTTTCAAATGCTGTAATTACTCTTCAGTTGTTTTAGGGTAAAGTGCTATTGGAATAGCGGTCAAGTAAACCACTTTTTACCAAGGTAAAGTGGAACTTGGTACCCTCTGGAGCATTACTATAAGAATATGTCTGAGGAAGGCCATCTGCCATCTTCATTGAGCTTCCCTCCAGCCGCCAGTGAAAGAGATTCTTTGAGGTTTAGGCTGAGTGTACTTCTCAGAGGACACATCTGAGAGAATGCTCTGTGTGTATATATTCCTTCTATCTCTAATGGTATGAATAATAAATAAGAAGCTTATGAAATATGCACTCCCATAGCTTTCCTCTCTTTTTAAGAAAACACTATGCCACACCCATGATAAGAAGAAAACTTGGAAAATTTGAAATAAAATTTGTCTTGAACTTAATATGACTTTACCATAAAGAATGGTTTTCTGCATATAAATTTGAGTTCACTCTATCAAAAGGAATTATTATGAGGAGAAAAACCAGCATCATATTTGAAGTCAGGATTTTCATACTTAATTACTATGCTATAAATTGCAAAGAGCCAGTAGCATCATCTAGGAAATTTATTATTTGGGAGGTGTTATCTCAATCAGTTCTTTTAAAAGAACCTGTAGATTCTGTTATCCCTTACAGCACAAATAGGAGAAATTCTATATTAAGATTCCTTTTGAATCTTAAAGTAAATAAATTCTCTTTCGCTCGCTCTCTCTTTTTAGAGAAAAACAGAAAATAATTGCTTTATACCCCAAATTATATTATATATGGAAGAAAAGGAGGGAGGGAGGCAGAGGGAGAAAAAAAAGGAAGGAATCAGGGCTGTTTGCTATAAACTGATATCCTGGCAAAGATAAAGGAAATGTTCTTTAACTTAAAATTTTATTTAAAGATAGTCTATTTAAACCCCGATGATAGACGTGAACCACCATTTATATCTTCATTCAATAGTAGTCACAAAACCAAAACAATAATTATATGATAGGTTCATTAAAAATAGTATTATAGGAACTTCCCTGGCAGTCCAGTGGTTAAGACTCTGTGCTTCCACTGCAGGGGGCGTGGGTTCAATCCCTGGTCAGGGAACTAAGATCCCACAAGCCATATGCGGTGTGGCCAACAAATAAAAATAAATAAATAAATAAAATTAAATTAAAATTAAAGTGTACACGTACAAAATTTTAAAAAAATAGTATTATAGGAAAAACGTTATAGTAAGTGTTGAGGCATTTAGAAATTAAATGAGCTAGTATACATGAAAATGATTTGTAAAACTAAAATATATAAGGTAATATTATTAAAGATGTATTTTTCTGGAATTTTCATTTTGTAAATATGAAAAGCCTGATTTTTAAAATTTCTTTAAAGTAGAATTTTACCTTTTTAATATTCAGTTTTGATATTTTTATTGGTATATTGATGCATACATATAGATGTCGGTAATAGCCAATAACAGAAGTTAATTTCTACCTCATGGAAATTTATTTATTTATTAGAGGTCTGTTCATAATTCTGTTACTATTACTAATTTTTCTTTCATTTGGCCTAAACTCACTAATCCCCTACATTTATACTGAAAATAAATGTACCTATGATGAGCATTCATCAGCTATTAAATGATTAAAGTGCTTTGACTGCATAGCATGTATGGATTTCCCATGTTTTACATAGGTAGCTAGGATCCAGGCTCAGTCAACAGAACGTACACAATGACAGTTGTAATCAAGGCATAAGCAACTTATTTAAGCTAACAAATAAATGTTCTTCATATAGAAACTGTAAGATCAACGGATGTGCTCTTCTCTCTTATCAGTAATAGCCTCTGGCTGCCTTGCATTTTCTTGGACAGGTTGGGGAAGAGAACTGGGAAAAGGAAAGAATCAACCCAAAGAAGCTTTTCATTGGTAGAATCTCTAACTTGCACTCCAGAAATTAAAATGTATGGTGTTTGAATAAAACCTCAAATAGTATTAAATCAGAAATGACAATATTTTCACGCAGAATTCAACACGTTGATGTTTTATATAATAATACTGCATAAACGTAATCTACTCAATCAGATTTTATGCCAGGGCCAAAAAATATCTTCAATCTCATAGACCAGTTGCTTCATAGAGTAATTAAATAAGTCAAGGAAATAAGTCTGCATTTCCACCCACTGACAAAAATTTTGCTCCTTTCGTACGCACTCAAATATTTGTCATGTGGATGAATTTCAGTCCATTTGTACCTAAAATCTAATGTAATTAAATTAAACACACATATTGACTATTTTTCACAAAATACACATAATAAAAATTAAGGGGAATTTCAAGTTATAAGTTACTGAGCTTGAGTTATCAGCACAGTCTTCTTCACTGTGACTTTTATGAAGGACTTATCCAATTTGAAAATAAAACATTTACCATTCAGTATTGCCCTGGCTCAGTCTGGGCTGGGCATTGAATTGCGTACATCTTGAGACTCTCTAAAATATATTCGTTTTTGCCAGCAATGGTCCTAAAGAGCAGGATACACTTGCTATTTTAGATGATTCAAGAAGTCTGTGTTTTTTGGTTTCATTTTTCTTGTTGGAAAATTGTGGAGTGACATCCCCCTCAAATCCATGCCTTACCCCCTATTCTCCTAGCACATATACACACGTACAAAGGTAGTAGAATCACACTATATGCTGGGTTGAGGTTTTGAAGAAAGCATGCAAAGTAAATAACAACAATAATAATAAAGTTCAAATTATCTTGGAAAATTCTATAAAATGGCCGTAAGTTCACCATTTAGCCAGTTTCCTTCTAACATCAGAACAGGACATTTTTTGTTAAATAACAGATGGACTTCTTGGTTTATAATTAGAACCATTGTATAAAAATATTTGTGTCTTTATATACTAGAAACACACATGATTCAGTGAGATGTGAGAACTAAAGAAATAGCAAATTCACATCTCCCATTTCGCTTTAACTCCCAGGCCTAAGCTGGAAAATGCCTACCCTATTAAAAATCTCTCTCTCTCTCTTTCTCTCTCTCAGATTGAATAGTTGACTTTGATTGATTTTAATGAGAATATGAAAAGACTTCAGAGTTTTGCCAAAATGTCCACTAGCCTCCTTAAATAACAGGGCTCCTGGTGTCAGGCGAGCTCTCTTTTTTTTTTTTTAATTTTTAAATTTAATTTTATTTATTTTTTTGTACAGCAGGTCCTTATTAGTCATGAATTTTATACACATCAGTGTATACATGTCAATCCCAATCTCCCAATTCATCACACCACCATCCCCACCCCTCTGCGGTTTCCCCCCTTGGTATCCATACGTTTGTTCTCTACATCTGTGTCTCAATTTCTGCCCTGCAAACCGGTTCATCTGTACCATTTTTCTAGGTTCCACATATATGCGTTAATATACAATATTTGTTTTCCTCTTTCTGGCTTACTTCACTCTGTATGACAGTCTCTAGATCCATCCACGTCTCAACAAATGGCCCAGTTTCATTCCTTTTTATGGCTGAGTAATATTCCATTGTATATATGTACCACATCTTCTTTATCCATCCATCTATCGATGGGCTTTTAGGTTGCTTCCATGACCTGGCTATTGTAAATAGTGCTGCAATGAACATTGGGGTGCATGTGTCTTTTTGAATTATGGTTTTCTCTGGGCATATGCCCAGTAGTGAGATTGCTGGATCATATAGTAATTCTACTTTTAGTTTTTAAAGGAACCTCCATACTGTTCTCTATAGTGGCTGTATCAATTTGCATTCCCACCAACAGTGCAAAAGGGTTCCCTTTTCTCCACACCCTCTCCAGCATTTGTTGTTTGTAGATTTTCTGATGATGCCCATTCTAACTGGTGTGAGGTGATACCTCATTGTAGTTTAGATTTTCATTTCTCTAATAATTAGTGACGTTGAGCAGCTTTGCATGTGCTTCTTGGCCATCTGTATGTCTTCTTTGGAGAAATGTCTATTTAGGTCTTCTGCCCATTTTTGGATTGGGTTGTGTGTTTTTTTAATTTTGAGCTGCATGAGCTGTTTATATATTTTGGAGATTAATCCTTTGGCCGTTGATTCGTTTGCAAATATTTTCTCCCATTCTGAGGGTTGTCTTTTCGTGTTGTTTATGGTTTCTTTTGCTGTGCAAAAGCTTTGAAGTTTCATTAAGTCCCATTTGTTTATTTTTGTTTCTATTTCCATTACTCTAGGAGGTGTATCAAAAAAGATCTTGCTGTGATTTATGTCAAAATACGTCAACACTTTGAGCTTCAGTTTTCTTAATTTTCAGGTATGAGTTATAATACCCACCTCAAGCAACTGTTTAGGGTTAAATGAGAGAATTTTCATTAAGTGTACTATAGTGTTTACCAACAGATATTAGCTGTTGATATTACCAGTGATAAGAGCAATGGTTCTTTAAGGCTTTTTTTCTTTTTTAAACTGTTACTTTTTTTTTAAAACAAGCCACCAGAGGGTAGTAGAGAACAAATAGTTTGTATACATTGTTCCAGGTGCTGCCTCTGTGACATTACCATGTTCTTGTCCTCATAATACATCTGTCTACCTGTTCTGTCATTTCAGAATAAACGGATAAGCTTAAAAACATGGAATAAGCTTTCACTATTCTTAAATATCCAGATTTTACATATGGCAGGGAATAGGCTCTACTAACTATAAAATGCTTTATTACTGAACTGTCTTAAAGAAGAAAAAGAAATGTAAATCTTGCTTTGAAGCATTTTATTCATACACAGTGTTTTATGTGGTTGAAAATGTTTCAGGTTCTATTTAAAACATGAATTACTGCATCTTCTTTGTGGTACTACCAAAAGTTACCAAGTTGATGGTAGTGAAGTTTTAGTCCCTATCTTGTTTATTTAGGGAATGCAGGTCATTACAAAAACAATTTCAATAAATACCCTGAAATATATCTAAGGGGTTTCAAGCTGCTACATCTTTTCACTCTCTATTTCATATAATGGTTGTGTATGAAAGTCTACATTATCATTATGGTATATCAGTTCCCGGTAAAAATGATGTGGGATATTTAACTTTAAATTAGAGAGCAAGCTAAAACAAGGTCATTGAGATTGAAGAGGTGGGACACGAGAGATTATTATGTAAATCTAATCTATTTTCCAAAGGTTACATGCTCTTAGGAAAAGCAGATATAGATAATAATATTAATGGATTTGTACTCTGAAACTAGAGCTCACACTAATACTTGTAAATATATAATTTTCAGACTTTGAATAGAGTAGTAGTTCTCAATCAGGGACAATTGTGTGCCCCAGGGGACATTTGGCAATGTCTGGAGACATTTTTGATTTGTCAAGACCTGTTTGAGGACAGACGGGGGGCGGGGGGGTGGGTGATGCTACTGGAATCTAGTGAATAGAGGCTGGAGATGCTTCTCAACGTCACACAGTTAAAGAACATCACTCCCCACTCCACCACCCCGACAACAGAGAATTATCAAGCCAAGTATGTTAATAGCACTGCTGCTCAGAAACCCTGGAATAAAGCCGTGAACTTTCAAAGACTATGTTGTGTCCTTGGATATTTTCCTATTTCTATTCCTAGTCCACATTGGTGGTTTAGAGAAGAGCTCTCTACTAAGAAGCACAGCAGTTGCCTTGGCGTTCATCTTCCCTTTTTAGAACAGCAGATTTTCCAGGGCTTCCATTTAAAGAATGTGCCATATTCAGTCAGTTTCTGATGGGTATTTTTTTTTTTTTTTTTTTTTTTTTTAACATCTTTATTGGGGTATAATTGCTTTACAATGGTGTGTTAGTTTCTGATTTATAACAAAGTGAATCAGCTATACATATACATGTGCTCCCATGTGTCTTCACTCCTGCATCTCCCTCCCTCCCACTCTCCCCCTCCCACCCCTCCAGGCTGTCCCAAAGCCCCGAGCTAATATCTGATGGGTATTAAATGTGCTTTGGAAACTTACAACCTCTCAGTAAAGACAATTTGTAGAAAACAAAAACAGGAGAGCAGGTGTCAAGCTTTTCCTTCCCCCCGCCCCAAATGGCTTTAGTGCAATCAAAAATGGGAAGTGTGAATAAAAACTGCTTTGTGTTTTAAGTAGGAACATTTGGAAGTATTGGTATAATGCCTTCGGGACATGAAATCTTCAGTTACATGATCACTTATTTAGAAATGTGATGAAGTGTAAAGAAACTGCACCAGCAGGAGGAATCATTTAAAATTTTTAAAACTCTGAAAAATAGTTTCACAGAGCATGTATGTGGCTACAAATCAACTGGCATATGTAGCAGAGCCTTCGTGTTTAACTTTCACAAATCTACTGACTTCTCTTAACTTAGGAGTAGCTGAAAGAGAGCCATAAGAGAGCTAGAAGGTAATTTATTTCCATTAATAAGCTGATTTGGAGGGAAAATGGAAATTTTCATTTTTAATCTATACTTGCACCTAATTTGCCTATTTCAAATCCAGCCAAAAAATAAAACATAAATTTCAAAAACTGGTAAAGCAAATATGTCTTACCGATTTAATCTTCAAGAATTTAAAACTTTCAATCATAATTAAAGTTACTGAAAAGATATCCAAATTGACTGCTTTATCCAGCTAATTTATGCTAGTGTATAAACCTGTCCTGTCCAATATGGTAGAACTAGCCATGTGGTTATGATGGAGCCCTTGAAATGTCGCTAGGCTGAATTGAAATCTGTTATAATTGTAAAATACAAGCTGGATTTTGAAGACTTGGCCAAAAGAGAAAAATTCCATTAACAATTTTTATATTGATGACATGTTTTTTGGGTTTTTTTGGCTGGGCCACATGGCTTGCTGGATCTTGGTTCCCCCACCAGGGGTTGAACCCAGGCCCCCTCTGCAGTGAAAGCACAGAGTCTTAACCACTGGGCTGCCAGGGAATTCCGACATGTTGATATGATAACATTTTGGATATGTTGAGTTGAATAAAATATATTTTAAAATTAAGTTAATTTGTTTCTTTTTATTTTTTAAATGTTGCTGCTAGAAGGTTTAAAAGTACATTTGTAGCTGATTATTTTTATTACATGGTCTAGTGCTGGCCTAGACCATTCAAGTTTTAATTAAGTAATCACTTTCATGATCAAATGAGCATGTAAGAAATTATGATAATATGAGGGGAAAATGCATAAGAATACATAGTTTGCTAACCATTCTACTATGTAGTATCATTTTCCTAGTGTTAGCGCCCATTTCTTCCCTATAGGAACCTTCTGCTTCCCGCAGACAGGTTCTTCCAAACCTTCCTTCCTACGCCTTTCCTACAGGGCTCTTTCCTGTATATCTTTCTGCTCACAATGTTCTCTTTGTCTGAGATACCTCCCCTGCCTCATCTTCACCACAGTCTTCAAGATCTAACTCAGAAACATTCCTTCTTGGGCTTCCCTGGTGACACAGTGGTTGAGAGTCCGCCTGCCGATGCAGGGGACACAGGTTCGTGCCCGGGTCTGGGAAGATCCTACATGCCGCGGAGCGGCTGGGCCCGTGAGCCGTAGCCGCTGAGCCTGCGAGTCCGGAGACTATGCTCCTTCTTCATAGTGGTTCTCCCCAACTGCAAGTGGCCTCTTTCACTTCTGAACTCTTTAGCACTTAATCTGTACCGGCCTTTCTCGAAGTGTGCTTCTTCGACACTGGGACTGCCAGAGTTACGTTTTCTAAGAAAAAAAGTTCCATGGTTAAATGAATTAGGGAAATACTGACTTAAAGGGAGTCAAATTGGTCTGTTTATTGTAGGACTTCTCAGGGCCCTTAATAGCTTAATCTGTATTGGGAATTTTTAAAGAGCCACTTGGTAGATAGCATTTCCCAGTCCTTTTTGACAATGGAGTATATATTTTTTTCACCAAGCATTTTATAGGACTGAGTTACTGAGTAACACACTTTGAAAAATAATGCATATAACACTAATCAGCACATATTCTATTGGGGCTTTTTTTCCCTCTTGATTCTAGCCATTATATAAATCATATGCCTTTACTTAAATTTTCAAAATTTAGTTGTTGTTTCCTAACATATACTGTATGTGATTCATCGAAGCCAGAAATAATCTTAGTTAGTGCTTTGTAAAATTACCTGTTGATTTAGTATATCAAGTGATCATACCTCATTTGTATTAATTAGTCCTGTTGATGCTAAGAGCGATACTAATTGGACATTCCAGTGCACTAAACCTTATGGTTCTTACTTGGCACAGTACTTGCACAATACTTTCAAATTTAAACTCTAATTAGTGGTAGAAGTGCAGGACATTCTAACCTGCTGAGTGTGGAAAAGTATCGGCAACACTAAACAAAGCCAATAAATACCTCTGCTATTTCTTTGAGGTCAAAAGGGGTAAAATCTCAGGAGAGTATGAGCTGGGAGTCAAATCGAAGATTAGAAAATGAGAGTAAAAAAGAGAACTTTAAGTAAAAAATGAACTAGGGAGAAGGAAAGCCAAAGATGAATGATAAAGTACCACCAGAAACATTTTAATTGTGATGTAAAAAGCACCTCCATCAGACACCAGTTTGCCATGTGTTAATGACAACTCATTTTTTTTTCAAAAATATGCACTCAGTGGCCAAATTCAAAAACCTAATTGATTCGTTACTATTATACACACATGCATTGACTAATCAAAATTAGAATATTTAAGCCAGTCATAAGGGTTAAACAGGATACCTAAGAAATGTCATGTTAGGTGTGATCCAGAGACTATTCTATCCCATTCTATCTTTTATTGTCCCTATCTCTGCCCTTTATGTCCTTGTTTTATTCATATATATTTATGAACTTGACCTTCCCACCCCCAGATAGAATATGAATGAAGGAGACTGAGAAAAGACTCTGTTTTCTGCCTGTTTGTATTTCTAGTGCCTGGCATAATTCATTTATATTTGTGGACTCCCAGACAGTGGTGTTAAATATCATATTGAAGAAGAGAGTAGCTGTTTTCTTGATTTCCACCTAAAAAATCAAGATTGTATCTCAGTATCCAAGTTTTCATTAATAACCCATGATAAATCTCATCCATGACTTTTGCATATTGTATATGTTGTTTTTGTAATTTATTTATTTATTTTTGGCTGCGTTGCTGCGCGTGGGCTTTCTTTATTTGCAGCGAGCGGGGGCTACTCTTTGTCGCAGTGCGCGGGCTTCTCATTGCGGTGGCTTCTCTTGTTGGAGCACGGGCTCTAGGCGTGCGGGCTTCAGTAGTTGTGGCTCGTGGGCTTAAGTTGCTCCGTGGCATGTGGGGTCTTCCCGGACCAGGGCTCAAACCCGTGTCCCCTGCATTGGCAGGCGGAATCTTAACCACTGCCGCCACCATGGAAGTCCCGATATTGCATGTGTTTTAATCAACTGATCAATAAGTGTGTATTTACAACCTGTTTACTATGTTTGGGGCCAGGTACTTTGGGAGGGTAAAAAGAAAGTAAAATACATACTTCTTTTGCCTTCAGGATTGAGAAGGAAAGACAAACAGATAATTAGACAACAAATGGAGAATTGGTGCTAAATTCTGTGAAACACATACTTCAGAAAATGGGAAATGAAAGCAGGCTGGGATACAAAGGAAGTTTGCAAAGTAAAGCCAACTTTGAAGACTATTAAAGCCAAGGGCATGGTTTACACAATGTCTGATAGAGACCAGAGGGCCCTAGAAGACTTTTGAGGAGAGGATCTACAAGATGAATCCTATGCTAATGTGCTAATGAATCCTGTTCTAGAGTCGTATCTAGATTAGATTCATATATAGATAGAGTTGGGGAGAGGCTGCCTAAGGAATACCACACCAGAGACTGTTGGCTTTAACCTAAATTGGAAGGATGAGTGTCTCTCTAGGGCAATGGCCATGGGATTAGACCAGGAACAGCTTTTAAGAGGAGGACAGACAGGACTTGGTGACTGATGGGAAACAGGAGATTAAAAATGTGGGTGGGATGGTCCAAAATGACCCCAGGGTTTTGAGCACAGATTAAAAAATAATAATAGCTAATGTTTTTGAACATTTGCTCTGTGCCAGACAGTGTTTTGTGTGGATTTTCCAGAGTTTCATGATGTGGTTATTGATGTAAGTACTAATGCTTCTCCCATTTTATAAATGAGGAAACAAAAATTCATTGAAAGAATGTAATTTGTCAAAAGTCACAGCTGAGCGGAAATTTTAATCTAGGCAGCCTAGATCCAAATACCATACTCTTAACTTCTATGCTTTTTTCTGTCTCACACCCTAAAGAAATGAGGGTGACGATGGTAAACTTGGGATGAGAAGCTAATTTGGGTTTGGGACAACAGTATTTCCAAGTAGACATCTCCAGGTGAGATTTGGAGATGAAAGACCTCAGCTTGGACAAACTGGAGATCTAAATTTTACAGTAAGGATTACAGTGAAATCAAAAGTTCTCAGGAGAAGAGCATACAGCCGAGGTACCAAAGATTGCAATTATTCCATAGGTATTACTTCTTGGAGGTAATGACTTTTTAAGCAGGCATATTGGTATTTCATGTTATATGACCCTAGACCAGTGGTCTGTCACACACCTCTATTATAACAAAACTTCTGAGCATATACCCTTGGTGTGTGTAACTTATTCTCCATTGTTTTCACTTAGTAAGGTAGCTGATGAAGAGTTCATACTGGAGGAAGAGGCAACTGTATGATTTTCTGGTTGCTTCTCCTTGAACTACCAGCATGAACTTCAGGCTGCAGTCCTTTGGCAGAGGACTTTTAAAAGCCATTTCTCCATTCTGTTGAGTTAAAACTATTCTATATTATCCAGGCTCATGTAAAACACACTCTGTTACAATGCACTGGGCATGAAAGAAGGGCACCACGGTCTAAACCCGCATTATGGATCTCTCATTCTCACTGCATTTACATCGGTGGTACCAGACATCTGATTTAGGAGCTAAATTATGGCACTGGTTTCATTCCATATATTAAATATATTTTTATTTGCAAATAATAAATATTTGTAAATAATTTTTATTTACAAATAAATATTTGTAAATATTTTTTAATGTACAGATTGTCACTTAAGCATTTCCTTTCCACACTCAGTTTAACTGTTCTCTACCCCAACCAGGGAACTTCTCTGCCCTTCAAAGACACCTGACTTTGTCGTGACTTTCTCAGGAGTCAGGAGGTGCTACCTCAATACTCATATTCCAGTATGTGCTGAGTGGACAAGTCTGAGATCACTGTGTCTGTACACTTGATGGTGTACACACTTCTGTCCAAAACCCACTCAGCTGTTCCCTTTCTGGATTTGAACCCTTTTAGATTTAGTTTCCTCATGCAATGTCCTCACCCTCACCCCTGTTGTACCATTTTAGGTTTCCTTTTTTTTTTTTTTTTTTTTTTTACTTTAGCATCAACTTTCTCCTGTTTTTCTTATGGTTCTTGGGATATGATATGGAGAATTTCATAGCATTTACAGAGTCAGCTACTTTCGATTTGTATGTGGACAGGTCTATGTTCTCTGTATGTTTCCAGAATTTCCTTTCTGTATATTTCTTAACAAAGGAGTTCATATCTTTCCAACCTCCACCCACTATGGAATGAGGACCTCCCTTTTATATGTCAAAAGTAAAAGTAGTATCTGAGTCAGAATATATACCCAATAAACATTTGCCTAGTGAGAAATAATTTGGAGACTAGAGTCAAATAGTAATGTCAAAAATATTTATGAATCCTTGTCAAGTGAGTAGAAAATAGTGGTAATTAATGTGTCTTATTGATATTTATTTAGGTTATTAATTAATAACCTATATTAATTCCTATATTTTCCTGTTATTAATTCCTATATTTTCATGTTAAATCACTTTATTGCTTTCTTTAACCTTGAATTAAAGGTTTTCTTCTGTTTGAACAGATAATACTCTTACAAACAAACAAACTGGCCACTCTAGACTTGGAAATAGATTCTCATTTGAGCCATAGAAAATAAACCTTAACACTGAAAAATGGTGAGTGTGAATATTAAAATATCAGACAACAGCTGGGAACCCCAATTGGATTTTTTGAGAAAAGACATGATACTAACAGAGCCAAGTACACAGTCCAGAAAGTTGGTGCTACACTCATCTTTCCAACAGATATAAATAATGAGGTAGCTGTTAAAATAACTTGTAACTTCTTACTATCATGCTGATGGAACCCATTCATTATAACTGTAAATGGGGGAAAAATATGAAAGAATTTACAGATAACTGTGGACCAACTTCCTTCCTAGCCTAACAAGAAAAAGGGCTTTTACGTTTGGATCTGGAAACCAAAAATATGGTTCTGGTTTTATTTTAAATTTCAAATCAATGTGGAAAAATGTCTTTCTCTATATTTCTTATTAAATAAATGAAGCCAAATGGATACTGCCAGAAGACGGTTCAGAATTCGGTATATTTTAGAGTCATTTCATGAGGACGATTTGGCTAATTAACTAATTGGCTGCTTGATTCATAAACATTCAGGCTGATACAGAAGCAGAACTATTTTTTTGTCCTTTTCCATGTAGCACTTCAGGCTGATACAGAAGCAGAACTATTTTTTTGTCCTTTTCCACGTAGCACTTATATTTTCACATGAAAAATGTACTTAGTTCTTATCAATATAATTTTTAAAAAACTGACTTTGAGAAACAGCTTTACTAAAACACCCACCTCTGTTTCTAAAGCGAATTAATAGTAAATATATATGTTCCCTTTCTCATGCACAGAAGATCTACAAGATTTAGAAGAGAGGATAATTACTAAGTGAAAAACAGGAGTAGAAGGGAAGAGCAGAATGGTTCTTCGTGTGGGGAGGTTAAGAAATGGCAGAGGTGAAGAGCTCTTATGCATCTGGCGATGGGGTTGTGGTTGGTAAAACTTATTGTTCTCTGTGTACAAAGGAACAAATTCAAAATGGGCCACTGTGAAACAGTGCTGCCTTTGTTGACATCGTGGGCTCCTCACTGAAAAAGGACAATGTAAATAAACACATAGGCAATGAACTGCATCAAAGAGCTATCAGTTTTTAAATTCTCTACGCCGTTACACTGGAGAACCTCAAACTGGCAATCATGACTAGAAGTCATATCGGTGTCGGGACAAACAAAAGGCAGCAGACTGTCAAGTTGTTTGTTATTGCCTACACAACGGCCAAACTGGAAATTCCCTTGGCTGATTTCCTCTCATTGCCCAAACGGAAGTCCATCATGGAGTAGACTTGGGCAAGACTACTTTGCTGAAAGTACACATAAGGCTCACCCACATCATTGAGAAAGTTGTCAAGCATGATCTAATGTTCACTGTTTGGTAAACCCAGTACTTTTCCATCCTTATTAACAGGTCTGAAAACACAAGTGCATGAAATGATGTATACATTCTATGTGGGTAAGACTCCTTTGCCAAATGTTAAGTTATTGAGTTTAAAAGAGACCAAGCAGGTGAATACAAGGTTTGAAGAAAATATAATTCTTGACACAGTCTCAGAACTTGGAGTGGAGATGTAAATAACAAGCATAATGGTTTAATGGGTATTAACTCTACTCTCCAAATGGAGAAGTCCCTGACCTGCTGAAGCAGAAAATGCCCTTCTGAGTTTCAATACCTTCATCTTAGTCACCATTTAGAGAGCTAGGAGCTTCTAACGCCTGTAAAACACTGGCTTTGTTGCCTTTTTTGCCACACTTACCTCTCTCTTTTTCTAAAAAAATTTATTTATTTATTTATTTTTGGCTGTGTTGGGTCTTCATTGCTGCATGCGGGCTTTCTCCAGTTGCTGCGAGCCAGAGCTACTCTTCGTGGTGGTGTGCGGGCTTCTCAATGCGGTGGCTTCTCTTGTTGCAGAGCACAGGTTCTAGGTGTGCAAGCTTCAGTAGTTGTGGTTCGTGGGCTCTAGAGTGCAGGCTCAGCAGTCGTGGCACACGGGCTTAGCTGCTCCGTGGCATGTGGGATCTTCCCAGACCGGGGCTCGAACTCGTGTCCCCTGCATTGGCAGGTGGATTCTTAACCACTGGGCCACCAGGGAAGTCCCGCTTGCCTCTCTTTATAACATATCAAACAGCTCCCATTTGTCTTCGTGAGTTAAAAACTTTAGCAGAGTGCTCGCTTCGGCAGCACATATACTAAAATTGGAACGATACAGAGAAGATTAGCGTGGCCTGTGCGCAAGGATGACACGCAAATACACGAAGCGTTCCATATTTTTGAGGCGGTATGGGGATATATGCATATGTACAGCTGACTCACTTTGTTATAAAGCAGAAACTAATATACCATTGTAAAGCAATTATACCCCAATAAAGATGTAAAAAAAAACAAACTTTAGCAGATTTTCTGAAAGACTGCTTAACATCACTGAAGAAAGCAGATGGAATGCACTGGTTAGAGCATAAAAACAGGGCAGACACAGCCCTCCTTCATAGATTCCCTGTGTGAGAGCCTCTGTTTAAAAGCATAGTCACTGAGAAAATCGTAAGTTCAGGCCTACAAGTGAGAATCCAGTGCTACCTGAAGATGTTAACTAGCAAAACTTGTCCTACACCTCCACTCATCATTGAGATGTTAGACCCACTCTCCAAACGGCATTGCCTTCCACTCAGCGACTTACTGGTGAATGCAGAAAGAAACCCCAAGATGTATCCTTCAGTAGGATCAGACAAAATGGGGGATAGTGTTGTGATGAAAAATTTCAGGGAAGGAGTCCTCATTTATAACAATGTTATTTGAAACTGTGTGTGTCACATTTTGGGGATATTCATAAAGAAGATGCATCCCAGTGTTTAAAATGATTGGATATAAGTATAGGCCCAGCCATGAGCATGCCTTAAAAGCATATGCAGTCAAAGAACTTGAAACGTTTATTAATCCTTTCAAAGGGCTGCTGCCATAAAATCATGTGGCTGCTTCCCAGTTGGCCAGAGAATGGGACTGCTCACAGGTTTCAGGTTGAAAAGCCTCCCACAGCTCCCTAGGCAAGAAGTTTGGCAGTGGTGCTGAAAAACTACAAAGACATATTCCCCAATATTTATCATATGATTTGTATTCTGCAGTCATTTCCAGTTTCAGTGGCTACAGTGGAAAGGAACGGATGAAGTAAGGTTACAGGAATAGAATGCTTGAGACAGGGCTTGAGTATCTAATGCACATTTCTATGGAAGGCCCAATGCCAGGAGTATATAACTGCAGACGTGCTGTCAAACTTTTCTTATTAAAACTCACCAGAACAAACAAATTAGCCTTTGGCAAAAGACCATCAGAAAACCTCAGTTTTGAAGGCGAACCGTCTTCCTTCTGATAAAAAAGAAACAGCATTTTGTGCTCAGACCCCCTCTGTAAATCACCATTATCTCTGCCTATGTTTGTAAAGTATGGACAAGTGACTAGTCTGCAGTAAAGTGTAATAATAGAGCAAAATAAAATGAAGTGAGTACATTTCCTACCATTAAGCGTTGTTGTGTGTCCATTTAGTTTGTAATGTTTATAGAAATAGCAGCACTCTGTAGAAAAGGAATTCAAGGGATTCAACCAAGGGGGAAAAAAAGACTTGCTTGATTTTCACTTGACCGTATTTCTTAATTATAAAGAAAAAAATACAGCATATGTCATATATTAATAAGTAGCATTCTTTTGTCATGGTTATTTTTCTGTATTTTCATTCTTGCTTTCTTAAAATATGGGTTAAAAATAGAAATTGAAGTATTAATATTAAACAGATCATGTCATTATCCTGTAAGTGTTAAAATGATCATATTTTATTTTGTTATTTAAAGGTTGCCCAAAAGGATGCAGCATGGCTTAAATATTTGGGTGGAGTTCTTCGTTCTACCTTTATTCTCCATGGCCATAGAACAGTCTAAACCCTACTTAGGACCCCGTGCAAGGGCACAAAATGAAATTAAAAATCATACCTATTACTGCTACCAAGGCAAACTATTTAAATTTCTCCTAATATTTACTGGAGTTCTTGGTACATAGCCAAGAAAGGCTCAGTGAATATTTGTTGAATAAATAAAATCACTTATTTATAAAACGTGTGGAATTCACAGGATAGGATTTACAGCCGTAAAAGTATAACTCTGTAAGGCAATTCTTAGGTGAAATTACAGAAACTGCCTAATTATTATTTGCTTTGATTCCATTGTATCTAGTGATGAATAATTTTCTTATTTTAAAACAATATTTTTCAGATATCCATTATTGCATAATTAACGGCCAAAAATGAAAGCTAGAAGGTTCTTAGGTCTATGTTTATTCTCCATTTGCAATATTTCAATATAGTCCTTTTCTATGGAAATACTTCTGAATTTAGAACTCTGTGGAGAAAAATACTGACATCAGCACAGGCAGGAAAAAAATAGTAATTTATATACAAAAAAAAAACCCCAGTTGTTTACCATGGGAGACGTAAGCACACTGGTCTTAACAAATTCGCACTTCTATATTTAGTAACTGAAGCATTAGGAAATCGGCAGCTCTCAAGTGTATTTTAAAAGCGTTTGTAATGTGGAGTTTTCTAATATTCTCTTCCCAAGTAACGATTATATTAAAAATCTTGCCGAGTTTCAAAATAGATCTGCTAAAATCTTGTATTTATTTGAAAAGGTTGCATTTTACTGAGTTTATTATAACAATAAAAATATAGCAGTGCAACCATATGAATATTTAAAAATACAAACACCACTGTCTTTTAAAAAAAATAGATCCTAATCTAGAATTGTTTTCTGTTTTAATAATAAAAGTCAAATAAGTGGTAGGGGAAAACAAGAGGAAAAACTATAAGAAAGAATCATGGGAGTACATTTGCAAAGAGAATTCTTTGAATTCTCACCTAAGAGAAGTGAGTTCATTAAAATAATGAAGCTAAGCCTAATATTTTATAATAAATAAGATGAAATGTATTTTCTATGGCAGAAGCTTTTCAAATTATACCAGTTTGGAACTCATTATTTCACTTGATCACTAAAAAATTCTTTTGAATTGCTCTTCAATTCATATAACAAACCCAAAATCTAACACAGCTTCTATGTTTACCATATCTTTAATATGGCTTTATCTTGCCATAATACTATACACCCATATAGTTCCAGCAGAAAGCATTTCAAGACCAGAAATCATTCTCTTCTATTTCACACTCAAGGCTGGAGTAAACTGCATGCCTCTAACAAATCAGATTTTCCAGTGAATACATCTGGAGGGCAATAGGAACAGGATGGTGGTGGTGGGAGGTAGAGGTTTGAGATTGGGAAGTGTTGTAAACAGAAGGAAAACCATTGGTGAAAGTCAAAGTTAGAATGCAACGATTAGATCACGCGAGATCTTGTAAGCCATAAGTTAGCGTATGAACTTTATCTTGAGGGCGATAGTGAGCATAGAAGGGTTTCAGCTGGGGCCAGGGTAGGGGATGATCAGATTTGCACTTTAAAGACATCATTCTGGCTATGGTTTAAAAATGTACCAAAGGGACAAGTCTGTGTGCAGGGTTAGAAATCCAGGCAGCAAGAAATGGTAGAAAAATGAACACATTTTAAAGATAATTAAGAGGTAGAACAGGTATGAGTTAGGTTCCAATTTGCTGTAAAGGTGACAGAGAGAGAAGAGTTGACAGTGTCACCCAGCTTCCTGAGTCCGCACAAGGATGGCATTTATTAACTTAAGGAACACAGGAAAAAAGATCAGCTTTTAGAGGAAGTATGATGAATTCAATTGGAATATAGTGAGTTTTGGACCCTGAGATATCCAGTTGGATTACGGGATAGTTATGGAATAAAGATTTATAGAATTTATGGAAGATCTGCATATAAACAGTAATTGAAACAATTGAAAAGAAAGCTATTACCCAGGGAGGGAAGGTAGGATGAAAACATAAGAAGGTCAGGGCTAGGCTGAGGAACACCAACATTTAAGAAATGGCCTAAAAGGATACTGGGTCAGTGGGAAAACACAGGAGGGCTGTGTTACAGAAGGAAATTTGGTTTCAAAAATGTGGGAGTGTTTATCTATGCCAAAGACTGATGAGAGATCAAGGTTAAGATAAAAACTAGCCATTAGATTTAACCACATGGAAGTAATTTTTACTTTGGGCAAGAGCTGTTTGGTAGAATGGTGGGTACAGGTGCATGAGTGGAGTGGGTTGGGTGAAGGGGCAGGGAATGTGAGACCCGGGAATACAGACTCCTTTTTAGAAGTTCTATGAGGAATGGGGAGAAGCAACTGGGTAGTACTAGAAAGGTACAAGAGTTCAGAGAGTAACTTATTTCCTTGGGAAAGGTTTCAGCATGTTTAAATGCTGATGTGAAGTGTCTGATAGAAAAGTAGGTTAAAGTTATCCGAAAAAAGTATAATAGCTAATAATAACAGCTAACACTCACGGAATGCTCAGTATATACTAGGCACTCTTCCAAGTTCTTCATGCTTAGTAACTCCTTTGATGCTCACAAGTAGGTACTGTGATTATTCCATTTTTCAGATAAGGAAATAGAAACCTGGGGAGTTGGAAGGACTAACTGATGGGATAACTTTGCTTAAGAGGTGGAAAAGAGTGGGATCCAAAGCCCAGATAAAGGAACTACCCTTGTACAGAAGAGAGACAACTTCCATTCTACAGGACCGGCCATGGAAAGGATGGGATGGAGGTAGGTGAATTTATAGGTTTGGAGGCAGGAGACTGAGAGAATTCTCTTAATAGCTTCTATTTTGTCAGTCAGTCAGGAGAGAAAGGGCATCTGCACAGCCTGAGATGAGGTGGTAGGCTGGTAGGTTTGAAATATAAAGAAGGTGTCAAATAGACCCTATAAAGAATAGGAGAGAATTTATGTTAACTAGGGAGCATAAAATGATTGCAGGCAGCCCTGGGACCCCACTGCAGTTAGAAGGCCAGTGCTAGCCATGTCATTCATTTTCAGGGTTGTGTGGTTTCCCCATGCTCAGTTTCAGGCCAGAGGAGAGGTCGTGCTTTTAAGGCTATCCAAGAAGGATCCATAAGTCTTGGTGTTTAGTCAACCATGGAGATCTAGAAGACCTTGGAGGTAAACCAGATGAGATGGGTCAGGGGTATGGGTAGGGCAGGGGAAGACTAAGGCGTATACATCCGTTTGACAGGCACTTACTCGAACCTTCTTTAGAAGTAGAGTATAATCATATATAATCATACTTAATTAATCAGGTAGACAGGGAATGGATGGTGCCCAAAGATAAAAAGTAAAAAAAGTAGACCTTAGTGAAGGGGTATATGGGAACTCTGTACCTTCTGCTTAGTTTTTCTGTAAACCTAAAACTGTAGGTTTAGGTTCTGTAAACCTAAAACTGTAGGTTTAGGTTCTGTAAACCTAAAACCTAAACCAAAAAAAAATAATAATAATAAAGTCTATTAATTTCAAAAATACACCTTGGAATATATAAGGTAGGGACTATCTGAATATGACTTTACCATATGACTGCATATGACTTATCTTGCTTGTCTACAGTGGCTTGGCAGGTCAAAAGAAGAAAGGAGCTTTGGACTATTGTCTTTTCAGACCACAAAGCACATGCGCATTATCCTATACCCACTGAATATTGATGCTATTCATTGGTGTTCAGTTCTGTGTAACCTAAACTATGAAAGTTTTCTGAAAGTGCTGAAAGTTTCAATAAAGGCACTACTAAGGTCTGTTCTGAAAACTTTGTTGCAAACCAAAGAAACTACCTGTCAGAAGAGAAATTTACTAATGAGCCAACAGGTGGCAGTATAACATGGTGTTCTTGAATTTTTTAATAATAGAGCTAATTAAAAATTAGGGCAGCAGAGGTCTCTCAAAGTGGAAATAAGGTGGAGGGGGAAGGAGGACAAGGTGAGGGAGGGGAAGGGAGCGGAAAGAAGAAGAGAGGAGAGATCAAGAGAAAGGGATTCTGAAGGAGCCAAAATTATAATAGTATCTTTTCATCCCTCAAAATTTATCTCAAAACTCACCCCTGGAAATCTCAAACTCCAGTCTAATTCGGATGCTGGCAAGTCATGACGTTAACACAATGAATAGTGTAACATTTGATGGCCATACCCATATCTCTATTAATTAGACTGTGAGATACTTGAGGACAGGAAACACTGTTCATCTTTGAAGGCTCTCGAACCAGTGTCTAAGCCAGTGTCTGACTCAGAATAGGAACAAAACAATATCGATGGATGAACGAATGTATGAATGAATGAATGATAGGTATCTGGCCATTTTTCATGCCATCTACTGTAACCTTTTCCATCTACCTTTGGGAAGAAAAGTTCTGTCAACTTCTTTTCTAATGAGAAATCATTTCTCACATTATATCATAAGTCATCTGGGGAAAATTTATTGTTTCCCTTTAATGACTGTTAAAATAAAAAAATTTAGGATGAGGAGAATGGAAAACAAGCAAGCAGGTAGCAACAGTAGTGGTTGGAATGGTTTGGTCCTGAGGGAGAGAGGATATCTGTTAAGCTCCAACCATGTGCCAGACATAAATGATAGACTTTGCATGTATTCTTGTCTGATCTTAACAACAGTAGTATGAACTGATCACTGTTATTAGGCCCATTTTATATGTGAGAAAATGAGGATCAGAGAAGTTCATTTGCCCAGAGACATTAACTGGTGAGACCTGACCTTTCTTCTTTCCTTCCCTCCTCCCTTCTTTTTTTAACTAACGTATACTTATCACCTGCTGAGTCCTAGAGGTGCTAAACAACTTTTCTAAGGTCACGCAGTCAGAAAGAGGCAAAGGAGTCAAATCTGGGCCTTCAGGACTTGAGAATCCATGTCCTTTATTAAACTACATTTTTCCACCACAGATCTCTTGGCAAACTTTGGGAACTTCATCTCACTTTCCTGCTCTCCCTTGAATTAACATCACATTATGGCAAGCCAGACGCTGGGATTTTGAATAGAAAGGGACACAGTTGTTTTTGTACCAACTTCTGAATTGAGGTCATTTCTCCAGTCTGGAATTTGCTAATTCTCTCCCACCGGCAGCTCTTCCTGAAACTTTTGGCCAGTGCAGTTGACACCAGAGACCTGGGAAGCCATCCTTGTGCTCTGACCTTCCAGCAGCAGCCCGAGCTGTTGGTCAACGAGCTGAGAGCCTCGTATCTCAGATTAGTGCGCAATCAGAAGACAAACAGAAGGTGACTAACTTCCTGGGAGAACAGTGGGTATGTGTGCTAGCCATCCAGAAACAGCCAGAAGAGATGGCATCAAAGGCCTAAAATGCCATATGTTACTTCGAATCGTATTCTCATTTTAATAGTGCTATTTTGATACACAGTAGATAAGCCTGAAAGTAAGTACACGAAAATGCTAACAGAAGGAATATGGATAATTGATGTTAGGGCAATGAGATGATGAGTCATATTTTTCTTTTAATTGCCAAAATTTTGACGATGTGGTTTTAGTACCTCTAAAAAGAAAATATTAAAGTTACCTTTTTTTAAAGCATTTTTTCTCTTTGATGAAACAGCATTCTAGAAATAACTAGAAGGGACACATGGGCAGATGAAACAACATAAGCCAGATTCCCAAATTCTGGATTTATCTTCCTACAGATTTTTCTGCTGTGGATTTGAGAGGAGCTACAACTACATAGCAAGGGCTGAGTTTAATCAGTAGGTCACAAGATTTCTGGTAATAAAGGAAAATGGTTCATAGGAATGGCCTAGGAGGTGTAAATAAAGCAGAAACAAGTCTCCTGAGCTCCACAACTGCAGAGGTAATACCTCCACCCGCCACCAGCAGTGCAGCTGTCTGGTGCTTCCAGGTTTCCCTTGGGCTTCTGTAGCTGCCATCATAGCAGTTGGCCCCTAGGGGCGCTCTGCCCCATTTTGCAATACTGCTCTTGTCCTTCCAGCAGACAATCTCAAAATCCTCCTTTCCACCCCAATCTTTTAGCAAAAATAAAGGCAGAATTATTGTTAAAAATTTGAAAACATTTTTACTAGAAAATTGAGGGGAAAAGAAGTGCAAATTCATGGAAATAAATCATATAATGGAGAACAGATTCTTTTATCCTTATGTAACTCAAATCTAGCCACAGATCTGCTTCCTGAGAACCCAGATTATAAATTTTTTTCTGAGCCTAGACTGTGGGATGCTGAATGAATCCCTCAGAGCCTCTAACCTGAGATACCTGTTCTACCCTTGCCAAGTCTGAGGAGAATCTCAACCTTCACTCCTTATCCCTCTAGGAGGCTAGCTACCCTGCTGGGCTCAGGTAGCTTTCAAAGGCCCTGTCCTTCTCATACCGTCTGGTCCCTTGGTCTCCTGGGAAAGGAAGGTGCTTTTCTCTCAGGTCCAGAATTCAGCCTCTGGATTTAGGCCTTCCGATGTTGGCCTTACAGATAACTAACTTCCTTTGCCTTTTCTGTAAGTCTGTAGATCCACACATCTCCCTGTCTTGTCCCATCATTTGCATCATCTCATTAGATAAATGTCAAGGCTTGGTTTCTCCTATCTGGATGGCAACCTTTACACTCATACTTTCCAGAGCATCTTGATTTTAATCATTCCAATCTACTGTCCCAAGAAGTAAACACCGACTTGTCCATCCACGTTTCCCCAGTTTGCTCAATACAGTCACCATACCTGTGTCCTTGGCTAATCTCTTCCCGTATTCTCACAAATGGACAAAAGGCCACAAACAGCAGACGGCTTTGGGGAGGATTACCTCGTGTCCGCTCCCCATTAGGCAAGCAGAAGACTATATCCTTCAGAGACCCCAACCCCCAACCCCTACCTCCTCACCTGGACTCTCCCTTCATTCCTGTTCTTCGTCTGAGAGAGATCTCTGACTGAAAGCTCATTGGCAGAGCAGAGATAATTGACACACTCTGAACCCAACAAAGGTTTGAGACAGCCTTGCCTCAGTTACCCACTCTCCTGTCTGCCTCAGGTACTCTCTGGACCCCCTTTTCAGGGAGTGATCCTGCAGAATTCTACCCATTACAGTTTTACAACATCAAAATCCCTTAACCATATAGTAACAACAACAACACATACAATGAGAGGAGAGTGGATCACTCACACATGCTCTTAGGGGAAAACGGGCAGCTCTCTCCCTGGTAAGAAAAATACGGGTCTCCACCCCACCACAAAAAAAAATCCCAGGATGCCCCAGAATGCAGTTTCTTTTCTTCATGACGTGTTGTAAGGCACGTCAGCTGCTCCTCGTTGCCGTGAGGATAACCCACCATCGGGTGACTGAGACAGACGGTAGCACTGGCTCGCACGGCTGATAGGATTAGGAGCTGGGGCTTTGTCAGCCCTGACTGAGTCTGCGAGAGACCCCAGCAGACGCAGGTGAGCTGAGAGGAGGAGTGGACACGGGAGATGGGGAGGTATCTTGGTTAAATGGTGCAGACCTTTTCTCTTCGGCAGTGCCTTTGTATTGTCTTTTCTGTGAAGTTTGCAGTCTGGGGGGTTCCTATCAAGAAAAACCTGTCCTTTATGACTTATCTGGTTTCAGAGTTTGACAACATATGCCTCACCGGATTTTTGTGAGGTTCAAATAAGATTATACATGTGAAAGGGCTCTGAAAATATAAAGTTGTGTGCAAACAAAAGGTACGAATCGCTTAATTACAAATTTCACATAGGCAAAGAATCAAATAATTTATCCCAAATTTGGGGCCATAATTACATAAATACATCCCTTTTCTCCCAGCCTACAATACCTATCTCCCCTGTTCTTCCCAGGTCTGGGCAGGGATATTATTTATAATCTTGAAGGGTTCCAGCCTTCTGAATTATTTATTTTCTAAAAAAATCAGCATTACATTCATTTCTAGAGGAAAAACGACAAAATTACAAAACCAGAGAATATTTTAAAGCAGATAAAAGATGACTATAATATACTGTATTAGATTATATCTCTTTGATGGTATAATGCAAACGTTATAAGACACTTAACGACGTAAGAAACACTTGAATGAAATTAAAGGCAAGATAGATATTAGCATTTGTAAAACTTGCCTTTTAGAACAGCATAAAAAACAGACTTGGGTTCCAAAAGTACAGAGCTAAAAGGCGTTTGAACACTAAATCATCAGCCTTTCCCTCAGCAGGTTGCTATGGTGACAACAGGGCTACAGCATTGCCTCTCACTGCCTGCATTTCTGCAGTAAAGGCTTTCACTTAACACATGTTGGATTTTTTTAAGGCACACACCCCATCATCAAATACAAAGAAATATTGGAGGCAGCTTTATCTGAGTCATTTTCTAAACAGAAGTTGTGTCTGTATTCTTTATCCTGTACTGATGGGCCCCATAGGGGGTTAGAAAATTCACTCATTCATGCATTCATTCATTTGACTGTTATATATTGAGTGTCTACTGTGTCAGGACCTGTACTAGGCACTGCCTTCATCCCTGGTGAAGACAGACAAATAAGCAGGGGATTCTGATAGAAGATCATAACAGCTCTCCTGGGGTGAATTAAATATAGGTGTCCTGGAAGTATGTAAGGACTGATCTTCTTGGGGGATCAGGGGACGTTTCCTGGAAGAAGCTGTTTCTAAAGTGAAACTTAATGTATCTTTAGGAGTTGAGGGGGTTGGGTGGGTGAGGTGCAAGAAACGCTCTAGACAAAGGGACCAGAGTGTGCAACCATCTAGAGGACGAAGAGAGCACGGTACCTCCTGAGAACTTCAATTGCTACAGTTCAAGGGGTATCCATTTGTATGTGGAGGGGGAGTGGCAGGGGCGATGGATTGGGGGTGGGTAGGGGTGGTGAGGGAGGGAGGATCCAAAGAAGAGCAGTGTCAAGAAATGAGATGGGAGAGATACACAAAGCCAGATCGTGAAAGGCATTTGTGCCACGTTAAGGAGTTTGAATATTACTTGGAGTACAACCGAGAAATCATTAATGAGTTTTAATGAAGAAGCACGGCTCGATTTGGCCTCGTGGAAAAATAGCAAAACTGGCGAGACAGGAATAAGAGGCAAGATTGGAAGCAAGACAACCTTAGTTAGACCGCTCTTACAATAATCCAGGATGTTTGCAGTTTAGGCTCTAAGTTAAGAAAATGCAGTCAAACAGAGGCCAGAAGTAATCCGATTCAAGACACTATTTCTAGGGTAGGGTGGAGATCATTCACGCTTTCTGCTATGCGGGGCCACATGAAGGAGAAGAAGTCAAGAATGACTCTGAGGTTCTGACTTGGACACCTTCGTGGAGGGTGTTTTCTGCTGTTAGGCCCCCAGATTTAATTCTCAGGAGGGACCTCAGAAGTACCTTAACAGTTTGACGTTAACAGTTCGAGCCTATCTCACAGTATATGTCCTCAGGCTCATAATTTTGGAAATAATAGACTGTAGGAATCATCCTGGAACATCACTTTCCTGAAGTCCGTATCTGAGACAGCTGTAGGTATACAAGTATGAATTAATAAGCTCTTCCCACAAAATAAAGAATCGTAAGATTATCAACTTCACTTAACAAATCTAAGTAGATTGAAAAGACATGAACATGTATGGAATAAAACTTCTTTATGGGTATAGAGGAGGCAAACTGCTTTCACTAATCCTCTGATTTCAGGCTCTCTCTAGACTTACACTGTACATTCCTAGATATGAAAGTTGAGGACTCAGAAAAGTGCTTTTCGGAGGGCAGACAAATGAGATGGTGGAGGTTCAGATACCATTTTCAAGGATCACAGTCCTTCCGTGTAGAACACTGGGTGTAACGATCGGGCTGTTCCCCATCCACACTGCTACTTAGAATATTCTCCAATTCTGAAATAAAGGGCGTCTAAATTATTATACATGTAGAGTTGCATCATCAGATGAAACTACAGTAATAAGTGTAATAAATCAAGGCCCATGACCCAGACGAAGGATGATCCCTATTCCACGTCCTCAGCTGAACAGGTTTTTGAGCTATTTTGAACAAATCTGTCTGCCTCAAATGCTTTTTCTGTCTGTCACGTAAGAGGATTCAGCAAATATTGACCGGAAGAGCTGGACGTGATTTGACTGCCCTTTGGAAAGTTCTCTTGAATCAGCTGGGTATAGCTGTTTTTTTTTGTTTTCCTCATCTAATCCTCCTAGCCATCCTTGACGTAGGTATTATTATTATTATCCCTCATTTAACGAGGATAAACTTGAAGTTCAGAGAGGTCAAGAACTTTAGGCACATAGGCACTTCGCTAGAAGGTAGTGGAGTGCTGCCTTGAACTGGTTTTCTGAGTTCAAGTGCGGTGTCCCCAAAGCAGCGTGACTGGTACTCATTCCCGGGCGTCTGTGGGCCAGAGCTGGAGAAAAAGGCTTTCTCGCCCTCAGCAACCTGGCTTCCCAAGCCCGCGGGAACTGGCCTCTTCGTTCTGTCCCTGCGGTGCTGCGCTGCCATCGCCAGGCCCTTCGGATGCAAATCCCCCAAGGAGAATCGCAGCCTTTGAGATTCCGGAACCCAGATGCTGTGTCAGTCGTGCAGCTTTCGCTTGGCTGGGGTCCGGGTGGAGGGGGACCGCCCCGTCTCTCTCCTGCGAGGTAATTGTGTGGGGAGCTGTAAGTTGACTTAAAACCGAGAGGGCAGGGAGCAGCCGCGAGGCAAAAACTTTCCCTTTCTACAGTTTGGCTCTCAGTGATGTCACAGCTTTTCTGGGTTCTTCTCTGCGACGTGCACCCCCTTCGAACCCGATACCAGGTGCCAAAAAGGGGGTGTTGGGCGTCACCCTGCTGGAGATGCTCCGAGCCTCCGCAAGCCCTCTCCGGGTCGGGCTCGGCAGACAAGGAGGGGCGCGCGGAATTGGTGGGCAGGGCCCGCGGCGAAGTCGGGCGGGCGGGGCGCGCCGAGGCGCCTCCCAAGGGGCAGGCAGGTGAGGGAGGTCGGGGGAGGGGAGCGGGAGCCGCGGTGGCACCACGTGTCCGTCCGGGGCGGGGCGGCCGGGCGTGCCCTCGGGGCCCTGCGCGAGCTGCCGCAGCGGTGGCGGCGCGTCGGCCCCGCAGCAGCCGGCGGCCGCAGAGCGCGCCGGCTCAGCACAGTCTCCTCGCCCCGGTGCCCGCAGGTGCCTCTTCCTGGACGGCGGCAGCGGCGGCGCGAGGAGCCGGCGGGCGGCAGCGCGATGGGACCCCTTCGGGAGACGAAGGTAAGGAGGGCACGTCTCGCGGGCGCGGATGGCAGTGTCCGCGAGCGCCGGGGGGAGAGGAGTGGTGTGCACTGCGGGGAAGGGAGTCAGGTGAGAGCTGGAGGGGTGACGTTTAGAGTTGTGATCAACGGGGACAAGGAGGTGGTAGGCACGATGAGAAGGCAGGGGACAGTTGCTCAGGTGATGAGACCTGGGAGATGGGCAGGTGATACTGTGTTTGGAGGGTTGGCCCGAGGATTAAAAAGACTGACTCTGAATGGTTAATCCCATCCCCTGAAATTGGAGATTTGGGATCTAGCTCTCAGTCGATGTCCTCTGTGTGTGATGTGGATAAAAAAGGATTTGATGTATTGGGGACTGAGAAATAAGGACTCCAGCATTGGTTCAGGGTCTGCCTTGTGCCGAGCGGAGTGGCTGACGGGTGATACCTGCTGGGTGACTGATGTGCAGAACAAACCCCGAGGCTGGGTGCGGCTTTCTCCCCTGGATAGGGTGGATGCCTGAGCGACCGCGGGACTTAACCCGCGGCTGGGGCTTTCCCTTCAATTCTGCACTGTGAGGGCCTCCCAGAGGTGTTTACTTTGGCAGCGACCCTTACTGGTAAGCCGCGTGGAAATGAACAGGAGGTCATATTTCCAAATAGTGTTTGTTACCTAATCCAAAGCCCTTTTTCAATTGCAGAGGTTGGAGTGAGCAGTGGGTTTTTTTGCGAAGAGCTCCTCCTAGGAGTCCATTTTAATATGGAAGGGTGGTGGTGACCCCGAAAAGCACTGGACAGACTGCAGGCCCGTTCTGCTTCTAGATGATGTGCAGCAGTTTGGCTAAGCATCTTTGCTCTTTTAGCCTCAGTTTCCTCATCTGTAAATAGGGACACAAATTAGCGTCCTCCCTATGGCCTCGGTTGTAAAGATTAAACAAGATAATGGTTGGGAAAGCACTTTAAAAATGGAAAAATATTGCTAAAATGCTGCTTTTTAGGCATTTTTAAAGCCAAGGAAGGCACGGCCCTCCGCATTTAATTCTGTGTTTTGAAGGAGAGAGAGAGAAAAATCTCTTCCTATGGGTGACCTGTAAGGAAAACAAAAGCTAAATGTGATGTAAAAGGTGGAGCCATCTTACTGGGTATTGGATTTTTGTTTGCTTTTCTGTTGGCAACAAGCCTTGTGTACCAGGATATTAATGAATAATTAAAATCCTGGCCGGAAGAGAGGGGATTTGAAAGATCAGGCTGCATGATCTATCAGGAAAGACTTGTTTCAGGTATAGGGGTCTACTTTGTGAGGAGACAGGAAAACAGAAGTGAAAGTATCACAGCTAATTCAGGGAAAGCAAAATGGAAGTCTGGAGGAAATCGAGTAATAACCAGAGTGTGCTGTGAGTTATGAAGAGCCTTTGAGAGAGCGGAAAGCTTAAATGTGATAGGAAAAGCCAGAATGAGAAGGTGAGTTAGGAGCTGCCTGGGAGAACGGAATAGCCTTTCTGCTAGCGGCTGGAAGTGTGCGTGTGTGCGTGTGTGTGTGTGTGTGTGTGTAAGTACATCCGTGCTGGAGTGTGTGCTCTTCAGTAAATTAGAAGGCTTAGCTGAGTAGAAGAGTTCTGGAGTTCATTTTAGCTATTGAAACAAGGACTACTCTGTGAAGATTCGATATTCAGAAATGTGGCTTCTTAGAAACTGAGCTCAGAAGCAGACTGGAGTTCAGAGGGGGCAACAAATGTTCTTTTGTTTTATTTCTGATGCCCAATTTGGAGAAGGAGCAGAGAGTGCAGCATCACGAGAAGGAGATTTCCCGGAGCCGGATTCCCCGTTTGATTCTTCGGCCCCATCTGCCTCGGCAACAGCACCAAGTGTCCCCAGCGTCTGAGTCTCCCTTCTCGGAGGAAGAGAGCAGAGAGTTCAACCCCAGCAGCTCTGGGCGCTCAGCAAGGACCATTAGCAACAGCTTCTGCTCAGGTACAGTACCCACGGGAATGAAGGCAGGAAGTGTGTACACTGCCCGGCATTTTAAATGCATCTGGAGAGGGCCCCTTAGAGTCTAGGACTGGACGTTAGTTATTAGGATGAATGATACGAGCTTGCATCTTTTTGGCTGTTTTGACCTACGAACACAGCATTTTCAAATGGTTCAACCTAATGAAATTTCATACCTGTTTTTGTATGTTATTCTAGTTGATAATTTACTATGTGAAATCTAACTCCTTGCTTCTATGACTGTTTGTAAAATGTATTCCTCCATTAAATCTGGAAAAAGTAGCTTACATTTTATACTAGCAATCTTTGTAAGCCTGTGTACTTCTGTTAATGGAATCCTCAAAGATAAAGCAACTCCTAATGAATGAGGTCAGGATCAAGGTGGTTTATTTCCCAGGACCAGCCTGACCTTGTATTTTAGAGGGAAAGAGCACAGGCTTTGTAACCTTACAGGCGTGGGCCGGAATCCCTGGCCTTTCTACCCCTTACAAGCTGTGTGACCCTGGGCAAGTCGCTTAATCTCCTTAAGCCTCAGTTGTTACATCCATAAAATGGGATGATAATACCTACCTTGTAGAGTAGCCGAGAGGTTGAGTACCTAAGTATATTCCTAGTGCAGGTCCTGGCCTGTAGAGGTGCTTAATAAATGATGTTCCTTAATACAAAGAACATATGTCAGTTTCGATACATGTTTGAGGAGGTTTCCTTAGAGTTGTGAGTATATTTGGTAAAGGCATAAATCTCTTCCTGAAGGTGCCACCGTTACCTGTTGACAGAGCCTATTATACAAATTGAAGCACATGCTTAGAAGGACTTGTATTCTTTGAAAAGTATTAGGAATTTGGGTAAAATTTAAAGGAGTGATTGTCTTATGATTCATGAAGAATGTTTCACAGAGGATAATTTTTAGAATTTATTTAGGAAAAATGTAATTTGAAGGTTAACACATGCATGAAAAGGGACATATGAATCAAGGTGCTATGATTAATGCCCTAATTTAGCAGGATACAATATTCCATTGTATTTAGTATTGGTGATTACATTTTCAGGGATTTTAAAAGTGTAGCTTTAGATTTGTTATATACTTTCACAAAATAATTCCACCCGATGCATAAGTTGTATATTAGAAATACTGTGCCGCTTATTTTTATACTTTTTTCTCTACAAGGCTTCAAATTCTCTACTTGGTTTTGAAAAAATTCTATCGAAGTATTATATTTTAAAACATGTTGCTGAATCCAGTGTAAAATGGAAACCCACCGATGGTTTGTTTGACACTCTCCCAGGAAGAAAGAGAAAGGAAAACTGCTGGAGCAGTTAAGATTCCAAAAACCCAGAGTCGTATTTGCAGAATGCAATGCTGTTTACTTTCACTCCATTTTGGAGTTCAGGAATCACTCTGGTTGAATGTGGATGAACCCAGGGGAATATCATCTCACACTGACACGGCTTTGTTTACATAACTCAATTCCACATTTATTCCTGAAATTCTCTCCACATAATCATTCTCTCTCTGACTGACTTCACGGTGAGCAGTGTTACCAGCAAAAAAGAAAAAGTTGGTCAAAACAAAAGAAAAATCCCCAAATAGATCTTAGAAAATATATTTGGCAAACAAATAAAATTGTTAATTTTGGCCATGAATCATTCTTTCCAAGACCCATTTCCTGGATCAACCCTCCTTCCCAGGAGACCTGTCTCCCACCAAGGCCATAATGCTGTACATGAAAATTGAAAGTAGATATTGATCCTTCTGCCATTAACTAGTTGAGAATTGAGTGGCAGAAGCACCTAATGATGGGTGTCTATAAACCTACCTTTCGATCTTTAGCCTTGAATCCTGCCTCCAGATAGGACTCCCTCTGTTCCTGGGTCTCATCTTCCTGCTTGGCTATTCCCCAAGGTTTGGGTTGATGCCTTGTCGTTCTTTGCTTTCCTTTCCTAAGAGCCCTGGTAAAGCCCCATGATGGCTTTTGAGTGCTGTGCTGGCTAAAATTGACAGGAGCAAGGTCTTTGGGGGGCATGTTAATGATGCTTTAGGAGGTCAGTTGATGGATGGGAAATAAATGGGTTTAGTACTATGGGGAGTATTGAAGCTGCAGGCAATGAGGTAGAGACTGTAAAACACGTCCAACCAGCAGGGGGAAATAGCTGGTTTTAGTCCAGCTACTTCAACACTGAAGCTGCAATACATGTTGGTTATCATGGCAGTTAGATCAGAGACCAAGGTACATGCAAATCTTAAAACTACCATCCTCTGCTAGAATGAAACTCAGATAATTTAGAGATGTCTGTTGCTGCTGTAACTTCATAACCTTACTGTGATTGTTGTGCATTAGTTTGTTTTCTTTATAAATCATCACATTCATTAATGTGAAAGAGGGCATGAAGAGTTAGAGGGGTTCCTACAATCTGATAGTGAAATTAGAGACGAAGATGTTACTCAAACACAATGCAATTTAATTTGAAAATTACAGTTTTAAAACTGCAAACTGGAGTCTTTCCCTAAATCTGTATCAAAGGCTGTATTAATTGTGAAGAGCATCAAATGTCCTAAGATATTCAGTTTTTAAAAGAAGGATAATGCATTGAGTTTACATAAAGTTAACTTCACTTATTATAAAGGGCTATCCTTTATTTTGAGAGACTGGCTTTCCTATCGTTTGTATTATAACAAAAAATTCCAAACAGTGGTTGGAGTTGTACTTCAGCAAAATAAATGACAACTCTTATGTTGAAATGTCCTCCACCCTCACCCTCATGCTTTTCCTTTAATTTTTACTGGTCTGTGAAATTAAAAGCCCGGGCGCTATTTTCAGAGTGACCTGTCCGTTTTTACCTGCTTTTCCTCCCTCCCTCCACTGCCTTCTTCTCCCTTTCCTTCCCATGGGAGCCTTGAGAGGAACATTTAATGATTTGATATTCTATGTGCTAATTTGTATGTTGTCTCTATCTCATTTCAGAGGGAAGAAGCTGTATGTGACTTTTGCAATTCATTGAGGGCGTGTCCCCAGAGCTTTTCTTTTAATAGCTTCTTACTAGCAGAATTTCTCTGAAGAGATGCATATGTTTTGTGCATTTCATCAGCACGTGTCATTTTGCACTTGGACGTCATTCTCCTGTTAAAAGAGTCTATTCCTTACAACTTGTGCTGGGTCTTAGTCACTATGACCTCAGGTGGGCACAGCTAAGCTTATGTTCTTTGGAGACCAGGCCCTATTTTGTGTGCATGGCAAGGAAAACATTGTACGTTCTTAATGAATGTTAACTAATGCTTTCTTAGAAAAAAAAAAAAGAATACATAAGGAAGTACAGTTACTAGTAAGTTAATAGGAAAAAAAAACAACAACCCTGCTTTCATGTCCTCTCTTTTATTTTTAGTCAGTTTTTTTTTAACCAATATTTTGGCATCAAATCACCCTATCTTCCTTCCCTCTCACTCCCCCTCCCCATGCTTCCTGTTTTAACGTGCCCAGAGAAGTGATAAAACCCCTATTTGTGATTTGTGTTCTGGGTGTGGCCCATTGAATCTAGGCCTCTGTGCATTTTTCTCCGTTTTTTGTTGGTAGTGCATTGTTATGCATGTTTGTCGTTGTGCCACAACTCCAGCCTCTATTAGAAAAGCTAATGACCTGGGCAAGTCTGTCACATACAGCAGTCACCTGACGTGGTTAGCAGCATGACACACATTTCTCTTTGCTCAGATGAAGCAATAATTACCCCTTAGAACTAGGAGGCAGATGGATTGCTGGGTTTTAGGCTAGTTCTCCTTGGGGTGCCTTGTAAACATGGCAGGTGGGGGAGATGATGCATGTAGTGCGCTGATGGTTTTATGGGAGACCAGTGATTTCCCTGAGTTATATCCATGTCTCTAATGTGCACGCACATACACAGTCAAGTTTATGACTTAACCCATTAAGAAACATGTACCAGGGCTTCCCTGGTGGTGCAGTGGTTGAGAGTCCGCCTGCCGATGCGGGGGACACGGGTTCGTGCCCTGGTCCAGGAAGATCCCACATGCCGCGGAGCGGCTGGGCCCGTGAGCCATGGCCGCTGAGCCTGCGCGTCCGGAGCCTGTGCTCCGCAGCGGGAGAGGCCACAGCAGTGAGAGGCCCGCGTACCACCAAAAAAAAAAAAGAAACATGTACCAGATCAATCAAGTGAAAGACAGAATCCAAGATTCTTCACAGTCTAATCCTGAGTAGGGTGTTTGCAGAAAGTACTTTGGTGGTTACAGTGGCCGAGGAGGAATCCTTCTTTGAGTGCCAGTGACCTAGAGGTAATCATTGTTGCTGTTTGTGGGAAGAACAATTACGACAAATTATAACCTGACTGGTGCCCTGCCGCGGCATGATAATGCCTCCAAAAAGTTGCCTGGCCTTGCCAAACAGAAATATTTCTGCTCTGCTTTTGTCCAGTTGAGGAAACTTGGCATCTGGATAGAGTAAGCCTTTGAACATAATGATCAGAATTGAGATGAACTGATTGGAGTGAGCTGCAGTACTGAATTACACTATAAGTGAATGACTGCCAACATGCTATGAAGAAAAAAAACAAAACCCCTAAGAATTTAGTATCATTTTAATGAGCGTGGACCTAGGCACTGTTGCGTAATATATATTTCAAGTGCTTAGCTGCCTCAGTGTCAGAAATAAGTACCCAATGAAATAGGTTACAAATGAAGGGCACACAGACAGTGTTTCTTTTTTTTTTTTTTTTTTTTTTTTTTTTGCGGGACGCGGGCCTCTCACTGTTGTGGCCTCTCCCGTTGCGGAGCACAGGCTCCAGACGCGCAGGCTCAGCAGCCATGGCTCAGGGGCCCAGCCGCTCCGCGGCATGTGGGATCTTCCCGGACCGGGGCACGAACCCGGGTCCCCTGCATCGGCAGGCGGACTCTCAACCACTGCGCCACCAGGGAAGCCCCCAGACAGTGTTTCTTTGAGGATGTGGTAACTGCAATCAGGGGGACAAGAGCAAAATTTTTGACATTTAACTTAAAAATTACTTAGCAATGGGAACAGTAAAAGACAATCATGTTGGAATTGGCCATGCCTGAGAGCAAATCATGGTACTTAACGTGAAGATCTTTTATGTTGTACAATACTCATGTTTATGACATTGTTTCGCAATTTCCGAGAAATTTTGTTCGTCTGCTTTTGAATCCCCAGGAAAACTTGTTTAAAATGCAGATGACTTGGCACCACCTGAGCCTATTGTCTCAGGATGGGAGGGCCCAGGAATCCGTATCTTATAGGCTTTCTGGATGACTCTTACGCCTACTGAAGTCTGAGCCTCATGCTTTGTGTTCTGTACGTGTTTGGAGACTTTTGTGTGAGGGATGGGCGGGGTATGCCCCAGTGGCATCCCAAGATGAACAAGGATCAAAGGTGGCAGAAGTGGTGGCCAGCCAAGCTGTTTAAACCCATAGCATGAGGCAAGGAAAATGCTTCCACCTTCCCTGGGAATTATAGCTTCTCACTCTATATTTACAATTCCTATGTCATTAGTCTTAGCAATAATATTATTTATGTCTACATAATGGGTTTAGCTTGTGTTCAAGTGGTAGAAAAGCAAAAGGGAGGAGAAAGCATTTCCTTCCTTTATTTTCCTATGGAATCCTCTCCCTGGATTTACTATCTCTACCCATACTTTTTTTTTTTTTTTTTTTTTTTTGCGGTACGTGGACCTCTTACTGTCGTAGCCCCTCCCGTTGCGGAGCACAGGCTCCGGACGCACAGGCTTAGCGGCCATGGCTCACGGGCCCAGCTGCTCCGCAGCATGTGGGATCTTCCTGGACCGGGGCACGAACCCGTGTCCCCTGCATCAGCAGGCGGACTCTCAACCACTGCGCCACCAGGGAAGCCCTAGCCATACTTTTAATTCTTTTTCATTTACTTACTTTGGTGTTAGGATTATCTGGGGTACACTGAAAGCAGGTGTACTGGGTACAACATGAATGTACCCTGAACACCCAGTAGGTACACTGAGAGAGATGGAAAAAAGAGAAACTGAGGCCTGGGAGTAGCAGGACATTGAGCTTCTTGCAAATGTCCACAAAAATGTATTACCCAGTAAGCATCTATTCAGTGCCTGCTAAGGATCAGGCTAAGGCTACAAAGATGAATAAAACACAGGGATTGGAAAAATCAATTATTTTACTGCCTTAACCCTGACACCAAAATAAATGGGATGCCACATCTTTGGATGTGTTTCCCACACAACTGACTTTATCTCACTGATTTTGTGTCTGGTCCCTCTTACCCACACCCACTCCACACATACTCCTTCCTTGTCATTTGAGTTTGTTGCTCCATTTATTATCTGCGTTGGCCTCTCACATTTCATAAGCCCAAGGGTTCAAAGAAGTAGCATTCATTAGTGTGGTGTAGTAGATAAACACGAGCCTTGGCATCAGCAGACCTGAGTTAAAAGCATGAAATGAGATTAGAAAGGTGGGCAGGGCCAGGTCAGGAATGGCTTTGTTTGCTGTGTGAAAACCTTGACCCCTGAGATCCAGGGTCTATACAGGAGCTGGACCAGAAACGTAAAGAGTGAGGCCACCTGGATAGATGACAATAGAATTAGAGTCTAGAACTGGACAGTGTGTGCCCCTTCTAACAATATTCAGAATTCTTAAAATTCAGCTTTTTTTTCTCTTACTATATGGGCCAAATAGCACGCATAAGTAGTTGGATATGGCACACGGGCTGCCATTTTGCAATTGCTAAACATCTTTCAGAACCAGTGAAGCGTTTTCAGCAGGGAAGGGTTGTCTGGCTTATGACTAGATTTATAATTTAGAAAAATCTTTCTAATCACATGTTGGAGAGTGGATAGGAGGAAACAGGGAATGACGGGGAGGAACCTGCCTGTTCTGAAGGCCGTTGTGGTGACAGTCTAAGTGAAAAATGATAAAGTAATATGTGTGAGGGTTGTCCCCAGAACATATGTGTCTGAATCACCAATTACAAGTGGAATGGTGTCTAAATTTCCACCGGACGAACCCAAATAGAGGAGCAGGACTGGGGAGAGGGATGAGTCTGGTGAATGAGTTCAGATTAGGCTTTTCTGCATTTGAGATAAAGGTCTGGAGCTGTGAAGAGAAGTCAGAGGTGCTGGTAGCTGAAGTGAAGGGACTTGGTGATACAGGTTTCCCCACTATCTTAAAGTAGAACATCCTAGGAAACCTTCTGTAAGCAGAAATGGCATAGAGTGAAGAAGCAGTCATCTTAGGACACGTCTTGCTAACGGATGCCCAAAATAAGGTAAAGCACAGACGCAACAGGCACAGTTCAAAGCTCTGGCAGCGTGATGCTGAGATGCCGAGTGTAGTTCCTGGAGGACCAGCTCTGCGGCCACACTCACTGCTCGGGCTGCATGCTACCTCTACAACAGATCGATACAAAACAGATGCTGAATGCTATTGTTGATATTTGCGTTGTTTCATAAAAGCAAACGTTCTCTTCGGATTTCTTTCGGTTATCGAAAACAATGCAAACGTAGGTCTTTCCTGAAAGTGAAAAGCAAACTTTTTTTTGTAAAGCAAACTTTCTAAATATGGGGGATGGCTGTCATTACCAAAGGGGGGAACATGGAGGAAGAAGGTTAGAGGACCCTGGCTAGAACTCTGAGATAAAACGAGAGGACGCAGAAAAAGGACACCGAGGCATTTGAGAACAGGCAATAGAGGGGGAGGAGGTGAGCCAGGAGTGACCGTGTCTCCAATCCCAAAGGACAAGTGCGTTCCCAGAAGAAAGCAGCCAACAGGTTCAGATGTCGGTCGCAGCAAGAGTAAGTAAGGTGTGTTTGTAAAAGTGCTCAAGGATGAGACCACTAGGTTATCAGGGATCTTAGGTAGAAACAGTCCCAGAAAACTGTGGGGATGGACTCCAGATTGCACCAGGCTGAGATGTGAATGGGAGGTACAAAATAGGGTGTAGACAACTTTTTTTAAAAGCTTAACAGGGGGCTTCCCTGGTGGCGCAGTGGTTGGGAGTCCGCCTGACGATGCAGGGGACACGAGTTCATGCCCCGGTCTGGGAGGATCCCACGTGCTGCGGAGCAGCTGGGCCCATGAGCCATGGCCGCTGAGCCTGCATGTCCGGAGCCTGTGCTCCACAACGGGAGAGGCCACAACAGTGAGAGGCCCGCGTACCACAAAAAAAAAAAAAAAAAAAGCTTAACAGGGATGGGAAAGAGAAAATAGAATAAAAACAAGGGTTGCATTTAAAGTAAAGATAGGGTGTTTATCAAATCAGAAACATTTTGATAAAGTTTTTAGGCTGAGGGAAAATAGACAAGAAAAAAAGAGAGATTGAAAATAGTAGAGAAGTGATAACTTTGTAATAAGACCAAGGTAGACCAAGAAAGACACATATGGAAAGAAAAGAAAGGCCTGAGGTGAATATAGGTAAGTTTATTCATAGGTCAGGGTAGGTAGCTGAAGGATACATTTCACAGTCTAGGTTAGGTGCTTCTTCTTTATCCTGCCTCTATCAGACTGCATGACCTGGTTTGAAATTTTCATATTTAGTTACCTGACTCTCCGGTAGACTGTAAGCTCCATGAAGGCAGGAACACTATAGTTCCTTGCACTATACCTGACACACAGCGGTTGCTTAATGAGTATTTATTGGAATTTGCTAGAAGGCATAATGTGGAGAACAGGACAAGTGAAATATTTTCATTCATTTAATGCATTGAGAGCAGGATACTTAGTTGCTGGGGAAGTAAAACAACTAGAACGGTACCCAGTACTCAATGTAATAGGTTTATTCAGTGAAGGAAACATTCCTGTCCAGAGGAGTTCAGCGTCTCTAAATGTCAAAAAGAGTCATTTGCATAACAGGACCATGCCTCCAGTGCTGTGGTAGCTAGAAGAGAGCTCTCTTGCTAAGAAAATCAGAAAATACCCCACTCAAGAGTTGGTACTCGGAAGCCAGGAGAAAAACAGCAGCCAGGTTTGTTTTTTATTTGTTTAGTTTTTTGTGTGTATATATAAGTGTGAGATGTGTGTGTGAGGTGCATGCGTGTGTGTGATTGGTGTGTGTGTGTGTGTGTGTGGATGTCATGAGTGATATACTCATGTATGTGTATGACTGTATATGAGTATGTGAGGTGTGCACACGTTTTGTGTGCCTGGTGGTGGGAGAACTGGAAGGTTTGGGTATCAGCAAAGCTTTCTGGAGGAAGTGATGCCTGAGCTCTGTTTATTCCACTCGAATCAGGCTTTCCTCCTATTCCACTGAAGTGACACCTGCCAAGTTCTCAGTGCCCTCCACCAAATCTTACGGTGGATTCTTTGTCTTCACCTCTTCATCCCCCCTGAATTCCCATCTCAGTAAATGGCACCCGCTTCATCTAGATAACAGCAGCCCAGTTTAGAGTCAAGAAGGAATTCGGCACAAAGCCACATACCCACGTTTCCCAGGACTCAACTTGACCCTGGCCACCACCCCGCCCCACCGCCCAGGTGGATTTTACTCTGAGAAACCCCAGGGGAGATGCATGCACTTGGGGTCCACGAGGCTGCTGGGCGTGCCTGTATTGTAAGGTGGCTTTGCTGGTGTCTGCTCACAGTAACCACTCTAAACCTCCGCTGCTGTCGGGCTTGGACTGTGGCATCTCCTGCTTTGGAGACCCAGTCCAGCCCCTCGGCTGCCAGAGCTGAGATCCTGCCCAGCTGCTCTGCGCATTGCTGGACATTCATGGTGCCCGCCCTCCAGTCGCTGCCCGGGTTACACTGCTCTGGCTCCAGGAAGCCAGTCGTGTTGGGCTGACTGCTCCCACTTTTGAGGGAACCCAAACCAAACTTCCCAGTGCCCATGATGGGGGCTTGCCCAGCACTCACGCCCATCCCCTAGAAACCCATCCTTCAACTTTTCCCTGCTCCGTGTGAATTTTCACAGGACGCCTCCTCTTTCCTGGCTGGCTCCATCTTCTTCTCTCCTCTTTAGTGTGGAAGTCCCTAAAGGTAGGATTCATCTCAGACGCTGACCCAGTTCTCAGAATTCTTGAGACCCTGTGGGCCTTAACCTGCCCTTCTATGTATTCTGAGGTGTTGGTGAGGATTATCTGTTCCTTAATGCTAATTATTATATGTTTTCAGCTCAAAACTAATAACCATGTGCAAACACATATGTCAGAGTGGACGTAATCACATTTATAGGGTTTATCTTGTTTTGCTTTTTGCCAAAGTGAGATCACGCTGTATTGACCTATGACTCTTTCTGTTTATTTAAGTAAATATTTACTGAACACCTGTTGTGGGCAAGGTGCTATCCTAGGAGCTGAACTAGAGGGATGAACAACCTTGACAGGACTCCTGACCTCCAGGAATGTGTATTCCAGGCAGTCCCTGTACCTGTCACTGCTTGTCAGTCCATAGAAGTGCCCCCATTCGTTGTAATGACAGCTCGTATTCCACTGTTTGGAGGGCCTTCATTTATTCAGCCATTCTTCTGTGGATGGACGTTTCATCTCTGAGGCTAACTTTCAAAATTCAGAATTTCATTTTGTGAATGTCACTGGAACTAACTTGTTCCTGAGCGTATTTCTTTCTCTCTCTCTTTTCTTTCTTTGTACCTTTTCTTTAAAGTGAAGTAAATACCATGCTTCACATATATTCCCTAAAACAAATCCTTTTTTTCCAAATAGAAAAAAATTGACATGTAGCAGTTACACAAACTGTATAATAAGCATTGTTTTTTCCTTAATGTTCTTTAACATTTCTCCATTTTTATGACTTACTCCATCTTGACAAGCACTAGCTTCAAATTCTCAATGTGAGAAAAAATAGAAGGAAGGGGGAAAGGATTTACATTGCTGCAAAAGAGCTCACTGTAATTCAGGTGTCCTAAGAGTGGTTTGCGGTTTCCTTCTTACAAGGTTCTCAAGAGATCAAGAGATAGCTTCTTAGTGTCTGTCTCTGTGTCTCTATTCTTTCCTTCCTACCTTCCAGCTCGCCTTCCTCCCTCTCCCCTTCTCCCTCTCTGCTATCTTCTCCCAACAAGGAACCTTAAAAAAAACCCAAATCTGTATAAAGGTGTGGCTTAGAGACTGCAAATAAACTCATATTACTAAGAAGAGGGAAGATCAGAAGTATTAGTAACATCCCTGTTTTGGAAAGATCATAACCCTGTGAAAGAAAGAGCAAGAGAAATAAAAGCTTGCGAGACAGAAGAATTCCCCACCCCCCTGCTGGGGCTCACCTGTCTCCTGGCAGTGACTGAGCCACCCTGGTTCCCAGTTTCAGCATCGGCTGCTCCCTCACCAAAACTCCTAGATAATGTGTCATTATACTACATTGATTATTTGGACCAAGATGTTTTCCCCTGCAAATTCCTCCTGTGGTTGCTCGTACAAATCAGACAACTTGGCGCTTGGTAGAAAACCAAGTAGAGACCCTTGTTTGAGAGAAAGCACGAGTCCTGTGAAGAAATGGACCTGCCTCACCTCACTTCACTTCACGTGCTCCTTTGCTGCTGAGTGCTGCACCAGAATGACTTTTATGGGAGTACTCAAGGCTCCAAAATAGCTCAGAAATCCCGGGAATGTTTATATGGGAAATGATTATTTTGTCTCCAAGAAACCAGGGAAACGTTCATTAAATGATTTCTCGGTTCTCCACTTGGTTTTTATAGACGTGGGTTGCATGTCTTCGTGGAGGTGCTTCGTTCCAATTACTTTAAGAAGCTCACCTCCATCGGCACACACATACGCTCGCGTTTACACATCCTTAAGAGAAATTAAGTTCCCTTTGACCCCTCATCACCTTGCACCTGCCATCTTATTTCCCTGCTCCTTCATCACAAGCAAAACTCCAAAATCCTATCTCCGTAATTTGCCCTCGTCAAGCACGTGAGTGACCACGTTGGCGAATCTGACGTTCTCTTGTCTGTCCTCATTTTCCTTGATTTCCCAGCAGCACTCAACACGGTTGAACAAGCTTCGTTCTTAGGAAAGATTTTCCTCCTTGGCTCCTGAGGTCCCGCCCTCTGAGAGTCTTAGCTCCACCCCATCCCTTCCCCCCTCACAGTGTCAGGTGCCTCAGTCTTCAGCCCTCTTTTCCTGCCCTCCCCAAGGGCTCAAACCTTTAAATTCCTCACTTGTAGGATGGTGATGCTCCGCTACCTGACCTCTCCTCTGAGCTTTAGGCTCACATATCCAACTGCCTACTTGATATCTCCAGTGTCCTGGTTAATTTGTGTCTCAGATTTAACGTATCAAAACCAGAATTCTTAATTTCACCCCCCCACAAACGCATAAACCCATTTTTCTCCAAACTCAGAAGTGACCACCATATTCTCCATTGCTTAAGCAAAGAACCTAGAAGGTATTCTTGACCCCTTCCTACTTTTCATTGTCATATCTTTTTTTTTTTTTTTTTTTTGCGGTATGCGGGCCTCTCACTGTTGTGGCCTCTCCCGTTGCGGAGCACAGGCTCCGGACGCGCAGGCTCAGCGGCCATGGCTCACGGGCCCAGCCGCTCCGCGGCATGTGGGATCTTCCCGGACCGGGGCACGAACCCGTGTCCCCTGCATCGGCAGGCGGACTCTCAACCACGGCGCCACCAGGGAAGCCCTCATTGTCATATCTTAATGCTTCCAATTATGTTTCCAAAATGTATCCCAAATCCATCTCCTTTTCTCAATTTTTACTACTACCACCCCAAACCACTGTCATCTCTCATTTCTACTATGACAGTGGTCTCCACGTGGGTTTATTGCTTCTAAACCTTCATTCCTAAAGGGGCCACACAGCATAGGGGCTAAGAAGGAGCCTCTGGAGTTATAGCCTCTTTGGACTCATATCCGCGGCTTACTGTGGCCTCAGGGAGGTGGCTTAAGCGCTAGTGCTGGTTTTGTATGCCTGTCTTATTAGTGTCTGTCTCAAAGAGATTAAGTTAACTAAATGCGTTAAGTATTTAGTATTCTAAACATACCTGGTACTTAGTAGACACTCAATAAATATTAGCAAGACATAACATCACTAATTCAGTCTGTTCTCCACAGACCAGTCATGGTCATCTCCTGCTTAATGCACATGGTGGCTTGCATTGCACTGGAGATTAATGTAGGTTTCCTGCCTATAATCCTCATCAGCAATTCTTCTCTGCCCTCAGCTTTCTGGGCCTCTTCTCAGTTTCCTCAATGCACCAAACTCCTTTTTCCCTCTTCCTGGACTTTTCTGTTCCCTGCCTTTTCCAGGATTGGTTCCTTCTCATTTTTTTGGTCTCAATTCAAATTACCTCTTCAGGACCTTCCATGACAACCTGTCTAATGAAGTACCTTCCGACCTCCCACCCAGCTAGTCTCTATAATATCACCCAGTTTGTTTCATTAACAGTACATCACAATCAAAATTTCTTCTCTGTGTGTTTTGTTACTTCTTCATTAACTGTCTCCACCACTAGAATGTGAACTCCTTGAGGACGAGGATCTTGGAGTCTTGGTCATCATTACATTTCTAATATCTTGAAGACTGTCTGGCACACAATAGGAAATCAGTAATCATTTGTGGGAAGGATGGATGGATGGATGGATGAATGAGATTCTTACACTTCAACATTGGCAGTTGTGTAGTGTCACATTGTATAATACTGAATCAAAATTAGTGTGGAGACTTGTAGACTTGTGAATTCTCACTCCGAAAAGATGCTAAAATTAGGTGAAGGAATAGAAGT
Organism: Phocoena phocoena; assembly: GCF_963924675.1. Lineage (NCBI taxonomy): Eukaryota > Metazoa > Chordata > Mammalia > Artiodactyla > Phocoenidae > Phocoena > Phocoena phocoena. The sequence goes on along the minus strand of NC_089235.1, from coordinate 53,521,128 downwards.
TCAAATTTTGCTACTGAAAGCCTAGAATGCAAAATTATCTGAACGACATGCATTAAATGGTTACTGTGTTGAAGCAAAAACTGGAAACAACTAGAGTTTCTTGTCTCAAATTTTGTGGTCTGTTTATGATGGGATGGCTTCTTTCTAACAGCTTCCTTTGTCTGTTTTTAATTAGAGCATTCCCAGAATTTCTGCTGTTTCCTCTTGGAACAAACATAGGTAGGAAAACTTAGGAAACAGTTAGCTTGTGGTGCTGAGAAAAACAAGGACTTTACAGTCAGACAAACCTGAGTTTGAATCTTTGGGTCCATACCTTAGTAGCTGTGTGGCTGGATTTGTTAATCTCTCTGAGCCTCAGTTTTTCCACCTATAAAAATGAGATATTATTAAAATTATATGATAAAAATTAGTATCCTTGCTACATGATAGCTACTTAATAAATGTTACTTTTCTTACCTACCTACATCCTTTCAGAGCATTGAATGGTTTGTAGTAGGAATTTCACAGGGTTCAGATTAACCATGAGTTTAAGCTATAGACATTTTATCCGTCTCCATTGGACTATCTTAAAAAATGTCAGCGTCTGGATCAGTAAGACTAGTAACACCTATAACAGTGTCTGGCACGTAGTAGATACTCAGTAAATATTTGTTGAATGGATGAATAAATAGTCTGTAAACACTTTTGTCATTCATGAGAATCAACTAGATTTCTATATAGTTTAAAGTAATGTTTCCTTAAAATAGAAATGGTTCTTCCTCCACATTATGCAACTGAACGTTGAACAGCATCAAACCATAACTGAATGTTTCAAGACATTATGGCACAAAACCACGTTTTCTTCCGCCTGATGTTATTTTTAAGTAAGTCTTTTGGAATTGTTTAGTTCAGCATTTCGGAAAACAAATGAGCTCTGAGATCTAAATTCAGAAGTGAACCAGAAGTTCTGGAGATGTTTCTTGGACTTTGAAGAAATATTTTATATGTAATCTTTAGGTTACAAGGAAGTTGAAGTAGGAACTTGGTCATCCTAATTGCCACCAAATGTGTTGGATGGCACTGGTTGTTAGACACTTTAGTTAAATATCAGGAAATTATATGACACACACACACACACACTTTGGGCAATCTTAATATTTTAAAATGTGGATTAAAAAATATATATATATACAGATGTATATATGTGTGTGTATATATATATTCACTTTGCAAAAAATATTCATTGCTTTCAAAATTTTATCAGAAAATCATTTCAAAGTAATATGGAAAGGATAAATTTCCTAAATAAGAAAATAATAATAATAGTACAGTTAACATCTAACCTTACACTGCATTTTAAAATGAATTCCAGATGGATTTGATATAATAAAAACTGAAATTATAAAAATCTAGAAGAAAGAGTAGGTAATAGTTAATTGATCTTGGAGTTAATAAGGACATTCTAAGCATTAAAGCACTGGAAAAAATCACAAAGGAAAATATGGAGAAATTTGACAACTAGAAATTAGAAAATTGGTTGTCAAAAACATTATAAACTAAAAGCAAACAAACTTGGTGAAATGTGCCAAAGGGCTATGCCTTTCATGTATAAGGATTTCTTACAGATCAATAAGAATTCCTTAACACCTTAATAGAAAAGTTGTCAGAGGACATGAACAATACATAGGATAAGTGTAAAAATAAAAGGCCAGCAAACATATGAAGAACATTAAGCCTCACTGATAATTAAATACATGCAAGCTAAGACATCAGAAATACACTTTGCATCATTAACTTGGCAAAAATGCAAACAAACTAGTATTCATTATTGGCAGGAATTTAATAAGTGGGATACTCTCATACAAAATAATAGGAACATAAATTGCCTCAAATTTCTCGGAAGTCTTAGTAATCCATTTTTAGAGATATGTTCTATGAGATAATAAAAGTTTTGACAAGAGATTTATCTGTAAAATGTGGTGTTAAAGCAATTTCAATGATAGAAAATTGGAAACATCCTAAAATACCCTACAAGAAGGAATTGATTTTTAGAAACACTGTGTTCCTATTTTAAATAGTTACTTATTTAAAATAATGTTTTTGAGAAATTAAGTAAAACATTTTGACACTTAAAAACATACCCAAAGAAGAGATAATACCACAATGGACACCAATAAGCTGCTTGTGCACTTTATCCAGATTAATAGCAAGATGCTGTCATATTTGCGACATCTATCCCTTTTTCTCTTCTCTCTTTTACTTTGCTGAAGCATTTTAAAGCATATATCCAGACATCATGTTATTTCATGTCTATCTAGATACCTCAGCATGCTTTCTTAAAAAAAATGGACATTTTCTTACATAATCACAGTGCCATTTTCATTACTAACATGATTTAACAAGGAATTTAGCATAATTCCTTGGTACGCTAGAGAACACTGAAACTACTAGCCCTACTTGTCTCAAAAGTGCCTGTTTTCTTCCTCATGGTATCATTTAACCCAGAGGCCAGCAAACTATTTCTGAAAAGGACCAGCTAGGAAATATTTTCAGCTTTGCTGGCCAGATGATCTCTGTTGTAATTATTCACCTTTGTGCTTGAAAGCCACAGTTGACACTATGTAAAGTATTGGGCTGTGTTCCAATAACATTTGATTTACAGAAGCAGGCAGCTGAGAGGATTTGGCCTGCAGGCTGCAGTTTGCCAACCCCTGATTTAACCCATTACTGTTCTCCATCTATTTTATAAGGTGGACATTAGTTTTAAGGCTTGATTAGATTCAGGGACAGTTTTTTTGTGGCAAGAATGTGGAGAATGCTGTGTGCTTCATCTCACATCCCATCAGAAGGTATATAATGTCTGTTACCCCACTGTCAGCTATGCTAAGAATACTCAATTGGTACAAATGGGTAAGGCTTGATCCCTCTACTGCAGACTGCCCACCAGCCTTTTGTCTGATGGTTTCATCCATTATGTTTGTTGCCTAAATCAAGTATTTCATTATAAATGATTGCAAAATACAGTTGACCCTTGAACAACATGCGTTTGAAGTGTGTGGGCCCATTTATACTCAGATTTTTTTAAATGGAGATATACTACAGTCCTACATGATCCACTGTTTGTTGAATCCTTGGGTATAGAACCACATATGTGGTGGGCCACTGCTAAGTTACACGTGGGTTTTCGACTGCGTGGAGGTTAGCACCCCTAACCCGCATGTTGTTCAAGGGTCAACTGTAGTAATTTTCTGCTATTCCATCTACTTTCATTAACCAGAATGCTTCTGTAAGGGAGAACTTTCCAATATCAATGAGTGATTTAAGTTATCCTGAAATACAGTTTGTCCAGTAACATTTTCTACAATCAGGATATATGTTAATTCTTTCTTTCCTTTTAATTGCCAAATTTCAATATAAAGAATTGGCCCCTGGGTCACTTCCAAAGATTTCCAGTGGGTTGGGATTTTGGGGGAATTGAAAGGGCCTTTCTTTTTTTAGTTTTATTTTGTATCACTATGAACTCATAGACCTTTAAAGTATATCCAATGATTATCAGTCATTTGCATTTATTATTCTTTTTGATGCTCAAATTATTCCATCTTTGGCCAGTGGGGCCCCTTTGCGTTGGCTACTGTTAGTCTTAATAGCTTCTTTCTTTCTAGCCTGAGAAATTCCAGGGAGAAATTTTCGATAACAGAGTGATGAAACTATAATGTATGTTGAGATTTTAACAAAACAAAGAGCAAGCAAGCAAGTAAATCCTATGTATAAAAAATCAGTAAGATGTATGCCAAATAGTTAAATATTTTTTCTGGGCAGTACAATTATAGGAAAATATTATCCCCCCCCCCTTTTTTTTTACTTCTTTGTACTTTTCTGTACTCTACATCTTCTGCATTAAAGATTATTACTTTTATAATTTAAAAATCTGTTAAAATTTTAACAACCCAACAGATTTTCTTTAATTTAGCAAGTTTCTTTAGTCCATTTAGAATAAGATACAAATTATCTTAAAAGATACTTATACACACTTTTTTCAGAACTATAAGTATAATCATTTTACAATTATTAACTAGATCCTGTATTCTCAAAAAGCTTGTAATGTAAAGGGAGAGGAAAGTAGATTAAAAATCATTTTTTAACAACCTCCAGACTGCAAAATTATATTAGATGTCTGCTTCTATCATCTGTCTTTATAGACATTAAAATTTTTTTCCCTTAAAACCAATTTGGAAACTAGTCAGTATTATATTTCTTACAGCACTTGAGGTGGGCCACAACTTCTGGAGGTTCCTGGATCTGTAAATATTCTTCAGTTATCCTTAATCCTGTGGGTTGACGTATTCAAAGCAAATAAACAAGAACAAATCAGCGGAAGAACTTATTCCTCAGTATAAACAAAACAGGGCATGTAAATTAGTCTCCTTCAGTGCAGATGGTGATCATTTAGACGTGGCCTTGACGTGGGTCACTTTTACCTGAGATCCACCAGGGGCCATCCCAGACCCAAGTAAATGGGATTTTAAATTGTTGATCCTGGAAGGAAATCATCTCGTATGAATCCATCCCAAATGGATCACACTGTGTAAAACATGGAAAATGGTCCTATTGCGTGTATATTTTTTTTAATGAAGTTATACTTAACCATGAATAGTGAGAAAGAAATGTAAAAACTCAACTATGTTAGAGCTGGTGTGGGTGCGTGTTTAAGTGTGTTTTAAAAGAAAAACCCATTTCTCTCCAGTAGAATTGAGAGTCTCCTACACTCTCTTCCTAAAGCCTTGGAGGAAAGCTTCCCTTATGCTAAAACCAGGCTGAAATGTTCTTACTTTTCTCCATTCTGGAAATCTGAAACAACCCACACTTTTCTGGGTAAATCATTCAGGATTTCTGCCGTTTCCTGCCCAGAAACAGTTTCTTCATGGTGTCATATTAGAAGTTTTTCTCATTGATAATTTCTTTATACTAACATAACTAATAAAAGCTATAATTCTATAAGCCAAATTCAACAGTCAAGGTAGCAGCAAAGAACAGAGGGCACACACAAAGTGCTTCACTGAAGCAGGTTTAATAAATAAATCTCTTTAATATGTGCTGGATCCACATGTAGTTTGGCACATAATAAGATTAGACATGAACAAGCAAAGAACATCAACTTGGCTCCCTATTCTTAGAATCTTGGAGTAAATGTGAACTAAGAATATTTTGCAGTGCATTTTGGAAAGGAATATTATCTTCATCTGGACTGGTGGTCTGCTTCCAGCTCTGATCATGAAGTTAAAAAGGAGGAAGAGGAGGGAAGGGGAAGGGGGAGGAGGGAAGGGGCCCTAAACAAGACTTTTTGAAAAAATAACCACTTCTTCAGTGCTGCACAGAGGAAAATACCTCAGGTGCCACAGGTGACCAGATGACTCTCTGGTACTGAAGCTCTGTCGCTTTTGCTTGGGGCTTACTTTGCATAACTTAAAGTGTGGTCTCTGTAGTAGGAAAATTAATGGCCCTGCCCTTTCCAAAACCAGATTCCTTTGTTAGTGTTGGTCCCATTAGACAAAACAGGCAAATGCCCCAAGCTTCTCTGATAACTCAGTTTTTCTTAGGTATGGATTTGCCTTAACAGACTTAGCAGCTTACAGGAACTATGTGCTGGAAGTGATATTTACCAACCCCTTTTACTTACTTATAAGCTCCATCAGTATGGGGGCTGGGTACAGTGCCTGTGGCTGGTTCAGTGCCAGGACTTGATACATATTTGTTTAATGAAAGACGATGTCTCATATCCCTCTCGTTTCCCCCACAATGTGAAGTGCAGTACCAGACAGTTAAGAGGTGATAAATGAACACTTGTTTACTAGGTAATGATTCAAATTGCTGTACGAGGTACCTGAAGTTAAAGATTTATTTAGGTATTCATCTCCTCAGTCCTTGCCCCTGGAGTTATTGGCTGTAAATATTGATGACAGGTGAGGCATACATGCCAGGTGAAAAATTGCTACTGTGTTCCCTAAACTGCCACCATTCTGAATCACTTCAGTCTCCAATTTTTAATCAGACCCTAGTACTTAATCCTTGAAATGACTAGTACTGAAAACATGGCATATCCACATTCCTTCTTATTAACTCTGGCAAAATGATAGTAGAACCAAACTAAACACATTCATTTTCTGTTTACTTAAATTACAATTTCGACGGTGTTTCTCAATACTGGAAATTGTTTAATTTTGTCCCTTTGAGTCTGAGCGTTCTCAAGAAAAATTACCTTTTAGGGTAGAGAATCTGAAGCATGGATCTTTGTTAATTTGGGCCATCTCTCTTTTAAAAGAAGTAATTTATGGAACTGACTCATAGGGAAATACTTTTAAAGACAATAGGTAATTTTGGATGATTAGACCTCAATCATTTGAGCTTCTCTGCTTTGGGATAGGAATCAGGAACCAGGTTCTCCCAAGGCCGTGTGCAGACCTGTTGAACCTTTTAAAAGTGCTGGAATCTAAGTAATGAGCAACTTTGCACTCAGATTTCTTTGGATTGAAGCATGGGACATGCAAATGTAGGAGAAAGCCAGGGACAATAGCGAAATAGCTGAGCAGTAGTGACCAAGAGGAGTCTCATCACCGTGATTCAGGGACAAAGTCTCTTCAGTTCAGGAAGAACATAGCACATTTAAAAGAGCAACAAAGACAGAAGGTATAAACCGTGCACTAAAAACCATTTACTTCCAGAAACAGACCATTGAGGTCTATATAGACTAATATGTCCAAAAGTCAAAAAAGATACAAGAGAAATACATCATTTTACTAGTGCCAAGTTCACTTTGTTCTAAGAACTTAGATATTTCATAATAAAAATTGAAATAAAGGCCAAAAATGAAGCAAAGGCAATTACTTTTTAGATGGATTCTAGTCATCTTAATTCAGGCAACCAGTATATTTTATTCAGAACTACTTCTGTTTCTGTCTTCATTCAAGCTATGAAGTTTTAAGATAGCCTTTGATAGATGGCAAATTATTTTAGTTCCTTTAATATTTATAAAAGTGTAAGAGTCCTAAAAGTTATTAGTACTAAATGTCCTTATTCATTCTTTTGCCCACTTAGTTACTAAAATAACTGACATCAAAATATTTCCATGTAATAAAGAATTATTTAGCAGTGAAGATTTACCACTAACTGATTAGTTTGAGTAGACATACTGTTAAGTAATGTTGATTGGCTTTAAATTCCCATACAGTTCTCACCACAGCATAAATGAATTAACCAACCATTATAAATATTTAATAGATATGGAAAGCATTTATAGGAGTCAGCAATGCGACTTTCCTGTTTGCTTAATAAGCATCTACACAGGTCACTTCATATCATGCATATTAACTTATAGTAATGACCATGGTAGTAATATATAACTTGAAAGTTAAGGGAATATTTTTAATTTGAATATCATTTTTATTTTACCCATTTACCCCAAGCAGCAATATATCTGACTGATGCATTTTGGGTTGAGTGTGTTTTTATAATAAAACAGGATCACTGCCTTCTGCTTCCTTGAACTCCTAAAGCCAGCTCTTGCCTCTATCAAACTCTGTTAACCACTTGATGGGCCCAGTAATCAAAAACTGGGTGTGGTCAATAATATTCAAGTAACTTTTTCCTAACACCGACAACCCCGAAGACTTCATATTAATAATCCTGAATTGCTCTGGCAAACGTTTTATTTACCTATCCCATCAAAAATTTATGGATGATTGTGACCCAAAAGTATACTGCCTCAAGGGTCAAAACAAACTAATTTAGGTTTTGACAACAAGAATGTTACAGAAATATTTGTGATGCAAAATCTTGTAAGGTTTTGCCTTAAAATATGTTTTATAATAGCTGATATTTCCTTTGTTCACACGATTGGCCAGAATATGGAAAATAAAAGGCAAGTCACCCACAGGAGTCAACCTGGGCCTCTTGAGCAGAGTACGTGTGTGAGCGCGTGTGGGCATGGCTCACTGCCTACCCTCCCTTTGCCATCATTGATTTCCTCCCTCTTCATTAAACACTCATTGATTCTTGTCTTCCAGATGACACAGGCTGTCCTAGTAGTCAGTCAGTATCTCCCGTGAAAACGCCCTCGGATGCTGGCAGCAGCCCTGTTGGCTTTTGCCCTGGAAGTGATGAAGACTTTATCAGAAAGAAATGCACAGTTGGAATGGTTGGTGAGGGAAGCATCCAGTCAGCTCGACATAAGAAGGAACCAAAGTCAGGCCTTGTAAAGCCAGGTGAGTGTACGTAAACTCTTCATGTTCTTATTGGGGCAATATGACTAGAGGGATTTCAAATGAAATTTGAAATGAAACACCTGCATATCAAGGTAGGGAACACTAATGCTGTACCTAGCACCCAGAAACATCTTTTTTTTTTTTTTTTAAGTAAGAGAGGTAGAGCATAGAGTGGAATATTTTCTGTACTAGTTGTTAATAATTGAGAATGCATAGTGACATATGTGTCCGTTATAAAGACATGTAAAAAAGGGAGGAAATTTGAAGAAATGTTAACTGAGTGGTCTAACAGCCACTTAAACTATATAATTAAGTCTAGCATAAATTATACTAAGAAATTACTTGGTACCATTTAAAGTGTGCACAAATTGTGAAAAGAACAGGTTATCTTGATGCATATCTGTAGGGCTGGGCATACTTGCTGACCTAGTTATTTTATTTGCTTTTAAAGATTTAAATATGAATATGATGCTATATATCAATATATACATAGAATGTTCAATAATTACAAAATAGTAAAAGCTATGAGGTGAAATGGAGATTTTTATTACAGTGAATGAGATGCCATGAACATCAGAAAAGGTCAGTTCTCAGAACTTGCAATATATAAATAAATATTTTCCATCTCAGAAATATGTACAGTATATGAACAAATATAGTTTTAGTGAAATTAAAGTTATAACTTGAAAATAAAAGGGCCTGAGTATTGGCATATTGCATTATTTTCTTCAGTATCACCAGTTGTACTATACATATTAATGAGCCTGAAAAGACAGATTAATGGCTCGCATGAGCCCCATTCCTTACATTTGTCTTCTAATTTTTGTTGGGTGATATCATGATTGTGGCAAGGAGCTATAGATGGCTTTATTTCAATGGAGCCAAAGGTTGGTCCTGTGTACGCTTCCATTGGAAGGTCCTGTGTCCTCTTCCATCTCTCTCTGCTTTTCTTCTTCCTGAATAATTGACATGCATAGCATATCTTAATGGATTATTCTTCGTCTTGCTTTTGGTCAACCAAAGAGAATGTTGTTTAGTCTGAGAGCAAAACTTAAACTGTATGAAGAAGAAATCCCCTGTTTCCTAATAGTTCCTGGTAAATGTTAGTCATGATGAATTTGTTAACAGTCCTTTGCTTCGGAAAAATATAAATAAGAAAGAGAATGGTACACAATGGAGAAGACAGCACATAAAAGAGAAAGATGGACATTGTAAAAAAGGTGTTGGGTACCCCCAATATTTAAGACAGAGACAATGAATTGAAGAGTGTCCTGTAATTATAGCCAAGAAATAAACCATTACCTTGTGTACTCAAGAACCAGAACTGTCTTCCTCCCTCCCCCAGCTCAGTTCTCCTTTTTTTAATTAAGAAATAATTGATATACCATAAAATTCACCCTCTTAAAGTGTACATTTCAGTGGTATTTAGCATATTCAAAAGATCATACAGGGCTTCCCTGGTGGCACAGTGGTTGAGAGTCCGCCTGCTGATGCAGGGGACACGGGTTCATGCCCCAGTCCAGGAAGATCCCACATGCTGCGGAGCAGCTGGGCCCGTGGGCCATGGCCGCTGAGCCTGCGCGTCCGGAGCCTGTGCTCCACAACGGGAGAGGCCACAACAGTGAGAGGCCCGCATACCGCAAAAAAAAAAAAAAAGAAAAAAGATCATACAAACATCACTACTGTCCAATTTCAGGACATTTTAATCTCCCCCAAAAGAAGCCTCACACCCATTAGCAGTCACTGCCTGCTTTTCCTTTCTTCCAGTCCTTGGCAACTACCAACCTACCCTCTGTCTGATTTGCCTGTTCTGGACATCTCATATAAAGGAATCATACAATATGTGGCCTTTTGTGTTAGGCTTCTTTCACTTAGCATAATGTTTTCAAGGTTCATGTATTAGTACTTCATTCTTTTTATGGCTCAATACTATTCTATTGTATGGATATACCACATTTTAAAATAGACTTTTTTTGGAGCAATTTTGGGTTTACAGAAAAATTGAGCAGACAGCAACAGAGTTCTTATATCCCCCCTCACTACCACTACTTCCAGTTTCCCCTATTGTTAACATCTTGCCTTAGTGTGGTGACAGACCACAATCCATTCACAGTTGATGGACATTTAGATTGTTTCCACTTTGGGGCTATCATGAATAATGGTGCCATGGACATCCATATACAGGTTTTTGTGCATGCTTTCAGTTCTCTTGGGCATATACCTAGGAATGAAATTGCTGAATCATATGACAACTCTATGTTTAACCCTTTGAGGAATTGCCGAACTGTATTCCCAAATGGCTGCACCACTTTACAAACCACCAGCAATGTATAAGGGTTTCAGTTTCTCCACATCTTTACCAACAGTTGTTATTGTCTATCTTTTTGATTATACCCACTCGAGTGAGTGTGAAGTGGTATTTCATTGTGCTTTTGATTTACGTTTCCCTGGTGGCTAAAGATGATGGGCATTTTTTTTTTTTTTTTTTTTTTTTGCGGTACGCAGGCCTCTCACTGTTGTGGCCTTTCCTGTTGCAGAGCACAGGCTCCGGACACACAGGCTCAGCAGCCATGGCTCACGGGCCCAGCCGCTCCGAGGCATGTGGGATCCTCCCGGACCGGGGCACGAACCCATGTCCCCTGCATCGGCAGGCGGACTCTCAACCACTGCGCCACCAGGGAAGCCCGATGATGAGCATCTTTTCATGTGCTTATTGGCTATTTGTATATCTTCCTTTGAGAAATGTTCTCAATTTTCTTTTAACCTGGGAGCAGTCACCAATGGAGTCTGCTTCTGTAGCATACAGGATGTGAGTTTAAGAGCAGAAGCCCTGTCATCCTCTTTTTGTATTCCTAGCACACAGGGGCCGGTGTGTATCGAGGGCACAATCAACATTGGTTGACCTCAACAGCAAAGGTAGGCTATGGGATTGAGAGTATGAAATGCTGCAGGAAAGAATGTCCGCTTCATGGATTGTGAAGAAAAAGTAGATTTTTATTGTGAAGGTATTGTAGGACTTGAATGCAGCCTGAAATTATTTCATTTTTGTTATTCACCACCCCTCCACCCCCTGGCCCCATTCCAAAAACATTTTACGGTGGTGACAATACAAAGAAACAGTGAAAAAAGAGAAAAGTGTGGTGCAGCAAGAACTACCTAAGTTTAAATGGCGGTTAAGATTATCCTTGCCCTTCCTTTTTTCAATAGTCATGATAAGAATAATCATATCTTAACGAAAGATTTAAAACCCTATGTGTATGTACAGAATCCTCCCTCAGCAAATCTGGTTCCTACAGAAGATACTCACTTGCTAAAGATCAACTGCTTGTCTTGCTGAGAATGTTTAAGCCTTATGCTTTCATGAAGAACACGCAGACAAAAAGAATAAAAAGGAGGGGGGAGGGAGGGAAGAAGGCAGGAAAGAAAACAAGAGTTGTTCTTCATGCTGTTTTGATAATGGATCATTTGAGAATAGTGAAGGCCACAGACCCACACTCCAGAAAAACACACACAAAATATCACATACTATTTCTGAGGTTTCATGGGTCTCCTCTATTAGGATTTATGACTCCTAGTTTAATGACCCTTGCCCAGAGGCAGAGCCTGAAACAAGGCCTTTGTCAACCGCTTCTGATTTAATTGCTCAGAGGCAAACGTATCACCTAAGCAGTGCTGACCTCGTGATTTTTTGATTTATTTGCATTTTATCAAGGTCACAGGGGTCCCTAAAGGTTATTTCTTAGTTGCCTGAAATTCCTAATGTCATCACTAAAAACCATTGCTCGAGCTTTTGACTGGGCCCCAATTCTGGACAGTAAGCTCTTTGTATTTAGAACAATCTGCACCGTGACCTATAGTTCTCTGAACTTTCAGCAGAATAAATCCATCATTCTCATAAATAGGAAGAGAGGAAATCCTGGAACCGAGGCCCCTGGGTGACTCCAAAAATTATAAAATGCAGAGACATAATCTGTTAAACCACAAGAAGATACTGCTCTCCGGTTAAAATGTTCCACCTCCTCTGTCCCCAGGTGACCATCTCCCCTCAGCCTAAACTCATCTTCCGCTCTTGATGTGTGCTCTACTTTTTAAAAATAAATCGACTCATTAGGACCAATACCAGTTTATTAAAATAGCAAGCAATTAGTGTCTCTTATACAGATGCTCAAGGGCCCTTTAACATTAACCTGGGCTCGTTTTATTTTAGGTCCGTTGTTCTAGATTCTGGAAACTGCTGTTCATCTCAGAAGGGAGTTATAGAAATGCCCCTTTGGTCATTCAGATAAAGAGCTAATAATATTTACTGAGTATCTAATGCAGAAGGAGAAGAGAACTGTGTCACAGGATGCCAGGGAGGGCTCTGAAAGGTGAGCTGGGCACGCCAGCACCTCTCCAGCAGGGTACTGTGGCACGCGCCCAGCATGAAAGCCCTGCTTTCCTCCAAGCAGGACTCGTGTTGGAACTTCTTGGAGGCAGTGAGCCTTCTGTCATTTTGGCTTCTATCACTTAATGCCTATGCAGATTTAATTAAAAATTACCACCAAAGAGCGGAAGAAAACACCCCTGCAGTTCAGTTGAATAATGGCTTTGCCTTTTTCATGTCAACCCAGCACACATTTAAGACTGAATCTCCAGAGTGTAATACAATGTCTGTCATCGGGTAGGTGTTCAGTAAATACTTCTCTGAGAATAGAGTGTACAAGCAATCATGTGTAGTGGGGGGGGAACATGGGAAAGATAAGCAAAGATGACCTCAACATCATCCCTGCTCTTAGGGACCTTATCATTTAAGGCAGAAAACTACAATAAATCTGGGCTGCAGTACAGATTAAAAGGAAGGGAATGAAGGCATTCTGACTGGGAACTTTTTTTTTAAATAATTAATTTTTATTGGAGTATAGTTGATTTACAATGTTGTGTTAGTTTCCGCTGTACAGCAGAGTGAATCAGTTATACACACACATATATGCACTCTTTTTTAGATTCTTTTCCCATATAGGTCATTACAGATTATTGAGTAGAGTTCCCTGTGTTATACAGTAGGTCCTTATTAGTTATCTATTTTATATATATAGTAGTGTGTATATAAAATCCCAATACTTTTTTAGGGATCTGCGGTGCTACCATTCCTTCTCCCAGGTGCTCTTCCTATATGTAGTTCACAGTCAGTTTTCCTGATGAGATTTTTGTCACCTACAAAGGAAAGGCCTAATTGGATTTCTGTGCTAGGACATTAAATGACATTCCTGGGCCTCCTTTAATGCTTGATTTTCTACTTGGGGAGCATCTTAACCCAAAGGAGAAAAAGACCCAGTGTTATTGTTCTACAAACGCAAGTACTAAATCCTTCCTACACAAGGCTTGTGGGAGAGCTGGGGAAAGAATTACACAATTTAAACAAATATTTAGAAAATGTGAAAGGGAGAAAAAAACACCTCCCGGTTAAGGAGATAGGTCAGGAGCAAATGGTTAGGGTCACTATAATTGAAAAGAAACCCACATTTAGAAACTGAAATGTTGAAATCTGCATTTGAAAGATGTCACCTCTGCCATCAGCATTCAGACTAAGTTAGTATTCCCTTGTCATCAGACACCACCCAGGCTTTTGAAATCAGAGACCTGGCCAGATGAACTGTAAAAACCTCACAACAACAGAGGATGGGTTACTTTAAGAAGACGCTTTCCCACATTCAGAGGCATTTGCTGGAAAACTCTGAAGGCACCAACTGGGTTAATGATTAATCAACACTGGTTCCCTTAGTAGATTGAGGCTCTTTTCACACACAGCCGATAGCCTGCAGCTGTTCCCGTGCTTATCACAAGCATTGTCCCTTTCACTTCAAAGTTAGTTCTGTGAAATAAAAGAGACAATTTACAGGATGGGGTGCGGGTGGGACATACATTCTTATAATAATTTGAGCTACAAAGAGGAGACTCACAGCTTACCCAGTTTGTTTCTTCAGAAAAAAAGTGGGGGGAGGGCAGGGCTGGGGGGACACCTTCTAACCACCAGACCCAGGAGCCCAGGATACTAGGTTCACAGTTCCATACCACCTCTTTATAACTGTGCACTCTTCAGCTACTTGTTATCTTCCGGAAACTTGGTATTCAGCATCTGTAAAATGGGTTATTGTGACAACTAAACAGATTAAAGAATGTAAAATGCCCAGCATTGGACCTAGCACAAAGTAACTCCTTAGTAAATGTTAAGAATGGTCATTTGTTGCTCTTAAAATAGATATCAGAAATTCCTTGCACTTTGTTTACAGGAAAACCCTTAAAACTATCCACAGAACTTATATGTTTATTTAAAACAAAATTCTAGCAGGTCATGTCTCCCAATTCACATAACATGGGGGGGGGGTTTGCTATAGGAGGGCACTGAAAAGAGCATTAATTGACAGCTGTTGGCTTGACAATGAAGAAAGAGATGGGAAAATATGAAAAAGCAGACAAAAGACCACTGAAAAGCATAGTGGCCTTCTAAGTGTTTCAGGCTTTAAATGTTTTGTAGCACTTAATGCAATAATTAATGTTCCAGAAACAGACTGAGTCAGTGTGATGGTGGAGTTGGCAGAAAATAATGTGTATGAGGGCAGGAAAATATTGAACATTTTAGAAATGTTTTCATAGAGTGGAAAAATTAAAATTTTAGTGCTAAAAGAGATTTTGGTTAAATGGAAACATGCTGCATTCTTTGGCAAGGGGCAGTACTTTTCTAATAGCTTACAGTTTCAATCAGAGTTCTTCCAGCAGCAAAGCCCAGCCTCAAATAAAGGCTTAAGTCTATTTCAGATACTGAAGATATCTGGAAGAATATATTAAATGTAATTGTGGGCTTGCATGACTCTGAAGTTTGATTAAAAATTGGTTTAGCTAATATTTATTGAGCCCTGACTGTCCCAGGCAAAATTCCAAGGACTTTACTCGTTTAATCCCAATATCAGTGTGAGAAAGTGATATCATTCTCTCGTATTTTACAGATGGAGAAACTGCGGCATAGAGAGGTTAATTCATGCAAGGTCACACAGTTTGTAAATGGATTTTAAACAGGGTAGTCTTGCTTCTAACTCTTAACTACTGCACTGCGTCTAAGGTCTGACTTCAAAGGAATAATTTTAATTATTCCTAATTAATAGGAGAGTGTGACAATTGAGAAAGATGTATTGATATAAGACAGGGATTTTTAAAAAATATCTGTAGAGCCCTATAGATTAGCTGATACAGTCCATATACAGATCATGCTAGCTGTGGCTGGTAACAGAATCAGTGAACCTCAGTGTAACTTCAATGAAATACAGAAAGTTAAACACAGGAGGCTGTTTGGATGCAGGTCAGTAAAATAAACCCTGAGGATGTCAACATCAAAGAAATGTTAAGGCCTTCAGGATTTTCTACTTAATCATGAACTAGTCCTTTCTGTACTTGTCACGATGTTTTATGTGCTGCCCTGCATGTCGTTAATACTTTTCGCAAAAAAAAAATACTTTCGTAAACAAAGATCATTAGGCTTTGTCAACTTAAACAAGAGCTTTTGCACTGATACAGAAATCGATCTCTGAAACTTTCTTTCGCTCTGAGAGAAACAACGTTCCCCCAGGATACAGCAGAGAATGTTTTATGGTGAACTATTTTATAGTCTGTCCCTTCCCCCCAGCAGAGACCAGACCAGTGAAAAAAAGCTTAAATATGATGAGGAGACCTGAGTATTTATCTTTATGGCAGGATTACTTACATATTTACTCTCATGCCTTTCTCCCATCTGTGCTTTTGATGATGCACCCAGTCAATGTAACGGTGCCAAATGGTCTGCTAATGGTTTTTCCCTAAGAATTAGTGAATTATAATCTTCTTCTTCCCAGAGGCCCTGCCATCCAGATCCCAGGTCTACGAGGATTTATTGCATGTACAGTGTGCTAGCTACCGGTGTGAGAGCCTGCCAGATGCTAAGTTCTCTAATGTGTTGAAAACGAAGCATTATGGGTCTCTCATACGTAGCAGACACTCCAGCAGACCACACACCCACCATTAAAGATATTTATCAACTACCAGCATAAGAGAAATAAACCTGGAAACCTCTTTTACACACAAACCTATAAACTAAGAGTTATAAATCATGCAGATACATTCTTTAGGTTGGGCTTTTTTTTTTTTTGTCTTGATTGAGAAGAGTTTATTGAAGAGACTGCATACACAGGAATGGGCCTGATTAAGGAAATCCAACAAGTATGGTGATGGTAATGGCTTGGAGCCCTTCCCCCATCCTGAAGAGGCCAGAGGAAGGTCGAGATACCCAGGACCCAGAGGGAGAGAATTCCCAGGCTACATGTGAGGGAACCATGTACTTTGGTAGAGGAACAAAGCACCTGACAAGAAAGGAGGCAGAGGGATAAGTACTCTGACCTCTCTTTCTTCCTCGCCAGTATAATCTGTTGTGTGGCATTTGGGTGGACTGTAGGGTTATTGACAAAAGTTACGTATTGAGCAAAAGTCATGTAAGTTCATTTGGGTAATTCAATGAATTAAGGTCTACTACCACCTGAACCTGTATCTGAGAGCAGCCAAGGGACAGCAGCAAGCTACGTGAATGCAGCCCATGGTTAAGTGAGGTAAGCTTCAGGAAGCTGGCTGCAATGGGCTTACATTCAAGATGCATAGACTAGAGTGTGGCATTGCAGGAAGGTGATCGCTGTGTAGGAGTCTGAAGGACAGCAACCCTCACTTCACCACGTGTAAGGTTTCTGCTAAACCTCAGTTTGAATCCTGGCTATACATTGACCAGCTTTCATTCATTCACTCAACGAGTGTTTATTAAGCATTTACGCTGTGCTGACACCACTGTTCCAGGCATTCGGGATAGAGGAGTGGAAAAAATGGAAAAGATGCCTGTTCTTTTGGAGCCTGTCTTTAACATGGGGAGATGGCTGATACACAAGCAGACAAACAAGATAAGTTCAGATAGTGACAAGGAAAACAAGGTAATGCTATAGACAGTCATGGGCATGGGGCAGGGAGTGTCTGGGGAGATGACAGTTGAGCTGAGAACTTAGTCATATTCCTTCACATTTGGGGAGGGTTTGGGGGGCAGTGGGCAGAGCAGTGACCTAGGAAGGGAGAAGAGTTGTCGCAGGTGAGGTCTGTGTCTTTAGAGCAATGGGAACCTCTGGCCGGTTTTAAGAGAGACGATTTAATGTATATGTTCAAGATCCTTTTGGCTGCTCTGTGGAACTCGGATTATGAAGAGATGAAACTGGAAGCAATTACATTAATGAGAAGGCAGTGAAAATAGCAAAGTGTAGGGAAACAGTTATATGACAGAATATAAGGCCCTGCATTTTCCTAATGAGATTAAAAATGTTTTATTTTATTTGCTAACTGGAGTAAACCTTTAGAGATGGATGAAATAGTCAATATCCGATAGGTTTTTTTAATTTACTTTTTTAGTTAAACATACCAATTTATACTCTTATTAATTCAGTAACATTGATCTTGTTATTCATAGTTAATATAAAAAATTTATTGTCTTGCTTATCGTTCAAGCTACCTTTCAACTCAGCCATCTTTTCCAGAGCAAATTATCTTCACTGCTGCCCAATTTGTTTAATATAAAGCAGTTTCGAAGTCATGTCTGGTGCTTTTATTGGGTATTGTTTTCAAGCCTACAAGTACTGTGAGGGTATGAGTTAAGTTAATGTAAAAAGAGGCCCCCAAATCCAGACGTTAAAATTAGACAGGAGTTGATCTGCCTCATAAAACAGTACATAAGTGTTTGGTTGACCGAGGCCGGTAGGCAGCTGTGTCAGGTCAGCTGTCCTGTACCAGGCAGAAGGAAGGGGGAGAGGGACCGGGAGATACCCAGTCATTTTAAGGTCAGAGCACAGAAGTGACACGTGTCATTTCCAATTATATCCCAGGACATCTTGGTCACCTGGGCACCTATTATTATGGAAGAAGGGGAGAATGAGGTGGACATTGGAGGGCAAAGAGCAGGCTGTCACATCCATGGATAGCACGGGACAGCTGGTTTTTCTGTTTTCCTGTAGATGCAATGTAAGTATCCGTCACTACCCAAAGCTATTCAGTTACTGAGTTTAGTTAGCAAAGGATATGTTTTTCAGTCTCTACAACTTAACCATTGACTATTGCTATTTAAATTGATCCTTAAAAGGTTGGAGGAGTCATATGACAGGAATAATTACAAAATCTGGTTTTGAATTTCTTGGCCTTCTTCATTTTAAACAATCCCATCAGTTGATCTCTGAAGGCGGCCCAAACTAGCACCGACTGAGGTCAATTCAGACTGACGTATCTTTTTCAGATGACACTTTTTGTTCAAAGAAGGTAATTATAAGAGACAGCTCTATAATAAGAGGCTTTGGAACAACTTTAATATAAGGAGGAAGGTACCTCACCTTGTATTTAGACATTGAATAGGGTGGACCAGGTCACCTGCCCAGCAGTGAGGGGAGGGGGAGTCAGTGGGCAGGAGAGTTTCTTTTGTAAACATAAGGAAATGTTTTCTCTTTTTTTTTATAATATGGAGGAACAATGAATGCTTATCCTTCTCAGGTCGCTGTGAGAATCGTAAAATATGTTAAGTATATAACAGAGTACAGGCCTACCTTAGAGAT
This sequence comes from Phocoena phocoena, assembly GCF_963924675.1. Lineage (NCBI taxonomy): Eukaryota > Metazoa > Chordata > Mammalia > Artiodactyla > Phocoenidae > Phocoena > Phocoena phocoena. The sequence continues at coordinate 53,502,260 of NC_089235.1, read as the reverse complement.
ACTGTGGGTTGGTTCCAGACCACTGCAATAAGGTGAATATTGTGATAAAGTGAGTCACATGAATTTTTGGGTTTCCCGGAGTATATAAAAATTATATTTACACTGTACTGTAGTCTAGTAAATGTGCAACAGCATTATGTCTAAAAAATATACATATCTTAATCTAAAAATACTTTATGCTATCAAATGCAAAGCATCATCTGACAACTCAGGGTTACCATATGCCTTCAGTTTGTAAAAAGAGCACAATGTCTGTAAAATGCAATAAAGCAAAGCGCAATAAAAGGAGATAGGCCTGTATATGCGTGGAGTAAATTCTGCACAGCACTAAGAAGTAGACATGCACATCCTGTATCTTTGCAAAGATCAGAGTCTGCATCTGGTAAGAAGCTGTGTTTCTAGTTACAGTATTTGCCTAGTCTACAGTATGTGCTCGATAAATGATCGTTACCATGATTAAATGAGAAATGAAGAGAGTTCACAAATAGCACAGCTTTAAGGCATTTGAATGTTCACTCACCATCTTGTCTGCATTGGCCCTATTTTATCATGGATGCCTTCTTAGTTAGAATTATTCTGATACAATGGAGGGCTTTGCCGGAAGCTTGATAAACGTGCTTATTACTCTAAGCAAACTCCTGTTTGGAAGCGCTACGCCAACAGTTGTCCTAGGGAGCGCTCGACTCCATTCTCCCCCATCAGAACAATGGATGTCTCCTGTTCCTGTCTCCTGGGAAGCACTGTGAAGTGCCTTGCATATTTAAATAGCTGGAATTCATGAAGTACACCAAGTATTTTCCTCAAAGCATCACATGCTTGCCATTAAATGTAGGACTGTGTGGGGTTTGGATGTAATTTCTTCCTTGATCTTTGGGATTTAATCATTGTAGAAAGACTCACAGTGTTGCTCCATAATTGTCAAAGGATTAGCCTTACTGTTGTGTACGCATTTACTTCTGTTTGACAATTTGATGTTTCCTTAAATGCTTTGTGTTCATTCATGAGGGCGATGGTTTCATTTGAAATGCTGCAGTCACCAGGGAGAAGCTCCTGTGCTCTTCCCTGATTGGCCAACCTCCCCTCTGCCTCCTGTTGCTATGGTGCCCAGCGGAGTAACTTCCTTGCCCTGCACAAGTAGGAGGCTCGGTCTCCATGGATACCCCACTCTGAGACTGTACTCCACGGAGAGATGAGCTGAGCTCCACACACTGTATTTCTGCACAAGACAGCCCAGCCTGTGGTGGGAGGCTGTTTGCAGAGGCAGTGTTTGCCATGAAAGTCTACGGAGCTTACCTTCTAAGTAAGTCATATTAGTCACAGTAAGTAAATAATTATATTGGATCCCAGAGCGTATGCTCTTTGTGTATATGTGTGTGTCAAGTTAGTTGTGGTAGGCTAAAAGTGTAGTCTAAAAACAAATTTTCCACTCGCCTTCCAGATATTCTGAATGCAGAATCTGGATCTAAACTTTTAAAAATACACACATATATTGTTTTAAATACCCCTTGTCATTTGTGAGTCTGCCATTCGAAGCCAAAGGGAAAAAGATTGACCATGGACGATTACATTTTAGAATGCTCTTCTAACTCTGAGCATTGCATGCTGCATTTGTAAATGCAGAGCTTGGCCTTACCCAGCGACGTGCTATGGGAATAGATGAGCACAGCCACAGTTAATGCTAATTGGCACCGCACAGAGTTTGCAGTGGGCCTCTGTGTAGACTGAAACTTGATGTGCTTATTGTCAAGAGAGATCTCGCTCATGTGCTCATATCTGCCAGTTCACCATGGAAATTATTCGGAGACCATCTCTCTAACCAGTTTTAATTTACTTTTCTCATGTAGCATCCAGTAGAAATTCTAAAACTCTTCATGACTATGGAATTGGGATGTGGAAGAATTTTCTTTTTATTAACTGATTTGCTCTAATACTTCCTCTTTACTGTACATTCCAAGAGCATAAGGGTTGGGTTTGCAATGTTGTAAAACACATGAGTCATCTTAATGCAATTTTCATTTGCTGGGCAAATGATTAATGCCTGTGGTGTTAAAATTAATTAGTGGAAACAAAAGACTGTGTGTATGGTAACACTAAGTCTAGTTCAATAACTTTAAAATTGTGTAAAATTAGATTTTCAGGCTGTCCACAGAAGGTAGCTGGCATCTAGCGGCTCTAAACAAAAAGCAGAACATGTCCTGTATTGGTATAAAGAGAGATTCATTTTTAATCGTATAAAAGAGGGAGCACAGAGTATTACACTAGACTGTAAATGTCTCTTATTTTCTGTACTCATGACTGACCATTCATGCAAAGGACAACCAGTGTAATGTCATCTCTTCTAACTGTTAGTCATGGCTCAATTTTAATTGCCCCAAATGGTGAAAAGGTACCACCCTTTGAGGATGTGAACCTACTGGTGGCTCCTCTGGCTCTGACTTTGTCACTGAGGTCGAGCTCTAGGTCATTGCCTTAATATTTTATAAATATAATTTCCACCCATCAAAGGGGCAGCAGACAAATAAAGGTGCATGATGAACTCTGTAGTGATCATGGTTTTGGAGACCGGGAAACAATGTCGATGACACTTTCTCCAAAGTTTTTCACCTCATGAGTATTATAAGGCTCCATTTCCCTTTTTCAATGTGTCTGTGATCAATTCTCCTGCCCATGTCTGAAAACCAGCATTGTATGGGATTTTTTTCAACCTCAAAATATCGGAATTTCCTCTCTGTTTCCTAATCTGTATAATGGAATAATAATAGTACCTATGACACAAGGCTGCTTTGACAATTCAATGACATCATCAGTGGCACATGACATACACTAAATAGTCACTGATGTTGCATTATGATTACTGTAAGCGTCATCATCATCATTTTCACAATCCCTTGTAGTTAAGGGAGGCTGTAGCGAATAACTTGAACAATTCTTTGGCTTGATGCCATTCAGCCTATCAAATTTCCTAGCAAATACTTACTAAGAACCTAACTGTGTGCTTGGTTTTCCGATGGGAATTATGACATTCAATGTACTTGAAAATGTAGACAACAGAACAAAACGTGAAATATGCAGTAGGTTTCTCTTTTCAAATGTGTGGCTTTCTGTTTTCGTTAAATGGCTATATCTATATCTACATAAAAAAATGTTTGCCAATTTGTTTTGCTGCCACTGATGGATATGTAGGATTCCACAATGGCTATAAGCTAAAAGGGGCTGGGCCATAGCATAAGTCTAGTTAATATTTATAACTTGAATTAAAAATGTGACATTTAAAAACCTAGGTTCAAATTCTAAGCCCACTTCCTTTCCTGAAACGATTTCCGTTCAGAGTGCAGTAAATGACATATTTTGAATGAGAGCAGTTTCATTAAGTTGAAAGTTTGGGGAATGATGGGAAAGGAAGAGATGCGAAATGATTGATTAATCTGTATAAAAATAGGTTCCATGCTGGGGTTTTTCCTTTTGCACTAATCCTGTGTGACATCTGAACCAAAAAAATATAAAACCAATGCCATATGTGCAGAGCCTGCTGGGGCTGATTTTAAAACGTATGAAGAGTTGACCCAGATAATATTTTGCAGCTTTATTTTCATTGTAATGTCATTTTCAGTTTCCGTTTCTTCTTTCTGGCATGTTCTCTTCCTTCCATCTGTTTGCCCTGGAAAGAATGTGGCAAGTAGAACAAGGGCTATACCAATTTGCTTGAATGGAAAAAAAGGGGAGGACATTTGTAGGATGCAATTTAAAATGAGGTCTCTAGAGGTTGGGAACTTGGGACTCACTGTTATGTCCAAACATAGAGCTAAATATATTCTGCTAAACACGATTTCTGTTGCAATATCACTCAGATAATCAAGCTAGAATAAGCCGTCTCTTGCAATGTTTCAAGGCAAAAATTAAATCCATAGCAATATCCCCACTAGCACGGTGACCTTTCATCTGTATGATACTGGTCCGTGACCAAAATAATGACCCACTTCCTTTTCCATTGTTATTAATCAGACAGGCACATGCTCTGACAGTGCACAATTTGTCAAGTGTTTGTTAGGTGCTTGGTGCTGCTGTCATGAGCTGGGGATCACATCCTTTTGTTGACATCTGAGGAGCATTCTGAGGTCTCGGTTGACAGTTCTATTTGCCTAGTCCTTTTGCATCTGAGGGAGTTTGTGGCAGTTTCAGAGGGAAGGATGTCCCCTTGTCTTGTGTGGCAGCACACATTATTCAGAGAAACCGGATCTTCCCGCATCTTTGGCCTCTTGTGCTCACCCCTGTGGCTGAGATATGCAGGCTCTGCAAGCCTCTGCCAGGAAGATCTCATTTCTGCCCAGGCGACTGGCAGGCCTGACTGTTCTTGAGAGATGGAGGCTATGCCTGAACCTGATACTGGGTTACTGCCTGACATCCAATGTTTTTCCCCTTAGCGTTGTGGAAGAAGCGAAGGATCCAAGCTGAGAAACATTAGTGCATAGAGAGCAGTGGTTCAGGATCTGCGGGCGGTGCTGTGGTCTTCTACACTGCCGAGCCCAGCTTATCAGGGACAATGAAGGGGTTTTGTCTGTGCAAAGCTGGGGCATTCTTGAGTCTTGGATAGGATTCTCCAGCTTAGCGTTTCCACCCTTCCTTTTCTCTTCGGTCTCAGCCACCAGTTAACAGACCTGAACCCAGTAATGCTACTCATTTGTTCTGTTTTTTAACATCTTTATTGGAGTGTAATTGCTTTACATTGTTGTGTTAGTTGCTGCTGTATAACAAAGTGAATCAGCTATACGCATACATATGTCCCAATATCTCCTCCCTCTTACCTCTCCCTCCCACTCTCCCTATCCCACCCCTCTAGGTGGTCACAAAGCACCGAGCTGATCTCCCTGTGCTATGCGGCTGCTTCCCACTAGCTATCTATTTTCCATTTGGTAGTGTATATATGTCCATGCCACTCCCTCACCTCGTCCCAGCTTACCCTTACCCCTCCCCGTGTCCTCAAGTCCATTCTCTACATCTGTGTCTTTACTCCTGTCCTGCCCCTAGGTTCTTCAGAACAATTTTTTTTTTTTTTTAGATTCCATATATATGTGTTAGCATACGGTATTTGCTTTTCTCTTTCTGACTTACTTCACTCTGTATGACAGACTCTAGGTCCATCCACCTCACTACAAATAGCTCAATTTTGTTTCTTTTTATGGCTGAGTAATATTCCATTGTATATATGTGCCACATCTTCTTTATCCATTCATCTGTCGATGGACACTTAGGTTGCTTCCATGTCCTGGCTATTGTAAATAGAGCTTCAATGAACATTGTGGTACATGATTCTTTTTGAATTATGGTTTTCTCAGGGTATATGCCCAGTAGTGGGATTGCTGGGTCATATGGCAGTTCTGTTTTTAGTTTTTTAAGGAACCTCCATACTGTTCTCCATAGTGGCTGTATCAATTTACATTCCCACCAACAGTGCAAGAGGATTCCCTTTTCTCCACACCCTCTCCAGCATTTATTGTTTCTAGATTGTTTGATGATGGCCATTCTGACCGGTGTGAGGTGATACCTCATTTTAGTTCTGATTTGCATTTCTCTAATGATTAGTGATGTTGAGCATCCTTCCATGTGTTTGTTGGCAATCTGTATATCTCCTTTGGAGAATTGTCTGTTTAGGTCTTCTGCCCATTTTTGGATTGGGTTGTTTTTTTTTTATATTAAGCTGCATGAGCTGCTTGTATATTTTGGAGATTAATCCTTTGTCAGTTGCTTCAACTCATTGGTTTTTTCAGCAACTATTGATGTGCCAGCCAGTGAGCCAGGCACCGAAATACAACAGTAAACCAAGGGCTCCCTGTACATGTGTGATGTGATATGTTTCTGGGGGAAGTACCAGGTCCCGTGAGTACACAGAGGAGGGCCGTGGAACCCAGACTTTGGGGTTCTGAAAAGAGTCCCAGGGGAAGTAATGCTATATTGACACTTATAAAGGGTAAAACTCGGTTTTAAGTGCAAAGACACTTGAGGATCTAAATTTTACATGCCATTGCTGTTAACTTTAGTACTGTGTACTTCCTTAGAGTTTTAAAAAAATTCTATTGTCACGGTTACCATGTTGTATTTAATACTTATTTTTTAGATGGCTCTTTCCTCTACTAGGATGTGAGCCTCTTTAGGACATGGACCATGCTTTTTTCCGTCCTTCCTTCCCTTCCTCCCTTCTTTCCTTCCTTCCTTCCTTCCTTCCTTCTTCCACACCCCCATTTTATTTTTTATTTAAAATTTATTTATGCTGCATTATTTCTTTTAAAATATTATGTATATAATATGATGCAGATAAAGAACAGATATAACATACACGTAAGCTATGCAGTATAACAATAAAGCAAACACTGTGACCCACCTTTCACTTCAAGAATTACCACCACCGAAGCTGCCTGTGTGCTTTCCCAGATCCCATTCTCTGCCTTTCCCCAGAAGTAACTACTGTATTCAAATGTGTGTTTTATCAATTCCTTGCATTTAAAAAATAATAATTTTTACCACATTAGGTATGTGTCCCTAAAAATATGTTGGAGCACAGGGGTAAACTTTGAACATGGAGCCATTTGCCTTTGTGCCCTCCATAATTAGCACAGTGCCTAAAACTTAGTAGGTCCTTACTAGATATTTGTGAACAGATGGATGTGCCCTGCTAGAGCCTAGAAGATATTTTTGTGATGCTCTACACCAAGGAGATATTGGAATTCAGTTTTAGTGGGTTTGTTCCTTTTGAGCCTTGTTGGTTTTGTCTCTTTGGGGTGCTTATAGAAGCAGGCCACAGGAATGAGTTAAATACTGTTGAATTGTTTGGGGATACTTCGAGACTACCATTTCCTACTTACCCTCCTCATTTTATCACCATGCGAACACTCTCCAGTGGTCCTAAAGAGAGTGGCCTTAATATTTTTGTAATAATCAGCTTTGCTTTTCCATTCCATTTTGGCTTTTCTTAGAACATTGTGGGGCGGGGAGGAGAGAGGTGGAGAGACTAGAGAACACCAAGTACACTTGAATTAAAAGTTGACTTGTGGGCTTCCCTGGTGGCACAGTGGTTGAGAGTCCGCCTGCCGATGCAGGGGACGTGGGTTCGTGCCCGGGTCCAGGAAGATCCCAGAGGCCCGCATACCGCGGGGAAAAAAAAAAAAAAGCTGACTTGTGTTGGGGGTGGGGCAGATGACCTGGGCCAGCCAAGTGTTGGCCAGGGAACGTGTGCTCCGTGCCAGACGTCATTTTGAGTTGAGATCCTAGGGAAGGTTCCATTAAACAAATCCATGGCAATGCAGAGCATAATTTGTGTGCAGAGTACAATCTGATCACAAGAGAGCTTCATTCCTTTTAAATGCTATGCAGCACACAAAAAACAGCAGAGAATGTTTTCAGAGGGACATTCAGAAACGTTTCGTTCAGAAGCTTGAGAGTTTAAATAGTCTTCATTGGGTTAAACAGTGGGGTGAGGTGACCGTGGGAGCTTGCTGCTGGAAGCTCAGCTGGTTCGCAGAATGCCTTGCCTCTCTGCCCAGCGAGCACCCAGCTCTGAAGGCACAGTGGGAGCGTGGCGTCTGGGTGAAGTCCCCTCCCTGGGAGGTGCCAGGCTCCGCTGGCCTTGCTTGTCCCAGGGCAAGAGTGCGGGAGCTGGTCCACCTGCCTCGCATCTGCTTTCTTCCAAGCCCGTCCCTCCCCTCATCCAGAAATCCTCTCTGTTGTGTTGCCAGGCCGTCTTCTGGAAACATTTCCAGGTGACTTCATTTTTCCCTGCCTCCGCAATTCTCACTTTAGTTCCTTGAACACATGTCTGAATTAAAACAAACCCCATGAGGCCTTCCATTGCTCCATTCGCTTTTGTTCTAACACTCTGTACAGATGCCAGAAATGGCCAGAATTTACCCAGCTTGTTTATTTTTATTTTATTGACATTTGTGCTTGCAAATAAAAAATATTTGCGTTAAACATGGATTACACAGTGGTAAATGCAGCATTGATCTTGGAGCAGCTCAATCCATTCTGATTAGATTATCCAGTTTTTCACATAGCCCTTGGGCCATACAAGAGACATTTTTCCTTTCATTTGACTGAGATAAATTCCTGTTTTGTTTTTTGCCTCTTTGGTGGTACAGAAAATATACATATCGCCATTCAGTTGTTCTTCTATGTGGGTAGAACTGCAGTCAAGTGTGTAACATAAGATGAGGTGTCTCTTAATGTTTAACTTGCTTTATGCTTTTCCTGTTTTAAATCCTTTAGTTCACCTGGGGTTTTAAATGATTTTGAACCTATGTGGTTAAGTTTGTGAACCTAAGAGCTATGTGGAGAGGGACTCTGTGGTCAGGACTCTTTCCCCCTTCCCTTACGGCCCAGTTTCTAACTGTAATAGTCACCTGCCTTGCCTTCCAGCCTGCAGTCGCTCCTCCAGATATTTCTGCTGCAAGATCTCCATAAAGCATCACTTTGTTCATGTGAACACCCTGTTCAAAACTCGCCATGGCTCCCTCTTGCCTTCAGAGTAGAGGCCCTTAGCATAGCTTTACATCCTTCAGCTCTCTACAACTCACCCTTATGGCTGCGCTTTCTCATCTGATCACTGTACTCCAGCCAAAGAAGGGGTTCAGTATATTCTAAATATGCCCTGTGTTCTCCTTCCTCTGGGTTTCAGTTCATGCCACCCCCGTTCACTAAAGATCTGCTTCCTTCTGCACCCCCAGCAGTTGGTCGTGTTCCCCCGGCTGCTCAAGGCCCATCTCAAGTGGTATCTCTTCTCTGACATAGTCCCTGCCCTGTTCCACTCACCCTGTCTGAGAGTATTTCTTCCTCCTTTGTGGTACCTTAGTGCCCTCTCTCTGTATTGCACTCAGCATGTCCTCTCATATCCTAGTTGCTTGTCTCTATAGCTTGTCTCCTCCTGAAAGGAGCCTTGAGCACTGGGATTGTACTTCTCCATGTTTTCCCCCCTCCCAATGCCTTAGCCTGTGCACAGCTCAATACGTATTTGAAATGGACTGAATTGAATGCTGTCATCTTGGTTTCCAGTTCTTAGATCTTTGTGAATTCTGATGACGAGGTCCCATGAAGAGTGGTCGAAGAAGAAAGCCAACTCTGGAGTCAGAAGGGCTAGCTCTGCTGTTACTAGCTTTGTGACTTGGGCAAGGCTCATCACCACTCAGAACCTCAGTTTCCTCTTCTACACCCTGTATGTCTTTAGAACATACATCTTTAGATTCAAGAAAATAGCAGAGATAGAGTTCTTGATGAAGTAGGCTTTTAGTACACAACGGCTAGTAATGTTACTGTCTGACTCTGTCATCTGTTGTTTTAGTTATCCCTTCAAGGTTTGTGTAATCTCTAGTCTGCCGTCAGCACCAGGCCGTCCATGTTTTCATTCATGTCATTAATAAAGCATGTTAAAATAGGATAAGGGCAAGGACGGAGCCAGGTGACACGTTACTGGAGATTTCCCTTGAGCTTGGCAGACAGTCCATTAGTCAACATCCTCTGGGTCCTGAACTGTGCTGTCATCCAGTGCATACGTCACCCTTGTTCATAAGACTTTCCTAAGTGTTGTGACTAAATGCCTACTGAATTCCAGGTAGCTGATTTATGTGGCAGCCCCAAAGCATAACTCTTGTCAAGAAAGGAAGTGAGAATTGTTTTTTTATATCTATAGGTTCTTAGTGAACTTTTGCTGGCTTCTACTTGCCTTATTAAGGGATGGACCTTTTCTACAATTTTACTGGAGATAAACACCAAACTAAGCAGTTTATGATTTCCAGAATTTGTTTTTTCCTCTGCTTTGATAATCTGTGTACTTTTTGTCCATCTCCAACTGGCTATCTCTCTTGCTTTGTGATTTCTCAAGAACTGGTAGTATTTCCACAACTATTTCTGTAAGTTCTTTTAGTACCTTTCTTCCTTCATTCAATAAATAATTCTTTTGAGTGTGTTCTATACCAGGCACTGTGCTTGGTGTGGGTGATACAGTGATGAGCAAGACAGAGGTCTTCCCAGACTGCATGGTTTTTGCATGCTAAATTTCGGGCTGAAAACTTGAATTTTAAGGGATTTGGGCATATAGGATGTAGGTAGAAATGGAGGGAATATTTATCCTAACTGTAAATAACACCAGGCTGTCAACCCAACCTAAAAGGAGAGAAAGAGGAAGGTAACTCAGTAGAGAGCCTTTCCAGGAGCCATTGCTAAATACTGAGTATGGAGGAACTTTTGATGTTGTGAAATCTTTCAAGGCCACAGCAGCTACTGTGTGTTTAATGCTGCATTAGACGCTGGGATATGCAATAATGGATGAGTCCTCAAGGAGCTGACAGTGTGCTGGGAAATTGCAGACGGTTGCAGTACAATGAGATAAATGCTCGTTAAAATTCTGGGTGGGGTGAGAGCATAAAGGAAGAGCTTCTAATCTCTTTCCCGAAGGAGTAAAAGATCAAGGCTAACCTGAGACCTGAAGAACAGGTAGTAGTTAGCCAGTCCCAGAGGGACAGGTATGGGGGACTTGCACGGACACTCCATGCTGTGGAGTTTGGACTTTATCTTAAAGGACACGGGCACCATTAAAGGGTTTCAACAGGGGAATCACCTAATCAGATTTATGCTCTGGAGCAGCGTGGAAGATGGAGTGCTTGGAGCCACACAGAGCAGCTGGGACACAGTGCGTGGCTGTGTCATAATTCCAGCAAGAAATGATCATGGCCTGGGGTGGAGCGTTCAGGATACGCAGAAGCAGACGGATCACGGAGTTACTACAGACCGATTTGAGTAGGTGGCTGCAATCTATAATTAAGTATTGAAAACCAGGGCCATTTATTGTAGTGGTTCTCAAACTTCAGTGTCGTAAAAGATCACCTGGGCATTTGTAACAATGTGTATTACAGGAATGACTTGAGGAAATGTCAGTGGGCAGATCTGGGATATGAGTCAAGAATCTATTTTCAGCAAGTATCCAGGTGACACTGATGCAGATGGGCCTCAGATCACACCATCAAAACCCCCATCTATTCGATGTTTTAAAATGGCAATCTTTTAAGTGTATTCACAATATATTAACTTCTCATTTCAGAATGAAGACTCAATCCTATTATTTTTGTTGAAAAATAGGTGAATGGCTCAGCCCCATGGGTTCGTGTGCTAAAAAAAACAAAGAGCTGTCTCCTGGCTAGTGTGGCCTGTGTTCGCTAATTGTTTGCTCTCTGGTGAGGGATGCAGAGCAGAGGGTGATAATCTTATTAAGACCCCTGCTGCAGATGGTTTGTAAATGAATTTTCAAAGGTTTCAGCAAGCCCTTTACAAGAGCAGGCAAACAAGCACTTACAGGGAAGGTAAAATTTCCCCGACTCTTGAAGTTTTGTGTGGGTGTGCATTCTTAGTGTTCAGGGCATTTCCTATTGTGGTATTTCTCAAGCCTAAATGCCCACCTTCAAATCCCAGCTTCACTATACACAAGCTGTTTAACCTTGAGCAAATTACCTGCTCTCTCCTTCTGTCATCTGTAAAATGGGAATAAAACTGTACCTGTTTCATAGGCTTGATGTGAGGATTAAATGAGAATACACGTAAAGCACATTGAATAGTGTGCGAACGTAATAAGCCATTTCTGACCATTACTGAGAGAAGCCAGGTGACCTGTAATAAACTCATCACTTATATTAAGAGTTTAGTCACGTAATAAAGTCTTCACCTTCTTATTTAAGTCATGGTACAGCAAGTCCTCTACATACGAACCTTCAAGTTGTGAACTTTGAAAGATGCGAACGTGCGTTCCATCAACGTCAGGCATGAGTGAAATTGCAGCTTGCCCTCCGTCTCCTATTGCTGAGGATCCTTCAGCTCTACCATCTCCCACCTCCTCTCCCTCCTCCAGTCAGTAACTCTTCCTGCCTGTTCACTCGATGCCAGCCCCTGTATGCCAGCTAGTGTACTGTACTGCTGTACTTTTCAAGGTACCGTACTGTTAGATTAAAAATGGTTTCTTTATTGTTTGTTTCTTTGTTTTTTATGTATTATTGGTGTGAAAAGTATTATAAACCTGTTACAGTACAGTACTATAGAGCCAATTGTGTTAGTTGGGTACCTAGGCTAACTTTGTTGGACTTACGAACAAATTGGACTTAGGAACTCACTCTTGGAATGGAACTTGTTCGTATGTAGGGGACTTATTGAACTAAAAAAAAAAATTTATGGTGCCCATATGCAGGAATGCTTAGAGAAACTTAGCAACACATACCAAACATAGGGGTAAGTAGGCCAATAATAATAATGAGGAATATTAATGCACACTTACGGCGGTCCCCATTATGTCACTGAATCCTAACAATGGTCCCATGCGATAGGCATGGAATCCCTTTTTAGAGTGAGTAAACTGAGGGGTAGAGAGGTTAATCGATTGCCAAGGCCACACTATCACTAACTGAAAGATCAGATATTTTCTCTTGGAACCCATCAATGCTAGAATCTGCTTTTAGCCACAGCTGTTAAACATGTATTGTCAGTTTCATGAAGCATGGCTAGTAACACGCGGTATTATGCCAAGCAAAGTAAGAAACTGACACATTTTGAATGTGAAATATGTAAAAATGATTCCCAAAATGTATGCTGTGATGCGCAGCCATATTTTATTTTATTTATTTATTTTTACTATTCTTTTTTAAAATATATTTATTTAATTTTTGGCTGCGTTGGGTCTTCGCTGCTGCACGCAGGTTTTCTCTAGTTGCAGCGAGCGGGGGCTACTCTTCATTGCAGTGTGTGGGCTTCTCATTGCGGTGGCTTCTCTTGTTACGGAGCATGGGTTCTAGGCACGTGAGCGTCAGTAGTTGTGGCTCGCGGGCTCTAGCGCGCAGGCTCAGTAGCTGTGGTGCACGGGCTTAGTTGCTCCGCAGCATGTGGGGTCTTCCCGGACCAGGGCTCGCACCCGTGTCCCCTGCATTGGCAGGCGGATTCTTAACCCGTGCATCCCCAGGGAAGTCCCCGCAGCTATATTTTAAATCACAGTCAAGCCAGCTGCTCTATTTCTCAGAGGCAGCCATTCAGGAAGCCAATATATGAGTGATCTCAGTCAGAGGGTGCGTTAGAATAGGGGTTCTTGTCAAACTTTAGTGTTGAGTTGCTGACTCTGTAGGTCTGGGGTGGGATCTGAGAATCTGCATTTCTGATAAGTTCCCAGGTGATGCTGATGCTGTTTGGGACCACACTTTGAGAACCACTGTCTTAGAGGAATAGGAGGAGGATTGGTGACTCTAGGGCAGAGGATGGTTTAAAGTCTACCCTATAATTAGCAGACCTGCTCCACAGACCGAGTTAAATTCACAAAGATGATTTGAAGCGACCAAACATCAGCTCTACCATGTAGAGGCTTAGACGCGAAAGAAGATGGACATCTTTGCTTTGCCTTTAACATTTCTAAACCAAGCCAGTTGCTTTCTAACATAGAGACATTTATACAGTAGCTCCCCCTTCTCTAAAACAGTGGGGCCTGCTTTAAGACTCAGAAACGTCCCTCACCTGTGACTCAAACCCAGCATTTGGTCTTAGAACTAGGTACTTAACTACCTTCTGGGCTGCGTTAAGCCGCCACCTGTCCCCCTTCCTCCACCCTGTGAGGAGCAAGGGTTTTCTCCCTCAGTGAGGTTATATGCATTGTCCAGTAACTCTGGGTCAGCTTCTCATGTCCATGGGCTGGTCTCATTGCCAAAGCTAAGGGGCTAGGTCATGGAGTGACCTAAGCCAAACCCAATACGACATCAGGTAATTCTTGAAATTATAGGGTTTCCAGGTCAGAAAAACGCTAGGACAAAGGGTCACCTTGGGCATGTTGGGTCCTAAAATTGGGTTAGGGTAATGCAGAGTCTAGTTTTACATTTAACTCTTAATTCTCCATAACAATGAGAGGGAAAGGGATATAAAGACAAATGTGTCAAAACAAATGATCCACAGAGCATTTCTTTTTGTCCATGGAATATATTACATAAAAGTGGATTTACTCTTTTGATTTTTTTTCTTTGGAAGACTTGAGCCTCTGGAAATGCAAGTAGATGTTTATTCAGAATGGAAAACCTAGCTAGATGAGTAGCTCGAATTAACCCAACTCATCTTCTCATCATCAGAAGAATTAAGACGTAAATTACGGTGTAGGTCATAGAGTGGACTATTATATAGCAGTCAAATGAATGTACTACAGCTATATGGAGAATTTTAACAACATAACTTTGAGTGAAAATCATCCCCAATATTATTCATATCATGATAACCTGTTTATTAAAAAGTAAAAACTAGACAAAACAAGAAAAAAATCTGCCTTGTAGGAATACAAATAGATGTGATTGTTCTTTGTAAAAATGAAAGCAGGAAGTGGTGAACAGGCAATAGGATGTGGAAGTAGATGTAAGTTGGTGTCGACGTTCTAGTTTTTTGTTTTTTTTGTTTTTTTTTTTGACGTTCTAGTTTTTATGATGGGGCTGGTTTCTTCATTTATTATGATATTAGGTGTGAAGAAATAAACAAAAACAAAAATAGATAAACCAGTCAGTAAGTAAAAATATAGTCTCACATGAGCTAATGATGAGTGTGTGTCAAGAACCAAGGAATTCGGTTAATCCAGTTCTGTGCTTCTGAAACTAATATTTAAAAATGCGGGGGGGAGGGGCAAGTGGGAAAATAGCTCTCTGGGTTGCAGAGAAAATAATGCAATGCTGCTCCCTAGGTCCACGCTTGGGCTCCACACAGCACTATGTGACCTGACGTCTTGGCCACTTCCTCCACTCTCTTGTCTCAGTTGGTACAGCTTACAAATGGAAATCACTAAGGAGGGGGGGTGGGTGTCAGTAGATCATCAAAGATTGTCAGTAGAGTGACTTCAGACAAAACTAAGGTTTTAGTATCCCTGGAGAAGGAAGAACATGTATGCTTCCTTTTCTTTTATATCCACCTGTCTGAGAAAGGTCACATGTTTACATGTTTTCTCAGAGAAGCAAAGGTAGGAGTTTCAGAAATTAAAAAGATCTATGTGTCCAATAAAACTTCGGGGCCTGTGTCTTAGAAGGATTTTAAACCAGCCTGCTTCTAAATTGAATTTATCACCTCATTCCCGCCGTTGCTTCTCCCTCCAGTGCTGTCTCCAAGTGCTGCTGCTTTCACCCCGGACGCCCATCTCTATGACTCCTCCTGCTATAGTCTTGGATTGTCGTGAATAGTTTCAAAAGCTAGCTAGTTCACTGGGCATCTCCGTGGAATCTTAATCCTTCCAATAGGGAATAGTATTTTCCTTTGTTGGTCGCTTTTAGCATCTAATTTATATTCCTCCTAAGACGTTTGCCTCTTTCTGAAGACAGGGTCAGCATCTCAACTTGACATTTGCTAAGTGTGCAAAGAGCTGTGGGATGTACAGATATGAACTGATGAAATCTTGCCCTTGTGGAGATGTTGTCTCCTGAGTGCGTTATTTGTGACCCCCCAGACCCTACGAGAAGGTTCATTGATTAGCTCTCTATTGTTTAGTGTGCTTGAGGCTCTCCTGTGAAATTGGAGAGTTTAGTCAATAGAGCCCGAGTCTGAGGATTTACTCGTTGATTTACAGTCTAAAGGGATGAGGAAGAATCTTTACAACACTCCTGTCAGAATCTTTTTCTGTTTGTTTATTTTCTTGCTTGTTTTGAATCCTCGCTCACCACTCACACCCCACACTAGCCTCACCTCACTCCTGGCCTCTGCTCCAAGCCCTCCCTGATTTTGGCCTTTCATGTGTTGGGACCCAGATGTGATTCAGAGAGGGAGATCGTGAGAAGAAAAATAAAAATAATAGCAATATTTTAAAACGCTTACCGAGTGCTAGGCACTACTTTTTACATGCTTTTACATATATTAGTTTACATAATCCTTACAACAACTCTGTAAGAAGGATACTGTTATCATTCTCCTTCCATAGAAGAAGGTGAGGCACAGAGAGGCTAAGTGCCTTTCCCAAGGTCACACAGCTAGTAATGGAGGCTACTAAATTATATTACCTCATAAAAAATGAAGAGAAACAACTTCATGGGGATTGAAAATGTGAGAGAGAAAGAAAAAGGACAGATTATTTAAGAACCAAGGTGAAAGGATGTCAAGATGTTAGAAGTGGAGCATGGCCAAGTGCTGACAAGGTCCAGTGATGTAACTCCACTGGTGGACTCTTTAAATGGAGCAAAGGGCAAAGTCAGTGCTGCTGCGAAAGTCAAGGGAGTGAGGCCTTGTGAGTTGTGGCTTCAGTGTGGGAGGTGGGTGGTGGCCCCCCAGGAGCCTGTGAGCAGAGAGCAGACCTTGAATGGTGTGCCCTGCAGGCCGTCACATAGCCGTGACGGTGACAAGGATGAGGGGAGGCCGTTAAGGCTGTTAGGTCTTGGAGTCAGTTTTAAAAACTGCTTAAGGACAGAGTGAGGTTTAAAAAAAAAAAAGAAATGCTGTTTTAGAACCCTCTTGCATGTCTCTGCAGCAAATTATAAATTATGTCATCTTCTTCCTAGCAAGTGGGTGATTCTGTTCCATTCTTGGTCTCAAACTGCTTTCAGACATCACTGGTTCAGCCTTACTAAGGGTGGAAAATGAGGGGACTTGGAAAAAGATCCATCCTTAACCTTCTCCCTTATACTCTGGACTTAGAGTCCCAGACACAAATCCCAGCCCTGCTCTGACTTTGTAGTGCTGGTGGCATGTCAGTCCCCAGTTCTCTCCCCCACCCCTTCACAGTCTCCATCCTCCCCTGTCCACTGTCCCCGTGATGACACCCCTGCTCCAAACCCATCACTGCCACCTTGAGTGCTACTTTTCCCTGACTTAGGTTTTGCTGCCAGACGCGGAGGGCAGGCACCTCACTTTGGTAAACACTGGATAAACACTTCTCCTTAAATAGAAGCAGCAGGCTCACCAGCTGGCCTTTTTTTAAGTGGGAGAAATTCAGCTGAGTAAATTCGACAAATCAAAGATGAGGAAAATGTAAGAGGGAAAACTTCTTCAAGGAGGATTTGCTCTTGCTGTTACCAGGCCCCCAAGATAATTAATATAGATGAAGTTCATGGCCACTGTGGATGCAACCCTTCCCAGACCCATTTAGTGGGGGAGAGGGTTGCCCCTCAAGCCCACCTTCTAAAGGGCCTGTGCCCAATGCTTGTTCAGTGTGGGAGGCTCCGCATGCCTGTGTGGTTCCTTTGGTGCCACTCAGCCTGTCGGCCAGGGACACCTTGACCACACCAGAGGCAGCAGGTTAGGGCTGATGGGATGCCCCAGAGGAGAGCTGGCTGGATTGTGCGGTGTTTCTCTCTGCTGAATGATGTTGGACACCCCCAAGTCCAAACTGTTCGGTCCTTCCTCTTTAAAACAGGATTATGAGGACTTCAAACCATGGACCAACTGCTAAGTATCCTACTAGCTTTACAAACGAACATGTGTGCATTTGAGTTTGGCTGGAACTGGTACCTTCTGTATGTCCCCCCTTCCCTTCCAATCCTCTGAAAATGCCTTTAGCCCAGGAACGTGCTTCTAGAGAGCGGTGAGGGAACAGATCACTCTGTAAGTTAAACTCTTCTCTTCTGTGTACCTTGCCCTTGAACGAATGAACTCGTGTTGGCAGCCTGGCCACCTTAACTTCTGCTCCCTCACCTTCCACTTCCCATCGAAGAAAGCTCTTGCAGTTGGCTGGACTGGAGAGAGATTCCCTGTGCTCTTTATCTTTGGAGCGCCCCTCCTCACAGTGTGTCCATGACCATCTGCTGCAAAATCATCTATCGTAATTATGTAAAATGCAGATTCCTGGGTTCCCCCGACCTTCTGAAGTGGAATTTCTGTGAGTGATGCCCAGAAATCTGCACTATTATTCAACTTCCCAGGTGACCCTTATGCATAGTAAGGTTTAGAAATCATTGCATTATTAATAATAATTATAAGATTAATATTTATGAGCATGTCAAACACTTTCCATGCATTTCACTTCCCATTCATTTCAACTTCACAACAAATCGACAAGGTAGGAATCACCCACCTAGAGCAGGGCCTGACTCATGGCACATGGCAGATGCTCAATAAATTTTTGTTAAACAATAAATTAACCTTAATATATATATATATATATGTATATATACATATATACGTATATACATAAATAAGGAAACTAAGGGTTAGAGTGGTTAAAAACACTTGGCCAAGAGCACATGGCTAGTGAGAAGTGTAGCCAGGCTTTGTAGAGCCTTCTTTGGGTAGAGCTTGTTGGTGTGTGAACTTGCAGACTGGCGCCCCCTTCTGGTGATACTGAGTTATGCCTGGCAGCGGTGCTGGAGGACCCCAGAAGCATCCGATGGGCCTTGGGTTGAATTGATTGCTCTCTTCTCTAGCGTTCCCCTCTTGGCCATCTCTGGTGAATTGACACGGTCGCTTATTTATTTATTATGAATGACGAGAGGAGGCCCAGGGAAGCTGGGCAGTCATTCATGAAGCCAAACAGCACCCATTCTCCCTTCCTGTACTCTGCCGAGCTTGGCCAGTGCAGTCTTAATTTTCCTGGGGAGTGAGGCAGAAGGAGACTAGTTAGATCCTGAGTCCCTGAGGGAGATTAATAGGCTTTTCGCCTTGCTCAGAAACATTCACTTCCTCCTTCCCTCTTGAAGTTTCTTTCCACCCTCTTTGCTTATCAGTTCTTTCATCTACTTTTCTTGGTCGGCAGGTAGAGACTGTCTGTATTTCTGCCAAGGGCAGGTGGCTGAGCTGGGCTGAGATAAAGGAGTGACCATGATGGAGCTGTCTTTGACCTTACGGCCCTCTTGTGCCTCCTCTTCCATGCTCCCTCCCTCCCTTCCTCTGGGGACTGGCCTTGTCAAGACTTGAGCTGCAAACCTGTGTGCATTAACCCAGGGGAAACTCTAGAGATGTTTGGAGGCGTCCATGGGGAGTTTCTTTTAGAACCATGGATCTTTATACATACTCTATTATGTACGCACGCGCGCACACACACACACACACACACACACACACACACACACGGTTAAAAATAGAAACATGCTCTCCACTGAGGGAAGACCACCTTTTGTAAAGAGTGACTATAAAAATGCCTGACTTGAGTGAGATAAGGCATTTCCTATTGTGGGGCTTTTCAAGGGAAAGGTCTTCTGGACCTCAAGCCACTGTACCAGTAATTCTAGTTAGAAATAATAAAAGCTAACATATATTGAGTGCTTGCTATGCGCCAGACACTGTTCTAATTTCTTTGTATGTTTCACCTAATCCCCACAATCCCTTAGCAATACCCGCTATTAATATCTTCATCCCTATTTTAGAGATGAAGAAACTGAGGCAGGGAGAGGGTAAACAACTTGCTCAAAGCTCCAGAGAATTAGTAGAAGAGCCATGATTCAAACCCAAGTGGCTTGACTCCAAAGCCCTCTTAATACTGCACTATGTGGTGTGATTACTTTTATTTTTATTTTTTAAATTTATTTATTTTTGGCTGTGTTGGGTCTTCGTTGCTGCAAACGGGCTTTCTCTAGTTGTGGCGAGCAGGGGCTACTCTTCGTTGTGGCACACAGGCTTCTCACTGCGATGGCTTCTTTTGTTGAGGAGCATGGATTCTAGGTGCACAGGCTTCAGTAGTTGTGACGCACAGGCTTAGTTGCTCCATGGCAAGTGGAATCTTCCCAGACCAGGAATCAAACCCGTGTCCCCTGCATTGGCAGGTGGATTCTTAACCACTGCACCACCAGGGAAGTCCATGATTACTTTTATTATATAATGATTTTCCTTTAAAATTTTTAGATTTTTTTAAGGAAAAAAGAAAAAAATCAATTGTCCATAATTGCACTGTACCCCTATTTATAATTTTTATAACAAGGGTAATATAAGCACATGGTTAGAAAAGCCAAATGGCTCAGGAAGTTATAAAATGAAGAGTCTCTTTATATCTTCACTGTCCTATTTTCAAGGGAAACCATTATTAACAAATCTCTATTTTGTCCCTCAAGAAAAATGTTCTATGCATGTAGCAAGTTATTTATTATTTAAAGAATTGTTTACACAGAAGCAAGCATGCCACACCCACTCTTATGCATCTTGTTTTTCTTGTCTAATAACAAACAGGTCTCCCGGATCTTTTCACTTCAGCACACACAGGTTCATGTCACCCCTTTTCATGATTGCAGAGTATCCTCTTAGGTTGCTGTACCACCTGACTTAACCAGTCAGTATTGAAGGACAATTTACTTGTCTTTTTGAACGCTTATGTGCAGGATAAGTTCCTCGCAGTATAGTTTTCTTTTTTATGTACATTGCACCACTTCACACTCCCGCTAAATCTTATCAGTGTTTTGCCCCAAACCCTTAACAGACCAGTGTTATCAAACTTTGATTTTCTTTTTTTGCCAATCTGATGAAAAAAATCTTTTTTTCATTTACATTTTTAATTTTATAAGTGAGATTGTATGGCTTTTCAGGTACATTGGTTGTTTATTTTTCTTTCTTTGCCATCTGCCTGTTCATGTCCTTTGCCCATTTTTCTGTGGGTTTTTTTTTTTGTTGGTTTTTTTTTTGCTGATTTAATATGATTTTGGGTGGCCTGGGCCTGCAGCGGCTTGAAGCAGGGTTTCAGTTCCCAGCCAGTGATCGAGATCGGGTCACAATGGTGAGAGCACCAAATCCTAGCCACTAGACCAGTGGTCAGTGACAAGGCCCTGGCCCTATGGCTTTGCAGAAAAAGAATTCCCACAAAGACAGAAAGTAGTGAAACAAGTAAAGTATTTATTAGGAGAAAAAAGAAGTGCAGGATGTGTGGATAGACACACAGACGGGCTCAGAGAGAGAGTCGTGCCCTCGTGGCAGTTTGAATCACTTTTTTTTTTTTTTTTTTTTGCGGTACGCTGGCCTCTCACTGCTGTGGCCTCTCCCGTTGCGGAGCACAGGCTCCGGACGCGCAGGCTCAGCAGCCATGGCTCACGGGCCCAGCCGCTCCGCGGCATGTGGGACCTTCCCGGACCAGGGCATGAACCCGTGTCCCCCGCATCGGCAGGCGGACTCTCAACCACTGCGCCACCAGGGAAGCCCTACATATATGCTTTTAACTGGATGGCAGCTCCATACGGACATCAATCAGAATGAAGATAAATCTTTTCTGAAATTACAATAAAATGGAAATGTTATTTACAATTTTTCAGAAAGACATGTTCTGATATGCAAGAGAACACACACACACATACACACACACACATATATATATGTTTTTTTCTGAGATAAACACCTATGGGGGTTCTGGGAATAGTTTGCGAAAGCTAAAACGAAAATCCTCTTTAGGCTATGAAGCATTTTTTTTTATATATATAACATTGGCATTTTACTTTTTTAATTTTTTTTAAATTTTTGCTGTGTTGGGTATTTGTTTCTGTGCGAGGGCTTTCTCCAGTTGTGGCAAGTGGGGGCCACTCTTCATCGCAGTGCGCAGGCCTCCCACTATCGCGGCCTCTCTTGTTGCGGAGCACAAGCTCCAGACGCGCAGGCTCAGTAGTTGTGGCGCACGGGCTCATTCGCTCCGCGGCATGTGGGATCCTCCCGGACCAGGACTCGAACCCGTGTCCCCTGCATCGGCAGGCAGACCCTCAACCACTGCGTCACCAGGGAAGCCCCTGTGAAGCATTTTTTGGATTCCTTGGCTGGGCGTGCAAACTCTGCAGCTAAGAGTCAGTGCTACTGAACATACTTGGAGTAGCTCCTTCTGTAATTACATGTGTCCACTGCTGCAGCTGCTCCTTCATAGTGCTGCTTGCTTGCAGTGAAAATGGCTTCTCTCTCCTCCCTAGAGACCTTTAAATAAAAGATCTGTGTAGCTGTGGGGGGGGGGGATGGGGGATAGGAGGATGAATTGATGGGGGACTGTTTTATTTTGTTTTTGTTTTAATTTGCTGCTTCTATTTGAGTTGGGGATATAAGTAGCCAACCTGAATTAATTTGATAGCTTTGTGGTGACAAAGGATAAAGGAAGGTTTGGGGCTGCTAAAAGCAGTGGTTTAGGATGGCTTAATACAGCTTCGTAGACGTCAGGATGGCTCTGTTCTCAGAGGCCTGTGATGTTCTGATGTATGAGGAATCCACAGTCTCCTGAAAGGAGGCAAAAATAATAACGTCCTAAGAAACTGAATCACAGGCAGTGTTTTTAAAAACTACATCTAGTTATCAGTCTTTGCCCATATTCTTTTTGTTTCCATTTACCCTTCCTTCTCTAATTCCCGGCCTTACCATCACATGCACAGAATGCTTATTACCCTAAGGTTATGAATAAAAGTAAAGCCTCTCAAGAGGATCCAGCAGTACCACTGAACAAAAAACGTAGCTCCCTGATAGTTGGAAAGCCCGCTGCAGGGTGTGTAATCACCAGGACATCGGCATCACAACTATCTTAAAGGTCATCAAGTGCATCCTCCCTGTTTAGTCCTGGAACCCTGCTCCGCCAACCCCAGCAGCTGGTTGGAGACAGTGTTGATGAGGACGACTTGGATATGCATATTTTTAAATTCCCTTCAGCTTTTCAAGCACAGCTCTTCAGTGGCCAAATACTATTTCCTGTGCTTTGTCGAAGTATTCCCTGCGGCATCAGAGATTTACCAATCAGGTGTCTACACACGGGCAGATGGGGGCAAACACTTCCTTGTCCACCAAAACTGCTTTCGGCTGATGCCATCCAAAAAATCCCTATGGAATATATACTAAAAGTCTTAAAATGAGTATATACTATGGCTTTAATATTCTACTTTTAGGAATTTATTCTAAGGAAATAAGGATGTAAATTTGTATGCCCAAGGATAGCCATTAAGCCCGTGTTTAAGAGCATGGACCCTGGGCTTCCCTGATGGCGCAGTGGTTAAGAATCCGCCTGCCAATGCCGGGGACACGGGTTCAAGCCCTGGTCCGGGAAGATCCCACATGCCGAGGAGCAACTAAGCCTGTGAGCTATAACTACTGAGCCTGCGCTCTAGAGCCTGCGAGCCACAACTACTGAAGCCCGTGCACCTAGAGCCTGTGGTCCACAATAAGAGAAGCCACTGCGACGAGAAACCCGTGCACCACAACGAAGAGTAGCCCCCGCTCACCGCAACTAGAGAAAGCCCGCGCGCAGCAACTAAGACCCAATGCAGCCAAAAATAATTAATTAACTTTAAAAAAAGATATAATTTAAAAAAAAAAAAAGAAAAAGCATGGACCCCGGGGTCAGACGGCCTGGTTTCCCTCTTGGCTCTACTTCTTATTAGTTGTGACACCTGGTGAGTGTCACTCAACTTCTCTGCCTTAGCTGTCCCTACCTTATAGGGTCTGTCCTGTCATGAGAAATAAATGAATTAATATGTAAAAGATGCTCAGGATGGTTTCTGGCACATAGTTTTTGCTTCTAATGATAGAAAAATTGGACATAGCCTACATATTCATTGATTTAATAAAACAAAATGTGCCATGTTTTAAAGATATTCACATATTAAAAGAAAAACAATTAGGTTACATAATAATGTATTAAGTATGAATGCTGAATAGTTACATGCCAAAAGGTTATTTTTTGGTGATGGAATTATAGACTATATTTTTCCCTCTGCATCGTTGCTATTTTCTAAATTTTCCACAAAGGAGATGTATAGTATAATAAAAGTTGTCTTTTTAACCCCTGTAGAATAATAATAACAGCTAACATTTATTGAGAGCTTACAACAGATCAGGTGTTTTTCTAAGATGGCAGATAGATATTCATTGCTTACAATAACCCTACGAGGCAGGTGCTATGATCCTCAATCTCCATTTCACAGATTAAGAAATTGAGGCAGAGAGAGGTGAAGTAATGTGCCTACGTCTTCCATCTAGCAAGCAGTAGAGGTGGGATTTGAACCTGGGCTGTCTGACTCAGGGCCTATGTTTTTAGGTTAGGAACTCTCTTTGTATGATTCTAGTAATCCAAAAAGCACTGAACTACATACAGCACCCATGGCAATCACCTAGTTGCATACACTGTTTAAAGGAAATGCATTAAGGAGTGCCTCTCACTCCCGGTGTCTTTGTTGCCAGATAATAGATAAATAAGACGTTTTCAGGCCTCCAGCCTTATTCTGAGTTTTCTTAGTAAATGGGGAGAATATATTCAGATCACACAGTAAAATTGCCTTTTCTGTGTATCCCTTAAAAAGAGTGCATTGACTTTACATGGCAATAAGCAAACTGGAAATAGTTTATATTTTTAAAAATCATAAACAGAACTAGTTAAGTAGCATATACATTTTTCACTATCATAGTACTCAAACAGTAAAGAGTCAATATATTGAGTGCCAGGAGCAATAAAGTTTAGAAGAAAGTTGTCCCTTCAGTTCAGGGTACATAATTACTGCAGATCAGAGCCATCGTGAGGTAACAGTGGATTTTCAGCAATTGTCTGTTTCTGTTATAGAATTTCCGTTTTTATGCAGGCAGTTAAATTGTAATTGATGGTTTTCTGCATACCTTTTAAAGAGTGAAAATTGGGTGTTTCAGAGTAATAATTTTACATTAGAAAATAATATCTTACACCTGGTGGCTGCAATCATAGGATCTATTTTTGAAAACTGTCCACCTCTATCATTTAATAACCAGCCTGGTAATGGACTAGCAGACAAGGCTGGTTGAATTAGGCTGTCAGGACTAGTGTGTTCCTGGATAGCACTACCAATCATGAGTCCTTGAGACTGTTAAATACTACAGGTTAGCCAGCACATTACTCAGAGGCAACTAATTAGGTTCAGGGAGCTTCTGGGAGTTCATTACATCATTAGACAAAAGTCTCTGAAATCCAGAAGGAATAGCCAGTCCCAGTTCTGATAAATCGCTACCTTAATCCTCCCAGAATTCTGCGGGAGTTGGGATTCACTGCTGTCATCTGCACTAAGGGGTCCTTCTTGATCTATTTCCCAGAAGAGGCTGACCTTCCTGAGAGGTCCTAGAAACCAGGGAAGGGATTTTTCTCTCTCTTTGCCTTGCTGTCATTGACGTTCCCCTCCAGCAACACTAAAACACCCCATTAGTGAGAGCACCTGTCTGCCAGTGGGCTGGTCTGGCTGCATCTTGTCCCTATGGCTCATCTTGACTGTGGGGGAGATGGCAGTGTATAGAGGAACCTCTCCTGCCCTGCTTCTAACCACTGCCTTCCTGAGGACATGTTATCACAGGGGTATTATGGGATTTGGTCTTGGACAGGATTCATCACCCACAAGTCTTGGACAAGTAAATCAGCTTTGGTTTCCTCAATAGTAGAAGAGTGAGATTAATATCTGCCTTACAAAGCTGTCAAGATTAACAGATACAAAGTATAGAAAGAATTTTGAACAGGGCCTGGAACCTGGTGTGCTCTCAGTAAAGACTTGCGATCATCAATAAATGATGATTACTGATCACTGCTTGTTAGAAATGCAAGGGATTTAGATTATTCATATTTTCCTCAACTCAGAAATGTGACCTGGCTCTGGGTTTTAGACCAGAAGAGTCACAAATTGTGGCATAGGAGTTGAGAAACAAGGTCAAATAAAATTGTGTACCTATCAGATTGATTTTTCCAAAAACATCTGGAATTTCTTCTTTAAAAAAAAAAAATCCTGGTTCTCTTCTTCCTGTTGTTCTGTTACCTCTTCCATGGCCCCTGCGGTTCCCCAGGCAATCCATGGAATGTTTTCATTATTACTATTTCAGAACTATGTATTTTTTTTGTTCAAAGTGAATTTATATTAGTTATTCTACCACACAGCATGTTTCCAATTACACACTGAACTCTAGTCTGTGCTCAAATGTAACATGATATTTGTAAACTAATAAACCCCTCCACTCACCCCCAAAACTATTCAAATTTCAGTTTCATTCACAGCTTCTGTCACTGTCACTGTGAACTGTTTTCACTCTCTTTGGAAATGTTCGGTTCCTGCTATTTGTTAAGGTTCTGTTCTTCATAGAAAAACTGCAGCTGCAGCCAGAGAAGGTGGATAATCAGATAGCGCCGGTTGGAGCAGTTGTCTGCAGCCCAGACTTTCCCCATGACAGCTTCTAGACGGTTGCTTATCTCCAGACCCTAACGTGCCAAACTCAAGTACGGCTAGACGACTACAAAGCCTAAAGATAAACTCTCTGGGAAAAACTTCTTTGGGGGTGACGAGCAGACTTTTCATTCTGCTGAACGTTGGGGCCGGCACGTTGATGTTCCCGGGAGTGCTGGCGCACAGGGAGAGGCGGGCACTGGGGCCGACCCGGGTCACCGCTGCTCCTCTGCAGGAAGCCGGCATCTATGAAACCTGCCTCACTGTGCTCCCAAGCTGTGCTTATGAAACGACGCCCTCATGCCTGCGCCTTCTCTCGTCTGCTTTGCGGAAAACGCTGGGAGCCTGGGAGCGCTGGAACCCGGCCACTAGCCGAGTCCGTGTGCAAACGCGGGGAGCCAGGGACGTCGGAGGGCAGGGAACTGGCCCGCGTGTTCTCGGGTTTCATTTCCTTCATGCTTCTCTCCCCCTTTGTTTTTCAGGTAGCGAAGCCGATTTTAGCTCCTCGAGCAGCACGGGCAGCATCTCGGCGCCTGAGGTCCACATGTCTGCTGCGGGAAGCAAGCGGTCCTCTTTCTCACGCAAGTAGGCCCGCCTCCTGCCCCCTGCTCTGTAATTGTTAAGACGCGTTACGCGGGCGACTGACCTGTACTTTATGTTTCTCTAGAACCACCTGGATTACTGTGCGTTCCGATTTTATGCTTATTCAGTGAGTGCTTTTCGCTTGGCTGGTTTTTACAGTGATTCACAGTTGGTACTTTTCCCAGCCTCACCTACCTTGGTCACGACGTGGTTGCCCTGTGTTCCTCCGCCCGCGACGCCCTCTCGTGCAGCCCTGGCGCCTTCCCTCCCATCTCTCTCCTTCCCTTACCCACCTGTGTGCTCATCTGAGGATCAGGCTAGTCGGCTCCCACTTCCCACCCTGCCGCCCCTTCGAATCTGTCCTCTTAGCTGCAAAGCCTCTCACTTCACCCTTTCTTTCCTCTAGCTGAGCTTCCTTTTTTCGTCTTTGTGAAAGAAGCATAGTGACCCTCTGGCCACCTCCAACGTTCACGTGGGGAAGGGGTGAAGAAAGTTTGGAGTTCATAGGCCTGGGTGCCCCCTACCCACCGAAAGAGGCAGTAGAACAGAATAGCTAAGTGTGAGGGCTCTGGAGCCAGGCTACCTTGGTTTGAATGCCAGCTCCACCATCTACAGGCTGTGTGGCCCTGAGCAAGTTGCTCAACTTCTCTACACCTCAGTTTTCTCACCTGGAAAATAGGGCTACAGTCATAGCCACCTGGTAGGGTTTATTGTTAGGGTTAAATTAGTTAATTCAGGTAAAGTGTGAGGTCATTGCTTGAAACATGAGCAGGTGTTCGCCATTGGTGCTGTTTGGACTGGGGGAGAGAAGGTCTGTGAGGGAAATGGGAGCCACTGTTCACGTTTGGCGGGACAGCTAGTCAGCCCCAGGATTCTCTGCTGCCGTCAGTGGCTTCATTTATTCATTCAATACGTATTTATTGAGCATCTACTGTGAGGCAGTTTCTAGAGATATGGCAGTAAACAAAACTTATGAAAAACTATTTTCATTCTAGTAGAGAAAGAAGGATAATAAATGCATTTAAATAATAGATATATTTTTAAATACAGGGAAAGGATATGGAGGGTAATAGGATGTTTGGTATATTCTAGATAGGCTGGTTCCTGGAGACTCTGTGATGAGGTGAGCTCTGGGCAGGGGCCTGAACAAAGCGATGGAGTGAGCCACACGACACAGGGGTGACTGTCACTTGACTGTCCTGGGCCGCAGTGTCCAAATGTGTAAAAAGGAGATTGGGCTACATGATTTTTAAGGTTCCTTGCTGGAGAAAAGCTGTTTAGTTTCTAAAAGCTTGCATTTCCAGGACTGAGCAAACAAATGTTTCCCACTTCTCTTAGGTGAGCAGAAGATATGGCTGATACTTATAAAGGGACCTGAGATCCCCAGTGCAGAGTTTTATTGTTAAAGCTGAAGCCAGACAAACTTGTAACTAAAGAGTGAAGTCCACAGTGAAGAAGCACAATTGTTCTTCAGAATCGATAAATACCATTTATTTTGGAAATAAAGTGCCTCTGGGATCACAGGATGTAACTATAAACATTCTCTGTACAAATCAGACGTGGCTTGCTCTGAGAATAAGCCATTTATCTCACCCATTCAAGAAATTAGCACATACCCATTGGTACAAGGCCTCAAAGAACAGAGAGGCAAAAGACAAAAGAAACGGCCTGAAGAGCAAGCCAATTTTGTTAAGCATTTCAAAGGAATTTGTGTTTGTGGTTAAATTCCAAGGTGATGTCAGTTATACTGAGTGACTTAGAGAAAATATTCTAGTCTGGAATCCGTGAATTCTCTCAGTGATGAAAAATTGATGTGTTAAACATAAAGTTGTTAAATATAATTATGTGCAAATCAGATATATGCTTCATAGACTAATATATGCATAATAGAAAATTGAAATAGGCAAATGTTCTGTCCGTTATGTTCACTTTTTTTATCTGACCCAGGCACAGAGCACCATCAGTAGATATCTGGTCTGGAGCATCTCAGGTGTTTCACGTAATCTGTGTGTTCTACAGGACCATGCCTTGAGGATAGCTCCTCTAGATGGGCCGGGTACCATGCAAAACTTTAAAATAACTCATGATCCTTTTAATTGGCTGGTTCCTCCTGTAGTAAATGCATTTTCTTTGTGGAGAATTAGATCCTGGGAGGAAGGCTAGCAGGAACATGTGGTGAAGGGGTGGGGGGAATGAAGGACAGAGGTAGTTGGAAGGAATGTTTTTGACAGGCAATTTTAAAAACAAAACTTAAAAGATTTACAAACCATCTCTTCTTAGAGAAGGCCAACTCTGCTGATATTTCTGAGGAGTTCTCTTTCTTAAACTAGAACCCTAGGGCTTCCCTGGTGGCGCAATGGTTAAAATCTGCCTGCCAATGCAGGGGACGCGGGTTCGAGCCCTGGTCCAGGAAGATCCCACATGCTGCGGAGCAACTAAGCCCGTGCACCACAACTACTGAGCCTGTGCTCTAGAGTCCGCGTGCCGCAACTACTGAAACCTGCACACCTAGAGCCCGTGCTCTGCAACAAGAGAAGCCACTGCAATGAGAGACCCACGCACTACGAAGAGTAGCCCCCGCTCGCCGCAACTAGAGAAAGCCCGTGCACAGCAACGAAGACCCAATGCAGCCAAAAATAAATTAATTTAAAAACAACAACAACAAAGCTAAAACTCTAATCTTAATCAGAGGCAGAGAGAAGTAAGAAGAAGAAAAAAAAAAAGCTCGGGATTTGGAGTCAGATGGACCTGGACTTGAGTTCAGCATCCATTGCTTATTAGGTGCAAGACACAGGGCCCTGAGCCTCAGTTTCCTGTTCTGGAAAATGGGGTAATAATGGCATCTACCTCACTGATTTAAATGAACTGATAGATATGAATGCTTAACACGGTGCCCAGAACTCAGGAAAAGAGCCATTACATGCTTGTTTTAGTCAATAGTGATAAAAATAATACTAATGGGCAAGATGCTGCCGCTGTTGCCGCTGATGGTGGTGGTGGTGGTGAATATGATCGTATTAGTTTGCTCAGGCTGTTATAACAAAATACCGTAGACTGGGGGGGGGGGGTTTAAACAACAGAAATGTACTTTCTCACAATTCTGGAAGCTAGAGGTCCAAGATCAAGGTGTCAGCAGGACTGGCTTCTATGGAGGCCTTGCTCCTTGGCTTGTAGATGGCTGTGTTGTCCCTGTTCCCTCACCTAGTCTTTTCTCTGTGCCTGTCTGTGTCCAAATTTCCTCTTCCTATAAGGGCACTAGTCAAATTGGGATTAGGGCCCATCCTAAGGGCCTCATTTTAGCATAAATACCTTTTTTAAAGCCCCGTTTCCAAATACAATCACATTCTTAGGTACTGGGGGTTAGGGCTTCCACCTGCGAATTTGGGGAGGACACCATTCAGCCCATAATAGTGCTGGTGAGCATGGTGATGGTGATGGTGGTGGTGACGGTGAGGGTGAGGATGTTACCTGAAGGAAAGGGCAATGCCTGGAGAATACAGAATCACCTGAGCGCCTTCTGAGGATCCCTCCTTCACCTTTCCCTTTCTCTCACTTTCCAGTTTTGCAGGAAGATTTGCAGGAAGGGGGCGGGGTACCAGAATTCTATCTCCTCTCTGTGGGCTGCATTCTTTTGTCCATCAGACCAAGGGATTTGGGGGGAGCTAGGAAGGTAGCGTCAGATTTGCCTGTGCACGGCTTTGACAAACATGGAATCCTGTCTTCTCCATTGCAAATGTTTTTTATTATCATCCACAATGAGTTTGTACCCACATATGTTAGCATTCGAACTAAACTAAAAGTAAGTAACAGAACTGATAATTTAAAGCTTGTAGTTTCTTTTTTTAAAGTTAGCTATTACAAACAGCCTAATAACTCATTTCCTGAAATATATTTCAAGACTCAATTATACCTTAGTAATGTTTGATAGTTTGAAGAGTTTTTGCTCTTTTCTGTACAGCAGATGAGTTCTTACAAAATCGTCGTCTCATTTAATTTGTATGTCACTAATCGTGCATCTTAGTGCGTGCATCAAACTAAAGAAGTCGGTGGTAAACTCTTCAGGTAATAACCACATACCTAGCCAGTACCTAATATACCTGTTTACAAGACCCAAACAATATATTCCATTTGTATAAAGCTGGAGACATTTCTGTAGAGTTGAGACCTGGATTTAAATCCCAGTGGAGCTGTGAGTTCTTGAACCAGTTTTTTTTTCCCCCTGAGCCTCAGTTATTTCACATAACTGAGTACTGCCTGTACTTCACATAATATAAAAGGGAAATGATCATTGTACCAGTCTTATTGCCATAAGCCTCATTGCCATGATGGTCAAAATTAAGTGAAACAATGTTCATAGAGCACCTGCAACAAGGCTTGGGTCACAGAAGGTTCTCAGCAAAGGTTAACTCAGAATAGAATTCCCCAGGTCCACATGAGGGATAGCTCCTTACTCTTTCTCCTAACTTGTAATGGTTGACTCTCCATCTTTCTCATAGCCACATTAAGAAATAGTCAGGCCAACAGAAGTGAAGCATAGAGAGGCACATCCAAGCCAGAGTACATATTCTTTTCTGCCCAACACCCACCAAAGAACTGCTGAAGTTGCTTTGTCACAAAGCCACCAGCCCATCTGTTCCATATAAAATGTCCTGTACACACAAAAAAGGAGGCAGAGTCCATGTGGATGATTTCAAAAGGAAAGAACTTTTTAAGTTTAGAATTTGGTGATGTTTCATTTATATGTGATTTACTGGGTTGACTGCTAGTTCAAATTGTATTCGATTTTAAGTAAGTAATTGTGATTTTGGAGCCAAGTAGACCCACACACACACTCATACTCACATTCACTCATGTTTCTCAGTGAGATGTGTCCGTTGGATACAGTTGTAATCAAAATTGCAAAGAGGGATTGACAAAAATAAGTCCTGCTATATGAAAAGTATCTTGTTCCCTTTGGTTTCCTTGTCATGTCAGCAAGATATATTCCTGACATAGACGTGCTACCCTATTTAAAGTAATTTCAACATTCTCTAGATGCTTCCTTACACTCCGGGGTATCAAATTTAATGGAACTAGATTAACAGGGAAGTTCAGACAGTTTATCCAGAAACAGTACCCTGCAGTTGAATTGCCCTTAACAGCTTGTCCAATGTACTCAACATCCACTCTTTGATTTATTTGCACATCAGCTTTGTGAAAGTTATCATATACCCCCAATATTAAGTGGCTTACTTGCCTAAGTTCCTAGTAAGTGGCAGTGCCAGGACTTCAACCCAGTTTGTTCCCTTAGCAGTCATTTAGGAAGAACCTAGCATGTGCCAGGAGGTAGTGGGGATGTAAAAGCACAGGCTGTGTTTCTGCCCTCAGGATGCCCTAGTCTAGTGGAAAAGACAGACCGACGTGCTGTGCTGACGCACTGTGATCATCTCCACGGTGAAGCCTGCACAGGGTGTTGGAAAGCACCGGCGAGCAGCTCCTACACTGGCCGAGGGAGGGAGCGGTCCAGAGGAGGCTGCTTGGAGTAGGTTCCCGTCAGTCTTGAAGTAGGAGGTACCCAGAGGCTCAGGGTAGGAGCAGAAGAACAATTCTAGGCAGAGAGAATAATAAAAAGATGATGGAGAGCGTGGACCATCAGGAAACTGTACGTCGTCTGGAATGCAGGGGGAGGAACAGCAGAGGGTGCGTTGGATGGGGTGGTGGGGCCAGACCTTGTGAGCTGTATTAAGGGGTCTGGCCTTTATTCTGGAGGCTGCGGGGAATCACTGAATGGCTTTGAGGAGGCCAGCGATACTCAGATTCCATATTGGAAAAGCCACTCTCACCACAGGGACGGCCTCCTTGCTGGAGGGGCAAGACAAGAGGCAGGGAAAAAAAGGGGGCTAACATTTTAAGCAGTTAAATGATAAAGGTTGTGCTATGTCATTGGGGATGGAAAGAAAAAGAAAAAAATTGGTTAAAATTATAGACGATACATTTATGTGGGTTATATTTATCCTGTTTTTTCCTTCTTCTTTACGGGCAAACCCCTTCTCCCCCATCCTCCAAATGAAGCACCCTAATTTTCTCACCCAACGTGAGCCAAACCTGAATATTTTTACACAGAAACAGGTATACTGGAACAAAAGCCACATCTTCAAAATGGCCTCTGGAACGAAACGAAACCAAATCAGTATTTTACATGGTTTGTGTTCTTAGCAGGCAGCTGGGTTTAATCTATGGTCAGAAACTATTTGAAAGAATAGAAGAGGGAGAGGTTGCCTGTGCTGGTGACACAGGAGAGAAAATATCGGGCAGGTGGGAAGAAGGCGACTCATAAAGCCCAATTGCTCTAATAATTATGTTGCCCTTTTCAACCCTATAGATTGGATTTCCTCAGTGGTGACTAGCTTTTAAGAAGGAACAGAGCGTTCGCATTTGGGTATCTACAGCCCCAAGGATTCTAACATTCTTCATGCTTCTCTCCCAGTCGAGGTCCCCACGGGCGGAGCAATGGAGCTTCATCGTACAAGACTGGCAACAGCCCACCCTCCCCACGGGAGAAGGACCTTCTGTCCATGCTGTGCAGGAATCAGCTGAGTCCCGTTAACATCCATCCCAGTTATGCGCCTTCTTCCCCCAGTAGCAGCAACTCCGGCTCCTACAAGGGAAGTGACTGCAGCCCCGTCATGAGGTGAGTGCCGTCTGTCTCCCAATTCATGACTCTTAGTTTGTCCTACTTGGTAAGCTTCTCTTTTAAAAAAAATTTTTTTTTAATGATACAAGTCTTGATCCCCTGCCTTATTCTGTCATACAACACTTCTCTTTCCTTTCCCACACTCAGCTAATCCTTCAAGGGCTGCTGCAGAAAGGACACGAGCCACAGTTTCATTTCTAATAAGGTCCCGCAGTCCGAGGAGTTCCTGGCTAGGCAGTAAAAATGGCACAGCGGCAGTAGGAGGGTCCCATGCATTTCCCTCCGAACAGAGAAGAGCCATTCGTGGGTTTTCTCATTCATTCAAACACCAGATGTTTATTGAGCACCACGTCGTGCCCAGTACTGTGTAAAGCAGTACTGGGCACAGTACTGCCCAGAGCAGTAACTCTTGGCCAGGCCTAAGAGGGGCCAAGATTCCAGCAAGGGAAGTTTTGTAGAGCACTGGGCGCCTCTCTTACAAAACCTATCTGGTGAGACTGGACTAGCCTTTTTCCCTGCAGAAGAAGGAAGGTTTCCACGAAGTCAGCACACTCACACCAGGGACTGATGTCAGAACAATCTGAATTCAACTAACAACAATCGGGACCTTTAGGCAAGTGGCACGTTGTGTGGAAGCGAGGTCACCTCGCTCCCTCCTGCCCTCCCACCTGCCCCTACTCACTGTCCTTTAACATAATAGCCTGTTACTCTGAACTGCCAGGCAGGCCCGTGGACAATTGTGCATTGTTTTATATGAGATCATCCCTAGGCCACAGAAAATCTCCCTCTCCCCTGTCCCCGCCCCCAATCTTCCCAGTTTGAACAGTCCTAAGATTGGCAGGTGGATTACTGTCCCCCTTCTGAAGTGAGGTCACACGCTGCTGGGGTTTAAGGTCCCAGCAAACGGCTGCCATTTCTTCTCAACCTGTTAGCTGTGCCTTAACTTTTCTTTTTATAGAAAAAGTAACATGTCACTACTTCGATTGTTTCAGACGATCTGGAAGGTACATGTCCTGTGGTGAAAATCATGGTGTCAAACCCCCAAGTCCAGAGCAGTACTTGACTCCCCTGCAGCAGAAAGAGGTTACAGTGAGACACCTGAAGACCAGGCTCAAGGAGTCTGAGCGCCGGCTGCATGAGAGGTGAATCCACGTTCCTTGCACGCTGTGGTTTAGGACATTTTCTTTGTCCATAAAATGAAATATGAACCGACACAAGAAAAGAAGACAAATGACTTCATTTAAATTTTGTCACATTTCTTAAATCAGTCTCTCAAAAGAGCTATTTTATAATCCTGCTGTTTCAGGGGTCCAGGGAACCCTCCTGGGTTGGAAGGGATCCTCTGCTTTTTCTGGGTGGGTCCAGCTTTTTTTTTTTTTTTTTTTTTGGCGGTACGAGGGCCTCTCACTGCTGTGGCCTCTCCCGTTGCGGAGCACAGGCTCCGGACGCGCAGGTTCAGCGGCCATGGCTCACGGGCCCAGCCGCTCCGCGGCATGTGGGATCCTCCCGGACCAGGGCACGATCCTGTGTCCCCTGCATCAGCAGGCGGACTCTCAACCACTGCGCCACCAGGGAAGCCCTGGAAGTCTTTGGTTTATGATTTGAGGAATCTATGGGAGGGTTTGAATAATCATGGGAGGGAGGTATGGGAAGGCAGTGAAACTGGAGAAGAGTCAAGCCTAAACTTAAAGAAGCAATACTTACAGCATCTCTTCAAATATGTCAGGATCCTGACTACCTGGTATTCATAAACACTGAGAATATGAGGACATATATTTACACGGACTATGAAGAAATTATATGTAAAGAAGAATTTTTTGACAAATATCTGGAAATAGGGTCCTGTGAAGGATCTAAAAAAAAAATAGGTTCCCTTCAGCGTAGGATGGATCCAGTGTCATCTTGCCTGAGAGGAGATAGAATGATCAACATTTCACAAAGTCCTTGCAACATGTAGCTTTTTATGATTTAAATAAATTTTTAAGAAATTATCATTGGTATATGATCAGAACTGTTTTGCACTGCTAAAGCTTATCAGTCTGCCTTCTGCCTTTGATAGGTAATTAAAAGTGATACGGACTTTCCTTCCACAAGTTGTTTTGTGGACATAGGAAAGAGTAGACTATGGAGATAAAAGCAAGCTAAGAGACACTAATGTGTTCCAATAAAACAATTTCCAATATTAAATACAGGACTACCTCAGAGATGTTGCAGGTTCAGTTCCAGACCACTGCAATAAAGCAAATATTGCAATAAAGTGAGCCATATGAATTTTTTCACTTCTCATCACATATAAAAGTTATTTCACTACGCTAGAGTCTACTAAGGGTGCAGCAGCATTATAGCTAAAAACAGTGCACAAACCTTAATTTTAAAATACCTTAATTGCTAAAAAATGCTAACCAGCGTCTGACAAAGCAGGGTTGCCACAAACCTTCAATTTGTTAAAAAAAAAATAAAAAGACACTATCTGCGAAGCACGATAAAGTAAAGTGCAGTAAAGCGAGGTCCGTCTGTATCGAATAGAGGATGATGCCTGAAAAATACTTAGTGAAATACCAGACATATGGCGGGCACTCAAAAAGAAAAAAAAAAACAATAATAGCATTTTTTATTCGGATTCTAGTTACTGTTATTATTTTAGCTGTTTTACAGTTAAGGGGGGCAGTTCAGGGCTAATAAAATTTCAAAACTGATTTAACCTGTATGTTTCCGGTGGGAGAGCATGGGCTGGGCTGGGCGCCAGAATTGCTTGCTGCCCGCTTCACAGTTGGCCTTTTTCTGAGCAGGGCTTGTCTCCTCTGGCTCTAGGGAGAGTGAGATCGTGGAGCTGAAGTCCCAGCTGGCCCGAATGCGGGAGGACTGGATTGAGGAAGAGTGCCACCGGGTGGAGGCCCAGCTGGCCCTCAAGGAAGCCAGGAAGGAGATCCAACAGCTCAAACAGGTCATCGAAACAATGAGGAGCAGCTTGGCCGATAAGGACAAAGGCATTCAGAAATATTTTGTGGACATAAACATTCAAAACAAGAAGCTGGAGTCTCTACTTCAGAGCATGGAGATGGCGCACAGTGGCTCTCTGAGGGACGAGCTGTGTCTCGACTTTCCGTGTGATTCCCCGGAGAAGGGCTTAGCCCTCAGCATGGCTTCCGGCCCGACGGCCGAGGCGCTGACCCCAGAGGAGCCGGGGGCCAACAGCGAGCTGCTGGGGGAACACAGCGCAGGCCACGGCACAGATGTGTTCGATGAGCTGGTGACAGCCGCCGTGGAGGCCGGCGACCTGGAGCTGCTTCGTGCCAGCCCTGGGGCAAAGGTCCTGGAGTTGGAGGGTCAGGAAGAGGGCAGTGCGGTGGCAGAGCAGGCCGTGCAGACCGACGTGGTGCCCTACAGCCCTGCCGTCTCCGAGCTCATCCGGCATGTGCTCAAGCTCCAGGACCCCTGTCCCTCCAGCTCCACGTCCCCTGAGGATGAGTCCAGGGCCGACTCGATGGAAAGCTTCCTGGAGTCCATCTCTGCCATCGTGGTCGATTTGACTCCAAGAAATCCAAACTCCGCCATCCTTTTGTCTCCCGTGGAGACCCCGACCGCCGAGGTGGGTCCGGAGGCACGTGGGAACCGCCTCATGAGAGAGCTGGATTTTGCAGGCTCCGCGGAGGAAAGGCTGAACGGCCTGGTCCCGCTGTGCGGCGGGGGCGTCGTGGGGCGGTACTGGAGCAGCAGTTTCCTGGTGGATCTCCTGGCCGTGGCGGCCCCCGTGGTCCCCACCGTGCTGTGGGCGTTCAGTACTCAGAGGGGGGGAACAGATCCCATCTACAACATCGGGGCGTTGCTGCGGGGCTGCTGCATGGTGGCCCTGCACTCTCTCCGCCGCACCACCTGTCATATCAAACCCTAGACAGAAGATGTCACTTCCGTGTGCCAGTCTGTCCCGTGTGGCCTGATGCTAGGTGGAGAAGCAGCGGGTCGACCTGTGGCGGTCTCTATTCTGTCGTTTTTGCTCCTCGGTATTTGATTTGCACTATATTTAGTTGAAGCCTGTTCACTGTTTAAAACGGGAGGTATCTTCGAAGGCATGGAGACCTGGTTCCAGTACATGTCCCACCAGTGTGATATAGAAAGCATGCTCACGATCTTGCCGTGTCGTCTGAGGTCCCCGTACTTATCCTAGTGGTGCAGGTAGAGAAAATGCAAAGTTTGCACTTTCAAGACAGCTTCTGTAAGGCTGGCATGTTATCTCCTTGCTTTGCTTTTTGCCGTTTTAAAATGTGTAATTGTTACAGCATTCCAGTCGTCTTGTGCATAGCAGGGGATTGTAACCAAAAAGAAAAATGTATTTGTGTAATTGGTTTGAAGAAGTCTTGATAGCTCTTTAGTGTCTTACTCGGGGTTGATAAGGTTTGAGTGTTTGCAGTTTTCTACTAGATGTAGCTCCCAAGTCTTAAATGGCTTGTCTGTTCTTAAACCTGTCAATTGATGAAACTATATGTAAGGTTTACATTGTATTAACTTATTTTTGCTTATTCTACGTAGTGTTTTATTGAAAATCGTTTGTAACCACACACTTCAGCATGATGAAAATGAAGATCAGTGTTTCCATTTAAATAAATGTTCTATCCTCCTATAAAATAATTATCTCTGTGATTTTACTTTTACATATGGTAAGAAAGACTAAATGGATAGCAGATCCTTCCATCTTTAACAGTAGGGATCTGTAAAAATGGAATTAAATGATAAAGAGGGAAAAATAACTATTAAAGAAAGGTGAGGACTTCCTACTCTGTCTTTTAAAAAGCATTGTTTCTGAAGACAAGTAGCTTTGATTGTTTGTTTGCTCTGAAATTATCCATACACTTGTTAGTCCACATATTTATTCAGTAAGGATATACTGAGTATTTTCAGGAAAGTTGGGCTGACTTTGTTTTAAAGCATGCTGGGGGTTCAGAGAGGGAGAAAATGCTTCACCGTATGTGTCCTCCCCTTGGAATAATAGGGTGAGAGTGGGTGGCTGGGAAGGGATGAGACAGTATTAAATCTGTATTACTTTATTCCTCACACCGATCTTGTGATATGGGTATTACTCTACTTTACAGATAATGGAGCTGAGCCTTAAAGAGGTAGATTGCTCAGGATCTCATCTTTCATCTCTAGAAGCCAAGATTTCAAGGGTCTGCAAAGCAAATGACTTTACACACAAGTGGAAGAGACTGGGGAATATCCTAAGTTTTCACCGAGAAACTCTTCTTCCACAGCACTTATCACCTTTAAACGTACTGTACTGTCACTTACTATGTCTTGCTTATTGCCCATCTCCCCCACTAAAATACTAAGTCTCTGAGGGCAGAGATCTGTGTTCTGTTTCATTCACAGAAAAATGTCAAGCACTTAGAACAGTAGGTGGCATATTGTAGGGGTTCTAAAAATAGCTGTTGAATGAATTCATCCAACAAATACTTACTGGGTGCTCACACGTTAGGCACTTCGCTAGGCCTGTCGTCAATAGCGAAGGAGACAGACAAGGCTTCTGCCTTCAGGGAACTCACATTCTGTCTGTGAAAGACACAGAACATGCCAACAAATGAACAAATTAATTCTGGATAGTGGTAAGTGCTTCCAAGGGAATGAGATGCTTTGACCAAGACTGATGGGGACAAAGGCCAGGAACACCTGTCTGAAGAAATACCATTAGTGCTAATGGATGATAAAGAGCAAGCTGTGGGAAGATATGGGGGGTAAACTTTTGCAGAAAGAACAGAGGCAAAGGCCCTGAGGCTGAAAAGGGCTTGACATGTTAGAGAGGCATCAAGGAGACCAGCGTAGCTAGAGCAGAGTGAGGGGCACGGGGGTGGTTGGAGAAGTGGAAGAGAAGCTAGTTCATATGGGGCCATGTAAACCATGGTAGGGTTGGTTTGAATTTATTCCCACTGCAATGAGAAATATTAACAGACTTTACACAGGACAATGATACAATCCGGGTTTTTTCTTTTTTTTTTTTTTTTTTTTGACTCTGTGGCTGCTATGTGCAGGATGTATTGTACGGAGGCAGGAGTGGCAGCAGGAAGACCACTGTAATAGTCCAGATGAGTGACGACAATTTGGAGGTAGAAGTGGATATAGAGATTAAGTTGAATAATTAAAGACAGATCTTGAAAATAG
Source organism: Phocoena phocoena (assembly GCF_963924675.1). Taxonomy (NCBI): domain Eukaryota; kingdom Metazoa; phylum Chordata; class Mammalia; order Artiodactyla; family Phocoenidae; genus Phocoena; species Phocoena phocoena. Next base: position 53,462,807 of record NC_089235.1, on the reverse strand, counting down.
TACTGATGCAATTTGCTGATAGATGGGATGTGGGGAGGAGACGAGGTAGGGTTTAAGGAAGAGAGAAATTTAGGATCACTCAGGTTTTTGACTTGAGCATCTGGGTCAATAGTTTTTACTGAGAATGGAAAAGTTCAAGAGAAGCTAGTTTGGGACAATAAATTTGAGAAGTCTGTTAAATATGTGGAAATGTCAAGTGGGTAATTGCATGTATGAATGTGAAAAATCACAGGAGTCATCAGGGCTAGGGTTATAAAACAGGGGTTCTTCAGCATTTACATACTGTTTAAAACCATGGGACGGATGAAATCATCCAGGGAGAGTGTAAAGAGGAAAAGAAGGCCAGGGACTGAGTCCAAGGGCACTTCTACATCTAGATAGAGGTAGAGGATGTAGAACCAACAAAACAGCCTGAGAGAGGCAGCCCAAAGGCAGGAGGAAAACTAGATAACTGCAATATCCTGAAAACCAAGAGCGGAGAATGGTCAACTGTGTTGAAATCCTATTAGGAAGTTGAGTAACATGAGAACAGATAGATGTCCACTGGCTTTGACAACAAAGTCTTAGTGACTGTCAAGATCATTTTCTTTGCAAAAATGGGGATGGAAGCCAGACTGGAGTGGGTTGGAGAGTGAATGGAAGAGAGAAAGCGGAAATCAATGTGTGCAGCTAATGTTTTTTGAAGTTTTACCGGGAATGGGGAGTAGGGCAGTGGGTAGCAGTTACAAGGGGATATGCGTTGCAAGGATCTGTTTTATTTTTCAATATTGAGAGGAGAGAATGTTTGTAGGCTTTTGTGATTGAGCCAATGAAGAGAAAGAAACTGATGATCTAGGAGAGAAAGAATTAATTGAAGGAGGGAAGTCCTTGAGAAGACACAAAGGGACAGGATGGAGTTGTGGAGCGAGGTGGGCTGTCTCAGATAGGCTGTTTCTTCCGTGGGATACACACGTGCCTCAGGCACACATATGGGCTCTTACACAGCACACACTCAGCAGCAGAGGGACTTGGCTGAAATGGAAGGGAAGCTGTTTCTGGAAGTGAATAAGCGGAAGCTTCCCAAACTAATGAGCCATGCTGACATAGGTCCCTTCCTGTAGTCTAGCCCAGACCAACACCTAGATACTGCTATCTTCCTTACACTCCCTCCTTGTGTTTATTTTTCATCATTGCTAAATTAAGCATTTTTAAGAAAAATTACAGGCGTGTTTTTGGTATCCGTTTGTTGCTACAGAAACAAATAGAACCGCATAAACTCAGAACTCTTCATCAGTTCAAGATGGATGGCAAGATAGGCGCTGGTGAAGAAGAATTCTCTGTGAGCTGCAAATGATTTCGTTGATTACCACACTGGAGGCAGCTGATCCCAAACAGAAACTTGCTTTGTTGTCTTAATGACCTGTATCTTTTCTTTTACTCAAACCAGAAGATTCAAAGAAAGTTAACTCATTTGCAACAGTGGACACAGTGTAGTGTAACTTGTTATACACATGGAAACAAATCTGTGCGAAGGTAAAACAGGAGACCCTGGCAGTGGCTATTCTGTTTTTCTTTTTCTCCCTGCCTCCTTCCCCCACCTTTTCCTCCTCCTTCTTTCCCAGGGTTTCGATATGTATTGTGGAAAATTACTGCTTTTACTCAGAACAAAGTCTGTCACAAATGAGTCCCTCAGAGTAAACAAAAGATGGGTCATAGCTTGCATTTCGGAAGCCCAAGGCGTTGGCTGGTTTTGTGGACAGGATGATCTGATCCCATAGAAAGAACTGCCTCAAAGTTGCTTTCCGTAATTTGGGTGCCTATGATGTACAAACAGGCAGGAAGATGGAAAAAGAAGAACAATTCTACTCTATTGAATAAATTGCTGTCCCATCAAAGCAAATGTTAAACACTTCCTACAGTTATGTGTGCAAACATTCCAATTTACGAGAAAAGATTTTTCCCAAAGGGATATGCTGACCTTTCCAAGTTGAGCTGTTCAGAAAGGGGAAAAAATGCAATATACTCAGATGCCAAGTGTTTCTGACATTTGTGGCAGGAGAAAAAGGAAGTCTGTGATTTGCATTTGTCATAGGCCCTGCCTAAGTAGTGGTTGGGTCCAATATGTTTTTCTCTTGAGGATTTTGAAAGTTTGGGGGGTAGGTTCCGACTTCCATTTTGGCTCAGTGAGCACTTTTACAAAATTCACTTATTCCCAGTCTTACCAGGCAAAATGTGTACAATGAAGCAGTAACCTAGGCAATTAAAAATAGCAGTTTACAGAAATCAAATCTTGAAAGAATGTCAACAAACTCCCAATGGTCCTGGGAGAAAAAAAACAATTGGAAGGTCCAAATAGAATATAAACAACATGTTTATAACAGGTAATTCTTTTCAAACCACTGGAAGACATTCTCTGCTGTGACTGATTCTCCCTCAATCACAATGATTGTGGTAACTAATGGTTATAACAATGATTCCAAAGAATTTTAAAATTAAAAAAGGTTTAAATGCTACTCAAAAGTTTGTGTTAGAAGACTGGAATATTTCAGCAGCATTTAAGTTTTGTAAAAGGTGTGTCTCTCTCAAAAATAAATTTTCAACATAAAAAAACCCAATACACAAAACACATAAAAGTACAGTGTTTGGAACAGGGCACCAGGCCTGGAGACCTCCCATTTGCCTCCCTCTCATCTCCTGCAGTGGTTCCAGTGTCACCTCTGCGAACAGTTTAAAAACCAGTTCACTATATACCAGGTTCTTTGAAAACTGCCACTTCAAGTAAGATCTCCTATGTGGTAACTCTCAGTTCATCAGAAGAGTAAGTACTCTGGATAATGCTGAAGGACTCGATCTTCTACTGTCCTAAACAAATTAATGCTTAATAGAGGTGTTTTCTAACCTTTTCTCACAAAACTTTGCTTGCCACTGCTCTGTTGATTTGAGTGGGAAGAGAGTCACTCCATCTCCAGAGGCAATGGAAGCATCTGGGATTATGGATGTGAAATGATGATGTAAAACCCACAGTCCAGGCTTTCTAGTGAATGCTGTTAAAGGCAGGCGTCAGAGCTTTCCTCCTCGTGGCCCTAGAGTTCCTCCCATGGTAATCTTATCTGGCCCACCTTCAGAGATATTTTCACCCTTGTTCCTTGAAAGTAGCATTTCTGATCAAAGCTATTTGAATAACTGAAAAATTAAATTTTTGCTACACTGTAGCTTTAATGGACTGGAATTTGAAAACGATTAACAACTGCAATATTTCTCTAATTTGATGGTGCAGTAAGAAAGATCCTTTCTCTCCTTCCTTGCAATCAAATAGCTCACAATCAAAAAGCTCACTTTCTACAGTAAACAATAGGTGCTGGCATTTTAAACTGACCTTTAATTCTTTTGAACCAGCGCATTATCTCTGGCTTGTATGGAGAAAATGAAAAACTTGAAAGCAGTCTTAATAATTTTCACACTGAAAGCAGTACATGGAAAAAAGTTTTAAAGATGATCACCCAGGTACCACGTTACTCCACAAGGGCTCCTTCGAATCAAGACAGATAGGCAATTAAAGAGGCCTGGATGCACTGCAGAGCTTCAAAAAGGAATCAAAATCACTTGTGTGCTTTAAACTTAAATAGGGCACACTTCATATCTCTGTTCTTATGCACAGCCTACTTTATTGACCACTACAATAAAATACCGAGTAAAAATTTTTTTTTCATTTATTTCAAGGGCCAGTATATCTAATGATGATGTCACTTTTCTCCATAAAATAGGTAACCACTCATTTTACCCAGGAATAGTCAACAGGTTTGGAAACTGCATTGCTGTATAAATTAAGGATTCAAATTAAGGTCTGAATATTTTAACAAATGAAACCAATTACCAGAAGATATTAATATCTTATAATGAGCCAAAATTGACCCCAGAATAAGAAACTATAGCAATTTCTCTCAACACACCACCAACTCAGACTATGTCCTTTGAATTTCCCGTTCACGGGGATGATTTTTTTTGTGCCAATCACTCTCTGAACCAGATCCTGAAGACACGTGTCAGGAAGATACCCGGACAAGGTCAGGGACACAATTTGTAGCAGGAAAGTCTCTGGGTGTAGTACTGGTCTGCACATGTATGAAACCTGTGACCTTGGCCTCATTTGAAATGTGACCCAATCAAGTGAGCTAATTGGCCTATGTAAATGTGTGAATATAAACCACACTTCATTTTGCCTTGATTATAACATCTGACCCAAGTAACCTGGGAATACATAATTCTATGGCATTGACATTCAACCACAGTTGTTATTTATATGAAAATAAAAGCCAAGCTAATTTCTTTCATGTTTATTAAATAAATTCTTAGAAACACATTATCTACTATCATTTGTAACATCACTGAGCTCTTTAAGAACCAGAGAAGAATGACTAAAAGCTCACTCTCTGGCAGCTCGTAGTTTCATCAAGTGAAGGTAGGCCTTGGAAACCATAGTCCATTTAGAATGCTGATTAAACACTAATACAGCTGCTCTCAAAGCCTGCTATTTTCCTTTCCATTAAGCTGGCACACAATTGTCTTTCTAAGCTTTGGTTTCCTTACATGTCAAGTGGGGATAATGTCCACCTCAGTGGATGTGAGGAGTCACTGATAGTTAAAATTCTCAGATGGTGCCGAGCCACAAAGTCAATGTTGATTCTCCTTCTCATTAGACTTGCAGTTCAACTTAAAGGCATGTAAAAATTAATTTTGTAAGATCAGTCAACTTCTCCCACTCTCCTCAGGGAAGGGGCTGCAACGTCAGTGTGTGGTGAGAGGTGGGAGGTGTGCACAGGATCCCATGAGAAAGTGCGTGCAGGGGCTCATAAGGAAGTGTGTGCAGGGGCTCACAACTACCGTTGTTGAGCACTTTTATATGTTGCCAGGCACTATAATGAACACTCAGTCTCAGTGAACCCTTAAAACCACCACCACCATTCAAAAGATTTGCAATCACAGGCGATTTGTTTAATACTGCCCCATCTCTGCAGCAGCTGGAGAACTCTGAGAAGCTCTCAAAACTGATGTGATCAGAGCAGTATATAGGCAAGGTCCCTGCAAAAATAGCCATGGAAGTTCCCTGAAGGGAAAGGCTGAGATTGTCTTGGGTGGTCAAAGACTTCTAGTGAGTTTCTCTGTAACACTCCTGATTGTGGATTAGCAGTTGCAACAGCAGTTATGCAAGGGTAGAAATCTGTCGTATGGGGTGGAGGATGAGGGGTCTTCTAGAACGGTGTCTCTTTCCAGCTTAGGAGATTGAGGCTTCTGGTGAAAAAGCAAATTAACTACTCTCAAAACTTACTCTAGTTACTGAGCAGTCCAATGGCCACGACTAAGGGACACTGAAAATAAAAGATAGCAAGCAAAGTAGGGACTTCCCTCGTGGCGCAGTGGTTAAGAATCTGCCTGCCAGTGCAGGGGACACGGGTTTGAGCCCTGGTCCGGGAAGATCCCACATGCCGTGGAGCAGCTAAGCCTGTGTGCCACAACTACTGAGCCTGCGCTCTAGAGCCCACGAGCCACAACTACTGAAGCCCATGCGCCTAGAGCCCGTGCTCCGCAACAAGAGAAGCCACGGCAATGAGAAGCCTACGCACAGCAACGAAGACCCAACACAGCCAAAAATAAAATAAATGAATACACAAATTTAAGGGAAAAAAAAAGAAAGCAAAGTAAAAGAGGGACTTCCCTGGAGGTCCAGTGGGTAAGACTCCATGCTCCCAATGCAGGGGGCCCGGGTTCGATCCCTGGTCACAGAACTAGATCTCTCATGCATGCTGCAACTGAAGTCCATATGCCGCAACTAAGAAGTCCGCATGCCGAAACTTAAGATCCCACAGGCTGCAAGGAAGATTCCGCATGCCGCGACTAAGACCTGGAACAGCCAAAATAAAACATAAATAAATAATAATTTTTAAAAAAGAAAGCAAAGTGAAAGAAAGTACTAGCTGTTGATGTAACCTTGAAACAGCCTTGGTTGTATTAAAGAAAATGGAAGTAAATTACACAAAGAAAAAAAAAGCTGTCTTTGATATTAGGAGAGAACAACTTAAATTTTAAAAATCTGCATAATGGGAAAAACAAGTTAAGTTATTAGCTACTAAAATGAGCTCTTAATGGATCCACCATCTTCTTCAGCCCTCCATTCACCTGTAAGAGAGGGGAGAAGCTCCTTCGCCTGCAGCCATCTGCAGGCCCTAGAGCACCCCAACCTCCCAATTTGACTTCAGCCAGAAGCACCCACCTTGGTAACTGCTGTATTCGCCGACACACTTATGAAAGGTTTCCTCTGAACAAGGGGCTAAGGAGTGTGAAAATCGTTTCAGTAGGTTATCTCAAAGCTGAACTACAAAGGATTGAAGAAAATGTAAATGTTAGCTCTATGTGGCCCAGAGCATGCCTTTAGTAAATACATCCTCCAGATGAGCACAATAGAGCAAATATTGCAACAAACCAAGTCACAGGAATGTTTCGGTTTCCCAGTGCATAGAAAAGTTACGTTTATCCTATACTGTAGTCTATTAAGTGTGCGATAGCATTATGTCAAAAAAGTGTACATACCTCAACTTAAAAATACTTTATTGCTAACTATGCTAACCATCATCTGGGCCTTCAGTGAGCCATAATCTTTTTCTGGTGGAGCGTCTTGCCTCGATGTTGATGGCTGTTGACTGATTAGGTTGGTGGTTGCTGAAGGCTGGGGTGGCTGTGAAAATTTCTTAAAGGTAACAATGAAGTTTGATGCATTGACTCTTCCTTTCTAGGAATTATTTCTCTGTAGCATGCAGTGCTGTTTGATAGCATTTCACCCACAGTAGAACTTTTTTCAAAATTGGAGTCCCTCCTCCCAAACCCTGGTGCTGCTCTATCAATTAATATCCTACATCCTTTGCTGCCACTTCAACTATCTTCACAGCATCTTCACCAGGAGCAGATTCCATCTCAAGAAACCACTTTCTTTGGCTCTTCTGTAAAAAGCAACTCCAGATCCAATTAGCTTTATCATGAGATTGCAGCAATTCAGTCACATCTTCAGGCTCCACTTCTAATTCTAGTTCTCTTGCTATTTCCACATCTGCAGTGACTTCCTCCACTGAAGTCTTGAACCCTTTAAACTCATCCATGAGGGTTTTAAGCAACTTCTCCCAAATGCTTTTATGTTGATATTTTGACCTTTCCCCATCAATCATGAATGCTCCTAATGGCATCTAGAATGGTGAATCCTTTCCATACGGTTTTTAATTGACTTTGCCCAGATCCATCTGAGGAATCACTACCAATGGCAGCTATGGCCTTACAGAATGTATTTCTTAAATAATAAGACTTGAAAATGGAAATTACTCCTTGATGCATGAGCTGCAGAATGGATGCTGTGTTAGCAGGCTAGGAAACAATATGAATCTCATTGTACATCTCCATCAGAGCTGGAGCATTGTCCATAAGCAGTAATATTTTGAAAGGAATCTTTTTTTTTTTTTTTGAGCAGTAGGTCTCAACAGTTGGCTTAAAATATTCAGTAAACCATATTGTAAACCGACGTGCTGTTATCAATGCTTTGCTGTTCCATTTGTAGAGCACAGGCAGAGTAGATTTAGCATAATTCTTGAAGATCCTAGGATTCGGGGAATGGTAAATAAGCATTGGCTTCAACTTAAAGTCACCAGCTGCATTAGCCCCTAGCGAGAGAGTCAGCCTGTCTCTTGAAGATTTGAAGCCAGGCATTGATCTCTCTCTAAATATGAAAGTCCTAGATGGCAACTTCTTCCCATGTAAACCTGTTTCACCTACATTGAAAATCTGTTGTTTACTGCAGTCATCTTCATTAATCATCTCAGCTAGATCTTCTGGATGATATTCTGCAACTTCTACATCAGCACTTGCTGCTTAACCTTGCACATTTGTTATAGAAATAACTTCTTCCTTAAACCTCATGGACAAATCTCTGCTAGCTTCAAACTTTTCTTCTACCACTGCCTCACCTCTCAGCCCTCACAGAATTTAAGAGAGTTAGGGCCTTGCTCTGGATAAGGCTTCTGGATTAAAGGAATGTTGTGGGTAGTGTGATCTTCTTTCCAGACCACTAAAACTCTCCATGTTAGCAATAAAGCTTTCTTATCTGTATGTTCCCTGGAGTAGCGCTTTAAATTTCCTTCAAGAACTTTTCCTTTACATTCACAACTTGGCTGTTAGGCACAAGAGGCCTAGTTTGGGCCTATCTCAACTTTCAACATGCGGTCCTCATGACTTAATCATTTCTAGCTTTTCGACTTAAAGTAAGAGATGTATGACTCTTCCTTTCTTTTGAACACTTAGAGGCCATCGTAGGGTTTTAAATTTGCCTAGTTTCAATATTGCTGTGTCTCAGGGAATAGGGAGGTGGGAGGAGAGGGACAAAGATGGGGGAAGGGCTAGTTGGTGAAGCAGGCAGAACGCATACAACATTTATCAATTAAGTTCACTGTCGTATTATATGGGTATGGTTCACACCCCAAAAACAACAGTAAATTAAAAATCACTGATCACCATAACAAATACAATAATGAAAAAGTTTGAAATACTGTGAAAATACCAAAATGTAAAGAAGTGAGCAAAGGCTGTTGGAAAATTGGTGCTGATAAACTTGCTCAACACAGGGTTGCCACAAACCTTCAATTTGTTAAAAATACAGTATCTGCAAAGCACAACAAAGCAAAGTGCAATAAAACAAGGTATACCTGTATTGACAAAGTTTAGGCTTTTTGGAACATTGGCCGTGGTTAAATTTATACTCTAGTGGTAAGCTTGTAGAGTGGTGTTGAAGATCAATCCAGATGCCAGTTTCTAGAGCTACCACCTTCTTCCCGACCACCAATCTTCATCCAGGAACAGTCACTGCCCTGGCCAGAGGCGAGTACATGTTGAAACTGAGGAATTCAGATGCTGAATATTGACTCAATTAAAGATGTTACTAAAAAAGAGCCAGGATTCAATTAGAGGATATCCCTAGCTAAAGCTTAATAAAAGGAGATGGCTAGAAACCATGAAATATATATATAAAAAACACAGAATAAGTTTCACATGTTTTTGATTATTTGTTATCTCAGTACATGAAATGCACAATTCAGATGATGGGTAGCACTTCACTAATTCTGTCTATGCCTATCCATATTTCTTTTTCACTTCTACTAATAAGCTTCGAAAACTGATAATCCTTTGCTAAAATTAAGAAACCATAAATTTAGAAGCTAAAGGAGCCAGTTTGCTACTAAAGGATTTATCATATGTATTTAACTCCATGACTTCTTTTGGAACAATATACCCAATTTAATATAGGAGTTTAGTTTACATACCAACAGAGGTCAAAAAATTCAAGAATTCCTATCTATTCTTTCCATGAGAAAAATCTCTTTCATCCTAATTAATCTATACAGACTATAATCTCTATCCAGTCTTTATTTCTAAATAAACAAAAATAAAAAACCAAACAAAAAACAAAATCTCACACATGAAAATCATGACCAAAGCAGACTTCAATAACTATGGGGGAAAAAAAAGAAAAAAAAACTATGGGGGAAAAACAGTAAGACTGATTGTACTAAAGGAGAAATTATCCTTTCGAACCCCCAATTTAGAGAAAGCATGTAGCATTCCTATAATAACTAAAATAAATACAAATGACATAAGATAATTCATTTATTATTAAAAATTTGAGTCTAATTCTATTTAATTGGGAGTTTACTGGCAAAAACTCTCTAATAAACATAACTGAAAATATAGCTTGGGGCTATAACAGGAAGTTTTTTTTTTTTTTTTTGTTTTTTTTGTTTTTTTTTTTGTTTTTGTTTTTGTTTTTGTTTTCCGGTACGCGGGCCTCTCACTGTTGCGGCCTCTCCCGTTGCGGAGCACAGGCTCCGGACGCGCAGGCTCAGCGGCCATGGCTCACGGGCCCAGCCGCTCCGCGGCATGTGGGATCTTCCCGGACCGGGGCACGAACCCGTGTCCCCTGCATTGGCAGGCGGACTCTCAACCACTGCGCCACCAGGGAAGCCCAGGAAGTTTTTTTATCAAAGTTAAATTTCAACCGATTCCACTTTGCTGTACACCTGAAACTAACACACTGTAAATCAACTGTACTCCAATAAAAATTTTTTAAAAATAAAAAATAAATTGAATTTAGTCTGGAAGCTTAGGGTAAGAACTTAGCTCATTGTATAGTTTGTGATTTTACCATGAAATATCACTTTAATTCAAATAAATTAGCAGTATTTGGCCTGTAGAGTATTTACGACATTTTCAAAATCTACAAAATGTTCATTTGGGCAACAGCTTTTAAGAAAGTAAAAATATTAAATTCTAAAGCCATAGAAGGTCAGGCTGGATGTATTTTAATTGTGGAGACAAAATTAATGAGATTTTAAACTATCAAATCTACATTTTTCCCTATGAACACAGTCTATATCTATTTCCTGAAAACTATTCTGGAGCTAGTCAACATCTGAGAATAGAAGTATTATTATTCCTATCTTGTTTTAATAAATCAATAATGTTACCTTAGTCAACAACATAGGTAACCTGTATTATGTCAGATATATAAAACTGATACAGAAATTATCTAAAAGCTTTGAAATAGTAAAACTGAAGGCTATATGCATTTGTAAATTAATACCTTTTGGTGGGGAGGAACTAAGGTACTTAAAGATACCATAACATCTTAAAATCTACAATGACAGGGAAAAACTACTAATACTAGCTTTTAAAACTCACAAGTTATAATAATGTAAAACAAATTTGCCATTTTAACTGATTTTCAATATGTTTATACATGTAATATAAATGACAAATATGTGTAACACCGTCTAAAAGAAAACAATGATGTACAAAATATTTGTACTAAATAAAATTATTGCATTTGATGTCATTTTCTTGAAAACTGAAATTACCAGATCCCTACTGATTACCAGTTCAAGTTAAAGGAAATGTGTGCCAATACCAGCTTCTGACAACAAAAATAAGAAGTTAAAGCTCTGCAAGTCTGTCTGATTTAGGTCAGGTAATCATGGAAACAAAAGAATATTTAAAATTATTTATTTTATCATTATGCACATTGAAGGAAAGCATTATAGACCAGCAGAGTTCTTTCCCACCATAAAATTTACACCCATTTAATTAGCTAGAAACACTAGCTTGAAGAGGTACTGATATATTCCATTTGTAATAATTTATCTACAGCAAACAATTGTCTTACAGTTGGAACATGTTGAAGAAAATATTGTCTCACAAGTCTTTTGTGTTCTTTGAGTCTCAATCACCAAGAGTTCAAGGGACTTTGAGAGAATCCTGGTGTCCTGTATGGTCTGATGAATGCATCAAAATCAAGCAGAGTATTTGTATTCTGAAAATACTCTTAGCTCCATACAAATGTTGCTTGGGTTGTGGAGCTCATATTTCTCCCACTGGCACTATGCATCTGAAGGACATTTTGTTATGAAAGTTTCACACCAATTTTGTTTTGTTCCTTCTTCATTAGCCGCTGTGCCTCCTTTTCCATTTTCTTCCTTTGTTGTTCTGCTGCTCTCTTTTCTCTGTCTGCTATCTTCTGCTGCCTGAAAAGAAACATATTCGTATTTTTACTTTTAGAAAACACTACACAGGTAAAATGGCGAATAAATTCCAGAAAGAAACAGCACTGCCCTTTTATTATCAACAAATTTAAGTTTAAAAAGTCTTCATTCTTCTCACTGTTTTGAAATATCAAAGATTTTCAAAAACAGTATATATATTTTTAATCTTTAGAACATGACTTGCAAAATAAAAAAGGTATTATCTCTGTTTTAAAAATAAGTAAAATGGGGGCTTCCCTGGTGGTGCAGTGGTTGAGAGTCCGCCTGCCGATGCAGGGGACACGGGTTCGTGCCCCGGTCCAGGAAGATCCCACATGCCGTGGAGCGGCTGGGCCCGTGAGCCGTGGCCACTGAGCCTGCGCGTCCGGAGCCTGTGCTCCGCAATGGGAGAGGCCACAACATGAGAGGACCGCGTACCGCAAAAAAAAAAAAAAAAAGTAAAATGGGGCATTCAGGTTAAGTGAAATGTCCAAAATCATAAGATTAAGGTTAAGAATCCACATCTCCTGATCCCTCTTCTTCAGATTATTTTCACTAAAACACTACTACCATTGGACCACACCTTCTTTTTGGTACCATTCAGAAAAGCCTGATATTTAGGATTAAATATTGTTATTATAATAGTTAAAAATAGTCAGCTAAAGGATGTCAAGAACACAGATGTACAGAGCACAAAGCAAAGAGAAAATGGAAACCTAAGACATGACTTCCAACTAGAAGCTAGAAATCTATTTAAAGATTTGACTAGTTCTACTAATGAAGGGGCAGAATGGTGGGTATTTACTAATTACACATTATGAAATACCTTCCCCCCAGTACCTCCCTAACTCCACTGATCTAGAATCACTAAACCCCTCTATATTTATTGATTTTTTTAAATTGAAGTAGAGTTGATTTACAATGTTCTGTTAATTTCCACTGTATGGTAAAGTGATTCAGTTATGCATATATATACATTTTTTAAAATATTATTTTCAATTATGGTTTATCACAGGATATTGAATATAGTCTGTATACTATACAGTCGGACCTTGTCATTTATCCGTTCTATATATGGTAGTTTGCATCTGCTAACCTCCAAGTCTCAATCCACCCCCACCCCCGCCCGGCAACCACAAGTCTGTTCTCTATGTCTGTGAGTCTGTTTCTGTTTCGTAGATAGGTTCATTTGTGTCATATTTTAGATTCCACATCTAAGTGCTCTATCTTATTGATTTGTATGGGAAGTGGGAGTAGGAGTGTGGTGATGAAATAGGAGAAAGAAGCACAGAAGTTGGTCCTGGGTCTGAAGGTTTAGGATATGAGAAAGTAAGTCAAGAAGCACACAAAACTGAGGAAGGAAGCTGTAGGGCACAGCTGGGCAGCAGATAGGCAGCACTGGATTATATAGAGAAAAATCTAGTGTGGATTACCCATATGTGGGACAGCTCAAAGCTGGCTATAGTGAGTGAAATGTATATACACTTCTCAATCATACTTACAAATGGGAGTAAGCAGAGGTATGGATGACCAAAATTCAAGAAAGCAGAGAGACTTAGTTTACGCAACATTTTGACCGTCACCATCAATTAACTAAAATTTCAAAAGAATAGTTTTTATAAATCTACTTTTCTCACTCTGCTCTGCTCACTTTCAAGCAAAACTGATATCTGCACTAAAAACATCAAAATGTCTGTGGCAAAAAAAGAAAGAGAAAAAGAATTAAAAAGGGCTGGCTAGGTTACAAACAAATAAGATAATCGAGCTTTGACCTAGCTACTAGCTGATATATAAACATCAACAATTAATATTTCTGGTACAAGAGGCAACTTAGACATTAATGCAGACAAAATATATTTTTCCCGTCCAGATACATGTCTGGAATCACTAAGGTACCAGAATCTTTTTCCTTAATGATACTGATCATAGTACTGGTAGTATTTAAAGTGGCAATGGGGAACAGGCTAGGTTAGAGGCTATGGATTACAGATACACTTTTAAAATTCTCAGTGTTATCCTGAGGGCGGTAACAACATATGGAAGTGTTCTTGGCTCTGCTTATGCAACCTGAAGCAAGAAACATGTCTATTACTGACTAATAGGCTCCCTCTCCCAAGCCGTCATATCAAAAGCACTAAGTTTGAGTTTTTTTGGTTTTGTTTTGCTCAGGGTGCAAGAAGATAGGGTGAAAAAGAAAAGGTTTTTGTACAGTGAATGTTCAGCTACTTGTGAACTCATAAACTCTACAGTGTTGGCATTAAGATTACTGGATTCAAAATGAATAGCTCCTTCCTTTATCATCCTTGTGGTTGATGACACCAATCATCACTAGAATCCCCAAAATGTTCTAAAATACCCAGACTTCTGTATCTATGACTTATCCAAAAGAAACAGAGTAAAAAATAAAAAATGAAAAAATAAGTGACACCTTTTTTGAAATCCATGCAACATAAATGTTTACAATTTTAAAACTATTTCCTTTATACTGAATAATTATCAAGCAGGAACTAAATATTTAAAACTCTCACAAATTTACTAATGTGACCCCTTCCTGTTTAAAAAAAAATGCTGAAAACAGTAAGGATAAGATCAAAAAAAGGTCAGCCTTAACTCCCAGTTATTTAACTACACCCCTTGCTGGTTGTTCAAGGTAATTATAATTTACCGGTAAAGACAGGAAAGGACAACACAAAAATGAAATCAGTTGTTTCGTTAAGATAGTCAAATAAAGAGTAATTCATTTTCTATCCAATTATAAAAGCCATATTTGAAAAAAACACATTGCTATATTTTACTTTATCATCTTGAAAAATGCAAAAGTAATTTAGATACATTTACATATCTGAGTTTTCATCAGTGATGACAGTCACAGACTCTCTCAAGGTAAATTTTCTTTTTGACCTAATGTGGTAGTAGCAAGAATTAAGTTTACTGCTCACAAAAACAAAAAAATAAGAACATAACCAACAAAAATAAACTTGAAAACCTCCAGAATAATATTTTCTGTAGAGCAGGCAGTAAGTATATGACTTATGTTATCTACCTCAGGGCTTTCAAGTACATAAATTGAAGTACACATACAAATGTAGAGTACAATACAAGTTATTTTCAAATAGCAGTGCTATTCACTGCTCTATTCAAATGAGCAGTGCTGGCACTATGCCAGACCACGAGGAAACAAAACTAAAGGTGTAACTTCTGACCTAGAGAACATACATTGTTGTGACTCACATTTCACGGTAGGACAATTTCAAGAGATAAATATATGTTATAGGGAATGAAGTATAAAGCATATAGTTCAATATGGTGTATATATGTAAAAGGTCTCATTCTCCATTAATAAATTATTCTTTTGTATCTATATTGCTTTAAATTGTTGGTTTCTGTGAGGTTTTAATCATATAGAATAGCATATGTAGTCTGAAATACAAAAAAACTATCCCATATTATCAAGGTTCAAATGAGAATGACGAAAAATACATTTGGCAGAATAAGCTTTCTTGACCTTAAATGTGACATGAACAAAACCAGTTCTTCTACTCAGGCTGCAGTGTAAATATTACTCAAATACCTCAGAACTTCTTCGGCTTGCCAGGCCGCATCTTCTTCTTCTTCCCATGCATTGGTATTTTCCTGCCAGGTATCCAAGTCACCTAATTCAGGCTACAATAAAACAAAACAAAGCAAAATTACAATGGTCAAGAGCCATCCTTTTTCCACTCAGTGGTCAAGACAGTATTTTTGTTTAAAAGAATTTATTATTTATTTATTTGTTTATTCATTTTTTTTGGCTGTGTTGGGTCTTCATTGCTGCGCGCACGGCTTTCTTAGTTGCAGTGAGCGGGGTCCACTCTTTGTTGCGATGCGTGGGCTTCTCATTGTGGTGACTTCTCCTGTTGCGAAGCACGGGCTCTAGGTGCACGGGCTTCAGTAGTTGTTGCTCGCGGGCTCTACAGCACAGGCTCAGCAGTTGTGGTGCACGGGCTTAGCTGCTCTGTGGCATGTGAGATCTTCCCGGACCAGGGCTCGAACCCATGTGCCCTGCATTGGGAGGCGGATTCTTAACCACTGCGCAACTAGGGAAGCCCAAGAAGAGTATCTTTTAAAGCATAACTCAGACCTTGTCATTGCCCTGTATCTTCTCCACTTTCTTAACACATCCTATATAGGCTCAAATGATTGCCCCTGGTTTGCCTGGAACTGAGGGATTTCCTGAGACGCATGACCTTCCATACTCAACAGTCCTGGCAAGTCCAGCTTTCTTCCTATTTTATGTTTTAAACGATACTCCTTTTATATTAACTTTTCTTTTTTTGCCTACTTTAGTTTGGAATAGACAAGAATAGAACATTTGTTCTCTCTGTTATCTCTCTTTTCAATAAGAAGAAGGAGTGGCGGGTGAAGGAAAGAGAAGAGACAGACTGATCCCAGGCTGGATTAGAGATGCCTGACTGGACTACTCTGTGCTGGGGAGATGAACTGGAAGAACCAACGTCTCCAAACTAGCATAGTCATCTCCATTTAAGCACAAGTAATTTTCTAGATTTTTCAGAGGCAGTTACTGTCTGGGTCCCAGGCAAAAATGACAGGTCAGGCAAAATTTACTCTTTATTGGAGTACTTCTTCTATATTGTGCTTCCCTTTGCCTGTCTTACTTACTTGATACCACCGGGCTGGCCACACTACCTTCTACTATTCCCCAGGCCAGACCTCTAAAAGTTTACTTTTTCTTTCCACAAACAATGAAAATGCTCATTCTAGAATGTTTAGTTGGGGGGGAAATAATTACATGCATAAAATAACTGGCACCAAGCTGTGAACAGATTTATTATATTCTCTTTTGAGTACTTAGACCTAAAACCGAAATAAAATGTGTTGAATTTTCTGCTCTTAACCATAAATGAGATACAATCCTCTGTTAAAAAAAATTTTTTTTTAATTCTGATTGTATGTTTAATGTAAATTTCTAAAAGTAAACTGGCTAAATCAAAGAAAAGGATTTTCTAAGTCACTAAATGACTCTCTTGAAAAGTTATACCAACTTATTCTCCTGACAGCAGTAGGTGGAAGTCTTGTTTCCTTGTATTTTTGTCAATACGAGTAGGTAATTGCCGTCTTTTCTATCTTTGCTAATATGTTAAGATTTAAAATGGTGTCTTGTTAATTTACTTTGAATTTCTTTGAGAACTAGTAAGACCAAACTTTTCTTCATGTTATCATGTTATGTCTATTTCTTATTTGTAAATTTATCCATTTTTCCACTGAGGTGTTTGACTTTTAGTGTATAAAACATTTAGACACAAAAAAGGTGAAATGACTAAGACCATAAAAAAAAGAGTAACTGATCCTTTAGTAGAGATGGTCTTCTAAGTAAAAAATAAAAGGTTTTAATTAACAGATTTGCTACATTAAAAACTAAATACATCTGCCCATCAAAAACATCCAAACCAAATTATAAAGCCGATAATAAAATTGTAAAAGATGACAGAAAAGAGTTAATACCCTTAGTATAAAAAGAGCTATCACAGAATTAGGAATTCTGTGGATTCCTAATCCACAGAAACTATGAGATAAAAAAAATATTTATTGTTGTTCAAGCCACTAAGTGTGGGGTTGTTATACAACAATGGATAACTAATGTAACCAAGCAGTCAATAATTACTAATCAATAATTAACTAATCAAAACATACTTAAAAGCTAGGGTCTGGGGAGGGGTCTGGACAGTGATGTGTTTTAAAAAGTTCAAAGGGACAATCATCGACAAGAAGACACTGGAACTCACCAAAAAAGATACCCCACATCCAAAGACAAAGGAGAAGTCACAATGAGACGGTAGGAGGGGCGCAATCACAGTAAAATCAAATCCCATAACTGCTGGGTGGGTGACTCACAGACTGGAGAACACTTATACCACAGAAGTCCACCCACTGGAGTGAAGGTTCTGAGGCCCACGTCAGGCTTCCCAACCTGGGGGTTTGGTAACAGGAGAAGGAACTCCTAGAGAATCAGACTTTGAAGACTAGTGGGATCTGATTGCAGGACTTCGACAGGACTGGGGGAAACAGAGACTGCACTCTTGGAGGGCACACACAAAGTAGTGTGTGCATCGGGACACAGGGGAAGGAGCAGTGAACCCAGGGGAGACTGAACCAGACTTACCTGCTAGTGTTGGAGGGTCTCCTGCAGAGGTGGCGGGAGGCGGTGGGTCACCGTGGGGACAAGGACACTGGCAGCAGAAGTTCTGGGAAGTACTCCTTGGCGTGAGCCCTCCAAGAGTCTGTCATTAGCCCCACCAAAGAGCCCAGGTAGGCTCCAGTGTTGGGTTGCCTCAGGCCAAAAAACCAACAGGGAGGGAACCCAGCCACACCCTTCAACAGTCAAGCGGATTAAAGTTTTACTGAGCTCTGCCCACCAGAGCAACAGTCAGCTCTACCCACCACCAGTCCCTCCCATCAAAAAACTTACACAAGCCTCTTAGATAGCCTCATCCACCAGAGGGCAGACAGCAAAAGCAAGAAGAACTACAATCCTGCAGCCTGTGGAACAAAAACACATTCACAGAAAGATAGACAAGATGAAAAGGCAGAGGGTTATGTACCAGATGAAGGAACAAGATAACCCTCCAGAAAAATGACTAAATGAAGTGGAGATAGGCAATCTTCCAGAAAAAGGATTCAGAATAATGATAGTGAAGATGATCCACGACCTCGGAAAAAGAATGGAGGCAAAGATCGAGAAGGTGCAAGAAATGTCTAACAAAGACCTAGAAGAATTAAAGAACAAACAAACAGAGATGAACAATACAATAACTGAAATGAAAACTACACTAGAAGGAATCAATAGCAGAATAACCGATAAGTGACCTGGAAGACAGAATGGTGGAATTCACTGCTGTGGAACAGAATAAAGAAAAGAGAATGAAAAGAAATGATGACAGCCTAAGAGACCACTGGGACAACATTAAACACAACAACATTCGCATTATAGGGTTCCCAGGGGGAGAAGAGAGAGAGAAAGGACCCGAGAAAATATCTGAAGAGATTATAGTTGAAAACTTCCCTAACATGGGAAAGGAAATAGACACCCAAGTCCAGGAAGCACAGAGAGTCCCATACAGGATAAACCAAAGGAGAAACACACCAAGACACATAGTAAGCAAACTGGCAAAAATTAAAGACAAAGAAAAATTATTGCAAGCAGCAAGGGAAAAATGACAAAATAACCTACAAGGGAACTCCCATAAGGTTAACAGCTGATTTCTCAGCAGAAACTCTACAAGCCAGAAGACAGTGGCATGATATACTTAAAGTGATGAAAGGGAAGAACCTACAACCAAGATTACTCTACCTGGCAAGGATCTCATTCAGATTCGATGGAGAAATCAAAAGCTTTACAGACAAGCAAAAGCTAAGAGAATTCAGCACCACCAAACCAGCTCTACAACAAATGCTAAAGGAACTTCTCTAAGTGGGAAACACAAGAGAAGAAAAGGACCTACAAAAACAAACCCAAAACAATTAAGAAAATCGTCATAGGAACATACATATCGATAATTACCTTAAATGTGAATGGATTAAATGCTCCAACCAAAAGACACAGGCTTGCTGAATGGATACAAAAACAAGACCCATATATATGCTGTCTACAAGAGACCCACTTCAGACCTACGGACACATAGACTGAAAGTGAGGGGATGGAAAAAGATATTCCATGCAAATGGAAATCAAAAGAAAGCTGGAGTAACAATACTCATATCAAATAAAATAGACTTTAAAATAAAGAATGTTGCAAGAGACGAGGAAAAACACTACATAATGATCGAAGGATCAATCCAAGAAGAAGATATAACAATTATAAATATATATGCACCCAACATAGGAGCACCTCAATACATAAGGCAACGGCTAACAGCTATTAAAGAGGAAATCGACAGTAACACAATAATAGTGGGGATCTTAAACACTTCACTTACACCAATGGACAGATCATCCAAAATGAAAATAAATAAGGAAACAGAAGCTTTAAATGACACAATAGACCACATAGATTTAATTGATATTTATAGGACATTCCATCCAAAAACAGCAGATTACACTTTCTTCTCAAGTGCGCACGGAACATTCTCCAGGATAGATCACATCTTGGGTCACAAATCAAGCCTCAGAAAATTTAAGAAAATTGAAATCATATCAAGCATCTTTTCTGACCACAACGCTATGAGATCAGAAATGAATTACAGGGAAAAAAACATAAAAAAACACAAACACATGGAGACCAAACAATATGTTACTAAATAACCAAGAGGTCACTGAAGAAATCAAAGAGAAAATCAAACACACACCTAGAGACATATGACAATGAAAACACGACAATCCAAAACCTATGGGATGCAGCAAAAGCAGTTCTAAGAGGGAAGTTTATACCTACACAAGTCTACCTCAAGAAACAAGAAAAATCTCAAATAAACAATCTAACCTTACACCTAAAGGAACTAGAGAAAGAACAAACAAAACCCAAAGTTAGGAGAAGGAAAGAAATCATAAAGATCAGAGCAGAAATAAATGAAATAGAAACAAAGAAAACAATAGCAAAGATCAATAAAACTAAAAGCTGATTCTTTGAGAAGATAAGCAAAATTGATAAACCATTAGCCAGATTCATCAAGAAAAAGGACTCAAATCAATAAAATTAGAAATGAAAAAGGAGAAGTTACAACAGACACCACCAAAATACAAAGCATCCTAAGAGACTACTACAAGCAACCGTATGCCAATAAAATGGACAACCTGGAAGAAATGGACAAATTCTTAGAAAGGTATAACCTTCCAAGACTGAACCAGGAAGAAATAGAAAATATGAACAGACCAATCACAAGTAATGAAATGGAAACTGTGATTAAAAATCTTCCAACAGGGCTTCCCTGGTGGCGCAGTGGTTGAGAGTCTGCCTGCCGATGCAAGGGACACAGGTTCGTGCCCCGGCACGGGAGGATCCCACAAGCCGCGGAGTGGCTGGGCCCACGAGCCATGGCTGCTGAGCCTGCACCTCCAGAGCCTGTGCTCCGCAATGGGAGAGGCCACAACAGTGAGAGGCCTACGTACCGCAAAAAAAAAAAAAAAAAGGTCTTCCAACAAACAAAAGTCCAGGACCAGATGGCTTCACAAGTGAATTCTATCAAACATTTAGAGAAAAGCTAACACCCATCTTTCTCAAACTCTTCCAAAAAGTTGCAGAGGAAGGAACATTCCCAAACTCATTTTATGAGGCCACCATCACCCTGATACCAAAACCAGACAAAGATACTACAAAAAAAGAAAATTACAGACCAATATCACAGATGAATACAGATGCAAAAATCCTCAACAAAATACCAGCAAACAGAATCCAAGAACACATTAAAAGGATCATACACCATGATCAAGTGTGATTTATCCAAGGGATGCAAGGATTCTTCAATATACGCAAAGCAATCAATGTGATACACCATATTAACAAATTGAAGAATAAAAGCCATATGATCAACTCAATAGACACAGAAAAAGCTTTTGACAAAATTCAATACCCATTTTTGATTAAAACTCTCCAGAAAGTGGGTGTAGAGGGAACCTACCTCAACATAATAAAGGCCATATACGACAAACCCACAGCAAACATCATTCTCAATGGTGAAAAACTGAAAGCACTTCCTCTAGGATCAGGAACAGGACAAGGATGTCCACTCTCACCACTATTATTCAACGTAGTTTTGGAAGTCCTACCACGGCAATCAGAGAAGAAAAAGAAATAAAAGGAATACAAATTTGAAAAGAAGTAAAACTGTCACTGTTTGCAGATGACATGATAGTCTACATGGAGAACCCTAAAAATGCCACCAGAAAACTACTAGAGCTAATCAATGAATCTGATAAAGTTGCAGGATACAAAATTAATGCACAGAAATCTCTTGCATTCCTATACACTAATGATGAAAAATCTGAAAGAGAAATTAAAGAAACACTCCCATATACCATTTCAACAAAAAGAATAAAATACCTAGGAATAAACCTGTATGCAGGTTTAGGGAGACAAAAGACCTGTATGCAGAAAACTATAAAACACTGATGAAAGAAATTAAAGATGATACCAACAGATGGAGAGATATACCATGTTCTTGGATTGGAAGAATCAATACTGTGAAAATGACTATACTACCCAAAGCAATCTACAGATTCAATGCAAACCCGATCAAATTACCAATGGCATTTTTTACAGAACTAGAACAAAACATCTTAAAATTTGTATGGAGACACAAAAGACGCTGAATAGCTAAAGCAGTCTTGAGGGAAAAAAACGGAGCTGAAGGAATCAGACTCCCTGACTTCTGACTATACTACAAAGCTACAGTAATCAAGACAATATGGTACTGGCACAAAAACAGAAACGTAGATCAATGGAACAAGATAGAAAGCCTAGAGATAAACCCAGGCGCATATGGTCAACTAATCTTTTACACAGGAGGCAAGGATATACAATGCAGAAAAGACAGTCTCTTCAATAAGTGGTGCTGGGAAAACTGGACAGCTATATGTAAAAGAATGAGATTAGAACACTCCCTAACACCATACACAAAAATAAACTGAAAATGGATTTGAGACCTAAATGTAAGACCAGACACTATGAAACTCTTAGAGGAAAACATAGGAAGACACAACTCTTTGAAATAAATCACAGCAAGACCTTTTTTGATCCACCTCCTAGAGTAATGGAAATAAAAACAAAAATAAACAAATGGGACCTAATGAAACTTCAAAGCTTTTGCACAGAAAAGGAAACCATAAACAACACGAAAGGACAACCTTCAGAATGGGAGAAAATATTTGCAAACGAATCAACGGACAAAGGATTAATCTCCAAGATATATAAACAGCTCATGTAGCTCAATATTAAAGAAACAAACAACTCAATCCAAAAACGGGCAGAAGACCTAAACAGACATTTCTCCAAAGAAGACATAGAGATGTCCAAGAGGCACATGAAAAGCTGCTCAACCTCACTAATTATTAGAGAAATGCAAATCAAAACTACAATGAGGTATCACCTCACACTAGTTAGAATGGGCATCATCAGAAAATCTACAAACAACAAATGCTGGAGAGGATGTGGAGAAAAGGGAACCCTCTTGCACTGTTGGCAGGAATGTAAATTGATACAGCCACTATGGAGAACATTATGGAGGTTCCTTAAAAAACTAAAAATAGAATACCATATGATCCAGCAATCCCACTACTGGGCATATACCCAGAGAAAACCATAATTCAAAAAGACACATGCACCCCCCAATGTTCATTGCAGTACTATTTACAATAGCCAGGTCATGGAAGCAACCTAAATGTCCATCGAGAGACGAATGGATAAAGAAGTAATGATACATATATACAATGGAATATTACTCAGCCATAAAAAGGAACAAAATTGAGTCATTTGTTGAGACGTGGATGGAACTAGAGACTGTCACACAGAGTGAAGTAAGTCAGAAAGAGAAAAACAAATATCGTATATTAATGCATGCATGTGGAACCTAGAAAAATGGTACAGATGAACCGGTTTGCAGGGCAGAAGTTGAGACACAGATGTAGAGAACAAACATATGGACACCAAGCGGGGAAAGCCGTGGGGGGGTGGGGATGGTGGTGTGCTGAATTGGGTGATTGTGATTGACATGTACACACTGATGTGTATAAAACTGGTGACTAATAAGAACCTGCTGCATAAAAAAATAAATAAAATTAAATTTAAAAATTAAAAAAAAAAAAAGGGCTTCCATGGTGGCACAGTGGTTAAGAATCTGCCTGCCAATGCAGGGGACACAGGTTCATGCCCTGGTCCAGGAAGATCCCACATGCCGCGGAGCAACTAAGTCCGTGCACCACAACTACTGAGCCTGAGCTCTAGAGCCCACAAGCCACAACTACTGAGTCCACTTGTCACAACTACTGAAGCGTGCGCGCTTAGAGCCTGTGCTCCGTAACAAGAGAAGCCACCGCAATGAGAAGCCTGCGCACCGCAACGAAGAGTAGCCCCCACTCGCCATAACCAGAGAAAGCCTGCGCACAGCAACGAAGACCCAACACAGCCAAAAATAAATAAATAAATAAATTTATTAAAAACAAAAACTAAGCTTTCTTTGGGTTATTTGTATGGAAATATATTAATATAAATGTTTCAGACATTACATGAAATTCCTAAAAATCTTATATGTACTGGTAGAATGTTATAAGTTATAATCCTAGTTATTACTTTAAAATGTATATCTCAGAAATAACTAAATTTCCTTGTCAATTGTATCATCATGAACTTTCATCAAATCTTTAACCGTGGTCATTTTTAAGTCTTCTGTCATTTACAGACAGTTCTGGGTGTACTCTGATGTTTTTGCAAAAATGTTCCTATAAACGGGTTTCATCTTCAAGGAATTCATGGAAGAGACTAACAAGTACAGGTTTCTGGCAACTGACTATACTGCTGAACTGAATGAATAAGCATTTTCAGAACTCTAATGGAAAACTGATGAATTCATAAAAGTGCTAACAAAAGATCAAGATAAAAAAAATTAATTACATGGGACTGAGTGAACTGATGAAGATGATTTTAATTTTTGTGACTTTCTATTTGAATAAAACAAAAACCCCCAAAAAACCAACATCTACTTACATAAGCAGATTGAACATTAAGCAAGATGCAAGAATTTAATATTTTTCTTCCCTAAGTGCAAAGTAATGGTTTGCGTTTGAGACGTACACTTATTGGTAATCTGGCTATCATTTTATATATTTAGTCACTGCTTTTTATATTGCAGTTCTAAGGAAAGCTTTTAGTCTAGAAAGTACTTTATATATACTTTTGAGTACCTTCGACTTCCATTTCAGACTCCTCATATTCCAAATGTGAACTTGTCTTAATCAGTTGGAAAGGATGTAGAGATTTATGGAGCTAACTTAAGAAATAGAGCACTTCTACTGAGAAAAGAGTTTTCTCATACCAACACTAGATAAAAAAAAGACTTAGTTTGATATAAGAATTTCAGTCATTTATAGGAGAGTTTCCACAATGATTTTTCCCTTTAATTTGTTTCAAATAAATTAAATGTGACATCTCTATATCAATAAAAAAAAAGAAAAAAAAAGTTCAAAGCTGATTCTGATAGCCTCCAAGGTTGAAAATCACAGCTATATACTTTCCTCACTACTTTTGTCCATAGAAGTGTTGTATTTAAGTCAAATCTATTTTAAGTTAAACCACACTTTAAATGTAAATATACTCTACTAGGGAAACAATTCATAACTTACTTAAAAATAACCTGCTATTAAGGTTAAATTTTAGTGGTAATCTCTTTAAAGGTCATATTTTTTTTTTCACACACACACACTGTATTTTATTTTTACAAGAGATAAATAAACTGACACCAAGCATTGTAAATGGATGACCACAACAAAAGCAACGACTGCAATTACCAAACACTAAACACACTCACACTATGTCATAATATTGACATTCAGTCCAGTAATCCTCCACCGTAACAGGTCCTTTACTTTGCAGTGAAAATTGATTTGTATATTTTTTGCCTCTGAGTCCTTGTGGGATTTTTTTATTTTTATTCAAACAGAAAGTCACAAAAATTATAATCATCCTCATCAGTTCACTCAGTCCCATGTAATTTTTTTTTCATCTTGATCTTTTGTTAGCACTTTTATGAATGCATCAGTTTTCCATTAGAGTTCTGAAAATGCTTATTCATTCAGTTCAGCAGTATAGGCAGTTACCAGAAACCTGTACTTGTCACAGTCTTTTCCATGAATTCCTTGACGATGATACCCTTTTATAGGAACATTTTTGCGAAAGCATCAGAGTACACCCAGAACTGTCTGTAAATGACAAAAGACTTAAAAATGTAAAGGTCATATTTTTCAACATTTTTGTCTCTATCTTTTATGTGTACAATGGACCCTGATCTTCATATCTGATATAATTTATAATCTCATAAAAGGACAGGATTGGTAACGTCTCTTGATCTGCTACACCTGTTTCAAAGTCATACAAATACTATGTTCAATTCATTTTAATTTTTTTCTTCTTCTTTTAAGAAAATAGAAATGAAAAAAAAGCTCTTGCCTAGATACCATTAGCATACTTACAGATTGATGAATAAAAGGCATATCTTGTGTAGCTGCTAGTCTACTAGAGAAACCTGTGCTACCATCTGGGATGCCAAAATTTAATGGTTCTCTCTTCTTAATAATGATCTGAAAGATTAATCGAAAGAGAATTATAGGAACATTTTACACATCACTATATAAACACAGACAAATTAACTGACCAAAGCATTTTATAATTATTTAAAATATGTTCTACCTTTCTCCTTTTAAAATTTAAAATGTAAAAAATTTTTTTTTTAAGTCTATATAGAGTACCAAAATTCTTAGGCAATTGTCACACAAATCAGTTGCATACTAAGAAAAATTATATTTCACTTTTTTCTAAAACAATAAATTTTCCTCTTCCTCTTTCCTCTTTCCCTACTTTTCCTGGACCCCCCCAAAATATAATTAGGCATTTTTAGTCACTGTATTAAACAAGAACATGTATCATATCCTACCAGAAGTATAACCAGTTCTCTAAGCATGTGGGTATCTATGAATACATTAACTCTTTCAGGCCAGTAGTATTAGTTTTGTAGCTTAAAAGTATTTTCATTCTAACTAATTTATTAAGGTACTATTGCAATATACTGAGTTCCTATTAAGAGCAGCAAAATAGACTTTCAAAATAAAAGGTACTCATCTACTAAGAAATTCATTTAAAACTCCTTGAAAAATATACCACTTAATGTATTTGGACAACTCAACAAAAACAACTATGATTACAGCATGTAAATGTTATCAGCCTTGAAAATCTAAAAATAAATATACAGATGAAACTGGCTGGAAGCTAGAAGAGGGTGAAAAACCCTATTAGAGAATTGTGGAATAAATAATGTCCTCATTTTATAAGTATATTTATAAAAAATATTTTCTATGCTTGATTGAACAATGGAACTTTAAGTATTTTTTTCTTTTGAAAACAGCAGGATGACTGATGAGGTAGACTGGAATAAAAACATTACAGTATTTGAAAAGGGGGTAAGAGGGTATGAAATAAACCCCCGTTTACCATAGTATGCAGTCAGTGGACAATATCTGTGATTGGTAAATCAAGACATAGCAATATAAGAATACTATATGCAGATATGATGAATAATGCTAGAAGCCCAAACAGAAAAAGTTATGGGTGGCTGCTTTTAGAAAGGAGAACTGGTATGAAGAATAATGGGGCAGAAGTCTATTGCTTTTCTTTTTTTGTTTGTTTGTTTGTTTGCGGTACGCGGGCCTCTCACCGTTGTGGCCTCTCCTGTTGCGGAGCACAGGCTCCGGACGCGCAGGCTCAGCAGCCATGGCTCATGGGCCCAGCCGCTCCGCGGCATATGGGATCTTCCCGGACCGGGGCCAGCAGGCGGACTCTCAACCACTGCGCCACCAGGGAAGCCCTATTGCTTTTCAATATAAGCTCTTGTATATTCTTTGATTTAAAAACAATTTTCAGGGACTTTCCTGGTGGCACAGTGCTTAGGAATCCGCCTGCCAATGCAGGAGACATGGGTTCGAGCCCTGGTCCAAGAAGATCCCACGTGCCACAGAGCAACTAAGCCCGTGTGCCACAACTACTGAAGCCCGTGCGCCCAGAGCCAATGCTACACAACAAGAGAAGCCACCGCAATGAGAAGCCCGCGCACCGCAATGAAGAGGAGTTCCGGCTCGCCGCAACTAAGAAAGCCGGCACACAGCAACAAAGACCCAACGCAGCCAAAAATAAATAAATAAATAAATTTAAAAACAACTTTCAAATGTACATGTACTATTTTGATAAAAAGAAAGGAAAATACTCAGCCGTTGTTCTTTTTCTAATAATTCCCTGCATCTTTAAGTGATTGTCCATATATAACTATATAACTCAAAAGGGATAAAATAAAGTGTGGATGACTACACAAACCCACAACGATTACACTAAGTTCTCAGAGCCTTGCATCAGTTTGATAATGGTTATAAACAATGGAAACTACTTATCAGTTTGTAGACAGCACTAACCTGTGAACTAATCTTTTAAGGTTAGAACTGTATCTTATTCAGCTTAGTCTCCATAGCAGAGACTGGAGTCTAGAACATGACATACAGTACGATTTCTATAAATGCTTAGACACAATTTTAAAAGACTTGGGGGTACAATTTACTAGATCTGTGTCCAGGTCACTTGAATATATAAGCTTCTTTAACATGACAGAAAACACAATTGCTAATTAGAAATAGGCTTTCTAACAAATACCAATTATACTAATTTTAATTATAGGAATCTGAAGAGTGGTTTAATAGCTTTATCTCCAAAAGCACAAATCTTTAACATACTTTCTGGGTTTTCCTTATAGTTGGTGTCATGTCCTTAAAATAGTCAGGTTCCAGTTGTTCTAAAGCATTTTGCTGTGTTGCCACATTCCCATTCCCTCCTTCAATCTTTACACTTGTGGGTGCATCTTCATCCCAGGAAGTCCACTCTTCAACATCTGTCTAAATTTAATTCACCATTTATTAGCAAAATGAGCTTTCTAAAACATTGGTTATTCAAACTTCTTTGACCAATGGGAAAATACAAATTTTATACCACATACCAAAACTAGATGAAAAGTTTAAAAAAAATATTCTATGAGTTGGACTTCTGTTCTACCCATTAAAAAAATACAAACAACAAAAGAAAAGAAAATTTTTTTGCTTTAAAAATTGAACTGACATTAAAACTACAGCCCACAGAAGGAGACTTGGAACTTGCAATCTAACCTTAACCAGGTTTATTGCCTGATAAAATAATAAATAACAACATTCTTTATAGTATTTAAATAAGATAGAGTCCCAAACATAATATTCAACATATCCATGAAGGAACCTGCAAATGAACAATGAAGAAATCTCAACTTGAATGGAAAAAGACAATCAACAGACACAAAACCCAAGATGATATAAATGTTGGAATTATCTAAGACTTTAAAATAGTTATTATAAAAATTCTTCAATAAGCAATAGCAAACACTCTTAAAACCAATAAAAAAAAAGAAATCCTCAGCAAAGAAACAGAAAATAAAGAACAAAATAAAAATTTTAGAATAAAAAAATTTAGTAACAACAATAAAAATCCTGACCCTGACTACCAAATTAATTTCATGACATACTAATAGTCGGCAATCCAGTTTGAAAAATATGGTTCTGGAATGCTTATTCAACATTGAAAAAAAAAATTACCTGCTTAGGAACGGATGAATAATCAACTGTAGTTGGCAAAGTTATTTGGTCTCCACTTAATTTCCGTCCTCTGCCAGATCTAAAACAAAAATGAAATAATTTATTTCAAGAAACTACCAAAACAAGCATGGGTAAAAGCACTACGGACAGTAACTTAAGGCTTATAAGAGAAGGTCTTTTTCAATTTGTGAATTATTTATTTTAATAATTAACAATTGTTAAGATATGAAAAGAAAAATCTGTTAAGATATGAAAAGAAAAGGCATGTATCAAATATCTTTTAAATATTTTAAAAATACTGGACAGGATAACCCAACAGCTTTTTGGCTTAGGATTCAGAATTATAGTCAAATTCAGGAAGAATATAAAGCCAAAAACAAAAACACAAACTGATTTCAAACCATGCTCCTAAGAGTACTGTGAATTCTGTAAGTGAAGCTCTCGGATACCTATCCTGTTTTAACCAGGGTGGCCTGGCTTTTGCTTTACATAGTTGGTTTCTCATTAAGATTACTATTAAGAAGTTTGAAAATCACTGGGTTCAACTATAAACTGTACTCAAGTTTTAAGGATTAATGGGAAAAGTACTATATTAAAGAAGATAAGTATTGTCACAGAGTTGTTAAGAGCATGGGCTATGGAATCTGTGTAAACCATGGTTTTCAATGTTACTTCTATTAATTATGAATCTAGATAGAATTACCTATCTCTCGGCCTGAGTATCCTCATCTGTAAAAGGCAGGTATTCAAACCTACCTTTGCAAGGTTGTTGTGAGGATTTAACTGACATTTAAAATAGCTAGACACTAGACTGTGCCTGCTTTTTAATAACACATTAAAAACTGGTAGCTATTATAAATGATCAGTCACTTGCTTCATTTCAAATAATCTATGAAGCATCTGCTTAGAACTAGTTGGTAAAGTCAGCTAAGTTTAGAAATCATACTTTGTTTAAAGGATGAATAAAAAAAGTAATACAGTCTACTACTAAATTTATGATGTAAACCTGGTATTTTAGAACACATGATCTAGGTTCTTTCTGACAAGAAAAGCTTATTCTAACAAAGGGTCAGTTTTCTTTCAAACTGAACATACAATCAATCCTAAACATATTTACGTTGACAAGAGAAGTTCATAGTGACAACAAAAATGTCCTTAATATTTTTAAATCAAAGGCAGTATCTTATACTAAAAGTAATCTATATTCAACAAAAGTTTTAGAAAATAACAGATGCAAAGAGAAAAGCACCTATAATTTACCACCACTGTTAACACAACTACTTCTTTTTAACCTCCAGCCTCCTGGCATTAATACCCACACTCATCCTGCTTTAACCTAGTTTTTTTCTGGCTATGCTACTTCTAACAATAAATTCAATGCCACTTAATCTTCAGAGTTTTAGTAGCTATAAAATGGCCATTTAGCTTGAGATTACATTTCCTAGCCTCCCTTGCAGCTAGGTGGCTAAGTTCTGGATAATAGGCTATGAACAGAATTGTGTGTAACTTCTAAATCATATCCACTAAAAATAAGAGCTGATTGCCCTCCATTTCCTCTTTTATTTTATCCTACTCTTACTGTGTCGGTACTTTTTTCACAGTACTCCTAGGCCAAAAGAAATACCTAACAATTCCACTGATTAAGTAGCTAGGCCCAAACAATTTAATACTTATGTATGTCCTATCTGCTTAGTAGCCATTAGAAAAAAATACATATGAATTTAAAGGAAAAATAATATGTTGATTTCACTCTTTAATAACCACAATTACTTATTAATGGAATGTGTGTGCCTGTTGGATATTGCACAGCTCCTCAAGCCTTGGATTCACCCTTATTTTCTGTTCCATATTAATTTTGGTTTAGTACTTGCTTTTAATTACAACCTAGCTTTGCAAAGATAGGTCACCCAAAATACAAGTAAACAAAAACTTATCTCAAATATTCAAGAACATCATCAAAACATACTGCAGGATCTAATGTTGCAAATGTGAACTACCTTGAGCCAACAGTTTGTTTAGTGTTTAATAGACACTATCACATTCATTGTGTTTTGTTGGAAAATTTGAAGTATCCTACAGTACCCCATGAGTGTAATGCAAGCCCTGAAGTACCTTGGCATACGGTTTAGGAACTATAGCTCTAGGGTCTGGTAGTATGACAAAATAGAAGGAATCTGAGTCTCTGAATGACTTACTGAAGCAGAAGGACTTATCTACCCTGGACTACCTGTACATTCTGGAATATTATTTAA
This sequence comes from Phocoena phocoena, assembly GCF_963924675.1. NCBI lineage: Eukaryota > Metazoa > Chordata > Mammalia > Artiodactyla > Phocoenidae > Phocoena > Phocoena phocoena. The sequence continues at coordinate 53,431,615 of NC_089235.1, read as the reverse complement.
GAGACAAAAAAAAAAATCTATTCTGTTTGGGGTTTCTCTGTTAAAGTGGTTTTTTTGTTGTTGTTTTTTTTTAACAGAAAAATAACACTCATAATGTAATATGTAAAGAAATACCTATGGGGGCTTCCCTGGTGGCGCAGTGGTTAAGAATCTGCCTGCCAATGCAGGGGACAGGGGCTTGAGACCTGGTTCCGGAGGATCCCACATGCCACAGAGCAATTAAGCCCGTGTGCCACAACTACTGAGCCTGCACTCTAGAGCCTGCAAGCCACAACTACTGAAGCCCGTGTGCCTAGAGCCTGTGCTCTGCAATGGGAGAGGCCACTGCAATGAGTGGTCCGTGCACCACAAAGAAGAGCAGTCCCCGCTCGTTGCAACTGGAGAAAGCCTGCACACAGCAACAAAGACCCAATGCAGCCAAAAATAAATTAAAAAAAAAAAAAAAAAAAGAAATACCTATGCCTAATTCCACCTAACCATCTTAAAATATCCTGATAATAAAACAATTATGTACATAAAAACTTTCTGATGATTACAACAATGAAAGTTAGTTTATCTCTGAAATTCTATAGTACTAAGAATGTTATTTTAATGGAAGATGTAAGAATTTGAAAGAAAAGAACTGAACCTCTACTTTCTAGATTTGAAAAAATATATAAAAATCTGAAAAAAATACTAGAGATTAATAAATGAATATTGCAATCAAGATATTTAGCTTAAATATAGTATGTCCTGCCTTTTTGTAGTTACAAAGGTATCTAAAATCAGCAAGAAGATAACCAGGTCAATTTGAACATAAAATTTCTTTACCTGCATATTAATCTCTTTAGGAATGAGAATACTGTTGCTAGGCAGGTACAAACTTTAAATAACCGAAACTGTGTGATAGCCATGGTGGGAATCAAAACCTGTGGAAAAAAACACAAAAATAAATGCATTAAGGTGATTTCATAAGCTATACTCATGTTCTGAAGTCAACCTGAAAAGTCCTACTATGAACTGTAAAAATCAGACATATTTTTTACTTTCCTTTAGAAAGTACAAATATAACACAGTAAATTTAAAAATTAAAATGTAAATCATATTGACAAGAAAGTTTTGAAGAGTTTTGAATAGTTGGGAGGAAAAAAAACCTTTTCAAACTACTCTTAGAATGTTTTTTTAAATTGTACTTAAATCATCTATTTACAATGTATTTATAATTTTTCTATTAAAAAATGAAAAATCAAAAAAGTATAAAACAGTATATACTGAGTCTTCTGCACCTTTTGAAATCTGAATCATATGAACATATTAATACTATTCAAAATATATAAAACTTTTAACTTCTAGATAGATACATTTTATCATACCCATTTTGTAGATGAGGAAATTAAGACAGGTCAAATAACTTATGGGCACATAGCTAATAAACTGGAAGTGAACTGTAGAGATCATCTAGTCCAGTAGTTCACACATATTTAAAGAAATAATGATAACTGGGCCCACCCCTAGTAAATCAATTAAATCATATTCTCTGAGGGGTAAAGTCCAGTTATAGCTAATAAGCCAACAGAGAAGATAGAAAATACTCAATAGAAAAGGTAGCAGAAAACAAGGTAAAGGGGAACAAATATTAGATGGAACAGCAAATAGCAAGAGGATAGAATTAAATCTAACTGGAGCAATAATCTCATTAAATGCAAATTTAAAGCCAGAGATTGTTAGATAGGATAAAAAAAGGAATTATATCATTACACGCTGCCTGCAAAAAATGTACTTTAAGTATAAAAACACAAATAGGTTAAAAGCAAAAGGATGACAGAAAAATATACCATGCTAACACTAACTGAAAGAAAGTTAAATTGACTATTTCAATGTCACAGAGTAGATTTTTAGGGAAAATAATATTAGCAGACATAAAAATGTTCATTTCATAGTGATAAAGGGGTCAGTTAATCAAAAGTACATAAGAACCCAAAACACATGTCCCTAATAACAAATTATGCCAATATCAAAAAAGAGAGGTGACATTACTAGAGAGCCTGCAAATAGAAGAGTATATTGAGAAAGTATTATAACTTTATGCCTATATTTGACAAGATGAAATGGACAAATTCCTTGAAAGAAACAAGTTATGAAAGCACAGCAAGAAAAAACAGATAACCTGAAAATCTCTGTATTTATTAAAGAAATTGAATTTGTAGTTAAAAATCCCCCAAGCCCAGATGGCTTCATGAGTGAATTCTATCAAATACTTAAGAAGTAATACCAATTCTACACACACTGCCAGAAAACTGAAGGAGAGGGATTTTTTATCAACTCACTCTTTGAGGCTACCATTACACTGACACTAATCTAGACCAAAGACATGATCAGAAAAGAAAACTAGAGACCTGTATCTTATGAACAGACACAAAACTCCTTAAAAACAACCAACGAGAAATAGAAGGGAACTTTCTCAACCTGACCAAGGACATCTATGAAAAACCCATAGTAACATGAGACTTAATGGTGAAAAACTGGACACTTCCCACCTAAGATTATGAACAACATAAGCACATCTGCTTTTGTCACTTCTGCTTAACACTGTAGCAGAGGTTCTGGCCAGTGCAATCAAGCAAGAAAAGGAAATAAAAGGCATTCAGACTGGAAAGGAAGAAGTAAAACTGTATCTATAGTCTATGTAGAAAATTCAATGGAATCTATAATCAACTGTATTTTTATGTTAGCAACAAATGATCACAAACTAAAATTTTTAAAAATTATAAGAGTACAGAAAATATAAAGTACTTAGGGACAAATCTAATGAAAGACTTATGTATTAGAAACTACAAAATATTGATGAGAGAAATTAAAAGACCCTTATTAACTTAAAGATCTTTCATGGCTCAAAGACTTGATACTTTTAAGATATCAAATCTCCCTAAATTGAACTACAGATTCAGTGAAATCCCAATCAAAATCTCAGCAAGCTTTTTTCTCTAAAATTTGATAAGCTAATTCTAAAATTCATATAGAAACGTAAAGGACCTATAATGGTCAAAACAATGTTGAAAAAAATCAAAGCAGAAGGGCTAATACTACCTGATTTCAAGATTCATTATAAAGCTACAGTAATCAAAATGATGTAGTACTGGAGTCAAGACTGATAAATAGATCAATGGAACAGAACGGAAGGTATAGAAATAGACCCACAAAATATGAACAACTGAAATTTATGAACATGTGAAGGCCATTCAGTGGAGAAGGGACAGTCTTTCTGACTAATAGTGCTGGAAAAACTGGATACCCATATGCCAAAAAAAGCCACCAAAACCCCAAAACCTTCAATCCATATTTCACACCATTTACAAAAAGTACTCAAAATGGACCACAGATGTAAATATAAAACCTAAAACTAGGACTTCCCTGGTGGTGCAGTGGTTAAGAATCTGCCTGCCAATGAAGGGGACATGGGTTCGAGCCCTGGTCCGGGAAGCTCCCACATGCCACAGAGCAACTTAAGCCCATGCGCCACAACTACTGAGACTGTGCTCTAGAGCCCGCAAGCCACAACTACGGAGCCTGTATGCCACAACTACTGAAGCCCATGCACCTAGAGCCTGTGCTCTGCAACAAGAGAAGCCACCACAATGAGAAGCTTGAGCACCACAAAGAAGAGTAGCCCTCGCTTGCTGCACTTAGAGAAAGCTACGAGCAGCAATGAAGACCCAACGCAGACAAAAAAAACAAAAACTAAAACTACAAAACTTCTAGAAAAATAAAATTGGACAAAATCTTTGTGACCTGGGTTAGGCAAATATTTTTTTAGATACGATACCAAAAGCACAATCCATAAAAAAAAAAGGATAAACAGGGCTTCATCAAAATTTAAAACTTCTACAATTCAAAAACACTGTTAAGGGAATAAAAAGACAAGCCACACAGACTGGAAGAAAATCTTTGCAAAGCACATATCTGATAAAGAACTTGTATCTGGAATACATAAGAACCTCTCAAAACTCAGTAAGAAAACAACTTAATTTTTTGAAAATGGGCAAAAGGTGTGAATAGACACTTCACCAAAGAAGATATACAATGGTAAATAAGTACATTGAAATAATGGTCAACATCATTAATCATCAGAGAAATGCAAATTAAAACAACACTTATTGCTCGCTTTGGCAGCACATACACTAAAACTGGAACGATACAGAGATTAGCATGATCCCTGTGCAAAGGTGACACACAAATTCGTGAAGCGTTCCATTTTTTTTTTCACTTTGTTATACAGCAGAAACTAACACAACATTGTAAAACAATTATACTCCAATAAAGATGTTAAAAAGAAAAACACTTAAAAACCATTACACACATGTTAAAATGGCTCAAATTAAAAATACCAAGTACTGTCAAGGATGTGAAGCAACCATAACTCTCATACACTGGTAGTGGGAAGGTAAAATGATACAGCCATTTTGGAAAACAGTTCGCAGTTTCTTACAAAGTTAAACCAACATGCAGCATATGACCCAACCATTCTACTCTTAGGAATTTACCCAAGATAAATGAAACCATACACCCATTCAAAAACGTGTTGTTTTTGAATAGCAGCTTTATTTTATTTTAAAATTTTTTTTTATTTTTGCGGTACGTGGGCCTCTCACTGTCGTGGCCCCTCCTGCTGCGGAGCACAGGCTCCGGACGTGCAGGCTCAGCGGCCATGGCTCACGGGCCTAGCCGCTCCGCGGCATGTGGGATCTTCCTGGACAGGGGCACGAACCCGTATCCCCTGCATTGGCAGGCGGACTCTCAACCACTGCGCCAGCAGGGAAGCCCAGCAGCTTTATTTTTAATAGCTCCAAACTGGAAACAACCCAAATGTACATCAACAGGTGAATGGATAAACAAATTGTGGTATATACATATAAAAGAACACTACTCAACAATAAAAAAGAATGAACTACTACTGCAAGCAATAGCATGGATATATCTCAAAACAATTAAGCTGAATGAAAAGAAGCCAGACAAAAAAAGAATATATACTATATGATCCCATTTATTAAAAAAAAAAAGCTCTAGAAAATACAAACAAATCTCTAGTGACAGAAAATAGATCAGTGGTGACTTGAGATGGGGCAGGAAGGGGTGGGAAGGATGAAGTACAAAGGAGCATGAGTACTGGAGGTACTGGATATACTTACTATTTTGACTGTGGTGACGGTTTCACAGGAGTGTATATATTAATCAAAACTGATAAAATTTCACATTTAAAAAATGTGCAGTTCATTTTGTGTCAACTGTAGCTCAAAAATCTAGTAAAAACAATCTAATAAGACATTAAAAAAACAGTATTATGTCATGAGTTTTCAGATTCTGATTAGAATCTTAAAAGAAGTCATTAATACCATTATTTTATATTGATTAGTTGCAACTATGGAGAGCCAATTTTCAGTAGGAAACTAAGTCAATTAGTGACAAGAAACATATTACAGAATTTCTCTAGGAATGAACTCTGATTTCACAGCAGCATTTCAACATACCATAATAGCTAACTCTTACTCTAATACAAGCTTTCTTAGTGCTTTACATGTCATAACTCGTTTAATGCTCAGAACAACCCTATGAAGGACTGGAGGTAAGTACTATTTTATTCCTATTTTAGATAGGGAAACCAAGGCACAGAGTGGTTAAGTAAGCTGCCCGAAGACACAGAGCTGTTAAGTTACAAAAGTGGAATCTGAACCCAGGTAGTCTAATGATTGAGTCCTAAAAGATCACACTCATACTGCCTCCCTATGATTAAATCAAAAGATATGATTTATATAAAAGAAATGCTAAGGAACTGGGAACTAGTTAAAGCCGTGGCAACCACAGGATAAAAAAAATTCTCAAAAATGGCAAAACAGGTATCATTTTGCTAGCCTTTTAAACATGGTCATTATTTCCAAATATTTCTTTACACATTTTAGTCACCTATACCATATATGTACTACATATATTATCCTAACAATCACTAATTTAAATATTTCTTAAAATGAGTTTTGGCATAAGTTAGAGTTAAATATATTAAGTAACCATAAGTTTTTTCATTCAGAGACTCAAAATAAATACACAAGAGGTAAAAGGAAACTAAAATTTGTTAATTCATGAGAGATGGTTATTTTTCCAGTGTAGAGGTAGAGTAGATCACATGTTAAATCAAGTCACAAGAAATTACAGGTATGTACACACACACACACACACACACACACACACACACACACACAGAGGAATGATGTTTCTGACAATGGAATTTTATGTTTTAGCTTTTCCTTGCCTTTCATCTGTCAAAGGAGGAAAATTACTGAGTAAGCATTTAGAATCATGACTCTTATGTTGGGGTAATTTGAATATATCAATGTATCATCCAACTTCTTAGCTTTCTCAACTAGCAGACTTAAGATACACTGAAGTTAACTTTTCTGTTCAAGGTGAGGCAAAAACCAATAACAAAGTCACAACTAAAACTTATCCTACTCCTAGGCCATCAGTAGAAAGTTTCCAAGCAATCATTATAGTCGGTTAACACCAATATTTGGAGTAGAGTGATTCCATAAAACAAAAAAAGAAAACATAATTTAATATTTTTTTCCAAAATAAGAAAACATCAACAGTATATTTGGACTTCAGTTCTATACATATTTACTTAAAAGGGAATAAAATGTAACTTAAGTAATAATGATCATGGAGCCAAATTAAAAAGATAGCTGTATGTTCCATCTACGCAAAACTGAGATGCTGACTTTTATTTTAAAATTATCTTATATGGATATAAGATAAGCAATGAAATTTAAAATATAACATAAATATTTAAATCTCCCTGGATAAATACACCATCACTGTACTAATATGCTATTTTAAAAAGTATTTCAAGTGGATTAAAGGAGAGAGCACTGCTTTGCTTTCAATTACTAGATATGAGCAATAACCTCCTAAAGTCTTGAAAAGAGCATGTAATAATTTTCTCAACTAGTAAGATATTACACTGACTGGTTAAAAATTACATAATAAAAGATGGTGTTCACCTCTGATTGGGGGGGTGGTATAGAAGCATGAGGGAACTAAGGTCTGTATCTCAATTTGAGTGGTGGCAACACCAGTTTATTTTACTGTATACACTGCTTGTGTACTATACCTTGATATGAAAGTTCAAAACAAAACAAAAATAATAAAAGCGAAACAAAACCAGAAAGCAAGGAAAATGCAGTTAACTCTTGCAGTACCTGATCCTAAACTGCTCTGTAGAGCCACTATTGCCAATCCCTTCTAAAGAAAGGCAAAACACTTTCTACTCCTAGGGTTAGAAGGGTGTAAAGGGCGAGTAGACTCTTTTCAGTAAGAAGAGTTCCAAAAGGCTCCCTTAGCAATGCTCATGCATTTTGTACACGTGCAGGTTGTATTGCCATACGCGTTGAATGATTTTCTGAACGCCTATGCCTGGAGTTGGCCTACTAACTGAGAGGATGAAAAGAACGTGACTCTAAAATAAACTGAACGAAGAAAATATTAACAATTTCACTGTTCAAGTAACTAAAATATTTCTGTCAAAAACATCCCCAAACAGCAATTTAAAAGGATTCAAAAAATGCAACGTTTTTGACTCCTCCTTTCTATTATCCCCTTACATGCAAACTGCCAAAAAGACCTAATTCCATTTCCTAAATACTATCCACATTCTTCCCTATTTCCACTGCAATCTCCCTAGCATAAGCCTTTATTACTTCTTGCTGAACTATTGCAAAGTCTTTTTAATTGCAGTATTTTTCTCTTACTGCACCTATATTTTCTATTTTGTACCATAGTTATTTCTATATATTGTATTCATCCTGTACAATCCTTCCCATGAGGATCTTATTCATCTGTTACCTCCAGTTACTACTTGCAAAATAAGACGTGAAAGAAAGGTTTGATTGCTTCAGTACGAGCAGAATGATGTGAACAATTAAGGTGATGAACAAAAGCTTCATTTTAAAGCTAATTTGTCAAAATTAAACTCTCAACCAAAAGAAAGCACACTTCCCTAAATGAAGATTTAGCCTAAATTTTCAGAAAAATTATAAACAAAAAAAGAGCTAGAAAAGAGACCGTAGAGCATGTGGCATTAGGGAGAAAAGGGGAAAGAGTTGAGGAGATACTCTATCAGGATGTTTTGAAGGGAGAAGACATTTAATATTTAAGGACTGGGGAAAAGAGTCGGTCTCAGGATTTACATGAATGAAGAGTTGAGAATAAGTTTCATATAAAGGCTTGGTAACAACGGTCATCGCTCTGCCACAAATATTGCTATGTGTCATTGTTCAATAAGTATTTCTCAACTTGAATGACTTTAATGGTAACTAAAAATAAAATTTAAAGTTTTGTTCCAACAGTAAATCAGAAAGTGGGACTATTATTGACACCAGAATAGAATTCTCTCCCTAGCAATTAAGAATATCCTCATTCTGTGGAAAAGTTGCTTTTGTGATTAATAAAAGAGAAAAACTAATATTCACTGACTAGCTACTATGTGCCAAGCACTACTTAAGTATTATCTCACCAGAAAACCATCTTATGAGATAGATATTATTGCTCTCTTTTCATAGAATTGAAGCAGAGCATAAGCTCATGTTTCCATGTTCCCACACCCAATGATCTAGATTCATATCTAGGTCTATCTAATTCAAAAGCCAAGAATACCTCACTAATAATAAACATTTTTAGTAATTCAGTGATGGTATTATAATTTCCAAGATAAATTTTCCTACCAACTGCAACTGAAATGGGGGAAAATGCAATCATGTTAACCATCAAGCAACACTTTTGATTTTATCAATTACACTGACTTGAAGGCAGGAATCAGTTCTTTGGGACCCATATTTACTTAATGTTCCAATTCATTTCTGTGTGTGTGTGTGTGTGTGTGTGTGTGTGTGTGTATCACACACACATATATTTAGCACCTACTATGTAACAGATACTACCCCGGGTGATGGGAAACACTACTGACCCAGTACACAGAAACCCTGTGTATGCTGCTCAACTGTCACAAACCAGTGACGATGCAAGGAACTAGGGAGGCAGGGCCCCATCAGTCTTGCTCAGTTGGTATTTCTAGGTCTTAGCCAATGCTAAGCACATTGTAGGTACTCAAATATTTGTTGAACGAAGGGAAATTATCATTCCTTGAGCACTCAATATAGTTCTAGACAATGTACCTTCTATGGCCTCACTGGAATTCTAAAGACAAACAAAGGAGGTGAGTTTCACTATTCCCATTTAACAGATGAGGCTCAACTGCCAGTGAAGTTCACATTCACTCACCCATAAGTTAAAGAGACTGACCCCAAAGCCCAGGCTCTTCCCACACCACATCCCATTTAAGAAACCTCTTAAATTTTACACTCATTGCCTCAGTTGATTTTTGAAACGCTCTCTAGGTCACCAATCTGAGAAGTACACATCTTAAGCTACTTGCATTTTTACTGTCGAAATACTTTCTAGAACTGAGAAATGCTAATATAATCTAATTTTAAAATTAAAGTTTCCTTAAAAATTACTACAAAAATACAAAAACTTGAGATATAGCCGAAATAAGGTTCAGAACCATAAAGCAACCTACCCTCAGCGCTTTTGGACAAATGACATCTCTAGGAAGTCAACAGGAATGACAGCTTGGCTGTGTCAAGTGAAAAAGATTCACCTACAATTTTTAAAAAAATGCATTAGAAACTGAAAGATTAAATGTATCCTTCCTCCCTGTAATTCCATGTAAACTGCTGGCGAGATCTTTTCAGTAGAGTCACTATCTCACAAATTGTTAAATAAGCCAAGCCAAAATCTATGTTGGTACACACTAAACAAGTCACTAATTGCTGTATTTCTAAAACTATATTTTTGAATGTTTTTAATACCAAAATTTGAAACACCATATAATCTAGTACAGTACAGAATATCCTCAAATTAAGTTTGTAAATCTCTGAAGTAGGTTAAGGTATATCACAAGGCTCCAAAAATAAAACCACCTGACCTCACTTAAATTTGAAAAACCAAAGTTCGGTAGCGGCAAGAGAAGGGGAACTAGAAGTAGAACGTGAGAGCGGGCGAACACTGGACCATCTAAGGCAACTCAAAGTCAGGCCCTCAAATACCACTGAGGCTCTTACAAAGGCAGAGTAAAGTCTCCTGAAAGGCTCAAAAGGAACGAGTTTCATAACTAAAATGTTTTAACTTCAGATTACCCACTTGAAATAGTCTGATAAAAAAAAATCATACCCACTGTACAGATGCGAAAAACAACAGGAGCGTTTCCAGGTTGCACAATCCGACGCCATATGTACGGCGTTTGGTGAAAACGCTCTCAATTGCTCCAAGTGGGTACCAAGTGGACTGGGACTTGGATTTTAGAAAAATCTGCTTGGGAAGGAGCAAGGCCTGTAGAGGAAGGGCAGGAAGAACGGGCAAATTTCCCAGTGGGGGACGAATCTGGGGACCTGGGAATTCCGGTTGGAGCCCCGCAGCACGGTCTCCCACGCGTGAGCCCGCATGGTGAGGGCTGCACGCCCGGGGCCCGCTCCGGGTCGCGGTTCCCTCACCCCAGAGGTCACCCTGACCCGGAAACAGTACCATAGAGTGGCAGTCGGCCTCGGTAGGGGGAAACCGGGTGGAGGGCCGAAAAGGAAGGTGGGAGGGCGGGAAGTGCGGGGCGGAGACGAGGGCTAACTGGGGAAGGGCAGAGGACACCACCCCGCCAAGACCCGTGTCCGGATCGGGATGGGGGTGGGGGAGGGAAGCCCCTCGAGGGCGCGCGAGCCGCACACACTCACCTGCCCCTCCCCCTCCCCGCCCGCCCGGCGGAGGCTCCGAGCTGCCGCGGGCTGCGCGCGCACACAGGGCGCGCGCACGCGCGCTGCCGGTCGCTTCCTCGAGCTTGCGCTCCGCCGGTTCAGTCCCAGCCCCGCTCATTCAAAGCCGGGCGCGCGCTCCGTCTCAGCCGCCGCTGCCGCCGCGCAGCTGCCATAGTCGCCCTCCCGTCGGGAAACCCTCCCCCAGTCCCACCTCCTGCCTCTCCTTAGCCCTCGAAGGCGGCTCTCAGTAGTCCCAAACTCTTGTTTCCGCACCCCGCCCCAGGTCCTGTCTGGCCCAATAGGCGAGAGGCTGCGGGTCCGGCGTCGGGGCTGAGAGCCAATGAGCGTTGGGGGGCGGGGTGAGTGGCGGAGGCCGGCGTGGCAGCTGCCTGGGCTTGGTCTAGAGTAGGATTTTTGTGACCGTTGCTGGCTATACAGACTGTTTTTTTGCTGCGTGTCTGGGTTCGTCCCGTGTTGCTCTAGTTTCTATACACAGTGCCTCCGCTCCAACCATGCCCCCTTTCCGTAAATCCACAGAATCCCCCTACCAGATGGGACCAAGAGAAATACGTGTTTAGATTGCAAAAAATGAGGGAGTCGTAGCTGTCTCAAAATGATGGATCTGGCCAGATCTCAATCATTCCACAACTTTAGGGGTGCGAAGCGCTGAGTTTAATTCAGAATTTAGGCTCCTGCTGGTAATTTTTGATTGAATTTCCTTTAACTGGAAGTTAAAAAGTGGCACTTCACTGTGTCCCTGCATTTGTTCCTGGCTTACCGAGCTAGCCACTCTTCCAAATTAAGGTGTTCTTTTTCTATGGTTCTGTCTTTGAAGCCTGATTGTTTTTTGTTTCTTTTCATCCTGTATGCTGTTAAAAGGCTAGGATCCTTTGCTATTGTGGGTAAGGGGCCCTCAGAAAAGTATCTGCTCCACTGTTGTAAAGTGACTGGTGAGGGAGGTTAGAAGTTTATATTGGTCAAAGACTGAAAGCTGTTCATGCAAATTGTTCCTCAACCAGCCTTTTTTTTTTTTTTTTAACCTCTTTTTTGGCTACAACTACCTTCGTTCTGTCACCCTGACCAGCACTTACCTACCCACTTAAATTTCCAGTACCTCCACCCCCTCCCCCCACCCCAGTCTATACCACATTTCTATTAACTTGTTTATCCTCAGGAGGGGAAGAAAAAGAATGTTTATTACTTTGCTCTGGAATTATTCTGTGTAACCTTGGATAAGTTATTATACCCCTAAACTTCAGTTTCCTCATCAGTAAAGTGGCCATAATAGTGCCTACTTCATGGCCAATGCTTACAAAGCTCTTAGGGCAGACCCTGGTGCATAGCAAGCATTCTTAAATAAGAGCTGTTACTGCCTGCTACTAGTACTACATTACTACTAAATCATTCCCAGTAACTACAGCTCCCTAAGTCCACTCGACCCTCCACAGTCCCTTAAACACCTGTTCTAGCCCTTAAACTCTTCAAATGCCTAAATTCCAATAATTCAAAATTTCTAGAATTTTTTTTTTGATTCCCAAAATCAAAAATCCAGGCTAGTTTACATCTTGATATGAGCATGTTTTCAAAATGCTTTTCCTTAGTGATGTGTATCTTTGTTTCAAGTTATTTATTATATCCCTATGGTCTTTTCTTCCTTTTCTTTTTTAATTATTCCTCAGTTTTCTTTATTAAATTTTCCATTTGCAAATGAAACAAAAGGTACATATTTTTCCAGAAACAAAGTGAATACTTGTTTTCCAGCACAACAACAAAACAAACAGAAAGCTTGCTAAAGACTGCAAACTTAAAATTTAAGAATACCTATAAAAGAATACTTAAAAATCATCTTTAGGGCTTCCCTGGTGGCGCAGTGGTTGAGAGTCCGCCTGCCCGATGCAGGGGACACGGGTTCGTGCCCCTGTCCGGGAAGATCCCACATGCCGCGGAGCGGCTAGGCCCGTGAGCCATGGCCGCTGAGCCTGTGCTCCGCAACGGGAGAGGCCACAACAGTGAGAGGCCCGCGTAACGCAAAAAAAAAATAATAATAAAATAAAAATAAAAATCATCTTTAGTTGTTGAGTAGTAATCCCACAGTTGGGGATCATAAGTGCCAATAATTTGGGGTCTTGCTTGGGGACCACTCTTGGCAGTGTGCAATTTGCAGTCCTGTTCTCTGCCCAAGGCTTGGGTGGAGTGGGGGGGAGGACCACCAAATGTCAAGTGGGAGGGGCATAAGGGATAGAACCTGATATATGAAATATTTCTTTTTGGATTGCCTCTTTTTCATGGGGTACAGTTAATTATACCTGCTCTGTGTCAGGACCATTTTGCCCACTTTAAGTCTTCTGATTTGCCTGCCCAATCCCCAATCACCAGCTTGATTATTTTCATTCTATCAGCTTCCAACACACCACTTAACTCTCACAGTTCAAAGCCTGGATAGGCTTCCTTGTTCTGAATTCTCTAGCTGGCTCTGGAGAATAGTGTCTTGTCAACTGACCTCCCATCCCTGCCTGGGAGGTAGGGCAGACCTTGCAAACACAGCCCAGGGCTTCCAGGTCTTTCCCAACTCAGTTCCCTGGCTTTTCACTGAAGGGATGGTTTTTTCCTTAAGCACAATCTTAGACCTGCTGTTCTGACTTGGACATTAGTGGCTTTTTATGATGAGCAGCTGTTCACGGTTGAATACGGATCGTAAAGTCACATTCATTTCTTGATCAAGCAAAACAAAGCCTTGTAGCTTATAGAGTGACAGTTTTGAACAGATACATTTGAAAGCAAAGGATTATCTGGTGATAATTTTAATGGATTGATTTATTGATCTTTCTTTTCTAGAGAATTTTGCTTGCTTTCAAAATAGTACATTTTAATGTTATGGAAAACCATAATTTATTTCTTAATATCCATAATCACCATTTAATAGTTAGGATCAATTGCTTAATAGAGAAACCAAAAACCCTGAAGCAGCTTTTTAATTTCTTTTCTATTAAAAGAAAATTAACATTCTGTGAAGGATTTAAATAAATATGTTTCATCATTATTTCTATAGCATATCTTCAATTAGTAGTAATTTTTATTGCTAAATACAGGAAGACTCAAGGTTTAAGAATAATTAAGAGTTAACCAAGTCCCTTCAGAAGATGCCTGGATAGGAATGGAGAAAAATAATCCATGTCTTATTTTCAGAAATGGATTCATATGAAAAAATGGGGTGAACTCGCCATTATTATGTTTCAGTAGTGAGGTTCAACAGTGTAATACCTCTTGGCACTGTCCATATTGTTATCAGAGCTATAATATAATTCAGCTATATTATGAGTTAAGTAGACTTGATCTGAGCGGACCTGGCATTAGCAATCTAATGCCATTTACTATTTCTAACAGTAAATATGATTCATTCAACCAATATAACATAACAGTTTATAACATGACTAACATGTGAATTGAAAACTTAAAGCAACACTGAATCAACAATGAAAGCTTACTCCATTCAGCTATAGCATGATGGACATCATGGCTTTGATCTTGAACAAGTTTGAGCCTTTTCTCACCTGCAAAATCAGGCTAATAATTCCTGCCTTATGGATTTATTTGGCAAAGTAAGTGGCATAATGTACCTGGAAATGTGTTGGAAACAAAGCAATAAAATCAATGAAAGCTCTTAGATGTACAGGTTTATCCTCTTCAAGTCCCTGAATGTTCTTTTAGCTCACAACAAGGAATAGTACTTCTAAGGAAAACAGAGGTGAATTTTGTGTCATCAGCAAGCAGAAATAGACGTATTTATTAGTAACACGTTAAAAAGGGGAAAAGAGGAAGGAACACTCAACTTTGAAGCTGTGCTCTGAGTTCACCCCCCACCTCCTTTGCCTCTTTGCTTTAAAGATATAGGGTGAGAGAGCAGCTATTAGAACAAAAGCACCTACAGCCCTACCCTTCCCTCTTCATGCTGTTTCTCACTACTCACTGGATATTTTTCTCAAAATACTATCTGTTGCCAAATTTCGTCCATTTTTTCTTCTCAGTGTCTATTATTTTAGCACACCAGGATTATCATAATGATCTTTGATCCTCTAGTTCAGCTCAGTACGTCACCGCGTGATTAACAGAAATATTTTTCAAGCACATACTTCTTCATGCTAACGCTCCTGTTCAAAATAGAGATTTGTTGTCGTCCATTAATGCAAATTCACTTAGGAGGATACTGTCTCGATTTTTGCTTTTGGTTTTTTTTTTTTTTTTCGGCTGCGCAGTTTGTGGGATCTTAGTTCCCCGACCAGGGATCGATCCCGTGGCCCCTGCAGTGAAAGCAAGGAGTCTTACCCACTGGACCGCCGGGGAAGTCCCTTGACTGTTGCTTTTTAATCTCTTAATTTCAAAGTGCTGCTCTTGGATCCTTCTCTGACCACCTCTTGCCCTTTAAAATATTAGACATATCAGCAATTCTTGTTAAAGGTATCTGTCTAAGATGTACATTTCATACAGTGAAAATTACCTTCTCACAGTGAAATATGTATTCCTTGCTCTAATTTTATTTGAAATTAAACCCTTTATAAGTGAGAATTAAATCCATATTATAATCATCCTAGAAGTTTTCGGTATAAAGAACTTATTTATTTTCTCTCTTCCTAGGGAGAATTTACATGTATAAAGGATCATCTGCTTAAATACATACATTACTCTAAAGAAAAACAAAAGGAAAATATCTTGCCACATAGCCAGACACACTCATAAGTATCCTGCCCAAAAGGAATTATTTTTTTCTGCTCATAGGCACAGAGCCCATTACCATGGCAATCGTAACTAGTGGTCTCTAACTGGGTGTGAATTTTATACACTGCTATTTGAAATGTTAAGGCAGTAAGTCAAGGTAAAGTGCAATTTCTGTTATATTTTGGTAGGGTTTCTTTATCTCAAAAATCTCATAGAGGAAAAGTTTCATCATGCTGTCTATTCACTTGCTTAATTAAACAGTTTACTCAACACTTACCATGGGCACAGTGTGTGCTAACCATGTTAGAGGAATCAGTAGAACACACAGCCCTTAACTGAAAGGAATTTCCCTAATAAAGTCAGCTTGTCAAGGGTAAACAGAATTCCTGGAAGAACAGTTTTTCCTAAAGAGCTTTCTAATTTTAGCATGATCTGATCATAATAACTAGAGTAGTGGATCAGAGCCTGCAACTAGTGTGGTAAGAGGTTTGTAACTGGGCAGACTGCCCACAAGTATTCGAGTATCAATACCTACTATAACGCTGACAGCAGGCCCCTTCTTTTTTGGTCTTACACATTGTGTCTGTAGCTACTCTCTGGGGAGGTAAAGTTGGCAGGGATAAATCTTTATGTTTCTTTCACTAGAGATTGAACACTTCTTGCCAGCTGGTGGCAACCTGAGGAAGCTGAAAATGTCCACTGATGAGAATGGAAGAAGGGTGTGACCCTCCAATGGTTTCTTTTTTTTTTTTTTTTAATGTTTTTAAATTTATTTATTTATGTTTGGTTGTGTTGGGTCTTTGTTTCTGCGCGCGGGCTTCCTCTAGTTGCGGCGAGCCGGGACTGCTCTTCGTTGCGGTGCGCGGGCTTCTCATTGCGGTGGCTTCTCTTGTTGCAGAGCACAGGCTCTAGGCATGCGGGCTTCAGTAGTTGCAGCAAGTGGGATCAGTAGTTGTGGCTGGTGGGCTCTAGAGCACAGGCTCAGTAGTTGTGGCACATGGGCTTAGGTGCTCCACGGCATGTGGGATCTTCCCGGACCAGGGACCAAACTCGTGTCCCCTGCATTGGCAGGCGGATTCTTAACCACTGGACCACCTGAGAAATTCCCCTCCAATGGTTTCTGATGGGTTTCCCAAACCAAATACACATGGATTCAGATCAAGGTTTAAGCATCTCTGTTTTGGAGGATACAGATAATAACTTCAAAAGTGTATGAGCTGGGACTTCCCTGGTGGTGCAGTGGTTAAGAATCTGCCTGCCAATGCAGGGGACACGGATTCGAGCCCTGGTCCGGGAAGATCCCACATGATACAGAGCAAATAAACCCGTGCACCATGACTACTGAGTCTACGCTGTAGAACCCGCGAGCTGCAAATACTGAAGCCCACACGCCTAGGGCCTGTGCTCCACAAGAGAAGCCACCGCAGTGAGAAGCCCACGCACCGCAACGAAGAGTAGCCCCCGCTCACCGCAACTAGAGAAAGCCCTTGTGCAGCAACCAAGACCCAACACAGCCAAAAAAAAAAAAAGTATGAGCTATTTGAAACAATTTCCTTGCCCTGGCATTGCCTCTGCCCACCTTCCCCTGTAGAAAGGATGAATTCCCTATTCTCTTGTTCCTTTCATGTTTTGCCACCTCAGGAATCTGATGAAACCAGGAGATGTATCAGTTAGGATTAGGACTCTGGCAGAGTAGCAATGAAACCCTGAAACAGCAAAGGCTGGTATGGTCAGGGGCCCAAACTCTTTTTACCTGAGTTCTCTATACCCTCCCCAAAGGGGCTGGCATTTGTTTTCCTGGTGCAAGGAGACGTCTTGCTCCATTAGGCGGGAAAAACAGGAAAGGATGCAGAAGGGCCAAGGGATGCATAATAGCCATCTTTTAAGGAAAGTTCCTAGAATATGCCACAAAATTGTTTATAAAAACTCACTGTACAGGGCTTCCCTGGTGGCGCAGTGGTCCACCTGCCGATGCAGGGGACACGGGTTCGTGCCCCGGTCCGGGAAGATCCCACATGTCGTGGAGCGGCTGGGCCCGTGAGCCATGGCCGCTGAGCCTGTGTGTCCAGAGCCTGTGCTCCGCAACGGGAGAGGCCACAACCATGAGAAGCCCGCGTACCACAAAAAAAAAAACAAAAAAAACCCCTCACTGTACACAAATTGGTCATTTCTCGCTGCACTCACTGCTGAGAAAGTCTTTGTTCTTCGTGGCCCTGTACCTGGCCAGTGTTTCTAATAATTAACACTCACATTGTGTTCATTACATGCTAGGTACTGTTCTGGTACAATAAGGAGCCTAATGGTTTATGGGCCAGAGAATGACATAATATAGGCAACATTATGGTTATAACAATAACAGGAGTGGCTACCTTTTACTGAGAGCTTACCACCTCTTGGGCACTGGGTTAGGTGCCTTATATATGATAATCGGTCCTCAAATACCACATTGCAAGGTAGATATTTCCCACATTTTATAGGTGAAGATACTGAAAATAAAGGAGACTAAGAACTTGCCTGAGGGCATAGAGGTGGTAAAATTTAAACTAGAATTTGAACATAAATTTGGACCTAAATATGTTTTTCTGAAAACTCTCTTCACAGTGAAACACTTTCTCCTGCTTGGGGAAAAGTGGGAGGCAATTAAATGTTGGAGCTGAGATCTGGAGTTAGATTTGAATCCCAGTTTTACCATTAAAAGCTCTGTGAACTGCGGCATTTAATTTAATCTTTTTATGTATTGTTTCCTCATCTGGAAAAGGGGATAATATCTTCATAGCATAAATGTAAGGAAAGAGTCCACGTAGAACACTCAGTGTAGTAAAGATGTGGTAAATCTTTAATTATGGTTATTGTTATTACTATTAGTAGTAGTACTAGTAGTATTTTAGCTAGCACTCTTCAGGATAAAATGGAGAAGAGGTAAAAGTAGGTAGACCGGGGCTTCCCTGGTGGCGCAGTGGTTGAGAGTCCGCCTGCCGATGCAGGGGACACAGGTTCGTGCCCCGGTCCGGGAAGATCCCACATGCCGCGGAGCGGCTGGGCCCGTGAGCCATGGCCACTGAGCCTGCGCGTCTGGGCTCCACAACGGGAGAGGCCACAACAGTGAGAGGCCCGCATACCGCAAAAAAAAAAAAAAGGTAGGTAGACCACCTAGAAATCATTGCAATGATCAGAAGGTGATGCAGCTGAGAAAAGAGTAGAGACAATAGTACAAGACATAAATGTTTTACTTATTATCAGAAATACAGGAAGATATTCTTACTACCTCTTTATTCTCTCTTCCTTATATTGACCAAAATGGGAACATCATATTAACTTTATGAATCTTTCAGATCCTGGAGAAACAGTACTAACACACAAAGTATTTTTAAATGACTTGCTCAATAGCTAAATACCCACTTGTTACGTTTAGAAGTATTTTTAAAAATTTAAACACAAATTTCTAAGGCAGGATTGTTCACAGAAACATTATTAAAAAAAAAAAAAAGTGGCCAGCTTGTGAATGAAGGCTATGTGAAGCCATATTGCCCACGGATTTTGAACAATTAAGGCATTTTAAAAACTAGTAGTTAATACCAAACGTAAAATAGATAGCTAGTGGGAAGCAGCCGCATAGCACAGGGAGATCAGCTCAGTGCTTTGTGACCGCCTGGAGGGGTGGGATAGGTCATGGTGGGAGGGAGGGAGACGCTAGAGGGAAGAGATATGGGAACATATGTATATGTATCGCGGATTCACTTTGTTATAAAGCAGAAACTAACACACCATTGTAAAGCAATTATACTCCAATAAAGCTGTAAAAAAAAAAAAAAACTAGTAGTTAAAATTGTAATTTATCTGGCATAAATAATTATGGGTATGTACTATAATAACTTTAGAAAAATTTTAAAAGCAGACAGCCAGAAACCTAAAGAAGTTAAATCAGGAACTTTTTAACAAAGTCTGTGGCTAAGAAGCAAAAATTTAGAAATTCCTTTTATTCTCAAGGGACTTGTATTAGTGAACCCCAGTCCCCTTAAAACCGAGCTCCCCTGCGAAGTTTATGGTTAATCTATCTAAAACCTTATTCCCTTTCTTGTCCCATCCCTGTTCCCCTCAGGATGGAGGAGTATCAAAGAAAAAGGGGGACTGAAACCAAGCAGGACCCTGTGGGGCCTTCCCAGGTACAAAAGTCCCTCCCTGTCCCCCATTTCTTATTTGCAGAAAAAAGGCTTTAGGCTTCTAGGCCTTTGCTAAGTTCCAAAGAGCAGACTGGAGCAGTTGATGATTAGAACAACAGAGTCACAAGACTCGACTCCTAGTTCCTGCTGAAGGAATATAAATAACAATCAGATGCATATCTATGAGTTGTTTAGTAAAAACTAAGACCCCCACCCCCCACCCAGTGGAGGATGGTGACTACGTGCTGACTACAAGCACATACACCCCAGACTGACTGGAGCCACCAACCAATGAGATTCCGGAAACATCACCTCCCCACCAACCAATGAGCCAGAATGTCCCGGAGCTGATCAGGCATCCTAAGACCCTCTCCCCTAACACTTGCTTAAAAGCCATCAGGGAGTTTGGGAGTCTTTTAAGCTGCCCTTTCTCTTTGCTTGGCACCCTGCAAATAAATCCTTACTTTGCAGCAAACATCCCCTGTCAAAGTTTGGCTTTTTGTGCTGCAGGCCCACAAGCCCTTGCTCTGTTACGTTTGAAAAGTTCTTTATTAAAAATCTATGGAAATTTTTTTTGGTACGCGGGACTCTCACTGTTGTGGCCTCTCCCGTGGCGGAGCACAGGCTCCGGACGCGCAGGCTCAGCGGCCATGGCTCACGGGCCCAGCCGCTCCGCGGCGTGTGGAATCTTCCTTCCCGGACCGGGGCACGAACCCGCGTCCCCTGCATCGGCAGGCGGACTCTCAACCACTGCGCCACCAGGGAAGCCCCAATGGAAAAATTTTGACAAAAAGTTTCCAGTGGACTGAATTAAAACTTGAGGTAAGGAAGGATTACAGATAGTGGCCAATTTTGTGGCTTTCACAGTGTTCAGATGTGAAGAATATTTTTGCATCTCCCAGAAACCGAATGTAGGAATTTGTTCCATAGATGCTACAATTGTAGTTCTTGGAATTCAGTTTTCTCAGTGAAAGGAAATGTCCTGAAATGGAGAGTAAACTGAATTTGCATTAGAAAACTTGATTGTTAAGTCTTTCTTGTTGGGTCTCTCTGTCCTCCCCATTTGAGTGGTAGAGTTTTCTCATACCTCTGAGTTTGGAACGGAGGGAAGTATGAGAGTCCTCAGTTAACCAGTGGTGTGGTCTAATTCGTGCTCTCTGGACATGAAAGCTGTTCCTACTGAAGGGAGTGTACTGGCGCTCCAGTAACATGAGACGGCTTCTTGATTTCCCCGTGCTCCATGCTTCATTCATCCACTAAACAGTGAGTCTGCATCTACTAGTGCCAGACATTTCGTAAGAGGGCAAGAGAAATGCTTACTAAGGAAGAGCCTTACTGCCTTCAAGGAACTACCTAATGGTATTTCAGCCTTTGTTCTTACCCCCACACCTTCTGTCAGGACACTCTTCCTTGGCTAATCTCATGCTTTGTTCCTTACCACTCATCTCAGGCATCATATTCTGCAATCTGTCCCTCATCCATCTCCATCCTCACAGGATGCTCCTACCCCCAGCCAAGTGCCCCTCCTCTGTGCCCCTACAGCACCCTATGTCTCTTTCTCTCACATGTGATACTGTATCTCTGTGTTTTGTGTATCACCTTTTCCACCACTATTTCCTCAACTACCTTGTAGATCCTTGGAAGGTGAAGACAGCATCTTATTCCTTGCAGTCTCACTAGAATGCCTTGGTATCTAGCAAATGTTAAATAGATGCTTGTTTGACTGAACAAAATGCCAAATATTCACAAAGATATTTGGATTTACTACATGGTAAATGTTAATAATTTTTTGTTAAGCAAGGTTAACAATGACCTGGGGCGCGCATTCTAGGAAATGGTACACAGTAGAAAAAGCTCTGGGTTTCGCTGAATTCTCTCAGCTGTTCCAAATGCTTCCTGAGTGTCACTTGCTGGAAGGTAACTTTTGTGAATACCAACTCTACTTGCTCAGGACATGGCCACAAAGCCTTGATTGGGGTTATTCCTCTAAATATAGCATTTCCTTTAGACTTTTCTATTTCAATTTTTCTTTTTCAACTTTTCAATTTTTATAGTATGAGAGCTTTTGGTTAGTTTAGCTACATTAATTTGTGGCTTTTTTTTTACATTCCCTAATTTTATCCTTTTGAAAATAAGTATCTCTTCTGGTGTAGCCTTGGGCTGCAGGAGGTCACACTCTTAGTAGTGACAGTTTTGAGTGGGAAGGAGGGGTAAGCAGAGGAGTCTGGACTTGTTCAAACAAGGGACACCAATGAAACTCTTCTTAGATGACTGGCCAGTGTTGGCAGGCCCAGAAATCTAGGATAATCTAGAATTCCTGTGGATCTGAAAAACAGCAATTTAGACAATCTGAAATGAGATTGTCTAAAACAATCTCATTTCTCCAAAATCCTTAGAAATGAAAATGGCTTAGATCTATGAAAATTAGAGTCTTATGAATGGATAGAGAAAAGCAGATCCCCCAGTACATACAGAAATTCAGAATGCTTCCAATCTGATCTAAAGAAGTTAAGTCAAAACTAGAAAGCTCTTTCAACTATTTAAAGTATTTCATGATTTGTTGGTACAGCAACTTGGAGGTGGTATATCTGCTTACAAATCAAAAATTTCTAAAAGGTTTTTTTTTGATGAAATAAGTACATACAAACATAAGGAATCAAAAGAAATTTGTATTTTGAAGAAATTTGATTTTTGTGATTAAAACTAAGTAATACATTTTATATATTACAAAAATATTTTTAGTATATTTTCTTGAAAATGCTACAGACTTTTTATTGTGCAACAAAATACCTCTTAAATAAGCAGTTCTTGTGTTTGTGTTTTCAACCTGTTCTTCAGAATAGCACTTCAGTTGCTTCCTGAAAAGCGAAAACAATACAAACATTTTTAAGAAAATATAGTGTGATTTTAAAATGTTTTATTAATTTTAACTTTTTCTAATATTTCATGGTATAGTTAATAAGGCAAAACTTAGTATTTCAGAGTTTACCAATTTAATGTGCTTTTGTGTGGAACCATGGAGAGAGAATAGTGGTGCTTATATATTGTATTTTTCACATTCAAGTTTTGTCATTTTATTTAGTATAATTTCATAACTCTCTTAAAAGTAAAATACTGTTAATTCAGAATGCAAAGTTATAAAAAACCCATAATTTCATTTCATCAATGGGCTATGATTTGAACATGCTCCACCCCCAAATTCATATGTTTTAAAGCCTAATGTCCAATGTGATGGTATTAGGAGGTAGAGCCTTTGACAAGTGCTTAGGTCTTGAGGGTGGAGCCCTCATGAATGGGATTAGTATTTTTATAAGCAACCCCACAGAACCCCCACCTTACACCATGTAAAGATGCAGTGACAAGTCTGCAACCCAGAAGAGGGGCCTCATTTGACCATGCTGGCACCCTGACCTCAGCCTCCAGAACTGTGAGAAATAAATTTCTGTTGTTTTTAAGCCACTCAGTCTTTGGTATTTTGTTATAGCAGCCTGAAAGGACTAAGACAATAGTGTTTAAGTCTTCTTATGTCTTAACTGAAGAATGATAGATTATTTAGTAGCAAAGGGGAAGCTGTTGATTAACTTTTTATCTGGAAAAAATGTCCTAAAAAACACCAAGAAGAATATCATTTACTAATGACTTGAAAATAGAATTTTCTGAATTTTGTAAAATCCCAACGTTGTCAAGTACGAGTAGGAAGAAAGTCAGTGAAGATAATTAGGAAAAAAATGCATTTAATGAGGAAACACAAAATGAACAAATATATAATAAGGAGTACTTATACCTTATATTTTAATGCTTCTGGGAAGAAACAAATGAACTTAAGCAATACCTATCATGCTATTATAAAATAGACAACAAGTTTTACTTTTATTAGAATTCTGGAGACAGGAAAACAGGCATTAAAATACAATAACTGTGTGTTGGTCTTTACCTTTTGTCCCTCAGCTCCAAACCCACCCTGCTGTATTAGCTTCAAGAGGCCAGGGCTGGGTCTCTTCAAACCGTCCTTCTCCCTTGACAGCTGGTTTCTAATTAGTTTCTACCATGAGGAGGGAAGGACGGATTATTTCTTCCTGAAGCCCCAGCCTCCAGTTGTTCTGCTACTCCCAGAACCAGCCTTATTGTTTCCTTTCATCCTGACCTTCTTTATTTTTAAATTTAAAATCTAGTCTTGGCTTCTACTACTGAAATACTTCAGTATTCTTCTAAATTATTACCCCATCTCAAATTCACGGCAACTCGTGGCCAAAGCGACTGGTTCAGGAATGGTTATGTGGCCCAAGCCAGGTCAATGACATAGCTTTGGGACTTTTGCTGGAAGTGCTGGGAAAGAGGTTTGCTCTTTCTGGATTAGCTGTTGGGCCAGTAGACTGTAAACATGAAGATGCTAGTGGTACCTGTACCATGAGGGTTGGGGCGCCTGATGAAGAGTCTGCCTGGGAGTGAATCTGCCACCAAGAAGAATGGAGCTGAGAGATGGAGAGACACAGGTTCTAGATGATGTCATTTGAGCCCTTGGTTCTCACCATGGCAGAAATCAGACTACTTCTGGACTTCCCAATTAAGTGAGTTCACTTTATTGCCTAAACCAATTGGAGCTGAGCTTCTGCCCTTTGCAACTGAAAGAGTCCGGATGTAACCTGCATTTCTCATTCCCCACACTCTTTTTTTTTTTTTTTTTTTTGTGGTACGCGGGCCTCTCACTGCTGTGGCCTCTCCCGTTGCGGAGCACAGGTTCTGGACGCACAGGCTCAGCGGCCATGGCTCACGGGCCCAGCCGCTCCGCGGCATGTGGGATCTTCCCGGACCGGGGCACGAACCCGTGTCCCCTGCATCATCAGGCAGACTCTCAACCACTGCGCCACCAGGGAAGCCCCCCCACACTCTTTTTTTTTTTTTTTCCCCACACTCTTAAAACGCCATCCTACAGTGTGAATAACATTTCCATAGGGTGGTCTTGTCTCTACCATTGAAGCTCTAACTTTCTCAATGGCTGAGATCGTGTCTTTCTGTCTGTGGTGCTATGCTGTACTCAGTCTTTATTTAGTAAACATTTTCTGGTACCTCAGTATGTGGAGACAAACATAGAAAAAGTGAACTGTGCTTACCGAGAATTCAGTTCAAAATCAAAACTGCAGTCGTAAATATTTCCAAGAGCAACACTCTTCCCACCAGACAGCTAACTACTGTAGTCACTATCTGGGTAGCTGTGCCCACAGTAGACACTTTGCTGTTGCTGCTGCTACTGCCGCTACTGCCACTGCCGCTGCCGCTACTGCCGCCGCCGCCGCCGCTACTGCCGCCGCCGCTGCCGCTACTGCCGCCGCCGCTGCCGCTACTGCCGCCGCCGCTGCCGCTACTGCCACTGCTAGAGACAGACTGCGCGGCTAGGCTGAAAGTCCTGGACTCCACCTGAACGATGTCATCCAGGATAAATTCAATCTTAAAATTTTTTCCTAGGGCAAAAAAAAAATCATCACAGTGTCTGACTTCCTTTTATTATTTGTTTGTTTTCGTACAATTCCAGTTGGGTTTTCATTGACTTACAAATACTGTGTAACCCTTAACGAAGTATTTTTGGAAATTGAGTCAAATAAATTAAAGTATGAACAAGTGTAGAGAGGGTCTCAGAGTCAGAAGAGTTCTATCTGCCCAACAACTAAGGGCAGGAGGACTCTGGGTAGATTTTGTTTCTGCAGCACCAGTACCTACTTCTTAGGGGTTCTTTCCTAGTGCCCAGAGGCTGTTTGAAATGAAGGACAGTAGGGAAGGAGGTGAGGGTGCTGAACCTCTGTCTGATCCCCATACACTTGACTGAGGAGTGAAGAAGCTGCAGCCTCAGTTGGGGTAGGTGGGGATGGACACTGAACTTTTTATTCTGAAAAACTTCAAACGTAAGAGTTGAAAGCATGGTACCACAAACACCCATATGCCCTCGACTTAGACTCAACAATTTTTAACCGTTTTCCACATTTGCTTTAAGTCAGATGCTATTTTCGTGTTGCAAGATAGTGATCCCTTTCCTTTTACCCAAGGTAGACAAGCTTGAGGAAACACATGCTAGATATATTTAGAGTGTGAAACACTCATCTAAATATTTCTTAATCCATATGTTAAATCTTCCCATAGTTTTGAGTATCAGTTAACCAATATATTTTTCCATGATGTAATTTCTTCTTGGACTACTGCTATCATTAATAGTGGTTACTGTAAAACAGATAGCTAGTGGGAAGCAGCCGCATAGCACAGGGAGGTCAGCTCCGTGCTTTGTGACCACCTAGAGGGGTGGGATAGGGAGGGAGGGAATATATATATACACGTAGCTGATTCAGTTTGTTATACAGCAGAAACTAACACGACATTGTAAAGCAATTATACTCCAATAAAGATGTAAAAAAAATAAAATAAAGTGAACTGCCAAACTAAAAAAAAAAAAAAAGTAGTTACCATACAGAGCAGAAGGTGCAATACTTGGCATAATTCCAAAGTTTTCATTCTTCTGTTTTTTTTCTATTATCTTAAAAAAAATAATTTCTGTTTTCATTCGTCTTTTCTTTTTCAGGAGAGAATGTATTGACCACATTGTGCTTTCTATAGGAATGCATTCTGTAACTTTCAAGGTGGATAGACATTGTTCCGTAGAATATTCTGCCACTGTTACAATTCATGACAATGGTGTTTTTAAGTCTTTCCTTTTTTTCAGTTTGAAAAAACTGAATTTTTGTGGCAGGTATATATTTTCTTAAAGATTTTGATGTGTGAAGAATTTAGATATTTTTGCTTTGTTTTTATGTTTTTTTTCTCCTGCAGTATTGTGAGGAATGCCAAGGTAGGCTAGTGGAGAGGCCACTGCATGGAGGAGAAGTGAAGAACTCAGCCAAAATCCAAGATCAAAACCTCAGTGACACGACTCCAATCAAGCCATCCCAGCTGAAGGCCCAGACATCATCAAACAGAGGTGAACTATCCCAAATTCCTGACCCTCGTTATTGTGAGCAAATGAAATCGTTGTTGTTTTGAGCCATCAGATTTAGGGCTGGTTTGTTAAGTAGCATTAGAAACTCAAACAAGTGCTGTGTATCACATAGGTTGCTAAATAAACGTGTCCCCAATGTTATTATCCTTTAGTAATATTATTTGAATCCAGATTGCTGAAAAGATGCAGTCTCAGCTGTTTATTTTCTTCTTGCACTTTTTTCTTACCTAATTCTCACATCTTTATTTTCTGTGTGAGACCCATGCCTTCTCTACCCAGTGGCCCCTGCCTTGCTCTGTACGGAGCTATAAGTAGAAGAGGGTGTGGTGCCACACAGTCAGGCTCGCCTAATCTGCAAGGGGATTTCCCACAGTGCAGTAATGAAGTGGGATACCTACTAGAAAGTGTTATAAGACGCTTTATTCATTTGCTTTGTTACTGCAGTTTTACAGTTAATCTAAAAACCAGCTAACTGATTTAAAAATAATAAAGAGATAACTATATTTGACCTTCCTTACTATACACAACCAGAGAACTGAAACCCTACACTTGATGGAAAAAAAGCAAGACAGAAAGCAAGAAATAAGGAAGGAAGGAAGGAAGGAAGGAAGGGAATTAGAAACAATGACTGTTCTCCATAGCAAATAAGATAGACACTCCAAGGGAAGCTTTGAACTCTTAAAGAAAATATACTGATAAAAGGAGAGCACTATTTTGTTATAAAAACATCAAAACCTACATTACTGCTTCAGCACTCCAGTGGCCCTCGTTACTTTGGAACATTGCCTTTGGAAGTGGTAGTTTGGAGACCTTGATCCTCAGGTTGGGTCTTTGTCACTGCGCACCTCTTGAGTCCACCTTCCTGGGGAGGTGGGTAACCTTCTCTCAGGCAGGGTTCTTGTCAAGTTCCTCATTTCCCATAAAAGGTTCCCAGTCCTACCGCCATTTAGGCTGACTGTTAACGAATTAGGCTGTGTCCTTAGTCACCAGGCTTACTGGACACTCCAGGTACTTGTCCCAGAGCACAATGTTGAACTCATTGCCACTGGATTCCCATCAAACTCTAGGTTGAGATATTGTTGCCCAGTAGGCAGATCAAACTTTTCTGGTGTAGGGCATCATCAAAGCACGAGGAAACAACAAATAAGGAAAAAATTCTTTTGGAATGATTTTAGCTTTTGATATTTAGTTCTTATGGAAAAAACCCCCCAGATTATTGTTAGATATTCTTTAACTTCTCTTACTCTTTACTTTGGCTTTTATTCTCACCTGTAGTGTGTGTGTATGTTTGAAATAACAGTGGTTAGAAGAGTGAGGACCACCATAAAACTTTTGCAGGAGTTAGGGCCTATAAAGGTTGAGGTAAACAGATTAACGGAGGTCTGTCTCCAGTACAAGGAGTCTATTTCATTCTTTTCTTTTTTTTTTCAGTTTGTAGCTATTTAATGATGAGGTCAAATCTGTTAATTCTGGGGACTGTTTGAACTTCAGAGGAGGTTGATCCAGTGGCTCTGTGTTGTCCTTGATGACCTGCTTTTTCTGCCTTCCATGGGTAAGCATCATCCATAAGGCCGTTTTCCCTCACAGTGTATTTCATTCTTTTCGATACTGAATAATCTATCATCAGTAGAGACCTGTTTTGTGGACATATTTTTGCCTTGGTAGAAAGGCTTTTACCAGTTGGAGTTATGCCATCAATCCACATGAAGATAATATAAGAAACCTCACTGTGGAAGTTATGACCGTATTTACTGTTGAAGATATCATGTATTTACGTGTTGGTGATATCATGAGTATACTTCATGAGAACTCATAGGAGACATCTGTTCTGACCTCAGAGCAAGTTGTGATTCTCCACAGCAACTGGTCTATCTGCAGAGGACTGTGAATCATGGTAATGCTCATGTTTTCTCCTTTGCATTGGCTTTCAGAAAGACTAGAACCCACCTTCCAGCCCAACTCTGAATTCCTGCATGGGCCATTAAAATTATATGACACTATATTATCCTTTCTTTTCTTGAATTTGAAAAATCTATATATTAAGTTTTCTTATTATAAATGTCATACATAGTGAGAAAATTTAGAAAAGTACACACATGGATAAAGAAGAAAATACGAATTTTGATGTACATCCTCAAGTTACCTGTTTATTTTATTTTATTTATTTATCTTTGGCCGTGGTGGGTCTTTGTTGCTGCGCACGGGCTTTCTCTAGTTGCAGCGAGCAGGGGCTACTCTTCGTTGTGATGTGCGGGCTTCTCATTGCGGTGGCTTCTCTTGTTACGGAGCATGGGCTCTAGGCACGTGAGCGTCAGTAGTTGTGGCTCGCGGGCTCTAGAGCGCAGGCTCAGTAGCTGTGGCACACAGGCTTAGCTGCTCTGCGGCACGTGGGATCTTCCCGGACCAGGGCTCGAACCCGCGTCCCCTGCATTGGCAGGCGGATTCTTAACCATTGCACCACCAGGGAAGCCCAAGTTACCTGTTTTAATTCCCTTAATTGCTTATTTTATTTTTCACTTTGTTTTGCATATTAAATGTATTTTTGTAAGCCAGACATTCTGATTTCTATAATTTATTGACCAGCGTAGTATAGACTGCTTTGTTCATTAAAAGCAAATTATAATTGTCCCAAAGTTGGGTATGTATGTGAGGATCCAAAATAGTACACTCACCTGTTCTAAGAAGAGTAAGATCTGTGTAGTTGGCCCAACAGCTGCTAAATGGAATTGTTGTGTTTCCACTAAGACCACTGATTTGGTTATTACTGGAGTCCTTTAGTACGGCCTTCAAAGTCAGTGAAGTAATCCCAACTGATACACAATTACCCTAAAGAAAAAATAGTAGAGAATTATAACAATTGTCCTGTTCCCATGCTTTTTTTAAGAAAGATATTTGGAACTTTATTTTTTTTAACGCCTCATTTCAAATTTTAAATCTATAGAAGCTCCTTTTCCTGCACAAAGAGTTTGGGCACTGGAGCAAATTCACTGAAAAGAAACATTTTTTTTTGTTTGTTTGTTTGTTTTTTTTTGTTTTTTTTTTTGCAGTACGCGGGCCTCTCACCGCTGCGGCCTCTCACACAGCGGAGCACAGGCTCCGGACGCACAGGCCCAGCGGCCACGGCCCACGGGCCCAGCCGCTCCGCAGCATGTGGGATCCTCCCGGACTGGGGCACGAACCCACGTCCCCTGCATCGGCAGGCGGACTCTCAACCACTGCGCCACCAGGGAAGCCCGAAAAGAAACATTTTTAAAACAGTAAAAGGTGACAGTCATAGATATTAGTCCAACTTTGAAGAGGCAGTGCAATCCTTAGGTTGCCAGTCTACCAGGATTAGTGAAGTCGGTTCACCCTCCGGAATTTATAGCTTAATTCTTCCACTTAAATAAATCTTTGAGTTATAACTTACATCAGAATCTACTGCCTTTACGGAAGGTTGCTGAGAAAGTGGCTGTCCCAGCTGTGTTGCCACCGGCTGAGTGATCACTGACAGCGAGGACAAAAAGGCCACATGATGAACAGGAAATGCAAACCTTTCAACCGGTTGGGCAGTCACCTGTAAATGGTCACGAGTGATGAAGTGGTTTTCACATGATAAACTACATTCAGTAGCAAACTCGTCTTAGCCAGGCTAAATGTTTTATCATTGTTTATTTAAAAGTATGTTTAATACATTAAGTCAATATTATTATAATATTTCCTCTAGAGCAAATTTATGAAGCATTGTTGTAAATAGTCAAAGCAAAGCACATTTTATACCAATACATAATTTTTAGAAGAGATGCTCCTTTTTCAACTACTTTATCATTTTAGTAATACTGTAAAAAAATAATCAACAATAAATTAGAAAGACATGCCCTCTAAATTATTGTATTGAAATAGAAAAATAGTTAAAATAAGAAATAAGCAACGTTTTAAATAGCTAAAATGCATTTTTCTAGTCACATTTTCTTACCTTAATCCAGCCAGAATCACTTGGGCTGGGGATAGGACTGGTAATAGACATGGAAGAGATATTAAATCCAAGGATACTACTGGTTTTTCCTAAAATTACAGCTTGTCCAAGAGAACCAGCAGTTTCTTGGAGTTCAGATAACTGCATCTGACCTATGAGGAAACAGTGTTATGACATGTGGATTATAAGAATATGGAATAGTGAGAACATGTGAGAATATCTCACTTTCGTTTTTGTTTGTGCTGCTTGCTCCATCCAAATTATAGAATTTTACAGCTCTCTAACTGTACATGAGCTAAACATGACTAAGTCATACTAAGGAGGTCAGGAAAATTAAAAACTCAGTAGAATATGTTTCTTAAGCTGGAATTAAAGAAAAAACAAAGGTAGATAAAATAAATTCAAGAAAAATGAGTGAGAGCATGCTGAGAAAACTACTTTCCTATGTCATCTTTTGTTTAGAAGTGAAGTACTATCATGTATGTCTATCATCGCATATCACTTTTTAACAATAGAATGTTAATTGTGGAATGGAAGGATAATTAACATCATCGAATTTATAGTATGAATTAATCAGTTGCTAACGTTAGCATTAAATTACTAACAAAAAATTGTTATTTGCTTGGGACATTGACAATTTTCAAGGTTAATTCTAACATGGTAGGTAGTTTCTGTTCCCTTTTTCTAGTTTGGCAGTTCCTCTTAAACCTACTGCCCCACTAACGCTCCTTATGTTATGAAGGGACACCTCTACACGCTGTACTCCTTTTGTCAGAAGCCTGGAACTCTTGCTTGAACCCTTCTTCTACTTCACCTCTCTTGCACACCATTTAATCAGTTCTCAATTTCTAAATCTGCCTCCACTGCGCAAATCCTAGTTAACCCATCAGCAGCAGAGATACTAAAACAGCTTTTAAACTGGCTTTCTTGTATCCATTCTCTCCCTCTTGCACTCCGTTCCATACACTATAGTCAGAGTGATCGTTTAAGAAACCGCAGCCAGGATGTTTTGGTGTACTGTTTCTACGATTCTAGCACCTTCCACATCCAGAGTCATGCCTTACGGACTTCAATCGTTGAGTTTCTTCCATGAAGGCTAAGCCCTGAAGCTTAGTGTGCTCGGGAAGAAGGAGGCAACACTCTTGGGCAGCAGGTCTCACACGACACTTTCAAAATCACACCCTTGGGGAATTTCAGTCCCTGTCCCTTGGAAAGGTCTCTTTGGTTGATTCAGACTCTTTGGGGTAAATGGCAGTCTAGCGGGCTCCCCCCGCCACTCCCTCCACACACTCTCCTGCAAGATGGCTTCCCAGGTAGGAGGGCTCACGTAGCAGCAGTACAAAGGAGCTTCACGTCCATACACTACTACTACCACCTCTCCTCACTGGTTTTCTGTGCAGGGTGGCCAGTCTGACCAGGCTGCACTAACAGGTTCTCTCTGACCATTTGATGTGTGAAGGCATCCATTTCTGCCGACTGCCTTCTAGAAACCAAAGACCTTAACTTGAAGAGCTCTTATTCCTGACATGACTCTTTATCCAGAGGTCCCCTCAGTACTTAAGTAACTGCTTTCTAGGACATCTGGGAACTTCTGGATCTCCTGACACTATGTGAAGGCTATGGGGAGTTAGGAGTATTACTATGAATACATGCACATCTTTCTTGCCACTTCCCAATATTTTGCTGTGATGTCACTCCTTGCCAGGTTGTAGGGCTTTCCTCAAGACCTCAAACCCTACTTCAGTCTAAGTCTGGGAAATAGGTCATTGATCTGTCCTTCCTCCTGCCCCTATTTCCATGTTCTTAGACTGTATTATGCCTATATCTGGACAAATCTAACAAGATAAAACTGCTTTAAGGGAGTAGAGAGTGGGAGAAGTTGTGTGTGAAGCAGTTTAGATCACATAGAGGAAATAAATCACAGTTTCTTTGGACATCTGAGTGGCTAGTGTAGTAAATACTGGACTCCAATACATGTAAGGGCTTACCAGGGATTTCTTTTTTTTTTTTTTTAACATCTTCATTGGAGTATAATTGCTTTACAATGGTGTATTAGTTTCTGCTTTATAACAAAGTGAATCAGTGATACATATACATATATTCCTATATCTCTTCCCTCTTGCGTCTCCCTCCCTCCCACCCTTCCTATCCCAGCGTCTAAGTGGTCACAAACCACCTAGCTGATCTCCCTGTGCTATGTGGCTACTTCCCACTAGCTATCTATTTTACCTTTGGTAGTGTATATATGTCCATGCCACTCTCTCACTTTGTCACAGCTTACCCTTCCCCCTCCCCATATCCTCAAGTCCATGCTCTAGTAGGTCTGTGTCTTTATTCCCGTCTTACCCCTAGGTTCTTCATGACCTTTTTTTTTTTCTTAGATTCCATATATATGTGTTAGCATACGGTATTTGTTTTTCTCTTTCTGACTTAACTTCACTCTGTATGACAGATTCTAGGTCCATCCACCTCACTACAAATAACTCAATTTCGCTTCTTTTTATGGTTGAGTAATATTCCATTGTATATATGTGCCACAACTTCTTTATCCATTCATCTGTTGATGGACGCTTAGGTTGCTTCCATGTTCTGGCTATTGTAAGTAGAGCTGCAATGAACATTTTGGTACATGACTCTTTGAATTATGGTTTTCTCAGGGTATATGCCCAGTAGTGGGATTGCTGGGTCATATGGTAGTTCTATTTGTAGGTTTTTAAGGAACCTCCATACTGTTCTCCATAGCGGCTGTATCAATTTACATTCCCACCAACAGTGCAAGAGTGTTCCCTTTTCTCCACACCCTCTCCAGCATTTATTGTTTCTAGATTTTTTGATGATGGCCATTCTGACTGGTGTGAGATGATATCTCATTGTAGTTTTGATTTGCATTTCTCTAATGATCAATGATGTTGAGCATTCTTTCATGTGTTTGTTGGCAATCTGCATATCTTCTTTGGACAAATGTCTATTTAGGTCTTCTGCCCATTTTTGGATTGGGTTGTTTTTTTGTTATTGAGCTGCTTGTAAATTTTGGAGATTAATCTTTTGTCAGTTCCTTCATTTGCAAATATTTTCTCTCATTCTGAGGGTTGTCTTTTGGTCTTGTTTATGGTTTCCTTTGCTGTGCAAAAGCTTTTAAGTTTCATTAGGTCCCATTTGTTTACTTTTGTTTTTATTTCCATTTCTCTAGGAGGTGGGTCAAAAAGGATCTTGCTGTGATTTATGTCATAGAGTGTTCTGCCTATGTTTTCCTCTAAGAGTTTGATAGTGTCTGGCCTTACATTCAGGTCTTTAATCCATTTTGAGCTTATTTTTGTGTATGGTGTTAGGGAGTGTTCTAATTTCATACTTTTACATGTACTTGTCCAGTTTTCCCAGCACCACTTATTGAAGAGGCTGTCCTTTCTCCACTGTACATTCCTGCCTCCTTTATCAAAGATAAGGTGACCATAGTGTGTGGGTTTATCTCTGGGCTTTCTATCTTGTTCCATTGATCCATATTTCTGTTTTTGTGCCAGTACCATACTGTCTTGATTACTGTAGCTTTGTAGTATAGTCTGAAGTCAGGGAGCCTGACTCCTCCAGCTCCATTTTTCATTCTCAAGATTGCTTTGGGGGCTTCCCTGGTGGCGCAGTGGTTGAGAGTCTGCCTGCCGATGCAGGGGACACGGGTTCGTGGCCCGGTCCAGGAAGATCCCACATGCCGTGGAGCGGCTGGGTCTGTGAGCTATGGTCGCTGAGCCTGCGCGTCCAGAGCCTGTGCTCCGCAACGGGAGAGGCCACAACAGTGAGAGGCCCACATACCGCAAAAAAAAAAAAAAAAAAAAAAGATTGCTTTGGCTATTCAGGGTCTTTTGTGTTTCCATACAAATTGTGAAATTTTTTGTTGTAGTTCTGTGAAAAATGCCAGTGGTAGTTTGATAGGGATTGCATTGAATCTGTAGATTGCTTTGGGTAGTAGAGTCATTTCACAATGTTGATTCTTCCAATCCAAGAACATGGTATATCTCTCCATCTGTTTGTATCATCTTTAATTTCTTTCATCAGTGTCTTATAATTTTCTGCATACAGTTCTTTTGTCTCCTTAGGTAGGTTTATTCCTAGATATTTTATTCTTTTTGTTGCAGTTGTAAATGGGAGTGTTTTCTTAATTTCACTTTCAGATTTTTCATCATTAGTATATAGGAATGCCAGAGATTTCTGTGCATTAATTTTGTATCCTGCTACTTCACCAAATTCATTGATTAGCTCTAGTAGTTTTTCTGGTAGCATCTTTAGGATTCTCTATGTATAGTATCATGTCATCTGCAAACAGTGACAGCTTTACTTCTTCTTTTCCGATTTGTATTCCTTTTATTTCTTTTTCTTCTCTGACTGCTGTGGCTATAACTTCCAAAACTATGTTGAATAAGAGTTTACCAGGGATTTCTAAGAGTCAGTGAGCAATCTATATATGTGGCATGGACCTGCTACAACTCCTAGACTACATTAACAGACTATGTTGAGCCCAAAGCCCTGATTCTGTAGCTACAAGGAAATACAAGTTTGATGAAGGAAAGTAACCTGTGACTGGGCAGAGAACATCACTGTAAGATCTGGTTGCAGCACAAGCCTATGCTTCCTGTTTCCTTCAACAAAGAGAGTTGATGAGCACCTCATTCCATTCACACAAGACTTTTCACAGGCTTATCCCCACAAGGGAAGAACCTGCTGCCTGCCTAACTGGTAGAATTCCAGAACAGCAATGTGGCAGATGCATGGGGTTAAAGCTCAGAAGCAAACCTCCTAGAGAAATAAGTGATGACCCCCAGTGGCAGAAGATGAGAACTTCACCCAGTACCTAAGTTTACACATAAGAGAGCCTGGGAGTTTAATGAAAAAGATGCTGGACAGGAATAGGGTAGATCAGGATTTTCTGAGTCTGAAATTTATACAGCGTGGAGGCTCTCTTTATGAACAAGTCTTATTTGTGCAACTTTTATAGTAACAGTCAATTATTTGACCACATTATTAAGTGGACCCTTCTCCCAGGGCCTTGAAAGTTAAAGCCCCTCCCAGGACTTGTACAAGTAAAGGGTCTTTTATCTTAAGCTTCATTAGCTGGATGGTAGTATTCCTCTGACAGAGACCCAGATCTCATCTTCTCAGAGAGGGGTATGCCTAGGTGAGAGTACTTGTGCTTGACCACTAGAAACAATGGTACAGTTGGGAATTAGCAGCTGGGGATGCGATTCCATGTCAAGAGGCCAGAAAAGTTCAGTTGCACCACAAGAGAGGCTGATACAGAGCAGAGAAGACCACCCATGCTGTCGCAAAGACTAAGAAAACAAGAGGGCAACAAGAGGGCCTGAGGTCAGGAAAGCCCCTTGGTATTCAGATACCAACTTGAACAGATGGAGAGGAAGAAAATCTGAAGGGTTGAACATTTACCCAAATGCCCAACCAAACTGAGCCACCTTAAGGAAATCATAATTTAAGCCAACAAAATTTCCTCTGATGGGATAGCTGAGTTTATTTTTATCTCTGATACCTAGAAAATAGGGTATGAGGGACTTCCAGGTGGCGCAGTGGTTAAGAATCTGCCTGCCAATGCAGGGGACACGGGTTCGATCCCTGATCCGGGAAGATCCCACATGCCGTGGAGGAACTAAGCCTGTGCACCACAAATACTGAGCCTGTGCTCTAGAGCCCGTGAGCCACAACTACTGAGCCCGCATGCCACAACTACTGAAGCCCATGCGCCTAAAGCCGGTGCTCTACAACAAGAAAAGCCACCTCAATGAAAAGCCCGCACACTGCAACAAAGAGTAGCCCCCGCTCGTCGCAACTAGAGAAAGCCCGTGCGCAGCAACGAAGACCCAATGCAGCCAAAAATAAATAAATAAATAAATTTTTTAAAAAAGGAAATAGGGTATGAGGAGTGAGGGACAGAGAAAGGGGTGATGGCTGGTAAGGCTGATTAGGTCAATCATAGAAATTAAAGACAACGTATTCTGGTACATTTGCACTTGTTAGTATAAATATGTGACTTTACTCTGGAAATCTAACCCACCACCCGACCTCTCAGAATCATCTATTATGTCCCTTAGGAAAACATCCACTGTCCTTCTCTTCGCTTACAAAGGGGAGAACTTCTTGTGGTTTCCCACAATCTAGCATCTGCTTCCTTCTCAGCCTTGTCTCTGGCAGCTTGTCCTTCCTGATGCCTTTGCTGCAGACATATTGGGTCCATTCCAGTTCTTCAAATGTACCAAACTCACCAACTACTTCCTCAGCCTCCAGCCTCTCACCTCCCACTTTTCACTGACCAGCTCTTTTCACCCTTAATCTCTCAGCTATAAAGGTCACTTCCTTAGGTCACCTCTAGGATCTTTTATGTTAGGTCAAATCCTTCTGTTGAAGTAATTAACTGCTACAATAACAAAAAAAAAAAGGTTGAAGTTCCTTCATAATTCAAAATAGTTTGGGAGTAGAGCAGGGAGAAGGGTCTCTAGGCCCTTTATAGGGTTCAGGATGTGGGGTTGGTGGGATTTCCTGAGGCCCGGTTTACCAAGCCTTGATAGGGTTATTTATGGATGTGGTTTTGAATTACATTACTCTGTCTCAAATGTCTACTTTTCATACCTGTAGTGTCATTGGTTATGAACTGAGGGGGAGAATCTCCAATCTCCAGTTCAACTGTGAGCCCCGTGGATCTCTTCCTTCGCAGACTCTCCCCTTGTATTACTTTGCTGACACGGATTTTGTCACTTGATATCCTTAGGAACAAGGCAAGATTTCTAACCAGATTATGAGAACTGTAAAAGTCATCTTCTGTTACAGCAGGTAACTGGAAAGAGACATATATGACTGAAGTGGTGTGGATTTCAACAGGTATAGTTCCTTTAACCAAAAGGTAAAGCATCTGGTACGTTCTGTCAAAGTAGTTTTCACCAAGGACAGTGGAATTCAGGTTAGGAAGGGATTGCTCTATGAACGAAAAAAGCCAAAATAGCACAGTTAAATTTATTTACATTATCATAATTACCATGCAGTATTTAATATTTGTTTAAATCTAGGAAATTTCGAAAAAGTTCAACATTATCATTCTTTCATAGGAAAATGTGCATATTAAAAACAAAAACACTTATAGAACTAACATGCAAAATTAAAGTCAATTTTAAAAATAATACCATTAATAATTATACATGAAATTTATTTTAAAAATCAATTAGCTATAGACACGTACAAATGAGAAATAAAATCTAATTATGAACCAGGAGCCTATGTTGTAACACTATTCACATTTTCAGAATTTTAAAGCCCTGACCAAAGGCATTTGGTAATTTAAAAATGTAAGTTTAACAGCCATCTAGTTTATGCAGTGCTATCTCTTAAGGAAAAATGATGATTCAGTGCTTCTATTTTTACTAAGGACAAAAGTATGTAATACAAATGAAGTATATACTAAAACATCTCAGAAGGCTTTTACATCAATAAAAGAAGTTTACATTTCAGCCTGAAAACGGTCAACACAAATATTCTACTAGGGCACTGAATTTTGTAAAAGTGATTGAGATTATATATACATATATATGTATGTAATGAATAAATATTACTGATTTCAGGGCAGAGTATAAACAACGTCCAAGAAGTAATAAATCCACGAACACATATTGAGCCCAAAGTCTGACTGTATAGTAATACTGGAATGTGACATGTAGCTTCTTACCACATTTCATGGTGAGGCTTACTAAGAAAAAGGAATTAGAATCTTAGAATAAAGAGGTAATTTCTTATTAATGTAATAAACATTCATAGCAATGGCATTAAGAAGCTATTTCATTATTACTACATTTTAAAAAATATCTTCTAGTATAAGTTCTAGATGCAATTTGGCTTAAACATTCTGTGAATCTGAAAAATGCGTTTTTGTATTATAAATTGAAGCTGCTCTCAAGCTACTGTTACAGGTGCGTACACCACGT
Organism: Phocoena phocoena; assembly: GCF_963924675.1. NCBI lineage: Eukaryota > Metazoa > Chordata > Mammalia > Artiodactyla > Phocoenidae > Phocoena > Phocoena phocoena. The sequence goes on along the minus strand of NC_089235.1, from coordinate 53,393,015 downwards.
ATCCAAGCTAACTTTCTCATGTCTTCACAGTAATGGAAGGAATCAGAGATATAGATAATAATAAACATTTTGGGTAATCTAAAAAGATATGTATAGATTCATAATACAGGGATATTATTTTCCATTCCAAGTATCAAAGCAAAATGTTTATCCAAAAGCAATGCTATTTCAGAAAAAAATAATTCTAAAAGGGCAGTGGTGGTATTGTTTTGCAGCCTTGTGTAACCAGTTCCTTGTATTAAATTCTGCCTGTTGAGATAATTTTTATTTTCTTGACTTGAACGATAGAGTACTTTGTGCCAAAAGCACCGTTTTAAAAAAGGTTAAAATTTATGAAAATTAAGCTGTAAATATGTGCAATCATTTGTACGTAAAAATAACACACTCTCTTAGCTTCTAAAGAGGCAATGTAGCATAATAGCTAAGTGCGTGGGTTCTAGAGCTAGACTCTCTGTGATCGGTACCTTGCTCTGCCCCTACCACCTTTGATACTGCTCTGGACTGAACTGTGCCCCCCCAAATTCATGTGCTGTAGCCATAACCCCCAATGTCACAGTATTTGGAGATAGGGGCCTTGGCGAAATAATTAGGTTTAGATGAAGTCATGAGGGTGGGGAGGGGACTTCATGATGAATTAATGCCCTTATAAGAAGAGACACCAGGGCACTCTCTCTCTCTCTCTCTCTCTCTCTCCCTCACTTCCTATCTCTGCCACCTGAGAACACAGCGAGAAGGCAGCCATCTGCAAGTCAGGAGGGGTGCTCTCACTGGAACCAGACCATACTGGTACCCTGATCTCGTACTAGCAGCCTCCAGAACCATGAGAAAAGAAATTTGTTTTTAAGCCATCTAGTTTACGGCATTTTGTTATGGCAGCCCAAGCTAAGACAGAAAGCTTGGCAAACTACTTCACCCCCTTGTGTCTCAGTTTACTCATCTGCGCCTACCTCAAAGTGTTATTATTAGGATATAGTAACCGTTAGTTATTATATACAAAGCACTTAGAACAGTGCCTGACACACAGTAATGTCTCTGGAAATATCAGATGTTCATGTTATTAGTAGAAGTAGGACTTGCTTCGCAGATGGTAATGAATACGGGTATCCATTCATACTCTCCTGTCAAGCTTATATTATGATCTACAGCACACAGTTATGTAATCGTTAGCCAAGATTATGGGGCACAGCTAAAAAATGATGATAAGTAGCACATGTGGAAAGGAATGGATTGGCCTTATTAGTACCTGTTTAATAAAAAAATTCAATGAATAGAGATAAATCCTGGTCTTGCAACACTGGTAAATGGGTAAGTTAGCTTCTTCCATGTATTTCCTTTAAATCCAGAGTTTACGTCATAATATTTACCTCATGGTGCTCAACTAATGTTATGCTAGCCTTCTTGGCAATACTTCTGGTGACTGCCAATGAACTTAGGTTCTGACCTCTATGAAACAGAAGTAAAGCAGAGATAGGGTGAAAATTTTAAGCAAAAAAATCTCTTCTGTACGCAGGAATAAGTGAACTAAATGTGTAGAATGTAAATGTTCTCGGGAGGCAAAGGAATATCCATCACACGCACAAACTTTTATCTGCATCTGTGCAGATAGATAAGAATTCCATCTGGAGTGATCTTTCAGGACACACATGTTATAAATGAACACATTTTAGTGTTTGGTGGACCATGGGTAAAAATTTATTTTCTCTTGTATTTGTCAAGGGCTAAGGAACTAAAAATATTATAATGAAACATTATAAAGAATGTTATGCATAATTAAGTATACATATACAATGTATGCTGTATTTTTCTGAGGAAATACCTGTATACACATGTCGATTAAGTTCACAGTGTTTCTTTTGGAAGTTCCATACTGTATTCTGGGGGCAGACCAATGAATTGTTCACATAGACATCCAAACGTTGACGTGTGGGGAAAAAAATTCCCACCAGAACAGCCTGTTAAAAATAAACAACATTTTTGCATCTTAAGAGAACAATGAAACAGAATATTTAGAATTTAGCACTTAAAAAATATCCTTTATACATGCCTTCTGGAGAATATTAAAACTAACTTTTATGGATTCAGGATACATATTGAGTTAAAAATTTTAAACAGATTTACATTCAACCATTCATAGAAAAGAATGTAATGTAAGAAAAAAATATTAGAGGACAATCTCTAAATTAAAGAGAGGGTTCCTTTAAAAGATAATGTTCAATACAGGCTTTCAACTCTAGGGGCAGGGGAAACAGGAGAGTTAGCAGTGCTCTGTACAATGCAACCACACACAATTAGGCACTTAATGTTGAAAAAAATGCTTATCTCTGATTTTGGTAATAAGACTAAAAAAAGGTCAGTCAAAAAACTATGCTCATTAAATTTTGGTCATTTTTCATGTTCATTCCCCACATTTCATGCTATCAGGTATAATCATAAAGTGAGGAGACTTAGCTTTTGCAAAGGTGGGGAGGAATTTATAAGGAATCTAATAAGCTACAGGTAGTTTTGGAATCTTCTTTTGAGATTGTTTGCAGAGGCTCAGAATATTAACAGTCACGTTACTTCAGAGTTACCATTTTTATTTTTAAAATTAAAAAGATTCTCTTTCATTCACTATTTTAGGAACTTCTCAAAAGTCTCTGCCCTATTTGAGCTTACATTCTAGAATAAGGAGAGACAATAAATAAAATAAAAAATAAAGTATGAAGCATGTTAGAAGGTGATAAGTGCTATGGAAAAAAAAAAAAGGTAGATCAGAGTCTGAGTAATTGGGTGAGCCAGGCACAGAGGGGTGGTCAGGGTAGGCCTACTGAGGAGAATGGGAGTTGACGAGGTGGGGGAGTCAGCCACCCAGAGTAGAATATTCCAGGCAGACTCACCATTGGAAGCGTAGGCCCCGGTGATAGCATGTCTGGTATATTGAGGAACAGCAAGGAGCCCAGTGTGGCTGGAGGAGTAGAAGAAGTCAGAGAGCTAAGGGTTGGGGGAGAGTCTCAGGGTGCCTTGTAGGCCATTGTGAGGACTCTGGCTCTTGTGCAAAGGCCAACAGGGAAATTATTGCAGGGTTTGGGGCACAGGAATGGCCTGCTCTGACTTATGTCTTGAAGGTATCTCGGTGGCTAATGAGGTGAGAACAGGCAGCAGAGGGGACAAAGGCAGAGCAGGAGGAGGAGTCGGAAAGCAACTGCCTTAATCCAGGGAAGAGATAATGTTGGCTCAAACCGGATGGTAGCGCTGGACGTGAGAGGTGGTGATTCTGGTTATTTTGAAGGAAGACTCAACAGGATTTGCAGATGGACTAGATGAGGAATGTGAGAGAAAGAGAGGAATCAAGAGTGATTCCAGGGCTTCCCTGGTGGCGCAGTGGTCGAGAGTCAGCCTGCCGATGCAGGGGACACGGGTTCGTGCCCCGGTCCGGGAAGATCCCACATGCCACGGAGCGGCTGGGCCCGTGAGCCATGGCCGCTGAGCCTGCGCGTCCGGAGCCTGTGCCCCGCAACGGGAGAGGCCACAGCGGTGAGAGGCCTGCGTACCACAAAAAAAAAAAAAGACTGATTCCAAGGTTTTATCTTGAGCAGCTGAAAGGACGGAACTGCTATCGCCATTCTCAAGTGTCTCCTTTCCTTACTCCTCTCTCTGCTTCCTCTTATCAGTGTCCTTTCTTCACGTTCTACTCTGGGACTTTCAAATCTCATACTCTTAGAAAAGAAAATCTATATTATGAGACGTCTGCTTGACCTCATACTCTTTTTCCACTGACATAGCGTATATAAAGTTAATCATCCCGGCTGAATTCTGTTTATAGCAGAGTTGACATTATTGAAGATACTTCGCATAATGTGCTGTGATCTCTGAAGTAAATTCCAAAGGTGTATTTCTGACACATATAAATAATAGCAGCATGGAAGAATGAAAATATAATTCCGCGTGACCAGTTTTAGATGCATGCTATTTTTATGTAAAGGTTCAGGTGTGCTTGCTAATCACACAAGTCAGAAATCACTCTTACCCCTCAAATGTAGAAGCACAAACAAGTACATATGGGGAGAGGTGTTTGGAATTCATACATGCTCTCAGGCTGATGAAAACTGTCTGAACTCACAGTATTTTTATGGTACCCTACTGGTCCTTGAAAATGAGCTGTAAGGCTGACGATGTTCCAGAGGACAGGGAAGGAGATAAAGTCCTTAGCAGATAGAAATATATGCACATAACACCAATAACTCTTTTTCTTTTTTAGATTTTAAAAAATTTATTACTTCAAATAATTGAACAGAAATAATCTTCATAGAATCACTGAATGACAAAGTACATTTCTTGACAGTCAATAAATGAAATAGATAATTTTTATGTTTTTATTATTTTTTTACATAGCTATCAATAATTTTTATTTAAAAAATTTTATTTTATATTGGAGTGTAGTTAACAACGTTGTGTTAGTTTCAGATAGATACACGTATTAGTATAACTGAATCAATCACTTGTCTGTGCACCTGAAACCAATTACTCTTAAGAAATAATTTCTATCTTGCCTTACCTTGTCATGGTCAACATTAAGCAACATCAGTCGAAGATTCTGGGGACTAGTGCCAGTGAAGTAGACCTCATAAGATTTGCCCAGAGCCACGATGCTATGAAACAGGGACAGTCTTCTCTGGCATGTGTACCCGGCACACCAGCCATGATCCTGTGGGCCTACATCCAAACAAATGAAAGTTCATGTTCTGTGCTATGAATATTATTAGTGCAAAGCCCGAAGAGTAATTGTATTAAAAATAAATTGCAGTGGTCAAGTTCAGCATTTACAGCCATTATCCATCCACCCATCCATTCAGTGATCTAAGCTATTTCTCAAACCTTGCCTTAAAAAGGAAGGCAGGGAAGCAACTCCCTCTCTACTATCCTTACTTTTAGACTGCCCAGGGTCAGAAGGGTATATGTTGAGGATTTGTGCTGGAAGGTCACTGAAGGAAATAGATTTACCTGTATCTCTACTTCAATAATCATTTAAGTCCAGGCCCCATGGAGAGGAAGAAAATGCTTGATGCTTTCTCCTATTTCACAAGTGTGACCTTGGGTGGGGAACCAACTTTCTCAGACTCTTTGCTGAGAACTATGCTATAACAGAGATAATTTGTTAAAAATAAAGCCTGTACATAGAAAACAGGGACATTTGTATGTCTGAACCACTGATTTATTAATTATTTCTTTCACTCATTTGTTCATTAATTTGTAAATTCGACAAACTCTTTTGTGTTTTTTTATTGCCTTTAACCTTCCTCCACTGTTATTTTAATAAATTTTTGTTAAAGACTGTGATTATAGGTACTATTGGAGGGTCAACGTCATTAAATAACTGAAGCAATCTGAGAAATAACACTCCATTAAACCTTCTAGAAAACCAAAAGAAAGTGGATGCTTTGCACCTGAATCCAGAACACATGTAACATTACTGCTGTAGAAAACTTCTCTATTTCACTCAGTTTTAAAGTATAAAACAGTGAGTGAGACATGGAATGATGAATTTTCTTGATGTATTTATTCATAAGCTCTGCTTAATTTCCTAGCTTGCTTGGAATTATTATCAATATTTATAAATGAAGTTTGATTGAATTTTAAACCAATATAAACTTCTGAAGCTTAAGTACAGCATAACCTATCCTTTATTATCCAAAATATAAATCTCACTTTTGAAGAAACCTTCATTGTGGGTTTTGAAAATAGAAATTTCTATGTATAAAATGAAAAATTTAGACTGATAAAAGCCATATTTTAAAAATAAAATTGAGTACTAAAATTTAAAGGGAAACTCTAGTGGTATGTACAAATTTTATCTTGGGAATTTTTCTTTCCACCTAGTATAGTGCATCCCAAGCTTCAAGAATCCTTCTAACACCTACATAATTTTTGCCATGCTTCTATCATTTACATTATCATTAAATTACATTCTCATTAAATTGAGACATTTAAAAAATTTATTTAAAAGAGAAATGTCATATCACTATTGTAAATGGAAAACTCATATGGCCTTTCAGAAAAGGAAAATGTAAAAACAAATAGAATGAAACCTTTCTCCACCATATAAAACAGAGCAATTCGAAAACATCTTCATTATTCACCGACTGGCCTAAAATTCTTCCCACAGTCTCTGCTTTATAAGATCTGAAAGGCAGCATTTGAAATTGGGTTGATCATAGGTCATAGAAACCAGGCAGACTGCATGTTGGGGCAGAAGTGGGGAGTGACTTAAAATCATGTAACTTTGAGACACTTCTGATTTAGCTCATTCTATTCTCTTCAGCAAGTTAAAAAAAAATGAACTTGTAGGGTATTGACTATTTTAGGAATCTTAGAATATTTTAGTACATGTTGTGACATCGTCAGGACAGAGAGACCTTTCCGATCCAGGCTATGTGCCTCTTCAGCACTTCAAAGACTCTAAGCCTGATTAGAGACTAATCTTTGCGCCCCCAATGGCACTTCAGGAATAGACAATGAGTCCCTGCCCTCTGTTTTCAGTAACTTTTAGAAGTTCACCTATTTATTCAAAAAGTCTTGAATGACAAGACTCATGGAGACCACTGCCTCTCCTTGGGCTAACAGCCACCAAGGACCAGAATGGAAGAGACCTAGACTGTGGAGCTTGACAACATAGTCATGACAGTTAAAGGAATTAGGAATGAGAAAGACCAAAGCCAACCAAACAGAAAAACCCCACAACACGCTGATTCAAGATTAATTCTTCCAAGTATTCATGAGAATGAAAAACAAGCAGGCTGAGAATATTCATTCTCAAGTATTCCAAATATCATATTATCATTTTTTAAATTTATGTAAAGAAAATTGTTTTTTTTGCAGACTCTTGGATCAATTTTTTCTTAAATATATTTATGCCACCTTCATACCTATAAAGATTACTCAAGGAATAACTTTCCTCCTCTTCTTTTCTTTTTTTTTTGATATTAATGCATTTTATTTTTTTTACATCTTTATTGGAGTATAAATTGCTTTACAATGGTGTGTTAGTTTCTGCTTTATAACAAAGTGAATCTGTTATACATATACCTATGTCCTCTTCTTTTTCTAATGGTCAATTTGGACTAATTGTCCTGGCTTTCTAATGTGGGGGACTGCTGAAGAGTCAAGTCTCTCTCCTGCACATAGATCTTACAAACAGAAGGCAAGGAAATCCCTATGTATACTAGTTTTATGTGATAGATAATTTATGAGACACGTCCATGAATGTAGTAAATAGTGAATGCCTTGAGTAACTCTAGTTTGTTTACATTGAATACCTACCATTAATGAGATCAACATAACCATTGCTCACTATAGCTACTGGTGAGAGTCTGCGAGTTTCTGCGTCGGAATCCAGGCTTTCAATAACCATCATTGCATATTCCATCCCAAAGCACCGATAGCTCTGCCATTCTGGAATGTACTTACAGGTTGAATCTCTAATAATTCCTAGAAACATAGGAATACACATTTAGAAATGAAACAGAATCTCCTTACAAAAGCTTCCACATACTATCTTTTGCTTGTTACATAACATTAATAAGTAGAAAATATAAATTAGTTGAGTACATCAATCATTAAAAATAAAAGATATATTTTGTTTCATGAACCAGAGGACTAACAGAATAAGATCCAACAAACCTTTATAAGGTGCTTTCTCAGTGACAGGAATTCTACTTCCATTTGGGAATGTGAGCATCACATTAGGAATTCTATAGTCTCCAATTCCAAATTGGCTATTTCCATTCCATTCATATTCTGCTTCAGGTATCACTGAACCAGAATTCCCCAGAAAGGAGCCATCCATATCTCTAAGAAAAGATTTCCTTTTGGCATCACAAACCATGTCTACACAATCAGATGGATTCACCTTACTGTGAAGAAAAGGTGAAATGCATGAATACTTAGATTTGGTATACCTCCCTGTCTCTAGAGAGCATTTGAATATACTTGCGCATTTGATAAGAGTATCAAAAAAATTAATTGATTGAATCTTATTTCAGAAAGGATTCAAAGTGGGACCAAGTAGCATATGTAATTAGCATTGTAATGAGGCCTGATTTTCCACTGTGTTGATTTGGTCTATTATTATGAATCCATTAACATTTCAAAAGGACAAATTGTACCTGTGGGAAATAAAATTAGAATTCCATTTTGCTATTCCGTATTTTGTCGAATGATAGATTTCGTATTTGTGCATTGCTCAAAATATACTAACATTGCCCAAAGAACAGGTAAATTACTCAGTTGTGCAGACATACAAAATCCTTGTGTTAGCAGGGAAGTCTTTATTTTTCCCTTCTTTCTCTTTTTTTAATGGGTCTGTAAGATTTATAAATGTATCATATGCTTTTTATAAAATAATCTAAATACTTAATATAAGTTCAGTCCCCTTCACCTTTCTATCCTAAGCTCTTAGGCTCACCACCAATTACAGATTAGTATATATTCTTGTAGACTTTTGCCTACATATATATACAAACAGATATACTTAAATTATGATTTTTATGCTATATATTTTAATAACCATTTTGTAGACACCTGAACTGTAAGAGATGAAATACTATAAACTCATCATGCAGTTCAATCGTAGAAGGTATTCTGCCTTCGTTCTGAACTACCTGGAGTGTTGACTGTTAACTGGTTATAATAATAAAATGGCTGCTTAATTTGCAATGTACTATACATTGTATATTATATATAGTATACAGCATACTTACACTATATGATATACACCATGGGGAAATAGAAATTCATTCTACAGTTATAGCAGCAAAATACTATCTAATAGATCTGAGCTTTTTGCAAAGAAAGACGTGAAGCTATAACTTATCCCTTACTCTACTGTATTAGTTTTGGAGATGATTTGAGTAAATATTCCTGTGGGTCATGTGTTCTTTGTGTTCAAGTGTGTGCAGAGTGTTTTTGTGAGCAAGTCTGTGAATAGACTGCCCAGTGGCACTCTTACATTATGGTTTAGGGCTCTGTCTTACTTCAGGTTCCAAGGAAACAGAGCCTGAGATGTGGATTTTTGTTCAAGTGAGTTATTAAGGGAGTCCTCAATAAGGGAAGGAGAGAAAAGGGAAGGAGAGAAGCCATATAGGGCAAGGGAAAGAAAAGGCAGATGACTATGGTCTATAGACTAGCTTCAATCTGATCCCCGGAGAATCTCTTGATCACTAACTACACCCAGAGCTGTTCCACTTTGAGACAAGGGGGCTGGCCCTTCCGTCCTCTGCATAAATTCGTCATTTTTTGTGGACTACAAGAAGGCAGTGGTAGGGAGAGCTTTAGCCTCTCACAGCTATTCCTGTTTGGCTAAGAGCAGTCTTCTGGAAAAGCAGGCAAATGTAGGTCATTATTGGCCAACATTTAGAGCATCTGGGGACTGGGTGAGCTACTAAGTAAAAGGGATCTGGGATTGTGCCAACAGTATCCCAATAAAAGCACAGGACTCAAAGACATATTTTTAAATGTAATATTTTCTTCATGACCTAGATGTTAAAATTATATATTAAATTTGAAAGATTCAATGATAACTAAATAGGAGGTAACAGCTTTCTAGTGGGGAGAAGCTCTACTGAGCCAAAAAACACTGCAGTTCAACAATTATTAAATGAGGAGGTATGGGGTTGTCATCAAAATAAGATCAGATGAAGTCAAACTATTTATGAAACACTGCATTTCTCTGAAGAGATGCATAGCTAATTAGCATTATTTCTTGTCTTCTCTCTATACTGAAAATGGTCAAAGAGCTCTAATGGAAACTTTCTTTCCTCCAATATTGTCTTATATCTAAATTCCTGGTCTGCATGTCTTTTGAAGAGTAGCAGTTATTGGCTATATTCTTTCAAGACTTAGAATCTACGTGGTTAGCTTCTAGAAATATTCTGACACCAATTAACCTCTGTGATTGAAAAAAAAAATCACTGTTCAAAGTTTCTGCATATTTTTAGTCACAATGATTATAATGATTCCCATTTAATTTCCAAGTACATGTTGGGATGCATATAATAAGATATTTGTAAAGCAAAAGGAAACAAAAGAGGTAAGGGAAAGGGAAGAAATGATAGACATGACTTTCATTCCTAATGACTATTAATGGAGAGATATTAATGTACAAATATACTTCTGGCCCATTCTCTTTTATGTTTAATGATGGTGCTATGTATGATACATGGGGGAAAAAAAAGTATGAGAAAATATACATATTAAGGCCTAGCTTGTTCAACTTACTTGAAGACACAGATATATTAAATACTCTTAATTTTCACAATGTTGATTGAAATTTCATAGACATAAACAGTTACTTTAAATTTAGCAGCTTTCTCAGATCTATGGCAGGGGGAGAAAACAATGGAAAACTGTGATGACAGAAAAGAAGAAACTGAGTTATCATATATTTTACCTTATATCGGGTCTATGTATAAATATTTTTGATTGTTCAGTAGTGTCAACCAGCTGTATGTTCTTCACATGGATTGGATGCTGTAAATCCTCATTTAAAGGGTTAGTAATGAATATCACATTAGTTTCACCTGAACAAACATTTTTAAATCCAACAAATGTGGAACCTAAAACATAAATAATAGAAAAACAATTATTTCCTATAGAGAAAGGGTAAAATCAGTTTCATTTCATGTATATTCCACCAATCATTTAACATTACCTTGAACATGGAACTCTTACCTTATGTGGCAGATAAGTCCACCACTATTTGTGGACTGTATCCACACCACTGAGTAGTCCTCTCCCATATTTCCTCTGAGCTTGGCATATTTTCTCTGTGATTTGCATTGGACAATGGGACAAGAGCAATTGTAGTATAAACAGATCTGAAAAGTGCTTGCATATTAGGGCTCACTCTCTCTTGGTGTTCTTGGGGAATTCTGTGATTACCAGCATGTGAATATGCCTAGGAGACATTTGGCTCAGTCACTCTCATTACCCACTCAAGGGCCAGCACCAGCCACCAGACATAGAAGTGAGACTATCCCAGACTAACCAGCCTCTATACATCTTGTAAAGTGATGGCAGCTCAGTGAATAATCCCAGGTAAGATTAGCAGAAGAATCACCGAGCTGAACAAAGCCCAAATTGCCAATCTACAGAATCATGAGCTCATAAACGGTTGTTTAGAGGCTTTGAATTTTGGGGATGGTTTGTTATGCAGCAAAGGCTAACTGAAATATTATTGCTCTCTTGGTCTTATTGCATATATTATGTGGCCAAAAGATAAAACTGATTAGATCAAAAAACGATCCCCTTTGCACTTAAAATCCAGTAACTCAAAACTGAAAACAGCAAAAAGTGAGTCCAAAAAATTCTTAAATTAGTTATGTGCTATATACTACCCTGCTTGACTGTATTTTCTCCTAAGAAAATATTGTATACACATGAATATAAGCCTGTAGATGAGTATCAATAAAATACTATAGTAATAGATGCGGTTTGTTCCCTGTGTAGATCTCCTTTATTGGTCCTAAACCTATGTAGCATGTTAAATAATTTTTGGCAGGGGTATCATTACAAGTAACACTAAAAAATGATAATTTGTTCTGCATTTCTGGGAATTAAAGTTATGAGAAATAATATGTCAAAACTTAGATGTCTAATTTATTGAACTGCTTTCTTTCAGGTGACACTGGTTAAAGTTATCATGAAAGGGAGATTTGCTGGCTCAGTGTATTTAATGGGCAAAGCGAAAATACTTGGTATGTTTGCTACATCTATTTTAATTATTTTACATTTTTAAGGATGCAGCCTGGTTCAGTGAAAAAGCAGCAGATTTTAAGTCAAAAGATCTTGATTCTGATCCTAGTTCTGCCAGCAGCTGTGGGAGTTTGGCAAAACATTTAAGTTCTATGAACTAAAATTTCTGCAGTCATAAAAGCTTCTAATAAAATAAAACCCTAATTATATAAAAGGGCTTTACAATTTAGAGAAACTAATTAATATTAAATCACTATTCCAGTGCTTTTTCTGTTGTTTTAAAAAGAAAATGAAATGTCAGTTCTTTTATATGTATGAATGTTGCCAGGGAACTATTCTTGAAATTGACTCTGATGTCTGGTTTCTTTGCTTGTCGTATTGAGCAGATTAAATTAATCATTATTTTTTTTAACTAACAATGAAACATCACTAGTTATATTCTACATATTCTTTACAGAACTTAACTGAGTAGACTTTCAAAGACTGTGTTTAAACTTGCCTGAGATGTCCAAAAGACCACTGATGGCATTGTAACTCATGATCCCTGCATGGGGTTTCCGCGGTGCCATGTTATGTGCTGAAGCAAAGGTAGGCCAGCAAATCCCACTTCTCCCACCTTTTATAAAAAGAAGAAAGTTAGTGAAATTTGAATATGCACTCATATGAACCCCAAAATTTAAAGTTCTAAAATCTTTACCTGAGGGAGGTCTAGAGCTTCGATGGGCAGCAGACAGTTCAATATTGGGATCATCATTAGTTAGGACATCAGAGCAATTAAATTCAGGGCTACTTCCAACAATTAATGAGTTCTATTTTAAAAAAAAGTTCAAACAGTAAGCTTTATTAATAACTTTTCTTAAAAGAAAACATAATAATGAATAATAATGAATGCCACTGTAGCAAAACACAACCTGTATAACTTTGAGAAGTGGATCATTCATTAAACCAAGTTAAAAAAGATGTGATTTTTGCCCCAAGTGGATGACATTCAAAGTCAGATGGGGGAGACAGGCATGTAAATAATTATATTTAAAGAGATGTTATGTTTCCATGATAGGAATATGTGCAAGGCAAGTAGGAACAAAAAGAGGAGGGAGTGTCAAAACTACCTAAGCTGGTTCAGGAAAGACTTCGTAGAGATAGTGAAAATTTAACTAATTGTGGCAAGATTAGCAGGTGATAAGCAAGAAGAGCTGAGGGAAGGAGTGGGGAGAGGGAAGCACGGAGAGCTTCTTGGCAGAACGCAATGAGCACAGAGGCAGGAGGTGTGGCTAGTAGGGCAAAGAGGTCAAGAAAATCATCTGTATTCAAGAATTCTACCCTTGTCAGAGTTGCTCTTTCTGCTTTGTGTGGCTGCGTTCAATTCTTACCTTAATCTGCACTGTTTTACTGGAAATTCTGTGAGATATAGCAGGTGGCGTGTAAATCATTGAAGAAATGGCCATTCCATTGTCAACCAGGGTCACGTTATAGATACGCACACTCTCCGTGGTCTGTAATAGAACTTGGAGGTTACATCGTATGAAATATAATCATAAAAGAAAATAAACAATCATTGTTTTGGGATCCATTTACCTGAAAATAAATTCCGTAATCCCAGCATGCCCAAATGGTAAATCCCTGTATAAGAGAGCATCCAGGAAGGCCATCTTGGTTCATATAGATACCAAATAAACCTCCATGGGCTTCATTGTCAAACCACTTTTCCAGAGAATAAGACTGACCTTTGAAGGAAATATGGAACCAGTAAATTAACATTATGAATCAAGTCATAGAGTTATAAGCAGTATCAGTTAAAGTTGAAATTCTTTTAAAAGTTAAATATATGAGTCTGATGCAAATTTTAATAACATGATCAAATATTTGTATGGTTCAGCTACTTACAGTTTATTCTATTTAGTATTTCTCTTATCTAATTTGTCTCTTCAATGTTACTCAGAATAATTGTATATTCATTTGCAAAAGTTTACTTTAGTGCTAGCACCCTTAACTTATTATATCTGGTTAAACATGAATTTCTTTAGAAAGATTATGAAGTTTGAATTCAAACAAGGCTAAACTTGAAAAACACAATGATACCACTTGCGGTCTATAAATGTTACTGGTTCCTTCTGGCCAGCCCATTTTCAAGTTAAGTGTCACTTCCTTAGAAGGCCTTCTCTGACTACCGGATTCATAGTTAGCACCTCAGTTACTTAACATGGCAATTAAACTTTTTTTCACTTTGATATTTAATTACTACTTATTTGTGAATTATTCATCTCCTCGCTCCTATAAGAACGTAAGCTTCATGAAAGAAGAAACTGTCTAGCTCCTTCATGGCCAGATTCTTAGAGCCTAGAAGGTAATGCAGAGGTAGGTGCTCATCAAATACTTCTTGAATTAATGTATGCATGACCTTGGGAAAGTTGCTTAGCATTTTATAACTTAAATTTCCTCATATATAAAAAATTATAATGTCTAATTCAGGGTTGTTTCAAAATGAAATGAAACAACCCACATAAAGTGCCTCAATAAATGGAAGCTATACCCATTATTAATATACAGGATAATTAAAGTGGATTTTCACGAAAGTTTTACTTATGTACAAATCAGATCAGTGGCCTTAAAAACTCGTCCCAGCCATGCATAAATTTGAGGATTCCCCATAAAGAGCAGCACTGCCTCCTAAACTGTACTTTGTACCAGCTCTCTTGTCCAAGTTCCCCAGGATCTGACTTCCTCCATCTTCGATTGCTTTTCCCTTCTTCCTAGTGTCCTTTGAGACTGACATTTCACCTACGGTCGTCGGCCTGGTTTCTATTGTTTCCTCCCTCAGAAGCTGTCTGCATGGCTACACCTTGGTTCTGCACAATGTAGCCCCATGGACAAGGATGGCTCCACCTTTGGACCCACGTGTGGCAGAGCTCCCTTCCCAGCATCCCAGCCTGTTCCTTGTTAGGGAGATGAACTGTGTAAATTGATGTCCCATTCCGGGAACTTAAACCCTCAGTTCCTCTGTGATGCCTCATATTTCAGTTGCTCCTCATAAACACTCCCGATTATTTAGGAAGATCAATATATTCAGTGAAAAATGCATTATGTGGCATTATACATATTAGTAAATATTCACATTCACAGGTCATATTTTGATTAAAAAACACAACAATACTTCAAAGAAGTTGAAGAGAAATTACATATTTAAAATTTTTTTTTTCTTTTTTTTTTTTTGCAGTACGCGGGCCTCTCACTGTTGTGGCCTCTCCCGTTGCGGAGCACAGGCTCCGGACGTGCAGGCTCAGCGGCCATGGCTCACGGGCCCAGCCGCTCTGCGGCGTATGGGATCTTCCCGGACTGGGGCACGAACCCGTGTCCCCTGCATCGGCAGGCGGACTCTCAACCACTGTGCCACCAGGGAAGCCCTATATTTTAAAAATTTAAGTCAAAGAAAAGCTACTTTAAGCTGTTGGGAACTAAAATATTTAAAAAGAACATACACCAAGGAATCAGTTATATCTGTGGCGAAGTTGTTTTATTCCTTCAAAATGTACTTTGCACAAGAAAAAAATTAGCTGAAGTCCAATAATTTTTGAATTTACAGAAAAAAATGCTTATTCAAAGAATTTCAAAAATACCTATAGAGATTGAAAAAATCAACTGTAGAAGGGCTATACATTTTTCAGATAAAATTCCATTTCCTTTAGCTAAGTTTCCCAAGAGGTAAAGCCAGCAGGTCTAGCATTCTTTGACTTTTTTGATTCAATAATTAAGTTATCTGGTTTAAAAGTCAAGAGTTTATAGAAAGTTATACAGTAATAAGTGACCAGTCACCCTGTTCCTACTCACCTTCAATGACTTTTTGCTTTTACACTTTCAGTGTTTCTTTATGTAAATGCATATACCATACATATTCTTTTGTTCCCTTTCTAAGTAACCTCCACTTATCATTTTAGAATGTTCTGGTGACTTCTCCATATTAATACATAGTATGCATCTTTTTTCCTTCTTTTTTTTAGAGGGGCCCAGTGTTCCAGTGTTTGGCTTTATACAACTAGCCCACAGTAACTGGACACAGGGTAGCTTTCCATTTTCTGCCAGTACAGGCCAACGCTGTGATGAATAACCTTGTTCACAGCTCTTTTTCTAACTGCTGTAGAGGCAACTGTTAGATTACAGGAAGTAGAAATGCTGAGTCAAAGGTAAATGCCTCTATAATTTTGGTAGCTATTGCCAGATTCCCCTTTGTAGGGGTTATATCATTTTGTCCTTCAACCAGCAAAGTGTAAATGTTACTATTTCCCTACAGCCTTGCCAGGAGAGCAGTTGTTCAGTTAATTCTTGATTTTTACTAATCTGATAGAAATGTGTCTGAGAACCCTCTGTTCATGTCCTTTGATTTTTTTCATGCTTGCAGGCTTTATCATATGAATAGTGAGCACGTATTCCTTTAAAGCGGAAGCATGAAGTAGTGACATATCCCTATAGGCATGTATCTCTATGCTTACAAGTTGCTTTTGGGAAAGTGATGGTGGGATAAGATAATCACTGTTCAGCACCATCAAACAAGCACTGAAGCTATTGTTAAGAGTGTTTGGATCATAAACATAGAAAATAGTTATCTTAAAAGCCTGTTTTTAAAGGATCTATCCTTCTTTTATTCCCTTGATACTATTAGTCAACACAACTTATCCTATTCTGTCCTCCCCCATCTCTCTGCTGATCCCTTTTGTTTATTTTCATCCCACTGCTTCTCGCCGGATTACTCTCTTTCACTCTTGTTGTGTCTTCCCAAGTCCATCAGACCCAACTGTCCACCATTCTCTACTTTACCCCCTCTTTTTCTCCCTTACACTCTCTGGCTCACTCTGTCTCCCTGGTTATCCCTCTGATTTTCTCTTTTCTTCTCATCTCCTCTACAGTCACAGGGATAGAATAAAGATACCCTTGTCAAGGAAGAGCTCATGTCCAGTGGGATCAGGAATGCAAACACGCTGTGGCAGGCACAGCTAGTGGCATGGGATTGGACAGAAGGACATGAGGGTATCACGAGGACAGGGCTGGTCACCTTCCTCAGCCTGGGGCTCAGGGACCTCCCTGAGGCAGTGACTGTGAAGGGGAGGCCTGGGGAGCAGCAAGGCCCGGTCTCAGGAGGGTGAGGATGGGGACGGGGTCTCAAGAGAGGTCCTGGGGCTGCAGTGTCCTAGGGCCAGGGAAGAGCGTGGCATCCTGGGGCTGCCGGAGAAGGGTGATGGGGTGAAGGATGAGAAGAAAATTGGTTTTAATTTTTTCTTTAAACCCAATATTATATGGAAATAATTTAGTTTGTTGAGTTCTTTCAGTGCCTAGGAAGAAGCAATATTACTTTTCAACTCACAAACAATAATTATTTGTTTCGAACAAATTTGGACAAGTTATTTCCTAATTTTAGTGACTCTATGCCAAAGACTTACTTGAGCAAGGTTCACCATTGATGCGATATCCTGCCCTTCCAAATCCAGCCACTACGTTATTTTGTAAGACTGTATTGGTCCCTCTATTTATCTAGTATAACGATAAAGAAAATGCTTTGGGTCAGGCTCTTACACAATTATGCAATGAGAGCAGGTATGCAACATACACTGGAAAACTAATTATGACGATACTTCCAGGAGTAAAAATTTAATTCACATTCACCCCATTCAAATTTATAATACAAATGAAGTACTGAAATTACCTTAGCTTCTTGGTGTAAACCTGCCACTAGATACTATACTTTAGATTTCATTATAAAAGTACATTAAAGAGATTACTTTTCATTTCAGTCACAGAATCCACTGGACGTGGTTGAATATTAACAAGCCATAGACAAAATTCCAGTATTATAACAAGGCTACAAAAATTTTATCACTCTTTTTTGGTTATATTCTGTTACCAATTTGATTTATTAAGAAAAAGACAACTAAGGCAATTACAGTGGACCATAAAATTCAGTAGAGGCATTCATTAAAGAAAATCTGCTATAATAAAAAACTGGGTTAGAACAAGTAGGTAATTACTAAACAAATTTATTTTATGAGCCAAATCAGAGTGGTAGAAAATGAAAAGTATGGAGCACAGAAGGTTTAGTTCTTGCCTACACAGAATCAGCAAAACGGTCCAAATCTCACTTATTTAAAGCATGTTAAACAGCCTTATTTTTAAAGATTATGATAAAAATAGAGTCAAATGGAATTCATAAAACTAAAAAAAATGGTTTCAAAAGATATAGATAACTTTAAAGATTTGGAATTGACATTTGATTACATTCTAACATCTATAAATAGACAAAAAGAGAACATTATTACCTTATAAATGTATACTAAGTTCCAGGCTTTCAGATTTTGCTTTAAGGTAATTATTAATAGTTGTACAAAAACAAAATTCAATCCTTACCCTATCTTTCAAAGAGAGCTTTTTAAATTCCTTTTCTTTCCTATGGTATAAGTAAGTAAGATAAAAACAAGAGGAAGCTATCTTTCCTCTAAATCCTCTCTGTACTTTCTATTTTCTTGCTTACAATCTCACTCTACATCTAAATAAATACCTATAGTAATTGAAGAAACTTCACGGGAAACAAGAAAGGTCCAATTAGTAATATCCGATAAGAGTAAATAACCTTGCATATAGAATCATAATAGTTTTAGATGAGAAATGGATTTTAGAGATTTTATAGTCTATCATTATAATTTTGCATTTAAATTCAGAGTTAAATAGTAAAATGTGTAAGGCATTCAGTCAATTAGAAGCAGAGAGACCCTGTAATGGAACTTGAAAGCAATAATTAATGTTGGAGAAGCAAGTAAATAAGAGAACTATTTAAACCAATGGACGTCAACACAGAGAAAAATCCAATGGCTACTGGAGCTCACAACATCTTTAAAGAAAGTTCATTCACTCCTTTAATCAGCTCACTTTATCCACAATCTTTATCTAAGAAGAAATCATTTTCAATGACATTTTGAGATTTACAAATTATACAGAAATTATAATCTTCAATAAGGGAATTACAAATTATAATTTTGTCTACTTATAATTTTAAATTTGTTCACACTACCTCAATTGCTGCATGCCAGAGAGTTGAGCTCAAGTCTTTTCTGTTCTGATAGGTTCCTGGCCAAACTGAAAGCGTAACCAAGTTTCCTCGGACTCTGTTGGCATCCCCCCATATTCTCATGCCTGGAAAAAAAGAAAATTCCCCCAAATGAGTACTATAGGGAATGTCTTTCATTTCTTCCATGAAATTAGTTTTCTCATTTGAACCTGACAAACAAACCCTTTTGATTTTAGAGTGAACCCTCTGAACTCTTTGATACTCTACCTCTTTAATAGACTATCTGAATTAAAATCTTTTGTTAAATATGTGGGTTCACAGGCTCCACCTTAGATTTTAACAAATATACACACAAATTTTATACACCTTAAATGAATTTGTATTATGCTTTAGACTGATATTCAAGAAAGGACAACCCCCTAAATCAAATCAAATATATATTTTTTAAAAATTATCTTTATTTGTGAATAATCCTTTTGTTTTATATGTGAGAAGTATGTTAAAAGTCAGTAATTTAAACTATTGGTGATTAAATAACTCACATAAGATCATGGTCTGGTAAATAATTCTTCTAGAGCTGTACTGTCCAATATGACAGCCATAGCCACATGTGACTACTTAAATGTAAAGTAATATAATTAAGTACCATTAAAATTAAAAATCCAGTTTCTTTTTTTTTTTTAAACATCTTTATTGGGGTATAATTGCTTTACAATGGTGTGTTAGTTTCTGCTTTACAACAAAGTGAATCAGCTATACATATACATATGTTCCCATATGTCTTCCCTCTTGCGTCTCCCTCCCTCCCACTCTCCCCATCCCACCCTTCCAGGCTGTCACAAAGCACCGAGCTAATATCCCTGTGCCTTGCGGCTGCTTCCCCCCAGCTATCTACCTTACTACGAAAAATCCAGTTTCTCAGTCACATTAGCCACATTTCAAGTGTTGAATGGCCACATGCAGTTTAGTAATTGCCATGTTAGCACAAACACAGACCCTTTATTTCCATTCTTGAAGAAAGATCAATTGGACACCCTGGCTCTAGAGTTTGCAGACAAGGTTGTCTCAGAAGACATGTTATTGGACCAAAATATCATATTACCTTCCCCCACTGTAAAGTGAATCACGTTATCATCTATGTCCAATCCATCTGTCCCAAATACACCAACTGCAGGGGAAAAGCCACTGTGAAAAGCACAGCCTTGAATATAAGATGAGCCACGTTCTTGAATCTATAAAACATCAGGATTCAGTGAACATTTTAAAAACAAAGTTAAAGGATATTTAAAGAAAAAAATTTGAAGTAGGTGATTTTCAGAAAACAAATCTTGATAAACAAAATACTCAATTTACATTCCATGAAAGAAGATGACTTCCCAGCAGACCTTTTAATGCTGGGAAATTTCCATATATCTTCGGTTTATGATTAAAAAGAGCCAAAAAGAAATGCTTATTTTAAATGTGAATTAAAAATTCTCAAGTGCTTTTCTATGCATTTATATTTCTATCATTACCTACAAAATGCTAAGGAACTAAAAATTATTTTTCATAACAGTTTATTATATGATGAGCAGGGATTTTTTTTTTTTAACCACGGAAGTCGATACTCAAGGCAGGGGTTACAATTCAAATGTCTGTAGGAAACAGTCAATGAGTAGTTTAGGGGTTTCAATTCCAAACCTACATGATTTAAAATTTTTATTTATTTATCTTTATTGACATATAGTTGATTTACAACGTTGTGTCAGTTTCAAGTGTAGCAAAGTGATTCAGTTATACATATATATCTATTCTTTTCCATATTCTTTTCCATTATAGGTTATTACAAGAATATTGAGTATAGTTCCCTGTGCTATACAGTAGGTCCTTGTTATTTTATGTATAGTAGTGTGTATATATTAATCGCAGACTCCCAATTTATCTCCCCTCCATAATATATATATTTTTAATCTTATTTTATTTATTTACTTTTCATATTTTTATTTTATATTGGAGTATAGTTGATTAACAATGTTGTGTTAGTTTCAGGTGTACAGCAAAGTGATTCAGTTATACATGTATCTATTCTTTTTCAAATTCTATATAAGAAATATGCTCTTTCTCATTTTTTCTTAAATCAGCAGCCCTCTAAGCATATTTATTTTCCCACTTTTGAAAGAGGCATGGATATACAGACATGCTTTTCATTTGAGAAATTTAAGCAACACTCACTTTGTTTAATAGTAACTGTTTGGAAATATTTTTGGTCATTGTAAAGTAAAGTAGAGATGTGAAATACTATTATAGATCTCCAATTCTTTCACCTTTTGTTCTCCATTTTCCATTTTTTTTTTTTTTTACTGACCTTAAATAATGCATGAAGTGGTTGGAATCAAATACTGTTGTAGTCTAAAAACGTTAATGGGAAATACATCTAAGAAAGTTTTATTAGATTATAGTCTTAGCAATTCTAAGATATGGGCATTTAATAAAGTTAAATGAAAATCAAATCAAAATCAAAATACTTAATTTTGGGTATATGTAAAAATTAAAATAAAGTACAAACCTGTCCCAGGTTAAGAAATGTTACAGCGTATCTTGGATCCGTGCTATCCCTGAAGCCCTCTTGACCGCTGTGATAAAATTCCACATTACTTATTCTTGCATTTCCTAGTGGGGAAAAGAGTTACACATTTTTTTCCCTTGAAGCTGAATAAAACTTTTTGAAAAACTACTAAAGTTTTTGTAATTTTCCAAATGACAAATTTGTTTTCAACTTTTTCATGAAAACTGTATTCATTTTTCTTTGCCCTTTTAATCCAAATAAGGCAATGTTTCTGAATTTGTTTTTTTACTGCCCCTCACAAGAACCTTTTTAGACATTTCTCTTTCTGAATAGCGTTCCCTCTCCATGACATTTTAATACCACAGATATACTACATATCTGTCAAGGTATGGAGGCCCTTTGGAGGACCACAAACTGGTTACGTTTTGTTTTCCCCCAAGAGTCAATTTTCACCTGTTGGTAGTGATACAGTCCCTGTTGAGAATGCATGGCATGAGGCACAAGTTATAATTTACCTGACATTTCAATTTTGATGCTCTAAAGAGCTGTTATGGATATAATCTTTACATAATTTTTTCCAGAATATGCATTGCCAAGTATCTGCTGATCGAGTTTGTCACAAGTGCCACTGAAGTGACAAAAGGCAATTTCATAGATTATTAAGAACAGCAATAACTATCCATGAGCCATGACTCTGTGCCAAGCTCTGTACTAAGTGCTTAACAGGCAATGTGTGGTTTAATTCTCACACAACATTTGTGACTTAGGAACTTTTATAATTCCTGTCTTCTATACAAGGAAACTGAGGCACAGAGATTCATGGCTGGTAAAAATACATTAGAGGGTATTCCTTGTTTCAAAAACTGATACCTAATAAATTACATTGGAGAAGAGTTATTTTATACTAGAAGGGAAAAGCCTGTCTGGAAATCCATGAGCCAGCGATTAGGTGTATGGTGGAGAACATAAGATTAATAAGATAGATACAGAGAAGAAATGATTACTACAGACCCTGGGCCTACAAAAGCCATAGATGCATTTTGTTTACTTACATCACAAAATAATTTATTGGAGCAAGGAAAGGTTGACATGTGAATAGGGTCCATTATGGGACTTTAAGTATCCAAGATCAGAGTAATTTCATCCCTCTAATCATCTAATTCTTTATCTTTAAAAAGAGGACAATATTTATGCCATAATACTATGAGGACTGAATGACATAATACGTGTTAAGTCCTTAGCACAGTGTCTGGAATCTTGTATTACTTTATGATCATCATTACTATTCTCCTCATCAGTTAAGCTTCTGTTGGCAGATTATGACCAATAGGTAGAAGTTCTAGTGGGACAGCTGCTTGCTCAATATAAAGATTTTCTACAATGAAAGCTGTTGCAAAATGGAATAGGCAGTATTGTAACCGAGTGAGCTCCTGCTGAAACAGTTCAAGTCAAGAATAGAGGATTACTCCTGGTACCCAGATTGTGAGATTGAAACATCAGCTTCCAAAAAAAGGAACCAGGGTTACTTGGAGGAAGAACTTACTCCCAGTCTCAGCAAGAAAAAAAAAAAAAAAAATTACAACATGTGCTTGTCATATCAGAAAGTGAAGAAGCTAAAAAAAAAACCCCAAACAGTCAGGGACTTCCTTGGTGGCGCAGTGGTTAAGAATCCACCTGCCAGTGCAGGGGACATGGGTTCAATCCCTGGTCTGGGAAGATCCCACATGCCGCAGAGCTACTAAGCCCCTGTGCCACAACTACTGAGCCCACGCACCACAACTACTGAAGCCCACGTGCCTAGAGCCCGTGCTCCACAACAAGAGAAGTCACAACAATGAGAAGCCTGCGCACTGCAAGGAAGAGTAGCCGCCGCACAGCAACGAAGACCCAATGTGGCCAAAAATAAATAAATAAATAAATTTGTAATTAAAAAAAAAAACAACAGTCATAAGGAGGAGGACTTAGGCACCAACATGAAAAGGTTCTGAAGGTCAACGAGAGGGCATTTTCAGTATCAATAAGGTTAACGTTCACAATGGATTAGAACATATCAAATATGTTTAAATCCATGGAACTAATAATGATACTAATAACAAAACAAAACAAAACGAAAATTCCTTGTTACCTTTGGAGGATGCTTGGCAACCAACTCATTGTTTTGAAAAACTAGTTAATAACAGGAAAGAATCAAACATTTTTTCTATCTAAACTATCCTTCAGGGTAGTCAAACAGTGGTCTGGGGAAGCTTCTCTTTAGAGAAATATTTGAGATTATAACTGAGTAGGGAATAGTAGAATTAAAATATCACCATTTTAAACCTCAGTGATTCAATAGATCCAGGCAATGATAATTAATAACTGCTAACATCACAAAAGGAAAAACAATCGTACATTATGTGCCTATTAATGGAAAAATAACAACCAACTATGAGGAATTATTGCCTAAAAATTGAGTCCCAGTCTGGTCAATTTGCTAGTTCTAAATTTGCTACTTATGCATAGAAAATACAAGGGAGGCAGGGACTAGTTAAATTCTAGGGATGCATCACTAAATTCAGACTATTGGAAACACTATAGGACAGATGACCTAACTTCTTTTATAAATAAATTGCAAGGAAAGAGAAATTAATTAGAGATTTAAGATTCATAACCAATTGCAACATGGATCTTATTTAGACCCCGATTTGAACAAAGACAGTGAAAGAAAGAAGGAAAGAAAGAAAGGAAGGAAAGGAAAGAAAGAAGGAAAGAGGAGGGGGAGCAGGGAAGGAGGGAGGAAGGAAGGGAAAGAAGGAGTGAACTGGAGGATTCTGAACAATCATTTGATGTTTAGAGATTATTACTAACATTTTAAAATCTGATTCTTAGAGATGTTTTTAAAGAAGTCTTTTAGATTTACACACTGAACTATTTCTAGATGAAGTAATACATGGTTGCTTCATTCATAATAGCCAAGATATAGAAACAGCCTAAATGTCCATCAATGGATGAATGGATAAAGATGTGAGATACCTCCCTATCTATCTATCTATCTAAAACATTCCACTGTGTGTATACATATATCATTCAGCCATGAGTGAGAAAGAAGGAAATCCTGTCATTTGGGACAACATGGATGGACTTTGAAGGAATTATGCTAAGTGAGATAAGTCAGAGATAGAAAGATAAATGCTGTATGATCTCATTTATATGTGGAATCTAAAAAAGCTGAACTCATAAAAATAGAGAGTAGAAGGGTGGTTATCAGGACCTGTGGGGTGGGAGAAATAGGGAGCTGTTTAAGGGTATAAACTTGTAACTAGTAGATAAATAGTCCTGGAGATATAATGTACAGCTTAGGGATACAGTAAAAATACCATATTATAAACTTCAAAGTTGCTAAGAGACTAGCTCTTAATTGTTTTCACCACACACACACACAAATAATAACTATATGACATGATAGAGATGTTGCTGATGCTACTGTGGTAATCATATTGTAATATATAAGTGTATCAAATCAACACATTGTAGACCTTAAACTTACACAATGTTATATGTCAAATATATCTTAAAAAATATATGCTTGCTGCTTCAAAATAATCCGTGGGCTTGAAGAAAGCCGGTGAGCTCAGATCTCAAACAAGACTGGCCAAAGTTGATACCTGTGGTAATTGGTGATGATAAGCATTATATTATACATTTCTCTATCTTTGAAATATATTTGAAATTTTCCTTCAAACAAAAATAACATATCAGTGTGCTTGTTATGAAACGATTTCTGTTTGAGGGCAAGGTTGGGCTAGCTGTTACCTAAGGTCCTTGTTAATTTGATAATTATTTTGCCTATAAAGATAAAATTAGTAGAATAATGTTAGGAATTTGGTTCTGGAGGGTGGTACCTGACTGCAAAATCCCTCTCAAGCCTTTATTTTTCAGTGTGTTAAAAACAAGACATCAGGCCCAAAATGGAGTCACTTGTGCTAAACCCTCCATCATCAAACAGACTTAATTACAGTTTCAGTTCTGAAATGGAATCTTAAACCAGTCCATCACGAATTGCCTGATCAGCATGGGTTAGGTAATCTGCCTGATAAACCTCTGCCCCCTACACGGGAAGTAACCTTGCAATAACCAATCCTCTTTTTTGCCTAGTAAAACTACCTTGTTCCTGCTCCCTTCTGCCTATAAAAGTCTTTTATTTTGCACAGCTCTTTGACGCTCCTTTGTATCAGCTAGATTGGATGCTGCCCGATTCATGAATCCTTGAATAAAGCCAGTAAGATCTTTAAAATTTCCTCAGTTGGATTTTGTTTTTTAACACAAATGATCCTATAAAGGAGTGAGGATTATTTAAGAACTAAACACAGAAGAGACCCTGCTATATTTCATTTAGAAAAATAAACTGAATTTGTACTAACCTTTAAATGTCACCATATTTTCAGTGAATGAGCTGACTAGGACGCGTGCACCAAAAGATTCCTTCAGCCAACCTGGATAATCCTCACCAAGTATTTTGATGTTCCTATTCAGTATCCCAACATCAGCTGCTAACGTGTAGCTCTGACTGGTTTCAGGAACAAGGTATCTTTCAGCTGCAGCGGAAGGACAGTTAGATTATTACCAACACTAAGAAATACCTGTCTTTATTAGTTTCTTTGCAGCTCACAGACCACGTAACTTTCTAATATGCCAAAAGTCAACACAAATGCATGAATTGATTAGAGTTACACGCTTAAATGTACACAGATGGCAGTCGGAAATTATACCTTTTTATTTATAAAATAAATATAATCAAAAGTATTTCTCCTATTTACAGCAAAAAGGTTATTATAATCAGCACTTACAAAGTCACTGCTTCATAGGTATTTTGCAAACACTTCAAATTATACACAAAAACACTCTTTGAGACAAGGTGGGACGCTTACTGTAATTTTAACAGATGAGGAAATGAGATAGAGAAGTAAATGAACTTGCCCAGGGCCATGTAGACAGTCAGCAATACGTAGGTATTACCTCTCCTGAGGCCTAAACCTTGGTTTGTTCCTCTTTTCCTGTGACATATTTTGTACCAACTACAATTCTTTATAAATATGTAGTAGTATATCAAACATAGTCTGTACATTTACATCTTAATAATTTTAAAACAGAACCTAGGGGCTTCCCTGGTGGCGCAGTGGTTGGGAGTCGGTCTGCCAATGCAGGGGACACGCGTTTGAGCCCTGCTCCGGGAAGATCTCACGTGCTGTGGAGCAACTAGGCCAGTGCGCCACGGCGGCTGAGCCTGCGCTCTGGAGCCCGCGAGCCACAGCTGCTGAGCCCACGTGCCACAACTACTGAAGCCCACACGCCTGGAGCCCGTGCTCCGCAGCAGGAGAGGCCACCGTAGTGAGAGGCCCGCACGCCGCAATGAAGAGTGGCCCCTGCTCACTGCAGCTGGAGAAAGCCAGCGTGCAGCAGCAAAGACCCAACACAGCCAAAAATAAATAAATAAAAATTTAAAAAACAGAACCTAAATTACATTCTACATTTCTAGAAGTCTTACCCAAAACTTTAAGACAAGCAGGTACATTTCAAGCAGAGAGAAGTGTTTGGTACTTTAAATGAAAGAATCTATACTGCTGAACTTCAAACACTGTTTCACGATTAAAATGTTCGTCAAAGAAACCTTTTTCTTTTGATTTAAAGAAAAAATATGTGATATAGAATGACAGACACGTGCTTCTATCAAAATACTGCTTTAAAAAGTTCTTTTAAGTTTCTTTTTCATGCAGGTCTGATATCCACCAGTGCATAATGCCACCTTAGCTGTAGGTCTCAGGAGCATCAGAAGTATCTGAATGGCTTTTCTAACGTTACACTCCTGTCTGCTTCCACTTCCTGGGATTCAGATGAAGGTAGCATGTGAAATGGGGAAAGGCTGGGGTGCTGGGAAAGCCCTGATACTACAAATTGAAAGGTCATCTTCAGTTGATTCTGATTAATTCCTTCTTTCCTTGAGAATTAGAGTTTTACCATTTTGCTGCAGCTTGTCTAAGTGCAGTTACCGCTGAGGAATGTGTCAATGAAACAAATCAGGACAAAGATGCTCTTGGATCAAGGGTTCTCAAATTTCAGTGTGCATAAGAATCTCTAGAAGCTTCCCTAAAACAGAAAGTGTCAGCCTTATCCCATAGAATGTAATGGTCACTGCTGAATATTTGCTGACTGAATTAATACACACAGCAGGGACTCTTTGCAGCCAACACACAAACAGTAGCATCCTTTGGGTACCAGTGCCAATCTAAGTGAAATGCTCCTCTAAAAATCTGAGATGTTTTATCAAATGATTGTAATTACAGAGGAGAGCACTAAACTGTGAATATTTCGAGACATTTAACTTATATATCTATTTGGTTAAAGAACAGCCACTTACCAAAGTGAGTATAGGAAAGGGTATCATTGAGAATGAGAATTTTGTGATCATGCAGGATTTTAACGATACTTCTAATTTCAGTCTGGTGGAAATCATAGCTTGTGGTTGTTATCACAATCTCTTCTCCTTCCTTAGAAAAATTCAAGTGCCAAATTCAAGAACAATTTTTAAAAAATAGGTTTATATTTCTTAATAACTATCAAATAATTCTAATTTAACTTACATTGGTTACAACCATGGTATTATCAGCGAGAACAAATCATACATTTAGGTCTCTGAAATAAATATGCTTTTGTTTGATAGCAAGAATTCTATATTTTGAATTATCTCAACATTTCCTTAAGTTGAATTCAGTCACTTAATAAAATCACAGGTGATATACATTTTTAAAATTAGATATATCAAAGCAAATATATTCATATTTTTATTAAAAATTGGTCAGGATAATACTCTTAAGACTTAAAAAATTTCCCCCAGATTTTTTTTTTTTTTACACAGTTAACAATCACTGGATATTCCTGAAAGGTAAGAAAGGCAGAGATAAGTGACAGGGCACGGTCAAGTCTTAGAATCTCTGTATATCATATATGACAAGCTCCTCTTTGTCAACCAAGTCTCTGCTCAAAAGTACTTGCAGGGGATGAAAAATAACTTTTTCCTCTACCCTTCCAAGTTCTCAGCTGGGACCCCTGTAACAAAAGTCATTAACAAGAGAAAAGCATATAGATTTATTCGATATAAATTTTACATGACATGGGAAATGAAGCCCTGAAGAAATGGTTAAACCTGAGCATTTTCATGGAAGAGTGGAGAGTAGAGGAAAATTGTGATAGGTATGAGCTAAGTGTAGGAAACTGGGAGAAACAGCAAGGGTTGGCCATTCAGATTCTTCTCTGTGTTACTTTGTCTTCAGAGCTGAGGATGTCTCTTTCCTCTGGGTATAAGGAGGGCAACTCTCACATGAAGGTTTTGTGACCTGCTTCAGGGGAAAGCCAAAAAGTCCTTCCTGCACGTGCAGAAATTTCTTCCCTTAAACTATTCATATTTTGGGGTAGCATGTCCTGAACCCTGTCATATCCTTGAGAGAGGATTTCTCTGGCCACTCTATTTAATGTTATCTGCCACCCTCTACCATGGCAGTCTCTATCATCCCTGTTTTATTTCCTTCATCACAAAGATTATAATCTGAAATAACACACATTTATCTGTTCATTTAGTGTCTGCCTCTCCCACTTAAATGCAATTTCCCCTATAGTTTGACCAATTTCTTCACAAATGAATCCTCTATGCCTAGAAAATGTCTGACATTAGGCTAAATATTAATTATATAAATAATATGCAGAAAATATTAACTGGATAAATACTAATAAATGATAATTGGATAAATAATAGGGATATTTAAATCATTTAATCACCTTTTAAAAAGTAATCACACCTCAACTATCACAAATATGAATATATTGTAAGTAGCTTATAATAACTCTCAATAAATCCTCCTTCTATTTATTGATTTTACACTACATTAAGAGAGCCAACCCCATATGTTTTGATGATTTGTATTCATTTACTCAGACTAAGCCTCACTTTGTTCTGTGACCTTATAGCTTATTCTCAGCAGAAAGGAACTGGCTGAAATCTGAGAGTCCGGAAAAGTAATCCATCCATTTCCTTGACCCTTTTGCATTAAAAAGAGTATTTGTAAAACATGTGAGTCCGTGGCCTATGCAAGCCTGGGAGTGTAGTAGAGATCGGAATTGCCACCATTCATATTTTACCAAAATCTCTTATTTAACTCAGGCATGTTTTGAATATCACTGGGCATCAGGATTTGTTTTCTTCCCAAATGCTTAACATGTAAAATCACAAATTAGAAGTAAAGAGATAACCAAGATAACAATAAAATGTATTTAAAATAATTCTTTTTTCTTTTGCAAGAATTTGTAAATAAATATTTTTTACCCCCAAAGTTTCATATTTTCCTTTCATAACTAATATATACATAATGTTCTTTATGTGTTCTGAAGAACCTTTGACACCACAATTTTTGAATGCCTGCTATCAAGTCAGCTTTCTGAGTGCAAGCTAATTGCAAAACATACATTTCTCTACTGGCTAATCATGTGACAAAATAAATGTCCATTGGAATAAAGAAGAAACCTTAAGTTGACCCATGGCGTGTTTTCACTTTCCACCACATAGTAATTCCTCTACCTGCCAATCCACAGCATCCATCAGAGAGAGGACTTTGGAACCTGCCTCTGCGGTTTCTGAGAGCTTAGTTTTATATATCGAACGTGGAATTCCATGAAGATCCAGCTCACCAAACACCCCTACAGGAGAAAAACACACTCCTATTTATTCACTGCATAGAACTGAGTTACGTGCTAGTATAAAATGAAACAGTTAGTAGATATATTTTAATAAGCGACTGAACATTTTAGAATGAATGGAAAGAATTGGGGTTATCTGCTCAGGGCTATATAAGAAGGCTTTGGCCCTTTGCCCTACTTCTAGGAATCTGGTCTCTATAAATTGAATTAGTATACAAGGATACATCAATGAGGATGTTTAATACAACAATATTTGGAAATATTAGAAAAACTAGAATTAATCCAAATGTATATCATTATAAGAATGAAGGAGTAAATTAGAATATATTACTAATACTGTAGTGTAATGTGCTATAAAAATGAAGAGTGTTACATGCTAAGTATCAATCTGGAAAGATATTCATAATATGTTAACAAGAAAATTGCGCAGAAATATATTTAGTTCGACCATGTTTTTGTATAAGGCACCACAAGTCATTTTATGTAATATGAATACAGGCATAGATAAAAAGCACGAAAAACACATGTAAAAATTGCTAATGTTAGTTTCCTCAAGGGGAGAGTAGAAGATGTACGTTTTCTCTTGATATGGTTCTGTGTTGCTAGAAATGTTATTTTTGAAATAAAAAAATAAACACATAAAAGCAAACAAAAATTTTTTAAGACTGAATTTGTTTGCCTCAGGAAATTTTTCTTTAAGATTTGAATTTGTCTGTCTCGCAAGAGCTAATTCAATTCTAAACCACTTTTTAATCCCCTTTTTTATTGTCACTGTTTTTAGAAATTGTACATCGGAGCAACTGAAGCACATTTATGTGTCTTTTAAATAAATGTGCAGTGGTATTAATAAAAGCAGTTATTTATTAGGACCAAATTAAACCCTCTCCGGTCCTTTGCTTTCTAGGCTCGAATAGGAATATGTACAGCCACACAAATGCAACCGGAAAATTAAAACTTAGCAACAGTTGTGACTGGATAACTGATAGCGAGGCAGGAGACATAAGGGCCCCCAGGACAAATGGTTTGAGTTCATTCCTTGTGGATGGATACTCCGAGGTGGGAATAACAGGACAATTGAAGAGAGGAGGCTGGGTCCTGCCCAGATAGAAGATAAGAGACCACATATTCTTCATTCTTGAAGTCAGGAGACCTCCCCGACTACCCATGAGCAGAAAGGCTCCTTGGAGGTCAAAAGGGAGTGATTCTAAGTGATGGCAACTAATGCTCACTACCCACAGGCCTCTTCGGTAGAATCCATCTTGGCTAAGAGATGCACGCGCACACATGGGAAAATCCTGAGATACACCAAATACGGACTCTGAACCAGGCAAGTCAAAATGATTGGTCAAAGGAAACAGGGAAGAAATGCCCCATAAAAGTGATTCAAACTGCCACGAGGGTACGACTCTCTCTCTGAGTCCACCCGTGTGTCTATCCAAAAGTACTGTACTCTTTTTTTCTCTTAATAAACACTTTACTTGTTTCACTACTTTCCATCTTTGTGGGAATTCTTTTTCTGTAAAGCCGTAGGGCCAGGGCCTTGTTACTGACCACTGGTGTAGTGGCTAGGATTTGGTGCTGTCACCACTGCGACACGACCTTAATCACTGGCGGGGAACCAAAACCCTGCTTCAACACCCGAGATCAATAACAGAGCCAACTGATCCACAGATTTTTAATACTGTGTAGGAATAATGCATAAGAAAGTTACCTTTTAGGGGAAAAGTACTAAAATATGAAAAATATTATTGCTTATATAAAAGAAAGATTATGAAGAAAACCAGATTAGAGAAACAATATACATATGGAGTGATTCGTTAGTGTTGCAATAAATTACATTTTAGAAATATGCACATCTGTATCTATTTTAATGTGACATGATTTAATTTTTTAAAATCTCAGCAACTTCTATAACCTGTTACTACAAATCAATGTCTGTAAAAACTTCTGAAACCGTAACATCATGAACTCATAACAAGTCTTTTAGTGCTACATGTTCTAAAGTAGATTTGCAAAACTAATATGACTCTTTTGGTATCTGGAAACACATACCTAGGACCTTTGATCCTTGATTTAGTCCTTCTGGAAGAGCCCACTCTGGAGTAGAATGATTCCCTCTAAGAACAATCTGTAATTCTCCTTTAAAAGGATTATCTTCCCAGCCACCAATTAATCTACCTCCCTGCAGTGAAGCAGAAAATTGTTAATACTTCAAAACTGAGCAGGAAGAATTTCCCCATAAAAAAGGAATTAGGAAGACTGGCACCCTCCCCTAGTAAAAATGAATGAATTTTTGTTTTAAAAAGAACAGTACTGTAACTAGAAGTGACCTTAATTTAACCCAGCCACTTTGGGATGGGCAGTTTAAATGATTTTTCCAAGGTCAAATTCAACATCTACCTACTGTCAGAACTGGACCTGAAACTGAGACCTCCTAAAACCTAAGCTAGTGCTGTTTGAACAGATCACACTGTTCTTTAAAATAATGCGGCATATATAAAATATACTCTTCTATTTATATCTAAGCTATGTTATTCATGAGCCATCACTGTTAATAAAAATTGCTATTACTAAATGCTTGCTGATTCTATGCCAGGCATAACATGCAAGGTTTTACATGTTTTATATCATTTAACCTTTACACTAAACCCATGAATTGGAATTACTATTCTCATTTCATAGGTGAGAAAACTGATGCAGAAAGAAGTCAGATAACGTAACCTGTTACCAAACTATTAAACAGTGAGGTAAGGATTCAATCATAGCATTAATTTACCTCTAAGCTCTGTCTCTAACACCTTTAAAGCATTAAAGGCCTAGTTTTATGAAAGAAAGGCTCCCACTTATTCTTTAGTGGTGCTTAATACCCTTTTGGTTAAGCTATTCTTTTAAATGAACACCAATAAAAGACTGACAGAACAATTAAACTGATTAAACTATTACATGTTCAAGACCATCTGAGGTTTATGAGAGAATGAGGTGATTATTCCAAACAACTGAAATATTTTTATTAGTCTGCTCCTGGTTTTCATAATCCCACCTACATCCATTCATTTTAAGAAATACTGTTTGTTTTCTTAAAAAAAAAGGCTTGAAATCTTTTTTTTTCTCAGAACTCCAGTGGATTCTCTGTTAGTTGCAGCAAGCTGTGAGTTTAACTTTACCTAATAATAATACAAATATTCTAAAGGATTGAAAATGAGCAAACCTCACTAAAAATTGGCATGATAATTACTGCTTTAGGAATGTGTCATTAATATTTAAAGGAGAGCAGAAATATATTGAACTTAGGCTTGCATTTCATGCAGTAGAGCCAGTTGTGTTTTAATCACATCAGGTGCATATGCTTTCTTATAATTTGCTTAGTAAATCTCCAACATTCTAGCATTTGGCAAATAAGGCTATAAATTATAAGACTGTCACTCTTACCTGCAGTAATATGTAGGTAGCATTCAAAACAACTTTTCTATAAGAAGACTCTGCAGCTCCCACATTATGTTTATCTTCCAATTCTAGAACCCCCCAAATAACGAGTCTTTCCATTGGTGGAATATCTGTGTCTGCCACAATCCATGTTCCTATAAAACAAGACGTTAATATAAGGAATATAACATAATCCATAGACTATAGCCTATAGATAAAACACTGACAGCCCTATCAGTGAGTCCTAATTTAGAAGTTGGTGAGCCTTTTTCCACACAATGACTAATTCTTGTCTCTCTCAGAAAATCCATTATTCTTAATATTCAGGTTTAAATCCACATAAAACCCAGAAGCAACGTCTGACATCCAGGACACAACTGAATCCATCTCTTCACATTTTCTCTTTCTCCAAGGTGTGCTGCATAAAGGTATCTACCCTAACTGCTAACTATTGTGGTATAAACACAGCGTTTTATTTATTTACATTTATGCATTTACCTTCAGGAATAACAACATTTGCTCCTGGGTGAGGTATGGTATAATTATTTTCTCGAGATGACTGCCAAAAAGAATCATTTGACCATAAGCTGAAAAGAGAAAAGAAGTATTTCCATTAAGTTTTATCTCTGTATATTTAATGAGCATCTCCTTAGAGTGTAGCACTATACTAGATGTTTTAGGGATGACAGAATGCAAATTGGATAGTTTGTAATTTCAGTAAATAGACAAGCTAATGTACGCTATTAGTAAGGTACTCAACACACACAATTACATATATAGTTTTTTCTCCATTGAAGAAAACTTCCTTTCCACCCACAATCCGAATCACATTTTCTCCTACTAAATCCTTATTGTGATACCCTAATTTTGTCTAAAATGTAAATAACTTAACTTCCTCATAAGATTTCACATGGTGGAAAAGTGAAAAGAAATGCATCCTTTGTCCATTTAAAGACCCTTACGTATGGTGCTATTTCGTAGGGAAAGGGACAGGAGGGTATATAGTTGCCTAGATTCTATGAAGGGAAGGCTGGAAGAATGGTCTGTGAATAGGCAAGGATGGGTCAATGAGGGTAAGCCGCTGGGCTGTGGGCAGGATGGCAGGTCTATAACCAGAGTGAAGGTTACGTTACATTGAAATAAATATGGAAAGCACAGTTGGAAGAGAGACGGTCTCCACTTTCCATCACTATGCCTGCTTGAAACTATCTCAGTGCAAATTGTTACAAAGAATGTTATTATAAAGTTGATTGCATTTTCCCATTTAAAAATGTTCACAGGGGTTGCTCTCCTGACCTAGTAAAAATGTTTAAAAATTCTATGATACTAACGCAGGAATTTTACAAATAACCAATATAGTTTGTTTCATTAAAAGTATATTTTTATCACACATTTGAATTACTAAGCTGTATTACTAAAAACTCTGTTGATCAAAAATCCTGGCATAAAAATTTTGTCTCCATGGATTTAAAAGAGAGGTTAGCAATTACACGATCATTTAGGATTATTTAGATTCACAGTAATACATTTTTCATGACGCAATCTCAATGAAGGTTTGTTTAAAGGTTGTATCTATCTAAATAAATAAATTGATCAGGATTGTGCAGATTCAATAGTTGAGTTCATCTAGCTTTTCTCAAGCCTTTCATTCTTATCCCCAGCAGCACTATACCACATGTTATACATTCTTCTACTAATTGCCCGCTGTTACGATCAAAAAAGCCCAGTACGGGCTTCCCTGGTGGCGCAGTGGTTGAGAGTCCGCCTGCCGATGCAGGGGACGCAGGTTCGTGTCCCGGTCCGGGAAGATCCCACATGCTGTGGAGCGGCTGGGCCCGTGAGCCATGGCCGCTGAGTCTGCACGTGCGGAGCCTGTGCTCCGCAACGGGAGAGGCCACAACAGTGAGAGGCCTGCGTATCGAAAAAAAAAAAAAAAAAAAAAGCCCAGTACTTCTTAAACTAAGCATTTGTGTGTTGTGTAGCTAGACCTGTATATTCTAGTCCTGAGGTACCAGTTTTGGATCAAGATTCTGTTTGTTTTCACTGATAGCTATTTGCAAAATACCAATTTATAATTCCAATTATAGCTATTTCCAGTGAGCAGAGCTCATATTGTGAGAGGAAAAACATATCCTATGACATATACATGTAGTGTATCAACACATACCTCTATCACATCCTGGTCTACACCAATCTAAATCTATTAATGAGTCATAATAAATATTAAGTAAATATTGAATAATTTTATCTACCTTAGACTATCTAGGGCTTTTTGGCCAATAACCTTTATGGCCCATATTTCTTCTGAAGTTCTCTAGACTCTTTTTTATGAGCCTCCCTGCTTTCTCTACTGTCCCTCTGTTACACAGAGTAGTAAAAGTGGCCTTTTCAAAATGTAATGTCACTTATCAGCTGAAACATTTAAAGGCTTCTCATATTTCTTAACACTAACTGCCTGCATGACCTGAATGGTCTGATTTCCACCTATGTCCAATGCTATGTCCAGGCCACTCTCCCCTGCTCACAAGGGTCCAGCCATGCAGATTTCCTCTCAGTTCTTGGATATGCCGCATTCGTTCCCACATCAGGGCCTCTGCCCAAGTTGTCCCCTTGGCCTCGAACCCAACCTTCACACAGCCAGCTCTTACTCACCCTTTGGGTCTCAGCTAGAATATCCCCTCCTTTGAGAGGCTGTTCCTAACCATCCACCCAAAGGAGGCCCCTGCCATGTTGTCTTCTGTCCCAGCCCCTTATCCATTCCCTTTACAACCTTTATCACAACTCAAACTCATGTGCTTTATTTTCTGCTTACTTTTTTGTTTGTTTGCGTGTGTTGGCATCTGTCTCTTCAGACAGAATGTGAGTGTTATGGGGGCAGGGACCACATCTATGTTGTCCACAACTGAATCTCAGAGCCCAGCACAGTGCCTGGCACATAGCAGGTGCTATTTTTTAATGGCTGGATGAACATATAAACAAATTCAATTATTATTCTTTTGTGCAATGTTATCGCAGAATCTGTATATTCTGAAATCGCAATTCACTTAATAAATAATATTGATTTGTACTTGATGCACAGTAGTGGGCTCTTACATGCCCACTAACTGTTAACTTTTATCATCACCATCGTTATTTTTATGGTTATTATTTGCCCATAAGGGACACAAATATTCATCAAATCAGGATCATGCCTTTAAGGGTCTTAAAGACTAGTACTGTTGTGTACTAGTACCATCATGTATGGTAATTACTATAATATAAAGTAGAAAGTTATGTTTCATATGAGATATAAAGGTAAAGGACTTTATAAGTTTCAAAGACAGAAAAATTATTTTTTTTTTTTTTTTTTTTTTGCGGTATGCGGGCCTCTCACTACTGCGGCCTCTCCCGCTGCGGAGCACAGGCTCAGCGGCCATGGCTCACGGGCCCAGCCACTCCGCGGCATGTGGGATCCTCCCGGACCGGGGCACGAACCCGTGTCCCCTGCATCGGCAGGCGGACTCCCAACCACTGTGCCACCAGGGAAGCCCAAAAATTATTTTTAACTACAAGACTTAATATATATTTTGGAAATTGAATATTTGAAATAAAATTAAATAAGTTGTATTATGAGACTTGACCAAGACTGTTATTCTATTTAAAATATGATACAAATGAACTTATTTATAAAACAGAAGCGGGGCTTCCCTGGTGGCACAGTGGTTGAGAATCCGCCTGCCAATGTAGGTGACACGAGTTCGAGCCCTGGTCTGGGACGATCCCACATGCCATGGAGCACCTGGGCCCGTGTGCCACAGCTGCTGAGCCTGCACTCTAGAGCCCACAAGCCACAGCTACTGAGCCCGTGTGCCACAACTGCTGAGGCCTGTGCACCTAAAGCCCGTGCTCCACAACAAGAGAAGCCACAGCAATGAGAAGCCCACACACCGCAGCGAAGAGTGGCCCCCCGCTTGCTGCAACTCGGGAAAGCCTGTGCGCAGCAACAAAGACACACGCAGCCAAAATTTTTTTTTAATTAAAAGAAAACAAAAAAACAGAAGCAGACTCACAGGCACAGAAAACAAACTTATGGTTACCAAAGGGGAAAGGGGGTGGGGAGGGATAAGTGAAGAGTTTGGGATTGTCACATACAAGCTACCATATATAAAATAGAAAAACAAGCATGCACAGGGAACTACAGTCAATATCTTATAATAATCTATAATGGAAAAGAATCTGAAAAATGTATATATATATAACTGAATCACTTTGCTGTACACCAGAAACTAACACAACACTGCAAATCACCTATCCTTCAATAAAAAATAGGGACTTCCCTGGTGGCGCAGTGGTTAAGAATCTACCTGCCAATGCAGTCGGCCCGGGTTCAATCCCTGGTCCGGGATGATCCCACATGCCGTGAAGCAACTAAGCCCGTGCACCACAACTACTGAGCCTGTACTCTACAGCCCGTGAGCCACAACTACTGAGCCCACGTGCCTAGAACCCGTGCTCCATAACAAGAGAAGCCACTGCAATGAGAAGCCCGCACACCACAAAGAAGAGTAGCCCCTGCTTGCCGCAACTAGAGAAAGCCTGCCATGCAGCAACGAAGACCCAAAACAGCCAAAAATAAATAACATAAATAAATAAATTTATTTTAAAAAATAAATAAAAATAAAAACACTCACATACACAGACACAAAAAGACAGTTATTCTAGAGAAAGAGATGCCACCTGCTAAGAAAGCATTGGATCAATGAGGACATAGTTTCTGGTGCTGTTGGAAGTTTGTGATCTCAGGCAATTCACTTAACGTCTTCAGGCTTCAGCTCTCTCACCTATATAATAAGGGAATTGGTCTAAAAATCCAGATCTAACGTTCTGCAAGTATGAGATTCCCAGTAACTTTCACACATAATTTGTGTGAGGTTTTTTTCCATTTTGTCATCAGGGTGGTTGTAAGGCTCAAGTGAAGCAATGAGTGTGGAAGTGCTTTGGGACCTACTGTACAGGAGGAGGGCACCAGTGTCTCAGCCAGGATGACATATGAAAAGGATGCTGTCAAGAACTATTTAAGTATATTAACGAACAAAAGGCCTGTATACTTATATGTGGCTGGTCGCTTCCTGGGAATTGGTTTTCTTGATGGAGGATGTACAGGAAAGCAATCCTGGAGAACACAGCAGTAAGCTTGGAAATTAATAACAACATCCTTCACATCAGGATCCAGGGTCCCAGAAACGGACTGGCTCTGATGAAGGTCATTTTTTCCTGACACTGAAAGTGAAGTAAAAGCAGTTTAAACTAACATGATGATCAAAGTACTTGAATGTAAACAAAATATGGCAATTTGAAAATATTCTTTAGATAGTAACTTGGTATAATTCAAATGTATGGAATAGGTATGAAAAAATTCTGACAAAATGCACACGTCTGATTAAGAAGCAGAGTCAAAATACCTTGACAAAAACAAATATTTTAGAACTTGATTAAACTGTACTCTTAAATATTTTTATTTTCCAAAAATAATTAAATAATAAAAATGGAAACAAAATATATGACAGTTCATTGTACTCATTTCCTCTAATTTTGTGAAATAAATGTTGGAGCCAATTATGAGTGTTGGTGCTACATCCAAACATAAAATGTAAGTTCTTAATTCAACTCAAGCCTCTTCCAGGGTAAATTTAGTCTCCATTCTTTAATTCAACAAACATTTATTGAGTCCTGCTATATACAAGGCACTATATAACACATTTGCCCATTAAGCAATTTTTCTCCTCCTTTAGATGAAGCAATAGATAAAACAATCACTTTTGCCTATTGAATACATACCCAGGTAATATAGAGTACTAGTGTTGGCTTCAAGGTGCCAGTCTCCATTCTTGCTAGTATTCCAATTCAATGGATTTGAAGAGCCATTCCTCATATCAATGATATTAAACATATCAGCATTTTGAGTGAAGTTATGAGATATGATTACATAGTCTTGTTCCTATAAAAGTTTGCAAAAAAGTGACTTGTTTTATATGCTAATATCCTGCATAACATACACTAATTTTTTTTTTTTGCGGTACGGAGGCCTCCCACTGTTGTGGCCTCTCCCATTGCGGAGCACAGGCTCTGGATGCGCAGGCTCAGAGGCCACGGCTCGCGGGCCCAGCCGCTCCGCGGCATGTGGGATCTTCCCAGACCAGGGCACGAACCCGTGTCCCCTGCATCGGCAGGCGGACTCTCAACCACTGCACCACCAGGGAAGCCCAACATTCACTAATTTTGATGACATTAATTAATTAACCCCATATTAAAACTTAACTTTTGGTTTTAGTTTGGTTTTCATCTTCCATTTATATTTTGTTTATGAACGTTTTACCTGTCTATGGTAATAACGTTAACTCTATCACTAAGGTAATGAAAGTCTTTCTTTCTTTCTCTCTTTCTCTCTCTCTCTCTCTATATATATATACATACACATACATATATATGTATACATTCAGAGAATATTTAGTTTCTATAATGTTTCAAAACATTTGAAACAGGTATTGTTTTTTTTTGCTGCCCATATGTAGTACAAGTAGAAGAATGTGAACAGGGATGAAAACACCCAATTCAGGATACTGGTGACCATTAGCAGTGAAGAGTGGGGATTGATTTCAGAGCAAGACATACAGAGGACTTCCACTTCACTTAAAAATGTTTATTTCTTTAAAAAAATCTGAAGTACATAGTCACAGAATGTTAGATTCAGATAGATCTAGGTGGTGGGAATATAGGACTCGGCCTGTCATTTTCTGTACTTGCTATATTTCAGAATACAAATAATAAAGCCCTTAACTGGTGCCCAAAACATCATAAGCACTGAATAAATGTTAGTTATTATCATGGTAATAATAACAGGGCACAAGCTTAGTACTATAGGAATGTGGCAGAAAGATGGCTTACTTCTGATTCTTAAAGGAGGGGTTTTTTTTGGCTTGCTTCTGAGATTTAGGATGGGTCATGAAAAGTGTACAGACTTTACCAGGTCAATATGTGAGGCAAGGGCATTCTGGGCCTCACAGTTGGTGTAAGGATGAGTGTGTGGGCTGCTTTTGAGTAATATGCAATCAAAATTATTAGAAGATGGATTATGCAACTCTTTGTTTACCTTAAATCCATAGAATGTTGACGTATACGAAATGTTGGTTATGTGATCTACACTTTTAAAATACCAGTTAATGTGCTTTGCATTTGGAATCAGAGCCATCCATCCAGACATATGAGTCAGTCGTTTCTTCTGAAAGGGAACAATGCTTGTGCCTATAGAACATAAAACAAATCACAGTAATCTCTACATCTAGAAAATTCCTTCTCTTATGAACAAGTGCAAACGTAAATATTACTCTAGTCTACGGAAGTCTCTAAAGAGGTCAGTATAGTATTTCATTACTTATGTTCTAAATGTCTTTGTTTACCCGAAGGCCCCACTGTTCAATATCACACTTAACTGAAACATAAAATGCTTTCTCACTTGGAATTCTGAATTGAGATGGAGGCTTTGTTCCTTAGGGAAAAATAAAATTGAACTATGATGACAATAATGACCACTAAGACAAAAGTGCTTAAATATATCAATGCAATTTTTAAAATACATTGATCTAAAATATAATTCCATTTCTATTCTTTTAAGAACTTAAGTCTTCAGAATCCTTGATCTGCAAAATATGCAAATATAAGTCCTGAACTTTATTAGATTCTCCTATATGGGTTGTGTCAATCAAAATCAGCCTAGCAAGTATGAATGGAAAGCTTTGATACAGAGCCCTTAAGGAACTAGACTAAAGTAGACCTACCTCTAACACTGGCCATGATACCCTAAATTTTGTGAATGATGAACTTGGAACCTGAACTACCTGTAATGGGAAAAAAATTTAATTTGAGAGAATGCCTGACAACTTCAGCTGAAGATCTGGAAAGATCTCTCACAATATAAAGAAAAACATCTGTGATTAATGAATTAATTCTGTTCTTTCCCTCCCTTCTCTCTCTCTTTTCATCTCTGATTGAATTTTATGTTAAATTTGCAATCTCTTCCCTTACAAAGTTAGGTGGAAGAAGCTAGGCGCAAGATTACAAAATAAACTGTCATTCTTTTCCTTTGGGGATAAGGCAAAACAAATTCCAGTATCTAGGAGGAACAAATTCTTTGGCTTATGAATTAGCATTAAGTTTTGAAAAGCCCATGACCAGAGGCACTAAAAACTCACAGTTTTTAAGAAGACCTGCAGAGTATGAGAAGAACCATAATAATTTGGATTATTCAGCAAATATCCACTCCTCTCCCCTCCTTGAGGGCAGGATAGACTTCCCTGCTCTGTGGATACTGGGTGACTTCTTTGGTCCCTCGGCTATTAGCAGAACTGACACTGCAAAGACTTAAAAGTGCTTGCTGGGTGAAACATGCCCTCTTGAGGCTCTGTCACTGCAATGCAAAGAGGCTCCCCCAGGAGAATAGTGGGTAGCACTATTAATAGTGGGTAGTGACCTTTGGTGTATGCAGACAGAAAAATTATATAGATCTGGGGGGACAGAAATCTAATTCAAGTTACCCAAGTGGAAATTTGCTACCTCTTACCTATTTCCTAGATCCAAGACAATTCACAGACTGGAAGCAGCTCCACTGAGTGGGAGAAATCTGTGGCCATTTATCAGGCTACTGCATACTAAGGAGAGGAAACTATCCAGACCTTCCAAGAGTTGTTAGCTTCTGGCTCTGAACTGATACTAACCCTCAGACACCCTAATGCCACCATGGTCTACCAGCTGGAGTGGCAGCTTATGAAGGCCAGGCCCTAGAATGAGTCTTTGCTCAGTCTCATGCCTGGTCCACTGAGGCCACTGGCTCATCTATGGTTATTCCTCCAGTTCCAAAATGTATAGTGGGAATAGGCATAGAACTTTGTTTGGAAGAAGGGCAGAAGTTGAAATTCTCACAACTATAATTTTAGCAGTTATCGTATGGCTGGTATAATTATGCTACACGTTTTCGAAATTCACTTGGCCTATATTGAGATACATAATTTTAGTTTCAAATTGTAAGTTTCTACCTTGTAAATATGATTAAATGTGGAAATTTGGGAACGCTGTCATCAAGAAGCTACATCATTTAGATTTATGCAGAAAATGTAGAAAACTGTATTTGAGAATCATCTGATAGCACATGTTTGGTTCATCAATGCCTTTCCTATTTTCCAAAATCTGCAGTCTGTCAGAACAGTGATATGAGAGTGGATTAATTGTAGATAAATATTTTAACTAATAATTCATAGACAGATGATGGATGTGTGGATGGATGGATGGATGGAATGATATAAAGATCTGAGCCAATCAGGGTAGGCCAGGTCAGATGTGATGAAAATAGATATACTTAGTAACTGGAAGAATTCCTAATGGAGGGAGGGAAAATCACGCAGGAAGGACTGAGTGAACACTCTAGGAACCATGCTCCCCCACCCTGTTACGAAGATAAAAGAAAAGCAATTCTAAAACCTTGAGGGGGGAAAATGCAGATATTAACACCACAGTGAAAAATCTGAGACATGTGAGAATCAGGGTTACTACTATATCCCCATTTAACTTGCTTGTCTGGCTGGTGCATATGCCAGATGCATCATGAATAATGACAGTAAATTAATGCAATCTAGTCAGGCAATGATGTCAAGCCATCTGGTGTTCCAGGTACATTAGCTTTACTGAAACAAATCAGTAAATCAACAGTCTCTGTGCAGCTATTGACCTAGCAGATGCTCCCCCCATCCTATTTCAATCAGCAAAGATAATCAAAATAATTTGCTTTCAGTGGCAGAAAAAATGGTATATTTTTACTGTCTTGATCCTAAAGCTATGTCAACATTCCTGCTGTCTGTCATAATATTGGCTGGAGGTTCCTTAATCAGCAGAATGTCATGCTGGTCCAGGCGTTTATTCAACACTCCTCACAAGCCCATTTTGGGATGTGATATTTGTTTCCTGCCTGGTTTCTGACTGATATAAATATTATGCTTTTCCCAGTGTTCTCAAGAAGATGATGATGAAAATTGAGGAAAACATATTTAAATGAGTGGTTTAAATGATTGTGTTCTACTTACCGAAGGAGTCTGAGAGAACCACATCCTTTTCAAGCAGAGACACTGGAGAAGGCTTGTTGAATGCCAGCCGGTGGAAGCTGACCGAGGCGTCACAGACAGACCCAGGGAATCCTATGCTCCACTCGGCTTCTTGACTGCAGTGAGAAGGGTCCAGCAATGAGCTGTGTGGAATGACGGTGTGTCCTTTGTGACCTAGGAAATGAACACAAACAGCCGACTTCCTATTTCATGTTAGAAAACTAAAAAGCTAAACAGTCTAAAACATATATTTACTATAACCCATAGTGCCACGAATACAATCTAAAAGTCTAGTTTCCTGGGGTTTTTTTTTTGTCATGGGGTAAGGGGACCTCTACAAAGGCTTTGCAGTGGACTCTTCCGTCAGGGAGCTTATCATGGATGCTGCTGAAACATGGGATCTGAAGCACCCATGAGAGCCAAAGTAGGGGATGGAATGTGGGATAAGTAACTTGGCCAAGGACACACGGAAGGATACGAATCCAGGCAGTTTGAACACAGAGCTTGCGCTC
This sequence comes from Phocoena phocoena, assembly GCF_963924675.1. Lineage (NCBI taxonomy): Eukaryota > Metazoa > Chordata > Mammalia > Artiodactyla > Phocoenidae > Phocoena > Phocoena phocoena. Next base: position 53,348,909 of record NC_089235.1, on the reverse strand, counting down.
TCAACCAATGGACTGTCAACAAACTTAAGAATCTAAGCTGAATTAAGTAAATGAATAAAGGTCACACAAAGCTCTGAATATTAGAACCATCTAAATGTTCTCCCTCTTAAAGCCACAGTTAGAACAGGAGACAAGTCAACAACTGTAGTTGAGAATTCAGTCTGTTTTGAGTATTGAGATGAACCTTCCATCTTTCAAAGGCTTTCAAATATCTGTAGCTTTACTTGTCAATTGTCTCTCTTATAAAGTATTATGCAGAATCATACACACACACACACACTTCCTATCTGATTTTGCCAAGTCATTATCATTAAAATTTTATAAAAATGCTAAACTCTAGAAACCATGATTATTTACAAAAGGATTTGACTTACTCTGAACTTGAAATGGTAGAAAAGATTTAACCTACAAAGAATGTTGAATTTTGTACTAGAGTTCCCATATTCTTTGAATCAATTCCAAATTCAGAATTTAGATTGGAAAGAAAAAGGCTAACAGCAGGCCTGTGACTTATTACTTCCCTCTAAGGTACTTGAGCAGGATACATCCAGTCTGTTGCTTATGTAAATAAACCTGGAATTTATACATTTATTGGGCATGACTGGCTGGAGAATCTGGGTAGTCATGTAAGCAGTTTCCTCTGCGTAATTAACCGAGTACAAAATGGAGGCATTCTCAAATGAAATGGCTTCCTATTGTGATCAACATTCCATAAATATTGCTCAAAATTTGCTGTTAATTCAAAACCCAAGTGCAAATGCAGGAGAAAAGGGACATATTTGGAGGTTGCATCTGATAGTTTGAGACTTTGCTAGAAAAGGATATCTCATCTATGCCTAGTGTTGACCTATATCCTTAAGTCATTAGGAAAGTTTGGCACCAGTTAAGATCTGTGATTCATCTGAGTCTGCTTTGACAATTCAACTCTCTGTGTTAACACAAACAAAAAAATATATTTCCAAAGTATTTTATCAGAAATTAAAACATCACATTACCTGTAAGTGAACCATCAACATCAATCAGTACCACTTCATGTTCCCATCGAAAGCCAGCCTTGTTTGTTGTGTGAGAATATTGGATGTCAATGAATTTTGCACTCCAGCCTCCACATCTCTCATTACAAACGCCAGTGATGGACGTCACTCCCAAAGCTGCACAGCTGGGACGGTCAAAGTTCATGAAGTGTACGGAAGATACAGTCAACCCTTCACTAAATGGGAGAACCAGGCCTTTCATTGTGCAAAATGCAGACCCCATTCCCAGTTCATCAACATGACCAACTATTTTGGCATTTTTAATCACTGCTCCAATGGCTTCACCCCATCCTCCAACATAAGGAGCCAGGATCCTCTTCGTTTCAATTCCAGCCTCATAATTATTGACCATCACGAAGTTATGAAACTGAAGTGCACCTCCATTGACCCATTCAGCTCCTTTTTGACAATTCCAAGTAGTGAGTGAATTAAATATTGCAGGCTCTGGCACTGTAGAAGTACAAGATCCTGTCTGCATGGGGAAATATTCTTCAAATATCCACAATCCAAACCAACCTTGAGAATGAACAGTGTTATTAAAGAATTCTCCAAGAGGAACTCTTTTTTGGCAAATGTTTCGGTCATAGGATGGCCCATCAGGGTGGTTGTTCATTCGGTACCAAAAGCCAAAGTGAGTGCCACCAGCAGCTGCGTTGTGTCGTATGGTGTTGTTTGGATTGGTTACCCAAAATGCAGCTGGAGTCACGTCGTCATTCAGAAGACTAGTACTTTGCTGTACAAATACTGCCAAGTTATATTGCAGGATATTGCCATGTTCAATACCATCTTCTATAAAAAATGCTCCCCCCCTGATATCATATATAACATTCCTCTCAACCAGAAGGTGATGTGTGTTATGGATAGTAACAGCTCTGTTATAGGTCTGGTGAATTGCACAGCCTCTTACATAAGATTTAAACTGTAAATCTCCAAGCAGGTGCCAATGTATTGGATATCGCCCCAACCGGAATGCCTGGCCAGCATGGAATATCTGTCAAGCCCAGAAATCACAGCTATTTAGTGATACACACAGACTCAGAGTTTGCCTGGCTCATACTTTCTTGTTTCAAAATAATAGCCACTTTTACATTAATTATTATTAATGCAATTATATCTCCCATATTATTCCTGTTTATCATTTAAAAATGTTATCTGACCCCCAACCCACCTTGTTTTATTCAATCTATAACAGCCCATACTTGTTAGCAAATGAATGAATGAACAAAAGCCATCTTCGACTCTTCTACTTTTCACCTTGCTGTTACGAAACTTTCGTGTTCAGCAAAATACCTCGTAAAAGACTTCTTTTTCTCCTTCACTTTGATTCTTTTTTAATAAGAAGAAACATTTCTTGAATGTTTACCATGTGCCAGATATTCTGCTAAATGCCTTATATGCATGGTCACAGTCTTTACCACAATCTTAGGAAGTAGCCACTTATCATAAGCTTCATTTTACAGATGAAGAAAGTGAAATTTAGAGTATCTTGTTCATGGTCACAAAGTTTCATTTAAACTCACTGGTCTAATTATAGAGTTGGTGCTCTTATTAACCACTCTGCTATATTTTCAACAGGTCTACGATCTAATAAGCTAATACAGAAGATGCCTCTGTGTGTGTGTGTGTGCGTGCGTGTGTGCGTGTGCGTGTGTGCGTGTGTGTGGAATATGATCTCATAAGGTTTGGAAATAAATGGTAGGGCATCTATTTATTTTCATTCTTCATCTAAAAATAAAAATTAACTATTAATAATATTTACTATACAGATCGACACTGGCAACCTCACCCACTCCATATCCAGATGTTACATGTGTGTAACATAACCTAGGAGAAGGTTTATTTTTTACAATATGCAGTCATTGACTCTGCCACCCTCACTGCCGGTGAGTGAGCTGTTCCAAATTTAATGGATTTATGGATTTTACTAACCTTCCTTCCCACCCTTCCTCCATTCCTTCCTTTTACTGAATACTTGATAGAAACTGTGCTAAACCCAGATTATATAGGCTGAATGTGAATAAGATACAGAGGAGCTCCTGATCTCTTGGGCATAACTTGCATATTTATTCTTTTATTTATATATTTGTTCAGTTAATAGTCAATTGAGAATCTGCTATAGGCTAAGTACTGTTCCAGCTACAGAGGAATCAGCAGAAAACCAGAAGGACAAAAATATCTGAACTAACTGACTTTATGTTCTAGAGGAAGAGATAAAAATCAAATTAAAAATATATCAGGAGTTATGAGTTAATAAAGAAAAACAGGTGTTTGGGCAGCTATTTCAAATAAAAGTGGTGAGGAACATCCTCTCTGAAGAGATAACATTTGAGAAGAGATCTGACTGAAATGAGTGTGAACCATTTAAGTACCTGGTGGAGGAGCATTCCAAGCAGGATGAAGAGCAAGTGCAAAGAACCTGAGACGGGAGTGTGCCTGACGTGGGCAAGGGACACAGGGAGGTCTATGTGGCCAGCATGGCAGGCGCCAAGGGTAGATCACACAAGAGAGAGGCCAGCAGGGGGTCAGATCACGTGGATCCTTTGGAAAAGGCTTGGACTTTTTGTTTTAGGTGTAATAGGAAGCCACTGAAGAGCTCTGAACAGTGTTAGCAAGATCTGATTCACATTTTAAAAATTGTACTTTGGCTGTCGTGTGGAGACTTCACTGCAGATAGGGTGAAAGCAGGAAGACCAGTTAGGAGAAAAGCACAGTAGACCAGGTGAGAGGTGATGGTGGCTTGGGTTAGGGACCAGGTGGAAAAGGTAGAAAAACAGTACATTCAGGATACAGTATTTTGTGGGCAGAGTGGATAGACCTTGTTAATGAATCTGATGTGGGGTGTGATAAAAGCAGAGAAACAAAAATTTGGCATGATTATGTGAGTAATTGGATGTATTAAAATCATCTGTTTATGTCTCCTCTACCAGATTATAAGTAGCATCTGGCAAAAAGCAGGTGCTCAATTCACATTAATTGTATGGAAAACTTTGGACAAAGCGCTAACGATAATGCCTCTTACCTCTACGTATTCTATTCTTCCAGTTACCATGTTAGCACCAGGTATCGGAGCATGAAACATAATGCATCCACCAAACTGGTCACTTCCTATTTCTTCTCCAAACCTTCCTTGGAGACATGTCTGTGTAGCAAATTCACCTTTAAAAATATTTTTTAAGATATCATAAAGAAAAACCGTGTCAAAATCCTCTAATTATATAAAGACTGTTTCTCATACCTAATAATATCTTTTTATTCACATACAATTTTAATCTCACCCTGGAACATAATTATTTGCGTTCACATTATCTCCTCCTCTGCATAGTAAGGAAGGTAAGTGCCTTGTCTTGTTCACCTTTGCAACCCCTAAAGTACTCAGGTATTTTGTTTTATTATCGCTGAATTTATTTTCCCCAAGATTTGGGATTAACATAGCTAATACGATCTTACACTGGTACAAGATTAGAACATGCATTATCTCACTTAACTCTTACAACTATAGTAGGTTGGCAGAACAGGAAGTATTTTTATTTTAAACAGGATGAAACTAGGTTTCACAATGGACATTGTGAGACCACGCAGATGAAAGGAATCAGAACGCAGGTCTTTTGACATTGATCAGTAAGCTTTGTCTTATGCTTCCCATCGAAGAAAAGGCTGTGTCTAAGCTATATCAGCTATTATTCAAGTACTTATGGGATTGTAATGGTAGTAGTGATTACATAAAATATTTAAAAGAGACTTGTGAAATGCACTGTGTTTCTTAACTACACACATACATTTATATGGTTATACACAGTTTTATAAATACATATATATATATATATATAATATATACGAGAACTGTGGTAACTTAATTATAGTCATGGAACCAGTTCCAACTATTGACACCTGAGAAGAAGGGACACGTGTCACTTTAGGACCAAAGTAACAAACTGCTGGTGCTTAACTCTCCAGCCTTCTCATCTCCTGTCTCAGAGATCATGGAAACCCACGTTGAGATTAAGACTCCATCAGCCTAGACCCTGGAAAGTAACAATGAGCAGAGCCCCCCTGTTGACCCATATTGGACACGTGTAGCATCAATGAGAAATAAACCTTTATCATTTTTAATCACTAAGATTTGGGGCTTATTTATTGCTAGAGCATAACCAAGTCCATGAGTTCTCAACAGGGGCTGATTCTGCACACAGGGAAGATTTTTGCAGTGTCTATAAACATTTTAGGCGACACACTAAGGCTGCTAAGACTACCTGTGTCAAATCCATCAGGGCATGCTGGAATTTTGTTATCCCACTCCACGTTGTCAGATCCTCTTATTAAAATATTTCTTGTAAGAATTCCAATTTCTGCCCTTGCTTCAAACAGAGTTCCATCAGGGAGGGTGACAGTGATTCCTAAGTGTGTGTAATTCAGCGGATTAGTTAGCGTTATGTTCCTGCCACCAGCAGATACAGATGCAATGGTCCTTTTCTCATTCTCTTGTTGGCTGTGTCTGTAAAAATTTGAACCCAAAACTCTCAAAATTAATATAAATTAACATAACAGTGTTTTGCTGTATTTGTTTTATGCTATTCTGAACACTCATCTGTAAAACAGGAAAACTTTTTATGTCATACAATATTCTGAAGAGGAAATCCAAGACAGTATTTTACTCTTTCTTAGAGTAACTGAATAAATTTTACAGATGCATTTCAATTAAATAAATATTTTCCAAGTGCTATACTTGTTCACAGAACTGGACTAATTCTATAAAGTATTCAAAAGTACTATTCATTTATAACTTTGAGGATCACAGTTGTCAACCAGGGATGCTTTCATCCCTCCAGGAGACATTTGGTAATGCCTGGACACATTTTCGGTTGTCGCAACTTGTTGGGGGTGCTATGTTGCTACTAGAAGGTAGTGGCCGAGTATGTACCCAAACGTCCTATGATACACAACAGAGAATTATCTGGTCCAAAATGTCAATAGTGCTGAGACTGAGAAACCCTTACAGAGGGAATCCATTGGAGGTTCCTAAGCAGGGAAAAGAAACGACTGAGGTGAGCTCAGGAGTTCTCATTTCTACGCATTCCTTCAACACATACCAAGTTCCAGCAAAAGGACTGGCCAAACCTATAATATACACATTCATGTACTGAGTCCTTCCAACAAAGACTTATTGAGTGTCCATCCTGTTTTCTAGGAACAGAGCAAAGTATTGGGGACACCAAGCAGAAAGTGCCCCTGAGTTCCGAGAGACATGTGTTTCTATGGCTGATTGTGTATTATCTACTAAAGCACGATTGGTGCTGTTGACAGAGGTGCCCTTAGAGGAGTTACCTCTGTATCTTCCTGACATTCCTTTTTGATTCCTCTCTCCCTTTGCAAATCTTTTTCCTCCTTTAACTACCAGTTTAAATAACAATGTCGCATGTGAAACACGTTGAAAGGCACCTCTCTCACCTTTCCCAACTCTTCTTCTGGATTCCCAGTAAGCTCTGCGTGAGGCCCCATCAGCACTCACGGTCACCACACTGCAGTCCTACCACACATTTACTTCTCTGTCCTTCCCATACCTGTCTGCTCCTCTAGGTAAGACACCCGTTAAATCATTCTGTATGCTGAGCACTTGGTCCAGTACGTGTCACAATTCAATCACAGTTTTTCCCTGACTGAATAAATCAATGCAGAATGAATTCCTGAGGTAAGAAGGTAGAGGAATGGAGCCCAAATAGGAAGATGATGGAATATTCCAGGGTGAGGGGCTGAGAGTCTAAATTAAACTGAGTGCATGGAAAGCTGGTGGGAGAGGCATTTCAAGGGAAGGACCAAGAGAACCTGGTGATATGCAGGAAGCAAAGAATGATGATAGTCAGAAGGTCACCAGGAAAGTTTTTATGAGGATCAAAATTAGACTGTAGGATTTAAAGGGAAAACATGGATAGCGAGAATGAAATGGAAGAAATGGGTATAATATTTAAGCAGTTCAATAATTTACAGAGAGAAAGAGAGAGAAGCTACAAGAGACAGGCGACCAAAGTTATTATTTTTTTCAAGATGGTGGGTGGATGGGGAAACTCATAATTCCAAAAGACCCAGGGAAGGAATTATAGGGGGAGAGGGCAGGGGGAGGTGAAGATTAAGGATGCTTGAGATAGGGTGTATCAATAGTACAAGATCCCTCAGGTGATTTGGACTGGCCTCTCCTGAATTCTCTTGAATTCAGATGAACAGAGATTTCTTTAGAAAAGAAGGTTCCAGGGACTTCCCTCATGGTGCAGTGGTTTAGAATTTGCCTGCCAGTGCAGGGGACATGGGTTCGATCCCTGGTCCGGGAAGATCCCACATGGTGTGGAGCAACTAAGCCCGTGCGCCTCAACTACTGAGCCTGAGCTCTAGAGCCCGTGAGCGACAACTACTGAGCCCACGTGCCACAACTACTGAAGCCCCTGTGCCTAGAGCCCGTGCTCCACAAGAGAAGCCACCAAAATGAGAAGCCCGTGCACCGCAATGAAGAGTAGCCCCCCTCGCTGCAACTAGAGAAAGCCCGCACGCAGCAACGAAGACCCAATGAAGCCAAAAAACAAAAACAAAAACAAAAGAAGTTTCTAAAAAAGCATTTTTATATGTTATATGCACCTAAATGCACCTTTTCTTCCTTTGTAATAATATCTAACACTTATCTAGCACTAACTTTGAGTCAAGTTCTGCTCTGTTTTACACATATTAACTCACTTAGTCCTTACAGTAATTCTGAGATACATACTAACAGCATCCCAATTTTAGAGAAGCACAGAGAGGTGAAATAACATGACCTCAGGCCTAGTAAGTGGTATTGCCGGGGGTTGGACCCAGGCAGACTGACTTTAGAAGTAGTATTCTTTTCGTTTTGTTTTTTTTTTTTGCGGTACGCAGGCCTCTCACTGTTGTGGCCTCTCCCGTTGCGGAGCACAGGCTCCAGACGCGCAGGCTCAGCGGCCATGGCTCACGGGCCCAACCGCTCTGCGGCATGTGGGAGCTTCCCGGACCGGGGCATGATCCCGTGTCCCCTGCATCGGCAGGCGGACTCTCAACCACTGCGCCACCAGGGAAGTCCCTAGAAGTAGTATTCTTAACCACCTGCATTACAAACTCTGAAATAGGATTTATGAATTAAATAGTGAACAATGAGTTAGATTTGGTGGGAAACTCCTTAATTCTTGTTTCTTAAAATGAAATATTCCTAAACTAAATTCTAAACTTACTCTTTTATTTCATCCCGAAAAGCTATAAATGAGGACTTTCTATTCTATTTGTAAGCCCTGTCATTTTGCTGCTTTTTAATTTTGCCATTATGCAATTCCAAGGGCAGAGAAAAAAAGAGCACTTATAAAGCTAAGTATATATTTAACACTTCCTAATGTCTGTAAGTCTATTTTTAACTTGGAAAATGACAAACCCAAAATGCCACCTTGAATTCTAATTCTATACTGAGTCACGACCTTAACATAATTTAGCTGTTTCTTGTCATAAATTACTATTTGTTCCCTGATCAGCATCGACTATATCCAATTTTGCTATTGCTTATAATTTGAACAATAAAGCAAAAATAAGGCTCCTCTTGCTTCCTCTCCCCACCAGTATTCTTGGTGTAGCTGTGTTAGTTTTGTTCGTTTTATTTCTTATTTGCTAAAGTATATAATTAAACAAATTAAGGGCCATAAGCAGCCTCGATTGTAAAATGTCAGACATGTAAAAGGTCACGTTAATCATCACTCATACTGTAATTTCCTTCCTCCCTTTTATTCAATCATTACTAACAATTTTGCTCCATGGGAGCCACTGCCAAGACTGTAAGATAAGAGTTCACTAGCTTCTTTCAAATGTGTCATTTGGTGGCGCCAAACAAAGAAGCTCATTTACATTTTTGCATGCACTGATGTACTTAGCTAAAGCTCTCACTCAGAGGTTTTCAACTGACTTTTAATAGCAGAATGCTTTTGTCAAACGAAATCTTACATGGGAACTTAACCATGAAAATGACTAAAATCTTTTATTAGTATATATTTATACTTTTTCTCATGGTAAATTCAGTCAGTGGAAACTCAACACACTGGGGGTCAACCCAATGTTAATATTTGTCAAATACATATTTGGCTGTTCATGCTTCTTTATTCTATGTTTCAAATTTAAATTAAATAGTTGTGGACCTTCTGAATCATCCCTTGTTTACACAGTTAAAAAAAATCTCTATTCTAAATCAAAATTAGCGGGTCCAGAAGACGTCATACCTGTGTCCTGTGCTTGCAATTACAATCTCATCTCCTGGTTTCCAAGTTACTGCTTCGTATAAAATCAAAGTCCTTTCCCCTGCCTTTGCAGTATGAGCCAAACGAGTCCAAATCACAGGAACAGGCAGACCTGGAGCCAACATACAAACCGAGAATTTCCTCAGATGTGTTTTCTTGGATATTGAGAGTTTCATGCATTTTAATCTTTTCCTGGATTGAATCAATTTTGAGAAAGTTCATTTTACCTTAGCATCTTATACCTTTCTCAAAAGAGAAACATTTAGAGTGCTTGCTTTATAAAAGTAACAATCAGGTTTGTAATAACATGTATAGGTCTATAAGTTTTTAAAAAATCCTTCTGCAATGACATATCCCATTTATGATAATCTTTATATGAACTCAATATAAATTGTGTGATACTACTGTTAAAATGGGCAGAGGCCTATTATCTTTGTCATTGTTGATAGGAATTGCTTAAATTGATAATCTGGAGACAAATGAAATGTATAAATTTCTGAAAATTCTATTAGTGTATATATTTAGCATAATGTAGGACATTTATGATCATAATGGGGTATCATCCTTATATATTCTAAACTTATAAAAGAGGTAGAGTATTGCAATGTAGAAGACTTCATATAAAAAGGATTCACACCATGCTTCCTTTAAATAATGCTACACTGATACCTCAAACATGATCATAATCATTTTTATTTGCTGATAATTTTCCACAGTACATATAGTTATAGAACAGTGCAAATATAAATTTATAGTTATATTTTAGAAAGAGCCCATTTTAAAATACAAATATAAGAAGTTATAATTTCTGCTTCTAGACTTAATGCCTTTTTGTTTAGATAGATGAATAAAGAAAACAATCAGTATGAACTGTTTCAAGTGCTAAATTAGGCAAAGGATGTGAAGGAAGGGCGTCCTAGGAGTGACCTTGGTTGTGAGTCTTGGTGGTCTGTAGGGGTTGATCTAACCGGATAAAGGAGGGAAGAGATAAAGAGGGGTAAAGAGGGAACACGTAAAGACAGGAGAAGTTTGGCAAGGTTTCATTTAAAGAGAGTTATCAGGAGGATTATCTCTGGCTTCCTGGCTAGTCTCTCCTGGACCAGTTCCTTGAATCCTTTCGGCCCGTACCATGCAGATCCAGGATTCCCTCCCGCACAGCCAGTGTCTTGGCGCCATATACCGGGAGCTCAGGAGATCGCAGGTGCCCATGCAAGGTAATGACCGCCTTGTGTTGAAATGGGGAGGCTTCCGTCCCAATCTGCGAGGGATTTCACAAGCATCATTCAGAAAGTAAAACTCATCATCCACAACTCTAATCATTCAAAAGGAAAGTCTTTTCTTTTCTCCCCTCTCTTTTGAGAATCAACTGTTCCATTCTCAGTATCTTTCCTCCAAAAGATAAACCTTACATTTTCCAGTCAGCTAAATATGCGATGCCAGACCTTTGGAAAGTATACTGATTGACTTTAGCCGCATCTCAGAGCTAATTTTTTTTTCTGCTCTATTTACAATTCTGCTCTATGAAAATATGCTTTATCTTCCCATTAAAAGCACAACAGTATTCTAGGGAACTTTTAAAATCCAGAAAAAAGATTTTATGCTAAGAACAGAGACCTACGCAAAGATAAACTAGTGAGAGTTTAGCATAATTAACTGTCCATTTTACACATAATATTTTAAAAAGAAATGGAGAGGTTAGCAATGAATACAGATCAAGTTCTCTCGTATACCTGAAGAACGCCTCCATCTGTAATTAGAATATTTTCTGCCTGAAGTTCAATGTCAGCTTCATCAAATATTAGAGTTCCACCTAAAAACCATACAATTTTGAAATATATCACAAGGAATAGTCTTATTAAAAGCTATTTCTTAAATTATACACTAAAATTTAACTTCTTATTCCTATCTGCTGTCACTATGCATGTCACTTTACTTCAGCTCTTTGGCAACATGAAGTATAAAAACTTCAGACAAGGGCTTCCCTGGTGGCGCAGTGGTTGAGAGTCTGCCTGCCGATGCAGGGGACACGGGTTCGTGCCCCGGTCCTGGAGGATCCCACATGCTGCGGAGCAGCTGGGCCCGTGAGCCATGGCCGCTGAGCCTGCGCATCCGGAGCCTGTGCTCCGCAACGGGAGAGGCCACAGCAGTGAGAGGCCCACACACCGCAAAAAAACAAAAAACAAAAAAAAAAAACTTCAGACAAGACCCAGGGAGCTGCTAGGAAGTCAAACCCCAGGGCAGATTATTCCCCCTTGATCATTTGTTATTTTAAATGTTATTAAGTAGTGCAGCTACATGAATTCTAGTTCTACAAGCACAGGACCTCAAAATATAAATTAAGAACCAAAAATTAAAATAAAAGAAAAACACTTTCCATAAACTATTGTAATGCCAACATTAGGTCTGCACTTTTATCCACTAATTTGCACTAGCAACAGCTATAGCCTGATTAGCGTTATTAAAGAATGTGCTGAGATACGTTTTTTAAGAGACTGATGTAAATTTGTGAACGGTGAAACTTTACCTATCCAAAGGTTCAGTAGTTAATAACTTCAAATAACTGAAACACTGCTGTTGTCCCAGAAGTTAAAACAAAAACAAAATGCAAAGGCCTATGAACAGCTAAAACCATTATGGCAAAGTTTATATACTAAAGCCTCAAGTGTTTTACCCTCGCCAATTATTGTTTCTTTTACACACAATTGTCACAGTCCTGGTTATTTAGCTTGCTGTATTAAAAATAAGAGATTAAGAAGCAGAGAGAACTTCATGTAACAGTTGAAAGCAGGTTCACAGACAAAGGTTAAATCACAACCTGGCATCCAAGAGGAGTCAGGGGGGTCATTTAGTATAGAATTTAACAAATCTCTATGATTTTTATAACCCCTATAGGACCCACTATACTAGTGTTTTTCTAAATGGGAAATACGTTTTTACTGTTGTAATCCACTCCATGTGCATTGGTGTATACACACACACACACACACACACACACACACAGTTATTGAAACAAAAGTTTCATGAAACACTTGACTTTAAAAGATGCTTACCCATATAAAAGATGCAGTACACTCAGATATTTTCTTTTTTTTTTTTTTTTTTTTTTTTTTGCGGTATGCGGGCCTCTCACCGCTGCGGCCTCTCCCGTTGTGGAGAACAGGCTCTGGATGCACAGGCTCAGCGGCCATGGCTCACAGGCCCAGCCGCTCCGCAGCATGTGGGATCTTCCTGGACCGGGGCACGAACCCGTGTCCCCTGCATCGGCAGGCGGACTCTCAACCACTGCGCCACCAGGGAAGCCCCCACTCAGATATTTTCTATTCTATTTCATTAAAAGATTCTGGTTGCAATGCAATAAAAAATTTCATAACCACAAATGGATTATAATACTCAATTTAAAGAACTCAGTACTAAACTCTGTATTCAAAACCTGATACAACTATGGATGCTCATAATCATGAATTTTGATTAAATTAACTTCACAGGGCTTTCCTGGTGGCGCAGTGGTTGAGCGTCCGCCTGCCGATGCAGGGGACACGGGTTCGTGCCCCAGTTCCGGGAAGATCCCACGTGCCGCGAAGCGGCTGGGCCTGTGAGCCATGGCCGCTGAGCCCGCGCGTCTGGAGCCTGTGTTCCGCAGCGAGAGGGGCACAACAGTGACAGACCCGCGTGCCGCAAAAAAAAAAAAAAAAAAGATAAATTAACTTCACAGAACCATTTCACAGGCAGAGTCTAATAAACAGATTTCCAGAAATTTACCCTGAATAAGCAACATTTTCAGGATAGGGGTATTCTGATCCAGCAAAATTGTCTGTCCTTTTGTAATAACAACTAGTGAGCCTTCCTCTGGGGGCGATGCTCCTCCCCACGAGAAGTTGGAGGACCAAGCATCAACATATAGGAAGTCAGCATTATCCTGTAATAGAAATGAGAGACTTTTCAATTTAGAGGTTTTATCACAATTCTTCATTTAATTCCTCAAAATGAAGAAATCTAAAACAATGAACATTTTCATTAAGTATAACCTACTTTAAATATGTTAGAGCTGCCTGTTGATTAATTTCACAATAATAAAAAACTAAAAAAGCTATTACCAATTACCCTGCAATCCTGAATAATGAGAAATCTGAAATAATAAAATTTTAGTAACAAGCAAAAAAAAATAACCTACTTTAAATTTATTATAGTCACATCTTAGTTATTTTTTGGAGACATTAACAAAGTAAAAGGTCCATTAATGGGACCTCTCTGGTGGTGCAGTGGTTAAGGATCCGCCTGCCAATGCAGGGGACACGGGTTCAATCTGAACCAGGAAGATCCCACATGGCGTGGAGCAACTAAGCCCGTGCACCACAACTACTGAGCCTGAGCTCTAGAGCCCACGAGCCACAACTACTGAGCCCACATGCCACAACTACTGAAGCCCATACGCCTAGAGCCTGTGCTCCACAACAAGAGAAGTAACCACAATGAGAAGTCCGCGTGCCACGACGAAGAGTAGCCCCCGCTTGCCACAACTAGAGAAAGCCCATGCGCAGCAACAAAGACCCAACACAGCCAAAAAAACCCCAACAACTCCATTACCAATTACTTCACCTCCCATAAGGCTAGTTTTTCTATTGCTGAGACTACTCTATCCAGCAGCACTGTTACCAGTTTGGCCATGCCGATGCTTCTGATGTTGACATGCACTGGAGCCCACCCTGAAGGAGTGTGGGCATTTGTCATGCAGATGATATATGTCTTGTTGGAATACTCAATATCACATTTGGCTTCAGCTATGGTAACAAGAACATCCTGTATATTTTCACTGTAAAGTAAAAAAAAGAAAACAAAACATTGACGTTTTTCCCGAATGTCTAGGTCCCATTGTCAAACCCTATTATTCATACGCATTATTGTAAAATTAATGATCTTACCTATGAGCTATCAAAGTGCAGACTGACACTTTTTTTCAGTAGTAAAACTTCAAAATATTTGTTGAGAAAAAAGTAAACAAAGAGATTGAGAGGTCAGGAAATAAAACTGTACAAACTAGCAAGTATTGCAGTGCTGGAGAAAAACTGCTTGGGTTCAAATTATTGAGAAGTTCTACATTGGTCTCCAAGCAGGCACCTATGTAAGACACTTTCAGCGATTATCTTGCCTATGTGACATTTTTTGTCACATTCACAGACTTTGGAATTTAATCTCCATGTAAAAATGCAAGTCCAAGGTAGTTACAGGTACTTGAGGAATTAACATTGCCCGCTGTGATTTAAATGATCTGGGGTTGTGAAGTCAAACTTAATGTACTTGAGGGATGATGATAGGGCAGTACATAAAATTTGAGCCAAAATAATGAATATGTTTATGAAGAAGGAACCTAAACAGTTACAGTGAAATGGATGAAGAGATGTTTCACTGAGCCAATGAAGCAGATGATGGTTGGAGATGAGATTCTGGGGAAAGTGTAACAGTAAAGTGACTTACACCTGTGATGTTACTTACTAAGATCTGGGGCAAGTTATTTAGCCTCTCTAATTTTAGTCTTCTAGCCATAAAATGGTATTAAACAATACCTAAGAAGGTAAGGCAGGAAGTTTCTATGGGGTAGAAAGGTTCCTGACACAGAGTATGTAGTCAGTAAATGTAGTGTGGCTTTTGAGCAAGTGGGTAGACTTTACATGACTATATTCAAACACTGTCCTGGCGCACGGGAAAGCAGGCATAACAGCTAGAGTCCGGAAAGATTCACTGATGTATATGCATGTGAAGACAGTACCTGAAGCCGGATCCCAGGACTGTAAGTCTGGTGCCCCCTGTTGTACTGCCTCTCCTGGGAGCTATTTCAGTGATGAGTGGAGTCATTGACATGGTGTATATAAAAGGAGTCGTGGACTGAGATGAATTCTTCCCATTGACCACACTCACTTCACAGGCTTGCTTGGGTCCCCTGCCTATGATAAGAGGAATCAAACTGAGTTCGATTCTGCCATTAGGCCCTTATTCACGTCCAAAACTCCCAAATATTTTTAATAACATCTTCCTTTTCCCAAAGTCACTTTCACAGGCTCTACGTGAAGTAATAAAGATCTCTAGCAATAGTCAAACACATCACAAAATTCGCACACATCATCAACAGGGGAAAAACCCTTAGATCCTCCCTCAGAGCCTCTTATTGTAGACAATTCTACAAACCTGCCTGTTTGGTTTTCCAGTCCTAGAGGATTCAACACTGCAAATTAGAGAGGACGGAAGGAAGAACGGCTAATAGCAAGCACGCTGACAGCTGAAAGCGAGGTAACAGACAGAAAAGCTACAAAAACTCAATACAAAAACGCTGAAAAAAGAAGCGGAGCTACTGTTAAGGTAAACAAACCTTGACAAATCTTTATAGCATTACTGCACTAAAAAAAAAATCAGAATACAAACTCTGATGTTGAAATGATAAGTAAGCCCAGTCACAAAAGTGTTACATTTTCTTCAGTATTCTTTAAGAAGTCAGAAGAAGCAAAAACGTTTAGAAAAGCTTCATCACATTTTGTTAATGTTTTAAAAAAATGTTTGTGCATAAACCATATCCTTTATTCATCTATATTATTCTCTTTAGTTCTTCTTAAATTTTGTTAGATGATTAAAATCTGTTGTGTACTTAAAATACCAGATACTTAAACTTCACAGTAATCCACTGAACTAGGGTTAATATTGTCTCCATTCAATAGATGGACAAACTGAAACAGACAGGAGTAAGTTACTTAGCTGAGGTGACAGTTAGTGGCAAAACAAATTCAGGGGCTCCTTAGAGCCCAGACTTTTAACCACTAAGTAAAAATAAATAAGAGTAATAATAATAGCAAATCACATATCATGTTTCAGATACCATTCTATCCACTTCACATACATTAACTTATCAAGCCTCACAATAAGTAGGCTAGTGGGATCATTTTCATTTTACAGAAGAGGAAACTAAGACACAGAGAGCTTGAATAACTTGCCCAAAGACATAGCTTGCATTTGAATCTTGGCAACGAATTACCGGAGTTCATCCTCATAACCATTATACTATCCCCCCTTTAAGGGAAAGTTAATACTCCAATAGGAACTAAAAACATGTTCTCCATTTGGCATGTTCTTTATGTGATAAACTGAAAAACTGCAATTTACTAAAAACAATTCAGTCTAACCCAAATGTCATGAATCTTGGAAAATATTATAAGCCTAGAAAACAAAATTCTGAAGAAATTGCTTAAAATCAGGAAATTCATAAAGGTGATTCAATTGCCCCAAATGAATACAAAAAATTGAAAAAAGAAATTCAGACCCACCTCTATAAAATTGAACAGTTCTCAAAGACTTCCATTCTTTTTTCTGACTACTTACCATTATTAGGTGGAACTTCACATAATAATGTTGTGCAATTAGATTTCAGTCTATTGACTGCACATTTGGAGGTACAAACTAATACAACTGAATTCTGTGGATTAAACCCAGTGCCTGTCACAGTCATGGCTTGACCACCACCGAAGCTCCCTAGTGAAGACATATAAAAGGGAAAGACAAAGTTAATGAAAAGAAAACCTCCTCTGTACATATATTTAACTTTATTTTAACACCTGAAATGGAAGCAAGTTTCATTAAATGAAAAGACTCGAAGAATTGAAATTATTTATATTATATTATATTAGTGCAACAGAATCTCTTTTGATTGTAGTTTTTTAAAACCTTCACTGAGTAAATGTCACATCTGGTCATTTATTTAAACTACTTCTAGGAACTAAAATTTTATTTAAAAGAAATGTCACAAAGAATTTGAGTAGTCAAAACACAAATGTAAAGTTACCATTTTAGTTAAAAGCACATTGGTTATGCTTAAGGTTTTTAACCACTAAAATAATTTTCAAACAGAAAAAAAATACTTATTTAGATAGACATAATTACAGGCCAGTGATATCTAAACATGATTTTAAAACAATTTCCAAATAAAACCTGGACATTGTCAATAATATTAAATTTTAAATAAATTATACAGCACAAGAGAAATATAGGCATTAAACAAATATTTTGAAATGATTGATACCCTTGCATGCTTATTAATTTGATGCATAAACAAAAATATTTTAGTGTGTTATAGGAACTACACATTTTAGCAGGGTTTGAAGAATATGTTTCTTTCTAAATAAATGTTTACTGAAACAATATAAAATATTTCTAGGTTCTGGTACATTCATGCGTACCTTGGCTTGGATGAATATTGTGAATAGTAAGTGGGTACTCAAATACGACTGTGGACACAGCAGAGCCTTTTGTCTTATGATGCATCATAACAGGAAAAGTGCCACCAGCATGATCTCCAGCAATGCATTGCAATACAGTATCATTGACCATGGTCACATTACACTGAATGTTATTTATCATCACTGAAATTTCCAAGATATCAATACCAAAATTTGACCCATTGATCTGAATTTCAGTCCCTGGAGGACCTTAAAAACAAAAAGCAAACCATATAAATATAAATATATACCTAAATTCCAATACTTGCACATGCATTTAAAGATATACCCATGTACTTACATAAACAAAATAATATCCAGTGTTTTAAAACTAATATAAATACCAACAGTACATGTCATGTCATATACATTTTGGCTATAATTTCATTGCAGTCTATGGTATCTTGATTATAAGATATTTATCTCAATGCCCATTATTTTCTAGCACATCTGTCCATTCTACAGATGAAAGTTGTAAGTTACTAATAATTCAGGCTAATGGAAAAGAGAGAAGATCTAGAATGTCTGAAGAATGAATGAATGCCTGGAGCAGTGGGTGGTGGGTTAGAGCATATTTAGGGATGAGGTTTACTTTTTAAAACTTTTGGTACTTTCCTGATATTTGCAACTCTTCTGATGAATGGACTATTTTTCTTAATTCAAATATTTTCAATATATATGACTTGATAAACAAATTATGATATATAAATAATTAGGTGTAAGATAGTAAATACAGAAACAAGGAATTAATTTAAAGACTTATAGATGAATGTTGATGTTAATGCCTTGAATAAATGTACATAGAATAAAGTATCTCAATCCTTCTGTTCCCTTCCTTCCTTCTTTTGACAAAAAGCATTGAGGGCATTACACACATGGAATTTTTCACAGGGCATCCAAACACAGACCTACGTACCTAAATAATAAGTGAATAGTTATTAATCAACATAACTTGTTACAAATGCAGAGTCAGCACGTATTAGTTTGCTTTTAATTCAAGTAGTAACAGTAAAAATAACTACATAATTGACCATAGTAAGTGTCACTGAAATGTAAGTTGCCATTTTAAAGACCATAGATATTGAGATCTTTCAAGTTACGAATAGTTTTAAGATACAAGATTAAAAAATGTTTTCAGGTCTTAAGTTTTTAATCTTCTCTGGTATTTTCACCTTTCATATGGAAGTGTTCTAAGTGTGATGTATACCTTGCCTCTTCAGTAAATAAAATATTAGGTGGGCCAAAAGGTTTGAACGTTTTTTTCCGTAAGATGGCTCTAGTAGCACTTAGTTGTCTTTAACTTCATTTGAAACAATTTTGTTAGACTGTATGTGACAGCTGTCATATCAGCGTGCATTTAAAAAAAGACATCAAAATTGGTGAATTTTTGTGTAGCCATTTTAATATTGAAGATGGGAGAAAAAAAGCAACATTTTTGGCATATTATACTTTATTATTTCAAGAAAGGTAAAAATGCCAACTGAAACGCAAAAAAAAGATTTGTGCAGTGTATGGAGAAGGTGCTGTGACTGATCAAACATGTCAAAAGTGGTTTGCGAAGTTTCATGTTGGAGATTTCTCTCTGGACAATGCTCCACGGTCGGGTAGACCAGTTGAAGTTGATAGCGATCAAATTGAGACATTAATTGAGATCAACATTATACCATCCAGGAGACAGCCAACATACTCAAAATATCCAAATCAAGCATTGAAAATCATTTGCACCAGCTTGGTTATGTTCATCGCTTTGATGTTTGGGTTCCACTTAAGCAAAAAAACCCTTTTTGACCATATTTGCACATGAAGTTGTCTACTGAAACGTCACAGAAACGTTCTGTTTTTAAAACAAATTGTGATGGGCGATGAAAAGTGGATACTGTACAATAATGTGAAACAGAAGAGATCGTGGGGCAAGTGAAATGAACCAATACCGACCACACCAAAGGCCGGTCTTCATCCAAAGAAGGTGATGTTGTGTATATGGTTGGAATGGAAGGGAGTCCTCTATTATGAGCTCCTTCTGGAAAACCAAACGATTAATTCCAACAAGTACTGCTCCCAATTAGCCCAAGTGAAAGCAGCACTCAATGAAAAGCGTCCAGAATTAGTCAACAGAAAACACATAATTTTCCATCAGGATAACGCAAGGCCAAATGTTTCTTTGATGACCAGGCAAAAACTGTTACAGCTTGGCTGGGAAGTTCTGATTCATCTGCTGTATTCACTAGACATTGCACCTTTGGATTTCCATTTATTTCGATCTTTACAAAATTCTCTTAATGGAAAAAATTTCAATTCCCTGGAAGACTGTAAAAGGCACCTGGACCAGTTCTTTGCTCAAAAAGACGAAACGTTTTGGGAAGATGGAATTACGAGTTGCCTGAAAAACGGCAAAGTAGTTGGAACAAAAGGGTGAATACATTGTTCAATAAAGTTCTTGGTGAAAATGAAAAATGTGCTTTTTATTTTTACTTAAAAACCGAAGGCACTTTTTGGCCAACCCAATAGCTCAGTTCTCACTTGTCTACAAGTCTCATCTATCTTTTTTTTTTTTTTTTTGCGGTACGCAGGCCTCTCACTGTTGTGGCCTCTCCAGTCGCGGAGCACAGGCTCCGGACATGCAGGCTCAGCGGCCATGGCTCACGGGACCAGCCACCCCGCGGCATGTGGGATCTTCCCGGACTGGGGCATGAACCCGCGTCCCCTGCATCAGCAGGCGGATTCTCAACCACTGCGCCACCAGGGAAGCCCTCATCTATCTTCAGATACATTGTTTTGAAAGATACATTCAAAGAGAGATGAGACAGAAATGGTTCATGGAAATAAGGAACATATGCCAATATGTTCTTCATTTGCAATGATTGCAAATATATGGGAGGAAGTATGCCATTGCTACTGTTAATATTTGCTTTTTAAAATTCTAAATGAGAAAATTTGATGTCTAAAAGAAAATTTCAATAGCAAACTTCTTGAAGGCACAGAATACATCTTACCCAAACCTGATACATTTCCTGGCACTGTAAATTAACAAAGACTTTTTTTAAAAGGCCAACATTTAATAAGTTCTTTATTTTATTTATTTTTTAAAAAATATTTATTTATTTATTTGGCTGCACTGGGTCTTAGTTGCAGCTGACAGGCTCCTTAGTTGCAGCTCGCTGGCTCCTTAGTTGTGGCAGGCAGCCTCCTTAGTTGTGGCATGTGAACTCTTAGTTGCGGCATGCACGTGGGATTTAGTTCCCTGACCAGGGATCGAACCTGGGCCCCCTGCATTGGAGCATGGAGTCTTATCCACTGCACTACCAGAGAAGTCCCTTAATAAGTTCTTTATTAAAGGAAACTTTTACGTTGCATTATATGAATGAGATTTTTTAACCTTATGAGGAAGGTATCTGCATGTGTAAGGAAACTGATATTTTAAGAAACTCGTCCAAAGTTTCACCACTGGAAAGTAGAAGAACCAAGGTGTGAATCCAGGTATTAAGGCCATGTTCTCAGCCATTAGACTATAGCTGCCTCTTCAGAAATCATTACATAGACGATAAGCATTCCAATAGCTTGAAGGTGATCAGAAACAGCATAACATAATGACAAAGGATCAGGAAGACATCTCAATCTATTCTTAGCTCAGAAGACCAAGTCATACTAAATAATTAAGTAAATCCTATTTTATAATATTTTTTCCACCTGAATGGGCCAATTACCCCCTTAAAAGGAATTCTGTTGTGTTAATAAAGTTAAAAATCAATTGTAGTTTCCTGGAAACAAGATACTCTAAAAAATTCTCAATGTTAATAAGATGAACTACTTATGAAGTTTAACAGGTATTGCCTGTCATATTAACATTAGTGACATAAATTAATAACCAATTTTAGTCCACAGGTATCCATCTATTTCTTCCTCATTTTGAAATTTAGGTGAAGTTAATGGGGATTTTGTTTTAAAACAGAAATGGGAATTTGGCCAAATATTTTATCCCAAGAATGTGCAAAAAATAATCACACAATAGAGACTACACAGAACTCAAATCCTATGTATTGATTAAGAGGGTTTGTCTAAAAACATATCCTAAAAATCATTTGTAAACATTATTCCAATTCTATGCTAGTAAATATTACTGATCATAGTATATCAAGACACCAAAAAAGCAGGTATTGGCGTACCTGTACTTGGGATAACTCCTCTGAGAAGTGGAGTATCTTCCAAGGCATACGTAAATGACAGAGGTGGATAAGCGACTGCATTCACAGAGATCTTTACACTGACCCTTCCAGCTGTCCCTGCTGGGGTACGGCAGTAGACTTCACTGGAATTGACAGAAATAATTTGGCAAGGTTCATCCCCAACAGTGACTGTGGTGTTGCCTGGATAGAAGCCATTTCCAGTGATCATCAAAGTAGTGCCACCACCAATGCTTCCAGAAGTTGGTGTGACAGATGCTACTGGGGGGCTGCTGACAGTAAGGTTTCCCAGAGCTAAGCCTTTCATTCCCACCACAACATTAAGAGGATAAATTCCAGCCGGAAGAGAAGTCACAAGAACAGTGATGTTATTTTCATTAACATCGATTGCTCTAAACCGTTGGTTTCCAATGAAAACAGAAATGTCCTCCAAGATAGTGCCAAAACCTTCTCCTTCAATAAGAACTTTTACAGATCCTTTGACGGTGTTTGGGGAGATTCTTGTTACAAAAGCAGTGATGCTTTCTAAGTATGAAAAGCTGCAGTTCCCTTGACACAGGGCAGGCACTCCGTGGATCAGAAGATTTACCTTCACAAGCTGCTGCGGAGCAGGAGATGTTTCACATTCAATGGCTGTATAATTCACTGACAGAACTTCACATGGAAAATGACCCATAAGGACTTGTACACCAGCAGAAGGAACTGCAAATCCAGAGCCTTTTATGGTCACTTTTGTCATTCCTGTAGTTGACCCTGCATTTGGTAATACCACGTCGATGTTTGGCAAAAGTACAAATCGCCTATCAAATTCACTGGACAGTGTGTTGATAGCAGTTCCCAGATTGTAGACAGTTACTGTGACAACTTCCCTGATGCCAACATCCATTGAGTTTTGAGGGTCAATATGACACACAATGGAATTATTACTACTTTCTTCTACAACACAGGGATAGCTACCAATTGTAACCTGAAAATAAAATGAACATGAAAACAAGTCAATACATTACTCTAGTGTGAACTTAAATTTTGTATTAGCAACAACTAAATTTAAAAAATTGGGGACTTCCCTGGTGGAGCAGTGGTTAAGAATCTGCCTGCCAATGGAGGGGACATGGGTTCAAGCCCTGGTCCGGGAAGACCCCACATGCCGTGGAGCAACTAAACCCGTTTGCCACAACTACTGAGCCTGAGCTCTAGAGCCCTCGAGCCACAACTACTGAAGCCCGCACGCCTAGAGCCCCATGCTCCACAACAAGGGAGGCCACCGCAATGAGGAGCCCGTGCACCGCAACGAAGAGTAGCCCCCGCTCTCCGCAACTAGAGAAAGCCCGTGCACAGCAACAAAGACCCAATGCAGCCAAAAAATCAATCAATCAATAAATAAATTTTTAAAAAATCGATCAAGTGCAAACTTTTTTTTCATGAAATTAATTTGGGGGCTGATTAAGGCATATCTTGGATTAATCTTAAACTAAATTATGATCATACACAAATGTTCATAGTTACATTATTGATAATAGCCAAAAAGGTGAAAACAACCCAAATGTCCATGAACTAATGAATGGATCAATAAAATGTATACACTATGCAGTGGAATATTTTTCAGTCATAAAAAGAAATGAAGTACTGCTACATGGTACATCATGGATCAACCTTGAAAACATTATGCTTCGTGAATACAGCTAGTCACAAATGACTACATATTGTATGATTCTATTTATAAGAATATGCACAATAGGCAAATCCACAGAGACAGAAAAATTAGTGGTTGTTTAGGGCCAGGAAGTACGGAGGGGTTGGGGGTAATATCTAAGGACTGTGGGGTTCCTTTTTGGGGCAAAGAAAATGTTCTAAAATTGACTGTGGTGATGGATGCACAAGTCTACGAACATACCAAAAGCTTCTGAATTGTACACGTTAAATGGGCGAGTCGTATGGTGTGTGAATTATATCACAATTAAGCTGTCATAAATTAAACTACGAGGTTATGGATGAAACATCTTCCTTTTATTGTGTATACAGAAGTAAAAAGGAGATCTTTATATTCTTACCTTATTAGCACATGTGAGATTACTGAAGCCACGTCCAGTAATTGTTATCAATTCATTTAGTGTTCCGATGGATGGACTGATGTTGCTTATAGATGGTGAAAAACAACTTGAAAGCTCAAAGAGCAATCTATCTGAATGTGCAAACCCGGTACTGTTCAGGCCACACAGGGGTTCTGTCGCCAGGCAGCCTGTCACAGAGCTTCCTAAGCGCAAATTCACGGGTCCTCCTTTAGACAAAAGAATTGCCTGTAAGTCATGGATAAAATTCTAAAACAAGAATTGTTTTCAGACTGCATTACTCTAATTTTGATGATGGTGGTTTGTATTCTGGTAAGTCTTTTTTTCCCAAATGACAAGAGGAGACCCAGGCAGTTCAAAGTTAAAAGAAAGACCTGGACAAAGATGATACAGTAAAGAGTGAATAAAAAACTAATTTATTTTTCAATTTGTCTAAGGCCAGACCCTCTGGGGAAAATAAAACAACATCATCTCACATTTTAATATATTTTCAGGCACTTTCAGAGTATCAGAACTTTTTCACATTAACATCTCATTTGAGGCACATAAGGATTCTGGGAGACTGACAGGACAACATTAACATGATCCCCTTATTTTATAGAATAAATTCTAGCCTCAGAGCAGTCCCGACCTATTCAAGGTCATGCGGCTAGTGAGAGACAGTTAGCCCCAGTCATCTGCCTTCTACTCCAGAAAGGTTGCATATACCCTGGGTCACCGAAGTGACACGGTTTCTACCTTTAACCTTCTTACCCTGAGCATATGTGGCTTCAGTGCCACCCACAAACAGGTGCAGGGGAATGTGCCTGGTTTCAGCTGGTAAAACGTTAATGACTCCTTGGAGAAAAATGGAGTGGGCCTCATCAACATACCCGCTGCTATAATAATGGATTCCAGGTGAAGTAAATTGGTAAGAAAATGAACCTACCATAAAATGAGATTGCACATAATAAATACAAGCAATTAATGCATCTTTGAAAAGAAATTTGAAATAATCATTCAAACGTGCATGCAGGTGACAGGTTTCTTATTTTTCATGCATGTGATATTTCAACAGGAAGTAGTAAGGAAATGACTATAAAACAACTATAAAATGTCTATAAAAGAACTGTCTTGTATAATGAAATTATATTCTAGGAAGGCAAGATCCAGCATTAATTTTTCTAGAGAAACCATGTTAAACCTGGCATAATTCACAGAATCTTAAAGAAAAACTCAACATGCAATGAAAAACAGTTTGTGTTCATGAGTAAAAAGTTCAAACTGCTACATGTGTAGAACAAAACAGGCAATCTAAAAGGCACACTGTACGCTAAGCGGTCCTAGAAGAAAGACTGATTTTAAAGCTGATTCCAATCAACAGAAGTTCATACTTGCTTTCAGATTGGTATGATTAAAACACATACTTCAATTTTCTTTGTATTTCGCTTGTTTCAATATATTTTTCTGGTTGATTATTCCAGAATGAATAGAGATATTTCTGATACCAGAACTCATCTCTGATGTATAAAATACCTTGCTGACATTCATTTGGAATATTTTATACATTTGTAATATTTTTACTATAGCAATAAAATGCCAGCTAAATCATTTTGTGTATTTGTATATATTATTTATGCAAAAGTATTTTAAATCTAAACAAATTTCTTTTTATTATATCTGGGAAAAAGAAGCATGATGCAAAACGCAACAAAGCGGAAACATACCTGATGCAGATTTTTCTCTTCTATTGGTAAATCCTTTGCCATCATAAATTACACTGCCAGGACTGGAGACAGAGAAAACGCTATATCCTATTCCCCTGAGATATGGATGTGCTTGCCAATGCCATGTCACTGTGTCTCCCACAGACACATTTAAGACTGATGGTGACCAGGCGTAACCTAATCCGTGTACTGGGAGCAAGAATTGAGTCATATTTTTAAAGAAAAAAGGAAAAGGAGTAAAAATTCTTAATAATTATCTTTGAAAATATCTCCTTTTTATACAGCCACGAGTGAAAAAACTTTTTAATTAACATTGTAAAACTTTTACATGTCTACTTTAAACACATAATAAAAATAAACAGAAATAATGGAAAGGAACATAATGAGAAGCTAAGGAAAAGATAAACCACACAACTCCAAAACTGATGACCGAGAGGCAATTTGAAAAAGATCAGAGTCAATAAACAAGTTGTTCAGAAATGTCACATGGAATATTTTTAAAAGCTCTGATCAATTCTTTTTTTTTGGTGATACGCGGGCCTCTCACTGTCGTGGCCTCTCTTGTTGTGGAGCACAGGCTCCAGACGCGCAGGCTCAGTAGTTGTGGCTCACGGGCCCAGCCGCTCCGCGGCACGTGGGATCTTCCCAGACCGGGACACGAACCCATGTCCCCTGCATCGGCAGGCAGACTCTCAACCACTGCCCCACCAGGGAAGCCCTCTGATCAATTCTTTAAACACAAAAATTTTCTCAGGCATTGGGGCACGCAAAAATCTATATAATTTCTATTTGAATATTTATTTAGAAACCCATAATGGAAAACAAACTATAGTAATTCAGGAGGTTCTATACTGCAGTAAAACCAAGTGGCAATTCCTGAACTTGGAAATCCTAAGCCTAGCCTTCTAGACTCAAGTCTACTGCTTGCTGATTCATTCTATATGTGGCCCCCTATGTCAAGTGGATAAATTCTAGACAAACTATTAACAACTTATACAAAGAAATAACAATAATTATTCTCTGAATACTCTGAAGTATTATAAGTAAAAATCAAATTAATTCCAAGGTAACATGTCTCCATTATTTACAGCAGACAAATGCTGTCTGATACCTGAATCTTCCCCACTGTTGGTAATCCTGAACACTTTCCCTGTTGAATGAACAATACATTTTATGACATTTTCTGATGATGCTGTCACATTGCAAGGGAAGGACCCTAGAAAGAAAAAGGATGGGGGAAAAAACATTTTCTCAAATAGTTTTTGTGAAATATAGAGAAGAAGTATAATTAGTAAATAGTCAAGGCCCTACAAAAGCTCTCCATTACATAGTAGGATCTTTGGTACTTTTTTCTGATAGCAATCATGTTTGAGTACTGACTAGTTTTAGAACAGAGACCTCTCCTTTTTTAAAGTGTTTTATACACATTAAACATTTGGTAATTATTTATTGAAATCAAAAGCAGTTATTTAGTTTATTTTTACCACCTAACCAAATACACTTAACCTTTTACATGCTAATAGAAAAACAAAGCTTCCATGACTGAGAGTATTTGTGTAATAACACAGCACCTACAGCACATCATTTAAGATGAGAAAAATGATAACAGCCCTCCTGTGAGGATGAAACTCTTACCCAAAAGCACAGTGTTCTCAGCTAGTATTGTGCTGAATCCCAAACCCATTATAGTGATTTCAGTTCCACCATATAAGGAGCCCTTCTGTGGAAACATGTTGGTCACTTGCAAAATATACTGTATAGAAGCATTTAATTTGTCTCTGTAAAAGAAAAATTAATAGATATTTCAATGAGCATTCCATGGGGTCATGTTGTTAAACTCTTCTTAGGACCTGATTCATTTAAGAGGAAGTACTTGAATATTTAATAAAACATTACTTTCTCAAACTAGATAATCTGATAATTATCATGACCTCAATTTGGTTGGATCATATACATATATAATAGTTGTTTCCCTAAATATGAAAATAACATTTCTGAAAATCCCATGGCAGGAGAATTTGAGATGGAAGAACTTAAAATACTATGGGAAAAATATGGTTATGAGAACTGAGGTCACAAGAAATACAGGAAATCCTTTAAAATATTTTATCTAGTTATTAGAATAAAACATAAAGGCATAAAAAAACCCCAAAAACCCCATAAAGGCAGCATTATCTATAAAAAAGAATAGTAATGAAATTCCATACATTTAGTATAAGTAAAATTTTGTGCAATTAATTTGAATTTATCATTCTATATTTGTTGAAAACTTGTCATGATCTCCCTTCCCACTATTTCAACTAGAGGGTTTTAAATTTATTTTGCTTCGTTACAATGTTATCTGCTAGGAGGCCATCAAAATGTACAGTGCTTTTCTGACCTGACATACAGAGTTGACTTCCACATCCCAGCTCCCACCATAACTCAAATGAGTCTTTGTGTTAATTTTTATCTAACTTCCTCATCATAACTGAATTGGTAGTTTTTGAACCACCACCCAAGTACCCAGTTTTGTATGCTGTCAATTCTGCCCGTTATATCATCAAGCCAAAGCACAAGGCAACAGCTCTTCTAGAACCATGTGTGCTCTGCCCTGTGAATCTAAGAGGGGATGTAGTGCTGAAGTTTATGTTTACTGTTGCTCTTCTTTCTTCACCTCCCACAAGACTCTTCTACAATGATCTCTCCTTCTACTCTGACATCAGTTTTACTTGCCTTTTTTTAATCCCTAAATTCCAGTTTTCTCTTTTTCTAAGTGCTCTAAACCAGTAACTTCCTTATGCCAGAACTAAAATTTTACCAGTTGACAAGCAGCTTCAGGGAAGAAAATACTAAACACTTATTTAAAGGAAAGTCAGAGTTGGAGGAGGATTCTCTCCACCCTCTCCTTCACCTGGCAGCTCCCACCTGTTTCTTGGCTTACTTGTCACCTTTTCAGAGAACTCTTTCCAGTCCCCAGTCCCTCAGGAAAAATTAGCTCTATTATATGTTCTTGTAACACCTGGGACCTCTTATCCATATCCTTTTTCTCATTTATAATCCAGTTATTGATGTAATCATCTGTTTGAAATCTGCCTCCCCAACAAAACTGTGGGCACCATTAAGGTGGGGGACACATCCCTCTTATTCCCCACTATAAATCCAGCACTGAGAAAGTGCCTGCCCCCCGGTAACTTCTTGATAAGTATTTCCAGAATGAATGAAAGTCATGTGACATATACATAAACCTAGTTCTGCAGAGAAATCTTACAACCTAATCTGAATGGTATTGGTCTCAAACCTAAGCATCATACTGCATGTTATGAGATATTTTCAGAATCTTTTGCAAAAAGAATTGTAGAAAGGTGAAAAGAGCAACTGAAATATTATCAGGTTAATGACTATTTCTCTTCCTATCTCAATATATTAGCACCATGTGTTCCACAGCTCTGTCAAAGTTTATGGTCATTACCATACCTTGTTGACGCAAAACCCCAGTTTCTGACTTCTACACAGATATCATGTTTTCCAGGAGACAACTTGGGCAGAAGGCATCTAATATCTGTGAAGTTCCAGTGAAGGACCTGGCAGGATTTTCCTCCAACATAGACCTCCATGTTTTGTGTGAGTTCATTTCCAAAGTTATAACCCTTAATTGTTAAATTAACTTCTCCTATTATTTTAAAAGAAAAGTTTTACAAAAAGAGTCAATGTATTATCTAGTGCAAAATTTGAATATTAAGTCAACCAACTCATCTCTTATGTTTCAATGGATTTAGGAAATCCTAACACTTTCAGAGGTAAAAGAAAATCAATGAAAGAGTTGATAGCTGCCACATGGAGATAAAATTCATGGTTAATTGTTTAACAGGGAAAAATATGGCAAAGAACTTTAAAAATTAATATTTTTCTTATTATTGCACATGCTCAAAGTGATATAATAAACAGACCAATTTATGGTTAAAAAAGAAAACCTGTGACAGGTTTTGCTTTAAGAAACACAACTGCAGAGAAACTGCTTCAAAAGCTTTTTTAGAAATGGTATACACATACATATATATCAAATGACTAATCTTACTGAAGAATTTCTTACCCAGTATTGTCCGTACTTTGGGACTAAAATCAGTTATAACTGGAGTCTGTAAACAATTATAGCTATAAGCATTCTTTGCCATGGCTTGAAATCCACTGGTAATAACTGATATATCAACTGTACCCTCAATTCTCTGAAATAAGAGGAAAAAAATAAAACAATTAGAAAATATTAAATGTTGAGATACAGAAATTCAATGGCTAAAAACAAATGGAATTATTCAAAATAAACTTCCAAAGATGTTTTTTTCTCAAAGTCATGAATCAGAGTTAACTATCAGATATTTAGAAAGTTGTGGTGTCAAATGCAGGTTGCATGTTTGAATTCTTTAGATAAAGCTGGTTTTGTGGGTATTTATGATCAATTCAAATGCGTCTATAGTATTGGATTTCCCAGGGTTCTGCAATATAGTTCAGATATTCTGGACAAGTGAGCCTCTCTCTCTTTTTTAAAAATAAATTTATTTATTTACTTATGGCTGCATTGGGTCTTCCTTGCTGCACGCAGGCTTTCTCTAGTTGCAGCAAGGGGGGGCGCTACTCTCTGTTGTGGTGCGCGGGCTTCTCATTGCGGTGGCTTCTCTTGTTGTGGAGCACGGATTCTAGGAGCACGGGCTTCAGTAGTTGTGGCTTGCAGGCTCTAGAGCACAGGCTCAGTAGTTGTGGCACATGGGCTTAGTTGCTTCGCGGCATGTGGGATCTTCCCGGACCAGGGCTTGAACCCGTGTCCCCTGCATTTGCAGGCGGATTCTTAACCACTGCGCCACCAGGGAAGTCCCTAGACAAGTGATTCTCTAATTAATAAAGCGTACGATACTTAAAGTTTTGAGCTTTTTGCTCTTAAAATAGGCTTGAATGTAATTTTTGTTCCTCTTCATGGACAAATGACATTATTATAAACTTTGCTGACATAGTTCCAGAATCCAAGACTAAAACCTAAGAAAAATATTTGGTGCTTTCACCAATACAGCACCTATACAATTCCCAATTAGGAAAAATCGTTTTCCTAGCATCTAGTACTTAGTGCACACTCAGTGTTTAATTGAATGACATAATTTAAACAAAGCTTTAACTTACTATATCTGCCAGATTCTCATCTCCACCATTCAGTCCAACACATGCTCAAATTCACTTTTCCTACATCAACTACATAATAATTCCCACCCTTAATCTACTACGTTTTTAAATATTAGTGACTGAATTCGCTCCTTTTGCACATAGTAAGTAAAACAGAGTCTTGGTTTAAATTTAAACACTATTTTAAAAAATAAAGAACAATGACTGGTCCTGAGATGTAATATTCTATGGGAAACTTTACACTGTGTGTGTTTTGCCAACAAACTGAAACGTTAACACATTTAAAATATATATTCCTTTAAAAAAACCCAAAATGTTTAGAATGGCTTCCCTGAATTTTTTAGACTATTTATTACTGCTATATTTTTTTCATCCTTGGATTTACCTTGTCAACTCCCATTCATCATCCTTCCACCTCTGATAGGACATCAACTTTTCCATGAAACTCTTCCTGACACCCTCTCCCCGCTGTATTTTATCTTCATTTTGTGTCTACTTCTATCATTTCAAATGGAACACACTATTTAACATTGGTTTATATGTATGTCTTCCTTAATGATGTTAAGTATCTAGAATGTGGAAGATAATATTTGGTATTTGGATCTTGGCAAAAAATGTTGAAGAAATAATTGTTAAAGAGCATAACTG
The DNA here is from genome assembly GCF_963924675.1 of Phocoena phocoena. Taxonomy (NCBI): domain Eukaryota; kingdom Metazoa; phylum Chordata; class Mammalia; order Artiodactyla; family Phocoenidae; genus Phocoena; species Phocoena phocoena. The sequence goes on along the minus strand of NC_089235.1, from coordinate 53,317,598 downwards.
AAACTCTGCACTTGCTAGGTAAATAAGGCATTTGTTTAACCCTTTACTGAGATGTTCCTTAATTCACACAATTTCAGACTTAGAAGAAAAATGACTGAAATCAGATGCCTTACTTTTGGTGTTCTGCAGGTTATCTTATTCAAATCCCCTTCAATTACAGTGCAGGTTTCATTTCCGGCTAACACCTTTGAATTTTCATTAAAGCCAAATCCAGATAGAGTCAGAAGAGTACCACCTTCATAAGTAAAAACACAAAATCAGACAACAAAAACACATTTGATTAACTATAACAAAAAGACACTTTGGCAGTCATCTAACATCACTCAAGAATTGTCTAATCATCCAAGAGACAGGTTGGCAAATAGATCAAGCACCAGCCTCAAGATATATAGAATCATCACCACATACCCGAGTCTGAGCTCTGGAGTCTGGAGCCGTAAAGGGGTTGGGCTAAGTGATTTGATGAAATAACACAGATTTGCAACTAACATTTGTTTTTGTGTCTTCATCCTAAAGAGAAATTATGCTATTTCTATTTACTCAACCAGTGGGAAATGAGAGTGAATTAAGACTCATACAAAATCCCAAATTTTAATACCTTTAAGTAAAAGAAAAAATCCCAACAAAATAAAAATAACATAAAATATAAAAACAGGGCTTCCCTGGTGGCGCAGTGGTTGAGAGTCTGCCTGCCAACGCAGAGGACATGGATTCGTGCCCTGGCCCGGAGCGGCTGGGCCCATAAGCCATGGCCGCTGAGCCTGCGTGTCCGGAGCCTGTGCTCCGCAATGGGAGAGGCCACAACAGTGAGAGGCCCATGTATCACAAAAAAAAAAAAAAAATATATATATATATATATAAACAGAACACACCAAAAAGATCAAGGCCAAAGCACAAAATCCACACTTAAGCATGGTCAAACAAACAAACAAAACACAAAGGAAATGAAGCAGGACAGGAAAAATGTGTTATTTTCTTTCCATCTTCTGCGTCAGCATCCCTTTCCCTGATTTGTTTCTGGAACTTTTTCTGGGTCTAGTAGCTCCACTGAGACTGTGATTATAAATGGAGCAGCTGGTAAGCAGAATAATAACTAATAAATCTTATCTTGACATAATTAATGAGCTTGTTATAGACAAATGTAATAATTGATGATATTAATTCAATAACCTAAGATGTAAGTAGAAGCAGTCACCCTGACTTGTGCTTCATAAGGAAAGAATTAGTCATCCACTGAGTCGCTGTGCCTTCTAAAAGAGGAGTCTCCTTTGTTCTATATGAGGAAGGTTTGGAGTCCTCTCCCTTCACCCTGTTCTAGAAACAGTTCAATGAAATGATGGAAATGTATGCAATTTTCTTTGTTTGGAACAATTAACTATTACCCGCTAGGCTTCCAGAAGCAGGCCAGATGTGTGAGATCTGGCTCTGATAAATGAAGTGTAATTCCTCCTCCTCTGTATTCTGTGCTAGTCCAACATCAGCTATGGACACAGCAACTGGGAAACGTCCAGCACTTCCATTCAGAATCTGGCAGTTGATCTCATTTTCTTGTGATAAAAGAAGAAGAAAATGGTCAAGAAATGCTTTTGTTAGATAAAATTACTGAAATTTTATATTTTCAAATATAAACAGTGACCTTCATTTTTATACTCCAAGAAATGTATCTAAGGAAGACTACTCATATATTAATGGGAGGAAAACCTTTATGAACTACCTCATGTTACGAATCAGACAGGGCTAGAAAAGAGTAAGGTAAAATAATAATGAAAGTGGAGTAAACAATTTGCTCCTGAGTACTACACTGTGGCAAAAAAAATTACTATAAGAAGAATTTTAAATCCTAACCTATAAGATCATTTATATGAATAATTCTAAAAACTTTGGTCTAATATATTGTTTATGTCCCAAACTGAGTAAAATATTAGGTTTCAACAAGAAAACTGATAAAAACTAAGTGAAAAACATTCTTCACTTCATTTAGAACAGCATATGTGCACTTATAATACAGGTGCAATACTGACTATTAGATCTCAAGAATGCATAGAAGATGTAAATTAAAAACAACTTAGGGCTTCCCTGGTGGCACAGTGGTTGAGAGTCCGCCTGCTGATGCAGGGAACAAGGGCTCGTGTCCCAGTACGGGAAGATCCCACATGCCGCGGAGCGGCTGGGCCCGTGAGCCATGGCCGCTGAGCCTGCACGTCTGGAGCCTCTGCTCCGCAGTGGGAGAGGCCACAACGGTGAGAGGCCCACGTACCGCAAACAAAAAACAAAACAAAACAAAAAACAACTAAAATGATATGGAAGGTGAATTTGCTTATGTAATTCCAACTTATTAAAATTAATAAAAATACCTAGGATTATGGAAGAGAATTTTTAGGGAGACAAATAATTATGGTCCTCATTTTTCCATAAATAGAAAATATGATCTTTAAATTCTACATTAATACATAGAGGACTATGAAGTTTGGACTAGAAGTCCAGGAAGATGGCTATGTCCTCTTGCTATGACTAATGAGGCATTTTCAAAGCATGGGCAGAAGGGACCATGCAATATCAGAGCTGCAATTCATGTATTTTTGTGTCCCAGAGACACACTAAAGGAGGAAAGATTTCATGTAATCACTTTATGAGGAAAAAGAACAAAAATCAACTGTTATGGGATAAAGACACTGTACCACAGTGAAAGAATTAGTCTGTAGTCATAACCAAAGATTAAAAAGGTAAGGTATTTATCCAGGGCAGTTTGCCAATTTCATAACCCCAAAGGTACTCTATAGGAAAATCAGTATTATAACACTGCTCTTTGATTCTACTTTCTCTTAGAGAAAAACAATTAGACTGAAAAATAATGATTTTAAAAGAATCTACCATTCACAGAAAGAAGAGAGCAACCTGCTGGTCCAACTGAGACCGATACAGTTGAACTAGGAGAAAATCCCGAGCCTGATATGGTTAGAATTGTGCTTTCTTCATAGGACCCTGAAAAGGATAAATTTAAATAACAATATTAAAATGACAAAACATAGAATCTGTTGTTATGAAATCAGGTATTTCTCAGAGAAAAGTGAGCCTATCTTCTAAAAGATATAAACAATAAGCCTATAAGCAAGCAGGGAAAAAAGACATTTATTTAGCAATGGTACTTTTTTTCCATTGAATTACTGCACAGTGCTTTGTGTTTTGAATCTGTGTGTTTATAGGGATTAGTGGAAAGAATTATCTGACTAAGTATAGAATGTTGTAAGGAAAGGAAAAATCATTCTTATGACAAAGAAATTAAACAGACATTTCCATATGGTAACTTAGACTAGGACAGAACCGCCATCACAAACTCCTGAGAAAAGAATAAACTGTACAATAAGTGTAGTAGACACTTTCCATTTGAAATAGGGTATGATTACTTTATCTGGGATGATACCCATCCTAAAGTGCCTGGGCTATTCCAGGTTTATACTTGCTGGCCCAGCATCCTATACTGAATGTTCTCCATTCACTCTTAAAGGTATCCAGATTTGATCGATAAATGACACGGTCACCTGACTCATATAACATCACACACAACACAGATTATAAATGGATTTAAATAGCTAAGAATGAAAAACAAAACTTCAAAATTTTAGAAGAAACATAACCGAATACCTTAATGACGTTAATGTAGAGATGGATTTCTTAAATAAGATACAAAAAGCCATGGTTATCCATAAAGGAAAAGATATATAAATTAAAATAAATCAGTGATTTAAATGTACCCATGAACAAGATACTAAAAAAAAATCATAAGTGAAATACTGGGAGAATATGTGTGCAAAGGATCAGCAAACATAACATACAATATACAGTGCAAGTTGATAGAAAAATGACAACCTGGTAAGTGGATAAAAGATGTTAACAAGCAATTTGCAGAAGAAGAAATAATCTAAATGTCCAAGAAACATACAAGAAGATATTCCTGTGCATTACTAATCAGGGAATAGACAACATTAAATCAATGATGAGATAGCTTCTTACACTCATCAGATTGACCAAAATTAGAAACTCATCATATGAAGTGTTGGCAAAGATGTGGGGAATATGGTGCTCTCATACCCACTGGAGGTACAGCCACTTTGGGGAGCAATTTGGTCACTTAATGAACTGAATACACATATACCCATTAATCCACATGTAGGTATAAACCCTAAAGAAGCTCTACCATGTATGTTATAGTAGATTTGTACAAGAAAGCTCAATAGAGTCATGTGTAAAAACAAAAAACTTGTAAATGATGTAAATGTCCATCAACAGAAGAACAAATAAATTGGTGTATCCATGAAGTATTTTAGTGATGAATTAGATATACATAAAACCATATAAATATTTCTCAAAATGAATGCTGAATGACAAAAGGTGCAAATGATATTTGCAATGTAATAGCTCATTTGTAAACTTAAAAAACTGGCAAAATTACCATATGTGTGTTATACACCAAAGGTATTTAAAATGGCATGGGGCCTCCCTGGTGGCGCAGTGGTTGAGAGTCCGCCTGCCGATGCAGGGGACATGGGTTCATGCCTCGGTCCGGGAAGATCCCACATGCCATGGAGCGGCTGGGCCTGTGAGCCATGGCCGCTGAGCCTGCGCGTCTGGAGCCTGTGCTCCGCAACAGGAGAGGCCACCAACAGCGAGAGGCCCGCGTACCGCAAAAAAAAAAAAAAAAAAATCAAACAAATAAAATGGCATGGAAGAATACACACAAAATTAATTACTGTGATTGCCTCTGGGGAAGTTCGTAGGGGACTAACACTGAGCATGGTGCTTAGAGAGAACTATAATTATAAAAAAGTCTGAAGAATATATTCTTTCAACACTAAGTTGTGCTATTTTAAAGATTTCAATGGGTTTTTTCTTTTTGTTTGATTTATAATTAGCAGGTGAATTTTCATACTAGTCAAAAAGACTAAATATATGATTATAGTATCTGAGCTTACCTTTCTGACTGAAAAAAAGCCACCCCTTACAATCCTTGGTCATGCTGTTTATTTCAATCCTTGGGAGTTCAGACATAATATAATCTGTTTTTTTTTAAAGCAATCACATACTATGAAGGTATTTTACAATGTGTCCCCCTAGACTGAGTTCTTGTCAATAATTTTTCTATCTCTTATTCTCAAATCTAGGACCTAATTATTTTCTTTTACTAAACAGCAGCTCTCTTGTTACTGGCATTTTAGTACTATATCTCCTAGAAGTTGGTGAAACTGGAGAAGCAGAATACTAGTGAGTCCAACTTCAACAGTGATATTTTTTGCAAAGATAATTAATGATCTTTCCATAGCTTTCTGATCTGATAGATTTTTTTCACTATGTAGAACTGTCTGCTTGCCTTAGTTAGAATATAAAAAAATCATTATCAGAGTTTACATTTTTGCTAATTGTCTTCCACCCCATACTCTAAGTTTGAAAGCAAGAGATTACCTTGGGAAGGGCTTATGGCCCAGACTTGAGGAGTAGTTGTGGGATCCCATGTAAACCCACAGTCACCTGAACATTTAGCTGGGATTTCATTAACATAGACTTCAACCTTCAAATAAAGAAACACAGAGGTAACAAGGGTAGCATGCTTAAATAGACTATGCATAGGATTTAGAAAAAGTAATGGAAATTTGCTTGTTTGCTGGTTTGTTGGTTTCCAAAAATTAGTCTATTCTATTTATACTTTTTCTGTTTTGACACTTCATTGATTCATTCAGTGAATGTGTCCATTACACATCAGGCACAGTTGTAAACGTATCAAGCACATTTAACAAAACAGATGACATCCCTGCTGTTACTGAACGTATATTCTAGTGGAGGTAGGACAGAGAGCCTTGCATAAGGCTATAAACTTACAAAAAAAAAGAAAATGCACATTATGCCCTGGGGGTGATAAGTGCTATGAAGAAAAATAAAGGTTGCTCTTGGGAAAGTCACCTAAACTCCATACAATTTAATTTCCTCATCAGTAAGTGGTAACATTAATAATTACTTTACAGAGTTACTATAAAGATTAAATGAAAGAATATATTTTCAAATACTAACAGTAGAGCTTAAAATCTTTTATCATAAGGAAGATAATTTTCCCCAAAGTCACAAAATAATATCATTGAGTTGATCATCTGTTAACAAATAGTCACATGAAAAATAAAGATGTCATCTCTTCTGTTTTACCAGGTCTTTAATGTATTACAAAATAGTTATACATTTAAAATTACATCAGGAGGAAACTTTCAAAAATACCTGTGGCTGTTTGCTGGGTGTACGAAGCAGGTCTCCCAGTATGCGCCGTCTGAATAAGCCACCTTCCTTTATCCTTGTAACCATCACGTTAGCCTTTTCTCCAAAAATGTTGGAATCATTGATCTATTTTTAGACGAGATTATTTTACTAGAAAGGTTATAATAAATATGATCACAGTAGTTTTTCTTTTTAAGTTTAAGCATGGTTAAAAGTGAAAAGCCAAAGGATGAAAAAAATTCAAAGCCATTTAATCACATTTTTGAAAAAGAAGCCTCTTCAAAAATGATCATAATCTACCCAAGAAAAAAACTCATAACGTCATTGCAGTATCATATATTGCGTCAATTACAACTTGAATTAAATGACTAAAATTAACTTGAATATTTAGGATAAAACATGTCTAAGGAACATGAATTTACTTATTTTGATTTTTTCAAAATATTCTATGCTCTTTCTGAATATGACCATTTTGATAAATGATTCTTAAATAATTGAAAAATGTAGTCCTCTTTCCACCCGAGAGTCAACGTTTCCCCTTTAGCATTTTTGGCCTCTACCAAAACTACTCTTGGTTTTTCATCCACTCATGGAGTTATATTTTCTGTCAATGGTAAAAATGAAACCAAATCAGATCAATATGTATAATTTGGTCATTCCAAAATCGTGCTGCCAATATGGCAGCCTTCAGATGCATACAGGGTCTAGCAAAGAGACAGGAGTCTCCATGCTGGGCCTGTGGGAGCCAAAGTGACCAGGAGCAGAAATGATGAATAAAGCAGAGGAGACTGGTCAGGAAAGTGTGAAGGGAGTAGGTGTGCAGGCACCAGCAGAGGACCAAGAGGAGATCAGTCACTAGAGCTGTCTCAGTTGCAGAATTTTCTTATTCTAGTTTCTGGTCATATGTTTCCTTAAAATAACCCACATATCTTTATGACATCCATACAATCTATGTATGGTACGTTATAGTCTATGTTTATTGTTTATATACCTTTTTTTGAATCTCCTGTCCCCCAGCACCTCTGTTTTATCCGAAATGGTTTTATACGTAGAGTTCTGTATTTATTTCCACCGTTTGTATCATTTTAACAACCATTTTTCTATTGATGGGAATTTCGGTTTCTAGGTTTTTTTACTATTACAAATAATGCTGCAGTGACTAACTTTGTGCCGATTTCATTTCATATTTGTATTATTATTTCAGTAGAAGAGAGTAACACAGCTGAGACTGCTGAATTATAAGGTATCTATATTCAGATACAATTAAATTATCCTTCCAAAAGCTCGTACTAATTTACTGTCTCACCAAGAGTGCACGAGGATGAGAGTGCATCTCACACTCTCACCATCACTACAAAGCATCGTATTTTTGATGTTTGATATCTGAGCCCCCAGTCTCTTCTAGACCCTTCTCTGTCACATATTCTGAGCCTGATTTCCCTCCCTGCCCCCAACCACACTCTAAGCAAAAGTAATTAGATGAGCTCTTAAGGTGTGGCTCTGTTATGAACTCGAAAAGGTCATCTTTGAAACCAGAAAAGTATCCAAGGTCCTAAGAACACAGCTCTAGTGCACAGTGGTAGAATTAAAGGACAGCGATGCTGGTTATGCTTGGCCCCCCTTTCGTATACCCAGATTTAGTTCTGAGACTGCCCCTGCCTGTGCCCCTCCTGCCTCTGTCAAAGGTCTTCTAACCGGCATATTCCCCCATAGGGGATCAGGAATAAAGCACCAACAGCTATTCTCCATGAAAGAGAATGCCCGGTCAACTTAATTTACAACAATCTTCTTCTCAGTTTCCTTTTATTATTGTTTAGGCTATAGCTTGCAGTTTTAAAATACACACAGTCTCCAGTTCTTTTTGGAATGAGGCAGGGTGCAAATAAGCAACGAACACATAGAAGAAAACAGAAACCAGGTGAAGTAAGGAACCTGCAGCAGATTCTGCTTTCCACACGTGCTTCTCCATTTGACGTGCCATGAGTATCCAGCACAGCTTCCCTCTCGTGTAACTGAGACTTGTCCCACTTCTTCTAGACTCTGGAGAGCAAATTGCAAATCTGCAGCTGACGCAGCAGCGGGAATACCTGCACTCGCAGAAGGATGGCAAACAGCGGGAGTCAAAAATTCACAAACCTATGGCCACTCTTAACATATATGAGATGTGTTTTATCACTTGTAAACCAACTGTCCTCCTCCAAATACAGAAAAAATGAAATCTGCATATTACTTAGGCAACACATTTATATATTTCTGAGAAACAAAAATTACATGAGTAACGTACCACAGACATTGAGCCTTGGCTCAAATATTTAAAAAAAAAAAATCAGTTAACTTTATAGATAACCAGTAAGCTATGGATGTAAAGGAGAAACAAACTTTTGGGAATTTAACCTGGTATATCTGGTGAGGTGATGAAGAAAACGTGAAAATGTCATTTTTCTGAACAATTTAGTTTTACATTACTGACATAATCTCAGCTCTATAAATTACATAGAGAAATAATATTAAAAAGAAATACACCAAAATGTTTATGATGGTTGTCTAGATCAGTACAGTCCAACTGATACATAGACCAAAGTTATGAACTTTTTCCATATACCTTTGAGAATATGTCCGTAAGCGTGAATGTCAAAGCTGCCACTTAGCGGTGGAGATGCTGCTTGAACTCTTTGAATACGAATCTTTGACTCCCCCGGCCAATTATTTCCTCTGTAAACAGACTCATTCTCTGTCTCGTTTGTGATTGTCTAGTTTCCAAAATAAATATTGATAAAATGATTAAACATAACAATGGCTACCAGATTTCTATTTCACCGGCATACAATCCTGTGACATGACATAAATGAGCCTCAGGTATTCAGGACTCCTCAGAACGTTAAGGAGAGTCGCATAAATCAACACAGGCTATACCTATATAGCTGCGATAATGAGGCCCAAGTCAACTCAGTCATCCGTGCAGCAATCAGCTGGAACCACAGTAATACCTCATTAATTCAGAGTGCACCTACCATCGCTCAAGGAGCAAATATTTATTGAGTAGGCATTCTGTTCAAGGTACAATGCTAATCACAATGGGAAGGCAAAGAAACACGAGATACGGTCTTGGCTATCAAAAAATTAAACACCTTTTTGGAGAAATAACATACGGAAGCTTGAAAACCTAACTAACAATAAAAGGAAGTATATGATCAATACAGTGACTGATCCAGACTCAGGAAATACCTGTCTAATGTGGAGTGTCAGTCAACTGACAGAAGAAACATGTGCAATAAAAATTCATAGACTGTAACTCTAAGAGTGAAGATGACATTCTCCTGCTTCTGATCCCTGCTAATTTTGTGGAATTTAAAATTATAAGCTCTGGGGGACTCCCCTGGTGGTCCAGCAGTTAAGACTGTGCTCTCAATGCAGGGGGCCTGGGTTCGACCCCTAGTCAGGAGACTAGATACCACATGCCCAATGAAAGATCCTGCACACGGCAACGAAGATCCCGTGTGCAGCAACTAAACCGGGTGCAGCAAATAAGTAAATATTTTATAAAAAGTAAATAAAATAAAATAAAATAAAATTATAAGCTCTATTGCCCACATAAAGGAGTGAACGTAAGTGCCAAAAGACATATGCAAGAACGTTCAGAGCAGCTTTATTTATAATAACCCCAAACTGGAAATAGTGCAAAAGCCCATCAATAGAAAGGATAAATGGTTGTATATTAATACCAAGGAATATTGTATAGCAATGAAAAAGAATGAACTATAGCTAGCTATACGCAACAGCATGAATCTCACATTATCAAATAAAAGAAGATGCAAAAGAGTACACACTGTATTATTCATTGATATGAAGAGTAAAAACAGGGACTTCCCTGGTGGTCCAGTGGTAAAGAACCTGCCTTCCAGTGCAGGGGACACGGGTTCCATCCCAGTCGGAGAACTAGGATCTCACATGACATGGGGCAACTAAGCCCACACGCCACAACTATTGAGCTTGTGTGCTTCAAAGAGAAAGCCCACGAGCCACCAACTACAGAGCTCACGTGCCCTAGAGCCCTCGCGCCACAACTAGAGAGAAATCCGCACACTGAAACCAGAGAGAAGCCTGAGTGCCACAATGAAGAGACCTTGTGCTGTAACAAAAGATCCTGCTTGCCCAACAAAGATCTGGCGTGCTGCAATTAAGAAACAATGCAGCCAAAAAAATAAGGGAAATAAATAAATAAATGAATATTTTACTATTTAATATTTTTTAATATTTATTTTTTAAAAAAGAGTAAAACCAAGCAAAACTAATTAATGGTAGTAGAAGTCAAAATAGTGGTTATCTAAGGGTGTAGGGTAAGTAATCTCATGACAAAGAAAAGGCATAAAGAAAGCTTTGGGGGGGTCTAATGATTTTCTTTACCTTGATCTGGGTAGTGATTACATGAGTGCATTTACTTTGTAAAAATGCATGGACTTCAGTAAGATTGCAAGATACCAGATCAATACACAAAAACCAATCACATTTTTATGTATAAATAACAAGCATGCGGAAACTGAAATTAATACAAGACCCATTACAATGGCTTCAAAGAAAATGAAATACTTACATACAAATCTAACAAAATGTACTGAATCTGACCTGAAATTGCAAAATGCAAGATGTGATCAAAGAAGACCAAAATACGTTGGACAAAAAAAAAGCAAAGAAGACCTAAATAAATGGAGAGACATACTGTGTACATAGATTGGAAGACTCAACATGGTAAAGGTGTCAATTCTCTCTATAGGTTTACATGCAATCTATAGGTTTAAATGCAATTCTTACCAAATTGCCAGCAAGATTTTTGTAGACATAAACAAGCCTATTTCAAAATTTATATGGAAAGACACAGGACCTAGAATAGCTAAAATAATTTTTCACAAGAAGAGTAAAGTGAGAGGAATCACTCTTCCCAATGTTAAGGCTCACTACATAGCTACAGTGATCAGAAGGGTGTGGTATCAGTGGAAGGATGGACATATAGAGCAATGGGACAGAATAGAGAATCCAGAAATATATCCACACAAATATGCCCAACTGACTTTTGATAAAGGTACAAAGGTAATTCAACAGAGGAAGGATAGCTGTTTCAATAAATGGTGCCAGAGCAACTGGAGGGACAGGCAAACAAATGAACCTGGACCTAAAACTTCACATCTCATACAAAAGTTAACTCAGAATGGATCATGGCCTTAAATGTAAAACTATAAAACTTTCAGGACAAAAACAGAAAAATATTCAGGATTTAGGGATAAGAGTAGAGTTCTTTGACTTGAAACCAAAAGCACCATTCATAAAAGGAAAAACTTGATAAACTGGATCTCATTAAGAGTGTTGTTCTATGAAAGACCTTATGAAGATGATGAAAAGGCAAGGTACAGACTGGGAGAAAATATATGCAAACCACATACCTGACAAAGGACTTATATCTAGGATATATAAAGACCTTTAAAAACTCAATAATAGGAAAATAGTCCAATTAGAAAATGGGCAAAAGGCAGGAACAGATATCACAGAAGAGGATATATGGGTGTTCAACATTATTAGCCATTAGGAAATGCAAATTAACACCAAAATCAGCTAACAGTATATACCCCATCAGAATGGCTAGAATAAAAAACAGTGATAATGCCAAATGCTGGCAAATTTGTGCAGACACTGGGTTACTCATACATTGCTGGTGGGAATGTAAAATGGTGCAGCCACTTTGGTAAAGAGTACGATAGTTTCTTACAAAACTGTACATGTGCTTACCATATGAACCCATAATTACACTGATGGGCAATTAACCCAGAAAATGAAAACTTACGTCACATGGAAACCTACAGATAAATGTTCATGGCAGCTTTATTCATAACACCCAAAACCTGGGAACAACTCAGATGTCCTTCAAGGGGTAAGTGGTTAATAGACTATGGCGCATCCATCCCATTAAATGTTACTCAGTAACAAAAATGAACAAACTATTGATACCTACAACAACTTGGAGGGGTCTCAAGGGAATTATGCTGAGTGAAAAAAGCCAATCTCAAAAGGCTAAATACTAGGATGATTATATAAAGTCTGATTCCTTTTCCACAACATTGTTAAATGCCAAAATTATAGAGACATTAGTGGTTGCCAGACATAGGGCTGTGCTGAAGGGAAGGAGGTGGGTGTGGCTACATAAAAGGGTATCATGAGGGATCCTTGTGATGGAACTGTTCTGTGGTGGTCAGCTGAATCTACACATGCAATAAAGATTGTACAGAACTACACATACACAGGCACACACAAATGAAAGCATGTAGAACTGGTAACTGAATAAGTTAGGTAAATTGCATCAATGTCAATTTTCTGGCTGTGCTATTATGCTATAGTTATAAATGTTACCATTGGGGGATAATGGGTGATGGGTATGGAAATATTTATGTAGTATTTCTTACAACTGCACATAAATCTACAATTATCTCAAAGTTACAGTTTTTAAAACAATTCATTAATCTGGACATTTAACATATGTGCACATACGTTATTACATTTTGTTATTACATTTTGTTAGAGAGCTAAGAGACTGAAAAACATTTACAAGACCTTTATCTTGAATATACTAAGACTAAAACATTGGGCCTGGATAGGGTAAAAGCAATTTTCGTGGAACACTTATAGTTTTTCAGTCTTTTTAATCATAAAACTGTTAACACAAAGTTCTCTGTGAGACTCAAATTATAATATTTAATTATTATTTAACCTTTAATCTTGAACTTATTATACTTGGTTTTGGTTTGTTGTAGGAAATATTAACTAATTGTATATTTTTGTAAAAAATTAAATGTAAGCATACTCCTCATAATTGTAACATTTAATACAGATCTTATACCCAAACAGTACAAAATACTGTCCAGATCCTTTTGGAATTATGGAAAACCATCTCTTTCCCCTTGTATCAATTTTGATACAAATAAAAAATAAATGGTGTTTATAACAGAAACAATTTTAAAACATATGTGGAATCTCAAATTTTCTTTCAATAATCTCTGTTCAAAGATCTTTACTGGGAGAGCCCACAAATTTTTCTTTTACCTCAACAGAGAAAACTCTACTTACATCTGACTAGCTGATTCTTAAGGCTATTTCCTCCTGCTTTTTTCCCCATCAATATATTTCGTTAAAAAATGTTTAATGTTTAAAGTGAATTTTCATGCTCAAGTTCAACAAGCCTCTAAATCTTCATTTCATCCTTAGAATAACTGTCTTGTTCTATTAAAGGATGTCTAATCTGTGTGTCAGTTCTTCATTAAAAAAAAATGTTTTAAGTTTACTAGGTCAAGGCTAATGTTTCATAAGTTGAAAATAGCTACTCATAAAATTCTAAGCTTACCTGCCCAAAGCTCACAGCCATCATGGGTATATTATAACTGCAATTACATGATGTCATGGTGACAGAATATTGGTTGGTCATACTTGATCCATTAATTTTGGTCTGATTCACCTGCAAGTGCTTTAAAAATATTCCTTTATTTGCTAATGCTGGAAGTCTTCTCTTTGGCATTTCTAAAGAACATAAATAAACAAAGTAAATGGAAGATAAAATTGCATAGCTTGTGCTGCTAAAAAGAAAAGCATCAAATAATATCCATGTGTCATGGAATAAGCTGTTTAAAATCAAATTTTAGAAAGAAGACCTTAAGGAAAGTAGTTTGTGAAGCTTGGCAAACCTTCACTTCTAGAATATAAAGCTTTAAAGTCTTTAGATATATGAGCCTCATTGGGTAAAACAAAATACTGAAAAGCCACCAAGCTCTGGGTTCTATGCAGCCTTCTGTGGGCCAGTTAGTTTTGCTCTGTTGTAGGTCCCTGAACGTGGTGCTCCCTAGGATGTGTGTTCCATGAGGTTAGGACCAGGACTGCCTGGTCCTCTGTTCTTTCTTTGGTACTAGACACATTGCCTGCCACATGGTAGGTGCTAAATGACTGTTGCTTAAGGAACTACAACCTTTATCTCAGCACAGATCAGCTGTCTTACGTGCTCCATCAATCACAATGTAGGTCTGGTGATAGTGGATTCAAAAAGAGTGACTCAGAGTACAGTAACATTTAGTTTTTAGCCAGTTGAATCATGACCTTGCACTTGAAAACTGTTCCAGAGGAAAGGATTCCAAAACTCCTCTGAAATATGGTAATAGTCACTTATTAAGGTGACTGTTTGGAGTTAGGCTGATTTTTAAAAAGACTGCAGTTTAATTTTTATTATTTTATTAGCATATCTCACATATATGAGTCTATTAACATAACTAGAAAAAACACTAAAACTCTGAGAAATAAAGTTTTCATTTACAGTTTTACTAATTATCACAATAAAGTCCATGGAAAGTTTCAGCTCATTCTTACTAGACAGACGTCAATGTCAACAGTTGCCTTTCAGGAACAGATCTCTATCTTGGTAGTTGATTTCTCAAAAATCAAACAAGGCAAAATTAGAATGTTTGCCACAGTTTACCTGTAAACAGAATCCAGGACTATAAAACTAATTCCTGCTTTAATGACAAAGTTTACATTAAGGATGCATTTATCTTTAGAATAATCACCTGGTCCTATTCATTAAAAAAATATATGATTTAAACCATAGTATTATTGAGATGAAAGAATAACAATATTTAGAGGTTAATGTTTCTATCTAACCTACAGAATATAAATAACGTCCACAATAAGATTCTAGTACAAAGTAGGTTTAGAAGGTTTAGGTTTTAGATATGAAATGATACAATATACCATCCAATGCTGCAATTGTAGATGTCTGTCCAATGTATACAATATCCACATAGAAAGACTGTGATTCTGATGCTTTCTGCAAACTAATCCTCTGAAGAGAAAAACTGGTCCCAGTGTATTTGGTTTGTATGAGATCCAGAAGGTCTATACAAGTGTAGGTCCAGCTGAAATATGGTTGTTTAATTAGGTGTATAGATCAGTTATAATGTTCAATGTAAACAAATACATTATAAAAAGCATTAAAATCTTGAACAGTAAAAGTTTTTCTTTTTCCACAAGAAGACCATAAGCAAGCTTTATTAGCACAAAAAAACAGCCACAAGGGACAGCAAGCAGAAACTTTACATTGGCAGTGAAAGATTTAATGTTGTATCCAAAAGATAGGTTTTCTTTTATTTGTAACCTTGGCAGTAGACATAGGCATGTAAAATAACATTCTGCAGTGACAGGTAAGTAAACTAAGGAGCATGCACCTTGGTGGAAAGCATACAGAAACAAGACACAAGAATGAAGCAAACCATTTTAGTGGTGCCAGGGACAGAGCAGCAATTTCAATCCAATACTAAGAAGCAAAACTGGAGCTTGATAATACTTCTGGAAGAGCTCAGTGGAGTTGCATTGTCCCCTATAACTAAGGGACAAAAGGTGCTAAGTTATTTATAGATTCAAATGGTTGCAGAGTGCCTTCTAAACGTATAATTTAGATTCAGAGTTTCCATTAAATATTAACTGCATTGGAACCTCATAAATTACATAAGCAATTTCGTTACAGGAGTTTGCAATAAAGAGATAAATACTGCCATTCAAATAACTAAATACAGTTCAACAATAATCTTTGCATCAGCTACCACTGTACTGATTAACTGACTAGTTTGGGAACCTTCTATTCTCATTTTGAAACTTCATGGTTTACAAACTCATCATGGGATCCACCTCTAGTGCATCAAAGCTTAGACTGACATCATTTTAGAAAATTATATGCATAACTACATTAAGTTAAAGTGCTCCTTAAATTAAAAAAAGTATTTTGGGCCTCTAAGTAGACTTCTGCTACTAATTATATGATTCCCAAGTTCTAAAAACTACTTAGAAAAAATGGTACACTGAGCAGGGCCCTTTATATAAGAGAAATGGAGACTACAAATGATATCAAAACTTAAACAGGGGCTTCCCTGGTGGCGCAGTGGTTGAGAGTCCGCCTGCCGATGCAGGGGACACGGGGTCGTGCCCCGGTCCGGGAGGATCCCACATGCCGCAGAGCAGCTGGGCCCGTGAGCCGTGGCCACTGAGCCTGCGCATCCGGAGCCTGTGCTCCGCAATGGGAGAGGCCACAACAGTGAGAGGCCCGCGTACCGCAAAAAAAAAAAAAAAAAAAAAAAAAACTTAAACAGCACATGGTGCTTTTGTGGCTAGATAATTCCATTTTCCAAAGGAAAACCAGATTTTACTTCTGGGATTTTGAAGCTTGATTTACAACTGCAAACATCACTGGTTCTGGAGGGTTATAGAACAATGCTTTTTGACACTAATAATGTACTGAAAATAAACTAATGCTAACACACCTAGTTGATCTAAGTAGACTGTCTGACCTACATAAAAGCGGGTCTAGAAATACCAGCTAGGAGAGTTTACGTTGCCTTGATTGGTAATAGTTTTTAATCAGAGAACCAACCTCTTTTAAAACTCATGATATTCTTGTTGAAAGATCTTGTAGCATTTAGGGTAAAGGAAGCCCATTAGCTCCATCAAATGTAGGGCATCTTCAAATTACGGCACAGCAGAAAAACTGCAGGCTAAAGGAAGGACCTACTTAGTGATATGGTTAAGTGATGGTTTGACTAACGTGGAAGAAGTGAGATCTGTAAAATCTTCCAAAATCCTGTTGCAATAGAAGAGTGAAACGCATACAGGTGGTGGTGATCAAAATTTAAATTGTGATTCCATTGTTCAATTTGGGCACGTAGGGATGTCCCTTCAAGAAGGACTTTCACTTCATAATGATCCATCATGGGATTACCCGATTTGAATCAAACTGGGTATGAGGCAGTGGGATATGTTCATTCTGTGCATAGACTTTCCATGCTCCTTGCCTATTAACATGGAGAGGACTGTCTTAACCCCTGGCATTGTTTCTTCCTATGTGATGGCCAACAGAGAGTAGTTGTGGCCTCTTCTGAGTCAACAATTACCCTAGGGAATTGCAGAATTGTTCCCACTCACTTCATTCATTCCAGGAGCTAACTTCGATCCCATTTTATATATTGGATTAAACTGTGCAATAGCCTCTAAAGATCTATTTATGCATGGGGAGGGGGAATCAACACTCTCTTCAATACTCCTCTGTCTCTTTCTGTCTCTGTCTCTGCTTCTCTCTCTGCCTATCTTCCTCTTCATCTTCTGTGGAAAACAAAGACGGATCAAATGTATAAAACATGCCAAAAGTGCAAACACAGGAGCCATACACTGCTTAATCAGATGCCACTGGAGGGTGAAATCTGAACTGCCAGGAAAAGGACATTTTTTTAAAGCATTAATTCAGGAAGATTACTTTTCTTTCATTGGCGGTGGGTGGGGAATCGGTTTTGACTTCTTAAGTTTTTGTTAGAAAACAAAACCCAAGAGTGTCCTGCAACTTTCTCAGGGAGCAGCTTCTTATAGCTCGTGCCAACACTGTCCACTTCATACACAGAGCTCACTCAGCTCTCTGTCCTTTGAAGTCCACTCCAAGTTTCCCAAACTTCAGTATCTGACGAACTTTCTGTCTCTGTATGTAAAAAAATTTTCTTTCTTTACATCCTATGGAAGCATGTCTAGATCTTATTCATGGGGTAAAACACAAATAAGTATGTTTTAATGCTTATTCCAACAATCTGAGGAATATTCAGTGGGAGAATTTTCATGTGTCCTGAAGAATTCTTGGAAAGACTCTTCTTAAATATATTCTCTTTGACAAACATCTCTTGGGTATCTATATTTTAACTATGGCTACCTACCTCATGGTTAGAGATTCTACACCTATATTTAAAA
Source organism: Phocoena phocoena (assembly GCF_963924675.1). NCBI lineage: Eukaryota > Metazoa > Chordata > Mammalia > Artiodactyla > Phocoenidae > Phocoena > Phocoena phocoena. Next base: position 53,299,541 of record NC_089235.1, on the reverse strand, counting down.
TCGGTTTCCAGTTGCCCTCACTTTATCAATTGATCAGAAAATCTGAAGGACATTAGGGCCACATGTTCAGGAGATGATGCCAGAGGGGTATGCATCAAATACAATATTTTATTTTGAAAGCTGAAGACTATAACTTCCCTTCTTCCCTTAACAAAAGGTCATTCCACTTCTTCAGGGAGAAAGCCATAAGCACTGGCAAAACTTCTTTAAAAATTTCAGGTTAAAAAGCTGGGCTGGGGGCACAGGAGGGGGATGTATCTAAGGATATCCATGTCCAGGTCCCACAGTTCCAACAGGCTCTGTGTGCTCCCACCCACCTGTCTGTTCCATTGCCTGTCACTGCTTCTGTCACTGACCCAGTGGGCACATCTTGTTTTCTCCTGATGGAATTCAGGGACCTAGCTCCGAGAGAGCATCTACAGGCCCCAACTCTGGTTGTCTCCCCACTTTACCCCTTTCCCCCAACTCATGAGGGATCCATCTGAAAAGTTTTTTAAACCATTAACAAATAAGATTCCCATTATAGTCCAACATATTTCTATGAGTTTTGGAGTATACACATTTCTAAAGGTATGGAATGAAAGCTGGTCCCTGCATTTTGAAAATAGTGTTGGGATGATCAAGAAAGCAGGAAGCTTGAAACTGCGGAGTTGGAAGTAGTTTCTTCATCCAGAAGCGAACTCCCCCATCAACACCACCTTTTCAGGAATTCCCTGGTGGTCTAGTGGTTAGGACTCGCACTTCCACTGCAGAGAGCACGGGTTTGATCCCAGGTTGGGGAACTAAGATCCCACAAGCTGTGCAGTGCAGCCAGAAAAGAAAAAAACTGCCTTTTCTTTCCATCTAGTTATTCTAATCTCCCTCATCATCTTACCTGTTATTTCTTGTCTTTGTTTTGTTTTGTTTATGGGTATCATTTGGTTCTATTTCTAACTTTGGATCATTTTCTCTTCCCTTCTGTCTGAACAGTTAAGCCGAGGCACTGACTGCCTCACACTTGCTCCATACACGGCAGTTCTGAGTGTTCATAATCCCACTCCTATGATGAGAATAGAAAAGTCCTCTCTATATATTACAGAATGGCAGCAACTTAAATGATATGTATTAAAGTACAATGAAAACTATATAGATTGATACAGGATACAGAAGATTTTTTATGCAGCTATGACAGAAAAAAACACAAAAGAAACGTATTAGAAATATTTTTGAAGACATGGAAATCATACCATGGGTATTTTATGACATAAACTTTACATGAAAAAACACCTTCTAAAATTGTGGAGAGGAAATGTTCTACATCTTTACTGGGGTAATGATTACATAACTGTATACATTTGTCATGCTTACTGAATTATGCACTTAGAGTAAATTATGACATTATGTAAATTGCACTTCAATAAGCATGACTTTAAAATTTATGAGGAATACTTTTTTTTTTTTCTTTTTTTTTTTGCGGTACGCAGGCCTCTCACTGTTGTGGCCTCTTCCATTGCGGAGCACAGGCTCCGGATGCGCAGGCTCAGCGGCCATGGCTCACGGGCCCAGCCGCTCCGCGGCATGTGGGATCTTCCCGGACCAGGGCACGACCCCGTGTCCCCTGCATCGACAGGCGGACTCTCAACCACTGCGTCACCAGGGAAGCCCGAGGAATACTTTTTAAAATAGAAAAGTTGTATGTGTGTGTATGTGTCGTCATTGTTTTATTGTAAGTACAATTCTTGTGTGTATTGTATATGAAAATTCAAAGTCAAGACTGACAAATTTCAGAAGATATAATAATTAATGAAAACCAAAAATCGTTTTGCAAAACTAAATTGTGCTTGAGGTTATGACAATCACAGTCATTAAACAGCTTTCTCTAGACTCATTTAGTTTCTCGCATTATATTTCTCTATCTGCATTTTTATGTGTCTAACTTTTGGCAACCAAACCAAGTATTTAAGAATATGTTTTCTCCCTTAACTTTGGTATGTTCATCAAAATATTTTATTTTCTCCATTTACACATTCATTTTGTTTTTCAGTGAGCAAGGTCTAATGATAATCTTGCACTAAGGCAGTTTCTTTCTACCTTCCTTCAGTATCTAGAAACATTATTAGATTTAATAATATACAATTTAAATTCTAAAGTTTACCACTGTTTTGTCTTTTAAATGGTCATGGGTGATGATGACACTAGACCAATTTTTATTTTCATAATCTATAGATTTATTTTTGGCACAAATGTCTCTGTTAGGAAGCTTATGTAGAAGGCAGAAAAAATTGCAGTTAGATCCATGGTGCACACGATTTCTCAAAAACAAACAGACAAACAAACAGATTTTACCTTCATAGTTTACATACTATAATTTAAAAATTTCAAATTCATAGTGTAACTTACTTGTTTCCATACGCAAAGTTATATGTAAATTGTGTATCAGTGCTTCTAGTAATCTTGCTTGTGTCTTGGTATTGAAATTTTAGACCAATATAATTTGCCAAGAATCCTTTGTAGGCTAAACATAACTACATGGAAAACATTAAAAAAAATCAGTAACAATATTTTACCATTAAATTGTTTTGTAGAAATTCAAATGAATTCAATCCAATCCAATAAATATCTATTGAGCATTTTTTATACAAAATGTATCAGAACACAGAGGAAGGAATGATTAATTTCAGACAATGAGATGCAGAATTGGGGAAGATTTTATAGAAGAGGAAGGAGTTGATGTGACCTCACAATTAATGATTAATTCTTTTATTGTTTTCTTAGATATGATTTCCTTAAAAGAATGGAAATAATTCACTCCCTGTAGCCATGGAGCTATATAAGGATTAAGGCCAGTTCTAACTAAACTCTTCAATGAATTTAAAACTCCATTACACACAGAGAAGACAGAGAAACATTCAGGTAGATTAACTAGGATGTGAATGCAGCTGAACATTTAGAGATGTCACCATACAATAGTTATTAAATACTAATTTTAATGGTCTACAACTCCTTAAAAATGCCAGATATATTTGAAACTTAGAACTTTAGAACATGTGTTACAAGTTGAGAATTTTAAAACAAGAGAAAGGGTAAATCTATGATTGCTAGTCTTAGATACCTATCCTAAAACTGCCGTCTCCTCTGCTCGTGATCCTCCTTTACTTTTCCATGACTGGATACCCCAGATCACTTTATGACGGCTATCTATTTTTGTTTCTTCTTAATAAATGAAGGAATAATGAGATTATATATTTTAAATTGTTTTAGTATTTACATTTGTGTGCAAATAATGTTTTTTTCTGAAATTATAAGATAAAGCAGAATACATGTGCACGGTACTACGTATCCTTAAAATTTCATTTTTTGAGTATCAACAGACAAGGAAATCACAAGCACAGAATTGAAGCATGGTGCCTGTCCAACGTGATGTGACTTCACATGACAAGCAATTTTCCTTGTCTTAAAACTTCATGAAATTTTATTACCAAGGTATTTTACTAATTTAATTAGCATATCATTTTGTTGAGCTTACCTGGTTATAAGGAAATAATAAAATGTTTCCATATGGTAGTCTGTTTGGTTTAACATCTGCTGAGTCAAAAAGAACAGCTGGGTTTTTCAGGGAATAACGACCACAGTAAGCATCAGTTTCAGCTGTCTTTTGCCCTCTATTAATATGCTCCTACAGAAACAATAATATTTCAAATGAAAACATGATTTATTGCCCTGCTTTACTCCCCAACATCTTCACCGAAGTCATTCAATTTTCAACTCAGATCCCACTGCTTCCCAAACTGCTTTAACCTGAAATGTTTTCTCTCTTCTTTGAAAGTCTAAGGCTCTCATCCTATAACACTCATTTAGATACATACTCATAATCCCTTGTACCTGTATTTGACTATTTCCCAAGTCCTCTCTTTCCCCTTATATTATGAACTCCTTAAGGATGTTTATCCACTCCTTCCACAAATGATTTTTTTGTGTTCATTCCATGCCACATTTTTACTTGTTTGTTCATTTGCTTGTTTTTTGTTTAATCTTCAGGGTTCAAATAGTGAAGAACCCTATCCCTACACACAGGAGCCTACCAGTTTGGGACAAAGGAACCAAGGATTATAAAACCAAGGCTGAAAGGAGACATCTAACTCACATAAAAGCATCAAAACAGATGACTCGGAGAAGTAACAAATGAATTGCCTTGAAGAATAAACAGGAGTAGTTTAAAAGGAAAAGGCAGCCAAGGGGCATCAGAGAGAGCGTAAAATATGTGCAAAGTGGGGACATGAGAGAGTGGTGCTGGGAAACTCAAAGAGTCAAGGTAAAGTGTAGCCAAGAATGTGTGTTGTGATGATGATGATGATGGGAGATGAAGTACGAAAGGAGTATAATGTAAACTACTTGTTCAATTGTCTTGGCTGCAAGCACTACATTCAGGATAGGAGAACCCAAATACATGTATATTTATTGAAACAGGTTGAAAACGTAACCCATTAAATGATTTTCCCTTTTCTTCAATAATAAATCTGTTTGCATAAAGCATGACATGATATATATTTTTAAGGACTCATTTCTGGGGTATTGATCTGAATTGAATAACTAGCCTATATATTTCTTATTCCTATGGTATTCATTTGGAAATGGTGAATATCTGGCTTCCTCAAGTCTTCAAAATAAGAATTAGGAAGTTAAGTACACTTTAAATTTATTGTACATCAAAGAAAAATCTTTGTATTTCATCAAGAAGTAAATAATGACTAGGCATTGTACTAACTGACCAGAAGCAAGGGAAGCAATTTGCTGTATAACGCTCTACTACAAATGGTATTCTCTGAAGCCAATGAGGAAAAAGAATATACTCTGCATCTAAATGAAGAAAACAAACAAAAAAACCTACAGATCTCACATTTACCCATCTTGCCTACTTTCTCTTGATTAAGAAAATTCAGGTGTGTTTTTACAAATGAGTCATTTTATAATGCAGGAAGATGCTAGAACAGACCTTACCAATAAATGTATGACAAAATTATACTTGAAACTTGACTTTAAATGTTAAAGGAATTAATGCTAATTCCAAAAATGACAAAATTCCAAACATTTATATGATTTCTTATCTGGTCCATCTCACAGTTCATTAAATATTCCATACCAGGTTAAAATCAGTTTCATAACCTCTGAAGTATTTCACAACAAATCCTTCTTCAAAATTTGCGATTTGTGGTGGACACTTAGCGCTAACCATTTCTTCCACTGCTGCCTGAAACTAAATTAACAATATGAGCTTTAGTAACTTCTTTATGAAGAGTTAGAACATTACTAATTTAACTACTAATTCTACTAATTAATTAAAAAAATAATTTCATAATTCCCATGTTAGCCATAATTACGAGGTCATTTCCTAAATAATTTCAAGTTAATATGTGATAATTTCAGTATCCAATGACTGTTTCAAGACTTTTATTTTAGAATGATAATAGTTATATCCAACTGGCTGATCTTAGCTTATTTAGTTATTACATAAGGCAGGCATATTGGTTTAGTAGCTTTTTAAAGACAGCAATGAGGCAAACCTAAATGAATTAGCACTTAATTAAACAGATTCCAAATGAATAGTTTTCCTAATTAATGCAAAATTAACTGGAAAAAATATATACTCCAATGCATTGTTTCTCAAAAGAAGAGATACATATATTGTAATCTCTTACTATTATTTAAGAAATAATAACTCTGGATTATATAGGAACTGGCACACATTCATGAGGTCTATAATTTCCATACCATATTTCTCTGACAAAGCACAGATATTTAGAATTAAGGACTTAAAATAGTGCACAATCTTCAGTCATCAAACAAATATGAACTCAAACTCATTGTACAGGTAGTTGTTGAAATGCAGTAATTCACAAGCAAACATTCCTCATGAACAGCTGCACCATATGCAGATACCTGGATCCTGTTGGCACAGATCCAAGAACTCCCCTTTCACTCCCTCTGTCATTATGATATTTCCTCCCTTCTCCACTCACTATGAGTTGGCTCCAACCCACCATGACAAGGAGGAGATGTATTACTATTCCTTAAAATGTGTTTTTATAGAAGGCTGACGCTTAAGTGGCTTTCTGTTTAAAAAACTAACACAGAGCATACTTCAGCTTCTGATGACTGCGGCATAAGAGGCCTAGAAGTGACCCCATCCCAATTCAGTGTGAATGTGTCCAAACTGGGTTTTCCTTTGGTTTGTTCTGTAATAGCCAGTGTGACATTGTTCCCTTCAAATACTTCATAACTGAGCAGATCGAAGTCTCCTGCAATGAAGTACCAAACAGAATTTGAAGAAGTTAATTAATTAAATACCAATATACCCATAATAGAAACTCAGAGGTAGCAAAACTAGTTTTATTTAGAATTGTATTATCACAAAAAAAAGGATAAATGGAGAAGATGCAGATCCTTGAATCTGAGATTTAGTCATAGTAGAAACAGCAAAACAGCAGATAAAGTGCTATATATTTAAGGTTCTGTTTTTGTAGCGTAAAAGCAAGTTTTGTAAGATAAACAAAAGTTGGCATTGGGATCATGAGGTAAAAATCAATGGGCAATAAAATATTCCAAAAATTATTTAAGTTTTCTTCCGGTACCATCATCTTAGTATAAAGGGCTAGCCTGGGAAATTGATATTTTCTTTAGTTACAAATGGAGTACAAAGATGAATTCCGGGAAGTAGCCCCATGCCTGCGAACCTTGTTTATACAATCTCACTGAAAGAAATAAGGCCTTGTCCTCACATATCTCTCTTCTTTGGGAGGATGCTTTAACAGTGGAATCCTACTAACTTTCTCTGAGAGAACAAAGATAACCATATCTTCTTTAGATAGCTTTTTGACAATCTAACCTTTGGGAAATTTTTATAACTTCAATTCATGTTAAATAGAATTCTTTACTCTCTGCTCAACAATCAAATTAACAACTTCATAAAATGAGACATAAACATTGAAGTAACAGTTTACTTATATGAATTGGAAAATAGTGACTGTGCAAAGAAAGGAAACACATATTCAGGGACCTATTTCATGAGCTAAATATCCCAAATACCCAAATTGGTTGCTAAACTTGGCTTTAAGACTTGAAAATGTGACACTTGAAATTGTAAGACTTGAGGGCTTCCCTGGTGGTGCAGTGGTTTAGAATCCGCCTGCCAACGCAGGGGACATGGGTTCAAGCCCTGGTCCGGGAAGATCCCACATGCTGCAGAGCAACTGAGCCAATGTGCCATCTACTGAGCCTGCGCTCTGGAGCCCGCGAGCCACAACTGCTGAAGCCCGTGCACCTGGAGCCCGTGCTCTGCAACAGGAGAAGCCACCGCGATGAGAAGCCCATGCACCGCAACAAAGAGTAGTCCCCGCTCACCGCAACTAGAGAAAGCCCGCGTACAGCAACAAAGGCCCAACACAGCCAAAAATAAACAAATTAAATAAATAAATAAATAAATAAAACTATAAAACTTGCAGAAGAAAAACTGGAAAAATTTAAAAGAAAAAAATTGTAAGACTTGAAAACGTAATAAGAAGTTAATGGCCATTACTTGAAAAGGATAAGGAAGTCAAATAATTTTGGAAAATGCTGTATTAAATACAGGTGCACTGCTTTTTTTGTTTTGTTTTTGTTTTTATTGTTGTTTTTGTTTGTTGCTCATTGCCAGAGTCCTTGGGGATTTTAATATTTTATAATGAGCTCTATCAACCTTCAAGGAGAAGCTGTGGTATACAGAGCTTCCCACGGGGATTTGACCAGAGAATCCTTTTATCAAACAAGATCTAGCCAGACTAGTGTCTCCTGAGAAATACTGATTCACTTAAATTTCATTTCCAGAATTAATATCTTCACTAATTTTTGCTAAATGTAAAGTAGGCTACTATACTGATAGTGTATTTGTAGTATATAGCGTGTATACCTCATGCATTGGAGTTGTACACTCCTTGAAGTAAAACTAAAATTTAAATTACAGTAGAACAAAATTAACCATTTATTTCTGTTTCTCCTGGAGGTGATCAAGGCTATGAATATGCATTTACTTTCCCCTGTCATTTTATGGAGCTTTTACCTTTTTCAGTGGAGTTGCGCAGGATACAAACTTGTTTCCTAGAAAAAACTTAACAGAATTGCAAAATGAAATACATGCTTACCTCTAGTTGATATAAAGGTTACCATGTAAACATAGCTCTGAGGATTCTGTGTTCTTATTACTTGAACTGCATCCGGTTTTATAGACCAGAGGTCATTCAAGGCTGATTGCAGTATGAAGTCAGAAGCGTCAGCAGGTAGCCAGACTTTTCGATGAATTAACAAAAAATTAAAGTCAAATGATTAGGGGTTTTAATAAAAAGAAAAAAAGAGTTGAAATCTCTGCACTATCACAGCCAGCACTGATGTCTCATATTTGAATTTTTTAAAGCACCTATAGTCTGTACCATCAGTTATCACTTAATGAAATTACATTCTGAAATTGATTCAAGTTCAATAATATTGGCTGCTTAATTGGACTGTGATCTATTGAGGATAGGGCTCATATTTTATTGTTTTAATATTCCCATAGTAATAAGCATTGTGTTTGGCAAACAGCAAGCACTCTTCAATACTTACTCATTGAAACAATTAACAGAAATAGCAAAATTATTTTTTCAGGGTTTTTTATAAAATATAGAAATGCAATATCTTCATTAACAGATAAATGTGTCTCATAGGTCTTTTGAGAAACTGAAATGTCTATCTCTATAATGATGAACTTAATTCCTATTAACTTACACCCGTGAGTCACGGATACATAAATTCCTTATGTGTGTTTAAATATGCATTTATCATGATCCTTACAGAAGAAAATAATAGTATATATCTGAAAGCTGTTTTTACTGATGCCATTTTCTATCCCAGTCTGAAGAGTTTTCTTCATGATATATTTTTTTGCCTCTTTGTCTAGCATACTATTAAAACTATATTTTCCAGCCAGTAGAATTTGACTAGAGCAAATACCTTTTCATAATTTTGTCTACACATGAAGAGTAATAAAATCTCCCTTATTGGGGCTTCCCTGGTGGCGCAGTGGTTGAGAGTCCGCCTGCCGATGCAGGGGACACGGGTTCGTGCCCCAGTCTGGGAAGATCCCACATGCCGCGGAGCGGCTGGGCCCGTGAGCCATGGCCGCTGAGCCTGCGCGTCCGGAGCCTGTCCTCCGCAACGGGAGAGGCCACAACAGTGAGAGGCCCGCGTAACGCATTAAAAAAAAAAAAAAAAAAAAAAATCTCCCTTATTATTTACAACTTACCAGTTTTTTCCTTGTTATAGATTAATCTATATTGGTAAAGTGAACATAAATTAGCTTCCACACATGGGCCGGTTACCATGATCTTCTGCACTTCATTGGTTGCATTAGTTGTTTCCCAGTTTTCCAATGTTATAACCTATTTCCCAATTTAAAAAAGCACATATTTACTATATGGAAAAATACATTTTAAAAGCATCATAAGTCAGCTATTCAATGCCTCTACATTGCCCTATCTTATTGCAAATGATAAACTATTTTAATGTGTAAGTCATCAAATAACAGACTCTTTGGTTTGTAATTACAGATATTCCAAGGCACAATTCAGTAGTTTTCCATGACTGTTTTCCCCCAAAACAGTATCTTACCTAGTAAAATTAATAACCAAATAGAGCTCCTATATTTTAGCATTTACTTTCTACAAAGTGGATCTATAATCATAGCAAACCTGTACTTCCTGGACAATTGTCGACTGGGATTTGATCACTTGTTCTTCATTCACTGCATCTTCTGTTTGTTGTTCAGTATAGACATTTCTATACTGGTACAGTCCAACATCCACAAAAGCACTTAGTCTGTACTCCTGCAGCAAGATTTCAATGTAATATCTGGAAAATAGTGTAACTAAAGAATGTAACTTTTTCTCCAGAGCACTTGTCATGAATTTTTCTTTCAATGAGTAAAATTTCAATATGATATAAAACACCTGCTTGTTAAATGATTTATATTGTAGTATCCCTGATTTTAACAATTAAAATATTAAGTTTCATAGCAGTTTGCTAAAAGAAAATGAATTATGTAAGATATCTGCATTAGAGATAAAGAGAACGATGAATTCATTCAGTTTTGTCAATAAATATTTATTAAAAAAGATACTATCCCCTATCTTCAAGGATCTTAAAACAAAATTACATTGTAGGTTATAACATAAACTTCCTGGCATAAAACAGAGGACACACAGAGGTTAAATACATTAACGTGTGTAAGAAAATGTCAGGCAGACCCAGACATACCATATATTTTGTATCTGAGTGGTTGTAGGTGTCACCGATGAAAGTTCTTACTCTAAGTTCCTCAAATATTGCCTCCACTTGTAACTTGGGAAACAACACACTGCCGCAGGAAACTTTTACTGATTAGATTGATGATGGCCCTCTAATAAGGTGGATGAGATTCACACCTTAAATTTGGAATTCTTGATTCCTGAGGCCCCGTGCCCATCATCCAAATGCCTATCCAGGATAAGGTGTTCACTAATCAGCTGTTACAGGTGAGTGAAAAGCTACTGCTTCCCTATCTAAATCTCTGTCTGTGTAACCACCGCTCCCATCGTTGGAGAGGCCAGCTAGGAGTTCCTTTAAATTGCCTCACATCATTCAACAGATACTCTTGTAAATGGAGAATAAGTATCCACAGTTCATGTAAGACTGTGAATGAGGGGTATTTATTACCTCGCATCTGGCAAGGATGCTGGGGCTCTGGGTCATTTCCCCCATAGAACTGATACTGGAGGATTACATCAGGCTTTTGGCTGCCCTGACAACCTGTTTGCCAGCTCTGTCAAATCAAGGTGGGCAATACTAACTAGGGAGCAGGATTCAGAGAAGAACCATTAAATTCTGTATCCTTACTGGCAGCTTAAAAATATTTTAAGGCACCTTCTATGTGCTAGACACTAAACTGAGCACTTCACAGACATTATTATATTTAATATTCACAAAATCCTATAAAATATATATTATTATTCTGTTTGATCATATGAATAACAGAGACTAAGAGAACTTAAAGATTGAAAAATTATTTAAAAGTTAGTCACTGAGGTAGGATTCAAAGTAGAAAGGGGGTGACCAAAGCGATATGCACTTAGAGGTAAGGCTATATTATTTGAGTAAAATGAACTGGCAAGACAAGCTACCTTTGGAAAGGTCCCAGGGACCACTGTGCAATAAACCAGCCTGCGTGGCCTCAATTTCAGAATACACAACCATCATTATAAGTGCCAGTGTAAATTTCAAGCTAGTTTGCAGAAGCACAGATACCAGGGGCAAGATGTATTACAAGTCACTTTCATGCAAGCTCTGTGCTCTTGCCAAGCAGGTAAATTGAACTCATTTTCCAAGGTCAAGGCAAAGCCTGAAGGCGTATTGACACTTAATAGCAATAGGTATTAACGAGATGCTGCATTTACTCTGAACTGGCCCAGTGAACTTGGTTAAAAAAGAAAATGCTTAAGTTTAGAAAGAAGTGCTAGAAGGAGGAGAAAAAGAATGGAAAGCGTATTATTCCTAAGACTTTAGTGAGAACACTTAGTGTGATTTCTCTCAGGTACCATTGATCCCAACCCTCTCTGTCCAGCTCCATCACACCTTCATGGTGCTGCCTATGAGCATAATCTAATTGATATCTGGGAAGGTGACATGGTAAATGGAAAAAACAAACAAACAAAACAAACTCCTCCCATCAAGAAGTGAAGTTCATTTTTTCACCCACTGAATCTAAGTTTGGCCATTTGCTTTGGCCAATTGGATATTAGCAAATATGACACAAGCAGAATTTGAAAAGTACCTGTGCATTAGGAATTGCCCTCTTAACTGCTGGGACACTGTGACAAGCCTGGGCTAGCCTCCTTGAAGATGAGAGACCATGTGGAGTGAGACATCTCAGATATCTCAGTTCCCATCAGGACAGCTGAGGCTCCTGATATGTGAGTGAGGCCATCCTGGACCATTAATCACCAACTAGTCAGGATCAAAAGAACTACCTAGCTAATCACAAAACTGGGTTGCTTTAAGCTACTAAATTTGGGGGAATGGTTTCTTATGCAGCAAAACCTAACAGATACAAATGGTAAATGGAAGAAAATTTCAGTGAAACTTTTGATGTTCTCCATGTAACTTAGCTATTTTGCATATATCATCTTTTACCTCCCTGTTTTCTAGGAATCCTGAATTGACTTTTTGAATGGGATTATTAGCTATTTGAATAATATCCTCATTTTCTCCCTGGAAATGACCTTTCAGCACTAAATAAGTACTCCTTAAGGGCAGGGAATATATTTTAATATCCTTTGTATTAAATTTCTAGTACCTGGTCCAGGGTCTGGAATAAATCAAGAGAATATTAAATATATATTAATTATGGTACAAATCCATGTGGTTTTTGTGATTTTTCACTAGCAATAGAGAAAATAGGAGAAGAGAAATTAGATGGCTGGATTGACTGAAATGTCCTAATAAGAAACTAAAGCAGGATTAAGTAAATTTCACAAAATTGTAATTTCTGCAACAGGAATAATTTAGATTTCAAATTTTCCTGGTTAGTTGAATGCCAGTATGCTTGAAAATATAGAAACAAAACTTAGCAAATTATAGAGAATGACCAATTATAAATTAAACCAATAAACTAGTATCACTTCTACCAATAAAACAAATTGAAAATATTTTTATATATAAAATTATAGTTTTTAAATATTACACAATAATTTAAAGAAAAGAAAAAAACCTTACTCTTTTCCTTTTTGAAGATGAATGTCATCTGATCTTTGTGTTGGGCTGGAAAAATAACTGTTGGCATTGGAAGAATGATAGGCAATCCTCACCTTATCCCAAAAAGACAGAGAGAGACAGAGAGAGAGAGGGAGAAAGGAACTTATTAATAAGCCTTTTCAGCATTTATTTATCATTTATTTTTTCTGTCAGTCTTAGAACTTTTATGAACAGAAAAATGTGAAAATATTTCACATTTTTCTTGTAATATCTGTTTTTCATGATGAAATGGATTTTAAAAAATTATCAAAGCTCACTTCACCCCTTCCACCCTTAACTAACATCAACTCCACTATTCCATGAACACACACAGAACATAGCTTTTCCACAATTAGAACTGCAAATGGGAAATTTAAAGATCCATACAGGGAGGAGGTTGTTATTGTTAAATAAAATATTCTTTTGTTCTACTGAGAACTTTGAGGGACTTAATCCAAATGAGATCATTAAAAGGAGGTCTGAAAGATGCCAGAGATTACTAATTGGGTCTGCATACTAGAAAGAGAAAACTTTGGGCTTCCCATTAGAAATGACTATACTGTCTTTAAAGGAAACATGCTGAAAAGCTATGGTAAAATTGGAATTCACGTGTTATGGGCAGGAATTTAAACTTGTTCATCCAGTTAGGGAGACAACCTTGCCATATATACAGTCATAAAACGTTCTTATGATTTGATTCATTAGTTTCACATTTGTGAAACTGTCCTAAAGAAATAACATAAAATACAGAACAATTTAATGAACACAAATGTTCAATTGAGTATGATCTGTGGTCATAAAAAATCAGAAGTAAGTTAAAAACTCATTAGTATGGGAAAAGGTAGTAAACTCATGTAACAGCATACTATTCAGTCATCAAAAATGGTGTTACGTAAGTTATTTAATAATATGTGAAAATACTAATACATGGCAAAAATGACTATAAAATTGGATGTATGATTCTATTTATGTAAGAAACAAAATACAGACAAAAGGAGATAATAGACTTTAATCTCATGACCAAGTAATAGTCAAACAGATCTAGCAGGATAGTGAAATACTTGGACTCTTCTCCAAATTTCCTATGTGTGACCATAATTCTTTCATAATAAAAATAATCTTCAGGGGCTTCCCTGGTGGCACAGTGGTTGAGAGTCTGCCTGCCGATCCAGGGAACACGGGTTCGAGTCCCGGTCCGGGTAGATCCCACATGCCGCGGAGCGGCTGGGCCCGTGAGCCATGGCTGCTGAGCCTGCGTGTCTGCAGCCTGTGCTCCGTAACGGGAGAGGCCACAACAGTGAGAGGCCCACATACCGCAAAAAAAAAAATAATAATAATCTTCAATTTTAAAGGAAATGTATGTGGGGGTTTTTTTGTTAGAGAAAACTCAGGTATGGTAAAGCATTTTCTTTTAGGCAATGGGTTTTCTAACAACTTTATGGTTCATACCACATGTGTTAAAATAACCAAGAACCCACCACATAAATTCGTTAACATATTCACTGGTTTTGGTGTAGAATAAATGGGATATGTATAAAGGTTATCATATTGCTTCTATAATATCAAGTAGTATTCTGTGGCTTCCCTACCTTATCTTCAGGAAGTCCAGTCCGGCTGAAATAAATAGCATAACGGTCATCACCTTTGATGTAGAATCTATAAACATCAGAATCGGGAGCCACCAAAAATCCACTGAAGCGTGCAACAAATGTATCTTGTCCCATAGGCCAAAGATAGGAAGCTGAATCTACCCAACTGGCACCCATGTACCCTGGAGTTTTTTCATTGTATTCGAGTATCTCTTCAAGATGTACTGGACGGCTACTATTCCACACCTCAAGCTTTAGGCCTCTCCCACCTAAACGTAAAAAAATAAAAGAAAGCTTTCATCAGAATTTTCATGCAGTATCTCAATGTCTTTTACTTTGGTGGTGATTATAGGTATTCTATTTCTATTCACATTTTTACAGCATGTGTGTAAACAAAACAATTACACATATCTCTACGTGTATCTGTACCTAGAGGATAGACTGCTGTTAAGACAGTCTGCAATTTATTGTTTCACATATCTGTCCCTCAGATTCTACATATGTAAAATGAGAATAATACTATGATTGGCATGGCTACTATGGGGATTAGATATCATACATATGTAAAATACCTGGTACTTAGTGAATGCTTTACATAAGATAGTAATAATATAATAATTATGATTTTTGATATGACTGATGTTGCTTTATATAGTCAAGACTCAAAACTTCAAGATTCAGACCATTTGATTACAAAACTTCACCTTGATTATTCTCTCTAATAAAAGTTACTCAATTAATAGCTCAAAGAACAGACACTGTTGGCCTTAACATTTCTGTCAGTATTTGTTTTTCTTCTTTTTAACATTACTTTTGCTCTAGGATTTCTCCTCCTTCTTGGACAGAATCAGAGAGAGAACATTCTCATTAAAGTGAACTTACACTTGCCAGTGTAATTTTTTCCTAATCATAATGAGCCGTCTCACTTTTTATTTTTCTTCTTTAAAATACAACAACAATCAGGCTCAGGCCTTGGTTCAGCAGCCTTAGGCTTGTCTGGAGTGCCTGAATCTGGAAAATAATGGGTACTACTCTTCCCCTGAGTCTGGTGAGAGAAAAGCTTGAGCACGTCAACCTTTCACAGCAGCAGCATGCTCTGGTATATACAACTTTCTTTAAAGTAATCAATTATAAATATCAAAATCCTCCTCTTAAACCGGTCAATTTTTAAATATTGTTCAAAACAAGGACATTTAAGAGGTTAATAAAATGAATTTACTTGGCTTCAAATACCAATCAATGACACAATTATAAACTGATTTCACTGAGTGCACAGGATGAGATACAGAATCCATGCACACACATGCACAGCATCACGGTGGTCTAGTTGCAGATAGCAAGGCCATCAGATGCACTTTCACTGGTCACAGGTGAAACTCTGAAAAGAATTTTGTGTTCCGTGTCTCTCATCCCTGTGATCATGCCTAAATCATTCTAGACAAATAAGGATTTAACCTCTGACGTTTATTTTTTAACCAGGAATAAAGCATTTTAAATTTTTCCAGGTAGCCTGTACCAAAATTTAGTAATAATCATTTGATCTGAAATAAAGGCACCCTTATACTCTATCAATATAGAGTTTTCACAGGGTATCTGAGTAATTTAGGCCAGGTTTACCTCCACTGGTACAGCCTTGATGCAGCTATGCTAATAGAAAAATTTCCTAATCCAGAAAGTATAAAGAAAAAAACTAGAAAGAAATTTATTATAATTCTCACTACAAATTCTAAAAAATTCAAATAATATTTTTTGTTACTATGTTACGGGCTGAATGCTTGGGTCCCCTCAAAACTCAGATGTTGAAACCTAATGCCCAATGTGATGGTATTAGGAGGTAGGGCCTGATGAATAGGATAAGTGCCCTTATGAAAGAGACCCCAGAGGTCTCTTCTCCCTAGCCCTGAGAAGGCCTCATCTGTGAGAAAGCAGGTCCTCACCAGATCCCCAATCTGCCAGTGCTATGACCTTTGACTCCTATCCTCCAGAACTGTGAGAAATCAATGTTGTTTATAAGCTACCCAGTCTATGGTATTCTGTTGTAACAGCCTAAACGGACTAAGACACTAAAGATATCTGTCAATAATATTCCTCTTACGCAAATATAGAAATGGTCCTTCTCCCTTTTGTTGACTTACCTGGATATACAGTTCTGAGAATATCAGGTTTAGGCGGTGTCTTGCAACATATGCTATTTTCTGTGACATTCAAAATATCACAGGCTTGACCTACAGAGAAGCAAGGGCAGAACTGTTACTACAGAGCTTCAGAATGAAAATCACATCAGCCTATCTTGGAGTGCTTTTTCAATTAAAGCTAAGTTACAAAAGCAAGAGGCAAAGTTGAAGGGTCTTAATTTCCTTTACATATTCTCCATGAAAGCTTTAGCATTCATCAATTGTCATACTTCCATAGGCTACATTTTGCTGGCAAAATCTCACAAGTCTGAGTTAGAATATTTCATAATTTCAGAGAAACAAAATACGAAATTTGATAAAATGATGTCACTGTGAAATATTTTATCTGGGTACAAAGCAAAGCCTTATGTTTTGTTCCTTGGAGAAAGTTTCTGAATAAATCAATGATGTTCAGAATTTACAAAAGTAGATGATCCCAGTCCTCTTAGGTTAATGGTGGTTTTGTCCAACTTTTTCAAATGAAAACAAAAGGAATAATAACTTGTAAGTGGTATTTCCACAGACAGATGGAAACCAAAACAGACAAGATTCTAAATAACTGTTGGTACACATAAGCACAATTAGACTTCAGTAAGAGTGTACGTTTTACACCCCCATGTATTCCTCACAGTGCCTCATGTAAGGCCAGCCCTCATTAACTATTTACTGAAACGGAAATAACCCATGAACAGTGAAGCAAGGGAAATGGAGGAAAGTATCTTTGCCACATTTTGTTTGGTGGCCTGGAAAATGGATACTTCAACACAACCTTTCACTATTTTGAATGCTTTGTGAATGCAAGATCATTGAACTAGAAAACAGTACATTTTAACAGTATATTAAACTAACTTAACCCATTTTGTTTGGAGCAAAGATACAAAAACTGATCATTATTTTCAAGAAATTATTGAGGATTCAAAATCTCAAATCTGGCTGTAACATTAATGGCAATGAAATATAAAAAAATTTAACATGTTATCTTTGCATATCAGCTGTATCATACTATCAGATCGTAAAACATATTATATATATTAAAAATATTTTATGTCCCTGCTTCTAATATTTAAAATATAGTATCTGATCAGAATAACATATTATATGAAAGTTTAAAATCTTTTGGCCTATGCAGGTGGCCAGCGAGGATTCATGGGGATAGGAAAGACATTATATGAATGTTACATGAGGTTGCTTTCTATGAATTTCTTTTCTTGAAATCACATCTTGGCTGGCTCATTAGCAGATTCCTTAAAAGCAGAAAGTACCTAAGCAGCAGGCTCTATCAGAAAAATTACATGCCAGGTGCATGGGCAGATATCCTGTCCCCTGCACGTCAAGGTAGGTAAGGTCATTATAACTGAGTGGGAAGACCCCCACTGTTACATTCATCCCCAACTTC
Source organism: Phocoena phocoena (assembly GCF_963924675.1). NCBI lineage: Eukaryota > Metazoa > Chordata > Mammalia > Artiodactyla > Phocoenidae > Phocoena > Phocoena phocoena. The sequence goes on along the minus strand of NC_089235.1, from coordinate 53,281,572 downwards.
CTATTTGAGCTGCCTAGCACCCTACCTCTGAACAGATCTGGACCAGACATATAAAAGTGATGCATAACCAGAGAATCAAGCCTGATGTGCAGCTGTGAACATACAACACATTAATTGATGCTCTTTCTAAGGCCAGTTACCATCTATAATTACTGATGTCCAGATAAGGCACCGTATATGACAAGGGGATGAGGAGAGTATCCCTAAATACCACTTTAAATTTCCCATAATTACCTAACCCTTTAAGAAATAATAACAGTTCAAAAAGGTAATTTAAGAGTCTATTAAGTAGAGGGTACGTGTGTCGCTAAGTGTGGTGAGGAATTTGTTGATGGCAGCCATGATGCTGCCATGCAATGCCCTTCGGTGCTGACCTCAAAGCCCACATCTTGGTCATATAAGGCTGCAAGGAGTGGTCCTCACTGGAGAATTGCAGTGGGAAAAGCATCAAGCCCCAGAACCAAATGCCCATCTGAAAATACACAGCTTTTAAATTAAGCATTAATTAAGAAAAGACTTATTCTTCTTAGATGTTATTAAAGAAAAGGAAGGATTGGTTCTTTTATTAAAAATCATGAAAATTACCTCCAACAAAAACTCGGACTGGGAAATCTGTCTCATCAAAGAACCGTCCACTTATTGTTAGCATGGTGCCGCCTTGAATGCTTCCTTGTGAAGGTGAAACCTTAGTGACCTCTGGGAGGGGGAGGGCAAGGACAAGAAATACAATGCCATGAATATTACACATAAACACAAATGTTTGATTTTTACCAATTTTCCAAATTACCTAGCCATAGTACATAACACAGTGAAGGTACTGGATTACCAAATGAAAGTATCAGGTGTTTCATTATTTTGTCTCTGATGCAATCCTGCAAAGAGGACTATAAACATGGCTTTCACAGAGACCTACATCTTCTGGGGACCAGGCGTTAGTGGTAACTAGTACTAAAGAGACACTGGTAACAGAAGGATCCAGAGAACAAGGAAAACCTGGGCTGAGCATAGATGTTTGGTTCCAAAAGAAAACAGGAAGGCAAAGAGAACAGCCTCTTCTCTATGCTCTTGAAGAATGAATCTTCCTTAAATTTATGGGCCAACATCTTATATTTTTTTCATATACTAATATATTAACTATGATTGGAATTCTTGTGGCTTTATATATAAAAGTCTTAGGTATATTGGTAAAATAGCCCAGTGCATAACATATGGTAGATTCTTATTAAAATTTACCCTTATTAGTTCAATCTATCGAAGTTCTATGTATTTTCACATAGAAGTTTCACATTAAATAAGTTTCTAGAAAAAGCCAGGATAGATCATATTTGATTGATTCCAAGACATACATTTTTTTCATATTTGAACACCTTTGAAATCTGAATCATCCCAGACCCGGAAGGAAGTATTATTCTTCCAGAAGGGTTTGTGTTTGCTTTTGACACTCGCCTAGGGGCACTACCAACCTTAGACCTCATTAAATTAAAATAAATTATGAGCTGCTTGAGGATTCTTTTGGACCACACTGACAGCATAAATCTCAGAGAGTGCTGGTTTGTGGTTTCAATTGACAGCAGAGATTTTTTTTTCCTCCCTTGATCAACAGCCCAAGTTGAGATGCACAAGTTTCCCTGCTGTCTCTTTTAGTGTGATAAGTGTATTTCTCAATCAACCTTACACCAGAAATGTAGTTTTCAGGATCGTAGCTTAATGTCAGGACTTCCTATTTCACTCCTCATCTTAGGTGTGTTTCCTTTCTTAGAATTACGTAACATAATATAGTACACTTTACAGTCACTGTTGTATTTGATTTGATGAAATATCTCTTCTCCTGCCCCCCACCCCACACACAGAAAGGTCACATACCTGCATACGTTTGAAACATTGAAATTTTATTGAGAGAAGAAACAAAATATGCCATTTTTTGTGGTAAACTCCTGTTTAAAAAAAGTAAAAATTCTTGCTTTAAAAATGACCTTTATTTTAGGAAACTGTTTCTTTTTTTTTTTTTACTTTAGTGATAGAAATCATATAATTTACAAAGGAGCAGGAAAGAACTTTTCAGGAGGATAAAATTATTCTACATCCTGATTTAGTTATTGATAACACAAATACATGAAGATATATTTGTCAGAACTCACTGAACTGTACACTTAAAATATGTACATTTTATTATATGCAAATTATACTTCAATAAAGTAAGAATTTATATTAACATAAAAAATAAACAGACAGGAGGACTGCCCTTCATAAAAGCTGGGCTCTACTGATGACCACCCCAGAGTGCTCTATGCTCTTATAACCCATTTACTGTCAGAATAACTAACATTATTGAACACTTATCAGGTATGCTAAGATTTTTAAGCTTTTAAGCTAAGATTTTTTTACGCTTTTAATTTATTATGCTATTAAATTTTCAATTTGATATTACATGAAGTAGGTAAAACTCAGAGAATTTTTATCTTAGTCAAGATCACAAAGACAGTAAGTAGCAGAAATAGAATTTGAACCCAGGCAGTTTGAGTCCAGAGCCCTGGGTACTACACAGTTCTCCTCTCTTGCCACTAACTTACATGAGAATACAAATGGATGACAGCAAGTTCACAACAGTCCACCAGAGTTAAGTCACCCTTAATAAACACAGAACCTATTCATATTTTTGACAGATACATACTTGCACTTCCATAGTCTAGAGGATTAGGAAAGGAAGGAATCTGATCCTAAAATTAAATGCTGTTCTCTTAATTACCTCAATTAAATTCATAATTAGAAAAGTTAAGAAATTCTAATATTAAGACCTAAACCCATTCACCATAATTATAACACAATGAACTGGAATCTAAAAGGATAATGCAAATCTTGTGGTGGAGACCAAGAGTTAACTCCCTATAAGTCTAACACAGGCATTATAATTTGCATTTGCAAAGCTAAAGAGTCCCTGAAAATATTTTATGCTAAATTAGTTATTTAAGAAGTTCATACTAGATTTTATATTTTTATGTTATAAGCTTTTCAGCTGATTTCTCAAAGATCTGAAATGATGCCAGTTCCGACAATGTTGTCTGGGGTCAGATCCTGCATCTGAAAAATTAACTCTGCTTTTTAAGTTGGTGGGAAAATTGCCTCCTGAAATAAAATTTGAATGTAATTTATTTGGTATGACACTGAGGTGATTTTCACTAATTCATTGATAATGACTAGGCATTTCTCAATTAAGCGAGCCTCATCTAAACCTTATCAGTTTGGAACAGCTGTTGTTTGAACTTGGGGTAATAGAAGAGAGAAGGTTGGTTATTAAAAGAAATACAGAATGCATACAACATTGTAAATCAACTAAACTTCAAAAAAAAAAAGAAATACAGAATGGGTGCCACAATACTGTCTAATTGGTTCATCTGATATTCAGGAATACTCCTGAAATTTGTAAAATATGGATTTTATAACTTATAAAGTGATAATGTTTTTAAATGCCATGTAATCTTAAAACTAGGCTCTCAAGTAGTAAATGTCATATTTTTAACAGTTATCTTAAATTCATAAGATTGTTTTATATAGAAACACAATTTCTTAAATTCTGAGACACTAATACAAAAGGAAATCCATTGGCTTAAAAAGGAAAAAAATGATTATAAGTCAAGATCACAGAATTAACAATTTTATGCAATATTTTTGCCTATATATGTGCAAATTTTCTGACTTTTTAAAATTGAAAATTGGGGGCATGTTAATGCCACATATTGACTTACGTATACTTATTAATCACATTCAAGCTTGATCACTCAAATGTTCTATTTTTGGGTAATTATTTCTCTGAGAAACATATGATGGATTTGGCAATTAGTACCTTTCATACAGACTCAGGACTAAGAAGTCACTTTTCTCACCTTAGGAAGAATGACATTGAGAGCATAAAAGAACCATATATAGTTCATGAAATAATTTAAAACTGAGTAATTGTTGCTTCTGACATATTTCTCTAGTATTTTCAATAAAATCCTATTGTCTAATCTTATCAAATTATATGTAAGTAGGCCATGTCCTTGCAGCAAATCACAGTTAAGTCATGGGACTGTGTCATTTGCCCCATGTAAATCATAAAGGTAAATCTTAGCACCATTTACATATCATCCACTCTGGCTTATCTTGAATTATAATATTCTTCATGATTTTAGAGCAGTATATATTATTCTATAATGAAGTGTCCAGTGGGAATTCCCTGGCGGTCCAGTGGTTAGGACTTGGTGCTTTCACCGCCAGGGCCTGTGGTCAATCCCTGGTCGGGGAATTAAGATCCTGCAAGCTGCGTGGCACAGCCCAAAAAACTGTTAAAAATTTTTTTTAAAAAGAAAATATAGTCCCTGTGCTTTGGGGACCCACAATTTAAAAAAAACAGTGTCCAGCCCAGGTTTATAACTTGGTAATAAACATATTGCCTCTAGGTGTCTAGAACTAGCTCATGCCTAAATACAGTGATAATGGATTTGGTTTCACCGACTCAACTGCATTTCCATACATGCAGAGACCAAATCTCACCCTTCTCTTGCAGTCTGTAAACAATGAACAGGAATAACATCTACTCTGATTACAATATTGCCACTCTTTCCAAACTTCTAAGCACTGAGTCTCTCTTCAGAGACAAAAAAGAAATCAATAGACCTATTTTATCATTGGTCTACTACTGACATATTAGGACTGCATGGCTAAATCTTGTAACTTATTTGGATTTCTATCAACCAGCTTACTTTCCCAGTGGAAGATGCTATGACATTTTGGGAAGAACAATTCATTTAGGTTTGGCACATCATGGTCCTGCCCATAAAACGCCATTAGCATGCTATAGTTAGTGGGACTGCCAACAAATGCCACCCCCCAACATTTGCAAATACTCCAGGAGTGGGGTGATCCCACCATGTTAGAGAATCCTGAGTCAGGATGTTAAATACTGATGAGATGTGGTTCTGTGACTGAAACCCTCCATCAGTCATGGCAGAGCACTGGAATAAAAGGCTTAGGCCCTGGAGTCAGACTGCATGAGTGCACATTCTAGCTCTGCTTCCTACTAGCTGAATATCCTTGGGCAAATTATTTAATGTTCCTAAGCCTCATTTTCTCAGTGTGCAATATGGGGTGGATGATAACATTCAATTTATAGGTTCTTTGGGAGTATTAAACTAGATAATATATGTAAAGTGCCTAACACCATGCCTGCTACTAAATGTTCATTATTATTATCTATAATATGACATTTGCAACATGTGTTGAGACTTGCATATTCTGATATTTCTGTAAGCGTGTGATGGTCTTTCTGACTGAAATTAGGATATCTGGAAATAAGTTCTAGTTTTAGTAAAAATCATAAATATATTAACATTGGTGTTAAAATGAACAATTAAAAGCTATAACTACCATCTTTCAAAACTCTATTTGTCCTGACACTTTAAGAGAAAACCATTATCAGGTAATATTAACCATGAGGTTTTATTTATTCTTACATTAGTTCAAATCAAAATTTAATTACTTAGCTATCAAAACAATTTTAATTAAATAAGAAGGATGACAAAACATAAAATAACACTTTATAATATCACAGTCAAAGATTTTTTTAGTTATTGTTTTAGGTAATGCTAGATTTCCCAACAATTGGAAGGCCATGTCTGAGGCACAAATTATGAGTGAACAGGAGTTACAGATCCCTTAAATGTTAATTTGGGGGAAGAAAGGGATTAATTTTTTAATCTAGGGATCTATATAGCACAAAGTAAATGTACACTTTTATTTTATTTACCCAGTTGAATTAATTATGAAAATTATTATTTACAAAATGACCTACCTTCCGTAATCACTATCCAAGATGAAGCTGACATTGTGATGACCTGGAATTAATTAATATACGCAATCAATTAAATTCTCAATCACAGGAGAACAATAACTCTGTATTATAAAGCTGATTTAAAACAAAGAAAAGAAATATAAAATTAACACTGTAATTATGCAACCGTCTACTAATCCTCAAAGAAATGAAAACTGAAATATCTTAAAGTACCTAGTACTTTAAGATATACAGAATAATATGTCTCAAGGTTATAACCAGGAAAACCTGACAAAATATAATAATGAATGAAGGAGAAGAAAAGAATATATATGTAACCATATTGCCCTCAATTTTCTTTCATTCATTTAACAGCTACTTAATTGAGTCAGACACTCAGCTACGGGTTGAGAGATGCAGGGTGAGCACACGGTTTGCTCTTCTCAAAGAGCACACTGCCAAGTGGAGGATACAGTCAGTCAAAAGCAATGACACAGAGAACTAAAAACTGTGATAAAGCTATCAATCAGAAGGAGAACGAACTTTGAGAATGTAAAGCTGGGGATCAGGGTTTTTTGAAGACATGACATTTTATCTGAAACTCTCAGGATGGGAAGTTTGCAAAGGTCCTGAGACAGAAGGAATAAAGCTCATTCAATAACTAAAAGGTTTATGAGTCTAAAGTACATAGAGCAAGGAGAAAAAAACAGTAAAAGTAAAGCTACAGGTAAATTAGTAATGGAATCATCTGGATGATAGAAGAAAAGAAAAAAGAAACTTGAAGCAGCTTACTTCAATGTCAACCTTAGAAAAAGGTAATTCATACATGCTTACATGACACTGAAAAGAAGCCAAGGTAAAGAGGAAATGCTAATTTTAAAAAAAAGGGATGAGGCCATAGGAGAGGTCTAAGAGAATACAAAACAAGGAAATAGGCATTTCTGAGAACAATGAAGAATGACGACTGACACTTACCAATGTAAGTTCCAGTCGTCTTACAAATCATAGAACCCATGTCTCCATTTGGGTGATCTAGTTTTAGACCATACCTAATAAAATATATATGTTAATTTCAAAGTTTATATTGACACTAAAGTTTTAAAATATTGTGTTTCCCTTAAAAACATCTTATGAATTTCAGAATATATATCAGGATAGAAACTGTTGCTACAACAAAAATTTTTGTAAAATGAAAATACTTCCCAGTCTTGGTTGAAGTTATTTGAATAAAACTTCATTTGAAAATTAAATATTTTGTAATTAATTTGGTTATCCCCATTGATATTCCTTTCAAAGAATTTAAAACATTACCAAGTGAAACAATTATTTGATAAAGGTATTTCTCAAAACATCTTTCTCAAAATAATCTAAAAGCAGTTCATATCATACTATACTGGAGATAGTAGATATCAGGTTACATCTAACTATATAAATGATTGATAATTTACTGTAAAAATATTACAAAGCATTATAATGTTATAATCTTTATAATGTTATAAAGCATTCAGCTATGCAATATTGCTAGAAATTACTATTTAAATCTAGTATGTTTGTATCTACTATTTATTTTTCTAAAGAAAATTATTTGAATTACTTACTAGTATGTTTGTATCTACTATTTATTTTTCTAAAGAAAATTAATTGAATTACTTACAAATTATCAGATTGTGGTATGAGAAGTTCACAGGGCATTCCTCCAATATAAACTCTGTATAAATATTTTATTGGAAATGATCAAATTGTGTTTAATACATTATTTCAAAATGCTCTCCTCCCACCAAGTTTACTGCTACCTTATATATTTTTTCCCAATCACTTATTATTATCCATCATTCATTCACTCAACAAACATCTACTGACCACTTATTATGCTACAGTTTTTGCTCTAGGTACTGGAACACATCAGTGAACAGAACAAAGATCCCTGCCTTTATAGGACTGACATTCTAACTTGGGGAGAATGACAATAAACATGATAATAATAACATATTTGGTGTGTTAGAAAGTGATAAATACTATGGGAATAGAAAATGTAGATAATGGGGACTCTTCCACCTGAAGTTCAATTAATTCAAATACAAAATATAATTTTCTAGTTAAGTTTCATACTATAAGAATTAAACAAGGCCCACAGCAGAGGTCCCACAAAGTAATTGGATGAAGAGGATGTCTAACAGCATCAGTGTCAATGAAATGGGAAAAAGAAGCTGAGAAGGATTAGAAGCTGAGAGGAAAATCTGCCTTCACGTTTCCCCAGCTGACTAGGTCGACCCATTGCTTTAAGGCTGATAGAACCCAAGGAGATCAGAGGCTTGCAGGTAACTGACTGCTATCACATTCTTTGCACCATCAGAACAAACCCCCAGCTTCTGGGACAGCAAATCCCACACTGAAAATAAGGCCAGATACAAACCTCAACTATAAAAAATAGGGACTTCTATTTGTAGAGAACTTTGAACTTTTTAATATACACACAAATTCTTTCATTTGATCATTACATTAGGTTGTAAACTGAATTACTGTAACCATTTTAGAGATTTATGAATTCATATTCTCTTTCTAACTTCTTGCCTCGCTGCAACTAAATAATACATTTAGCAGCAAACATTTACAGGCACTTACCACATTTAGTCCTTGCAACTACCTTATGGGTTAGTAACTATTACCCTTCCATTTCACAGATGAAGAGACTGAGGCAGGGAGGTTAAGTAGTTTGCCCAAGCCTGCAGCCAGTAAGGGACAGAGCAGGAATTCAAACCCAGACAGTCCTACTCCAATGTGTGCTCTTAACCGCACCCCGTAATTCCCAAAGTGGTCTGGGTTTGCCTTTCTATGGTAATACTAACCTATTCGGCCTTAAATACATATATTTAACTTTTTTTCACATCTGATCTTTTAGACCAAAAGTGCCTCAGTAGGCACTAGGTTCTTCAGTCATTTGTATGTCCTCTATCATTTGCACCTGGTCTGAATTTGGAGATTTGGCCAAATTGACAAGACTTGTGAGAAGCAAAAGCAGCTTGATCACTTGGGTCTCCTGACGTCCTGCCCGGGACTCGGCCCATTGTTTCCTAGTAACAGAACTCAGGCACAGTGAAATGCCTTGAGGGCCCCAGTGTCACAATGAATGTGGTAGAAATGAGATAAATGCAGCTCTAAAACCTTTGTCCCTCCTATTAATAGGTGTGTGAATTTTTTTCTATTTATGTATAGTATCTCAGGGTTACCAGAGTATAGGAGCTGGGTAGCCTGTCCCTCTGAGGTCTCTTCTGACTGTGATGTTGTGATTTCATGAAATAATTTTTATCCATTCCTTTGTATTAAACAGAAGTAAATTTCAACTACAGTGGAGAAAGAAAAGGAATCACTTTGAAAGGTAAACTTTCTATTTTCTGCCATCATTAGGGAAAGGATGACTTAGAGAACCCAAATTAAGAATTGGAATATAAGACATTCATAACACTAGGGGGTGTGGGGAAGGGATGGACTGGGAGTTTGGGGTTAGTAGATGCAAACTACTACATATAGAATGGATGAACAACAAGGTCCTACTGTGTAACAGGGAACTATATTCAATGTCCTGGGATAAACCATAATGAAACGAATATAAAAAAAGAATGTATATATATGTATAACTGAGTCACTTTGCTGTATAGCAGAAATTAACACATTATAAATCAACTATACTTCAATTTTTAAAAAAGATTTTCATAACACTCAACTATATGGAAATACACAAAATCTTTATTTATACTAAACTGTCCATATGAAATGTTAAATATTTGTTTCTCTATTTTAGTAGTTCTTTTATTATAAGATCAACATGACTATTTCTAGAATATTATAGATTCATACAAATGTGATTTAACTGAGAGTTCTACTCCACAGAATGCCAGATAAATTATCTTTATTTCATTTAGTAAAACCTTTCAAAGTGCATGTTTTACAAAATTATATATGCTTATGTATGTGTATGTGTGCTGTCTGAGTTATTATTTATCCATTTATTCATTTTACATATGTATTCAGTAAGCATGAAGCACCTTGAAAGCTATGATACTGATTCTGTAGGAAGTGGACAGGACTTTCAGTCTTTCAAGGCAGGACTGAGATAACCCCACCTATGCTAGAGGAAGATAACTCTAGTGACAGTGCTAGTTTCCTACCCAAAAGGTGGACAACTAGTATTTTTTGATGTTAGGTAACCAGCCAATGTTACCATCTGGTCCACAGTTAGTATATGGAGGAACCAGGATTCACATCCTAGCCTGTTAATAAACTATTGACAGTTTTTAGTTTCAGCACTGTCCCACACATGACATGTGGCAGAAAAAGTGCCAAATTGCCTGTTAGCAGACTTGTGTTCTCCTCCTGACCTTGACTAAGTGATGGACTTCCAGGCTTCCAAGGTTTTTGTTTAATATGTACAAAATGAGGCAGTTAGATTAAGTAACAAAATTCTCCAGTGATGAAGTTCTGTGACTTTAGCTTAATTACTATTGGACTTGCTTCCACGTACCTTCTATAAATAAAATCCATCATAGAAAAATAAGCAATTATGTCATACTAAAAGAGAAGGGTATACTGGCCATTGCTTCTTTGTCAATGAATCATGGCAACAGTCTATTTTTCTTCCTCTAATATGGCTGAAAACCACTAGTTAATCCCATAACATTGTAGTGGTTTTTTTTTTTTTTTGTCAGTACTTGGGCCTCTCACTGTTGTGGCCTCTCCCGCCGCGGAGCACAGGCTCCGGACGCACAGGCCCAGCGGCCATGGCTCACGGGCCCAGCCGCTCCGCGGCATGTGGGATCCTCCCGGGACCGGGGCACGAACCCGTGTACCCTGCATCGGCAGGCGGACTCCCAACCACTGCGCCACCAGGGAAGCCCCTGTAGTGGTTTTTAATATCGTTGGACCCATTATTCATGGGATATCATATCTCATTTATGAATTATAAGAATACGTCTCCAGGGCTTCCCTGGTGGCACAGTGGTTAAGAATCCGCCTGCCAGTGCAGGGGACACGGGTTCGAGCCCTGGTCCGGGAAGATCCCACATGCCGTGGAGCAACTAAGCAGCCCACGTGCCACAACTGCTGAGCCTGTGCTCTAGAGCCTGCGAGGCACAACTACTGAAGCCCGCATGCCTAGAGCCCATGCTCCACAACAAGAGAAGCCTGCGCACCGCAACGAAGAGTAGCCCCCGCTCACCACAAGTAGAGAAACCCCACGTGCAGTAACGGAGACCCAATGCAGCTAAATATAAATAAATAATTTAAAAAAAAAAAAAAAAAAAAAAAAGAATACGTCTCCACATCGAAAACTTACCTTAAAATCCTAACATTTTTCCCATTTGAGCTTAGTGCTATATTACTTCCATAGACATCAGTGAAGATTCTGCCTTGGATTGTTATTAGTGTACCTAAAAACAAAACAAAGAAAAAGCTCTGTGTAAGATTATCTATCCATATACCCATACACTTAATACGAAAACTTTAGAGGTTTTCCCAACAAAACAAGCATCCAGACGCTTACATCTTGTGCTCACTACTATTGTTTAGCATTGTTCTGAAAGTTCTAATAAACCATGAACAAATAATTATAGTATTAAAGAGATATCTTTAAGTATTTATAGCTTAAAGAGGTGTTTCGTGGAAGATAGGATGAATTATTCAATAAATATTGCTTGGGTCATGGGTGATTTATTTGAAAAAAACGTAAATAAGATCCCTACCTTATGCCAAAAAGTGAAATAAATTCTAGGTGAAATAAAAATTAAATATAAACAATTAAACCATACAAACTCTTGAAAAATAAGTGAAAATTTATATAATATTTGTATAATCGGGATGGTGGGATCTTCTACAGCATAAAAATAAAGGGAGAAATAACAAAGGTTAAGATCTACAGATTAGATAATAAAAATTAAGTGTCTGAATGACAGAAACATCACTAATAAATTTTAAAAGCAAACAATAAATTCAAAAAATATTTCCCATCTCTATGACGTATATATGGTTAATATTCTTAAAATGCAAAGAATTCTTGCAACTTAATATGAAAAAAAATGACTAGCCTTAAAAAGAGAGATGAACCAATAATTTATAAAAAGAAGAAATACAGATGGTTAATAAATACAAAATTAATTACATAAGTCAAAGAACTGGAAATATTCAAAAAAAACCCAACTATATGCTTCACATAAATTCTTTTTAAAAAAAAAAAACAAAAGGAGAAAAGGCCTCCTGCCTTCCAGCACCCAGTGTCCACTGGGCTTGGAGCAGGTGGAGCCAGGGCCAGCACCCTAGAAGAAGGTATAGGAGTAGAATTTTTCACATAAATTCTTGAAATAAAATGAGTACCTAGAATTGTTAAGGTTATAGAAAAAGGCATTTTCATATATTCCTGTTGGAATTATAAATTGGCATAACTATAGCTATTATAATAAGCACTGGAAGCAAACTAATGCTTAATAGAGAGAAAGTTTAATACATTATAATAGATTCAGATGCAGCTATTAAAAAGCATTAAAAATTTTTTTTAGTTGTTTTATAATCAGAAAATGCTATTTATAAATTTTTAGGTATCATAATAAGTTTATGTACTAAAAATTAATTAACTATTATAAACAAAAAAGATATTTCAGCTGTCGTGTAACAGACCTGGAGTTCCAGATAAAGGTGTGATGCTCCTTATTGTTGGGGTTCTGAAACTTTTTGCCTGTAAAATAATATTGTTGATAAGCAGTCATCTCTATTTTGGTCCTAGTTTTATGAAATATCTCAGCTTCTTACATTATTTATATTTGAACAATATCCATAATATGACTGTCAAAATATTCCTTTTATATACGAGAAATAAAGTTTAGAATATTACTCTGATTATTCAAAATCTTTTCCTTACTCCCTAAAAATCCTCTTTCATTTCAAAGTGTTTCTACTTGGAATTTTAAAATTCAATCATCCTTTTGTTATCAGTGTAAGTCAAACCACAGTAATAAGGCTCTCTGGTAAAAACTTTTAAGAATTTGGTGGAATAAAATTAAAGAAAGCCTACTTTGGGTTAAGATTATAAAGGAAAAATAACAAAGCATTTTTCAAAAACATAGAAGCAAAACTTGGAAAGAGTTCATCAGAGTAAGCTTTAGTAACTAAGCTAACGATAATTTTCTAGAGTTATTATACAAAATATACTTAGAACACCACCTGACACATTGGCTATTATTATTCAAGTAAACATATGCCAACTTCTTTTTAAAAGACAAAATGAGAAATAATTACCACAAAAGGGAAATTTGAAAAACAAAGTTAATTCTGAACCGGCAAAAAGCAGAGCTGATAGACAAAGTTTCCTCAATAACTGGGATACAAGCAGATCAACATCTACACCTAAAAACAAATAATGTAGGAGAAAAACAAGCTAGAAATAGATCAAGAACAGTCCATCTGCACAAACACAAGGGTACCTCAGAAAAACAGAAGAGGACAGAAACATGGGCTGTAATTTTGAGGAATAACTGAAGCTTTTTGGAGGAGGAAGGTTTCTGGTGGCGAAAAAGATGGCCTCTACATGAATACAAAAATTATATAAGAAAAATAACCTAACACAAAGTAGACTCTCACTAAATGTCAGCTGTCCCCTCCCCCAATTCTCATTCAGGAATAACCTAAAAGAAAGATGCCCAGATACTTAAAGTAAAAGGACAGATTTCTTTCAGACTTCCAAGAAGAGATAAATTTTGAAATTTGAGGCTAAGAATGACTTCAGACTCATTCTTTCACACTTCAGAAATGGTTAATGGAGAATCTATGTAAAAGTAATAAGTAATATAATACCTAGTCAAATGGACTTTGGGCAAAATATCATTTTTAGAAGTAGTAAGGGAAAAGCTAGAGGAACTACCAAGTTGTGTGTAAATCAATCTCTCTAAGCCACAGTGTACTCATATAAATTACATCTGTGGCAAAAAATAATTGAAGAGTGCATATTAAACAACATATTAGTTACTATTATTACTTGAGGAGCTAGATTAGAAACAGATTTTCAATTTAATACACGATCTACAAAGAAAAGAATCAATGAAGATGGCAGAGCAAGTTATTTTATAGAAAATAGAAAATGAGGGAGAAGGTTCTGAAAATTAAGAATAATTAGTCTGAATAATAACAGCAGTCAAGGATAATGATAAAAAGTATTAAAGCTAAAATCAGAAAATAGTATGAGAATTAGATGCTACAAGTCTGCAACTTTGTAAAGGGTTTTAAACAACCCAATAAAAGTGTGCAAAAGTTATTGGTCCTGATAAGAACAAAAAGTAAGGGTACGCACTTTGAGATGTTTAAAACAACTGGACATTGCTGTGACATTTTTATTGTATTTTACATAATACTGAGCCACAACAGACTGGAGCTTTTAAAAAAGATGATCCTTCACCATGGGTTGTTTAAGACACAGGACCAAGAAACAATGGAGATATGATTTCAAAATTCCAAACTAGAGTTCTATACCCAACTAAACTGTCAACCAAATGTGAGAGTAGCATGGAAGTTTTAGTATTGGAAGGATTTTATTTTAACCTATTAGTAGAAGGAGTTTATTTTCTAAGTACACTTTGCTCCACTAACATGAGGGAGTAGTAAATCAAGAAAAAGGAAGACATAAGATTTAGGGAGCAAGTAGTGACATGAGGGAGAGAGGCAGGAAGTCCCCAGAAAGCTGGTGAAGGGAGACCCCATGATGATTGACTGCTGTGCAGCACATCCAGAGAACAGGCTGTCCAGACTGGAGAAGGAGCACAAAAGAATTCAGGAGTGATGTCTTTTAGGCAAAGATGATTTGATAAATTACCTAATGATTTAAATACATTGAAAAAATGTCATATTTCTGGTGCAGAGTTTGATACACAGAAAACTAGGCAAATACCTACACACACATAAAAACCCAGTTATTAACTCCAAGCAAAACAAAATACTGTATGAGAGAGAAATGTAGTCACAGTACAGTACTTGTTTCAGCTATGAATATTACTTATACAGACATAATCCTGTTATGAATATTGATCTAACCAAAACTGGGGCAAATCTAATTGAGAGAAGGAGTGGGAGGATATCTGTGTGTGTTGGAGGTGGGAAGGGGTAGCAGTTTCATCTCAAACATGGCTATAATTTTCCTCTCTCTGCATCCTCACCTGCAATGTCTTTGCAGCTCTTCCCATCAAGAGATGGAGGCTTGAATACGGACTGGCCTTGGAACTTGTTTCAGCCATTAGAATGTGGTTCAAGGAGCGTGACATTTCTGAGCCCAGGGCTAAAGGCTCCCTGCATACTTCTGCTCTCCTGAGGGATCCCTGCCTCCATCATATGAATAACTCTGGGCTACTTTTGGAGGGTACAGACACTATATAGAACAAAGCCTGATCAGCTTAGTTGTTCCAGCTGAGGCCTCCCAAATGTGAAAGCACCTAGCCGAGAGCAGCAAAGCCTCCTACTTAATGCGCAGCTGACCACAGCCACACGAGCAAGTCCAACAGGGATCAGTCTAGCTCTGCCCAGAACAGAAGAACCACACAGCTGATCCATGGCTACATAAGCAATATAAATTATTGCTGCTTGAAGCTAAGCTTGCGAGTTGTGTTACACAGTACAAGTTAATAGATGTAAGAATATAGGTGCTAAATTCTCATCTTCCATTGTAAGAATTATCAATAAATAGATAATATTGATAGTTAAACTTTATTCAGAAATAGCAATAAATATATTTCTAATTAAGAAGCCTATTATTAGAAATATCACAAAAAATCATATAAAACATTATTTGTACATACATTAGAAATAATACGTTTCTTCTTTAGAACAGGGGAAAGGAATAATAACGTGCATGGTCTTGAATGTTGCATGTGAACAGTGTAATGAAGAAGGACAGAGAGACCAACAGGCTACAGCGATAATGGGTGAGAAATGACAAGGCCAGAATCAAAATCAAGGCCATGTCAGGAAAGAAGATAAGGGGACAACGAACTTTAGAGCGAATCTGCAGGGTAGGATCATCATGGTTTGGGGCTGAAGATGAAGGAAAGGGAGAAACCAAGGATGTAACAGGTTTCTAGCTTGAGATGTGTGAGAAATACCAGACAAAAAGTAGGGCTAAGGAGGAATACGAGAAGCCCAGTTTGAGATTTGTTGAATTTAGGTTGCTTTGGAGCCATTTTGGTATTTTATTCTAGGAAACAAAAGATGGCTCCACATTTAAGGAGAGAGAAGGGAGCCAGAGATATTTGGGATTCATATTTGGCAATATATTTGGGAATCGTAGATGCTTCTTGAGGACAGAAATCATAACTAATTTCCTCAGCATTTCATCTTACATTGGAACGTTACAGCACTTGGTAATTGACAACTTAAAGCATAAATACAATTTTTTAAAATATATGGGATGGTCCTTAGAAGAAAATTTATTATAGTGAACACCTATATTTAGGGTAACTAAATTTTGAATGGCTCTGTGCTGCATGGAGTCACATCTTATCTCATTGCATTAGAAAGTACAAAGAAAGGGAAAAGAGTTATGTCTCTATTTAAAATGAAGGTGAGTCTGATGAAAACAGAAAAAGGAAAATCAAACTAAGAGCAGAAATGGGGAAAGAGAAAAAACAGCATGAACAAGAAAATAGTTTGGAAGTATACCAGTTTAATTCATTAATAAAATTAATCTAAAAAGGTAAACACGAAATGATAAAAGAGCTTCCATTACTACAGAAGATAATTAACAGTGGGTGAAATTAAACTTAGCTACATGCTAGTAAATTATTTAATGTGGAAATAGATAACAATCTGTAAAATTAAAAAATAAAAACCCAGTTCCGCAAGAAAGAAAGCGTACTATCGATTATACGTAAGTTAGAGAGGAGATGCCACGTACATTGAAGCTGCAGGCCCAGCTGTTGATGTGACCTTTGCAGATATTATTTTCTGCAATAGGAACCCCATCCACACTGACTCTAATAGTGTAGGAATCTTCTGGCATTGCTCTGGAAAGCAAATGAAGAACACATAAGGAATGCAAAACTCTGTTATTTAATATATAGCATTAACGTACATGTCATTTTTGAAAAGAAGTGTCTGAAATTCTAATTGTTATACAATTAAATTCAATTTTATATTATGGAAAGAAGATGATCTCCATCCTGAACTCTGTACTGCAAATTCTAACATTATAGACCCCAGGCAAATGCTTATTCTGACTAATGCATTGGTGCTTATTGAAAAGGAAAACAAATGTAATAATAATCATTTAAAATAGTAACATATCATCTCGGTACAATTATTTTATGCTTTACTTTTTAAAAAGTTTTAATAATGTTTCTCCCTAAGTAAGCTGAAAAACAGCCTAATGTAGATGGAATCCTCTGAAATCTGGGCTACCTGTTTCAGTACTGAAAGTTGCCATTTACAATGATTAATTTTTTTCTCCTAAGTTGTTAATAACAAACATCAATTTGAGCTGATAGTAAAGAACTTGAAATGTCAATCTACAAAATGATCATCTTTAATCTTAATGACTATGTCAAGATTCTGAACAAAATTAATCAAACTGGACAGGAAGGCATAATTTTGATATTTTGAAGAGCATCATCACAATTTAATAGTGGCCATTTATCTTCTAAAAAAGATCAATAATGATAACAGCTTTAATAACCTGGGAAAGGATATAGTTTTTTTTTTGTTTTTTTTTTTTGCAGTACGCGGGCCTCTCACTGTTGTGGCCTCTCCCGTTGCAGAGCACAGGTTCTGTCTGGATGCGCAGGCTCAGCGGCCATGGCTCATGGGCCCAGCCACTCTGCGGCATGTGGGATCTTCCCGGACCGGGGCACGAACCTGTGTCCCCTGCATCGGCAGGAGGACTCTCAGCCACTGCGTCACCAGGGAAGCCCTAGAATGTATTTTGATCATGCCAATATGTGGAAAGAGTATTATAACTGAATATAATAAAGGTATAAAATAGTCTAAACATCATGAAATCAAAAATAATAGCTGAAAAAAATAGCTGATAATCAGAAAAACATTATTGTAATAGCCAGAGTGATAAAACTATTATAATACTAATATGCATAACTGTGGTTCTGATATGATGAAAATCATTTTATTAAAGATACTTTAAAACATACCTAGTATAGCATGTAATTTGAGTTGAATGACTTGAATCTTTTTCTACATCACAAGAAATTGATCGGAAAGAAGAAACTAATTGCACACTGTTTCCCAACTCAGCATTATCAACTCCATAGTTAAACTGGTTTGCTTGAGCAAAACCTGGAATAATGAAAGCACTCAATTATTATTAATGGAACTCTGTTTTCAAAGATCCAACACTTATTTCGTATTGCATCATTGAATAAATAATAAGAAATAGTACTGATGTCAGCAATTAATCTATTTCATATTCACCTCTATGATTGTAATCCTCTTTGGAAACATGAAAATTAGCCTTTAATTAATTTATTCATAAAAGCAATGCTTGAAAACTTATTATTTGTCAGGTTGTTAAGTGCATTGTAATCAAATGGCTTATATCCCAGTAATAGGGTGGCGAGGGGTGGAGAAACAGACAATATACAAATATATACCACCAGATGCTATGTCTAGTGGAGATAACTACTATGAAAACAGCAGGCTAAAGGGCACAGAAAGAGGAGACAAAGGGAACACGATTTTATAAGACATGGGGTCCTTACCTTGAGTACCTATAAAGCAAAATCTGAGGTAAGGACTTGCAAGTAGATAGTTTATTTGGGTGGTGATCCCTTAGGGACAAGAGAGAAGAAAACCTGAAGAAGAAAACCTGGACACCACTGAAAACAGCTGGGGTTCAATCTTGCTGGAAAAGACTTTTAAGGAAAATATAGACTGCCTCTCAGAAGCAAAGAATCAATGGGAAGAAGCATTTATTCATCACATCCTGTCCCATGAGCTGACAGTTCCCCGCGGGGGACATGGCTTTCCCTGCACTTGTAGGCTGCACATAGGTATATGCCATCTGGGTTCCAACGTCCCAAGTCACTGCATCAAAGAAGCCCTGGGACAAAGACATGCTGTGGGACCTGGAGGCTAGAGCTGGAAGCACAGATGGAGTCAAAGTACATGGGGAACTTTTTGCCACTTCTGCGGCTAGAATAAGAGGCGGGAACCAGGATGTGAGGCTGAGTAAGAAAGGCATCTGACACAGTTGATTCCTTGTACCATACAGATATGCTCAGGCCCTACTTTTAAGTACAATCCATTGTCAGGTCTACAAGGCAGTGGCCACCTAAGAGTTCTGCTAAAGATTTCATACAAGAGGGTTAGTGGGACATGCAACAGGCCACAGTAATACAACTGGTCCTGAGGCTATAATTAATATGCATGTCCCCTCTCTATCACCCATTGTAATTTCCCTAACCATTAGCCAGCACTTCAGCTAATGGAGTGATGCTAACCTTTGTCCTGATGATCTGAGCCCAAAGTTGCCTTGTCCGTGTTTGGTTGTGGTTGCCACCTATGCCTATTCAGTTATCACTGCACATGGAAGCCAAGAGATGCTCCAGGAATACCATGAATTCCAGACATACTGCTCCTTATCTGCATTAGGTGAAAGCAACCCTCCCTCTTCACAATCATCAGAATGGACCATCTCTACCAGTCTATTACTTATGTTTGCTCAATTCAAACTGATCGGTTAGTAGTGGTAGTTTCAGTTCAGTGGAACCCATATTGGGACCCCTGGCAGAAGCATCCTCTATCTGGAAACTCAGACCCAGAATCCAGCAGAACCTAAAATTGCAAGGGCAGAAAGCACAGATTCAATTTTTGGATCACTGGGAGTGATAATGACAGGGAATAACCCTTCACTCCCCGCTCCATGTATTCTATCTGTTGGGAAACAACAGTGTGGATCTGCCACTGGCTCAGTGCACATGGCACATGATGGAGCACAGCGTCCCACTCCACAGGATGTTGCTCCCAAGCTGGGTTCTTGGTCTTGCCTTTTGTAGGCTGTTCCATCATTCTATTAGGCCACATGTTTCAGGGTGATGCAGGGTTCATGGTCATGTGTCCATTATCACTACTTTTTCGCTATAAAATATGTTCCTTGTTCTGAGGCCCTGTTTTATGGCATCCCGTGGCAGTAATTCAGACACTGTATGCTCTCAGAAGATGAGGCTGGCAGAGGCATGGTGGAAAGAGAAGGCAAAATCCATATCTGGAATAGGTGTCAGTTCCAGAAACAGTGAATCTCTGCTTGTCAATGAGGGAAGGAGAGTGATGCAGTCGACTTGTCACTGAGTGGCTGGGTGTACTTCTTGAGGGACAGTCCCCATTGACAGTCAGTATTGGTCTCTGCTACTGACAGAACAGGTATTCAGCAACAGCGGTAGGTAGCTTAGTGTTGGTAAAAGGGAGTCCCTGGTGTTGGTCCATGCACAGCCTTCACCAATGGCCCTCTGTTCAGAGGCCCATTGCACAAGCACTCAGGTGGCCAAGGAGAGAAGCTCCTGAACAAGTTATCCAATCGACCTAGTTGTTCCATTTCCTCTGCTGGGGATACTCTCTTGTGGAAATTAACTTGAGACCTATAGATTTGCATGCTCACTGTCGTGAGTGCATTCACCAGTCTCTTTCCAAGACTTTCTTATTTCTGATTTTCCAATCTTGTACTAGTCAAGTCATCTGCCACAGCCCAGGAGCTGATGTATATCTTTACCTTGGACCACCTTTTCCTCCTTATAAAGTTACTGACCATGTATACTACTCACAGCTCTGCCTACCAGGGAAGCTGACATTGAAAGTAAATTAAGAGCCCAGGGAATACTTTGCAACATTTATGATATCAGAGGTGATGCCAAGAAGGCACTTGTCATAGATGGTCATGGAAGCTTTTCAGAAGGAGTAAGCCATGAGAATATCTATGGGACGTACATTTTAGTTAGAACAGGGTGTTCCAAGTCCCTGTGGTGGGAGCATGTTTGTGGATTCAAGGCTTAACAAGTGTGGTTGCATTAGTATGAGTCAGGAGAAACAGTAGGAGATGAGATTAGAAATGGAGGCATTTCGATTGTTTTTATGAGTGTGGAAACATTGGAGGCTTTAAAACAGAGAAGTGGTATTATCTAACATATATTTTTCAAGATTCACAAGCTGCTGCTCCAGAAATAGAATGGGGCAGGGTGAGAATAGACAGGGGGCAGGGGTGAAGATGCTGTTTCAGTGAGCAATGTATAAATGACTGCTTGGCATGGGTTCAAGAGAAGATGGAGGAAAATAAGTAAAGAGTACAAATACCGGTAACCTTTAAAAGAGTTTTACTATAAAGGGAAGCAGAGAAATGGGGTAGCTGAAGGGGGCGGTGTGGACCAAGGGGACAGTTGATGATTTTGCTTTTGCTTTTTTTCAGGTGGGTGAAATAGTATGTTTGCATGCTGATGGGTATGATCCAACAGAGACTGAGAAATGGATGATGTGAAACAGAGCAGAAGATTATTTTAATCTTACTATAAATATATGAAAATTCAAACTAGATTTGGAAGTAAACATCAATTATTTTTATGCCACATAAAAGTATTTTAACAACAAGGTCCTACCATACAGCATAGGGAACTATATTCAATATGCTGTGATAAACCATAATGGAAAAGAATATGAAAAACAATGTATATATACATATATATGTATAACTGCATCACTGCTGCACAGCAGAAATTAACACAACATTGTAAATCAGCTATACTTGAATAAAATAATTTTTAAAGTATGTTATATTGCTGAAACCACATTCAATTCTGAAATAAACCCAAGAAATAAAACCTATGAGTAAGATAATCGGATAATGTTCTATTGATTAAATCCTAAAATTAAGTATTCTAATAAAAATGTTAAAAAGGTACTTAATACTATTCTAGTATGCACAGTGAATCTACAAAGTTGTCTAGGTTATAACATATTTTTTGAATAAAGTCAAATTAGTAAATAAACATGTTTTGTCCAGATTACTTCAAAATCTAAAATTCCTAAATTCTGAGTTCTAAAAATGTGTGCATTTTTACATATTATTTTTCTCTGAATATCACAAATTCTTAAGATTAAGAAAACAGTATAGCCACATTGATGACTAAAATATTTTTGAAATTATGAAACATTTTCTTTTACACTAAAAGATCTGCATCCATGTCATTAATGTAAATGTATAAGCTATGTAACTGTCATAACTTAATTAGCTACAGATCACATTGTCCCACAGTACAATAATAAAATCAGCAGGAAAAAAAGGTTAACCCAGAGAGGTACACTAAACTCTTTAAATCCTAAGTATTTACATTATTAATGTTAGAAAAAAATAAATATTAGGTATTTACCTTAAATTGTCAGTAGTTTTCAAGTATGTTTCAACAAAACAATCACCACTACAACATGTGCTCACATTAACCTTTA
The DNA here is from genome assembly GCF_963924675.1 of Phocoena phocoena. Lineage (NCBI taxonomy): Eukaryota > Metazoa > Chordata > Mammalia > Artiodactyla > Phocoenidae > Phocoena > Phocoena phocoena. Next base: position 53,259,305 of record NC_089235.1, on the reverse strand, counting down.
CTAGTTAAAGTGGTTGAACTGGGGTTGCCAAAGGTTTGTGGTGTGGCTTTTTAAATTACTGAACATTTTCAATGTTCTACAAAGGTCTATGAGACAACATGAATACTGCCTGGTTTAACACAGGACTGGAAGTAGGGCTTCGCTATGCCAAATGTTCATCAAATGCCATAGCCCTGTGCCACAGCTCTGGTTAACACTGCATGTTAGGTGACAGTGTTGTGTACAGGAAAGGGCATTTGGACCCTGACATCCTGGGTTAGAATCCCAGCTCCAGTGAACTCCTTGCTGTATGAACTTGAGCATTAGTTTTAGACATAAACTCTCTCAGTCTTAGTCTCCTCACCAGGAAAATGACCATAATAATCTACTTAGCAGGAATTATCAGGAAGACTAAATGAGAATTTATATATAGTACTTAACATGGTCCCTGGCTCACAGGTTAAGAGCTCAATTAATATATATCCTTATTATATAATAAGTCACAAAATAGTTATTATTAGTCAGTATTAATATCGTTTTTAAAAAAATAACAGAACAAATAAGTGGGTGGCCAGGATTCGAACCCAGGTTGTAGATGCCAGCTTGGCATCCCTGTGATATTCAGAGAAAAGTAATATTTAAAAATGCACATTAGGGGCTTCCCTGGTGGCGCAGTGGTTGGGAGTCCGCCTGCCGATGCAGGGGACACGGGTTCGTGCCCTGGTCCGGGAAGATCCCACGTGCCGCGGAGCGGCTGGGCCCGTGGGCCATGGCCGCTGGGCCTGCGCGTCCGGAGCCTGTGCTCCGCAGCGGGAGAGGCCACAGCAGTGAGAGCCCCGCGTACCACAAAAAATAAATAAATAAATAAATAAATTCTACATACAAATACTAATCAAAAAAGAAATAAAGAGGTCCTTAGAAATTAAAAATGAAAACAGAAATTTATAAAAAATTAAAAAAAAAAATGCACATTACAAAGCTATTTCCAGTTATCCAACGTAACTTCCTCCAGACCCTATGTTCTTAGCTCCTCTCCTATTCTTTATACATAGAAGTAAGCAGAAACTCAACAAAAGATAGGGATTTTAATAAATGCTGCTCTCTTATTCTAAGCTTAAAACTTAACCGAACAGGACTCATCCAGCAATAGGCTAATGTACAAACATACCAATTGAACATGTGAAACATATTTGCATTGAGTTCGCAGTATTGAATATAGGAAGGCAGTTACTGCTGAAATGGAATTGTGAAAAGATACATGAAAACACAGAAAAGCAAGCTATTTGTAAAACCACTCTTTCCTTTTGCCAATTTCTGCTTATCTTTGGCGTTCACGTTGAGTTTGGAATACACAGAAGGGCTGCTGGCAACTAACTAAAGAATAGAAAGTTTTACTTGTAGCGTGGCTCAGGAAGTGATACATGTGTTTGTTTTCCTATTAGGCATATGTCACATCAGTGATATGGTAACAGCAGATCTGTTCTTCAGCATTCCTAAGAAAAAAACAATTAAAAAAGTAATGCCAACAAAAGATGATATATATTGTTTTTAGCTTAGGAGTTGTTTTAATATTATATGTGTATGTATGTATATATACACAAACATATATGTGTCTCATATATATGTGATATATATGTGATATATATATATCTATATATATTTCCTGGGAGTAAAATATATAGGAAAATATGAACCAAATCAATAAGATTTGTAAATATTCTCATTATAAATTTTAGTGAAAAAAAAAACTACAGAAATATTTCTAATTTTGTAGCTAGCTCCAAAGAGTTAAAAAGCAATAGAAAGGAATCACCTTTAAAAAAATAATTTTAATTTAAAAGTATAATTCTAAATAAATAATTGGGTATAAAGAAGATAACTCTGGAAGTACTCCAAAGCACAAAGATTACAGGAAGGGATGGGTGTACCCTGGAAACAGAAAAGGTCGAGGCTTCAGATGGAAATTCCTGATATGTTGATGTATTTTTTTCCTTTTGCAGAAAAACTGGAGACAGAATTTGCCAGGCACCCAAACCTGGGTCTCCTGATAGCAGCCTGTGCTGCTATCACGAAAAATGCATGTGTTGTCAAAGCCAGCAGTTGCCATGTACAATGCAGGCTGTTTTGGGTTTCTCTGGTTAAAAAAAAAAAGCAGGGTTGAGAGTGTATAAACCTACTTAAAAGCTGTAACATTCAAAACAATGGGAAAAAATGGTGCAGTGTGACGGAGCATAACTTCTAAAAAATGAAACCATCTGTATAAGATAAATGCAAAAGAATAATATGAAATAGCTCTAAATTATGGAGCAGATATGTATAGGTGCCTTAGATACATCATCCTTTTCAATATTCATAATAGACCCAACAGGTAGGAATTAATATCCCATTTCACGGATGAGGAAGCTGAGGCTTAGAGAAGAAACTTGTCCCAGTCCCCCAGTGGGAGTGGCAAAGTTGGAGCTGAAAGCCAGTCGGACCCGACTAAAGTCTATATGCTTTCCATAATATTGCAAAAATTACATAACTCACCACTTCAGTTAAACAACAATATATGTGCTAGACATTGTAATAGGGAAATAGCTAGAAAAAAAAGAACCAAAAGTAAAAAGTTATTCCTTCCGGCTCACAGATTTTTTTTTAACAAAGATAAATATCAAAGAAGACAATTGAGAAATACAAGGCATGAATATAAAGTAATAAACACAATAAAGTTAGAAACACTCCAGAACTTATCAAAATGATAACACTCCTCATCCAATCAGTCATCTTAGAAGGAAATACAATGATTTCCACGGTCATGCCACTGCTCAAAACGCTTTTTTTTTGTTTTTTGTTTTTACGGTACGCAGGCCCCTCACTGTTGTGGCCTCTCCCGTTGCGGAGCACAGGCTCCGGACGCGCAGGCTCAGCGGCCATGGCTCATGGGCCCAGCCGCTCGGCGGCATGTGGGATCTTCCCGGACCGGGGCATGAACCCGTGTCCCCTGCATTGGCAGGCGGACTGTCAACCACTGCGCCACCAGGGAAGCCCTCAAGACGCTTTTACTTGGGCAGCATAATTGTAAAATTATACATAATACATAATATTTACATAATTGTAAAATTTTACCTTTGGCTCCTGAAGATAGCCTTTAGAACAAAGTAATGCAGTAGCAAATTTTTGCCTGTAAAGTTTCATTAGGTGTGAAAATAGACAAAAGTCATTTGAATACACAAAAACATTAACAATAGATCTTTCAGAGGGTGGAATTTCAGAGAACTCAAGTCAAATATTTATTTTACATTTTCATTGTGGCCTTTATAAAAATAAAAAATTTTAAAGTCATAGGGGACCAACATGTAGGTGATCTAGCATTTACAATTCTATTTAGAAAGTGTTCTTCTGTGATTAATAAATTATCTCTGTATTCAATTCTAAACATGGAGTATGAGTCAGACACAGCACTGATGGATGATGTGAATGTAGTTCCTCCAAATAAACTTTGTTCAAGTACCACATTCATGTAGCTTTGGAGGTCTGGTGTGTTTTGTAAATTCATTATCATTACTTTACACACATTCTGTATATGTCATGGGCCCCCCAAACAGTATTTAGACTCAGCCTCTTAGAAAGACATAAGGTATCACAATTTCAGTCCCTATAGTGTGTGGTTAAAGCAAGAAGAGGGAAAACACATCAGGGTGGGGTGCAGGTACCTGCAATTCAAATAGGATTTAACTATTCTATAATTCTTTGCCAAAAGCATCCAGAAATACAAACTGATGGAAAAACTAGAAATTCACTGTGACACTTTGTGCTTCCTAAGTAAGAGGATTACTCCTGAGCCTCAGAAAGTCTACCAAAGAGCAAAGATTATAGCTAGGTTAATAAGGATGTTCTTCCAAAATGCCTTAAGAATGGAATGGTTTGTTTTGTTTTTTCCTATTTCTAACTAGGGATGCTCTGAGTTTATGTACCTAAACTCAAGCCATGGTTCCTGGATCAGAAAAAGTGCAGGTCTTGAGGCAGAAGGAAATAGCTGAGCAATTTTATTGTTTTGTTTGTTTGTTTGTTTGTTTTGGACATTTCTCTCATGGCATTTAAATCTCTGTTAGAAACCCAATAGCTTTCAAACACACTATCTAACCAAATGTTAACAGCAATATACAATATAAGGGAGCTATGGATAAAGACATTTTTAAAAGTCTTTAACAAACATTGTCTCCAGGTGTCTAACTCTAAAAAAACAAAAACACACTTTAATCCAAAACATATTGTTCACAATTTAGAGGCTCAAACCATTTCAAGTGTATCATTGAGATTAAATTCTACAGAAATTTTACTTAGAAGTATTGAAAGACATTTCAATACATACAACAGAATTATTAAATATCTTGCTTTGTCAATTTTCTAATTCCAAAAACTTCTCACTGTTCTTCTTATTTTAAAGACTAAATAACAGTTTTTATTAATATTCTTAAAAAATTTTTCTTTCCCATCCTTCAAAAATTTGTAAGCATCTGAATACTACTATCATTTAGATCGTAAAGGCCTAATGGCTAAAAGAACCACATATTTCTATTTAATCCTAGGAATAGTTGCTTATTAAATATATTCCCTAATTGCCTACTTTGTTTTCATCCCAAGACGAGGGAAGGAGAGTTATACATAACCCATGTTTTGATGAAGTATATGATAAGGATTGGGTGGCAGAAGAAGGGATCCAAAGCTTTGCTTTCAGTTGTCTTTCTCCATTCATTACCATTCTATTTCTCTATCATACCCTCCTACTAACATCCTACTCCCAGAACCCCCCAAAATGTTATATTTAATATAAACATAAATGTTATTAGACCCATGAAGAACAAAGTAAGTAACTGCAGAGTTGGGTTAAAGATGTTTCTTTCAATTCAATCATTATATTCCAGACCTTGGAGTTCAGCAAGTAATTATGATACAAATTCAGATGGTCAGGTTGATAGAGACTTTCAGGGCTTTTTTTAGGTGTCAAAGAGGATAGAGTTTCACTACTCTGGCCAAATGGAGAAGCAACTCTAGTGGATTTTTTTTAAAAAACCGTAAATCTAAATGTAAAACAGCCTTTGAAATACCTCAACCCTGATGAAAAAAAAAAAGGCAACAATACCTTCTCCTTTGATAGTCAGCCTTGTTGCTCCATTTATGCTGCCATATTTAGGTATTATTTCTGTGACTTTGGGAATTATTTTAGAGCCATCTGAAAGATATTAAAGTACAATAGAAGTAAAAGCATCAAGTACTTCATTTCAAGCACCAAATTTTGTACCACAAATTACAATGGTGTAAGAAAAACATCACGGAGATTATAGGACAGAAAGTAAGTACACCTAGGTTTTATTTTTGGTTCTATTACTAACCAGTGACTTGACAGGGAGTCAGTCATTAACTTTGTTAATACTCACTGGCTTTATGCAAAGCACTGTCTTACATGCTACAAAGAAGAGGAATAATACATGATCATTTTCATTATTCTTACCTATCATATTATAAAACATTTATTAGACCCTTAATTTCATGTAGTGCTCTGCTAGCTGCAGTTCCGTAACTACAGCTATCAGCCCACACAGCAGCAGACAGCGCTGGAGAAATAGCTCTGTGGAGAAATAGGTCATTATCAAAGCCCATAAGAAATGCAAAGCCAGGTAAATTGAAAGAATAGTCTAGGTACAAAAAAGGAATGTTGTGTTTTAAGAAGTAATTGTTTTCTGTGACAGAGTAAGACTTCAGGGAAGATCAGTTCTGGGACCTTTTTAGCCTTCTGATGACAGTGAGTTCTTTTTTTTTTTTTTTTTTTTTTTTTTTTTAAATCACATTTTATTTATTTATTTTTGCGGTACGCAGGCCTCTCACTGTTGTGACCTCTCCCGTTGCGGAGCACAGGCTCTGGATGCGCGGGCTCAGCGGCCATGGCTTATGGGCCCAGCCGCTCAGCGACATGTGGGATCCTCCCGGACCGGGGCACGAACCCGCGTCCCCTGCATCAGCAGGCGGACTCTCAACCACTGCGCCACCAGGGAAGCCCCCCACACTGCTTCTTGAAAGAAGGGTGTTCCTGCTGCATCTGGGAGAGCAAACATGAATTAGCTAGACTGGACCAACTACGGGAAAGACAGACTTCTAGACAAAGAGGCGCCTCTGCAAACACAGGGGTGAGTGAGCAGCTTCTTTGGTGAACTGAAATTAATGCTTCAAAATAACTCAAAGTTACATCATGGCTAAAAGGATTTATTTTCTGCTTAAACTGTACATATCTGGTAATTATTAGATCCAGTAACAAATTCTCAGGATAGGTGGAAAGATTTAAGTGGGAACACAAAGAAAAGCCACCTAAATTGTTTGAAACGGATGAATGAGAAAAAGGTAAAGAAATTATGATTGAGTTCATTCCTGCCTGAGAAAAGTTTAGTGTGGACTTCACCTACAATAGCAAAAGCTCTCCAGCATAAAGATGACTACCCCCCAGACCCAAGGACTCTGCGCTGTGGGTCTGTCTTTGGCAAGAGCTCCAAGGCTGCTCATGCTGCCGGCACATTTGTAACTTCGAGCAGCCCACAGCCAAGAGTAGGAAACTCCAGCGAGGGAGCTGGATCCTATCTCGTAGAAGCGCGGTTCCTCACCTGTCTCAGGTTCATCCTCCCCGTTATCTCCACGGACAACTCCAATTTCTTATCTTATCAGTCTCTTCCCAGCCCTCTCTTGGGTATTACTTTGAAGGCCCTGGGCAGCTGCCCTTGGAAATGACTGACACCCGCCACAAAGACCCATTCCTATCTTACTGGGAGACCCGGTCCTCCCTTCAAAGGGGAAGGGACCCAACAAGAGTGAGAAAAGGGAGGAGTTGGGTTGCGTCCCCAAGCCCCAGCCAAATTTCCGTCTCTTTTTCAACTGAGTGACCAGGGATGGAGGGGGTGAGGTTCCATAATTCAAGCAGCAACCCTCGTGGCAAGGGTTTAACCTAGTCCCCAGGATCGCCATGCAGCCGCACGCTCAGCCTCGTCCCAGGGCCAGTGCCTGACGGTGCAGCCTCTCCCGCGACCCCGGCAGCGGGGGTTGTGTCTACAGGGACCTCTCCGGCTTGCCTCCCTGGCGTCCCAACTGGGTTACCTGTGCGGGGGTCTGCGACGCACAGGAGCAGCCCCCAGAGGGCCCACGTCCCCCAGAGCCACAGGTGTCTCATCGCGGCGCCAGTTCCGCAGAGCCTACGCCCGCCGCTCGCTCGCAGCCGCCGCCAGCGCCCCGGCTCTGCTGGCTAGCGCGCCCGCCGCGTCCCATGCGCGCAGGCGGACTCGGCCGCCCCAGGGCCGCCCCGCCCTCGCCCGCCCGGGCGCCCCCTGGCTTTACGCGCAGACGCACGCCCCCCTCACCCGGGAACGCAGCCGGCCCCGGCCCCTCAGTAACCATGGAACCTCCACACTCAAGAGTTGGTTGCTAACGCCCCACGGCTGCCTCCGCAGGTGTAAGAGCCCCACTTTTTCTTGGCGAGAGAGGTCAACAGGCAAGTTTGCCGACAATCTCGCCTTTTCTGTCCTCCCTCCCGTCCTTCCCCTCCTGTCACCCCCTTCCTTCCTCCCTTCCTTCCATTCTCTCTTCTTCTTCCCTCCTCCCCGCCCCCGGCCATTTCTGGACCTGTACACTTTCCTCTGCCGGTCTGCCTTGGTTATTAATCATCCCCAGGTGAGCCTCAAAGTCCACCTAATACGCAAACCCCACACAGTTTCCCCCTTCCCATTCATATAATTTCGTGCTCCCCCTTTTATTGACAATCATACTAAGGTTTATTGGTCTCTGGGCACGTCCCCAAACACGCGCCTTAGAGACTTCAACCCACAATAGTTCCAAAATGACTATTACTATTATTATGATCCCCATCGTTACAAGCCGTAGACTGAGGCGAAGGTTAAGTAACTTGCCCGAGGCCGTATACATAAGTGTACAGCGAGGACTCAAGCAGAATGACTCTAGAGCCAGGGCTCTTACGCCCGCCACTGGCCCCTATTTGGCAGACTTCTAGCGAACGCTTGCAATGTTTAGGACATCCTCATACTAAAAACTATTCATTATTTATCTGAAATTCGTATTTAATTCGGCATTCTGTATTTTTATTTACTAAGTCTGACAACTCTAGTTGGGAGGGAAGAGAGAAGAAATAGAAGAGAGAACTTAAAATCAGTGAAATAAATAAAATTAAGTCCTTGCTCTTCAGAAGTTTTATCTACCTCATTGGGGTTAAATTTTTTTTGTTAGATTTAGTTAATTATAGTCGTCTTATAATTTTGTGCAAACGGACTGTCACCACTCTACTGAAAGCAGTGCCAGCAAAGGTACCCTGACCTTCCTTACTTCTTTTGGAACTCTCCGTAGCATGTGACACTGTCGACATCTTTCTTGAAATTCCATCCCTCCTAATAGCCTTGGGTTTCTTCCTGCTTCTCCAGTCACTTCTAATATTTTTCTCTTCCATCTTCTTTTGGAAATTGGTATACCTGCAGGGTTTTTTTTTCACCCTTCCCGAACTCTGCTATCTAGAAGCAGACCAATTAGCAGAAAATCAGCTAATTGAATGCCAATTTGCTCATTATTTGCCAAATTTACTAAATTTAAAGATTGCAGTGTTGTAGAGAAATAATAAGCAGCTTTAACAAAAATATTCACTTTAGGTTATTAGCTGTGAAATATGTAGAAGTATATATTTCAATATCAATAACCAAAATAAAAATTAATGTGGGAATTTCTATATGGAATTGTTTGGTTAATTTTGATTTATTTCTGGTGCTTTCATATTAAAGTTAAATTAATCTAAATTAAATTTTAGATGACTTCACTAAAAAGTGAATTCAATTTTATTCAAAATCCTGATTTTTGCACATGCTTTTAAATTTATAAATTTAAATTGAATATAAGACATAAGCTAAAAAAAAAAAAAGACATAAGCTAAATGATACTAAAAAGAATATTTACGATTCTTTTAGTATTAAAAAAGTAGAAAATGTCATTCAAAAGTATTATGGAAAAGAAGTAGGTGAAAAATCTTGTCACAGACATATACTGAAGTTATGATTTCTAATCAGGAATTATTGAAATAGGTAGACTTTCTTTAAAGAAAGGATCTATATTGTTTATAACAAAAAGGAAAACTTTTCTTAAGTTTTGGATATATCAATAAAGTGATTAGGGACCTTCTTTTTTTTTTTTTTGCAGTACACGGGCCTCTCACTGTTGTGGACTCTCCCGTTGCGGAGCACAGGCTCCGGACGTGCAGGTTCAGTGGCCATGGCTCACGGGCCCAGCCGCTCCGCGGCATGTGGGATCTTCCCGCACCAGGGCACGAACCCGTGTCCCCTGCATCGGCAGGCGGACCACTGCGCCACCAGGGAAGCCCGATTAGGGACCTTTTTAATGTTGATTTCTGTTTTGCCAAACTTTTGATATTTTTAAGATTGTTTCACAAAATTCTTTGAGTATATCCATCAGCAAATGGCATCCACCAGCAAATGGCATAATATATAAGATGGTTATTCCTATTGTGTTTTATTTCATTTTTCTACTTAACTTGTACTAACCACACGGTCCCTTCTAGATTAAAATGGTCCCTTCCAGATATTTTTACTTCCTGTACACCTAATCTTGTAACAAGTTAGCTATATATGTACGTATGTACAAATATATACACAAACATACGTTTATATATGTGTATATGTACATAATATATACACATATCCATATATAATATGACATTATGAATAGTACATATTGTAATATGAAAAATGTGTGTATAGTTTTTCTATATATTTCACCATCAGTAACCAAAATCAAATAGTCTTGTTCAAGCTGCTAAATATTTATGTTAAACTGCATTCATTTAATTTAGCAAACTTGGCAAATTAGTCATTCAACAAACTGATCATTTGGCTAATTGGCTTTAGGAAAACTGATATTTCAACAAATAGCCTGCTTTCCTGTCATGTAATATGTAAATTTCTTAAAGAGCCAGGCACTGTAATTTACATTTTTAGATTTTTACTCAATTCTTCTTGAATGAATATCTTTAACATTTCTATTATAAATAGTGTGTATTTATATGATAAATCAATGTCCTGAAAAATACAGCAGTGAGATTTTTTATCTTAAATTAACATAAGTGACAATAAATAATAACTAGATGGAAATTTGTATAAGTAAAACATCAACTTGGAACCACAAAAAGTGGTTACGTAGCTTACATGACTAATGATTTAAATTGTATTCATCTTTAGAATCTTTAAACCTTTGCAATACAGACTTACCATGGAACATGGACATGGGGAAACATGAAAAGAGGATCCTAACTACCAAACTATGTGCTTCTTTTTAAGTTTTTTAAAAATCTAGCTCTAACAAAAACCTGCCTATAAGGCCAGCATCATGGGAATATGACTTGTGCAGTCTCATAGGGCCCCACGTTTGGTTTAGTTCTCTGCTGTCACCATCCTGAAATCCTTAATACTTTTTGAATGAGGGGGAATCTCTATTTTCATTTTGTTTGGGATCTCACAATTATATAGATGGTCCTGCCTGCCCTTATGATGAAAAAAAAAGACAGGTTTTTAACTTGTTGATCCTTCAGTGTAAACATAATAAGAAAAAGTGATAACTCTTGCAGAACTAGAATGAATAAGGAATCCACTGACTTGGAAAATGAGCTGTGTGCTGGAGCCTGATTTTGAATCTGCACCTAATTGTGAGAGATGGCGAACAAAATGAAGTACCTACAAAACAATAGTTTGCCTTCAACAATTATTCAGTATACTAGGCATTAAGAATATGGCAGTAATTTTTTTAAAAAAATCTCTGTTCTCATGGAACTTTTTAGTGGAAACAGACAATAAACAAAATAAATGAGTAAAATATACAGTATGTTAGGAAGTAATACATGCTAGAGAGAAAAAAATAAAGCAGGGAAGAATAGTGTGTGTATGTGTGTGTGTAGGGTGTGATGGAGTTTTAGATAGGATGAACAGGAAGTTGTTGTGGAGAAAGTGAATTTTGAGTAAAGTTCTGAATGTCTGAAGTGAGTAGCTTAGCCACGTGGACATCTGGGAGAAGAGCATTCTAGGCAACTGGGAGAACAAATGCCAGTGAGTGAGGAGGGAGTGTGCCTGGCGTGTAAGGGGCAGGAAAACCAGAGTGGCCGGAGTGTCCAGAACAAGCTAGGTGCTATAAGATGTGAGGTCAGAGAAGTAATGAGAAGAGGGGCAGGTCATGGAGGATCACGGATTTGACTCTGAGTGAGATGGGAATTCACTGTAGAATATTGAGCTGAAATGTGACATGCTTTAACTTATGGTTTCAAAGAAACACCAACTGCTATTTTGTTGCACTGGGGCAAGGGCAAACGCAGCAAGATCAATTAAATAGCTAGTGCACATGATCTAGGCAAGAATAATGGTCACTTGGACCAGGATGGGAACAGTGTTGGTAGTGGGAAGTGGTCAGATTATGGATATATTTGAGAGCTGAGTTAACAGGATTTGCTGACAAGGAGTATGGAGGGTAAGAGGAAAAATAGGAGTCTAACATGACTGCAAGGGTTTGGGCCTCAACACCCAGAAGTACCGGGGCCGTCAACTGCAGGGGAAGAATGTTGAAGGGGTGGGTTTGGGTGAGTGTATGAAGAGCTCATTTTGGACATATCAAGTTTAAGACCTATTAGACATCAAGTGAGATGTAAAATAGCAAGTTTGGTTTTGAATCTGAAGTTCAGGGGGAAATCCAGGTTGGAGATATCAGTCTGAGAATGATGAGCATATATTTTAAAAACAGTGAGACCAAATGCAATCACCTAGAGAGTAGAATATAGATGGAAACATGAAAACATCAGAAGCCTGCGCCTTGGGAAACTCCAATATTTAGTAATGGGAAAGATGAGGAAAAACAAGCAAAGCTGACTGGGGAGGAGTGATCAAAGAGGCAGCAGAAAAATCACTTGAGAGTATTGTGGGAAGCCAAGTAGAGAAGTATTTTAAGAAGGAAGAAGTAATAACCATCAATTGTTCCTGCCATGTCAAGCAAGAAGAGCACCTTTGGATTGAACAATGTGGAGCTTATTGGAAACTGATAAGAGTGGTTTTAGTAAAGTGGTGGGGGTGAAATCCTGATTGGAGTGGATTCCTGAAAGAATAGGGATAATTGGGGATCATTTTAGAGGCTGCCTGCCAAGATAAGCTAGAAGAGGTGGAAAATCAATAGCCCAGGGAAAAATAGTCACTGCAGGGAGCCAAGGGTGGTGGTCTTGAATTGAAGTGCAATCAATGAGAATGGTAGCATTTTTTTCTCCAGCTACTTGAAATGTGCAAGTACAAGCAAGTGAGTAGGCAGCTTTGGGAAAGCTAGTGGCTTTACTCACTAGACTTTAAAATCGCTTTCCTATATTAAGATGACACTGTCAGCAGCAGCATTCTCAGATAAAAAGTCAGGAAACTAGAAAGATGTTAAGGCGTAAAGAGGCTCTAAAACCTACTGATAGAATAAACTTCTGTTCTCGAGCAAGCCTGTGGGTTTGGTTTTGGTTATTGCTGCCTTGGGAATTTTTGTGTCCATTGTTTGAAGTAGGCAGTTGTTATTTGGGGGGGCACTCTTATTTCTCCCTTTTTTATATCATCCCAATTTCTCCTTTGTGGAATGATCTCTTCCCCATTAGATATAGTCTGTTGAGTCAAGGTGTGTGTGTGTGTGGTGTTGGGGGAGGTGACCTAGAGTAGGCCAATCAGATTCTCCCTGGAACTTGAATCTCAAGCAGAGGAACAGAGGAGTCTGAATGCTGGAGTTTGTTTATTGCCTTGGAAGTGACCTGACCAGATTGTTCACACAAGTACTGTTTCAGAGGTTCTTTCCTTGCAGTCCTAGAAAATGCCTTAGTTCCTTCCTGTTTTCCACATTCTGATTTGCCAGGTTTCCCAATGATAATGTAAGTTTTAGATATTCTTCCTATAAATTTCCATAGTTCTGTAGTTTGCCAGTCAGTTACGGTTGTTTGCAACCCCCCAAAATTCTAATTAAGAAAACATTTTTATCAGTAAATCATGCTTTTAGAGGGAGGGAGGGGAGGTTTTGTATTCTCTTTATTTCTCTTATTTTCATATTTCGTTATTTGACAGGATGGAAAAGATCTGACATTATAACCACTATGCAATATTTGATTAAAAGGCATGTAAAAGAAGAACTCTAGATGGTTGTAGCAAGCAGTACAAGTACCTTTTTCTTGAACAAATTTTGGAAAAATATAACATTAGTAATAGTGAATGAGCCACATTGGTACCTAGCTACATGGACTGATAGTAGAAATTAGCCCTGTATCGTGGCTCAAAAGTTTCTTGTGCATGCTTATTTCTTTTTATTATATATGAGTTGAAAGAAACAAATAAACTTTTTACAAGTATAACTTGTTTAAAAGCCCTGGAAAATGAGACAGACCATTTTGAAAAACACAGCACTGGGTAAAATGATTTAATAAGGTAAGCAATGTTCTCAGAGGGCTGAATCACTTGGTAATTCTTCTTTTTTCCAAAACCCTACATAAATTTACATATGGAAGCTATATTGACCCCCAGTTTTTTTTAGACACAAAGTTATTAAGCCTCCCTTCCTCAAATAACTATCTACATGATAGGGTAATCCTAGCTGAGAAAACTTTTTCTAGTACAGAACTGAGAACAAGTCAGCCTCCTTTGAGCTTTTGCCAAAGGGTAATAAACAAATGCTTCAAAGTAGACAAAAAGCTGTTAATCTTGACTTTATATTATGAAACATTCCACAGTATTTCCTGATCAAGTAAGTGCTAATGGTTTGTAATTTGTCGCTATTGCCCTCTTCCCTCCCTTTTAAAATAAATGGCAAAGAAGGTTGAGTGAGAAAAAAAACACTGGGAAGGAAAAAAAATCCAGTGTAGCTGGTGATAGCAAATTGGAGGGAAGGTAGCGCGAGATGAGTTTGGAGAGAGAGGCAGGGGCAAATCAGAAAAGCTTTTAGGACTCAAGTAAGGAGTTGTCCAACTTTAAGTGGAGGTGGGTGACTTGACTGATTCATGTTTCAGAAAATGCTCTCTTGCTGCTACATGTTAAGGGATTAAATTGGAGACAAGAATGGAAATAAGATCAGTTTAGGATGCTGTTGTGGTGGTCTAGACTAGAGATAGTGAAGATGGAACTAGAATGGCAGTACTGGAATTGTCAAAAAAGGGGCAGATTCCTGGATATGGGTTGGAGATAGCACTGCTATTAACTTTTGGAATGGATTCACAGGGTAAGGGAAGCCTGGGATGCTCTAGGTTTTGGGTGTTAATGCCTGGTGGATGGTGGTGCTGAAATGCCCACGGTCGCGAGACCCCTCCACAAGACCACCAGAGACAAGAGTCAAAGCCAAACGGCAAGGGTCATTTATTGCAGGTTCGAACCTGGACCTCCGCGCACTCGTTGCTGGTGACGCTAAGAGGTCCCGATGGAGTTTAGTACAGCTCTTTTATAGACAGGTACAAACAAGCTCGGGACCTTCTGCAGGGATTTCCAGGGGTGGGGAGTACTGATTGGCTAACTTTTAAACAAAGACACTAGTCACTGATTGGTTAACTTTTAAACAAAGACACTAGTCACCGTCTGATTGGTTGGGTGGTTGCAAAAGGGGGTTCAGCAAGCATAGTTACAGAAGCGAGAGCGGCTGGTTAAGTTTCGGTTTCCTGAGGCTTTGTTTTTCAATTAGGAATACTTAAGATGGGGCCATAGTTACAAACAGTACAAACAGGAAGATCGATGCAATCCTAGCAGCGCTACGGCCTAATGGCAGGGCATCAATTCAGTCCTATTTCTACCAAAGTAGAACATAGCCCTTCAGTGCCACTTACTATGATGTGGAAAGGCTGGAGGAGGTTCTGTTTTGGGGTAGAAGGTCCATACTCCTGATTTGCCCAACTTGAGCTCAAGGTGCCAATGAGGAGAAGGGTTGCTTAGAGGCTAAGAGTACGTGTTTGGGAGGCAGAGTGCCTGGGCTCCATTCTTCACCCAGCCACTCAGTAGCCGGGAAACCTTGGACAAGCTATTGAACATTTTTATGTAAAATGAGAATAACAGAACTTACCTGATTAGTGTTGTTTTGAGAAGTAAATGACTTAGTAAGTGTAAAATGTTTAGAATAGTCCCTAGCATATCGTAAGCTCTCAACAAATGCTAACTATTCTTACAAACCAAGTGTAAATGTCAAGTAAGTGAACAAATGTGGGAGTTATTCATCAGCATATAGATGGAATTTAAAAACACAAAAATGGCTGAGATCCCTGAGGGCAGATGTTCATGAACTTAGATGGGAAAAAACTACAGCTTTATTTTCACTTTCCTCTAAGTGAAAATTTCCATTTCCTTTAATTATTAATGTAGACAACAAACCACAGTATTTATTCAGTATCTGCAACATCAGTATCACCCAAGGAAAGCATAGATATTTTCATATGATATTACAGTTGTTGGAGGTATCTTAAAACATCATTTACGCTCATCGCTACTTAAGGAAATTATTAGACCCACAATAAGACCACACATGACTACACTCTTCCTGTCTCAGACACTTGTGCATTAGTTAATGTGATGGTACACAAAGGCTACAGTGGTGTTATTTTTTAATAGACTATTTTTAGAGTAGTTTTAAGTTCACAAAATAGAATGAAAGGTACAGAAGTTTCCCATATACCCACTGCCCCTCCATATGCAAAGCCTGCCCTGTTATCAACATTCCGCATCAGAGTGGTACATTTGTTACAACTGATGAATCTACATTGATACATTATCACCTGAAGTCCATAGTTCAGGGTTCACCCTTGTACATTCTATGGGTTTGGACAAATTTATAATGACATGTATACACCACTAAAGTTTCATACAGAGTAGTTTCACTGCCCTAAAAATCCTCTGCACTCCTATTCATCCCTCCCTCCCCCAAATCCGTGACAACCACTGACCATTTTACTGTCTCTATAGTTCTGCCGTTTCCAGAGTATCATTTAGTTTGAATCATACAGTATTCAGTCTTTTCAGATTGTTTTCTCTCACTTAGTAATATGGATTTAAGTTTCTTCTATGTCTTTTCATGGCTTGATAGCTCATTTCTTTTGAGCACCGAATAATCTTCTGTTGTCTGGATGTACCATGGTTTATTTATCCATTCACCTACTGAAGGACATCATGGCTGCTTCCAAGTTTTGGCAGTTATGAATAAAGTTGCTGTAAACATTGGGTGCAGATTTTTTAAATTAATTAATGAACTTATTTATTTTTGGCTGCGTTGGGTCTTCGTCGTTGCGCGCAGGCTTTCCCTAGTTGCGGCGAGCAGGGGCTACTCTTTGTTGTGGTGCACGGGCTTCTCCTTGCGGTGGCTTCTCTTGTTGCGGAGCACGGGCTCTAGGCATGTGGGCTTCAGTAGTTGTGGCTCACGGGCTCTAGAGCACAGGCTCAGTAGTTGTGGCGCACGGGCTTACTTGCTCCGCGGCATGTGGGATCTTCCCGGACCAGGGCTCAAACCCGTGTCCCCTGCATTGGCAGGCGGATTCTTAACCACTGCACCACCAGGGAAGCCCTTGTGTGCAGATTTTTATAAGAATATAATTTTCTTCTCCTTGGGTAGATACCAAGGAGTGTGATTGCTGGATCATGTGGTAAGAGTATGTTTGGTTTTGTAGGAAACCATCAAACTATCTTCCAAAGTGGCTCTACCATTTTGCATTCCTACCGGGAATGAGTGAGGGCTCCTGTTGTTGCTCCACACCTTCCCCAGCATTTGGTATTGTCAGTGTTCTGGATTTTGGCCATTCTAATAGGTATGTAATGGTATGTCATTATTGTCTTAATCTGCATTTCCCTGATGACACATGATGTAGAACATCTTTTCACATGTTATTTGCCATCTATAGATCTCTGGTGGGGTGTCTATTAAGGATTTTGGCCCATTTTAAAACCAGGTTGTTTGTTTTCTTATTGTGGAATTTTAGGGGTTCCCTGTACATTTTGGATTATAATCCTTTATTGGAAATATTTTTTTGCAAATATTTTCTCCCAGTCTGTGGCTTAACTTTTCATTCTCTTGACAGTGTCTTTTGCAGGGCAGAAATTTTAAATTTGAATGAAATCCAGTTTATCGATTAGTTCTTTTATGGTTTGTGTGCCAACACAGTGTTTTTATTTTTAAAAATTCTTGCAAACAGCAGGCTTTTTCATGCAAGAAAATCTCAAGACAAAGAGCTAGGATACTCCCCAAACTTGGATTTGCCATTTAACAAATTTCTTTTCTCTAACATCCTATAAACTAAAGAGAGACTTCAGTTCAACCATGTGCACTGAAAATGTTCAAGTTGGTTTTTGGACTGGAACAGAAGAGAAATTGTTGGAAGAGGTCAATGAATCAAGAATATGACCATTGGTTGACCCTCAAGATGGACCCAAGCAATCAGAGGCTCCTCAACCCCACCCCTGTCCTTGGAATATATATTCTGCCCACTGTTCCCACAGTGGGAGCCATTTTCAAGGATGCAGCCTTGAGAAGTAAGGTGTTGTTGAGACCATCTGGACTGAATATGTGACTGCACGCCGTTAAGGCCTCCATATAAACTTTAAAAAAGGGGGTGGGGGGAGGCAGGTGCAGAAATCTACTTGTCTCGAAGCCACCCAAGATAAGCCTCACATGTAAAGTTCCCTTATTTATTAAACCTTCCACCTACCAATCTGGAGTCATCTGCCTCTTTTTTCAGTCTCTCCTTGCCCTCCATGTATGGGGGCCAGTTTCAAATTTCACCTGGTTAGCTCCCAAGGTTTCAAACCAACAGAAATCTAGGAAAGGTTCTAATGTCAAATGTTTTGATACATTGTAGAATTATGGAAATATCTTAACATTTTGAAACAAGCAATGGAGGAGTTAACAGCCTCACCATTCCCCTTGAGTATGCACCTGGAAGAAGAATTCTTATTTTGTGAGTTTCTTTGGAAACTATCAAGGCTGTTGACATGTTGGAAATGGTGAAAAGTTGTTTTATTGGTCTAGTTTTTAAAAGTTATTTTTCCAAATAAAACTTCAACTGGAAAAAAAGCATTATACTCCTTACATGACTGGTCCCAGCAATGCTTGGTAATATATCTGGTATTGCCACCTTAATGGAATAGGAAGCACCTCATGATGTCATCACTTCTTGTTTTTTTACACAGACATGCACCAGGAATTAAAACTTTTCTTCTAATCTTGGGAGAAGCTTTGCCAACCATCAGAAAAGTCATCAACATTAACCTCTGATAATTCCTCTGAATCATTGCATTTTTAATAGTGTCAATAAGAGGACCGGGTTAGGAAGTCCATCTTTACCAAATAGTTCACTGGCTTTCCCAGAGAACAAGACCTAAGGGCTTGTTTGAATTAAAGACAGTTGCTTTAGTTTTTCTGAAAGAAAAGAAATTCCGCACTCAATACCTTGAAAAGAATGATTTATCCTTGTGCTGATTCACCTGGCAGTTTTTAATCATATGAATGAGATATAGCATTCATTTAAAGCCCATTATGGTTTCTACTTTAAAATAAAAAATTGTAATCTCTCTATGATTAGCAGCTGATTGGGAAGACCAGAACAGAGACTGACATCCTTTCCAAACTTTGAAATGCTGGAGAAGGTGCTTTACCCTGAGATGGCTATCAATTTTTCTAAAAAAAGAAATCTATAGACACCTAGGATCTACTGAGGACTCCTTCAGAAGTTACTTCTATCTTGATTGTATTAAGGCTGAACCACAGATCTATAACCCTTTTCTTCCTGATATAAACTCTATCAAAGATTTTGGGGCTTCCCTGGTGGCACAGTGGTTGAGGATCTGCCTGCCAATGCAGGGGACACGGGTTCGAGCCCTGGTCTGGGAAGATCCCACAGGCCGCGGAGCAACTAGGCCCGTGAGCCACAACTGCGGAGCCTGCGCGTCTGGAGCTTGTGCTCCGCAACAAGAGAGGCCGCGACAGTGAGAGGCCCGCGCACCACAATGAAGAGTGGCCCCCACTCGCCGCAACTAGAGAAAGCCCTCGCACAGAAACGAAGACCCAACACAGCAAAAATAAATAAATTAATTAATTAAAAAAAAAGATTTTGTCCTAGCTTATGACCTTTGATCTTAGAACCAAATCATATTAGAGTTAAACACAAAAAGCCTTTGAGAATTCTGGTGTTCTTTGAGATAAGATTTTTGGCCTTGCAGAGTAAGGTAAAGAAACTTTAACTCCATTTGCAAAAATTATATATCTTAACCAATGAAGAGTTTCAATACTTGCAACCATTAAAACAAAAAATTGAAATTGATGGAATGTCCAACATACCATGTATAGATGATGTATATATGTTGTCCTGTTGAATACCATCTCACAATTTAATGTTCTTATACAAGTTAATAAATAACTTGAATAAGCCTTTACACTGATATTTTAAAATAATAATACATGAAGCTTACCTGTGTTTGAAATACATTGCCTTATTTTTGCGTTAATAAAGAGGAATATCATGCATTTATTTGGAAATATCTTATAATTATATTTTAGTATAGTTTTCCTGCATAATTCTAAGAATTTTATCTTGTGTATTTAAATATATTATTCTGGGAGAGAATTCATAGGCTTCACTTTACTGCTAAAGTAACACAAAAACAGCTAAGAACCCTTGATTTAGGGAGAGTGCAGATAGAGAAAAAACTAAATCACGTGATTAGGATTTGAGAAACTCTTAACAATTAGAGGTCTAGCCGAAGTCAGCAAACAAGACAGAAAGCAGCTGTGAGTTAGGCGGAAAGTCAGATAGTTTTGTAGCTCAGAAATCAAGGAAAGAATGTGTCTGAGGAAGGAGAGTGGTCACTTGTTACGGTGCTGCCAAGAGGTTGATTAAGGTAGTAAGTCTCTTTTGACCTTGACATGAATAGTTTCACTGGAATGTAATTTCCATGAGTGAATGAGTGGCAGGTGAAGAAGTGGAGACAGTACCTAGAGACAACTCAGTGATGCCGCCTTCCTTGCTTTGAATGGGAGCAGAGAAATGGGGCGGTTCCTTGATGGAGATCTGTGATCAAGGCATGGTTTTTATAAAAGAGGGACACTACTGCGCTAAGTGACTGTGCTGCTAGAGAGAAACTTCTGACGGAAGAGGGGGACAACCACAGGAGGGCAATCATTGAGAAAGAGAGAGAAGCACAGAGCACAGGCATAGGAAAGGCTGGATGTGTGGGTGCAGATTCAGGAAGGCTGGTAGTTTTGGTGATGCTGGGTTCTTGTCTGATTGCAGCTGTCCCTTGATAAAGCATAAGGCAGTGTTGTTAGTACAGGGGAGGAGTGTGAAATAAGCGTTTCATGGGGGTGGGAAAATGTATATATTCAATACTAGAAAAGCGCAGGAGAGTTCTTAAGCAGTGAAAAGTGTTCATTGAGATTTGTGATCATTTCTTCTTTTCAAAATTTTACTTTGAAATATTTCAAACCTATCTGAAATAAGCATTTACATCCTCTTCTGTTAGATTCACATGTTCTTTCTCTCTCTCTCCATATTAAATATATATACATTTCTGTTGTTGAACCATTGGAGAGTTAGTTACAATGTGACACTTCACCCCTAAGTGCTTCACCATGGAACCAGCTCATTCTACTTGAATACAAATGTAACATTCAGGAATTTTAAGTGCCACAGTTCATGTTTAAAGTTCTCCAATTACCCTAATAATGTTCTTAACAGTTGTTTATTTCTTTATTTACACATTGCTTTAAATACTAATGTATCTTCATTCTCTTTTAACATAGAATGGTTCCTGACCTTTGTGTCTTTTTTTTTTTTTTTTTAGTCTTTCATTCTTTCTTGACAGTAACATTTTTGAAAAGTTCCTGCCAGTTGTTTTTGAGAATGTCGTTATTTTAGAGTGGAACTTACAGAAGGGTTGTGTGATTTTCCTCAACAGAGTTCAGGGGATCAGGTGCACGCAGCGAGGAAGCGCTCAGGGTAACTAGGTTTAAGCACGACTGTGTGAGATTAGAAAAAAAGAAGAGAGAAGTTCAGGGTAATTGTATAGGAGTTCTAATGATAAACCATCAAATCTAAGCGGGTAGGGAGGGAAGAGAGAACATGAAGGGAGTGATGGATAATAATGATAAAGGGGTCATTAACTGACGAGGTCTCTACAAAGTCTCTGTAAAGTGAAAGAATTGTATCAGGAACATAGGAAATGCAGCTGATCAGTGAAAGCCTCAGTGCTTTTTCATGAAATAGTCTGCTGAAAGCCCGATGTTTATGGATGGGGTAAAATATGGGAGATAGACTCCATACACAAAACTGTTTTATGAGCACCGTTACAAGGAGAAAAGTACAGCATATATATAAGGACTTGTAAAGTCCTTTACCATAACTTTGACTTTATGTCACACCTCCGAAGAGGAGTGCCCATAATTCCCATACTTTATTATACTCCCAGCATCCCTAGCGGAAAGGAGATGTGTTATTGATAGGCAACTGCACGTAGAACATTTAAGTGACTAATGAAGTCTTTAAGCACAATAGTGGTAGAACTGAGAAGACCACAGCACTCACATACTGTACTAGCCACACTGAACACTCCCCAAATGACACAATGTATATCACTACCTAAATCACCCAGTCACACAGGCTGTGGCTTAATGGACATCTCTATTTCAATTACTCTATTTAGTGCCTCTTACCCTGCCAAAGCCCAACTTTGATGTAATTAGCTGCCTGGGAAGGATAAATTCTCAAAGCTGTGCCCTCCACAAATAATTTTAGAATACGATGGTATAAAGTAAATGAAAGGCATTTATTATCACTTAATTCTGGTGATCCCAGGCACAAAGCCAAAGCATTTATAGATGTGGTAAGTACCAGCTGCTGTACTTGAAACTTTTTTATGAGCAACATTGCACCATGAGTGCAGGTTCTGCCTGCCTTCATTTGTTGGCTTTCTTCACCACTGTCATCATAAGCCAACGTTCATTGAATGTCCACAGGGTTTGGAACTATATAATGCTCCATTTATGCACATATGTATATTTTTTTAACAAAGTTACATAGTAAGAAAAAGGAAAATATGAATACTATTACCTTTTAAAAGGGCGTTCTGAGAGAGGAGCATGACGGAAAATATACTGGAAATTATTTTATTAATGTACATACTGTGCTTCTTTCTTGATAAAATAGCTGAAATAGAATCATTTCAGTTGTGGTGTATGCTATTTAAATCAATTTGCTGCCTGAATTACTAAACTGGCTACAGAAAATGATCCCAGTAAAATAATATCTACATTATTATTATTCTTATCCCAGTAAAATAACATCTCAGTGTAGCTTCATCTTAATTTATACTAGAAGCACATTCTGAGGTCCTCATGTTAAGCTTTAATTCAATTACACTTTCATCTTGAAAAAGCTGACTGGCCTGCTTTTGGGCCTGTTGAAATGAGAACACATTTCAGTGAGCCCCAGAGAGGATCAACATACAGGCTTCAAATGCCCCCTGGTGGCTGATAAGCAGAATAACCAAATAAATTAGAAGTCGGGAATAAACAGGTTTTCCCTATTGCCGTTTATTTATTAATTCATTTAAAAGAACATGTCAAGAATTTACTGTTTCACACCGAAGATCAAAAGATAAGTGGGATACAGTTTGTGTCATAGTAAAACGAGGGTAAAAAGATAATTTCAACTCACCCTGCTAAGTGCCATTATAGTGATTTTTTTCCTATTCTGATCAAGTTATGCTGGTCTTTATTTTTGTAGGTATTCTCATGGCAATTAATATTATTTATAAATTCCTGAAAAATAAAAGCAGCTATTTTCCACACAAGTGTAATTCATGTATCTAAATAAATCTAGAAGACACATAGTAAATAATTACATGTTTTTAGTTTTTCCTAGGAGTAATGTGAATCCATATTGCTTTTTCTGATTACCCAGATTGCTTTTTATAATTATCCTAATAATATTTACAGTTTTAAAAATTATTTTCATTCTTTCCAGGTCAGCATTATCAGATCTGTTGAGCAGATGAGGAAACTGAGGCAGAAGAGTCAGCCTTACCTGATAATTCAGTATAATAGATGAGACCACAGTTCAAATTGTCTGATTGCACCTCTTAGTTTTCTTGGAAGATTCATCCAGTGACTTTTGTGTGGTTTCTAATGGTAAATATGAGGGGTTTTTATGGAGTCACTGAGTAACATGAGATAGCCATTTACAAGAAGGGTTAGCGCGCGCGCGCACACACACACACACACACACACACACTGGACCATTTCCAACATCAGCTACTGAGCAGCTGTTACAATTCTCTTGAGTTGGATGGAGTCTTTTTTCAAGTTATGAAATGTCCCATATCCAATTACCAATCCCCAGAAAACCCAGGCCCTGGCTTTGCACTGTGCAACCAAATGATACACTTGTGATGCCAGAGCAAAGCGATTACATAAATAATTTACTTAGGTCTTCTTTAATCGTATACAAGAGAAGCTTATGGTAATCTTAATTAGTATTTTACTCACCCAGCACAGTCATGTAACAGTAATCTTCTATTGAATTTCCAACACTGAGCACGAAAGGGTACAAGATTTTTAAAGAATGTGTTCCTAGTTTACATAAATCAGTGATGTGAGTCAAAATATACACAAAGTCGGTTTATTTAAAAGGTATCAGTGTTCTAGATGCAAACTATAATTTCTAAGATGTCAAAAAAAACCCTAGAGGTGGTGGGGGAGTTCTCAGCATTATTATTTTAAATCTAGGCTCTTTAGTATTTTGAATTGCTATTACATATTTTCGATTCAGCTATTTTTGTTCCATTTCAAAATATTTTCATAATAACTTGTTTTCCATTTTCTCATATTTGCTTTTGAGCTATTAGAAGTTATTTCTATGAGCAATTTTTGATTCGCTTTCATATACAGTACTATGAAATAAAAACTACTCATTTTTAACATTTATGTACCATTTAAGATTGTTTCCTTTTTGATAATCGGTAGCAGAATGGTGAATATAACTATCATTACTTTGGATCATTGCTTTACAAGAGAGGCGAAACAAAAAATTCTTTGGGGTAGTTTTATGATTTTTTTTGTGTGTATCTTGGACTCAAAATTTACATAATTAAGTCTAGTTGGTTCAATGACTACACTTAAACTAGAAACTCATCGGAAATATAAAGTTGTATCTCTAGAACATGAACCAAAAATTAACATAAAGGCTTTCCTCAGCTACACTCAATTGTTACCTTCTTTGGTGCTCCTATAATGTTCATTCACTAGTGCATTCATATATTCCTTTGTCCATTCATCCACCAATGAGTATCATACAAAGTAAAAATTAGTCATGTTTCCTTCCCTCCAGGAGATGCATGTTGAAGTTGGAAAACCAGTGTTGAAATTAGGCACAGGTGCTTCTTACAGAAAAACAGTGGTGGGGAATCTAAACCAGAGCAAGAAACGTCAGAATATTTCGGCAATGACTCAAGCTGAATTTTGAAGGGCAAGTAGGAATGCCGTAAGTAGAAAGGCTTTCCATTTTCGTGGATTTTCCAATGTATTACAGATGTAACAACTTGGTACTTTTGGGGACTCTTTACCCAGAGAAATAAGTAAATGGCAGATCAAGAAGGGCCTAGGTGGTACGGCAGAGCTTGAATTTTACCTTGCAAACTAAGAAGTTATTGAGAAATTTCAAGTAGGGGAATAAAATGACCAGGCTTGAATTTTAGTAAGGTCACTTAGGCAATAATGTGGAAGATATATTGGAGGAAACATGGAGCAACTGGAGTGCGGAAATATTAAGAGCCGACTGAAGTAATCTGGGCTTGAACTAAGAGGGCCTAAGTTAAGCAGGCAGGGGGACAATTTAGTCTTGCTACACTCAAAATGGTCTGGATCAGCAACACGAGCATGTTTGAGAAGCTTGCCTGAAATACAGAATCTTGTGCCATATCCCTTACCTTCAGAATCAGTATTTTAACAAGCTCCTCAGGTAATCTGTATGTCTGGGAGGCACCACACAGTAGGGGCCGTTACTGGAGGAAAAAGAAAATCACTGTCAGGTGGGGTCAGTTTGAGGTGTTTATGGAACATTCAAGGAAGCTGATCCATAGCAGTTGAGTATATGGATCTGGAGTCTGCGTTGGAGATGCAATTTAACATTTATCAACCTGTTAGTATTTGAAGCCATGGTCCGACCCAACTTTCCTGGTATCTGCCCAGGAAATTATATCATTAGGCAGAGGGCCCAGAGGGAGCACTAAGAAACACCATTATTTAAAGTTCCATACAGCAAAAGGTATCCACAAGAAACAGAAGGAGCTTCCAGTGGTAGGTATAAACAACGTGAGCAGTGGGAAGAGTTCCAAGTGGCCGGATGGTCAACATTCTTGTTTTCCAGCAGAGGTCACATAAGAATAGACAAAAGTCCATGGATTTGCCAATCTTGATGTCAGAGTAAAGCTATGGGTGGAGATTATTTCCCATTAAGTTCTTTCTTGACCTTAGTAAGTGGGGATGCAATTTAGTTTCTGCTTTCGAAGTTCAGATGAGTAGAGTATGTGAGAGGAGCTTGATATGGAGCCAGTTTGCAAATGTTCTCTCTTCCAATAAGATGGTAAATTCTTTGAGGAATAAGGAAGGCACATAAAGATGAGTAAGACCCGGTCCTAACCCTCAGCGTTTATAACAAATAAGAAATAAGATATCTGTAGTACAAGGTGGGACATATATTATAAAATATTATAGGAATTCAAAAGAGGCATACACTACATCCAAACAATCAGAAGAGGCTGCTTACCTCTCCTCAACTGTTATTACAGAGATGTGCTTACTTAACATTTACATACTTAACACTTAAACTATATTCACTGCTTGACTTTTTCTCTTAACAAATCTGATGAATTATTAATAAAGTCCCATTTATTCCAAAATCCAAGGAAACTTCAAACTCATTCATGAGATATTTATTAAAATAACACATTTAGGGAAAAAAATCAATACAATTGTATACATCATTACTGAAAACTGTATACCATCATACAAAAAAGGATTTTATTTTGGGAAATCAATTCCTAATTTATGGCAAGTTTTACTTTCAGAAATAAAACCACAAAACAACACAATCTAATTCAATCTTAAAGGCTGGCATGCTGAGCAAGGAATGTTCTTATTCTTTGTAGGAGCTCCTTCTTTACACTGTCAGGTACCAGGGCTGAAATATAAAAATAAAAACATAAGAGTAAAGAAGATCCCAATTAATATATGTCAATTTGAGATTTGGTATTTTATTCAGGACTACCAACAAAATAATTTCAAAAGTAACCCTTATGCTTCAATAAAAAAATAAAGACATTTGAGAAAATAAAGTATATTTGCAATTCATTATTTGAATGAATTATCCAATACCTAAAAATATATTGCACATGTGAAAATTCTCTAAACTAGGAATAGAAAAGGCCTTTTTTAAACAGAGGCTGTAAAAGATTGATGAATTTGATTCAAATGCAACAACTTAATAAGCTTGGTCAAAATTACCATAAACAAAAACAAAAACAAAAACTGAGAAAACACTGCTAATCTCTCTACTACACAATTTCTTCAATTTGATATGAAAAAGATCAGCAGGCTTACAGAAAAATGAGCAAAGGAGATGAAGAAAAGGAGAGGCATATAGTTCTTGAATGTAAAAGTTTAACCTCACAACAGAAATGAAAATTAAAACCACATTCAGATAGCATGTTTTACCAATGAGACTGGCTAAAATCCAAAGGTCAGTAATGTATGTATTGGCAAGACTGAGGGAAAACTGGCCCTCTCATATTAGCTGGTGGGAGAATAAACTGACAAAACATTTTGGGGAAGGTAATTTGGCAATACTGTATTGAAATAAATGCATATACTTGAATGAGCAAAGATGCAAAAGCTTCAACAGTAGCTGTATTTGTTATAGGATTATTTTAAAAATTTTGAACCATGTAACTGTATTATCTACTCAGAATATTAAACTAAAAATGGGAAAATGGGAGTTCTCTGGTGGCCTAGTGGCTAGGATCCCAGGCTTTCACTGTTGTGTGGCCCGAGTTCAATCCCTGGTTGGGAAACGGAGATCCTGCAAGCCGTGTGGCATGGGAAAAAAAAATAATAATAAAGGAAAAAAAGCCCTGCTCTTTGAAATTTAAATTAATATTAAATGTCAATAAATAAATCTACACTATTTCCCCCCTTTTTGGCTACTAAAAATAAGAACAATAGGGAATTAACTATACGGATACTCCTCTTTATAAATTTACTGTAAGCCTGCCTAGAAATAAAGACTACATAATTAATTCAAGTCCACTGCAAATGTGATTACTATGTATGTTAAATATACTTTTAATCAAAATTATGGTGATGGAGAACAGATCAGCTGCCTTGGGGTTAGAGATGTGGTGTGACTATGAAGGAACAGCTTGAGGGAGTTTTTTAGAGTGAATCTATACATGTGTATAAAGTTCATAGAACTGACACTAAAAAAGGGTCAATTTTACTGTATGTTAATTTAAAAAATAAAAACAAATACCTCTCTTGACAATAAAAAGAGCACTATGAAAATAAAAGAAAAGATTTATTTTTACTTCTCTTTTCTTTTTTGCTCATTCTCTAGCAAGGGAGCTACAACGGATTGAAATGTCCAACACACAAGTATTGAAGGAGAAGCAAAGGATGATTTCTACCCTGTTAACAGATTAAGTTCTTAAATGTTAACAGATTAAGCATAAATTACAGAAGAAAAGTAGAAAAAGAAATTATAGAAGTTTATTTTAAAACATAAATCCATGGGGAGAACAATAAATACTTTTTCCCCCTCCTTTTCCTGAGACATGATTGACCAAAAAAGTCATGTTGTTTAGCTGTAAACAGCCCTAAAAAGATGGCTGGAAAGGACCACAAGATGTTGTCGCTCCTTCCACATGGTAGCAGTTCAGGGGACTAGTATTCCCTAGTAATAATTTTAAAATCATTTACTTTTCACACTTAAATTCTTTTTACTATTTCTGTGTGAGAAAATAACTAACAGGTCATCTAATTTACCTGCTTCCACTTATAATACAACTCTCCCTCCCCCCACTGACTTCCTCAAATGAAATGATGAAAATAATCTCGTTACACTTAATTATATGATGTAATTCCTGACTTAATACTTATTACATATAAATATTTTGTTAATAGTTTGTTAATATACTACTTCCTCTCTTTCCTTTGGCTTCTCTAAACAAGGTATTAAAGGGAGAAATTAAGAAGATAGTTGAAGTATGAGTCTTAAATATGAATTACCCTGACCATGAAGTTATGGAGCTACCAAATTCTTAATTAGACATTCAAGAAGACATTTTTGTTTATTTTTAATAAGGAAAGAGAGCAATGACTCAGGGGCTGGTGTAAAACTCTGAATTATTAAATATCAGGCTAAAGTTTACAAATCCTAGCTTCAGGTAATATTTGCCTCTACAAAATCCTGTATTATAAAAATGATCTGTTCTAACAACCACATCAACTTACATTTGTGTACTGTTTTAACAGTGCAAAAACGTTTTACACCTCTTAGTTGTTTGTTACTCAAGACCATGCACAAAAGTTGGTGAGGCAACTATAACTCTTCCCAAAGAGGAGATGCAAGTACCCACATAATTTTGGAAAGGGTGCTTTTCCTTGTAAAAAGAAAGAAAAGCTGCACCAGCAAAAGAGAGAAAAAAAAATCATGTCTTAGCCCACAATTCCTTTCACACAATTTGTATTCATTCCTTACCTCTGCCTTTTGGTGTGATTTCAGCCACCAAGTCATCAACAGTAACGTGTTCTAGTCCTTTTTCTTTAATTACCTCTTATGCAAAAGCAAAAAACAAATCATATCATTTAAAATCATTATCTGTAAGAAAGATTTTCATAGAGGAAGGGTTAAGATCATGTTTTTAGAGTACAGACTGGTCTTTAAAAAAAAAAAAGAGGACACTTCTTTTTTCTTTTCTAATGAAGGTTTATTTCAACCTTAAACACAGTATGTATTCACCAGATCCAAAACATAAAATAATTATAACACTTAGAATGAATCTAAACTGTAAATTCAAATCTAATATTTGTAAAAAACTGGAAACTTACAACTGCACAGATCTTATTTCACGATAATCATATCAGCTCTTGAATGTATGGAGGGGAAAAAACTATAATTTAAGTCTAACTTGTAATTTCACAGCCCCAAATTAAAATATAGAACTCCTTTGCTCCTTTCTCTTCTCTAAGCTGGGCCAAAAGAAGGAGAAGGAGTTTACACTTATTGGACCCCTATTATGTGCTGGGTGCTTTGCATCATTTAATATTCACGATAAGCTGACAGGCTGGGCATTTTTCCCACTTCAGAGGTGAGGCAAGTGAGGCTTAAAGATTAAATAACTCATTCAAACACGACTTGAAATCCAGCTCTAGTCTTACCAGTGAAGGTCTGTATGACCTCAAAGTCTATGCTTTTATTAATTTGGCACATTGCCTTCTTCCGGTTAATGATATAAATAGTTTCTATTATCATTTGTAGAAACCAATACGAGAATTCATTATAAATATCCAGAATTCCAGCATACCAAAAGCTGAGCCAGAAAGGAAGGAGGCTCATCTTAGTGACACTTGTAATTGTATCTAATGGCATAATCATCAATACCTAATTGCAATTTAACAAGCTCCCATTTTATAATTTTAAAAATACATGTAATTTTCTAAGAGCTTTTATAGATGATTTTTTCAAAAATAACACTGTTAAAGATAGGAGATATAATTCCTGTAAGTCTGCCAACCGTAAAGTGCTCAATGTGTTAAGAAAAACAGACTAGGAATAATTAATGTTTCACTTTGAGTAGGCACAGCAAAAAAGGTGGGATTCCATATTCCATGCCAAAGGAAATCTTGCCTCACTTGTTTTAAGAGAAACAAAGAAAATTTCTAAAAATTAAGGAATAGGTCTACGTATTATCACTGAGAGGAGGTAATCTATTACCACAAGCTTCAATTTTCTATTTGTTTAAAATTATGCTCGAGCACTCAATATATCTTAAAATACTGACTATAATTTTTCTAATGCATTCCAAACCAACACAGCTGAGAGCTATGGAATTAGCTTATCTTCTAAATGAAACAGATTACCTTTACAGTGTGCCTTCAACTGATCCTTCCAGCCACATTCAATTAATTTAGCTCTCAGCAACTCTTTGAGGCTGTTGAAAAAGAAGTGTTTCCAAATTAAACTACAATAGTGTTCAAGTGTACAATATCTTAGATAGGAATGCTTGAAGCAAAGCTTCAACTGTTCAACTAAAAATCCCATCTTCCAGTTATAAAACTTTAACCATGGCCTAATCTTGGTTCTACCACTAAAAAGTTCTTTGGTCTTATGCAAGTCATTTAAATGCTGGGCCTCATTTTTGTCATCGGTAAAATTCAATGAAGTGGATGGGGTACAATTCTTAAGAAACCCTACTCTCTGGCCTTCTTACACACTTTCTACTTCCCTCCACCAACAGGAATATTGTAGGTTTTGTACAACTTCAGAAGGGTATTAGTTGAGTTTGAAGCAGCTGTACTTCTGAAATCTTCAAACTCCAAAATCCATTCTCTAACTACAAATTCTTACCCATTAGCTCTCTTATTGCCCCGTTATATATCTAATCTCAGACTTGCCCCTCCCTTTTTCTCATTGTCCTTCTAAATTACACATTAACTATGGTATTTCATTAATTCTAAGACTGTGTTTTCCCACATTTTAACAAGTCAGTAATTGGCATGCCTATCATAATTTAATTGGCAGTATTTTCTTTATTCTTAAAGGTTAAAAAAATATTGGTGGGTAATACAACTAATGGCATCATGGGTGCAATAAAATATTTTATCCTTCTGCAATACCTAGTCTTATAAAACCTCAATCTTCAACCTAAATCACCTATTTCTCAGCTTAAACATGTCAAGTCCCAAACCAAACTGCTTCTTTTTCAGTATTCCTAACATCCACTATGTGACATTTCCATCTAGATGTTTAAGTCATTTAATCGTAACAGGGACAAAACCCAACTCTTGCTTCTCTTCCATCTCAAGCTGTTCTCCTTGTCAGACTGGCAACTCCACTCTTCTGGATCCTCAGACTAGAAACCTTGGCAGCATCCTTCACTCAGCAATTTTTATTTATTTATTATTATTATTTTTTGCGGTACGTGGGCCTCTCACTGTTGTGGCCTCTCCCGTTGCGAAGCACAGGCTCCGGACACGCAGGCTCAGCGGCCATGGCTCACGGGCCCAGCTGCTCCGCGGCATGTGGGATCCTCCCGGACCGGGGCACAAACCTGCGTCCCCTGCATCAGCAGGCGGACTCTCAACCACTGCGCCACCAGGGAAGCCCCACTCAGCAATTTTGATAACACTAACATCCAACCCATAAGCACATCCTATTGGTTCCAGTTTTAAAATATATACCTGAAATCCAAATGTTTCTCACCACCTCTGCCATTACTACCTAGTTGAAGCCACCATCTTCTCTTGACTGGACTGTTGCCAAAGCCTCCTAACTCGTCCCCCTGCTACTTCCCTTGTACACGTCCTTCTCCTCTCACTGCTCAAAACCCTCCAGTGGCTTCCCAATTTACTCAGAATACAATTTCAAGTCCTTACTACAACCTAAATGACCCTGCAAGGTCTGTCCCCTCCGAAGCAATGCCTCTGACTTTACTGTTTCTCTCCTTCACCCAGCTGACTCAGTCTTATTAGTTTCCATGGGTTCCTCAAAATGCCAGGCAAGGGAACTCCCTGGCTGTCCAGTGGTTAGGGCTTGGCGCTTTCACTGCTGGAGCCTTGGTTCCATTCCTGGTCCGGGAACTAAGGTCCCACAAGGCACACAAGGAAAAAAAAAAGTGCCAGGAAAGCTCCTGTGTCAGGACCATGGCTCTTAGGAGTCCCCTCACTCCCTCATATCCTTTTGATCTCAGTGAAGCCTACTTTTTTTTTCTTATCCAAAATAACACACCTGATTATTCTCTGCTTTATTTTTCCTCTAGAACTCATCACCATCTGACATATTACACATTATTTTCTGTCTCCTCCCATTAGAATGTAAGCTGTGTAAAAGAACAGGCTTCATTTTGTTCACTACTATATCTCCAGCACCTAACAGGACATGGCATATGGTAGAAACTCAGTAACTTTAAGCTGCATGAATGAAAACAGATAAAAAAACAGTAATACATAATACCCTACACCCATTATTGGCAATACTATCCTCTCAGTTTCCCAAGGCACTGTTCTAGAGGCTTTCTTCTTCCTCATTCCTCATGTCAAGGGTTGTTGATTTTACTTAAAAAAAAAAAAAAACCTGTAAGTTCTCCTTTCCATTTTTGCTGTTTTCCACTTTTAACCTATTATCTTCTGCAATTTATCTCTAGCCCTTCAAGTCTATCCTCCATACTGCCAAAATAACATTCCTAAAGTGCAAATGTGATCTAGTCAGTCCCTTTCTTAGAATTTTTTAATGACTCCCACCACCCAAGGATAAAGTCAACAACAGATGTTTTTGCAAACTACCACCTATTTTCCTGCCATTTCTTTGACAGTAAAAACACTCCACAACTCTCGGTGTAAGAAATCCGGGTAGGGCTCTAGCAATGGAAATGTGACCTAGGCAACGCTGATTATGAATGGCCTATTACCTTAAGTAGGACGGTAATCTAGCTAGGTCCTTTGCTGAAACTACTAGGAGAACGGTAGTCTCAGGTGGAGAGATGTAAATTTTGAACCGCTAATTTCTGCCACCTTGTGGGTAGTGCCTTCTTGAGAATAAAGCCAACAGAGAGGAAAGCAGAGATGAGAGACGGAAAGACAGACATGTTGTTGGCAACAATTTTTGAGTGCCTGAAGCACCTTCAAGCCCTAGACCTTTAGTCACACGATCTTATATAGAAATTGGCTGAGCCAGTTACTGAGTTCAGTTTCTTATCATTGTGAATGGAAAGATTTCTGATTATACAAAAGCCACATTTCTCCTGTCCACTGTCTTTCACATTTTAACTGCACAGTTCCCCAGAATATTATCATATTGTAACAAATCTCTTTGACTTTGCATATTCGGTTCCATTTGCCTAGATTGTCCTTTCTCCTTTACTAGGTTGGGGAACTGCGAATCCTTCTTACCCAGCTGAAGTACCACTTCTACTATTCTGTGAGAGCTTTACTGATTACCTTAATCCCCAGGTAGAACTGAGAGATCCCTCTTGTTCCTTATATATATTTCTCTCATACAATTTATCACCCTGCTCCTGGAAGACTTTGATTCCTTAGACTCTCCTCTGTACTTCCAAACCTGTTCATTCTTCAAATATTTACCTGGCCAATTATGTGCTAGGCACGATGCTCGGTATACAGTAGTATTTCTGCTGTCAAGGAACTCAGATTCTATTGATACAAACTAGCAAAGGAGGTGATTATAATACAAAGTGATTAAATACTATGATGGAACAAGGTATTTGGGAGTTAACAGATTTCTAGAAGAGATGATACTTAAATTAAGACCTGATAATGAACTAGAATTAGTTAAAGATGGGGGGAAGGAAGAAGAATGTTTCAGAGAGTAGGAATAGCACACATTGCTCTGAGGTTAAGAGAGCCTGGTAACTGAAACTGGTTCCATCATGTTGTCTCCCTGTTAAAAAGTGGGTAACATT
The DNA here is from genome assembly GCF_963924675.1 of Phocoena phocoena. Taxonomy (NCBI): domain Eukaryota; kingdom Metazoa; phylum Chordata; class Mammalia; order Artiodactyla; family Phocoenidae; genus Phocoena; species Phocoena phocoena. Next base: position 53,225,541 of record NC_089235.1, on the reverse strand, counting down.
TTATCTTCAATTGTAGTTATCTGGGTATGTACTTTTCTTCTCCATTAGATTAGACATTTTTTGAGAGAGACTCACTTCCTGTTCATCTTTGTACATGATCCACTTCCCTCCAAGTCTTGCAATATTGAACAGACCTAAGCATTTTTAACAGATGTTAGGAATTGCTTTTGATAATCTCAATTTTCTGTAATTATTTCCACTGACATCAGTTTTGTTACTTTTTAGATTCTTATAACTGTAATTTAAAGATGTTAAATGTAATTAATTAACACAATCGATTACTTACCGTTCTCTTTCTCCAGTTTCTATCAACTTTTGGTTAATTGCTGCTCTCATCTGCGCATCTTTGTTCATCTTGCTAACCTGAACATCAACATGTATTTTCAGATATAGAACACTTACAAAGCATTTTCTTCTAAATCCTCTCAAGCACCTCAACACATTTAACAGTCTGTCTATCGACTGAAAGGGTGATAAATTTCAACAACGTGTTAACAAGGTCCTTACTCCTAATATTATTTACTGCATCCCAAGAAGTCATGATCATGACTTTACAATTTTCTTCCCCCATGTACCCTTTGTTAATGAGTCTCTGGATAATGACAATTACTGTAACATTTATTAAACACTTATGTACCTGGAACTGAGCTAACGCACTGAGTTTTTAATCTCATTTAATTCCCAGATCTTATTCTTTTATGCAAGTACTATTAACATAGTTTGTATTTTACAGATGAGGAAACTGAGGCACCGAGATAGAAAAGTGGTGAAGGCAGGACTTGAACTCAGGTACTGTGACCCCAGAAGCTGCAAAATACTTTAACCGCACATAATAACTGATTGCTAATCATTTCTGCATCTTAATTAACTGTATTCAAAATTTGGGGGAAGCTATATAACCTAAATATCAATAGCAGAGTAAGCACAGTTTGTGAAAAATGAAATTCCTGGGTAAGGATCTGAAGTGCTTTACTTTACTTTCCACTAGTATGTACCCAGAATTACAACTGCCAAACTAGCTGTAAGTATGTGTGTGTGTATATGCTCTTTATCAAAGCTTGCTGGTTGGGTTAAGAAGAAAACAAGTATCAAACTAATTCCTAACTTAGAAAATTCTCAGTTTTCAGTAAAAACGGACAACCAAAACGGTGTAAAAAGGACAGGGAGGATAAACTGTAAAACTTGGAATAAGCTAACGTTACTCCACTTATCTGTCACCAACTTGAGACTACTTTTGTTGTCCCCAACCTCGCCGCCTCTATGAAGACTCAAGACTGGCAGTGAGTTTTCAGAGTTGTTTTTTTTTTTTTTTTTAATGTAACAGGAAAAAGGAGAGGTTGAGAAGTGACTAGGATATGTTTGCTTTTGCAGTTGGAGGCTAACATTTTCAAAATAATACTAAGGTCTAGTCCGTACCATTAGCAGAATACTGAACTTGATCTTGCCTTGGCCCCCAAAATACGGAGAGTGACCTTGGACAAGTCAGTTCTTAAAGGCCTCAGTTTTCTCACTGGTAAAACAAGGGCGCTAGGGGATCCCTCCCAGTTCAGACAGTCTTTGGGAAAACAGAATAGGGCGGAGACAGCGGGAGAGGCGGGAGGGGAGGAGCCAGAAAACAAAGCGAGGACTGGCTTCAGGCCAACTCCGGTAGCACGCCCTGTCGGAGAGCCCTACAGGCCCGCGAGCGCGGGTCGGGGAAGCTAACGAAAGACAGCACATCGAAAGGAGCCTGGGCTGGGCCCGGGTCCCGGCCCTGAGGACCACGGGCATAGCTCACCACCATCACCGCGGGCGAGGGCCGTCCCTTCCCAGCGACGAAATGACCCTTGCGCTGACGACCGTTACCTACCACACTCTTCGGCTGCCCGGACCTAGACCCTCAGTAGCTCGGGCACCTAAGCACACAGAAAGCTAGCACACGCATTTCCGGGGCGGGGTCTCGCCACCCTGCCTATAATGTGAGAATTTAACCAGCGCGGGACGCCTCCTGGTCGCTCAGCCCTCTGGGTAAGAGAGTCCAGATCCTGCTGTCGCACGGGCATTAAGTTCACTAAAAACTACATATCCCAATATGCAACAGAGCTAACTTCCCCGTGGGCACTACATTACCCAGAAGGGATGTTACGCCGCAGTGTTTTCTGGGATGGGAAGCACGCCGCCTCCCAGCCACGGTAATATGCGTGAAGCGCGGACCTTTCAACCCGAACTTTATTAATTCTCACGCTAGGCCCCTGGAAGGCGATGGAGGTGGCCGCTAATTGCTCCCTGCGGGTGAAGAGACCTCTGTTGGATCCCCGCTTCGAGGGTTATAAGCTTTCCCTCGAGCCACTGCCCTGTTACCAGCTGGAGCTTGACGCAGGTGGGTAGCGGCGGTGCCCCCTAGCACTCTGTTCCTTTCTCCTTTTGGCTTCCGAAACTCGACGCTTCCCGCATTTTCTTCTTTTCTGACTCCGGGTAGCCAGGCGACCGTGGCCTTTCTCACGGCCTGCCGGGCAGGGGTGGACCAGAGTGGCTGGTTCTGGAGAATGATGCCCATCCCCAGCCCCCGAGGGAGCCGCCTTCGAGTGGCTCTGCCGTATCGGGACCCTGGGCCGGCTCTAGGCTCCGCTGCCCGTGCTCCGAGGTCCTGCATGCGGGTCCTTTCTGGGCTCCGCCCGCCTGTCGGTCCTGGCCTGGCCCCTGCTGCGGAGAGAGCTCAGGGCAGGCTTTCCTCCTGGAGCATTCCCTGTAAACGTGTGCGTTGAGAAGTCACACCTCTTTGGAGGACCTTCTGCTTCTGTTTCCTCTGGCCGAGACCCAGTTCTTAGAAGAGAAACTCCATTGCAGTTAGGAGCGTTTTCAATTACCTACGGGCCGTCAGATTAAGGACTCTATCGTAGATTACATCTCGAGAAATATTTGAGGAAAAGTTGGTTTAGTACCCACACTTCTACTATTTGTTTTGTTTATCTGTAGGTGGCGGGAATATTCATTCTTGTTTTTACAAGGTATGTCATTTTTGTTAATGATAAAGAGCTCAAAGATTGCATTTTTAATACACAGTCCTGCTGATTCTGATGCATGTTGTCAGTGGATCACACTTTGAGAAGTAATCTAGAGTTAATAAGTTTTATAGAATCAAATACGTGTTTATTCATTTAATATATAAATTATATAAGTTCAGAAATCTCTGTTGAGAGCCTGTTTTATGTTACATGTTGATACAATCAAGATGAATATGACACAGCCAGAAACATAAAAATGCTGTTGTCTAGTTAGGAAGAAAAGTGTAAGCAAATAATTATAAGACAGTAAGGCAGTGATAGGGATATGTACAAAACATATTGATAACGTTTCACTATCTTTCCCAAACCAGCCTGGGACATCTGGGAAAGCTTCCAAAAGAAGTTGATATCTAAGTTGAGCTTTAAAGACTAGGTAGTTGATCAGGGTAAGAGAAAATGAGCTTGATGTTTCTTTTCATTCCCTTCCTTTCTCTCTCCCACCCCATATAAATGAATGATACCACCATGTTAGTTAGCCTTGCATTAAAAACCACCCCAAAACTCAGTGGCTCAAAACAGTAAGCAGTTATTATTGCTTACAAGCCTACAGGTCAGCTAGGTGGTTCTAGTCATGACTGTACTTTCTCATGTTTGGGGTTTCTCTGGCTGTAGGCTGGTTTAAGATGATTTCAGATGGTCTTTATCCTTCAGCATGCTGGCACAGGGTTATTCCAAGAGTCTTGTCTTGAAGAGTTTTTCAAGCTCTGATTGCAGTAAGTGTGCTATTGTCCCGTTGGCCAAAGCAAGTCGTATAATCAAGCTTAGAGTCAATATGGGAAGCTCAAACCAAAGGGCATAATAGGTTCAGGGAAGCATAAAAAATTGGGACTACTAGTGCAGGTTGACATAATTGCTCATGCAAGAGTAACCTTTGGTGTATTTCTTCTCTTTTATCCCCTATTGTTTCTCAGCAAATCTAGTCAGCTCAAAATCTTGACTTCTCCATGCCTCTACCGTTGTGCAAATCCGTGTTATCTCTTACCTGAACTATAGTACCTTCCTGACTAGGCTTCCTGCCTTCGATTTTGGGCTCCTTCATTCCATTCTTTGGAAGGCAGTACTTATAGTTTTTATCGATAACTCTACATTTGTTTGATATCTGTTTCCTCCAGTAGACTGTGAGCTCCATGGATACAGTGGTGTTTCTCTTGTGCTTGGCATAGTGGGTACTCAATACAATGAGTGAATGAAGAAGAGAGGTTGTTGAGGTCATTCCATTCATGGGAAGCATGAGCAAACGGAAAAAATTAGATTGTGTGCAGGGCACTATTGCTGTATTGCCTGAGCAAAAAATCTACTGGGAAAATGAGAGGACTTAGGTGAGGGCACGTTTTGTCTTTTGGACTTTATCCTGTGAGTCAGTGTTTCCCAGACTTTTCCATGGGCAATTACAATAAATAAAGTTCAGCTGTCATTGATTTACCAACTTTTTAATTTGCTAAGTGCAGGTGTTTCTTAAGAACTGTCACGTACTCACCCACCCTTTCATAAACAAAAGGATATTTTGACACCAAAAAAGCAGGAAGCAAAATCTCACAATAAATAGTCCTCTTAATCGAATACATTAACTTTAAGAAAAACTGAGTTGTTCTTTTTCGCCCCTCATTTCACCGGTGTTGGTCTTAGATGCTGTTTGGGATGCACAGGTGGAGGTGATGAGGTGCGATTTAGGGTTTTAAGTGTGGAAGGGAAGTGGCAGGTTTGGGGATTCAATAGTTCACTCCTAGGCTCTGTGGAGATTGAGTTTGGAAGATGAGGGGAATGGAGATGGGGAGACCAGCTTGGAGGCTTTGCAACAGTTCACATGAGGAGCTTTCATTAAGAATTAATTACTTGAGAAGGAGGATGAAGAAGAGGTTAATTCTTTTAAAAACTGCCATTTCTAGAGGTATTGTGAGGTGTGATTGAGCTACTTCTCCTGACAGTTTGATTTCTTTTATAACCAACCTAAGGGGTTCATGTTAATTCAGCAGACTGTTGGTGGGCACCTGTGGTGTGTGAAGCTTCCCAATTGGGATGTGAGAATGAAGATGTGGTGTCTGGTCTCAAACTGCTTGGAGCTTTGAGTTTTATTCTCTTGTCTTAAATGTTATTAAGTTGTTCTGAAACCCCCTATGCTACATAAACAGTAAATGTCACTTTGTCTTTTTCTTTTCCAAAGAACTAAGCAAAAAAACCTTTTGTATAAAATTGTAACTGCCCTTTGAGCCAGCAGTTCCACTTCTGGACATTTATCTTATATTTTTTCCCTAGACTCTTCATTAAGTAAATGTATATATTTTCCTCCTATATTTCACCTAGCTAACTCATACTCTGTTCTTTCATCTTGGTTTACATGTTACTCAGATTCCTTTCTTGACTATCTAGTAAAAATCTATACTATAGAATCTATACAAATTACAATCTGTACTTTTCCACAGTACCTGATTCTTCATAGACTTTATCACGCTTTAGCATTTGGTGTTTCTCTGCTATATCCATTTCTCTGCTAAGACTGCTAGTTCTGTATTGAGGGTCCTGTGTCCGTCTTTTTCAGTGTTTCATCTCTGGAGCTGCAGCATGACTGATGAATAATAGAAGATTTTATATCACAACCTAAACAGCTTTATTGAGCTATAACAATAATCTACACATATCTAAGTGTATAGGTTGATAAGTTTTGACATATGTTCATATACACTCATGAATTCATCACCACAATCAAGATATTAAACTTAGGGCTTCCCTGGTGGCGCAGTGGTTGAGAGTCCGCCTGCCGATGCAGGGGACACGGGTTCGTGCCCCGGTCCGGGAAGGAAGATTCCACAGGCCGCAGAGCGGCTGGGCCTGTAAGCCATGGCTGCTGAGCCTGCGCGTCCGGAGCCTCTGCTCCGCAAAGGGAGAGGCCATAACAGTGAGAGGCCCACCTACCGCAAAAAAAAAAAAAAAAAAAAGATTAAACTTAGCTACCATCCCCAAAAGTTCCCTTGTGCCTTTCTGTAACTGGCCCTCTGTTCCTCCCTCTCCCCTCTCAGTCCCTAAGCCACGACTGCTCTGTCACTGTAGATTTGTTTGTATTTTCTAAAGTATTATATACATAGAATTACACAGTATGTACTTTCTTGTCTGGCTTCTCTTACTCAGCATAATTACTTTGAATTTATTCTTGTTGCATGAGAGAGAGATTTTGAAATCTCTGGCTATAATTGTGGATTTTCTCTTCTTCCTTGCAGTTCTGTCAGTTTTTGCTTCATATATTTTATGTTGCATAAACATTATTATTATGTTCTCTTGATAAATTGACCACTTTATCATTATGAAAGAACCTTTATATCCTTGGCGATAGTCTGCCCTGAATTCTCCTGTTTGATAGTAAAATAGTCACTTCGGCTTTCTTCTAATTAATGTTACCATAGTGTATACATATATATCTTCCATTCTTTTACTTTTAACCTATTTGTGTCTTAGTATTTAACATGCATTTCTTTCTTTTTTTAAAATTTATTTTATTGAAGTATAGTTGATTACAATGTTGTGTTGATAACATACATTTCTTTTTGGCAAAAATAGGTCTTTTTTATTCAAACTGATAGTCTTTATCTTGTGATAAGACTTTTACATTTAATGTGTTTATTGATTTTGTTAGGTTTGGGTCTTTCATCTTGCTGTTGATAGTCTGTTGGTCCCATTTAGTCTTTGGGAGAATGGAAGTTTCCTGCTTTTCTGCCTTCTTTTGGATTGAGTATTTTTAAATGAATCCATTTTTATCACATTTGTTGGCTTATTAGCTATAGCTCTTTGTTTTGTTATGTTAGGGTTTATAGTATACATCTTTAAATTATTACATGGTGCATTCAAATGATATTGTACTGTTTCATGTGTAGTATAAGAACTTTACAAAAGTATACTTCCATTTCCTTTATGCTATTGTTGTGCATTTTACTTTTACATATTACTATAAACTTGTAATACGTTGTTATTATTTTTGTTTAAATAGTTAATTATCTCTTAAAGAGAAGTAAAAAGTAGAGAAAAAATCTTATATATTTACATTTCTGGTGCTCTTCATTCCTTTATGTAAATCCATATTTTTATCTGTATAATTTTCCTCCGCCTGAAGGACTTTTAACATTTCTTGCAGTGTGGGTCTTCTGGTGATTAAATATTTCAGCTTTTGTATGTCTGAAAACATTTTTATTTTGCCTTGATTTTCAAGATACTTTTGCTATGTGCAGAATTCTAGGTTAACAGCTTTTTGCTTTCAGTACTTTAAAGATGTTACCCCTTGTCTTATTACTTGTATTGTTTCTGATGAGAAATTGTATGTTAGCCTTTGTTCTTTTATGCATACTATCTTTTTCTTCTCTGGCTGCTTTTAAGACTTTTCTCTTTCATATTAGTTTAGAGCGGTTTGATTATGTTGTGTGTTGATGTGGTTTTCCTCATGATACTTGTGCTTGGGGTTTGTTGAACTTCCTAGATCCATGGGTTTATAGTTTTCATCAAGTTTGGAAAGTTTTCAGCCATTATTTCTTCCAGTTTTTTTTTTTTTTCCTCTGTTTTCTCCTTTGAGGAATCTAGTTACCCATTTTTGGATTACTGGAAGTTAACCCCAGCTCATCAATGTTCTTTTTATCTTTTTCTGTTTTTTTTTAAATCTTTCTTTGGGTTTTTTTGTTTGTTTTTTTGGCCCTGCTGCGCAGCATGCAGGATCTTCGTTCCCCGACCAGAGATTGAACCTGTGCCCCCTGCAGTGAAAGCATGGGAGTTTTAATCACTGGACCACCAGGGGAGTCCCTTAAATCTGTTTTATTTTGGATAGTTTCTATTTTCATGCCTTTAATTTCACTAATCTTTTTTTTGCAATGTCTATTCTGTCATTAATCCCATCTAGAGTATTTTTCATCTTAGCTATTGTAGTTTTCATCTCTAGAAGTTTGATTTAAATGATTTTTAATACCTTTCATGTCTCTGGTTGTCATTTTGAACATTTGGAATGTACTTTAATAAATATTTTAATTTAATGTTTCATTAAACATTTTAATGTTTTAAAACATTTTAATGTTTTGTTCTGCTAATTATAACTTCTGTGTCAGTTATGTGTTGGCTTCTGTCGATTGGGTATTCTCATTGTGGGTTTTGTTTTCTTTCCTCTTTGCATGCCTGGTAATCTTTGGATGCAAAAAGTTGTGGATTTTACCCTATTGAGTGTAAGACATTTTTGTATCCTTATAAATCTTCTTGAACTTTGTTCTGTGATGCAGTTGAGTTACTTGGATTAATTAGATTAATTCCACTAGGTCTTGCGTTTATGCTTTTTTAGCCTTGTCTGGAGCAATGCTCAGTCTATGGCTGATTATTCCTCACCACTGAGACAAGACTTTTCTGTGTACTCTGCCTATGAATTCGGAGTTTTCTCTGGTCTGCCTAGTGGGAACAGTGACAGCTCCTAGCCTTGTGTGAGTACCCAACACTGTTCCCTCTAATCTGTTCAGATGGTTCTTTCCCTAGTCTGGGGTAGTTTGCTCAGACATATGCCATTAGTTCTCTGCTGAATATTTGAGAGAGACTCTCTGCAGATCTCTGGAGTTCTCTCTCTCTATGGCTCTCTCTTCTCTGGTACTCGGTCCGATGAACTGTAGCTGTCTTGGTCTCCCCAGACTTTCAGCTCAGAAATCTCAACCCAGGGAGCTGGTCTGGTTCTACCTCACTTTCCCCTCTTTGTGCTGTGGGCTGGAAACTCACTCATGGCACTAAGCTGGGGCAGTAGTAGAGCTCACCTCATTTGTTTCTCATCTCCTAACGATCACTATCCTTTGTTGCCTGTTGCCTTGTGTCTTGAAAATTATTGTTTCATGTAATTTTGTCTGGTTCATTTTATTTTGTCTTACTGGTTGTTTCTGAGGGAGGGATAAATCTGATTACTATTATTCCATCTTGGCTGCTCAATGCATATTTTTAAGGGAAAAATAATTTTATAGAGTGGTAGAGCTAGAAACAGAATTAAAATGGGTTAATGAGGGTAATGAGAAAATGGGAGTGTAGACTCTTTTTTAGAGAAGTTTGAGAAGTACAGGGTGGGAGAGAGCTCTGCTTTGAGTGCAGAGCGAAGAAGAGGAAATCTTTTTCATGTGTTTTGAGAGTGGGGAAGTTTTCAGCATATTTAAGTGGAGGAGAAGGGGCCAGTGGAGAGGAGATAACCTGAGGAGAGGCCTAGAAGAGGCAGGAGAGAATGGAATCATAAACAGCTGTGAGAATTAGCCTTGGGAGGGAGAAGAGGAACTGGGAGATTAACAGTTACTCTTTTTCTTAGGTGTCACATAGCAAATACTTCACATAATTTAAACTTGTCAATAATTTCACAGGATAAGTATTATTAACTTTTATTACTGGTGAGGAATCAGGGTAGAAAGTTAGGTAACTTAACCTTAGCCATCAGTGGCTAACCTGACCCTACAGCTCGTGCTTTTTCTAATGCACTTTGTGGTCTCTGGGCTGTTTCTTCAGGGCAGGGAGAATAAAAGCGGGCGAAGGTTTAGGCTATAATTGGAGTAAAGGGAGAGAAGAGCCATGTAACTTATTTATGTAAGTTTACTATAAAATTCATGCCTACTCTTCTGGAGGAAAATTTGGGGAAGAGAAGCTGTGTTATGGTGCAGAAGCATTGTATAGAAGAGTAGTGGGAGCAATGCTGCTAATTCTAGCCCTGCCTTGTTCTGTACATTTTGCTTCAGAACTAATACAAACCTGTACTCTTGCTTTTTTACATCTTTATATGCAAAGAGCAAACACAGTAACTAGGTGAACAGAAAACTGATCAGTTTTAGAAGATAAATGGTCTAAGAAGTGACCTTTGTGAGTTAACGTTCTTTGGCCCTTCTCCTCCTTTAAAAAAAATACTGTACTTTGCTTATGTAAGTATTAGATTGAATCATATTCAGTTGGTGTCAAAAGAGTTGAATATTGACAATTTCATGTGGTTCAACCTAACTGTGTATTTTGAAAGGACAAGAAGCAGTAATTGTGACCATTGTTAGCCCGATTAGGACACAGGGATCATGTCTGTTTTATTTACCAGTATTTGCCCAATGCCAAGCACCATGTCTGGCACATAGTAGACATTCAATAAATAGTTTGTGAATGAAAAACTATAGGTTTTTGAGGTTCCATGCATGTTTTATAAGAAATATAGGTAAAGATTAAGGGAGATTCCCTTTTTGTTAGGCCCTAAGTTCTTTTTCATAGAATAAGAGAGAAGGCTTTTTCAGCAAAGCTGTTTTATTTCTAATGTAAGATAATGTTAATAAAATATTTTACTACAGTGGCTTCTTAGCCCTCTGTTAAAGAGGTTCCTCTTCTTCAGTCATATCAAAGATCAAGCTGGATTGGAGACTCCCTGCTGTCCACCCCTCCCTTAGTCTTTACAAAAGAGCCCCATCAGTGGTTAAGCTCTGTCACATTCTGGACATTGCTTTTCTCCTTTCATTTTTCTCTGCCTGCCCTTTTATACTCAAGTTGATTGACAGGGTAAATGCAATAACTTTTCCTTTCTCATTTGGGGCCAGAGAGGTGGCCTTTTTCTGAGCACTGTCAGCTTTTGCAAAATAGCAAGTATGTAATGTGCCCTTCATTTGTGTCCTAATAACCTACATAAATTAATCTTGTCAGAATGCAGCAACCTAAGACTTAGAGTATTTCATGGTTTCCTAATAATGGTTTTCCAGAATCAATACAGTTACAGACAAGGTGTTGTACCAAGGCAAAGGGCTAAGAAGTCTCTGGCTTGTTCAGGTTTGGTCGGGGGTCTTTGGTACAAATATGAAGAAAATGTATTTGTTGTATCATTGCCTGATATTACTGCTTTGGAACATTCTGTTACCACGTACACTTCCTGCAGCGTCGAGTTGAATCCACACAGTGGTGCTAGAAAAACAAGAATTAATGATTGTTTCCCTTCTAATCAGTGAATATGTATTTTTAACTTCCTTATAAAATAAACACTTCCTTGAGTCATGTAATAATTTCCTCAGCCTCTATCAAATCCATCACAAAGTTATAATGATTTAACCTCTGATAGGTCTCCAAATTTCAACCATCCTTTACCTGGATGACTGCAGTAGCTTCCTGGTGGATCTTCCTGGGCTTACTTTGCTTTGCTCTGGTCTGTTTTCCATAGGTAGTTGTAAGTAACCTTTTTAAAATTTTTTTATTTTTGGCTGCGTTGGGTCTTTGTTGTTGCGCGTGGGCTTTCTCTAGTTGCGGCAAGCGGGGACTACTCTTCATTGCGGCGCATGGGCTTCTAATTGCAGTGGCTTCTCTTGTTGCAGAGCATGGGCTCTAGGCACGCGGGCTTCAGTAGTTGTGGCATGCAGGCTCAGTAGTTGTGGCTTGCGGGCTGTAGAGCACAGGCTCAGTAGTTGTGGCGGGTGGGCTTAGTTGCTCCGCGGCATGTGGGATCTTCCTGGACCAGGGCTCGAACCCGTGTCCCCTGCACTGGCAGGCGGATTCTTAACCACTGCGCCACCAGGGAAGTCCCTATAAGCAACCTTTTATACATTCGAATCTGGACTTTACTCTCCCGCTTAAAAGTTCTTAAATGAGCTCTTATTACATTGAGTTTATCAACAATGATAAATAAAGGCAAGGCCTTTTGTGATCCAGCTTCTGCCCAGTTCTCTAGCTTTATTCACCTGTTGCCTTTCCTTGTGCAGTTCTCCATGTTGCTCTGTATTTCAGCCAGTCTGGCTGACTTTTAATTTTTTGAACACAAGTGTTTCCTTCTACTTTTGCCTGCTCTCATTTTGCCTGTGATAAGTAGTGTGTGTGTGTGTGTGTGTGTGTGTGTGTGTGTGTAGGGATGTTTCTTAAGTTAACTCTACCTTGTCCTTTGTAGCTTGGCTCAAATTTTTTAAAGCCTTCTTTAATCTCCCCAAGTAGATCAGCTTCCAGTGTTATTTGTTCTCACAGTATCCAATACTTTTCCTTTATAACATTTATTACAGTTTAATTATATATTTATTTATTTGACTAACGTCCATTTCCCCACTGGATCATAAGTGTTAAGAAGGTAGATTCTGTGCTCTTTTCCCATCATTGTATCATTTGTGCCTATTAAAATATTTGCTAAATAAATGAATGAATAAATGTAAGTCAGCCAGGCCTCAAGGCAGGTAATAGAAGTACAAACAGGTGAGCATTTGGGGAAAAAAGATGAAAATACTTGCAATCAGAATACAGTAAGGTGAGCTTCATAATTAAGGTAAAATATTGGCCCAGCATAGTCTACTTATGTATCTCCTGTTGGAGCAGAAATTAATTCTAGGTCACTGGTAGCCCTGAACTATAAGTTTCTCTCTACATAGAAGGGAAGGAGGAGTGGGAGGCAGAGATCAGGCTTGGCAGATTTAAAATTACGGGAGCAGGACTTCCCTGGTGGCGCAGTGGTTAAGAATCTGCCAGGGTTTGAGCCCTGGTCCAGGAAGATCCCACATGCCACGGAGCAACTAAGCCCGTGCGCCACGACTACTGAGCCCGCATGCCACAACTACTGAGGCCTGCGCGCCTAGAGCCCGTGCTCTGCAACAAGAGAAGCCACCGCAGTGAGAAGCCCATGCACCGCCACGAAGAGTAGCCCCCACTCACCACAACTAGAGAAAGCCCGTGCGCAGCAGCGAAGACCCAATGCAGCCAAAAATAAAATAAATAAGCAAATAAATAAAAAGGAAACATAAAATTATGGAAGCAGCTAAGAGAGTAGATCTTAAAAGTTCTTATAACTAGAAGAACAGTTGTAACTATGAGGTGATGTCTGTGTTAAGTAAACTTATTTTGATAATCATTTCACAATAAATACATAAATCATTATGTTGTGTACCTTAAACTTATACAATGTCATATGCCAACTACATCTCAATAAAGCTGGAACAAGGTAAAATAAAGTTATGGAAGCTTCCAATGCCCTAGTGGAAAAAACACTGTTCTTTAAATAAGAAACCTTGTTTCTGTTCCAGATATGATCACTGTTTTGTTCTGTACTCTTGGGAAAGATGTGGTATAGCATTAGAGAAGTCACCATTTGCACTTACATTTATTTCCATAATTATTTTATGGGATAATAAAAACATTCTCTTTATTTCTTAATGTGTGGTAAAAAATGAATGAGGTGATAGAGGTAGAGCATTTTAAAAAGCACACACTTTATAAAGTGTACTTAATATTTGCCCAGAAAACAGGAAATCTTTCAATTTTATGATTTCTCTGTTCTTTTTATTTATAATTACAAGGAAGAGGTACCTAAAAGAAAAGAGTGTGGTATGAAGAGCTCTATCTCCTCTGGCCACTGTATTCTGAGTTCTGTAAGGGCAGGGGCCTTGTCAGTTTTACTCACTGTTTATCCTCTGCACACAGTGCCTAGTAGGGGCCCAGAAATTGTTTTTGAAATGAAAAATGTAGTGAATTGTCCTGAGGCCTTGGTAATTAGTATTCTGTGATTTTTTTGCCTTGTTGGCATTCTGCAGAAAATAACAATCTGAGGCAGTACTCTTGATGTTTGTTTATTTTTCTTATATTTCAGCTGTGGCAGAAGTAAAACTTCGAGATGATCAGTATACACTGGAACACATGCATGCTTTTGGAATGTATAATTACCTACACTGTGATTCATGGTATCAAGACAGTGTCTACTATGTTGATAACCTTGGAAGAATTATGAATTTAACAGTGATGCTGGTAAGAAAAAAATTTGTAATACTAGGATTTTCCAATAAATTTGTTACTTAATTTTCCCTTTTCATCTAATGTCTAGAGAATTGAGGTACACATACCTTTAATATACGGAATCCTATCATCAGTTTATGTAAGGCTTCATTTTGTTTAATTCAATTTTAATTTTTCCCCTTATTCCTGTTACTTAAATTTACTTATTCCCCTCCACTCTTACCAACAGGCAACTACTCTGATGTGTTGTATATCTCAATATTGATGTAACTGCTTTTTCTATGTGAGTAGTTAATCCTATGACAGTGGATTTATCTGTTTTTTCCTTTTAGTTAATTTTTGCTTTATGTATTTTTAAGTATGTTAATTGGGTGCAGACATTTTATCAATAGGATTGTTTTGTCTGTTATGCAACGTCCTTTTAACATTATAAAATACTCCTCTTTATCTCTGGGCTCTGGGAATAATTTGTCTTGAAGTCTTCTGATATTAATATAGCTGTCCTGGCTTTTTTTGTTTGTTTGTTTAATTAGTATTTGTCTTTTTCTTTCCGTTTTCTTTGAATTTGTCAGTGTTGTTATTTTTAAAGTGTGTCTCTTGTAAAGAGCATATAGTTGGGTCTTGTTTTTTATCCAGAATGACAATCTTTGTCCTTTAATTGGCTTAGTACATTTATATTTAATGTCATTACTGATATGGCTGGGTTTATGTTACCGTTTGCTAATTCTTTCCATTTTGTCCCATCTGCTCTTTGTTCCTTTGTGTCTCTCTTCCTATCTGTTTTTTTAATTCATCACAGTTTTTCTTTTTAAAAATTTTTTTTCTTAAAATTCCACTTAATTTTCTCTTTTAGCTTTTTATTTAAACCTGTTTGTATTATTATTTTTAATGGTTAATGTAGAGATTGTAGTACTCATCCTTAATTTATCCTACTTTGCCTCCAATTAATGTTATTCCACTTTAAAAAAAATGTAAAAATCTTATGGTATTATAATTCCTTTTACTTTTCCATCCTCTGAGCTATTGTCATACATTTTATACTTCTTCATATGTTGTAAGCTTCACAATACATTGTTAATGTATTTGCTTTAAGTAATCAGTAGTCTGTCAGTAGCTTCCTGACTATTCTGCTCCTTTCAGCTTTCCTTTGTGTTGCATCTACAGAATAATCTATCCAGTTTGCTTGTTTAATCTTATCACTTCTCATTTAAATTCCTAAAATATCTCCTTTATGACAAAATCCACACTTATTAATATGTAATTTTAGAATAGATAATGCATTCATGTGATTTAAAAAACAAGAAATTTAAAAAGGTATTTAGTAAAGTCTCTCTGACCCCAGTTTTATCTGTCCTGTGTTCAGTACCCCTTTTCTCTCCGTAACTTCTTCTTATTAGTTTCTTGTATATTCTTCCAGAGGTGGGGTTTTTTGTGTGTGTGTGTGTTTGTTTGATTCTGATTTTCCTAGCAAGTATAAGCATAAAGTGATGTATTTGTTTAAAAAATACAAACTCCTCACCTTGGCAAATGCAGCTTATAATGCCCTTTTCTCCAGCCTTGTCTTTCACCACTTTGTACACTACATTCTAACAATACTAAACTCTTGCAGTTACTGAAACATGCTCTGTATCCTTTTCCCTCCAGCCCTTTTCCCACATAATTTACTCTACCTGAAACATTCTCTCTTACTTGTGTGTCAGGTTGCTTCCCAGTCTTCACTTGAGTTTCAGCTAACTATTTCATCTAGGAGACTTGATGACGTCCTCCCTTTGTTCCCCCAGGGATATTCAAACCATTGGCTCTCAGATCTGCATGGACTTTGAATTCCTGCTAGGCCAGGGGTTGGCAAACTTCTTCTGCACGGGGCCAGATAATAAATGTTACAGGGTTTATGGACCAGTCTTATGTCACAGGTGCTCAGTTTTGCTGTAGTAATGTGAAAACAGCAGTTCACGATATGTAAACAGTGATTGTGGCTGTGTTCCAATAAAACTTTATTTGCAAAACCAACAGGCTAATTTGGCTCATGGGCTATAGTTTGCCAACACTTGGTCTAGGCTGTGGGTCTTTCTTATATTTCTGTAATCCTAGCAGCCAGCAGAAGCCTTAATCAGTATGTTTATACAATGGATAACAGTTGTTTAAAGCTTGTTCTTACTCTTTGGAGTTGGCTTTTCATTCTTTTTTTTTTTTGTGTGTGTGTTACGCGGGCCTCTCACTGTTGTGCCCTCTCCCGTTGCGGAGCACAGGCTCCGGACGTGCAGGCTCAGCGGCCATGGCTCACAGGCCTAGCCGCTCTGTGGCATGTGGGATCTTTCCGGACCGGGGCACGAACCTGTGTCCCCTGCATTGGCAGGTGGACTCTCAACCACTGCGCCACCAGGGATGCCCGGCTTTACATTCTTGATAGGATCTTTTTATTCTTCAGGTACAAGTATGAGTCTGGTTTGTTGAGATAATTTTACTGAATAAGAAAGATTTATTTTTCTTCAACAAACATGTATTGAATACTGCTGCATGCTTTGTAGCCACACACACAAATAAATTGATAATGTCACAGCGGAAGTAAGGATAAGATACAGAAGTAGTATGGAGGAGGAAATAGTTTACTGCTATGCATGGCTAGGAGAGGGATGTGGATAGGGTCACATTTTAGAGCCAGAAGCTTGGTTTCATCAGTTCACTCATTGATAATCATGATTTGGGATACTAATTCCAACTTAAATCAAAAGATTGGAAATCTAGAATTAAAGTTCATGACTGCATTTGCGATACTGTAGATAAGCAGTGTGGACTGGTCAGTATATTTTTCTTCTATTGCAGAGTTTCCATAGGATATAAAATTATTTTATTTATTTATTTATTTTGAGGAGACTATTTACAGCTTTCTTTTTTTTTAATTTTTAAATTTTATTTTATTTACTTTTTATACAGCAGGTTCTTATTACTCATCAGTTTTATACACATCAGTGTATACATGTCAGTCCCAATCGCCCAATTCATCACCCCCCCACCCCCACTCCATCCCCCTCCGGCTTCCCCCCTTGGTGTCCATACGTTTATTCTCTACATCTGTGTCTCAACTTTTGCCCCGCAAACCACTTCATCTGTACCATTTTTCTAGGTTCCACATACATGCATTAATATATGATATTTGTTTTTCTCTTTCTGACTTGCTTCACTCTGTATGAGTCTCTAGATCCATCCACGTCTCAACAAATGACCCAATTTTGTTCCTTTTTATGGCTGAGTAATATTCCATAGTATATATATACCACATCTTCTTTATCCATTCGTCTGTCGATGGGCATTTAGGTTGCTTCCATGACCTGGCTATTGTAAATAGTGCTGCAGTGAACATTGGGGTACATGTGTCTTTTTGAATTATGGTTTTATCAGGGTATATGCCTAGTAGTGGGATTGCTGGAACATATGGTAATTCTATTTTTAGTTTTTTAAGGAACCTCCATACTGTTCTCCATAGTGGCTATGTCAATTTACATTCCCACCAACACTACAAGAGGGTTCCCTTTTCTCCACACCCTCTCCAGCATTTTTTGTTTGTAGATTTTCTGATGATGCCCATTCTAACTGGTGTGAGGTGATACCTCATTGTAGTTTTGATTTGCATTTCTGTAATAGTGATGTTGAGCAGCTTTTCATGTGCTTCTTGGCCATCTGTATGTCTTCTTTGGAGAAATGTCTGTTTAGGTCTTCTGCCAATTTTTGGATTGGGTTGTTTGTTTCTTTAAAATTGAGCTGCATGAGCTGTTTATATATTTTGGAGAGTAATCCTTTTGTCCGTTGATTTGTTTGCAAGTATTTTCTCCCATTCTGTGGGTTGTATTTTTGTCTTGTTTATGGTTTCCTTTGCTGTGCAAAAGCTTTGAAGTTTCATTAGGTCCCATTTGTTTATTTTTGGTTTTATTTCCATTACTCTAGGAGGCAGATCCAAAAAGATCTTGCTGTGATTTATGTCAAAGAGTGTTCTTCCTATGTTTTCCTCTAAGAGTTTTAGAGCATCAGTCTTACATTTAGGCCTCTGATCGATTTTGAGTCTATTTTTGTGTATGGTGTTAGGGACTGTCCTAATTTCATTCTTTTACATGTAGCTGTCCAGTTTTCCCAGCACCACTTATTGAAGAGACTGTCTTTTCTCCCTTGTATATCCTTGCCTCCTTTGTCTTAGATTAGTTGACCATAGGTGTGTGGGTTTATCTCTGGGCTTTCTGTCTTGTTCCATTGATCTATGTTTCTGTTTTTGTGCCAGTACCATACTGTCTTGAATACTGTAGCTTTGTAATATAGTCTGAAGTCAGGGAGTCTGATTCCTCCAGCTCCGTTTTTTTCCCTCAAGACTGCTTTGGCTATTCAGGGTCTTTTGTGTCTCCATACAAATTTTAAGGTTTTTTGTTCTAGTTCCATAAAAAATGCCATTGGTAATTTGATAGGGATTGCATTGAATCTGTAGATTGCTTTGGGTAGTATAGTCATTTTCACAGTATTGATTCTTCCAATCCAAGAACATGGTATATCTCTCCATCTGTTGGTATCATGTTTAATTTCTTTCATCAGTGTTTATAGTTTTCTGCATACAGGTCTTCTGTCTCCCTAGGTAAATTTATTTTTATGTATTTTAATTTTTTTGTTGCAATGGTAAATGGGAGTGTTTCCTTAATTTCCCTTTCAGATTTTTCATCATTAGTGTATAGGAATGCAAGAGATTTCTGTGCATTAATTTTGTATCCTACTACTTTACCAAATTCATTGATTAGCTCTAGTAGTTTTCTGGTGGCATCTTTAGGATTCTCTATATATAGTATCATGTCATGTGCAAACAGTGACAGTTTTACTTCTTCTTTTCCAATTTTATTCCTTTTATTTATTTTTCTTCTCTGATTGCCATGGCTAGGACTTCCACAACTATGTTGAATAATAGTGGTGAGAGTGGACATCCTTGTCTTGTTCCTGATCATAGAGGAAATGCTTTCAGTTTTTCACCATTGAGAATGATGTTTGCTGTGGGTTTGTCATATATGGCCTTTATTATGTTGAGGTACATTCCCTCTGTGCCCATTTTCTGGAGAGTTTTTATCATAAATGGGTGTTGAATTTTGTCAAAAGCTTTTTTCTGCATTCATTGAGTTGATTATATGGTTTTTCTTCTTCAATTTGTTGATATGGAGTATCACATTGATTGATTTGCATATATTGAAGAATCCTTGCATCCTTTGTCATGGTGTATGATCCTTTTAATGTGTTGTTGAATTCTGTTTGCTAGTCTTTTGTTGATGATTTTTGCATCTATATTCATCAGTGATACTGGTCCGTAAATTTCTTTTTTTGTAGTATATTTGTCTGGTTTTGGTATCAGGGTGATGGTGGCCTCATAGAATGTGTTTGGGAGTGTTCCTTCCTCTGCAATTTTTTTGACGAGTTTGAGAAGGATGGGTGTTAGCTTTTCTCTAAATGTTTGATAGAATTCACCTGTGAAGCCATTGTTTGTTCGAAGATTTTTAATCACAGTTCCAATTACATTACTTGTTATTGGTCTGTTCATATTTTCTGTTTCTTCCTGGTTCAGTCTTGGAAGGTTATACCTTTCTAAGAATCTGTCCATTTCTTCCAGTTTGTCCATTTTATTGGCATAGAGTTGCTTGTAGTAGTCTCTTAGGATGCTTTGTATTTTGACGGTGTCTGTTGTAACTTCTCCTTTTTCATTTCTAATCGTATTGATTTGAGTCCTCTCCCTCTTTTTTTTGATGAGTCTGGCTAATGGTTTATCAATTTTGTTTATCTTCTCAAAGAACCAGCTTTTAGTTTTATTGATCTTTGCTATTGTTTTCTTTGTTTCTATTTCATTTATTTCTGCTCTGATCTTTATGATTTCTTTCCTTCTGCTAACTTTGGGTTTTGTTTGTTCTTCTTTCTCTAGTTCCTTTAGGTGTAAGTTTAGATTGTTTATCTGAGATTTTTCTTGTTTCTTGAGGTAGGCTTGTATAGCTATAAACTTCCCTCTTAGAACTCCTTTTGCTGCATCCCATAGGTTTTGGATCGTCGTGTTTTCATTGTCATTTGTCTCTAGGTACGTTTTGATTTCCTCTTTGATTTCTTCAGTGATCCTGTTGGTTATTTAGTAACATATTGTTTAGCCTCCACGTCTTTGTGTTTTTTACCATTTTTTCCCTGTAATTCATTTCTAATCTCGTAGAGTTGTGGTCAGAAAAGATGCTTGATATGATTTCAATTTTCTTAAATTTACTGAGGCTTGATTTGTGACCCAAGATGTGATCTATCCTGGAGAATGTTATGTGCACACTTGAGAAGAAAGTGTAATCTGCTGTTTTTGGATGGAATGTCCTATAAATATCAATTAAATCTATGTGGTCTCTTGTGTCATTTAAAGTTTCTGTTTTCTTATTTATTTTCATTTTGGATGATCTGTTCATTGATGTAAGTGAGGTGTTAAAGTCCCCCACTATTATTGTGTTATTGTCAATTTCCTTTTATAGCTGTTAGCAGTTGCCTTATGTATTGAGGTGCTCCTATGTTGGGTGCATATGTATTTATAATTGTTACATCTTCTTGGATTGATCCCTTGATCATTATGTAGTGTCCTTCCTTGTCTCTTGTAACATTCTTTATTTTAAAGTGTATTTTGTCTGAGAATCGCTACTCCAGCTTTCTTTTGATTTCCATTTGCATGGAATATCTTTTTCCATCCCCTGACTTCAGTCTGTACGTGTCCCTAGGTCTGAAGTGGGTCTCTTGTAGACAGCATCTATATGGGTCTTGTTTTTGTATCCATTCAGCAAGCTTGTGTCTTTTGGTTGGAGCATTTAATCCATTTACGTTTAAGGTAATTATCGATATGTATGTTCCTATGACCATGTTCTTAATTTTTTTGAGTTTGTTTTTGTAGGTCCTTTTCTTCTCTTGTGTTTCCCACTTAGAGAAGTTCCTTTATCATTTGTTGTAGAGCTGGTTTAGTGGTGCCGAATTCTCTTAGCTTTTGCTTGTCTGTAAAGCTTTTGATTTCTCCATCAAATCTGAATGAGATCCTTGTAGAGTAATCTTGGTTGTAGGTTCTTTCCTTTCATCACCTTAAGTATATCATGCCACTCCCTTGTGGCTTGTAGAGTTTCTGCTGAAAAATGAGCTGTTGACCTTATGGGAATTCCCTCATATGTTATTTGTCGTTTTTCCCTTGCTGCTTTCAGTAATTTTTCTTTGTCTTTAATTTTTGCCAGTTTGATTACTGTGTGTCTTGGTGTGTTTCTCCTTGGGTTTATCTTGTATGGGACTCGCTGTGCTTCCTGGACTTGGGTGGCTATTTCTTTTCCCCTGTTAGGGAAGTTTTCAACTATAATCTCTTCAAATATTTTCTCAGGTCCTCTCTCTCTCTCTCTTTTCCTTCTGGGACCCCTATAATGTGAATGTTGTTGCGTTTAATGTTGTCCCAGAGGTCTCTTAGGCTGTCTTCATTTCTTTTCATTCTTTTTTCTTTATTCTGTTCTGCAGCAGTGTATTCCACCCTTCTGTCTTCCAGGTCACTTATCCGTTCTTCTGCCTCAGTTACTCTGCTATTGATTCCTTCTAGTGTAGTTTTCATTTCATTTATTGTATTATTCATCTCTGTTTGTTTGTTCTTTAATTCTTCTAGGTCATTGTTAAACATTTCTTGCATCTTCTCGATCTTTGCCTCCAGTCCTTTTCTGAGGTCCTGGATCACCTTCACTATCATTATTCTGAATTCTTTTTCTGGAAGGTTGCCTATCTCCACTTCATTTAGTTGTTTTTCTGGGGTTTTATCTTGTTACTTCATCTGGTACATAGCCCTCTGCCTTTTCATCTTGTCTATCTTTCTGTGAATGTGGTTTTTGTTCCACAGGCTGCATGATTATAGTTCTTGCTTCTGCTGTCTGCCCTCTGGTGGGTGAGGCTATCTCAAAATAATTTTATTTGATAGCTTACTTGACATGAATCAGAGCAAAGACTAATATGTCTTTGATTCCTTTTCCTGTCCTATTGTCTAGCTTCTGTGGACACCTTAGAATAATTTGTTATAGTTCTTTATTTGGTTTAGTCTCTCTTTGCCTGTCTGTTGACTCATTAAAGACACTAAATACACACACACTCTATATACACTATATACTGGATAGTGTATGCACACAGCCAGATGCCCTGTAGACATATATGTGTGCTATATTGCTCATACATGATCATACACATCCATACTCTGCATATGCATAGTTAGCATTTTATTGTGTGTTTTAAATTTAAGGGCTTTTACTTTTTTTTTAAGATTCCGTTATATTTTGTTTAGAAAGACAGATCTAAAATCTGGATATTCTTTAAGAATATTTACTTATGGAGCCTAACTCAGTCACATAGTCTAATTTAATACTATTCATTCAACATTCAAAATGTTTATTGAATACTTGCTATATGTTATGCATTATTGTAGGCACTGGGAATGCTGCAGTATACAAAGTAAAGTCTCTTCCAGTTTATTAATTTACAGTAGTATATGAACAGCTTCCTTCCCTCTCTTCCCCAATTTGAACTTAACATTGAAATAACAACCTCTTTTGTATGTTTGTACATGTTCAAAGCAATGTACATCTTCCTAATTATAGTGTACATTTAAATTTGTTTAGTTTCCTGGTAAAATTGGAAAGTTGTGTTTTTTTCTCCTCTTCAAAAGCAATAAGGAAACTATAATTTAGAATGCATGACTTCTGAGAAAGTTTCTACAAGGTGCATTCTTTCCTAGTTCTCAGTTGTCATTCTCATCCCTGAATTGTTTTAGCACTTCATATGTATTCTCTTTTTAGCAATTGGATTACAAAGTCCTTGAATTATTTAGTCAAAAAGATATAAGACCCACTCTAAAAATAGTTTATTAGACCCTCTATCAAAAAGACCTACCATATACCTATGTATACCTTTTTTGTTTTTTTCCCCAACTGTTAAGTGACAACTGTATGTTTGAGTGAGAATCCCCTGACCTGAATGTTAATTTTTGTAAGTTATATCTCCTGGGCTGGCAGGTGTCCTCAGAGGGGAGTCCTCTGGTTTCTTGTCTGAGAAGTATTAAGGCCTGATTTTGGCTTTCTGGGATCCAAAGGAAAGAAAAGAGTTTGTAGTCTCATCTTTTAATATGTGGGGATTTGCTGATTCCTCTGTTTTCTTTCATTGGTGTCCTTTACGCCTGTACTTAGCTAGGCCTGATGGCCAGAGTCAGTCTAGTTAAAACTTTCATTAGAGAAATCTCCAGTGTTTTGCTAGAGTGGGTAGTTTTTTTTGTTGGGGAGAATTGACTTTTTTTTTTTTACCCAAGAACATGGTATGTCCTTTCATTTATTTAGATCTTCTTTTATGTCCTTAAATAAGAGTTTATAGTTTTCCCTTGATCTTATGCTTATTAAGTTTATTCTTGAATATTTTATGGTTTCTGCCTCTCATTAATATAGTTTTTTCTGTTTTCTTTCCTAGATGCTTATTGATAAAGACTATTTGTTGTATAAGCAGTCACCTTATTTGACAATTGAGTAATTTTTACCTACTCCCATTTAGGTTTTCAAAGTACATAGACAGTTCCATCCTTAGCAAAAGGAAATGGTTTTATCTCTCCTTTTCCAGTATTTATGAAAGTAGAAATAACATTCCTGTGTCATTTTATTTTTGTCTTATTGAGGTTAGTAGACAGAACCTCTGAGACAATGTTGAATAATAATGTGGACTGCAAGTATCCCTGTTTAGCTTTTGATTTTAATTGTAATGGCTTTTAAATTTAGAGAATACTTAGTTTTAGATAAATAGCTTTTATTGTTCTAAAGTTGCTTCTTTGAGTTTCTGTTTCTGTTTAATGTTTTTATTATGCCTGCTGAATTTTATTGCATGCCTTTTCAGAACCCACCTATTAATGATTGTGTGCCTTTTATTAATTTGTCAATGTAGTGAATTAAATTGATATATTGTAGTTTTAAAATTCTTTAATTTCGTAATTCCTTAAGTTCCTGGAATAAATTATTTTTGGTTAGAGTGTGTTATTCTTTTGATACATTATTGGTTTCTATTTGCTGACATTTGTAATATTTGTATTTGTTTTCACAAGTTATATTGGTTTTTGGTTTTGATTTTGTTGATATCTGTCAGATTTTGATTAAAGTTTTTTGCTGGCTTCCTTGAATTGGAGAGCTTTTTGGAACTGGAATAGTTTCAGATTGGAATAATCTGTTGTTTTTCTGATCAGCAACAAAGGCAATTGACTTGCTCTTTGAACTGCGCTGGGGGCAGGTGGAGAGTATTGGCTGCTAGATACTTACTGACTTTTTTTAAAGCAGAAAACAGTTCTAAGATACATTTTATTGTCTGATTTTTTTTTTTTTTGAGTCAAAGGCACACATGCACAAATCCCAGAGAGGTTCTTTTCTTGTGGCTGATTTACAAAAATGACCATCCATGTTAATCTGGGCTAAACACTATTGTGGTGAAGATGAAGGCTGTAGGGCCCAGGAAAGGAAATCCACAAGTTGCTTGACCGTTAGGTTTGTCAGGAGCCAGCAGGTGGCAGCAGTTCAACACACAGGTTTATAGAGGCATTACACTTCTAAGTCAGTCTAACTTGTGGTTTACAATTGTTAATTTTAGAGAAATGTCAATTGGGAGGAAGTACAGTTAGGAAGTAGAAAATTCCTTAGGAAAGAAAAATAAATTGTGTTTTAAAATTTGGTTCTTTATTATTTTGTCATTTTATTATGATATTAGGGCTTATGTTAAAGTAATGTGTTCTGTTTCTTAATATTTACGGAATTAATTTTGTCCTAATTTATTTTTCCGTTTATCTGAAAAACTCATGTTTTTGCTACTAAAGAAGAGCGTCATCTTGTGGTGTCTCTTTAAATTGCATGTAAAGATGGAGAGGAGAGTTACTGGATTCCATTTGAAGCATGCCTTTGTGAGGTTGCTTGTTAGTCCAGCTCAGTTGTATGCCAGTATGTTCTGAATCTAGCTTATTTTCTACAGCTGAATTTATTAATAGGGAGCCAGTAATTTACCTGGTTAAAGAAAAACGAGTGGAGTAAGTTCTTGGAACTGTGTGTGCTTAATGCATTATTGAAAGCTTTGTGGTACATAAAGACGTTACTCAGTCAAATTGCAATTAATTTAAAACACCCTTCCTTAAAGCTTTAGCAAAAAAAAAAAAAGGGTGGGGGCAGAAAAAGGAAGACTTTTTTTTTTCTTCCAAATAAAATTAATAGTTATTAGTGATAAAAGCCTTTCTCCAGAAAAAGATCACTCCCTTTTAAAAGGGCAAATTTTTTTTTTTTTTTTTATGCGTTACGCGGGCCTCTCACTGCTGTGGCCTCCCCCGTCGCGGAGGACAGGCTCCGGACGCGCAGGCTCAGCGGCCATGGCTCACGGGCCCAGCCGCTCCGCGGCATGTGGGATCCTCCCAGACCGGGGCACGAACCCGTGTCCCCCGCATCGGCAGGCGGACTCTCAACCACTGCGCCACCAGGGAAGCCCTAAAAGGGCAAATTTTTAAATGTCAATGTCTAATAATACTAGTAAATGGCATCCTTATTTAATTTAGCTTGACCAGTTTTTTGAGTAGTGTTTTCTGTAAATGTACATGTATTAGAAAAATGCTTTGTTAGTTCAGAGCTTGTCTCCTTGTAGCTGTAACTAAGAGATCCCCAAATGGTTTTGAGATGTTTTCATAAATATGTACAGTTTATGAAAGCAGTACTTATTTACTGTTTAGTGTCATTTATATACAATATGTGGACATTGAGATTTTTGTATTATGTTTTGTTGACTCAGGAATCTAATTAAAATACTGCGTAATATATTAGCCTGAAAGAAAAACTGAATATGGTAGTTTCGTTCATATTAGGGTGTTTTTTTATGGCGGGATGGGGAGTTATTCTATAAGTTGCATTGAGTTCTGGGGTATCATTTGTTTAGAAAACCTTGAGAATTGGTTTCTTCTCAAGAAAGTGTGGAATACAGGAAAGACCAGCTTTTGGAGTGTGGTCAACCAAGATTTGACTATTGGCCCTGCCATTTTCTAGCAGTGGAATTCCAGGCAAATTATTTAATCTTTTTGAACAGAGTTCTTTATCTTCTTAAAGTGGGATAATAATTTCAACTTCATAGGGTTTGGAAATAATTAAATGAGATGGCAAAAAGTCAAAGCACTTATTTAATACAATACTGTACATTGTAGTCATTCAATAAGTGCTCCATTTATCAATGAAATTTTAATTCTTTTGCAATTCACCTGTGAAATGTTAGAATGATTTTCAACAGCTTTGAACATAGTTACGTTAATTTTTTTTTTGACTGGAGGAAGAAAATGATTGGGTGGGACCAGGACATTATAGATGCACATTACATAAAGCTTTATTATTAGGACACTGTAAAACTGTTATTGAAGGTTATTCAGAAATAACTTAGTACTCTAATTTACACAAGAAAATCTTTTATTGGTACAGTCCATTTAAAATTAAAATGTACTCTTTGAGAATTAGGTTTCAAAAATCAGGAACATTTAGGTTCTTTCACATAAACTATCATATAACTTTGAGATACTGTATGTTTTCTTTTGAATTTTAATTTAATTTTGGCTTCACATTTATAGACTTGAATATCTTAATCATTCTACTAGATATTGCACTCATTTATCTGATAATTAGATACCTAGCAATCTCAGTTATGTGGAACCTTGTATTTAAAAGAAGATGGCTTAAAAAAAAAAAAAAAAAAAAAAAAGAAGATGGCTTAAAGCCACCTTTATAATTGAATATGAAATGAAGAATAGTGGCTTCCTAATAATGCTTCCCTAGATTAGACATAGTGAAGAGCATGTAATGGAGGAGACCACTAGAAACTTTTACTTTGAAACAACTATTCTGAGGAAGGAGTTCCATTTTATTTTATCTTATTCACATCCTTTAATTATGTATATCACATGTAAATTATTCAATATGGAAAAAGAACAGTCAAGCAATGTATTTGAAGCAGTAATGGAAAATTCTTCTTCACCCCCAATCTCCCTTACCACCAGTTGCACTTTGATCTCATTTTCCTAATAGTCAACGCTATTAACAGAATAGCATGTGTCTGTCTACAGCTTACTCTGTGCTGTCATATCGCAGTGTTTGTTTCAACGTACATGGATTTATACATATTCTGCATCTTTTTTCCCAGTTATTATCTTGGTGATCTTTTTGATGTATTGTAAATCTACTTCAGTATATTTAACAGTTATTTGGTATTCCAAAGGATGATTATTCCACAGTTAACCATTCCTCTGCTAATGCTCTCCAGACAGTGATGCCAGGTACACATCTATAGTTGAACACATTGGATTTATTACTTTTTGCAGCAGAGGAGAATGCATACCATGCGGAACCATAGGGTATCTCAGAAGATGTTAGAAAGGACTTATTGTAGGATTGAGCTTATATTAGATGATTTGGGGGGAGGATTTAAGAGACGGGGGCTTTGCTCTGGATTGGATACTGTCAGGAAACTGGATAATTCCATGATGGATATCTTAATAAGTCTTATCCAGAAGGAGGGAAGAAGACTGGGCCAAGGCTCAAGCTGTGGTTAGTAATAGTGGCATGGATTAGGGTCCTGTTTGTAGCTTTGGCAATGTACATGTTTTATCTGTGTTCAGATACCATTACAGGGTGATGCTGTTTTTGTCTTGTTCTGTTATGGTGACAGAGGTCACACAGCGGTCTTGTCTGATGACAATGTTCTGTGAAGTTGTTTATATTCATCAGGAGAACATAGCTGTTAGTGTCACCAGCTCACAGCAAAACCAAGGCCTAGCTGATACTACCAGGCTAGCACTGGGATGCCAAGGGCTGCTATTTTCTTACTTACTGTTGATAAACAGCTAGGTTGTATCTTAGTTTTTATTGACACAGCTTTTCATTTTCATCGTTAAAATAAACATTCTCGTTATATGGATCTTAGTGTACATGTGCAAGTATTCTTATAATATAAATTCCTATAAGTGGAATTATATTAAATGGTATATAATGCATCATAAAATTTGATTTATAATCATTGCTGAAAGCCTATACTTATTTCTGTTCCCACCAACAGGGCACCTTAGCCAAGAATAGACATTAACAGTCTGAGATTTTTTTTTTCTGGCTAATAGAGATATCTTATTATTTTAATCATATATTTTTTTTACTAGTGAGTTTGAGCATTTTGCTCATTTTTTTTAAAGCAATAGTTTTCCTGTTCATATTCTTTTCCCATTAAAAAATTTTTAATAACCTTGTCTTTCTTGTTGAGTTTTAAGGGTACTTTATATGTTATAGATATTAATACTGCTTTATATTTGTGGCAAGTATTCCTCTCCCTACCTCCTATATGTCTTTTATTTACATAGGAAGGCTTTCTCCACCTTGAGATTATTAAAACATTATTAATCTTCTAGCACAGTTATTTTACTTTTCCCTTAAGGCATTTATTTTATTAATCTATCTGGAGTAAGGAATATTTTTGTGTAATTTTTTCCCTAGAGATCCCTAGTGTTCCACTATCATTTGTTGACCAGTCCATTTCCTTCACAGTAATTGGAAATACCACATCATGTTCTAAATGCCTACGTAGACATCAGCCTGCAGGAAAATTTCTCTTACTTGCCCTTCACTTAACTAACTGGGTTAACTGATATTCTCTATTCTCTTTGAATAACATACTGACTGAAGACCACGGTAAGCTTAATGTTTATTGCCAGTAGGCTACTCAGTACTATGCTGTTACAATTCTGTTTCTGTTAGTTGAGATTTACATCACTAATACCCAGATTTTGTCATTCTAAAAACTTTATGCCAGCTGTGTTTGTCGTTGCATTTTCATTATTTAATGCAATATTATGTAAATCAGTAAAATATGAGTACAGAAAGAAGGAAAGTTGCTGTTTTAAAGAAAATTGCATGCTTTAGAAAGAAACAGTGGGTCACTAAAAAACTTGAGGCTAATAAGGACATAGTTTACTTAAATTTTTTTAATATGTACATATATTGATCTAAACAGTTCTAGGAGTAGAGAATGAAATACATGAATCAAGGATTATTTTTGTACTGCAGGAAAACCTGTTAACTAAAAACTAAAACAACAATAAAAAATTAATTGAGGGCTTCCCTGGTGGCGCAGTGGTTAAGAATCTGCCTGCCAATGCAGGGGACACGGGTTCGAGCCCTGCTGCGGGAAGATAGCACATGCTGTGGAGCAACTAGGCCCGTGAGCCACAACTACTGAGCCTGCGCGTCTGGAACCTGTGCTCCACAACGGGAGAGGCCGTGATAGTGAGAGACCCGCGATGAAGAGTGGACCCCGCTTGCCACAACTAGAGAGAGCCCTCACACAGAAACGAAGACCCAGCACAGCCAAAACTAAATGAATTAATTAATTAAAAAAAAATTAATTGAATTGAATACAGTTTGGTGTATGAGAGGAAGTTTATTTTCTCAGTTGTAGCCCTTTTTATATATTTTCTTGTAAAACATTTTAATGATGTGTAATCCATCTTACAACTTTATATTGTAAGGACATATACATGATAAAAATGTGTCAACAAAAACCCAAGCTGTTAATAACATAATACAGCATTTTCATACCACAGGAATGTCCGTGTAGGCATTTAGAACATGATGCAGTATTTCCAATTAGTTAAAAATACTGATCATTAATTTTAAACTTAGAAGAATGAAGACTAGATTACTGCATTGTATTAGTTTTCTGCCATATTGCTATGTAACAACTTACTTCAGAGCTTAGTGACTTGAAACAAATGTTTGTCATCTCACAGTTTCAGTGAGAAATCAGAGTGGCTTAGCTGGGTGGTTCTGTTACAGGGTTTCTCAAGAGAATGTAGCCAAGGTGTCAGCCAAGACTGCAGTGATCTGAAGGCTTTACTAGGGCTAAAGTGTACACTCCCAAAATGAT
Organism: Phocoena phocoena; assembly: GCF_963924675.1. Taxonomy (NCBI): domain Eukaryota; kingdom Metazoa; phylum Chordata; class Mammalia; order Artiodactyla; family Phocoenidae; genus Phocoena; species Phocoena phocoena. Next base: position 53,195,812 of record NC_089235.1, on the reverse strand, counting down.
TCACTCACAGGGTGCTGGTTTTTGTCAGGAGCCCTCACTTCCTCCTCATGTGTGTCTGCCGTGTGCAATCCAAGAGAAAGCAAGATAGAAGATGTAAAGTCTTTTATGACCGAGTCCGAGACGTCACATACCGTCACTTTTATTTCTTCGAAGTGAGTCAGTGGGACAGCTCACACTGAAAGGCAGGGAAATTAGGCACCTACTCTTGAAGAGAGCGTAACCAGTGCACTGAAGATATTTATTCTGTGTGTGTATGGGTCACGGAGAGGGCGGGATTCATTTATAATGTTCGGCTTCTTTTTAGGACACTGCCTTAGGAAAACCACGAGAGGTGTTTCGGCTTCCTACAGATTTGATAGCATATGACAATCGCCTTTGCGCATCCATGCATTTCACATCTTCTACTTGGGTTACCTTGTCAGATGGAACTGGAAGATTGTATCTCATTGGAACGGGTGAACGTGGAAATAGTGCTTCTGAAAAATGGGAGGTGAGTTTTTTTTTTTCTTCTTTAGACTTAGCAAAGTCTGGAAAGTATATTCAAATTAGATCTTAATGGTTTTGAAATAACACTTTTTTAGGGATAGTTTACATGTGACCTCTTGACTTGTATAATATATAATGTTTTGGATATCTTTTTAAGTTAAATTATAAAATGTGTACCTTTTATGAAACTGATATATTAGCTATTCCTGTTTTGATCTGGGGTGCGTGCAGTTGTCAAGAATTGCATTTGCTTTTCAGCAAATACCTATTGAGTGTTTTATAAGTGTAAAGCAGTACACTAAGCAATGATGCTGCCATCTTCTTCTTCTTGAAGAGTTGGCCAGAAAATTGCATTGTCATGTCTTTTCTCCTCTACTCTTGTTTTATTTGCTGGTATGTTTAAGGGCCCAGCACACTGCTGCACCACTCTGCTAACTGTCTGGTATGTTTAAACGGGTCAAATAGTAACTATACCAGAGTATTCCCAACTTAGAAAAATATACTGTAGAATAAATAACTATAGTTACGTACCAGTCTCCAAGATGTCATTTTTACTTCAGTTTTTTAAAAACAATGTAACAGACTTAAATCTGAGGGGCAGGTGTTAGGATTTTAATAGTAATAAATATGGAATTATTTTCTCTAGAGCCACAGTTTTTGAAGGTAGAGAAGAATGACACTGAGTTGTGCTAATAAGTACAATGTGATATTGCCACTGTCTAAATCTCAGCAGGTGGCCTTTCGTTCTGGGTAGCTAAAGCGATATGAATTTAATATTTTACATCTTATAAAATATTTTTATCAGACCAATAGATGCCTACAAAGACCAGGCTTTAATTATTTGAGAAAAACCAAGAAGGCCTTAGTGGTTTACCTTTCTTACTAAGTTATACCAAATGCTATACTTCCAAATTGTAGTATGTTCAAAAAACTAAACAAAAAACACAGTAAATTATCAGAACAACAATAGCCTGTTTATAGGGGGCCTTTGTAGTCACAGTTTCAAATAGTTATTGGACATTGTGACATTTTCTGTTCTGGCCTCCAGTAATAACTTTTTTTTTTTTTTTTTTTTTCCTTGCTGAGGCAATGTGGTATATAGCACAGCTACCTGAAATAGTTGGAAGGAATTTGGAGAATGATGGGCAGGAGAGATATGAATGAGAATTTATCTGTTATCAAGCCGTGTGGATTCTGTTGGTTTTCAGTAGTAAGAAACACACTGACCTTGTTCACCTTCAGATTAAAAATAACACCACATATTCCACCAGAAGGAAATTCATATGGGTTTATATTTCATTTGGTTTTTGCTGTGTATATCTCTTTGGCACATATTAGGCCTTCAATAATATTTTGTAAATGAATTCAAAATTTAAATTCACTCCACATCCTCTTCAGTATTTGTACTATCATAATGAAATCAACACTCTCTGGGGAGGTGGGGGGAGTGGGAAAGGGATGGGGCTTGGGCATTACTGAGGTGGGAGGAATACTGAGGGATATTGGTCGCTTTGAGAGAAATAACTCAGTAGAGTTTCGAGACTTTGGGGGAATTCGTGTAAGAGAGGAGGCTAAAAGTGAGCATGACGGGGGCATGGTAGGGCCTAAGGGGGCCAAGCAGGCGTGGTGGTGATGACTCAAATGTAGAAAGAGAAATAAAAGAAGGCAAGGAAGACTGCCTGTTTCCAAATGTGTGGCCTCTAATGTGATGGGGGTGCTATATATCAACAATATCACAGTTGATTTGCTAGGTTTGTTCAGAAGACTGGAAACTTCAGCCTAAGAATTTTTAAGGGTCCAGACATCTACTCCTCTGGTCTCATGAGAGAGAAAGAAGAGAAGGAAATAGTAAACTGGCTACTTGTGCTTGGTAGAACTTTCAATTTTTTCTCCCTGTGGTTTATTTCTTCTTTTCCCCCAAACAAAAGCAGAACCCAGTCAACCAACTATAAAAAACCATGTCTGTCATCTCTGTTTTGAGTATTTGAGGTGTTTTTGGTTTTTTATCCCTGCTTATGGAAGACTTTAGAATGGATTTCAAAGCTCTACTATTCGAATAATTTTGGCAGAGTTGCTCAAACACAAAGAGAAAATGATGACATTAAAGCACACTTTTTTTAAAATTTTCTTTTACTTTTTTTTTTGCGGTACGCGGGCCTCTCACTGCTGTGGCCTCTCCTGTTGCAGAGCACAGGCTCCGGACGTGCAGGCCCAGTGGCCATGGCTCATGGGCCCAGCCGCTCCGCAGCACGTGAGATCCTCCCGGACCAGGGCACGAGCCCGTGTCCCCTGCATCGGCAGGCGGACTCTCAACCACTGCACCACCAGGGAAGCCCTTCTTTTATTTTTTTATTGAAGTATAGTTAACTTACAATGTTTTGTTAGTTTCTGGTATACAGCAAAGTGATTCAGTTTTACATATATATATTCTTTTTCATATTCTTTTCCATTATAGTTTATTACAAGATACTGAATATGTTCCCTATGCTATACAGTAGGATCTTGTTGTTTATCTGTTTTATATATAGTTGTTTGAATCTGCTAATCCCAAACTCCTAATTTATCCCTCTTCCCCTTTGGTAGCCGAAAGTTTGTTTTCTGTGTCTGAGTCTGTTTCTGTTTTGTAAGTAAGTTCATCTGTATCATATTTTAGATTCCACATATAAGTGATGTCATATGGTATTTGTCTGACTTACTTCACTTAGTATGATATTCTCTAGGTCCATCCATGTTGCTGCAGATGGCATTATTTCATTCTTTTTTATGGCTGAGTAGTATTCCATTGTAGGTATGCCACATCTTCTTTATCCATTCATCTGTCAATAGACATTTAGATTGCTTCCATGTCTTGGCTATTGTAAATAGTGCTGCTGTGAACATTGGGGTAAAGCACATTTTTCTTTATAAGGCTTTCAGGTAGGAGCTGATATGAGGGGATTCCAGATAATGGGTTTAAAAAGAATAAAAAAGCTAATTTTTGTCTCAGATTAGTATTCAGCTATTTATTTTTTCATTTATTTGAAAAGCTTGTTTAGAAATTAGTCTTAAAACCTCTCCTATTTGGTATTTAATAAAAACATAATAGTCTTTTAGATTATGTGTTTGTCTTATAAAAAGAATTTGATAAGATTTTGTGTGTCTTTGCATAATGCTTTGATTCACTTTTTAAAAAGGAGCTTCAGTATTTAAATAGAGTTGGTGGAATTATACCTTTTAAATGTAAGTGGGCTCTTTTGTTTTTGAAGAACAAGAAAGTTTTTGTGATTTGTTCTCTAATTCCTTTGACTCTTACCTTTGTAAATTTCCAGAAAACAAAGACAAACAAACCAAACCAAAAACAAAAGGAAAAAAAGCATGCACACACCCACTCACAAATACTCACGAACTGTATTCAGAAACTAAGAGGAAGAAAGCAGAAATAAATCAGAGATGAGACAGGGGAAGAGATGCAGTAATGCATGTTGACTTGCTCATGTCCTGTACAGAACATTCTTTAAACTTGACAATTCTTTTCTAGAAGATTGCTTTTAATTCCCTTTCTCCTTTAGATGCTGTTTGGATGCCCTGTTGTTTTCTTTGTTTTTAAGCCAAGAGTACTGATCAGTTTTTTCTGTTAAACAATTAGATATTTTCCAAAAGTTCTTTCTTCAAGCAATATGATTTAAACTTGTAAGCTTTATTTAAGGGCTTTTTTCATTTTTGTATCCTTGTAGTAAATATGGATAGTATCCGAATTATTTGTTGGATTGTCAGAATTCTGTATATTTCCTCTGTGCCGTATACATTCATCTAATACATTTTTGTGAGTGTCATCTTTTTTCTTTTTTGTAGATTATATTTAATGAAGAGCTTGGAAATCCTTTTATCATAATTCACAGTATCTCATTGCTGAAAGCTGAAGAACATTCGATAGCTACCCTGCTTCTTCGAATAGAGAAAGAGGAATTGGATATGAAAGGAAGTGGTTTCTATGTTTCCTTGGAGTGGGTCACTATTAATAAGAAAAGTAAAGGTAAAACAACAAAAATCTGATCTCTCTGTAGTGGTTGCCGTAATTTAGTAGGTTTTGAAATGCAAAGAAGTTCCTGTAAATGCTATTTGCTTTTTCTTAGGCACTGTGTTATGATTCTGGTACCTGCCACCCGGTGGAATGAATATTTATACATAGTTTCTCCTTAGGTGTGGATTATAAAAAAATAATAATGTGTTTCCATAGTCAGATGTGCCTTTTTGTGTAAAAGGAGACACTATTACATAATTTTGGAATAATTTAAGTGTATATTTTTAATATATACAAAAGTGTATGTTAGTATGTATACACACACACACACACACACACACAGACACAGACACAGACACAAGATTTGTTCTTCGAAATATTTAATGTAATTTGTTTTTTCTTTCCAGTGTTGTAGTTTTATCTCTGGAGGAACACAGTAACTGAAAACTTTAGATTACGTGTTAGAAAGTGTCTGTAAAGGGCTGGATGGTAACCATTTGACTTATATCATAACTACTCAACTATGATGTGTGGTGCAAGAGCAGCCATAGATGAATGCATAAATGAATGAGTAAGGCTGTATTCTGGTGTTTATGGACACTGACATTTGAATTTTATATAATTTTTACATGTATTTAAATATTCTTTTGATTTTTTGTGATTTAAAAATATAAAATTCATTCTTTGGCTCACAGCTTTCTTTTCTTAATATCTCAGTTCCTCTTGTCCCTGAATTACTAACATAATTGTGTTACTTTTTATTTTCCCTGAACATTACAGAGCAGTGTTATATTTCTAAACTCTTTTGAGTGGAACATTTGATAAGTTATATTTTATGGTCAGGTAAGTTTGAAAATATGGGCATACGATATCTCCATTTCACATTAAGCATATTCAAGTTTCTAAAAATTTTGAGTAGAAAAAATTTAATTTTGTCCCAGCATTTCCCAACTCATTTAGCCATGGAATAATTCACTTGAGACCTACTGTTTTCTGTCCCACACATGTTGGGAAAAACCATCCAGTAAAATATACAGTGTCTAAGTTTGGGTCTTTAGAGGAAGCTAGGACTCTTTGCTGTGCATGTACCTGTGGAGGAAAAATAGTTTTTATTTCATTCATGAAATGAAAAGTCTATTCCTAAATATGTATGAAGTGAATGTGTGAATGTAGGTGAGGATTTAGAGAAAAAACACTGACAGATGTTTTAGAACAAATTGTATTATTATGTATGTATATGTGTTACTATGTGTAACTCATGACATTGAGTTATGATTTTTGACTGTTCATTATGAAGCTTACAAGCACTACCCACTGTAATAAAAATTTGTTACCCACAGTAACAATATAAATAAAGGTACGGACTCAACTGAAATGTTTGGGTACTTTTTAAAGCAAAAAACAAAGACAAAAACCCCTTATTTTCATAGAATAAGTTCAGTTAATTTACCAGAAACTCAGAATACAGTTAATTGTTTATATCTTAAAAATTCCAAGTACAGTTATTTATATTTGGTTATAGTAGGCAGATAGATCTATATCTGAATGTGTATAAAAATCATTTCTGCCATAAACATTTCATTTAAAAAAAAACCCTTATCAGTAGCTAGAATGGGAAGAAAATAGTCCACACCACACTTTTTCTGGTATCATCAGTTTGTAGCTTTTTTCAGAAGACACTTATCATATACTGGCTGAGAAAGTAGACAGGCTGTAGTCAAGGAACGGGTAGTTTTTTTCAGAGGTTGATGTTTCAGGTAAGGCAGTCACTTTTATGATTTAGAGCACTGCTCTCCAATAGAAATTTTTCCAAAATGGATGTGTTTATATGTGAGCCACTCAGTGTGATAGCAGGTAGCCATGTGTGGCTTTTGAGCACTTGAAGTGTGGCTAGTGTGACTGAGGCATTGAATTTCAAATTTTACTTAATTTTAATTAAATAGCTACTCTGGCCAGTGGCTACCACTTGGACACCACAATGTAGAACAAATTTCATCAGACCCAGTATTTTTTTTTTTAACATCTTTATTGGAGTATAATTGTTTTACAATGGTGTGTTAATTTCTGCTTTATATCAAAGTGAATCAGCTATACATATACATATATCCCCATATCTCCTCCCTCTTGCATCTCCCTCCCACCCTCTAGGTGGTCACAAAACACCAAGCTGATCTCCCTGTGCTACACGGCTGCTTCCCACTAGCTATCGGTTTTACATTTGGTATTATATATATGTCCATGCCACTCTCTAACTTCATCCCAGCTTACCCTTCGCCCTCCCCATGTCCTCAAGTCCAGTCTCTATGTCTGCATCTATTCCTGTCCTGCCCCTAGGTTCATGAGAACCATTTACTTTTTATTCCATATATATGTGTTAGCATACAATATTTTTCTCTTTCTGACTTACTTCACTCGGTATGACAGACTTTAGGTCCATCGACCTCACTACAAATAACTCAGTTTCGTTTCTTTTTATGGCTGAGTAATAGTCCATTGTATATATGTGCCACACCTTCTTTATCCATTCATCTGTCAGTGGACACTTAGGTTGCTTCCATGTCCTGGCTGTTGTAAACAGAGCTGCAGTGAACATTGTGGTACATGCCTCTTTTTGAATTATGGTTTTCTCAGGGTATATGCCCAGTAGTGGGATTGCTGGGTCGTATGGTAGTTCTATTTTTAGTTTTTTAAGGGACCTCCATACTGTTCTCCATTACAGTCCCACCAGCAGTGCAAGAGGGTTCCCTTTTCTCTACACCCTCTCCAGCATTTATTGTTTGTAGATTTTTTGATGATGGCCATTCTGACTGGTGTGAGGTGATACCTCATTGTAGCTTTGATTTGCATTTCTCTAATGATTAGTGATGTTGAGCATCCTTTCATATGTTTGTTGGCAGTCTGTATATCTTCTTTGGAAAAATGTCTGTTTAGGTCTTCTGCCCATTTTTTGATTGGGTTGTTTGTTTTTTTAATATTGAGCTGCATGAGCTGGTAAATTTTGGAGATTAATCCTTTGTCAGTTGTTTCATTAGCAAATATTTTCTCCCATTCTGAGGGTTGTCTTTTCATCTTGTTGATGGTTTCCTTTGCTGTGCAAAAGCTTTTAAGTTTCATTAGGTCCCATTTGTTTATTTTTGTTTTTATTTCCATTTCTCTAGGAGGTGCAGACCCAGTATTTTAAAATAGGGATTTATTTACAGAATATTAGGTTGTAAATTTTTTTATCCGTTTTATAAAAGGTACCTAATAGTGTGCTTTTTAATAGTACATTTAAAATATTTAGTTTAAATTAGAATTAATATACAAATATATTCAAATATTTTTATTATATAGTTTTTTATTTGTAATTTTTTTGTTCTAAAATGCTTTATTTTCTTACAGATAAAAAAAAATATGAAATTACTAAGCGTAATATTCTCCGTGGAAAGTCAGTGCCCCATTATGCCGCTATTGAGCCCAATGGGAATGGTCTAATGATTGTCTCTTACAAGTCCTTTACATTTGTTCAAGTTGGTCAAAATCTTGAAGAAAGTAAGGATGAAGACATGTCAGAGAAAATCAAAGGTAATTTTACTTCGAATATCCATAGAGCTCCTGTGTAAAATATATCTGATTTGTCCTCCCAGCTAGGTTATGAGTTTTACCAGGTCAAGATAGGTGCTTAATTTTTCTTTATTTTCCTTTATATTTCCCAGAATGGTCTTTTATAAAATATACCACCTAAGTAGTGTGAACTGTTCAATTTAATACTTTTGTAATTACCAAAAATGTTTTTAAAACCTATATATTATCTTACCTGATTAGATATTTAATAAATACTTATTGAATGAATAAACAAATACTAATGTCTACTTGTTGTTGGTGTTTGAAAATCCAGCATATTAGTATTGTCAATAATAATTTTTAAAAATAAGCTAACCTCTGTTCATTATAGGTGTCCTAATTACATGTTCTTATCTTTCATACTAAACTGAAAGAAGGTTCCTTGGGGGTAGAATCACTAAGTTTTCTCAGTGTTGCATTCATTCATGAATGCATGAGTGAATGAATGAAGGTAATGTTTTAGAATGAAAAGAGTAAAAAGGTCTTTCAGGAGAAATTTATATTTGTATACAAAGAGTACATATTCTTTAAAAGTATTCCAGAGAACATTTTTCTATAATCATTACTGTTTATATTTCTGGTATTTATAGCCAGGGACTAGTATATTTTACTTAACAGAGATTTTCACAATATTTAACAATTATATATATTACTCTTTGAATCTACCCTTTTTATTACTTTAACAACTTAATTATTTAAAATAAAAATTAGTTTCACTATTTTTATAAGTATATTTTTATATATTTTTATAGCTTAAAAAATGAATCCTTCGAAAAGTATTTAAAAATACTTTTCAAGCACTTAATTTATATGTTATATAATATTTGAATATGAAATAAATATTTGAAAAATACTTTCTCCAGGTTTGTAAACATGTACAACTCCAATTATAAGGGTTGTGCTTGGTAGCGTTTTATTTAGCGTCTTGTGATGTTTTTATGTGAGATGCCTTTCTGAATAAATTCTACTATTTTGTCTTAATTATAATGTTAAACTCTCCTAAAGTCTAGCCAGAGCAGCTATCCATATCTCTAGACCACATGCGCTTTAGAACTCCTTTGGTGAGCGATTGTGGAAGAATGAAAGACTGCCTTAATCCTTAGAACCAGTCTGCCTAGTAGCTAGGACCATGTGGTTCCAAGACAGATTTGCAGGCTAGTTGGGACACATCATGTGTTTAAATCACTAGCCACTAGTCCAGTGTTTCTTTTGTTGACATCTCACACTATATTTTGCATTCCTCCTGAATTCGTTTTTCCCTTTTAGTGTAAACCACAAGTCCCTTCCATTTTTCTGTTGCCTTTCTAATAAATAGCCCTTTCTTGTACCCACTTTCTCTTGGGAAATTTCTTCTGTATTTATTTTATCATTGGACTTTCACAATAAGAAAGGAAAATTGTTCTAATTTTTAAAAATTATGCATAGTTTGTTAATTAGTATGCTTTCTTTTAAGCACTCTTTTGAGTATGTATACCGGTTTCATTTTCTATAAACTTCAAGAAGACTGATATTATCTATTACCTATTTGGTATTGTCATGATATTATAAATAATGATATTTTCTTTGAAGACCTAATACAGTCTATAGAGGTATAGAAAGGTACTCAAAGCAACCAATAATGGAAAAAATTATTTAGGTGTTTGTATAGTTTTGATGGAGAGGGGAGTAAGAAAATTCTGGCTTTCTCTTTAGTCTATGTCCATGGCCTTAATTTATACTAAAAGCTCATGTGATTTTGCAGGTTCCTCCCATCCCCATATCTGGCAGAAATGATATATTGCCTGATTATTATGTATAAACTGCCTTGTTAATGTTTGTGGGAGACGAGGGATGAGTAAAACATTTCTTAGAGAGCTTATAGTATGTCTTTTAAGCTATATTTCAAGCTTTTTCAGTAAGTTTTTATTAAAAGTACTTCTAAAGGCAAAAGATAGAGGATCTGAGACTTAAAGGAATGCGATGCAAGTTAGATATTACCCCGAAGTAACAATTTTATCCTAAAAATTCATGCTTTTTTTTTTTTTTTCCGGTACGTGGGCCTCTCACTGTTGTGGCCTTTCCCCTTGCGGAGCACAGGCTCCGGACACACAGGCTCAGCGGTCATGGCTCACAGGCCTAGCCGCTCGGCGGCACGTGGGGTCTTCCCGGACCGGGGCATGAACCTGTGTCCCCTGCATTGGCAGGGGGACTCTCAACCACTGCACCACCAGGGAAGCCCCCCATGCATTTTTTAAAAATTTATTTTATTTTTGGCTGCGTTGGGTCTTCTGTTGCTGCGTGTGGGTTTTTCTCTAGTTGTGGCGAGCAGGGGCCTCTTGTCTTTGCGGTGTGCGGGCTTCTCATTGCGGTGCTTTCTCCTGTTGCAGAGCATGGGCTCCAGGCACGTGAGCTTCAGCAGTTGTGGCTCGCAGGCCTCCAGAGTGCAGGCTCTGCAGTTGCGGTGCCTGGGCCCAGTTGCTCTGCAGCATGGGGGATCCTCCCAGACCAGGGCTCAAACTTGTGTCCCCTGCATTGGCAGGCAGATTCTTAACTGCTGCACCACCAGGGAAGCCCGCATGTTTTATATTTATTTCTATATTATCATATTTGTTAAAAGAAAAATTTTAATATCAGATAAAAGTGACCCTTCCAGGAGACACACCATGCTTATGCTATATCTTTCAGAATATCAAGTACCCCCCCAGGTTTTAACATAAAACCACACAAAAATAAAAAGAATAATAACCCACATTTAGTGAGAGTTTATAATATATTTAGCTAACAGAATTGATATTAAATGTTTTACATGCATTAACTCATTTAAATGTCACCAGTCAGTCCTAAGAGGTGTGTAATATTCTGTTACACTGTTTTACAGATTAGAAAAATGAGGATTAGAGGTATAGTTGTGTATCAGAATTATTAAATGGTTGAACCAGGATTCAGACCATGGACTAGCCAACTCTGGAGCACTAGTTCCTAACAGCCCTGTTATATTCCTTTCTGATGAGTGGATAGACAGATTAATGTTTATGGATGCCATTAAGCAAATATTTATTCATTTTGCATTTAAGCCCTATTTTCCTACTTCCATGGTGATAGTATGATGGGTCTCAAAGTCTCTTTAGTAGATAGCTTTTTATGAGACAAGCTGAGGAGTTAAGAGAAGGTGATGAAGGGAGGATTCTTTTATTGGGAACTTAGACAAAATATACTGACAGCCCTTGAATTTGCTATGAAATTGCTTTCATGTTGTGAATGAGGTAGAATAGCCAATACCTTTATAAGGAAAATATCTTTTATTTTTGTGTGGACATGTATCCCACCAAATAACAGTAGTCTCCTGTATCACAGAGTTACTATATTGCTCCAACATTGGCAAATCAAGGCTGTGGTGAAAGTTTCAGACAGGAGTTTTATGACATATTTGGTATTCTTTTGAACTCGGAATCCACTATGTGTGTGTGTGTGTGTGTGCGTGCGTGCCTGCGTGCGTGTGTATAAGAGGAAGAGGGAGAAGTAGGGAAGTAGGGATACTGAGAGGCAGGGAGAGAAGGAATGGGGATGAAAGAGTTGCTATGATTTGTACTTTATGAATGTGTATCTCTTGGAGCATGAGGTAATCCTGGAACAGGAAAATGTCAAGTAAATTGCTACAACTCTTTAAGTGAAAATTCCCCATGGACATCTCTCTGTTTGTTCATAATTATTTTTTTGTGAGACGATCACTAGAAAATATGCTAAGATAGGTTTTCTTTTGTATGACCTAGTCTCAGCTTTTTAATTACATAATGCATTTTTCTTTTCCTAAAAGAACCTCTGTATTACTGGCAACAGACTGAAGATGATTTGACAGTAACAATATCGCTTCCAGAAGACTGTACTAAGGAAGACATTCAAATACAGTTTTTGCCTGATCATGTCAACGTTGTGCTGAAGGGTCAGAGGTTTTTGGAAGGAAATCTCTATTCATCTATTGATCATGAAAGCAGTACATGGATAATTAAAGAAAATAATAGGTATTTTTATAGTTTTATTTATATTTAAAATTTTATTTTTTATTATTTCACTTTTTCCTTGTTTTCTTTTTATACTTTTTGCAGTGGTTACATCATAGGGGAATACTACAATAGGTCCATCATTATTGCTGATTATTTTTAAGATAGATTAAAAATGGAATTACTGTAGTTAAGATTAAAGATACTATTATTGTTTACATTATACTGCGTGCTTTTCATTACCAGCTCTGGATACAATAATAATAATAACAGAAACAATAATAATAATAAATAGGTGAAAGTGGTCATTTATTTAAATTTGTGCTTTTTAAACTTTTTGATAGAAATAATTTTTTTCTATTAACTTTAATTTGCTAATTAGTGGAATGCTACTCTGCAATATGAACCTCAAAAACATTACGTGGACTGAAAGAAGCCAGAGACAAAAAGTATGCCCTGTGCAATTCCACATAAGTGAAGTTCTAGAACTGGCAGAACTAATCTATGGTGATACAAATCAGAACCGTGGTTACCTCTAGGGTGCAGGAGGATTGGCTGGAAAAATGCACAAGGGAACTTCCTGGATGTTTCACTATCTTTATTGGGTTATACGGGCGTATGCATTTGTCAAACAATGAATTCTACACTTAAAATCCATGAATTTCATCTATAAATTACACCTCAGTAAAAAGAATATGTAAATAAAAGGTAAACAAAGGTTGTGTCTTGTAAGACTCTAATCCTCTGTCCCAACTACCGTTCCTCTTTGTAAATCTATTGTTCCAGATACTTCATTCCCTAATCATTTGGATTAATAAAATTAGTCTCTTTCATTTTAGATCAAGTCTTAGTAATTATTGAATTCAGTGATGGTTAATGAATGGTATTAGGCACTTAATTTTTAAAATGGTCAAATTTTGTCAGAAGTGGGTTAAAATTAGATATTTTTATTAAATATAATTCTTGGTTAGTGGTATTTTACCCATCCATGTGAGTCTTGATGTGACTCTGAATTCTGCTAGTCTAAGAAATATATATCTAGTTCAAAATTGTTTTTAAATTAAGCAGATACCCTGAAATCATTTTATTAATGGAGAAATTTGGTGACTTCATTATACTTTTTAATGTATTATTTTAAAAACTCAATATCTGAGAGTTTCTTTCAAAAATATTTTATATTTCCATATATTCTATTTAAACATATCTTACTAGTGTGTGTGAGAGATGAGGATAGCATTTTTAAATTGGCAAACCAGCTGGAACATACTGCTAAATATAAGTCATCAAGCAGGAACCCAGCCAAGGTTTAGGAGAAGAGCTGGACCTTATGCAAATAGTTTCGGCATTTAACACATGAATATAGACCAGCGTTCTTTTTTCATTAAATTTGAGGTGCTTGATTACTATTTTATGTTACAAAAGATAATTACAGTGCTGTGTTGGTGGTATCATTGGTTTAAAAACACATGATTTTTTGGTACTTGATTATATTTTTCATCTCATTTTCAGTAGTTAATGTTCCTTGTAGTTTTGGAAGGATTTGTTAACTAATCTGTAGTTTATTATGTATGGGGCTGTGTGTTCCTTTTTGCTTGGATGATAGGATGTGATTCTAGTTTTAAAATGTAGAAATGCATTTGTGCTAAAAGAGTAACATTGACTAGATATGCCAATTTAATGATGGTTCATAAATTCTTTATAACTAAAACTGTACGAATTCTAACTTCTTTAGCTAGCAACTAAGAACAGTATTTATGCATTCTGGTCACTAGGTACAAGTTCTTTAATAGTTATTTACATATATTTTTTCAGAGAGGCAGAATAGTGCAGTAGTGAAGAACATGGACTTGGAGCCAGACTGCTTTACTAGCTTGTGACCTTGGCAAGTTACTTAACCTCTCAGTGCTTTCTTTTCTTACTTGTAAAATGGAGATGATAATAGTGCTTACTTTATTTGTTTGTGGTGAGCAGTAAATGAGTTAAAACATGTAAAGTGCTTAAGATAGCACCTAGCTTACGGTAAGCATTAGGTAAGTATAAGCTGCTGTCATTATTTTTATTATCATCATTATCACCATTATCATCATCATTCAAGATTAGCTTTCTCCTTAGAAAATGTAACTAAATCTGGGCATTATTGACCATGGTGGTAGTTTTTAATGCTAATGATAGGAACTCATTACATAAGAAAGATATTATTTTGTATAGTCTCTTAAAATACAAGAAGTTTTAGAAAATTTTAAAGTACTGTAATTAATTCATGAGGTAGTGATAATAGCCTTGAAAAAGAATATCTGATAAGTTTGCATGTTCTATTTGATAATTACGATAATAGTTACTATCGTGTTCTTGCAATTGTTTCCTTGCAATTGTGTTCCAGGGCATGGGTTAGTATGGCCCACGTGTACCAGAAATGGCACATGGAAAAGGTTGCTTTGCTGTGAAACAGCTACCACCAACATCACTTTTCTCTGTATTATAGCAACAGCCAGCTTACCTGGATTTCCTTTCCTATTCAAGAGGCACGTGGGCAACTCCCTATCCCATGTCCACAGTCTGCCCTGACTCAGCTCTCTCTCCCTTTTCTGCTGCATCAGTCCTTAATCTTAGTGTTCCCCGATGGGTCCTTCTTTATTGATTTAACTAACCTTCCTGATATTTAGGTTAATAATATATTATGGCTACTAGTTTGTGATAATGAAAGTAATTGTTGGCTCCACACAACAAAGAGGTACCTTTAGTTATAGGCCCTTTCCAGTTAACTTTATGTGCCCCCCCGACCATTCCCCAGTGAAATAGCTCATAGATTCATGCTGCTTGCATTTTTCTATTACTGAAGATTGGTAACACACAGCACACCTGAACTGCAGCAGTACTTTCTGAGTGGTGTTACTCTTCACAGTCACTCCAGTGGTGCCTTCTTGTCTATTAAATCTATATTGTTTACCCTTGGATGATAGGTTTTCCATCATATGCAGAATGAAAATGAACATGATTTTTGGTAAAACATCCTCTGGACATCAGAGGGGTAATTTCTGTGGAAGATTCTTCTGTTTGGTATTGGCTGTATAACTTGTATAGTTGCTTAATGTAACATTACTTTTCTCATCTTAAACTTCTAGCTTGGAGATTTCCTTGATTAAGAAGAATGAAGGACTGACATGGCCAGAGCTAGTGGTCGGTGATAAACAGGGGGAATTTATTAGAGACTCAGCCCAATGTGCTGCAATAGCTGAACGTTTGATGCATTTGACCTCTGATGAACTGGTAAGCAATTGCAATAGCAGTGTGACTTCCCAAGGATCCAGAAGTATGTTATGTGAGGATTATACCATGTTTTTCAAACATTATTTTGCTTTTCCTAATGTAAGAGACAGATTAGGTATCACTGACTAGTGTTTGAATATGGCTTAAATTTCTAATATATATTCCTTATACTGTGTGAATATATATATGTGTGTGGGCATGTTGTACATATAGGGTGGGTGTGCATGTATGGTTGTATGTATATATGTATCTCTCGCTCTCTCAATATATGTACAGAGAGAAAAAAAGAGATATATAGTTGACACTTGAACAATGCAGTGGTTAGGGGACCAACCGTTGTGCACTCAAAAATCCAAGTATAACTTTACAGTTGGTCCTCTGTATCTCCTGCTCACATCCTCAGATTCAACCAGTTGGATATTATATATTTCTGTAGTATGTATTTTAAGTGGACCTTTCCAGTTCAGACCCATGTTGTTCAAGTGTCAACTCCATCTCTGTGTATATCTGTATTCTCTTTTAGAAGAATTGACTGACCAAAGCTGACAGGGACAAAAATTATGATTTTACCCCCTACCTTGCTAATAATCTACGTGTAGTCATTGAAATTTTCTGGGTGCTCTTAGAATATCACAAGGGGTGTTTGTGTGTGTGTGTGTGTGTGTGTATACATATAAAACATACAACTGTGAGATTTTTGTTGAGTATGTTCCTACTCCGATAACATTTAAGATAATGTTAAGAATTTGAACAAATTCAGCAATACACTAGAACTTCAGTTATGTTCCTTTACCAAAACATATCAGCAAATTTAAAATGTCTGATTTATTGCCATCTGGAATTATAGCAATGAGGAAGATTATATAAAGAAGTATTTATACTGTGGGGTTAGTTGCATCCTAAGGTAGAAAGGAAAGATTAGAATATTGAAGGTAAATGTCTCTGACCAAAGAAAACATGACCAAAATGGAGAAACCAAGTTTCACATTTTCTAGCATAATGGAAAATTTCAAGAATCACTGGAATTCATATGTATGACTATAGAACTTTGATTTCATAGCCCTCTTGTTACAAGCCATGCAGACTGCCTTGCTCTGTGTTCATTCAATATTCAGCAAGTATTTATTGTGATAGGGCTCTGGGGATAATTATAGTGATAGTAGTGGGGGTTTGTTTTGAGATTGTAGATAATTGCTACTAACTGTCTTTTAAACTTGATGATTTCAAATGAATATTCATATATATGAGTAACTTATTTATGCCTAAACACTAGTGTGTTTGTTACTTTTAAAATAAAAAACAGAATCTTGTCATCTCTAACTGAAGGCAGTTTTGTGTTTTTCAAATCTTTATTCTTTTTCTTGCCTTACTGCCTTGATTGGAACCTCTAATCCACTGTAAAATAGGAATGGTGAATAGTGAAAGCAGATATTCTTGCTTTATTCATGATCTTGGGGAGAAGACTGAATTTTCACTATTAAGTATGATGGATTCTTTTTATCACTTTGAGGAAATTTCTTCTATTCCTAGTATGCTAAGAGTATTTATCATGATGGTCATGATGTATTATTATTCTTTTTTACATATCACTGGTTTGGTTTACTAATATGTTATTGAAGAGTTTTACATTTATGTTTGTGAGGAATATTGGGGCCTATGGTTATTGTTTTGTTTTGTCTTTTTACTGTCTTTATCTACTTTTGGTATCTGGGTAATGCTGAGTTCATAAAATGAGTAGCGAAGTGTTGCTATCTTCTATTTCTGGAAGAGATTGTGTAGACTTGGCATTATATGTTCTTTAATGTTTAATAGACGTTGCCAGTGAAACTATCTGGACAGGAGTTTTCTTTTTTGAAGGTTTTAAACCATGAATTTAATTTCTTTAATAGTTATAGGATTATTTGGGGCATCTATTTCTATTCACTTTATTTTTCCTTTTTTTTCAGTTTCCAATTTCATTCATTTCTGTTATTACATTTATTTCTCTCTTTTGCTTGCTTTAGATTTATTTTGCTCTTTTTTGAAGGTGAAAGCTTAGATGATTGATTTTTGACCTTTCTCCTTTTCTAATGAAAGCATGTAATGCTATACACTTCCTTTAAATACTACATTAGCTGCATCCCCAACATTTTCAGCCTGTTTTCTTAATCCCGTTACTGATTGATTTGATTTGATGCTGGATTTCAGTTTTTTGCATGGCTGGTTTATTCTTTGTTTGTTCTTAGTCCTAGGGCGGAACTTTTCATGAATCTCAACTGAAAGTCTGGAATGTTTACCAGGGTTTCTCCTCCTGTGTGGGCCCTGATCTCTAATTTTTGTCTCCCAAGCACCTTGATAATTATCAAAACTCAGCTTTTTAGCCCCTTATCCTCTGCTTTCCACTTGTCTTTTTCAGCTCAGCTTGAAATAACAGATAACTCTAGGAAAGCAGCACAGTCCTGGGTTCTCCTTGCTATTCCCTTTTCTCTATAATCTTGTCCTGTTAAATACTGGCTGCTTTGATAGTCCTTAGCTTTTAATTTTTGCCCTCCCATCTCTAACATATGGGTAACTGAAAGGAGAAGGGAGGGAGGAGTGGGGAGGGTGCTTTCTTTTCTGCTGGATGTATGTATCTTCTTGAGACACTGTGACAAAATGGCCCCAGCTAATTGCTGGAATTACCTTCTCAGCCAGCCACTGCAACCAGAATTGTTTCATTGGTACTTAGAAAGGAGAAGACAGCTACAGCTAGCTGGGTGCTTTCTTTTCTGCTGGATGTGTATATCTTCTTGAGATAGTGTGCCAAAATGGCCCCAGCTAATTGCTGGAATTACCTTCTCAGCCAGGCACTGCAACCAGAATTGTTTCCATTGATACTTAGAAAGGAGAAGACAACCACAGCTAGCTGGCTCCATATCCCAGCTGGAAAATGGACAGATTTGATAATGTCTGTAACTTCCAGACATTTAGTTTCACAGACTCTCTGGTCCTTTCATTAGGTTCTCAGTAACATGACTGCATTTTGGCAAACTAGTTGTGTGGACATTTTATCAGTTGTTATAGAATTGTATTTCTGTTATATGCATGTGAATGTATAACTTATCTTTTAAGTGATCCTTTTTTACTCTTTGAGGGATATAAGACCAAACAGTGATTTTTGTATTTCAAACAGTGAACATATTAAAATTACTTTAATGATTCCATTTATCTCTACTTTTGGCATATTTTTCACGATACCTCTGTGTTTTTGTTTGGGTGGACATTTGTGTGTGTGTTTAGTGGTTGTTCTAGAGTTTATAGTATAACATCTTCACCTTATCACCATCTATCCTCAAAATATATCACTTAACTCATAACTTAAAAACTTCACAGTATAT
Source organism: Phocoena phocoena (assembly GCF_963924675.1). Classification (NCBI taxonomy): domain Eukaryota; kingdom Metazoa; phylum Chordata; class Mammalia; order Artiodactyla; family Phocoenidae; genus Phocoena; species Phocoena phocoena. Next base: position 53,177,123 of record NC_089235.1, on the reverse strand, counting down.
TTCCATTCCATCCTTTGTATTATTTTTGTCATTTTATTTCTGTGTTATAAACTTCATGATATGTTATTATTTTAACTTTAGTCAGTCAGTTTTCTTTTAAAGAGATTAAAAATGCAGGGTGAAAAAGCCTTATATTGATCCAAATATTTGTCATTTCCTCTTTTTTACATTCCTTTGTGTTGATTCAGATTGCCATCTGGTGTCATTTTTTTCCTGGCTGAAGAACTTCTTTTGTCATTTCTTGCAATGTAGTTCTGCTGGATAAATTCTTTCAGCTTTTGTTTGTCTGCAGAAATACATGTCTTCCTTGTCTGCAAAAATACTTGAGTTCCTTTTTTTAAAGCTATTTGTTAAGCATGTAAGTCAGTGCTGACAGGGTTTTTTTCCCTTTCAGAACTTCAAATATACTCCATTGTTTTCTGGCTTGTGTAGTTTCTGATGAGAAGTCAGCTGTCATTTGTAATTTTGTTCCTCTGTCAGTAATGTGATTTTTCCCTCCTGTAACCACTTTTAAGATTTTCTCTTTATTACTTGGAGAATAATTTCATTTTTCTCATTTTTAGCAATTTCATTGTAATGTGACTTGCTCTGTGGTTTTTTTTTTCTCTTAATGTTTGTTATGCTTGGGGTTCTTTGACCTTCTTTAATCTGTAGGATTATAGTTTTCATCAAATTTGAAAAAAAATTGCCATTATTTCTTCAAAAATTTTTCCATTCCTCTTGCACTCTTCCAAATACTCATATGTTAGACCACTTGATATTGTTCCACAGGTCACTAGGGTTCTCATCTTTTGTGTGTGTTTTTATTTTTTGTCTTCTCTGCTTCATTCTTAGATAGACTCTATTACTATTTTAGATAGACTGTTACATTTTAGATGGACTCCAACTCACTGGTTGTCTTTTCTTCTGCAATGTCTAATCGGCTGTCAATCCCATCTAATATTGTGTTTTCCATTTCAGATATTGTATTTTCATATCTAGAATTTCAGTTTAGTTCTTTTTTATATCTTCCATATTTCTCAATGTGTTTGTTTTTGTTTACATCTCTGAGTATATAGAACAAGTTTATAATAGCTGTTTTCATATCTTTCTCTGCTGATTCCATCATTCTCTTTTTTTGTGTCTGTTTTTAAGTTTTTATTGGTCACGAGTCTAAAATTTAATATTTAATTATTGCTGTAATCTTAACATTGTTGAGTATGAAGAAATTCATTCTCTTGTTGTTATTTATTTTCTTTTATGGTCTAAGAATCCAAATCCAGATAAAGGTAAACCTCCTTGTAATGCTCAAGAGTTAGAAGAATGTGATATTTTCTTTGAAGAGAGCTCCAGTTTATGCAGATTTGATGGCAGTACATTAAAAACTACTCATGTGGTAAGTTCTTGATAAAGATATTTCTAAAAATTTGTGAATAAATAAAAGTTATTCAGATGAGATGATAATTGATTGACTAAATACTATTTTGCAAAGACAGGTTGATTGTCAGTTACTGGCTGTGACGTAAATTTCTTCACTCCCTAAAGTAGCCATCATTTTATATCGTCATCCCTAATTAAACAATGTTGTATGTTTGGCACTACTGCATATTGATATCTTTCAGTGGGCTTTTTTTTGTGCAGTTTTTCTATGTGTAGTTTGTGCCTGTAATATATAACAACTTAATATCTAACTTTCCTCTCACTCACTGTCCTTTCCTAACTTTTTTTGGATACTTAACATTTTTTTAACTAATGGCTGGGTATTACAATACTCAAAGGTGTTATAAAAATGAGCATTTTTTGGATTATACCTATGTAGACAAATGAGGTGGAATGGCATAAGACCAGTGGGTAGAAAGAGGTGTATCATTCAAGCTTGTACCAAAATTACTTACTCTTATGATTAATTTCTGCATCTGCTTTGCTCTCCTATAACTAACTAACTCCAATAATTTCTAAAAAGCACAGAGATGACATTTTGCTTACCACAGTGTACCTAACACCCACCAAAGGTTCTGATTCTGATAACTGCTTAAAAACATTTTTAGACTGATCTCTTGGTGACAGTCATAGAAATAGAAATTGTTTCAGGTGCATCATGGATCTCAAGAAATTTGCATACACTTTTATGTTTCCCTTCTTTGTCAATCACTCCTCTAACTGAAGAGTAAACAAAGTTCTTGGTCATATTATTTTATGCAATCTGGGCATTGATCCAAAGCCCAGATGATCAAAGTCGTTAGATTTTTTTAGGCGTTTTGCTTCTTAGATATTGTTTAGTTCTGACATAATCTCATAGATAACTCCCTTAATGGTGAGTGAAGAGCCATTACACAATTATTCTTACTTCCTTGGGTTAGATTTTAGAAAATCATTCTTAAGTGTGACTGATGAAAGACTCTTCAATCTGACTAACTGTAGATTATTTATTCTTGAAGAATCTGGCCTTTCTTCCTAAAGTTATAGTCTTAGGAGCTATAACTTTTAGGTACTGTTTCCTGCCTAACTTTTATAGAGAAGACACCTGATCTTAGATGTCGTAAAATGTTATTGTTTAAGCTTAGCTTCTCCAAGAATTTCATTTCATTTTAGTATAGCACTACTAAGTAGTACTGATCAAGTAGTTTAATGTTGGTCATTGAGAGGCATCTAGTTAATGATACCTCTCTTTATTTGCTATGTTTAAGCATACTAAAAATTAAAACCAAGGACTAACAGAAGGGGACCAAAGTAAAACATTTATTATTTACAAATTAGGGTACAAAAGCCCCATCTGCTGACTAAATCCTAGAATTTAGCAAATTTAACCTTAGTCACAGGCAGTGCCAAACCAGATCTGGCTGACCCTGGTGGCGCGGTGGAAACATCTTATTCCCTGAGGCCTCTAGCTCCTTAGAGGAAGAAGTTGATACTACTACTTATATACTTATGTAAATATATACTCTCTTCTGTTTTTCTAAGCTTTGTTGAAGTTCTCACTTTGTTCATTCTTCTCCCAAGCTCAGTGGGCATCTTTATGACCATTATTTTGAACTCTTTATCAGTTAAATCACTTATCTGTTTCATTAAGGTCTCTTTCTGAGGTTTTATCTTATTGCTTCCTTTGAAAGATATTCCTCTGTTTCTTCATTTTCCTTGACTTGCTGTGTTGGTTTCTATCCGTTAAATAAAATAGCCATCTCTCCCAGTAAAGACGTGGTCTTATATAGGAGATGAGCCTTATTGTTCAACTCTGCCCCTAGTTCTTAGTTGCCTCTCAGACTTTGTGATTGTCTGAGCAGCTTTTGTTTTTTTTTTGGCTCCCCGTAATTGAGGGTGTGCCAAGACCTGTTAGTGTCCCAAAACGGACGATCTCAGTCAGCACCTGAATTCAGGCTGGTTGGAAGCCAGACCCTCAGGCATCAGGTTTTGAAGTACACAAATGTGTACAGTCCTGTGGGATCTCAGACATAAGTCAGCCCCACTGTCCACCAGAGCCAGATGGTCTAGAGGTATACCCTGGGCGACAGTCGCAAAAATTGGGGCACCAGATGAGTATGCAAGCTCCTTTCCTGGAGATACCAGTGACTTAAGAGTAAGGCAGAAGGAATGTGCGAAGATGGCAGTCACTGGCCTCTGTCCACACAGAGCAGCAGCACCTCAGTAAGCCTCTAGGTGTGTGTCACACCAGAAACCTACCACTACTCTGAAGCTTTAGGACAAGCAGAGAGGGTTTTTTCACAGAAAGACTGGGGGTGTGTTTCGGTCTGCCATCTCTGTTGAGCCCTGTAGTGGTAGTCAGCCAGGAACTGTCTCTAATTGCTATAGTCCCATGGCACCAGGAATGCGAGCCTTACTGGCTACCAGAACCAGGCAATCAGTGAGCATCCCCTGGGCAGAAACCACAAAAATCAGAGCACCAGATGTGTGTACAGGGTTCCCTCTGGGAGATTGCTGGTGCTCTGAAGTGAGGCAGAGGCAGAGTGCAAACGATGGCACTTACTTCCTCTCCCTGAAGTATATTTCAGATGTGTGTTGAATTAGATGCTTGCCCCTCCTTCATGGGAGGAGGTGAGTTCAGTATCTTTCTGTCTTGAACCAGTATCTCAGTTGAGTTAAACTTGAGGCCAAAGTTTCTTTTTATAATGGTAAGCACTTTGATTTTTCTATCATTAGTCATTTTTTATGAATATAAGGCAAAGATTCAGTGAAGTAAAAATGCATAAACATTGATGTTTGGGAATAAGTGGAATGGTAATAACTGGAACAACAATTAAGTACTAAGTCCATCTTCTTTCTGAAGACAGATTAGGGGACTTCCCTGGAGGTCCAATGAAGGGGGTGCAGGTTCGATCCCTGGTCGGAGAACTAAGATCCCACGTGCTGTGCGGTGCGGCCAAAAAAATAATAATAATTAAAAAAGTAAAAATAAAAAATAAAGACAGATTTGGCAGGTCAGTGTATTGTATGAAAGTCAAGGTCTGTCTGGTCAAATGTAGCTTGTTCAAAAATAGTTTCTTGGTGTACCTAAGAGGATACCAGTTGGCATGTCATGGGGGAAGGGAATGAAGGAGGCGCCAATATTGTGGATATTCAGTGGTACATCCATTTTAGGCATCAGATAGTACTATATGGGTAATTCGTACTCCTTTCTGCAATGTTTACTTCAGATTTATCTTCTTGATATCATTTGTCATGACTTTGGACAATTTGAAATTACCTGTACATGGAAAGGTCAGTATATGTCCTTAATTTAGAAGAAAAAAAAATACTGTAACAAAAAGGTCAGAACTCTATATTGTAAATGACAGATTTTCCAAAATATAAAATTCCCTGAAAGAAATGTAAATTAGGGTTAGAATTTGGCATTTGGAAAGTAAAATGTTAAATGAATATATGCAGCAGCAGAATAAAAGAGAAATATTAAATTTCAGAAGTGAAGGAGAAAAGTAATAAGATGTGATCACTGGGGTGTAAAGCTCAAATCAGAATTTAGATACAGTTGAAGATGAATTATTTTTGCTTTTTTCTAGAGCTGTGTTATCCAAAATATTAGTCACTAGCCACATAGCTTTTGAGCACTTGAAATGTGGCTAGTTTGTTTGAGATATGCTGTAAGTGTAAAATACACAACCAGATTTTGAAAACTTAGCATGAAAAAAAGAATGTGAAATATATTATTAATAATGACTTTTATATGAATGTTCATGTTGAAATGATAGTTGGTTATGTTTGGTTAAGTAAAATACATTTATTAAAATGAATATATCCCATTTCTCTTTTTTTTTCTTTTAACATCTTTACTGCAGTATAATTGCTTTACAATGGTGTGTTAGTTTCTGCTTTATAACAAAGTGAATCAGTTATACATATACGTATGTTCCCATATCTCTTCCCTCTTGCGTCTCCCTCCCTCCCACCCTCCCTATCCCACCCCTCCAGGCGGTCACAAAGCACCGAGCTGATCTCCCTGTGCCATGCGGCTGCTTCCCACTAGCTATCTACCTTACATTTGTTAGTGTGTATATGTCCATGACTCTGTCTCGCCCTGTCACAGCTCACCCTTCCCCCTCCCCATATCCACAAGTCTGTTCTCCAGTAGGTCTGTGTCTTTATTCCTGTCTTACCCCTAGGTTCTTCATGACATTTTTTTTTTCTTCTTAAATTCCATATATATGTGTTAGCATACGGTATTTGTCTTTTTCCTTCTGACTTACTTCACTCTGTATGACAGACTCTAGGTCTATCCACCTCATTAAAAACAGCTCAATTTCGTTTCTTTTTATGGCTGAGTAATATGCCATTGTATATATGTGCCACATCTTCTTTATCCATTCATCTGATGATAGGCACTTAGGTTGTTTCCATCTCCGGGCTATTGTAAATAGAGCTGCAATACTTAAAATTATATATTTGCCTTGCATTTTATTACTGCCAGACAACACTGATTTATAGAGATCAAATTAAATATAGCCTTGAACAATCAAAAGATGATAGGATGTTTTTAAAAAATTACAGTGAATTTTGCAGATCAGGTGGTATTCATCATTTACTGCTTAAAACATGAGAATGAAACAGTTGAAAAGAATATTTGTAACTTATAAACTCACTGAGACAGTAAGCAGAGGAAGTACAAACAGGAAATAATTCTTTTAGGTTAATGTCACTAAGAAAGGTAGTAGAAATGGCGTGTATTCAGTATACTAATTCCTTCAAAAAGGTATTAAGAATTAATATCAAGGATCAGAGTTTATAGAGGAAGGAAGTACATTTAGAAAGTATCTAAATCAGTGGTTCTCAAGCTTTTAAGCTCCTTGAGGTACTGAATTTATAATTTACTTGATTATATCAAACTTGACTATATTAGAAATGAAGCTATGTAATAATTTCCCTGCCTTCATGCTCAGAGTAGGTATATATCTCTGTAACAGTGCCTGAAAGTGGGAGGAGACAAATCCTAGTGCTAGTTGTTACTATGGGATGGACCTGAGGCTCACCATTAGGTTGGTGAGGAGGTATTCTCTTCTGGAAGAGTTAGAAACAACCAGAGCACCATTCAGGCAGCTGTCTATGAACCATATTCCCTGGAAGCAGTCTGCACCCCTCTCCCCAAGTCTTCCTAATTACCAGGCAGTAAAATAGATGACCATTTGTTGCCTGAATGGCCATACAATTTGGTCAGAGAATTTGCTACCAGTACCCACAGACTTACCTCAAATTGTATAAATTGAACCATAAGGCCCTCATATTTTTTCTTTAAGAGAGCCATGTCTCTATCAGCATCCCATCTTTCTCTCCAAAATCGCAGTGCGTTTGAGATTTTTAACTTTCCTATAAACTAGCAAGTTAGCCTGCCATAGTTTCATAGATGCTGGTAAAAGACATGAGACTCTTGGGTCAGAAACAAAGGACAGTTTATTACTGACAGCAGTAATATTAGCTAGAGTATCAACATTTGGACCAATTCCCAGTGCCCCAGTTCCCACAGTGTAATATGGAGATGACAAGAAAGCTTGGCTGACCTTGCTCAGGAGAGAGAGATTATGTTCATGCCACTGGACAGTAAAAAAAGCCTGCCTTTTGCTCTGGAGGGAGGCAGTTTACCTTCCACAGTCGTTTGCTTTAAAAACACCTTGAAGTAGTAGTCTAGAACACATTAGTGCTTCTGCTAGTAAGATGTGCAGAAATGAAAGAGTCCTTAGGATAATTGTCTCCCTGCAAGTTAATGTTCAGGTATCACAGTAATACTGGTGTCATAATGAGTGTGATTCACCTGAAAGCACTTCAGTTTCTTTCAGGGTTATGAGAATATAATGGATAATGTCAATTATTTGTTGCCAGTGGTTATTATTGACATTACCTGTGACGGACCTATTTGAAGTAGTCTTCAATTCCATTTTTACCTTCTGTTCTCTGAAAGGAAAGATAATTTTAGTTGCATATCACATATTTCTTGATTCTTAAAGTTTCTACACAGTTATCAAGCCCTCAGTCCACTAGAATTTAGCCTTTCCCTTGAGATATCAATGAGATTGTTACTTGACTGACAGAATTTTTTCTTAGAATATGAGTTCATATATACTGAGCATCTCTACAGGAAGAAACTCTTCTTAGAAGTTTTTGTTTTAGATAGAATATTTAATAAACTTTCATCTAGAATCTTAAAGGACAAGGATATTTTCAGAAACTATCCTAAGTGACAATCCCAATTGGAAGCCCTTTTATCAGACAACCTATGGCTCTTTTCTTTCTTGATTCAGCAGCCTTTTTCCCAGGATGATTGCCCCTCACACACCAGATAAGGGAAATTCCCTTATCTGGGAATTTATAGATACTTGACAATAATTTATTATTGTCAATTTATAGATACTTGACGATAAATGTAGTTTGTTTGTTATTATGGACAGTAAGCCTAACACAGGAATACAATTAGCCTGATTTGTGACAAGGATAATAATACTACAATATAGTGGGGAGAAAGATGGTCAAAATAAATGGCTCTTAGTCTGTTAGATATCCATAGGAAAAATAATTTATTGACATTTACATCACACCATATGCAAAAATCAATTACAGATGGATTGCATGTCTAAACATGAAACAGTAATTTAATAAAGCATATAGAGGAAAACAGACATTTTTGTGGCGCAGGTAGAGATTATTTGAACAGGACATGTAAAACACTAACTGTAAAAAAAAGATGTTCAGTTGGATCAAAATTAAAAACATTAAAAACATCTGTTTATCAAAAGATGCCATTATGAGAGTGAAAAGGGAAACTTGCAATGAGAAGATATTTGTAATACACGTATTTGACAAATGGTTCATATCTGGAACAGGGTCAGTAACCGTACTGGTTACCTACAGCCACCTGATTGGTAAAAAAGTTTTATTGGAACACAACCATAGACATTTATTTGTATATTGTCTGTGGCTTCTAATATACTACATCAAGAGAGTTGAATAGTTTTAACAGAGACCATATGGCCTTTAGGCCTGAAATATTTACCATCTGGCCCTTTGAGTAAAAGTTTGCTGATCCCTTCTTTAGACAGTACTATACTGGCTTGATTCTGTAGCTATGTAGTGAGTCTTGATTTCAGATAGGGTTAGTCTTGATCTTTTTTTTATTTTCCTAAATTGGTTTTGTTTTTGTAAAAACTTTACAATCGGCTTTTCAATTTGTACAAAAACATCTGCTGGGATTGTCACTGGGATTGTGTTTAATTTGTAGGTCAACTTGAGGAGAATTGATATCTTAATAATATTGAATTGTGTCATTCATGAACATTGTATGTCTCTGTTTATTTAGGTTTCCCTTAATGTTTCCTAGCAATATTTTGAAGCTTTTAGTGTTAAGTTTAACACCAGTATTTCATATTTTGGAAGCTGTTGTAATTAGTATATTTTTTTAATTCCCAATTTGTTTTGTCTTTTACACAGAAATAAGGTTGAGTGACTTTATATTGTAACTTATAAATTCTTGTTCCAGTGTTTTGTAGATACGTCAGTATGTTTATGTACAGGATAATGCCTGTGAATTAAGATAGTTAACATTTCTTTTCAGTCAGTACACCTTTTATTTCTTTGTCTTGTCTTATTGTACTAGGTAGGACATCAGATGCAGCATTGAATTTCATTGATGGGAGCAGAAATCCTTGTCTTATTCCTAGTCTTAGGAAGAAGGATTGAGTGGTTTACCATCAAATATGACGTTAGTTCTAGGGCTTACGTATGTTAGGTTGAGGAACTCACTTATAGTCTAGTTTGCTGAGATTTTTATCTTTTTAATCATGAATACGTGTTGAATTTAAGTGCTTTTGGGGGCATTTGCTTGATTATATGGATTTTCTTTCTGTTAATATGTTCAGTTTTATCATTTAATTACAAAATTGTAACAGCATTATTTTAAGGATTTTTATTTCTATATTCATAAGGGATATTAATCTATGGTTTTCCTGTAATTTCTTCTTTAGATAACAGTAATGCTGTCCTCATACTATGAATTGAGAGGTTTATTTTCTGAAAGAGTTTGTATAGGGTAGATATTATTTGCTCCTTAAATGTTTGGTAAAATTTATCACTGAAATTACCTGTGCCTGGAGATTTTTTGTGGGAAGGGTTTTAGTTACAAATTTAGCTTTGTTAGTAGATACAGAGCCATTCCGATTTTCTTCTTTAGCTTGTGTTGATCGTTGTTGTCCTTCAAGATATTAATCCATTCCATCCAAGTTGTTGAATTATTGCAGAAGTCCTCCAGAATACTCTCTCATTGTCTTTTTAATGTTTGTAGGATTGTAGTAATGGCCCCTCTATTTACTAATTATGGGTTTAATTTACTCCTCTTTTTCTAGTTTCTTAGGTGGAAACATAGGTAATTGATTTGTAGCACCTCTCCTCTGATAAATGCATCTAGAGCTATAGATTTCCATCAAAGTATCACTTAACCTTCATTCAATATATTTCATTTTATTTCAGCTTAACATATTTTCTAATATCCTTTGAGATTTCTTCTTTGACCCATGTTTATTTATAAGGTGGTATTTTAATTTCCAACTATGTAGGGATTTTTGTGATGTGTGTGTATACAGGTTTTTTTTTTTTTTAAACTGATTTCTCCTTTAACTTCATTGTGGTTAGGGATAACCAGTCTTTTAAAATTTATGCAAACTTGTTTATAGCCGAGTACATACACGGTCTCTGTAGGTATTTTTTCCATATATACTTGAAAATATGTATATGCTGTGGTCGGGTGACCTCAATTTGTGTTTGGTCAAGTTGTATTAGGTTCAATAGCTGAGGTTTTTTTTTTTTTAATTTTTATTTTATATTGGTGTATAGTTGATTTTCAGTGTTTTGTGTTAGTTTCAGGTGTACAGCAAAGTGATTCAGTTACACATATACATGTGTCTATTTTTCAAATTCTTTTCCCATTTAGGTTATTATAGAATATTGAGTACAGTTCCCTGTGCTATACAGTAGGTCCTTGTTGGTTATCTATTTTAAATATAGTAGTGTGTATATGTTAATCCCGAACTCCCAATTTATCCCTCCCCCCCCCACCTTTCCCCTTTGGTAAAGATAAGTTTGTGAGTCTGTTTCTGTTTTGTAAATAAGTTCACTTGTATCATTTTTTTAGATTCCACATATAAGTGATATCATATGATATTTGTCTTTCTGTGTCTGACCTACTTCACTTAGTATGATAATCCCCAGGTCCATCCATGTTGCTGCAAATGGCATTTCATTCTTTTTAATGGGTGAGTAATATTTCGTTGTATATATGTACCACATTTTCTTTATCCATTCATCTGTCAGTGGACATTTAGGTTGCTTCCATATATTGGCTATTCTAAACAACAGTGCAATGAACATTAGGGTGCATGTATCCTTTTGAACCATGGTTTTCTCTGGATATACCGAGGAAAGTGGGATTGCTGGATCATACGATAGCTCTATTTTTAGTTTTTTAAGGAACTTCCATACTGTTCTTCATAGTGGCTATACCAACTTACATTCCCACCAACAGTGTAGGAGGGCTCCCTTTTCTCCACACCCTCTACAGCATTTATTATTTGTAGACTTTTTGATGATGGCCATTCTGACTGGTGTGAGGTTGACACCTCATTGTAGTTTGATTTGTATTTCTCTAATAACTAGCAATGTTGAGCATCTTTTCATGTGCCTCTTAGCCATCTGGATGTCTTTTTTTTTTTTTTTTTTTTCTTTTTTGGCTGTACTGCATGGCTTGTGGGACCTTAGTTTCCTGACCACAGATTGAACCCAGGCCCCCAGCAGTGGAAGTGCCAAGTCCTAACCACTGTACCACCAGGGAATTCTCTGTATGTCTTCTTTGGAGAAATGTCTATTTAGATCTTCTGCCCATTTTTTGATTGGGTTGTTTGTTTTTTTGATATTGAGCCACATGAGCTGTTTGTAAATTTTGGAGATTAATCCCTTGTCGGTTGCATTGTTTGCAAATATTTTCTCCCATTCTCTGGGCTGTCGTTTCGTTTTGTTTATGGTTTCCTTTGCTGTGAAAAAGTTTTTGAGTTTAATTAGGTCCCGTTTGTTTATTTTTGTTTTTATTTCCATTACTCTAGGAGATGTATCAAAAAAGATACTGCTGCAATTTATGTCAAAGAGTGTTCTGCCTATGTTTTCCTCTAAGAGTTTTATAGTATCTAGTCTTACATTTAGGTCTTCAATCCATTTTGAGTTTATTTTTGTGTATGGTGTTAAAGAATGTTCTGATTTCATTCTTTTACATGTAGCTGTCCAGTTTTCCCAGCACCACTTTTTGAAGAGACTGTCTTTTCTCCATTGTATATTCTTGTCTCCTTTGTTGTGGATTAATTGACCATAGGTGCATGGGTTTATTTCTGGGCTTTGGTATATCTTTCCATCTGTTTGTGTCATCTTCAGTTTCTTTCATCAGTGTCATAGTTTTCTGACTACAGGTCTTTTATCTCCTTAGGTAGGTATATTCCTAGGTATTTTATTCTTTTTGATGCCAAGGTAAGTGGTATTGTTTCTTTAATTTCTCTTTCCGATCTTTCTTTGTTAGTGTATAGAGATGCAACAGATTTCTGTGTATTAATTTTGTATCCTGCAACTTTACCAAATTCATGGATGAGCTCTAGTAGTTTTCTGGTAGCATCTTTAGAATTTTCTATGTATAGTATCATGTCATCTGCAAACAGTGACAATTTTACTTCTTCTTTTCCAATTTGGATTTCTTTTATTTCTTTTTCTTTTCTGATTGCCATGGCTAGGACTTGCAAAACTATGTTGAATAAAAGTGGAAAGAGTGGACATCCTTGTCTTGTTCCTGATCTTAGAGGAAATTCTTTCAGCTTTTCACCATTGGGTATTGATATTAACTGTAGGTTTGTCATTTATGGCCTTTATTATGTTGAGGCATGTTCCCTCTGTGCCCACTTTCTGGAGAGATTTTATCATAAATGGGTGTTGAATTTTGTCAGAAGCTTTTTCTGCATCTACAGAGATGATCATATGGTTTTTATTCTTCAATTTGTTATTTTGGTTTATCACATTGATTGATTTGCAGATATTGAAAACTCCTTGCATCCCTGGGATAAATCCCACTTGGTCATGGTGTATTATCCTATTAATCTATTGTTTCTAGTTGTGGCCTTTTCTTTTCCACCTAGAGAAGTTCCTTTAGCATTTGTTGCAAAGCTGGTCTGGTGGTCTTCACTTCTGTTAGCTTTTGCTTGTTTGTAAAGCTTTTGATATCTCTATCAAGTCTGAATGAGAGCCTTGCTGGGTAGAGTGTTCTTGGCTGTATGTTCTTCCCTTTCATTACTTTATCGTGGCACTCCCTTCTGGCCTGCAGAGTTTCTGCTGAGAAATCAGCTGATAACCTTATGGGACTTCTCTTTTACATTATTTGTTGCTTTTCCCTTGTTGCTTTTCTTCTTTTTTTCTTTGTCTTTAATTTTTGTCAGTTTGATTATTATGTGTCTCAGTATGTTCCTCCTTGGGTTTATCCTGCCTGGGACTCTCTGTGCTTCCTGGACTTGGGTGACTGTTTCCTTTCCCATGTTAGTGAAGTTTCCAGATATTATCTCTTCAAATATTTTCTCAGGTTCTTTTTCTCTCTTCTCCTTTTGGGACCCCTATAATGCAAATGTTTGTGAGTTTAATGTTGTCCCATAGTTCTGTTCGACTGTCCTCAGTTTTTCTTTATTCTGGTCTGTGGCAGTGATTTCCACTGTTCCGTCTTCAAGCTCACTTATCCGTTCTTCTGCCTCATTTATTCTGCTACAGATTATTTCTATTGTATTTTTAATTTCAGTTATTGTATTGTTCATCTCTGTTCTTTATATTTTTTAGCTCTTTGGTAAACATTTCTTGTATCTTCTTGGTCTGTGTCTCCATTCTTTTTCTGATATTTTGGATCATCTATATATAGATATAATATAGATATATCTATTTATAGATATAATGACATCTTTACTGTCATTATTCTGAATTCTTTTTTGGGTTGACTGTCTCCACTTCACTTAGTTGTTCTTCTGGGGTTTTATCTTGTTCCTTTGTCTGCGACATATTCCTCTGCCGTCTCATGTTATCTAAATTCTTGTGATTGTGGTTTCCATTCTGTAGGCTGCAGGGTTGTAGCTTTTCTTGCTTCTGCTGTCTGCCCTGATCTCGTTGTGCCTTCTTCTTTGTCTTTGGATGTAGGATATCATTTTTGGTAGGTTCTAGTGGTTTTTTTGTTGATGGTTGTTCAGCAGTTATTTTGGTGTTTTTGTGAGAGGAGGTGAGCTTACATCCTCTACTCCGCCATCTTGTCTCCACCCAACATTTGACACTCTTGAGCCTCTGAATTCACAGGGGCAGGTGGTCCTCATGGTTGCCGCCGAGTCAGCAGAGTTTGTGGCTGCAGCTCTGCCTCCTCTCAGTTAGTTGAATTTTTAATATCCTTTTTGTCCTTCTCTCTACTTACTACAGTTTCCAGGTGAGGAGGGTTACAATCTTCAACTGTAATTGTGAATTTTAAAGTTTCTCCTTTTAATTTTTAGTCTTGTCAGTCTTAATTCAAGTATTTTGAAGCTGTATAATATTAGGAGCATACACATTTAAGATTTTTTTTTTTGTTCTCTAGATGAACTGACCCTTTTATCATTATGAAATGCCTGTTTTTATCTCTGGCTAATACTCCTTGTCATGAAACATACTCTGTTTGATATTAGTGTAACCACAACAGCTTTCTTGTGATTAGTATTTATAGGATTAAATTTTTTCCATCCTTAACCCACAACATGTGTCTTAATATTTAAAACATGTTTATTAGTTATCTGTTGCTATATAACCAGTTATCCCAAAACTTAGTGATTTAAAACAGAAACATTTATTATCTCATACTTTTGTGGGTCGGGAATTTGAAAGGCATTTAGCTTGGTGGTTTGGGTTCAGGATATTTCTTACGGTTGTACTCAAGGTGTTGGCCTGGGCTGCAGTCATCTGAAGCTTGACAGGGGCTTCAGGATCCACTTACAAGCTCACTCACGTGGTTGTTGGCAGGAAACCTCAGCTTCTAGCCATGTGAGCCCCTTCATAAGGTTGCTCATGACATGGCCACTGCCTTCCCTTAGAGTGAGTGATCTGAGTAGGGTTGTGGGGAGAACAGAAGTGACCAAGATGGAAATTGTAATGTTTTCTATAACTAGATCTTGGTAGTGATATACTGTTATTTCTTCTATATTCTGTTGGTCACACAGGCCCACTCTAGTACATTGTGAGTGGGGAAGACATAAGGCTGTGAATAAAAGAAGGCAGGGATCAAAGGGTGCCACTTTGGTAGCTGGCTATCATAGCCACTGATATGGGCATTGGGGGCACTGGCATACCCATTGTTGCCAGTGATTTATGGCCTTCTCACATGCAAAATAGGTACCCTGCAAAGGTCTCTTAAAGTCATATTCTAATATAGCATTCAATCAAAGGCAAGTATATCATCACCTAAATCTTGTCCGGGTGTAGATGAGGATCCTTTAAGGACAGCTCCTTGGGTACAGTTGCTCTTGATCTGTAGCCCTGTGAACTAAAAGACTAGTTATCTGCTCCAGTATATCCAATATAACATGATGGGATAAGCATAGGATTATCACTGTACACATTTCTGTACAAAAGGGGGAATATGGAAGGTACACAGGGGTGACAGGTCCAAAGCAATTCCAAAATCTAGCCAGGCAAAATGTTGGAAGTTTCTCAAGTAAGACTCAACCCTACTCTTATTTGGAAGTGTTTCTCCCTGGCTCTTGGTTCTTTCTTCTGCCCTCTGGGCTCTTGATTCCACCCTTTAGGTCATCTTTCCTTATTCCTGAGAGATTACAGGCATACCTCTTTTTATTGTGCTTTACTTCATTGCACTTCGCAGATACTGCAGTTTTTACAAATTGAAGGTTTATGGCAACCCTGTGTTGAGAAGTATCCTCTAGTTGACTCTTGGCTTTTTTTTTTAGTAACATGCTTAATTGAGGTGGTATTTTAGAACTGACAACTTAAGATTCAGCATCTGAATTCCTCAGTTTTGATATGCACATGCCTCTGGCCAGGGCAGTAACTATTCCTGGGTGAAGATTGGTGGTTGGGAAGAATATGGTAGCTACAGAAACTGGCACCTGGATCGAGCTTCCAACAGCACTGTACAAGCTACCACTATAGTATAAATCTAACCATGGCTGGTGTTCCAAAAAGCCTAAATTTGTCAATACAAGCATACCTCACTTTATTACACTTTGCCTTGTTGTAGTTCTCAGATATTGCATGTTTTTGTTTTTACAAGTTGTAGGTTTGTCACAAGTGTGTGTCAAGCAAGTCTATCAGCACCTTTTTTCCAACAGCATTTGCTCACCTTGTCTTTCTTTGTCACATTTTGGTGATTCTCACAGTATTTCAGATTTTTCATTATTATGTTTGTTATGGTGATGTGTGATCAGTGATCTTTAAAGTTAGCATTGTAATTGTTTTGGGGCACCCAGAAACCATGCCCATATCAGATGGCAAACTTAAAGAGATAAAGGTGTGTGTTCTGATTGCTCTGCTGATTAGCAGATTAGTGTTTACTGTAACCCCATCTCTCCCTCTGCTTGGGCCTCCCTATTCTCTGAGACACAATAATAGTGAAATTAGGCCAATTAATAACCCTACAGCAGCATCTAAGTGTAAGGAAGAATTGCATGTCTATCACTTTAAATCAAAAGCTAGAAATGATTAAGCTAAGTAAGGAAGGCATGTCCAAAGCCATGATAATGTAAAAGCTGGGCCTCTTGTGCCAGTTAGCCAAGTTGTGAATGCAACAAAAAAGTTCTTGAAGGAAATTAAAAGTACTACTCCAGTGAACACATGAATGGAAGTCTAATTAAAGTCTAATGGAAGTCTAATTCTCTAGTCTAATTACATGGAGAAAGTTTTAGTGGTCTGCATAGAAGATCAGACCAGTGACAACATTCCCTTAAACCAAGGCCTAATCCAAAGCAAGGCCCTACTTTTCTTCAATTCCATAAAGACTGAGAAAGATGAGGAAGCTGCAGAAGAAAAGTTTGAAACTAGTAGAGATTAGTTCATTAGGTTTAAGGAAAGAAGCCATCTCCATAACATAAAAATGCAAGGTAAAGAAGCAAGTGCTGATGTAGAAGCTGTAGCAAGTTATCCAGCTAAACATTATTACACAACAGATTTTCAATGTAGGTGAAACAGCCTTATATGGGAAGAAGATAGCTAGAGAGTAGTCAATGCCTGGCTTCAAAGGATAGGCTGACTCTCTTGTTAGGGTGAATGCAGATGGTGACTTTAAGTTGAAGCCAGTGCTTATTTACCATTCCCAAAATTCTAGGGCCCTTGAGAATTACGCTAGATATCCTCTGGCTGTAAATGAAGCAACAAAGCCTGGATGGCAGCACGTCTGTTTACAGCTTGGTTCACTGAATATTTTAAGCCCACTGTTGAGATCTACTGCTCATTGACATTGTACCTGGTCACTTAAGAGCTCCAGTTGAGATGCACGATGAGGTTTATGTTGTTTTCATGCCTGTTAACATAACATCCATTCTGCAGCCTGTGAATCAAGGAGTTGTTTCAACTTTCAAGTCTTATTTAAGAAATACACTTTGTAAGGCTGTAACTGCCGTAGATAGTGATTCCTCTGATGGATCTGGGCAAAGTAAATTGAAAACCTTTTAGAAAGAATGCATCATTCTAGATGCCATTAAAAACATCATTATTTACGGGAAGAGATCAAAATATGAACATTAACAGGAGTTTGGAAGAAGTTGATTCCAACCCTCATGGGTAACTTTGAGGGGTTTAAGAATTCAGTGGAGGAAGTCACTACAGATATGGTGGAAATAGCAAGAGAACTCGAGCCTGAAGATGTAACTGAATTACTGCAATCTCATGATAAAACTTTAATGGGTGACAAGTCACTTACTCCTGGTGAAGATGCTGTCAAGACTGCTGAAATGGCAACAAAGGATGTAGAATATTACTTAGTTGATAAAGCAGTGGCAGGGTTTAAGAGGATTGATGCCAATTTTGAAAGAAGTTCTGTAGGTAAACTGCTGTCAAACAGCACTGCATGCTACAGAGAAATCAGTCGTCCATGAAAGGAAGAGTCAGTTTTTGGCCAACCCAATATTTTTTAAAGTAGGTACATTTATTTTTTCAGACACAGTATTACTGTGTGCTTAACAGACTGTAGTATAGTGTAGACATAACTTTTATATTCACTGGGAAACCAAAAAACTCGCTTTATTTTGATATTCACTATGTTGCAGTGGTCTGAAACCGAACCTGCAATGTCTTCAAGGTAGGCTTATACGTGTTCGCACTTTAATAGTTTTCTCAGCCTGTGTTATGGGCTGAATTGTATACCCGCCAAATTCTTATGTTGGAATCCTAGCCCCTAGTCCTATCCCAACCTTGAGAATGTGACTATATTTGGAGATAAGACCTTTAAAAGATAATTAAGTTAAAATGAGGCCATTATGGTGGGTCCTAATCCAGTACGGGTTGGTGTCTTTGTTAGTAGAGGAGATAAGGTCACTGATACACATAGGAAGGACCATGTGAAGATAAAGGGAGAGGAGAGCCATCTATAAGCCAAGGAGAAAAGCTTCAGAAGAAACGAACCATGCTAACACCTTGATCTCAGACTTCTAGCCTCCACAACTGTGAGAAAATAAATGTCTGTTGTTTAAGCCATCCAGTCTATAACTAAGTATAGTTATGGCAATGCTAGCAAACGAATACAGCCTACCTCCTGGAACTTGTAGAAATTGCAAGCGTGGGGGGTGGGGGTGGGAATCTAAGGACCACTTTTCATTTTGTACTGTGTCCATTTCAGTCCAAGCTGTTGTTATTCCTGCTGATTTAATTTTCTTAAAATTTTGTGGATATTCTGTTAATCTTACTAGGATTTACTCCATTATACAAAAGCCACACCCACAATATCCTGTAGATAAGGCCTTTCTCTACCTTGAGCTTCTGTTGAGATTCAGCTGATGAACAATGTCCTTAAGCTATTTAGAAGCCTGTTGTTGGATTAGTGAGGCATACTCTTTAAGTCTTTAGGGAGCCTTTTGTCTGACTGAGTGGTGCTTTCTTTGCACTTTGAGTTCTTTGAGTAAAGAGTTTTACAGTTATACCCTTGCTTTCATCTTTCGATTATGCTTTCCTGAGAGTACCCTGGATGTGATCTTTGCAGAGAAGCCATTTCTTAATTTTAAATTTAATAGGGAGAACAGTATGTGTGTGATGACAGAGTCCACAATACATGTGACTTCCTGTAGTCAGCGTTGAATTCTGAGGTTAAACAATGACCAGTAGAAAAAAGACTTACTGGCAAATAATATTTGCTTCATTTTTGTAGTTTGTGTAGGATAGGATTGTCCATGTTACATCTCTGAAGGCAGTGAGTATCTGATGGGCAGCAGAAAGATTTGGTATACATTTAACACATGGAAACATCAGTCTTAAACCTTTAACCTTAAATCTTAAACTCTAGAATAGGTGAGATTTCAAATTACTCTGCAAAATAGAGTATGTAACCCAGCCTCTGTCTAGCTAATTTTTCTTAAAGGTGTATCTTAATGTATAACTAACGTATTAATATAAACTGTTCATGTAACACTAGCATTGACACAGCTGCATTTCATCCTTATAATTCAGTCTTGGAAGTTTCCATTTTATTATTGTCCCACTTTACAGAGTGAGTTGACAATTGATTTTTATAAGCCAAGTTTATATTTAGTAGCCACAGTGACCCATTTTATTTTAAAATTTTGACTTTGTGTTTTCAAGAAAATTCAAATTTACAGAAAAGTTACAAAAATAACAAACTACTATGTACCTATATTAGTTTTCTGGGACTTGCCGTAACAAAGTACCACAGACTGGATGGCTACACAACAGAAATTTATTTTCTCACAGCTCTGAAGGCCAGAAGTCTGAGCAGGGTTGGCTTCTGGAGCCTCTCTTCTTGGCTTGTTAGATAGCTGTCTTCTGCATTTGTCTTCACATGGTCTTCCATCTGTGTATCTGTGTCCTAATCTCCTCTTTGGACACCAATCCTATTGGAATAGGACCTACCCCAATGACCTCATTTTAAATACCTTTTTGAAGGTCTTCTTTCCAAGTATAGTCACATTCTGAGGTGCTGAGGGTTGGAACTTCAACATATGAATTTGGGAGGGGATACACCTCAGCCCATAACAGTATCCTTCACTTAGATCTTAGTAACTATAATATTAACATTTGCCAAATTTTTTCTGTTTCTCCATTTCTTTTTGTTTAAACATTTAGGAGTAAGTTGAAGATGCCATGCTCTTTTACCCCCAGTACCTCACAATATATACTAAAAATGAAGACATTTTCTTGTAGAACCACAATATAATTCAGGAAATTTAACGTTGGTATATATCAATACTTTCATCTCATATAGAGTCCATATTCAAATTTTACCAGTTGCTCAAATAATGTACTTCACAGCAATTTCTTTTCCTAATTCAGGGTCCAATCCCATGTCTCATATTGCATTGAGTTGTGGTGTCTGTAGTCTCCTTTAATTTGGAATATTCAATTATGCAGCCTTATGACATTGACTTTATTTTCTATAGACTATGTCCAGTATTTCCTCAAGATCAGATTCTGATTTTGCATTTTTGCCAGGAATAATATTACATAAATGATGTTTCCTTTCCAGTGTATCACATTAGGAGGTACTTGGTTGACATCTACTGTTTTCTTACTGTTGTGGTGTTAAATTTGATTACGTGGTGTCCACCAGATTTCCTTATTTTAAAGTTACCATCTTCCCCTTTGAATTAGTAAGTACTTTGTGTGAAGTTCAAAGTAATCGTCGTAAAGGGCTTAGATTTTGTCATTCCCGTTTCCTCCCTTTACTGGCTTCCTGTCACATTAGAATAATGCCTCACTGTGGTCTACAAGCAGCCTTATGACTCACTGTATTTTGTATATTTTAAATTGAGAGATCAGGATACACATATATCATGAACATATCTGAAGCAAAGATTTCACAAAACAGTACTATCCTTATTGTACAAGACATATTTGAGTACTCTACTCCATACTATTTTTAGTGAAGTAAAATAGAAAATTCTTTTCTTGATCTACTAAATTGATTTTGCTACCAATGTTGAAACCCATAGTTAAAAATCACTGCCCTCTAGTACTTATTGCCTCTCATTTTTTGCCATTTTTCCCCCAGCTTACTTTTCTTAAACCACACTGGCCTTCATGCTGTTCCTTGTACTAAACATGCTTCTCCCTGAGGGTGTTTGCATTTGTTATTGTCTGAACCTGAAATGTTCTTCCTTTTCTTATTTGTTCCCATACTTTATTCACACCTCTGTTCACATGTTAGCTTCCATCCTTACTTAACCTATAGGAACCACAACCCCATTATCTACTCACCTGTTTGCTCTTTTTTTTCTCTCACGGCACCTTCTATTTTCTGGTATGTGTTTCTGTTATCTGTTACATTTATATATATATATATATATATATATATATATATATATATATCTTCCATTAGAATAGTCAGTGAAATTTGATATTAATTATGATACACACAGCTAAAGATCCAACTTGATAATTTTCAAAATGAAAAAAAATCAGCCTTTTCTCATATTTCTAAGTAATATTTTCTTTCTACGGCTTTTATTTAAAAATGTAAGTGCATTTCCCCCCATTTCATTTTACACCACTTAGCTAAGATCTGACATCTTCCTATGCTACAGTCTCTAGTCAGTATTAGGACGTCTTTAATTATATGGTTAACTTTATGGATGGATATTCAAACAGAAATGTAACTCAGGATTTTATAAGACTTTTCTGTAGTTTTCAGACATCAATTTTAGACATATCACACATGTACAACTTAATCAACACAACTTAACTGACCAAACAGAATATATACATATTATCAGCTTCTTAACCTAAATCTCTTAACCTCTTGAATTTGAGTTTCTTCTTCCATAAAATGGGAATTCTCAGGTAGTGAAGATTCAATAGGATTAAGTAAGGTAGCTGTGAAAAAGTATATATTGATCTCTGTCCAGTTCCTGATACAGAGCTCCTAAAACCTTTGTAATTTCCTAAGTGATAAGAGCAGTAGGACCAGGAGCATATTTTGGTGCTTGGTCTCTGATCCCAGTTCCTGACACAGCTCTTAAGTCCCTTGGAATTTCCTGGGTGATAGGAGTGTCCTTTATGCTAATGAGGCGGTACTCTTGGTGAGCTCCTGGATAGCTTCATGATGGGGGATGGTCACCAGAAAGACCACGTCATGATTACAAGATTGGAACTTTCAGCAGGAGCCCTCCTCTAACCTCCAGGAAGGGGAGAGGGACTGGAGACTGAGTTAATGATCATGCCTATGTGATGAAATGTCCATAAAAATCCCAAAAGGACAGAGTTTGTAGAACTTCTGGGTTGCTGAACACATGGAGGTACTAGGAGGGTGGCCTGCCTTGCAAGGGAATGGAAGCTCTGTTCCCCTTCCTCAGAAGCTTGCCCTATGCATCTCTTCCATCTGAATGTTCACAGTTATCCTTTATCATATACTTTTATGGTAAACTGGTAAATATAAGCGCTTCCCTGAATTCTGTGAGCCATTTTAGCAAATTACTGAACCCTAGGAGAGTCGTTGGAATTCTTGATTTATAGCAGTCAGTTGGAAGTACAGGTGACAACTTCGGATTTGTGATTGGCATCTGAAGTGGGGTGGTAGGGAGAGCAGGGGAGTGGTACTCAGTCTGGTGGGACTGAGCCCTTAACCTGTGTGATCTGATGCTATCTCCAGGTAGATCGTGTCAGAACTGAATTGTAGGACACCCACCTGGTGTCAGAATTGCTGGATGTGTGGGAAACCTACATATCTGGGGTCAGAAATGTTTTGAGTGTGGTGGTATTGTGAGTAAAGGAGAAACACCAGGGAGTGTTTTTCCTTATACAGTAGTAGATGCAGATCGACTCAATACTTCATGCCTAGTAAGAATAGAGTAAATTTTAGTAATTTATTCTATGTACAGAATATGAATTTGGAGTTAAAGTTTCATGCCATTAACTTTTCAATCTGACCTCCAACAGATACGTTATTTATGAATAGATAAAACCTTTTTCTTAATACTACTTTTCAGTTCAGTTCGGTAATAGCAGTGATTAAAGGTTGTTTAAATGTCTTCACTTTAACATATAATCTTCAGAAGTCTTTAATTGCTAAGTGTTCTACAAAGAGAAGAAAAAGACAATCGACTACTTGAAATTCATGTTCCAAATTTTTCTCTAGAGAATATTTTACTCTAATTGTGATCTTCACTGGTACTTGAAAGATAAAAATGAGAATAGAAGAAATGTGGGGTTACATTTTATTTATCAAAGGGTTTATGAATTTAAGAGGTTTTTTTTTTAAGGCAGTAGGTTATTGTTTTTGAAATATATACATAATCATTTATTTTTTTTAACATCTTTATTGGGGTATAATTGCTTTACAATGGTGTGTTAGTTTCTGCTTTATAAGAAAGTGAATCAGTTATACATATGTTCCCATATCTCTTCCCTCTTGTGTCTCCCTCCCTCCCACCCTTCCTATCCAGGCGGTCACAAAGCACTGAGCTGATCTCCCTGTGCTATGCGGCTGCTTCCCACTAGCTATCTACCTTACTTTTGGTAGTGTGTATATGTCCATGACTCTCTCTCGCCCTGTCACAGTTCACCCTTCCCCCTCCCCATGTCCTCAAGTCCGTTCTCCAGTAGGTTTATGTCTTTATTCCTGTCTTACCCATAGGTTCTTCATGACTTTTTTCTTCTTAAATTCCATATATATGTGTTAGCATACGGTATTTGTCTTTCTCTTTCTGACTGACTTCACTCTATATGACTAGGTCCATCCACCTCATAACAAATAGCTCAATTTTGTTTCTTTTTATGGCTGAGTAATATTCCATTGTATATATGTGCCACATCTTCTTTATCCATTCATCCGATGATGGGCACTTAGGTTGTCTCCATCTCCGGGCTATCGTAAATAGAGCTGCAATGAACATTTTGGTACATGACTCTTTGAATTATGGTTTTCTCAGGGTATATGCCCAGTAGTGGGATTGCTGGGTCATATGGTAGTTCTATTTGTAGTTTTTTAAGGAACCTCCATACTGTTCTCCATAGTGGCTGTACCAATTCACATTCCCACCAGCAGTGCAGGAGTGTTCCCTTTTCTCCACACACTCTCCAGCATTTATTGTTTTTATTTTTTGATGATGGCCATTCTGATTGGTGTGAGATGATATCTCATTGTAGTTTTGATTTGCAGTTCTCTGATGATTAATGATGTTGAGCATTCTTTCATGTGTTTCTCGGCAGTCTGTATATCTTCTTTGGAGAAATGTCTATTTAGGTCTTCTGCCCATTTTTGGATTGGGTTGTTTGTTTTTTTGTTATTGAGCTGCATGAGCTGCTTGTAAATTTTGGAAATTAATCCTTTGTCAGTTGCTTCATTTGCAAATATTTTCTCCCATTCTGAGTGTTGTCTTTTGGTCTTGTTTATGGTTTCCTTTGCTATGCAAAAGCTTTGAAGTTTCATTAGGTCCCATTTGTTTATTATTTTATTTCCATGTCTCTAGGAGGTGGGTCAAAAAGGATCTTGCTGTGGTTTATGTCATAGAGTGTTCTGCCTGTGTTTTCCTCTAAGAGTTTTATAGTGTCTAGCCTTACATTTAGGTCTTTAATCCATTTTGAGCTTATTTTTGTGTATGGTGTTAGGGAATGATCTAATCTCATATTTTTACATGTACCTGTCCAGTTTTCCCAGCACCACTTATTGAAGAGGCTGTCCTTTCTCCACTGTACATTCCTGCCTCCTTTATCAAAGATAAGGTGACCATATGTGCATGGATTTATCTCTGGGCTTTCTATCCTATTCCATTGATCTGTCTTTGTTTTTGTGCCAGTACCATACTGTCTTGATTACTGTGGCTTTGCAGTATAGTCTGAAGTTAGGGAGCCTGATTCCTCCAGCTCCGTTTTTCGTTCTCAAGATTGCTTTGGCTATTCGGGGCCTTTTGTGTTTCCATACAAATAGTGAAATTTTTTGTTCTAGTTCTGTGAAAAATGCCAGTGGTAGTTTGATAGGGATTGTATTGAATCTGTAGATTGCTTTGGGTAGTAGAGTCATTTTCACAATATTGATTCTTCCAATCCAAGAACATGGTATATCTCTCCATATATTTGTATCATTTTAATTTCCTTCATCAGTGTCTTATAATTTTCTGCATACAGGTCTTTTGTCTCCTTAGGTAGGTTTATTCCTAGATCTTTTATTCTTTTTGTTGCAATGGTAAATGGGAGTGTTTTCTTGATTTCACTTTCAGATTTTTCATTATTAGTGTGTAGGAATGCAAGAGATTTCTGTGCATTAATTTTGTATCCTGCAACTTTACCAAATTCATTGATTAACTCTAGTAGTTTTCTAGTAGCATCTTTAGGATTCTCTATGTATAGTATCATGTCATCTGCAGACAGTGACAGCTTTACTTCTCCTTTTCCGATTTGGATTCCTTTTATTTCCTTTTCTTCTCTGATTGCTGTGGCTAAAACTTCCAAAACTATGTTGAATAAGAGTGGTGAGAGTGGGCAACCTTGTCTTGTTCCTGATCTTAGTGGAAATGCTTTCAGTTTTTCACCATTGAGGACGATGCTGGCTGTGGGTTTGTTATATATGGCCTTTATTATGTTGAGGAAAGTTCCCTCTATGCCTACTTTCTGCAGGGTTTTTATCATAAATGGGTGTTGACTTTTGTCAAAAGCTTTCTCTGCATCTATTGAGATGATCATATGGTTTTTTCTCCTTCAATTTGTTAATATAGTTTATCACACTGATTGATTTGCATATATTGAAGGTCCTTGCATTCCTGGAATAAACCCCACTTGATCATGGTGTATGATCCTTTTCATGTGCTGTTGGATTCTGTCTGCTAGTATTTTGTTGAGGAATTTTGCATCTATGTTCATCAGTGATATTTTCTTTCTTTGTGACATCCTTGTCTGGTTTTGGTATCAAGGTGATGGTGGCCTTGTAGAAGGAATTTGGGAGTGTTCCTCCCTCTGCTATATTTTGGAAGAGTTTGAGAAAGATAGGTGTTAGCTTTTCTCTAAATGTTTGATAGAATTCGCCTGTGAAGCCATCTGGTCCTGGGCTTTTGTTTGTTGGAAGATTTTTAATCACAGTTTCAATTTCAGTGCTTGTGATTGGTCTGTTCATATTTTCTATTTCTTCCTGATTCAGTCTTGGCAGGTTGTGCATTTCTAAGAATTTGTCCATTTCTTCCAGGTTGTCCATTTTATTGGCATAGAGTTGCTTGTAGTAATCTCTCATGATCTTTTGTATTTCTGCAGTGTCAGTTACTTCTCTTTTTGCTATCATTTCCTTCATTTCTTTTTCATTTATTTCAGATTTGATTTTTATGATTTCTTTCCTTCTGCTGACTTCGGGATTTTCTTGTTCTTCTTTCTCTAATTGCTTTAGGTGCAAGGTTAGGTTGTTTATTTGAGATGTTTCCTTGTTTCTGAAGGTGGGCTTGTATTGCTATAAACTTCCCTCTTAGAACTGCTTTTGCTGCATCCCATAGGTTTTGGGTCGTCGTGCCTCCATTGTCATTTGTTTCTAGGTATTTTTTAATTTCCTCTTTGATTTCTTTAGTGATCACTTTGTCATTAAGTAGTGTATTGTTTAGCCTCCATGTGTTTGTATTTTTTACAGATCTTTTCCTGTAATTGATATCTATTCTCATGGCGTTGTGGTCGGAAAAGATACTTGATACGATTTCAATTTTCTTAAATTTACCAAGGCTTGATTTGTGACCCAAGATATGATCTCTCCTGGAGAATGTTCCATGAGCACTTGAGAAGAATGTGTATTCTGTTGTTTTTGGATGGAGTGTCCTATAAAGTTCAATTAAGTCCATCTTGTTTAATGTATCATTTAAAGCTTGTGTTTCCTTATTTATTTTCATTTTGGATGATCTGTCCATTGGTGAAAGTGGGGTGTTAAAGTCCCCTACTATGAACGTGTTACTGTCAATTTCCCCTTTTATGGCTGTTAGTATTTGCCTTATGTATTGAGGTGCTCCTGTGTTGGGTGCATAAATATTTACAATTGTTATATCTTCTTGGATCGATCCCTTGATCATTATGTAGTGTCCTTCTTTGTCTCTTCTAATAGTCTTTATTTTAAAGTTTATTTTGTCTGATAGGAGAATTGCTACTGCAGCTTTCTTTTGGTTTCCATTTGCATGGAATATCTTTTTCCATCCCCTTACTTTCAGTCTGTATGTGTCTCTAGGTCTGAAGTGGGTCTCTTGTAGACAGCAAATATATGGGTCTTGTTTTTGTATCCATTCAGCCAATCTGTGTCTTTTGGTGGGAGCATTTAGTCCATTTACATTTAAGGTAATTATCGATACATATGGCAATAGGTTATTTATTTGGCATTAACAAAGAATGAGTTTGCCAAATAAATTGTCTAGTATAAATTACTTCTTCTCATTTAAGTGCTAAAACTATATTTAGGGCTTTTTTTTAATGGAATCTTACTAAAATTTATTATTTGCCCCAAATCTAATGTAGAGCATTCCAAAGAGAAAGTAACATTTTATAGATAGTTGAATGTCATCAGAGTGAATATTAATTACAATGCTGTATATGTCTATAGTAAAGCCATTAGAAGCATTTGAAGTTAAGTTGGGTTCTTTACTCCCACACTAAGTAGTCTCAGTGTACTCCATTTAAAAATATCTTCTCTGGTTCTGCATGGTTTTTGTTCTTTCCACTGCTAATAAGCTATTGGGTACTATTCTTACCTTTGACAGTGTGTGCCCTAAACAGTCATCCTTTTCTTTTCCATCTTTCTTATTTGCTGTTGCATTTTGCTTTTGGCTACCAAGTTGTGAACTCAGTCGGATTTTTGGCATCTGTTTTTTTTTTTTTGAAGCATAGTTGATTTCCACTGTTGTGTTAATTTCTGCTGTACAACAAAGTGAATCAGTTATATATATTTTTTATTTTATTTTCTATTGTGGTTTATCCCAGGATGTTGAATATTATTCCCTGTACTATACAGAACCTTTTTGTTTACCCATTCTATATGTAATAGTTTGCATCTACTAATCCCAAACTCCCAGTCCATCCCTCCCCCACCTGCCTTCCGTCTTGGCAACCACAAGTCTGTTCTCTATGTCTGTGAGTCTGTTTCTCTTCTGTAAATAGGATCATTTGTGCCATTTTTTGATTCCACATATAAGTGATATGGTATTTGTCTTTCTTTCTGACTTCACTTAGTATGATAATCTCAAGATGCATCCATGTTACTGCAAGTGACATTATTTCGTTTTTGTTTTTGTTTTTTTTTGTGGTACGCGGGCCTCTCACTATTGTGGCCTCTCCTGTTGCAGAGCACAGGCTCCGGACGCGCAGGCTCAGCGGCCGTGGCTCACTGGCCCAGCCGCTCCGCGGCATCCTTCCGGACTGGAGCATGAACCCGTGTCCCCTGCATTGGCAGGCGGACTCTCAACCACTGCGCCACCAGGGAAGCCCCTATTTCGTCCTTTTTTATAGCTGAGTAATATTCCATTGTATATATATACCACATCTTCTTTATCCATTCATCTGTTGATGGACATTTAGGTTGTTTCCATGTCTTGGCTATTGTGAACATTGCTTCTGTGAACATAGGGGTGCATGTATCTTTCTGAATTACAGTTTTATCTGGATATATGCCCAGGAGTGGGATTGCTGGATCATATGGTAATTGTACTTTAGTTTTCTGAGGAACCTCCATACTGTTTTCCGCAGTGGCTGCACCAACTTACATTCCCACCAACAGTGTAGGAGGGTTCCCTTTTCCCCACACTCTCTCCAGCATTTGTTATTTGTAGACTTTTTAATGATGGCCATTCTGAGAAGCATGTGGTGGTACCTCATTGTGGTTTTGATTTGCATTTCTCTAATTAGCGATGTGCCTCATTTCATGTGTCTATTGGCCATCCGTATTTCTTCTTTGGAGAAATGTCTCTTTAGGTCTTCTGCCCATTTTTCAATTGGATTGTTTTCTTGTTGTCAAGTTGTATGAACTGCTTGTATACTTTGGAAATTAAGCGCTTGTCGGTTGCAAATATTTTCTCCCATTCTGTAGGTTGTCTTTTCGTTTTGTTTATGGTATCCTTTGTTGTGCAAAAACTTATGTTTGATTAGGTCCCATTTGTTTATTTTTGTTCTTATTTCTATTGCTTTGGGAGTCTGACCTAAGAAAACATTGGTACGATTTATGTCAGAGAAAGTTTTGCCCGTGATCTCTTCTAGGAGTTTTACGGTGCCTTGTCTTATATTTAAGTCTTTAAGCCATTTTGAGTTTACTTTTGTGCATGGTGTAACAGTGTGTTATGACTTTATTGATTTACATGCAACTGTCGAGCTTTCCCAGCACCACTTGCTGAAGAGACTTCTTCCCATTTTATATTTTTGCCTCCTTTGTTGAAGATTAATTGGCCATAGGTATGTGGGTTTATTTCTGGGCTCTCTATTCTGTTCCATTGATTATAGGTCTGTTTTTAGTGCCAGTACCACACTGTTTTGATTACTGTAGCTTTGTAGTATTGTCTGAAGTCTGGGGGGGGTTATGCCTCCTGCTTTGTTTTTTTTCCTCAGGATTGCTTTGGCAATTCTGGGTATTTTATAGTTCCATATAAATATAAATTTTAGGATTATTTGTTCTAGTTGTGTGAAAAATGTCATAGGTAATTTGATAGAGATTGCATTAAGTCTGTAGATTGCTTTGGGTAGTATGGCCATTTTAACAATATTAATTATTCCAATCCAAGAGCATGGGGTACCTTTCCATTTCTTTGAATATCTTCAGTTTCCTTTGTTAATGTTTTATAGTTCTCAACATATAAGTCTTTCACCTCCTTGGTGAGGTTTATTCCTAAGTATTTTATTTTGGGGTTGCTATTTTAAAAGGTTTTTTTTTCTTTTATTTTCCCTTTCTGATATTTCATTGTTGGTGTAAAGAAATGCAATCAATTTCTGTATGTTAATCTTGTATCCTGCTACCTTGCTGAATTCATTTATCAGTTCTAGTAATTTTTTGTGTGGAGTCTTTAGGGTTTTCTATATATGGTATCATGTCATCTACATATGGTGACAATTTTCCCTCTTCCTATTTGGATACCTTTTATTTCTCTTGTCTGACTGCTGTGGCTAGAACTTCCAATACTATGTAGAATAGAAACGGTGAGAGTGGGCATCCTTGTCTTCCATATTTTTGTGGAATGCTTTCAGCTTTCACTGTTGAGTATTATTTTGACTGTGGGTTTGTTATAATTTTTATGTTAAGATATATTCTCTCTGTACCCACTTTGGTGGTAAGAGTCTTTATCATGAATGGATGTTGAATTTTGTCAAATGCTTTTCCTACATCTATTGAGATGATCGTGGTTTTTATCTTTTCTTTTGTCCATGTGGTATATCACATTGATTGAGTTACATATGTTGAACATCCTTGTGAACTTGGGATGAACCCACTTGGTCATGGTGTATATCTCTTTTATGTGTTGTTAGATTTGGTTTGCTAGTATTTTGTTGAGAATTTTTGCATCTATATTCATCAAAGAAATTGGCCTGTAATTTTCTTTTTTGGTGGTGTCTTTGCTTTTGCTATCAGAATGATGGTGGCTTTGGGAGTGTTCCCTCCTCTTCAGTCTTTTGGGAGAGTTTGAGAAGGATGGGTAAAAGTTCTTCTTTGTATGTTTGGTAGAGTTCGCCTGTGAAGCCATCTGGTCCTAGACTTTTGTTTGTAGGGAACTTTTTAAAATTACAGCTTCTATTTCACTTCTAATGATTGGTCTGTTCAAATTGTCTGTTTCTTCTTGATTCAGTTTTGGTGGGCTGTTTCTAGAAAGTTGTCCATTTCTTCTAGGTTGTCGAATTTGTTGGCATGTAATTGTTCATAGCACTCTTTTATGTTTTTTTTGTATTTCTGCGGCATCAGTTGAGATTTCTCCTTTTTCATTTCTTATTTTACCTTTCAAAGAACCAGCTCTTGGTTTTATTGATTTTTTTTGTATTGTTTTTTAATCTCTTATTTTCTCTCTGATCTTTATTATTTCTTTCCTTCTGCTGACTTTAGGTTTTGTTTGTTCTTTTTCTTTTAGGTGGTAGGTTCGGTTGTTTGAGATTTTCCTTGTGTTTTGAGAAAGGCCTGTATCGCTATGAACTGCTCTAAGAACTGCTTTTGCTGCATCCCATAGATTTTGTATGGTTGTGTTTTCATTGTCATTTGTCTCCAGATATTTTTTAATTTCCTCATTGACCTGTTGCTTTTTTAGTATGTTGTTTGGTCTCCATGTAATCTTTTTTTTCTCATTTCTTTTTCCATGGTTGATTTCTAGTTTCGTGCCATTGTCAAAGATGCTTGAAATAATTTTTATACCAGATTTTGTTTTGTGCCCTGTTTGGTCAATCTTAGAGAATGTTCCACGTCCACTTGAAAAGAATGTGTGTTCTGTGTTTTTTGGATGTAATCCTGAAAATGTCAATTAACTCTAACTGTTCTGTTGTATCATTTAGGATATCTTTGCCTTCTTGATTTTCTGTCTAGAGTATCTGTCCATTGATGTGAGTGGGGTGTTAGTCTCCTACTATCATTGTATTCCCATCAGTTTCTCCCTTTATGTCTGTCTGTTAGTTTTTGTTTTATGTACTTGGGTGCTCCTATATTAGGTGCATATATGTTGACGAGTATAAAGAGTGTAAAATCCTCTTCTTTTTTTTAACATCTTTATTGGAGTATAATTGCTTTACAATGGTGTGTTAGTTTCTGCTTTATAACAAAGTGAATCAGTTATACATATACACGTTCCCATTTCTCTTCCCTCCTGCATCTCCCTCCCTCCCACCCTCCCTCTCCCACCCTCCCTCTCCCACCCCTCTAGGTGGTCACAAACCACCTAGCTGATCTCCCTGTGCTATGCGGCTGCTTCCTACTAGCTATCCACTTTACGCTTGGTAGTGTATATATGTCCATGCCACTCTCTCACCTCATCACAGCCTACCCCTCCCCCTTCACATAGTCCATGCTCTAGTAGGTCTCTGTCCTCTTCTTGTATTGATCCTTTTATCATTATATAGTGTCCTTCTTTGTCTTTATGGCCTTTGTTTTAAAGTCTGTTTTGTCTCATATGAGTATTGCAACTCCTGCTTTCCTGTCATTTCCGTTTGTGTGAAATATCTTTTTCCATCCCCTTACTTTCAATCTATGTGTGTCCTTTGCCCTAAAGTGGATCTTATATATGCAGCATTATGTAAGGCTCTTGTTTTTTTATCCAGTCTGCCATACTGTGTCTTTTGATTGGAGCATTCAAGTCCATTGACATTTCAGATAATTATTGATAACTCTGTATTTATTGTCATTTAAACTTTGTTTTCCAGTTGATTCTATGTTTCTTCTTTGTTTCTTTTTGTTGTTCTTTTTGTGGTTTGATGATTTCCTTTTATTTTATGCTTGTGTCCTTTATTTGGTTTTTGTGAATCTATCGTTATTGATTTGTGATTACTGTGTTTTTCAAGTATGTTAACCCCTTCCAATAGCTGCTTGCTTTAGACTGATAGTCATATAGGCTCAAACACATTTTAAAAATAAAACAATCTACATTTTCTTACTCTCCCCCACATTTTATGATTTTGATGTCCTCTTTTACATCTTTATGTTTAGTTTATCCTTTTGCTGTCCCTTGTGTTTATCATCACTTTCACAAATAGCTTTTTTTTTTTTCTTTTTGATGTGTATACTGGCTTATTTAAGTGATTTACTTTCCAATTGTGAGCTTCTCTTTCCTATATCTTCTTGCTTCCGTTCTATTTAGAGAAGACCTTTCACTATTTCTTTTCAGGATAGGTTTAGTATTGCTTTAGTCTTTTGGTTTTTGCTTGACTGAGAAATTCTTTCTCCTATTCTAAATGATAATGTTGCTGCGTAGAGTATTCTAGGTTGCAGATTTTTCTATTTTAAGACTTTGAATTGAACATCTTGTTCTTGATTCTCACAGGTTGATTCTTACAGGTAACTGCCAGATAATGAATAACATCTTATTTCCCTGTTTTGTCTGCTTCAAATTAATGATGACATGTCTTTGTTGTTCTTCAAACATTTTCTTTTCCTTATATTGAGTTTTTTTGTTTCTATAGCATCATACAAATTGTACTTTTTAATTTTTGCACTTTATTTTCATTCACTTAATTAACTTATTAGCAAAACTAGTTTGCTTCAGTTTGCAATCTTAATCCTGATTTTCTTTTTTGGACAAAATCCTTTCATCTGGACTTGCAAAGGTTGCAAAGAGCAGAGAAGACCTCTCGTTACCACAAGTCATAGATATTTAGTGTGAACATATGTGGCGACTATAAGGAATAGTGGAAACAATCTCTTTAGATCTCATAGAGAAATAATAGAAGGTCATTCTGTAAACAAATGCATTTGCAAGTTCGACCTAAAAGAGAAGGGAAACATTGTTTAGAAAATAGCACATAGTTCTGATGACAAGGTAATCTCCTTGTCTCCTGAGAATCAAGTGTCCCTCGCTGTCTACCGTAGTGCTGTGCCATTATCATCACATCACCATCTTCTTTACTTGCTTCTGCTGCTCATACCTCTGTGATTCACTTCCTACCTCATGATTTCTGCTTTCTGTAGTCTCTCTGGGTATGTCTTTTGCCTCTCTTTCTTATTGGCTCTATGTTTGTGTTAATTGTTCATTTCTGGCATTTAAGAAGAAGATTTACTGTTTTTGGCCAGCCACCATCCCCTATGGGAAGCACCTGTTCAAGAAAACACTTCAGTCTAACCATTTGATAAATCAATGGATAAAAGATGTTTGCCTTTAAGTTAGTTATCTACTCTGGTAGAAGCCAGGGTGTGGGAGCCTACTTGGGTATATGGAAGCTCTTGTGGATATTGAACTATCACCAGTCTGCTCATTATAAGTGGCTTGCTTTTTAGGCAAGTTTGTAAACAGTGAGCAGGGGACTTCTAGTTCAGTCTAGGGTCTGGAAAGCTGGAAAGAGTGTCTCTCCCAATGTAACAACAAGAGAAGCCTGGATAATCTGTAGAATCATTACTTTAAAAAAATTTTTCAGAGGTTAAAAAAAAATCTGAGGTTACAGCACAATCAACTAGCTTGAAATCCAAGGGAAAAACAGGTACCACCAAGGAGAGATTGGATAGGAGAGCTGGTTCATCTGAACATGGGAAGAAGAAAGGATTGCCATGTAAGTGGGTAAGGAAAATCCAACAAACTGCTAAAAGCGTAGTGGGGGCTAACAAGAAGGTATAGAACCCATGGGATTTACAAATCCTCTTTATGGACCTTGACCAGGGCCTGATGCGGAAGACGGGGAGCAGGGGAGGAGACAGACAGGGGGAAAGCCACCCTGGTAATGCAGCATTGGAGAAGGGAAGTATCTTCTGCCGTGAAAAGAAGAATGAAGTCCTGCCTGGTTTATTTTCCTTAAGTAGCAAAAGCCTTAAGCTGCTGAGGGAAGAGCATCAGATCTTATCCTAAGGGCTCAGAATAAGACCCACAGCAGCCAGGGGAAAATAAAAATAATTTTAAAACACCACCGCTATGCCTGGGGCAGGGGCAGGAAATCAAGGGTAGATTATTAGAATTCTCCTACGGCAGTATCACTAAAAAGGCCCAAACCCAAGGACACAAGGCCCAATACTGAGGCTGAACCAAGAGAACCCTCTGCCTGTATCCTTCCATCCACCATCATCAAGGCTGAGAAGCACCAAGTAACAGGCAATAATAATCTACCACTAGGGAAGGAGTAAGAGCATAGGGAGACTCTCTGAAATGAGGATGTATGGTGAAGGCCTAAAGTTAGGGGTGGAACAGTACAGTTGGGGAAAATCCTCCAGCATCTCAGTCCCCACCAGAGTGCAAAGTAACACTGAAGGAATTTGAAGTTGGTGATGCACTGAAGGTAACCATAGCAACAACAGAATTCAAGCTCAGATCAGCCCTTTCTTAGCCCTTTCTCAACCTCCCTCTGTCATGACCACCCACACGAATGGCCTAGCAAAAGAAATGTGTCCATTACCAGGCATAAATACTGCTTACCTCAGTCTCTACAGTTTTTTACATCCAGTATTCAAAGGTTACAAGACACACAAAAAGAAGTAAAAAATATCCTGCTGTCAAGAAACAAGGGGAAACAAACCAGACCCAGAGATGACCCCTATTTTGGAACTACCAGACAAAGGATTTAAAGTAACTGTGGTTAATACGTTAAAGCCTCTAGCAGAAAAGTTGCAGAGAGAAACTGTAAGAGTCGATTAAAAATGCTTGAAGTTTAAAAAAAAAAAAAACCCACAGCAACAAGAGAAGAATGCCTTCAACAAACTCATCAGTATACTCAATACATCTGAGGGGAAAAAAAATCAGTAACCTGGAAGATTGATTTCAGTTCTGCTAATTTTTACTAACCTAAGAGGGTTGAAGTGGGGTGGGGTTAAAAACAAAAAAACAGAGCATCCAAGAGCTGTGGGGCAATATCAGATGGTCTACTATACATCTAGTTGGAATCCCAGAAGGGACATGGAACATTTGCCAAAATAGACCATATTCTGGGCCATAAAATAAATGTCAATAATTTAAAAGAATAAGAATCATGAACAGAATGTTCTCTGGCCATAACAATTAAATTAGAAATTAATAATAGAAACGTCTGGAAAATCCACAAGTATCTGGAAATTAAATACATTTCTGAATAACCTATGAGTCATAGTGGAACTCACAAAGGAAGTAGGAAATATTTTGAATCGAACGAAAATGAAACAGCACATATGGGATGCAGCTAAAGCAGTGCTTAGAAGGAAATTTATGGCATTACATGTTATATTACAATAGAAAAAGTGTCTCAATTTTATAATTTAAGCTTCCATCTTGAACCAGGAAAAGAAGAGCAAACCAAGTCTAAAGTAGGAGGAAGGAAACTTACAAAGCAGAAATGAGTGAAACTGAAAATAATAAAACCAATGAAAAGATCAAAATTGGTAAGTCTCTAGCCAGAGTAACCAAGGAAAAAGACAACACAAATTACCATATCAGAAATAAAAATGGACGTGTCAGGACAAGTCCAAAAGACAGTAAAGTGTAATAATGGGATGTTATAAACAACTCCATTTTCATATATTTGACAATTTAAGTGAAGCTAATTCCTTGAAAGACAAGCATTACCACAGTTCACTGAAAAAGAAATAGATAACCTTAATAGTCCTGTATCTGTTAAAGAGACTGAATTTATTGTTAGGAACCTTCTGTCAAATCTCCAGACCTAGGGTGCTTCACTGGTTTGCTCTACCAAATGAACAAACAATACCAGTTCTATACTTCCAGAAAATAGAAGAGGAAGGAACACCTCCCACCTTGTTTTATAAGGCCAGCATTACGCTGATAGCAAAGACATGACAGAAAGGAAAACAGGAAAAAAACTAAAAACCACACCAGTATCCCTCATGAATATAGATCAAAAGTCCTCAGTAAAATATTAGTAAATGAAATCCAGCAGTAAGTACAAAGAATACATCATGACCAAGTAGTGTTTACCCAGGGAATTCAAGGCTGATTCATCAACATTCAAGTATCAACCAACATAATTCAGTGTATCATCAGACTAAAGAAGAAAAATATTTGACCATTCTAGTAGATGCAGAAAAAGAATTGACAAAACTTAGTATCTGTTTATGATAAAAGTGCTTAGCAAACTAGGAGTTGAAGGTAACTGCCTCCTTGAAAAACCTAGTGTTAACATCGTATTTCATGGTAAAAATAGTAAAAATACTAGAATCCTTTCCCCTAAGATTGGTAACAGGCGGGCTTCCCTGGTGGCGCAGTGGTTGGGAGTCCGCCTGCCAATGGCAGGGGACACGGGTGGGAGGATCCCACATGCCGCGGAGCGGCTGGGCCTGTGCGCCGTGGCCGCTGAGCCTGTGCGTCCGGAGCCTGTGCAAAAGATAGGCAAGGGTGTTTGCCCTCATTACTCCTAGTCAGGATCATGCTGGAGCTCCTAGCTAGTGCAGTGAGGCAAGAAAAAGTAGTAAAAGGTATAAAGAATTATCAAGAGGTTTCAGTAACTACCATGAGAAAGATGAAACCATTTTTAGGTGTTATCTTAAAAGCAGTGTTTATCTGCAGTTCCTTTGTCTACTCTTAGCTTGCAACCTTTGAATGGAATTATAAATTTTCCTAACATGGCTGCTGACCAACCTAATAAGTATCATACATCTTAAGTGGTGTAATCTTTTTTATTTATCTGTATGGAATACTTGATTTTAAAATGAAGACTAGGAGGGCTAGAATTTATTAAATGAATATCACAGGTCTCTTACTACATAAAGAAAAAATTATCTCATGTAAAGGGAGTGTTTTATCTCACAGTAAATTATATTTGCAGTTAGTTCCATCAGACTAGTTTATTATAATTTGTTTGTAAAACTTAGATAATTATATTTAAAACATCCACATCTTATTTGAGGAATAATGTGTTCACTTTCTGAGGGGCAGATCCACAAACTATTTGCTGAAACATGCATTAATGGAAAAGTATAAAACTGAAAGTAATGAGAACACAGTTCAAACTACAGAAAAACTGAATTTGACAATAAAACTTACCGTAATATAAAAGGCCAGTCAGTTGGCAGTGATTTTGAAAATAAACCTCACTTAGCCAGTGATTATCAGGAGCAAAGGGAGAGAAGAAATAGTCTGTGAACACTGTGTGCCAGCCTGTTCCTCTTCTGCAGAGAATAAGTACCGGCCCCACCCAAAAGCCCTATCCCTTGGCATTGTTGCAGCAACACAAATTAGGTTGCTCTGTCTCTGGATGCTCCTGTGACCAGTAGCCTGTGTGGGAGAGCCACTTCACAGCTTTCCCTGTTGAACATAGGTCAGGTCTCCACCTTTAATTTCAACCCAACATTTTATTCTCGTCTGCTCTAAAACTCATGGAAGCAATTCATTGTTTATTAAGTGCTATGCATATTTTATGTTTTCTGTATCTGATATGATTTTTGTTGGTATTTAGGCATTTTTAACTGATAAACAGCATTTGTAATGAAGAATGTCACTGCAACCTCTTTCCATTAAAAAAAAAGTATTCCTATAGATGGAATCCAGTTATGAGCCTCAACCTAATGAGTCTGTAGTAAAATGAGTTCCTTTAGCCATCAATATTGCAATAAAGTTATTAACATAATGAACATTCTTGACATTTTATTGTAAATAGACAATACAAAGTCAATAATTTGTAAACAGATCTGCGTTTGAATCCTAGCATTGTGATTTTTCTGTGTAGCCTAGAATAAGTTACTCAAGCTCTCTCAAGTATATTCTTCCATCTATGAAGATAATAACAGCCTAGTGGGTTATTGACGTTAATATTTGTAACGTGTCTGGCACATAGATTGTGCTCATAAATCATAGTAGCTGTCGTTGATTCTTGGTAGTTATTATTACAAGTTAGCATTTGTAAACTTCATATTTGTATTCTGTGGTTTAAAAAATATTCTGCCTATAAAATTGGTGCTTTATAGCGTGTTGTAAACTAGTTACTAACAAACAGTTGACTGTAGTGTAGTGGCTAAGAACACAGACTCCAGATTCAAAGCTCAGCTGCACAACTTACTACCAGGCTGACCATGGGCAAGTTACTTACATCCTTTGTTGCATCACTTTCCTCGGCTTTAAGATAGGCCTAACAATAGCACATTTCTCCCAGGAGCGTTATGAAGATTTATTCATCAGTTTTAGGTGTGTAAAAAGTTTAGAACAGTTGTTGACATGTAGTTCTGTGTGTCAGCTGTCTTCCTTATTACTATTAGTTTGTTGTTGAGTAAATGATTTTTTTGTCACTTTTTATTTTAGGTGAATCTTGGAAGCAACCAGTACCTTTTCTCTGTCATAGTGGATCCTAAAGAAATGCCCTGCTTCTGTCTGCGCCATGATGTTGATGCCCTTCTCTGGCAACCACACTCTGGCAACCAAGACGATATGTGGGAGCATATCGCAACTTTCAATGCTTTAGGTATAAGCAAGCTCTTTGACAACTTTTTCCTTTATATTGAAAATTAGTCAATTCTTTTTTTTTTTTTTAAGTTTTTGGGTTCATTTAAATTTGAGCTGTCCTAAGTATGCTTGGATTGATTTGTGCTATAATTTGGTTGCTTGCACATAGTTGATGAATGTTAGTACTTTTGGAACAGTAGGACTAATTTGTTTTTATGCTTGTGCAGAAGATCAGCACAGAATAGAAATCAAAGTGGTTTATCTAACTGCATGAATCATTCTAATCAGTTATTTGCTTATTCCAACTAAGCTATACAATATCAGAATATGAACAAGGGGCTTGACAGTACCCTACATGGAACTTGTATTCAGGTTTCTTCAGAGTAGTCTTCGGTAATCATGGAATTGCTCTAAGGTAAAGCACATTATGAGACATCTTTCATGGAACTTATGTGAAAAACAGCCATTATAATGAAAACACTTAGGGAAGATGATGATAAGCAGAAATGAAATTTATTCTGTAGGATAAAAGGGAAAATACTGGGTTTTTTTTTTTGTGTGTGGTACACGGGCCTCTCACCGCTGTGGCCTCTGCCGCCGCAGAGCACAGGCTCCAGACGTGCAGGCTCAGCGGCCATGGCTCACGGGCCCAGCCGCTCTGCGGCATGTGGGATCCTCCCGGACCAGGGCATGAACCCGTGTCCCCTGCCTGACTCTCAACAACTGCGCCACCAGGGAAGCCCCGAAAATACTGGTTTTAAACCTAGAGCTTGAAACATTTTGAGCTACATAATTGTAGACTTACACAATGATAAAATACATTAGTATTGTGTGGGAGAAATTTTTTATATGAATTGACCACAGCTATTGCTTTATTGAAAGGTTATTTTAAACTGCCAGCAGGAAGTAAAATTATGCATTGTGATTGCTGTATATGTACAACCCTAATTGTAGAGGAGATTTTTTTCAATTATCCCTTATAGTTAATAATATGGGCTGTTAAACTGGTTAATTCAGACTCCAAATGGATTTTTATGACCTGAAATAAAGTTTGATTGAATAATTTAGCCACGTAATTTCTAGTTCTACTAAAATTCCGGATTTTTTATTCTCCTGTTTTTTTCAGTAAGAGGAAAGCTTTATCTTAATTTTCAGATATTCCTTTTGTATTCCTAAATCCCCTAGTATAATGGAATTCTATTATGCTTGAGTTTAAGTTAAATCAACATTACATTAGGTGTGTAGTCTTGAGATGTTATATACATTATTTGTCAAGATTAGCCTGGAGAGCTAAATCTAGGCTCTCAAATAGGTGTCTGTGTCCTCTCTAATTTTTCCTCCTCAAGCCCTGCTTAATATTAAAAAACCAGCATTGATCTGCCTGTGCTCAGTGGTTCCTTCGCTCATTCATTGTTTGATGAGGTCTCAGTTTACATTAGTGTTATATTTCCTCTCTCACATGTTATAATGTTCAGTAATCATGTCCCAATCTGAAAATTCTAATTTTTATTTCAGAACATAAATGCTCTTTTAGACTATAAAGATAATTTTTAAAAAGATTATTTCAAATTTTAATTAGTTTTCAAGGGACATCCCAGTGGAATTTTTTTAAAAAGATACTTGAATTTTCTTTGAATTTGTAGTGGTCTCAAGGCTCTGCTTATTCTGAGAGGTGAAGTACAAATCCTGTTACAGTGTTGGTATTTGTGTATAAAAATACCACTAACATTACAGAAATAATGGGAATGCATTGTGCATATTAGTACCTTTGGGCATGGGGTCTGCATTATGCACACACTCCTAAAATAACTATAATACATCCTATAAACATTTTCCCATTTATTTGATAAGAAAAAAGAAAAGCTGCAATGCCACATCTCTGATTGATGTACTCTATTATTTAAAGATATTTTGGCATGTTTTTAGTGTGTTAGATTTTTAATGTTTTAATTATTCATGGAAATTATATAGGAACTATACTGTGCTTTTTTTTGAAGGGATGAAACTATTTTCCTTAGGAATTAATGCTTTAATTTTGCACCATTTGGGAGAGATTGATTGTGGTTAGTCATTCATGGTTCAGAATTTAACAACTGTTGAGTATCTATGATATATATTTTTTATTTAATCCTTTCAATTTATAATAAGATTTATGAACTACTGAATGTTAAATCACTGTTTTTCCCTTCTGTTTAATATATACTTTTTCTTTTTTTTTTTGTCTCATATTTCTTGGCAGGCTACGTCCAAGCATCAAAGAGAGACAAAAAATTTTTTGCCTGTGCTCCAAATTACTCTTATGCAGCCCTTTGCGAGTGCCTTCGACGAGTTTTCATCTATCGTCAGCCCACTCCCATGTCCACTGTACTTTACAATAGGAAAGAAGGCAGGCAAGTAGGGCAGGTTGCTAAGCAGCAAGTAGCAAGCCTAGAAACCAGTGATCCTATTTTAGGCTTTCAAGCAACAAATGAGAGATTATTTGTTCTCACTACCAAAAACCTCTTTTTAATAAAGGTAAATACAGAGAACTAATTACTCCAACATGTTGGCTTCTCTGTACTGAAAAGTATTCAGTGGTAGCTGGAAGGCTGGGCAGTTGTGCTGTAATCTGTTACGTTTTTATTGTGTTAAAATTATCTTGTATGAATTTATTTTTTAAAGGATATTGGAAATATATTCGAGATTATGAGTCTTTAAGAGCTATAGAATGAAGCTGCAAATTTAGAGAAAATTAGCTTCTGTAAAAAATGTAAAGATAGTATTAGCAAGTAAAATTAATTTTTTAAAAACAGGCTAGAATCTCATCTTTTATATGAAAGATGTACAATAAAACAGGCTAGAATCTCATCTTTTATATGAAAGATGTACAATTCATGTTTAAATAAAAATATTTATCATGTATTCTTTGTTCACTGATACAGTTTCTACTTCTTTACCTATAGAATGTATAGGATAATAGTTAAAGTGTTGATTCTTGTAAATACTTTTTAAATGGACTGAATAGCTGGGGTAGAGGGAGAAATATAACAGGTACAGCAGGTCTAGTACTGTTAAACTTTGCTGAGAGACCTTAAGTGTTTTTTCATATTAAATATAGCTTTATTTTATTTAAATTTTATC
The DNA here is from genome assembly GCF_963924675.1 of Phocoena phocoena. Classification (NCBI taxonomy): domain Eukaryota; kingdom Metazoa; phylum Chordata; class Mammalia; order Artiodactyla; family Phocoenidae; genus Phocoena; species Phocoena phocoena. The sequence goes on along the minus strand of NC_089235.1, from coordinate 53,135,379 downwards.
CATTTGGTCTTCCACAGACATAAATAAAGAGAGATGATAAGGTTCTATGAAGTGTAGCTCTTATCCATTGCCATATAACAAACCACTCCAAAACTCAGTGGTTTAAAACAGGATGTTTTATAATTTTTCATGGTTCATTGACTTGACTGTCTCTGGTCTGCATGGCCTTTCCTCCTCCAGTAAGCTAGACCGTGTTTCTTCCCATGACAGAAAAAAACATTACAAGAGGGCAAGCCCTAATGTACAAGAGTTTATCAAGCCTGCACTTGCATCATATTTGCTCATCTTCCATTGAACAAAGCAAGTCTAGAGTCAGTGTGAGAGTGGAGTACACGAGGATACAGATAGCAGGTGGTATGATTCACTGGGAGCCACTTATGTAACAGTCTACCATACAAATTATAATTCATCCTCGTAGTTCTCCTTACATTTCTACAGTTAAGAAAAAAGTAATCCTGTTTGTTTATACATTAAATATGGTTTGCCATGAATTTTAGCTTCTTATAGTATTTCCTTGGATTTCTTTTGGTGTGCATTTACCTGGAAAATTGTTTACTTCTATACCATTTTTGTATACTTCTTATATATACTTCAAGTTAAATTTTATATTATAATAGGGGAATTGAGACTTTAATATAAGAGGCAGAAAATGAAGAAAAGAGTACAAGATAGGAAACATTTGTTCCTAACATATCTCTTGCCTATCTAGACAAGTGTTTGGCTGAACTAAATTTTAGTGAAAGAAGGAAAAATAAGTTTGAGAGACAGAAAAGGAGGAAAAAGATGGGGATTACATGCATGTTCTAAACACTATGTCAGAAAGCGGTTTCCTGGAGAGAAGTACTGGGACGCTAGATAAAAAGTTGGGAAAAGTCCTGAGAACTGGTAGTGACAGTGGAGTCCTAATGGTACTCTGTTAGTACTAGGAAAGAGGACTAGAGAGCTATCTAGCATCAAGAGATCATGACCACAGGAAAAAAAAAAAAAAAGTATGGCTGAACCAAAAAACAAAACAGTGATATTTGCAGAACTTTTTAGTGTCACTGTAAAATTTAATGAAACAAGACTATTTTGACAGTGAACTATTAAAAGCCTTTGTTATGTGACAGTACATTTAAATTTTCTTTAAAATTTACCTCAGAGATTATAAATACCCTCTTAGGGAATTTAAGAAAAATACAGATTAATGTGCTTAATTAACCATATGACAATATATATATGCAAATTTACATATGGTAATTTCTTTCCTTTGTATATGTGATTTTTAACATGATTAATGTTGAATTGAAACCTATCAGGATAACTAGTCCTAAATATTTTTGCATATTGATCTATGTTAAGAGAGTAACAGGTCTAGAGCAGTGATTCCAAGTCATGTTTTCTTGAAATGTTTCAAGGATTCCACAAATATTTAACTCAGTTTGAATAATGTTCTAAAGAGATATATACAACAAGTGCTATGAACGTAGTACCTTGTGTTTTGTTGATCTTTTTTACCATAAATTATAAATGGGAATTTATAAAATATTTATGATAGTAATAAAGTAGTATTTTGTGTTTTTCATATGGAGTCATTTAACAATATTCATTATATCAGTGTTTAGTAAGCATCAGCTATGTACCATAATATATTTTCAGGGCTAATGATAATACAGTGTTAACTTAAAGACAAATAGTCTAGTGGTTTCCAGGTGAATTTTCTCTTTGAGTAAAGAAGTAGGTGGGGGGTAGGTGGAGTTGCTCTATTAGAAAGACATTTAACCAGGTCTGGAACCCATATGAGAACAGACAAAAGAGTTGCCAATGGGAAGGGTCAGGAAGAGGATAATAAAGTTCAAGAAATTAACCAAAGAAAAGCATCATAAGGGACTACTATGAAAAATTATATGCTAACAACTTTGTAACACAGAAAATGGATAAATTCCTAGAAACGTATAACCTATCAAGACTGAATCATGCAGAAATAGAAAATCTTAACAGACTGATTACTAGTAAGGAGTAATAAAAAATCTCCCAACAAACAAAAGACCAGGACCAGACGGCTTCACTGGTGAATTCTACCAAAATTTAAAGAATTAATACCAATTCTTCCCAAACTCTTCCAAAAATACAGAAGAGGGAACCCATCCAAACTCATTTGAGGTGACCAGCATTACCCTGATACCAAAACTATACCAGGAATGCCACAAGTAAAGAAACTTACAGGCCAATATCCCTGATGAACATAGATATTAAAATTCTCAATAAAATATTAGCAAACCAAATTCACAATATATCAAAAGGATTACACACCATGGTCAAGTGGGATTTATTATAGGGATGTAAGGATGATTCAATATTTGCTAATCAATCAACGTGATACATCACATTAATTTAGATACAGAAAAAGCATTTGACAAATTTCAACATCCATTTATGATAAAAAGTCTCAACAAAGTGAGTATAGAGGGAACATACTGCAACATAATAAAGGCCGTATATGACAAGCCTACAGCTAACATCATACTCAATGATGAAAAGTGAAATCTTTCCCTCTAAGGTCAGGAACAAGACAAGGATGCCCGCTCTCGGCACTTTTATTCAACATAATATTGGAAGTCCCAGCCATAGTAATTAGATGAAACAAAAGGTGTCCAAGTTGGAAAGGAAGAAGTAAAACTCACTATTCACAGATGACATGACTATATATATTAAACACTAAAGACTCCACCAAAAAAACTTAGATCCAATGAATTAGGTAAAGTTGCAGATTAAAAAAATCAAGATACAAAAACCTGTTGAGTTCCTATACACTAATAACAAACCATCAGAGAAATAAAGCAATCCCATTTACAATTGCATTAAAAAAGAACAAAATACTTACAAATAAATTTAGTCAAGGAGGTGAAAGAAACTGAAGACGACAAAATAAATACGAAGGCATCCCATGCTCACGGATTGGGAACAAATGCTACTCAAAGCTATCTACAGCTCTAATGCAATCCCTGTTAAAATTCTAATGGGATTTTTCACAAAAATAGAACAAACCTGAAATTTATATGCAACCACAAAAGACTATAGAAATCCAAAGCAGTCTCTTAAGAAGAACAATGGTGGAGGCATCATGCTCCCTGATTTCAAACTGTATTACAGAGCTGTGGTAATCAAAACAGTATGGTATTGGCATAAAAACAGACACAAAGATCATTGAAACAAAATAGCCCAGAAATAAACCCACCCATATATATGGTCAATTAATTTATGACAAGAGTCAATAATATACCAAGGGGAAAGGAAAATTTCTTCAATAAATGGTTTGGCAAAACTGGACATCCACACACAAACGAATGAAAATAGACCACTGTCTTACACTATACACAGTAACTCAAAATGGATTAAAGTCTTGAATAAGATCTGAAACCATAAAACTCCTAGAAGAAAACATAGGCAAGTAAGCTCCTTGACATCAGTCTTAGCAATGATTTTTCTTTGTTTTTTTTGGATCTGACACCAAAAGCAAAGGCAACAAAAGCAAAAATAAACAAGTGGGATTGCATAAAACTAAAAAGCTGCACAGCAAAAGATACCATCAACACAATGAAAAGGCAACCTACTGAATGGGAGAGAATATTTGCAAATCATATCTGATAAAGGGTTAATATCCCAAATAAATAACTTACACAACTTAAAAGTAAAAAAAAATCCAATTAAAAAATGAGAAGATCTGAATATTTTTCAAAAGAAGACATAGAGATGGTCAACAGATACATGAAAAGTAGTGCAACGTCACTAATCAACAGGGAAATGCAAATCAAGACCACAATGAGATATCACCTCGCACCTATCAGAATGGCTATTATCAAAAAGACAGGAAATAACAAGTGTTGGTAAGGAGGCAGAGAAAAGGGAACCCTTGTGCACTGTTGGTGGAAATGTAAATTGGTGCAGCCACTATGAAAAACAGTATGGAGGCTCCTCAATTAAAAGTAGAACTACCATATGATCCATCAGTTCTACTTGTGGGTATTTATCTGAAGGAAACAAAAACACTAACTCAAAAAGGTATATGTGACCCCATGTTAACAACAGCCAAGATATAAAAACCTAAGTGCTCATTGATGGGTGAATAATGGCATATATATATAATTCAGCAATAAAAAGGAAATCTGGCCATTTATGAAAACATGTATGGATTTTGAGGGCATCATGCTCAGCAATATAAGTCAGACAGAGAAAGACAAATGCTCTCACTTTTATGTGGAATCTTAAAAACACACACACAAACCAAAACCGAACTCATGAAGAAACGGAATGGTGGTTACCAGCGGTGGGGGTGGGATGGGGTGGGGTGGGGGATTTGAATGGGTGAAGGGAGTCAAAATGTACAAACTTCCATTTATAAAATACATAAGTCATGGGGATGTAATGTCCAGCATGGCAACTATAGTTAATACCACACTGCTTATTTGAAATCTGCTAAGAATAGAACTTAAAAGTTCTCATTATAAGAAAAAAAAATTGTAACTATGTATAGTAACATGTTAACTATCCTTACTATGGTGATCATTTTGCAATTTATATAAATATCAAATCATTATGTTGTACACCTGAAACTAATATAGTGTATGTCAATTTAAAAAATGAGCGTGAAAAATAATTATGGAAACAATCTGCAGAATATTTAATTGAGTCACAATTCAGTTGCCACATTAAGAAAAAAAACCAAAAAGGGCCTGAGGGATGATCCTAGGGCAGGCAGGGATAATGGCTGCTGGGGCAGGGCTCTCCAAGAGGTCTTTTCCAAATGGGATCCAGAGATCCCATTTCTTCTTGGCCCCAGCCCACTAGGAAGACAGGTCAGCAATGCACTGTAGCACACGTAAGAACTACACTTGGTGGCGTGAAGTAAAGGAAGTTAAAGTGCTTAGGGAGCTACCTGTGGACTGGCAGCATTTGGGTCTAGTTCCCGCCTGCCCACCTCCTCATGGTCATATTCCCGCCTTTCTTCACAAGCTGCTATCTAGTTCTGCCTTGTTCTTCTGGATAACCCCTAAAATTTCAAGTGTTGATTAAGGGAGCCCTTTTCACCATTTTATATCCAGGGTCCGATACAGGTCTTAATGTGTCATAAGTATTTAATATATGTGTTAAATAACTGATTTTTTAAAAATATATTAAGAATGGTTAACAATATTAAATAATGCTTTGAAATAATAAACTACCACATTTCTACACAGAATGGAAATTACAGGTTAAATTATCATTGCACAGGTATTTCTAACATTTGTGATTATAGAGATAAGAACAATGGTATGTTTATGTGTGGCAAATAATAAATAAAATTGGTATTGTACTAGTCATTGATGATAATGAAGAATATTTTAATTGCTTAGTACTAAGTGTGTCTTACTGAACAAGTGATAGTAGTTGAGCTAGTAAAAATTAGGCCTAATGTTGGGATGTTGGAGTAATAAACGAGTGAGAAGTAAGCCCTTCTAAAATTAGTATGAAAGAAAAATAGGCAAAAACGGCCAAGCCAACTAGATACCAAGATATGTTATGAGGCAGTAATTAAATGAGGTGGTATCATTGAATCAGTAAACAAATACACATTTAGCTTCTATTTACTTACTAGAAGGAAATGTTTATAATCTCAAGGTTGAGAAGGCTTCTTTAAGACCCAGAAAGCAAAAATAAATTAAGGAAAAGATTAATGAATTTGATCATTACAAAATGTAAAATTTCTTTATGCCCTTTTCTACTAACAGTGGTAAAACATAAGCAACAGACTGCGAGAAGATCTTTGCCAGTGCATAGTATATGAGGGAACTACTATCAAAGAGAACTATTAATAATAAAAAAGGAAACAAATCACATGATAGAAAAGCATGCAAAAGAAAGAAAAGTCAATAGGAAAAGAAATAAAGATGGCCAATACAGTTTAAAATGCCTGGTCTTCCAGGTAATCAGAGAAATAGGTAAAAAATTTTAAGTTTTATAATAGTAAATATTGGTCAGGATATAGGAAAATGGGAACTCTCCTACCCCGTTGGGGGCGGGGGGCGGGTATAAATAGGTATATGTGAAGGACACTTGGCAGTATGTTTTTATATTAGAATTCTATGTATTAGTGTTTTTTAGGAGAATAGGTTAAATCCCTCTTAATGGGCCTGAAAACTTCCTGACACTCATATGTAAGTAATATTTTTTTCCTTTTCTCACTGAAGAAAGATGGAGTTAAACTGTAACATATTGGCAATTTACAACAAGATTTGTGTGTTTTCTAAGAAAATAGATACTCCTGCGAAAAGTCTTGGTTCATAAAAACATGTTTTCCTGCTCTTTAATGCATCTATTAGAAAATAAGAGGGAAACACCCCTTAGTGTCTCAAAGGAAATAAGAAAATTGAGATTTTCTTTGGGTTCCAAAGTTTCTGTTGTGGGAAGGAAATCAAAGGAGCCACCCTTTCACTTTGCTTTCAGCAAGTATTTTGGGTTTAAAAGCAGGCAAGTCATGTTTCAAGAGAAGCAACTTATGATGGGATCCATTGCTAGCCACATCCATCCTGAGATTCTGTTCCACCTGTCTTTTTCTCCAGCAGACTAGCCCAAACATGTATTATGGCTATGTATCAGAATGCGAGAAGGCAAGATCAATTGCACAAGCATTTTTCAAGCTTCTGCTTGTGTCACATTTTTTGACATCATATTGGCCAAAGCAAATCACAGAGTTTATCCCAGAGTCAGAGTGGAGTACTCTGCAAAGTTATGTGGTAAAGACATGAAAATGGACGAGGTGAAAAATTGGAACCATCTTTGAAATCTACCACACATATCCATACTATTTCCCAGCAATATCATAGATTTCTAACCTTCCCCCACCCCGACTTCAGGGCACACAGAAAATTATATGGCAGAGTGGGGCAAAAAAATGAAGCTGCTCTTGGCCAGAAGTGACCTTGGCTATCCAAGGGCCTAAATATCTAGGCAGCTGGTAACCTATTTGCAGCACAATGATGTAAAGTCTATAAAGAGGTGTGTGCATACATTGAAAAGACTGCCAATTATAGTTAAGTGCTGTACTCAATTCTCAAAAAAAAAAAAAAAATCAAAATTATTGAAAAAAATTTAATTTAGAAAAATATACTGGGTCATTTAGATCTAAAATCTATAATTATTAATATTTCAAATGTACATATTATCACTATCAACGTTTAAAATAAATTTTATTGAGGTATAATTTACACACAATAAACTGCCCATTTAACATGTACAATTGGATCAGTTTTAATATATTTAATATATATTTTGATTTAAAAGTATTCATCTGTAATAATATGTACATTGTATGTATATTCATATATATGAAACCACCAGTATAAAATTAGTTGGAGTGGCCATATTAATATCACACAAAGTCAATTTCAGACCAAAGAATAATACCAGGGATAAAGAAGATTATGTCATGATAATACAGGGATTAGTCATTTAAGAGGACATAATTCTAAATGTTTATACACCTAAAATAACAAAGTTTCAAATACAAAAAGACTGATGAAACTGCAGCAATAAACAGGCAAATCAACAATTATAGCTGGAGATTTGAATACCCTTCTTTCAATTATTGATAAAATAGACAGAAAGTCAGCAAGGATATAGAAAATTCAAATAACACTATCAACAAAGTTGACCTGATTGACATTTACAGAAAACATTACCCAATAACAACAGAATCTATAGATTCAATGTGATCAGTCAATCCTAGCAGGGACCAAAAACAACAAACAGGTCTTACACCACCTGACTTTAAGGCTTATTGTAAAGCTACAGTAATGAAGTCAATGGACAATGTGGTATTGGCATCAAGATAGACAAATTGATGATCCACAGAACAGAATAGTCGAGATACAGATGCATATACGGACATACACGGTCAATTAATTTTAGACAAAAATGTGAAGACAATGCAGTGGAGAAAGGGTATCCATTTTTGCCTCTGGGGTAGACTGAATAATGGTTACCCAAAGATATTAAGTTCTAATCCCTATAACCTGTAAATGTTAACTTATAAAGAAAAAGGGTCTTTGCAGAAGTGATTACGTTAAGGATCTTTAGCTACATTGAGAGATTATTCTGGACTATCTAGGTAGACCCTAAATCCAATTACAGTATCTTTATAAGTGAGAAAGAGATTATAAACACACAGAAGAAGCCATGTGAAGACAGAGGCAGAGACTGGAGTGATAGGTCCACAACCCAATATGCTGACAGCCACCGGAAGTGAGAAGAAGCAAGGAATGGATCTCTCCCAGAACATGGAGAGAGAGGATGGCCCCACTGACACCTTGATTTTAGATTTATGTCCTGAGAACTATGAGGTAATATATTTCTGTTGTTTTAAGTCACAGATTTCATGGTACTTTATTAGAGTAGCCATATGAAACTAATAGCCTTATACCCAAAGGAACTCAAAATGGGTCACAGATCTAAATGTAAAGCCTGAAACTGTGACACTTCTAGAAGATGACATAAAAGGAAATCTTTGCAAAGATTTCCTTGCAAAGATTTCTTGCATGTAATAACAAATGTGAGATCCATTGAAGAGAAAGCTGATAAACTGAACTTTGTCAAAATTAAGAAATTATGTTCTTGGAAAGACAGTCTTAAGGAAATGAGAAACGAGCCACAGGCTGGGAGAAACTTCTGCACGCGTATGTCTAATAAAGGACTAGTATCCAGAATAAAGAACCCTCAAAACTCATAATAAGAAAATAATCAAATGAATAAACTTTTTTAAATGGGCCAAGGTATTAAACCCGACATCACATTAAAGAAGATATATGAACTGTAAGTAAGCCCACGAAAATATGCTCATCATTATTAGTTATCAGGAAATTGCAAAATGAAAGCACGAGATATCACTACACTTCTATTGAAATGCCTCAAATTTAAGACTGACTATACCAAGCTTTGGCAAGGATGTGGAGCATCTGAAATCCCATACACTGCTAGTGGGAGTGTAAAATGGTAGAACCACTTTGGAAAACAGCAAATAGCATTTTCTAAAACGTTAAACTTACATCTACCATATGACCCAGACTTTCCACTTACCCATATTGCTCCCTCATCTGCCATCTTTACTTTTTTCCAGGAAAAATGTAGTTCAGCATGCAACATTAATTCAGTCACTGGAGTCACAAAATGAAGAACTTTCAAGGAAACTATATTCTAAGGTCCTTTACTAAATAGAAAGTATGTACTCAGTGTTTTTCTCTGCCTGCAAATATATACCTTACAAGAGGAAAAATGAGAAGGGTGAGGCTATCTTAGTGGAGGAACAGGGTAATAAAAGTATGAAGCATATTATTACATATTACAATGTTGGTAATAGTATGTTCTGCTGGGAGAATCAGGTGTGAGAAAAAATAACAGAAATCAAGAGCTATGAACAACAATGCAAGCTGCTTTGGAAAACAGTCTGACAGTTCCTCAAAAGGTTAAACATAGAGTTACCATATGACCCAGCAATCCCATGCCTAGGTATATACCCAAAAGAAAGAAAAACTGGTACACTTATGTTCATGGTAGCAACATTCATAATAGCCAAAAAGCATAAACAACCCAGATGGATGGATGGATAAATAATACGCAATATATCCACACAACAGAATATTATTCAGCCATAAAAAGAATGAAATACTGATACATGCTATAACATGTATGAACCTTATGCTAAGTGGAAAAACCAGTCACAATGGGCTATACATTGTATAATTCCATTTCTACGAATAGGCAGATCTAGAGAGATAAAGGAGATTATTGGTTGCCAAGGACTGGGGGGAAACAGGGAGCGGCTACTAGTGGGTATACATTTTGGGCAGGGGCGGGGGATGATGAAACTGTTCTAAAATGGATTGGGGTGACTGCACAACTCTGTGAGTACACTAAAAATCACTGACATATACTTTAAATAAATGGATTGTGTAGTACATCTCAATAAAAAGCTATCATAGAAACAACATCATGAGAGAAATGAACTAAAAGAAAGTCTGTAGTCATCTTCCATGCTAAATATGCATGGATTTTTAAAACAGTTTTGGTATTTTTGCCTTTGGCTTCTTGAAGTATCTTATTTTTAAAGAAATTTGAAAAGATTTTTGGTAGGGAAATTGTTAAAATCAAATTGTTCATGTAATTTTATTGGGGGAAACTGGGTAGATACAGTGGTGATCCCCTCTTGCCGAAAGCTCTCAGCTGGAATACTTTTCCTGTAATATTATGAGGAATTATTCGGATGAAAGCACCCTCTTTATTTTAGTGTTTTTGTTATATTCTACTGATATTTATATTTTATCTAAAACTAGTGCATCTATAAGAAATAATTTAAACCTATTAACATTTTTGTTCTTGATAACGTATACAGTCTATGAAAAACCACAAAGAATACTACATTTCTGGTTTAGGATCAGAGCCTCCAAAATTATAAGTATTTAACCCTTTATCCTAGAAACAGAACCTATCTCCTGACTTCAAGACTGCAAAAATACATGGACCATCTAAGTGGTTTTGTCCTTAGAGCAAACTTTGATATGTAAAGTTTTTCTGAACATGTTATAGTTTAATATTTCCATTTACTTTGAGTTTATCATTTATATATTTTTGGTAATGAATGACTTAGACCAATAATGAAAACAATCATTGCTTACATGTCCAGAGCCTAGTTGAAAGTCATTACAGGGGGCCTAGAAGAAATATCACAAATTATATGCAAGGGTATGAGACCTATGAAGGCCCTTTGGATAAGGGAAAAGCATTAGTGAAAACATCCATGCACTGGAGTTTCTCATGATCTAGAACTTCTGGCTTTCTTTCTCTTTTCTTCCTCCCCCTCTCTCTCTACCTACCTTCCTCCTTCCTTCTGCTTCTCCTCTTCCTTCTCATTTCTGTCCCTGTCTCTCTGTCTCTCCCCAACCTTCACCCCCCAATGGCAGCCACAGCCTCAGCAAAGTTTCCTCCCTTCTTCACTCACGTACTCACCTGCTGTACACCTGCCAGGAGAGACCCAATATCTAATAGAAAAATCTATCAGCACTAACACAAAAAAATTAAGAGAATGCATTTGACTGCTGGTGTATTAAGTTGATCTCCTTAATACATAAAGACTTACCAGTCTATACACTTCTTTTTTATCAAAACATCCTATGTCAAAACCACTGTAAAAAACTAACACTCCTACAGCAGAGGGTGAAGGTCTTAGATAATGAGAGGTGCTTGACATCTGAGCAGAGTACCTGGAAAACTGTTTGAAAGAAGAGGTTGGTGACAAAAGGGCCTGATCTCATAATTACCTAGTCAGCTTTATTTTACACTATGTGTGGGAGGAAACTGCTTTCACACGATTTTTGTTGTGCATAATTATGAAGGTATCTGTATCTATAATCCATCTGTTAGTGGTAACGGCTAGAACCTGGCTGTGTTCAGTATCATAGCTATTCTATGTGGGAGATAATTAAATATTCTCCAAAGAGAGAGCCATTTCCCAAGTGTGAGCAAGCTTCAGGTACATCAGTTCATTGTTCAAATATTTCTCGTGTTGCAATTATATGTTTTTCGGGTAATTTTGCTAGGTGCTGAGGATGATCAAAATGTAAACACAGATCTTCAAGGAGTTTTGTTTGGTAAAACGAACATGATTTAGAGAGTCAGATTTTCCCCAATACCTACTGTGCAAAATGGAGACAATACATTCCCCAGAGAGTTGTGGTGAGGGTTATATGTTATGCAGAGTGTCTAGTTTTCAATGTGTGCTAGTTTCCTCAAAAGGTTTTATATCTTAAAGAATATACAAGAGATAAGAAATGACTTTGACAGCTTGATATTTGATGTTTAATGAGATTTTTTTTTCCTGTCATTGACTACTGGAGGAGCTCCCAGAAGGAAAACAAAGGTTGCTTTGCTAAGCACCCTACCTGATAGGCCTGGGGGAGCACCTTCTATGAGAGCAGGAGGGCTTGCTGAGGCGTCAGTGTTCAGCAGAACCTCTGTTACCACCATGCACTTCTACTGCCTTCAGGGAATTGTAGAGGGAACTATAGGAAGTTTGGGGCTGGAGAGTAGTGAGATTCAAGTAGTGCTTACAAGTATGTCTAACATACTTCATCTGTAAAAGTATGTAGACAACGGAGAAACTGGAGGCCTGAGACCAGCATGAGGGCCACTATAACTGCAAGAGCTCATGAGAAACTGATCTGGAGTAATGACAGTGGCAGTCAAGAAGAGAGGACAGAGAGACCGTATCAGAGGACAAGAAAAAGTAGGAAGAATATACACATTTTCCTTTTATCACACATTCAGGATTAGGAGTAAGTTGTAGAAGGAATACACCATCTTTAGTTTGGGACATGTTAAAAGTCCAACCTTTTGGAACCCTCCTACACTGTTGGTGGGAATGTAAATTGGTGCAGCCACTATGGAAAACAGTATGGAGGTTCCTCAAAAAACTACAAATAGAGTTGCCACATGATCCTGCAATCTTACTCCTGGGCATATATCCAGAGAAAACTCTAATTTGAAAAGATACATGCACCCTAGTGTTCACTGCAGCACTATTCACAATAGCCGAGACATGGAAACAATTTAAATGTCAAATGACAGAAGAATGGATAAAGAAGATGTGTTACATATATATATATATATATATATATACACAATGGAATACTACTCAGCCATCAAAAAGAATGAAATAATGCCATCTGCAGAGCAACATGGATGGGCCTAGAGATTATCATACTCAGTGAAAGAAGTCAGAAAGAGACAAATACCATATGATATCACTTATATGTGGACTCTAAAATATAACACAAATGAACATATCTACAAAACAGAAACAGACTCACAGACATAGAGAACAGACTTGTGGTTGCCAAGGAGGTGGGGGTGGGCAGGGGAGGGACAGATTGGGAGTGTGGGATTAGCAGATGCAGACTATTATATAGAGAATAGATAAACAACAAGGTCCTACTCTACAGCACAGGGAACTGTATTCAATATCCTGTGATAAACCATAATGGAAAAGAATATGAAAAAGAATGTATATATGTGTATAACAATCATTTTGCTGTGCAGTAGAAATTAACACAACACTGTCAATCAACTGTACTTCAATAAAATACTTAAAAAAATTTTTTTAAGTCCAACCTTTTAAATTTCTTTGAATTTTTTCACAAGTTAAGACAGAATTCTCCCTTCAAAAACAAAAATCAAAACTGTGGAATCTTGAAATAGAAGATGGATTAATAATACTGTCTTAAACTTACACATTTATCTAAATGACAGGTTGACATCTTTGTCTTAATGTTCATAGGAGCCACAGGCATTTCAAAATCCTACTTCTTAAAGGCAATAACAATTACAACTAGTACATAAATAGCACCTACTATGTACCAGCCACTGTTCTAGCACTTTACATGTTAACTCTTTTCTCACAACAACCCTATTATTATACCACAGAAGAGGAAACTGGGACACAGAAGTTAAGTAGCCTGCCTTAGTTACACATTAGTTCTTCAGCCAGTAAGTGGCAGAGACTGGATCTGAAACAAGGAAGTATAAACTCTAGTGAGCTTTTAGAAGCCACTTGTTAAATCTGCTTTGCACACACAGGTAGTGACTTGTCCACATACTTCTTGGTGATGTCTTAAGTCATATATGTCTTAAGTTTCTCAGATTTTAAGCAGATGGAGTTGGGACACAATTTATTTCTCAATCATTGTTTTTCTTTTGCTTTTTTTCTTGCTGTTGTCAGTATTCAATATCTTCAGAGACAGAGGCTTTGGGAAAGTAATTAAAAATATTCAAATCAATGGGAACATTTAGAAACTCGTGATCTCACCCCATGCTTGGTGGGGTGGGTCTAGAGAATTTCCACTGTGGTTTCCATAGCAGTGCTTTTGAACTCCTTCCAAATGCATGCTTTTTAATGGCTTCCCCAGTGATGATGAGTGACTGACCCCAGCTGTATGATAATTCCAAATTAGGCCTAAAAGGATTATCACAGTTTGGTACAATGAGAAGAAAAACTGCTATCCATTTGAACAACCTTCCTTCAGGCAATGCTGTTTTTCATAGTTTTTTTGACTTTCTTTTCTCCAAGTTTTGGCTGTTTTTTTTTTTTTTTTTTTTTTTAATGTCACTTGATCTGTTTTAGTTCTCAAGGTATCACTTCAACCTGTGTTGAATCCTGGGCTAAAAGTACTTGTTTACTTACCCAAAGACTTTGTTTTACAAAGATAGCAGCCAGCTAAGCTCCCCGATCCACCCGGGTGTCCATGAGTCATTCTAACAAAGCAGGAAAGCCTGTTGACCTATTTACCAAGTGTCTGCTCTGGAGCCAGTTGCAGTGACAGATTTTTGAGATGCAAGAACTCCTCTGGTAGGGATTTAACTAGTGGTTTCCACTGCATTCCTAGTAAGACTCTGGAATAATGATTCGTAAGAATTGAATCATTATAGAAAATTAAAGAAAGGAGTGGTACAGGCCATCTGTCCCTCAGCAAATGTTCTCACTTTGGTGATAACAAATATTGATACCAGGTCTGACAGCAGTATGAAGGCAAGTATGGCAACTTTTCAAACTAACGTGAAATTAGAAACCAAAGTCAGTTCGCAATCATCAAACACCAAATATAATGGGATGAGTAGGAAATGTTGCTTTTAATAAACAGGAGAATTCAACATTGCCATAAGCACTTTAAGTTGTTTGAAGAGAAGCTTTTGGCAATTGTATTCCCTAATTTCCTCTAAGAATTGTATTGAAAATCACATTAAAAAAGAACTATTATTCTTTTTTCACCCAGAAGGAAGTAATATGCTAAATGACAGCATTCTCTGACTAGTACTGCCAAGCTGGTTTTACCCATTCTGAACTCCAGAATCTTAATTGCAATAGGAATCCTAAAAAGATTCTTTAACTTGGTATATTTATTGTTGTATTAGGATACTAATTACTAATTAATTATCACAAACTTGGTGGCTTAAAACAATACAAACTTACATTAACAGCTCGGGGGGGTCAGAAGTCCCAAATGGGTCTCACTGGGCTAAAATCAAGATGTAGAGGAAGATTTGTTTCCTTGACCCTTCCAGCCTGTTGAGTCTGCCTGCTTTCCTTGACTCAGACCCTGTCTCATCTATAGAGCCAGCAATGGTGGTGCAGATTTTCTCATGCTGCCTTACTCTGACACTGAGTCTTCTTCTGCCTCCCTCTTCCACTTTTTGGTACCCTTTGGATTACACTGGGTCCACCCAGATAATCCAGGATAATCTCCCTATCTTAAAGTCAGCTGATTAAATAACCTTATTTCCATCTGCAGCCATAATGTCTTTGCCTTGTACTGTAACATATTCACAGGTTCTGGAGATGAAGATGTGGACATCTTTGGAGGTGGGAGGGGTGCTAATCTACTGACTATAGCTGTCTACAGTCTCCTACCTAGAGTACATAGATTTTTACATCAATATTTTTATTTTGTTATTTATTTTTGTTATCTACACACACACACACACACACACACACACACATATATATAAAGCAATCTCTATCCTAAATCCTGTTTGAATGAGGCAATATATAAACAAAAAAATTAAAATGTAAAACTGGTAAAAATATTTCCTATAATTATGATAAAAACTCATATATAAAATGCTCATACACATGGATAATAAAAACCTAAAGATCACCCACAAATAAACAGGAAGATAGCGGATTAAGCACATTTTGAAACAATTTCTGGAAAACAGAATTGGAAGTGGGTTGATGATGAAACAGCTAGAGAAGATGATAATTGTAATACACCATAAGAACCCTGCTGAAGATATAGGAGCCAGTTTACCAAAAGAGAACCCCAGGCTGTGGGATCAGATTGGGCAGACTGGGCAGGTGGGACAGTGAATGAGACAAATCTGAGGGATTAATTACATGTCCCTGTATGGGTCAACCGTACCTGTAGGTGTCCCTATTCTCTATCCTGCTCATGGAGCAGAAGCAGATGGTATTTTCCAAGGCAAACCATTTGTTGCCTTATTTTAAGAAGGAAGAAAATAAAAACTGATTATCTAGAGACAATTAAGACTTCTGGTGAAGATTTTGGAGCTTGCAAGAAAAATATTTCTCATTCTAGAAATTGGACAGATTCGTAGCCTAACAACTGGTTTTCTGATGGCTCACAATGAGGTGTATCATACTAACTGACATACCCTGAATTTCCTCACTAGAGTTCCAGTCAAAACCTGGAAGACCTGGTCAGAAAAGGGAACAAAGACACCCAATATAGAACATCCACAGTAGCAATCTGCCTATCTGTTTTAAAGAAAAATAGACAACTTGCAGTGGCAAAAGTTGTGGCAAGAATCCATGGAACAATTATAGGAAAAAATTTTCCAGAACCGAAGAAGAGTCTTCAGGCCAAAGGACCCACCTGTATTCAGGAAAATAAGTGAAGAAAGACCCACACCTAGAGCGTATCATGAACTTTCAGAATACCAAGATTAAATGATGATCCTAAAAACTTCAACGACAAAAACCCACATCACTTACAAGGAATTAAAAGTCATACAGATACTTCCTCCCCGCCCCCGACCATACTAGAGAATAGAAAATAATGGCAAAACATCAAAAATTCTGTCATAAGGTTATTTTCAATCTAGAAATTTGTATCCAACAAATTATCAATTCAGTGTGAGGGCTGAATATACATATACTTTCTTGCATGTAAGTTCTCAGAAAGTTGAATATTTGCTTAGTACAAATGTAGTCCCACAAGATGAGAGAATAAACCAAGAGAGGGAAGCATATGAAATACTGAAAACAGTGGGCCCAACAAATAAAGCAATAAGAAGGGTGTCATGAGGTCAGTGTCTCGCAGAGTAAGAGCAAATAGTCCATTTAGGGAAAAAAAGACAGAGGGCACTGAGAGAAAGAGCTTCCTAAAATATAATCAGTTTGAACTTAGAAAAGGCTCAGAGTCACAGTATGCTAAATACAAATAATGCAAGAGAAAAACTTACGAATAGAATTCCTGAGCAAAATAAAAATTTGGAGAAGAAAGTCAAGGCTCATATGTGATAGTAAGTGATACATGGTAGGAGGTTAAGCATGTTAACTTTAATTTTCTCTTCGCGTGGCTTAGGTCAAGCTATTGTATTCATGATGGAGGAAACACAATCCAAACACATTACTTGAGTTTTTAATGACAGTGTTTGTATAGAAATGTTGTTTATTGGGTCTCAATTTTTAGAGTCAATCTAAAGACAAAGAAGTCTTGACTGTGGTTGCCAGATACACGTAAATATTAACAACCTTGTTAAAGTGTAGCTGAAAGGGCTTCCCTGGTGGCGCAGTGGTTGAGAGTCTGCCTGCCGATGCAGGGGACACGGGTTCGTGCCCCAGTCCGGGAAGATCCCACATGCCACGGAGCGGCTGGGCCCGTGGGCCATGGTCGCTGAGCCTGCGCGTCCGGAGCCTGTGCTCCGCGACGGGAGAGGCCACAACAGTGAGAGGCCCGCGTACCGCAAAAAAAAAAATAAAAAAGTGTGTAGCTGAAAGAGGGTGGGATAGAGAAAGAGGGAGGAAAAAGTTGAGAAATGGCTGAGCGGGGCATGGTGCTAATCTCCTTATCTCACAAAGCAGGGAGTCCATAAGAGATAATGTCAAAAGTATCTGGAGTGTCTATTTTAAATTATCAAGGTAACCAACAGAACTATCAAAAAATAATTGAAGCATGAATATCATACTTTAGGAGGAAGAATGTAACGGATGCTGTGGTGTCCTACCCAAATCCCTGTAGCCTACCCTGGAGGCCACCACAGCCAGGTCCTGCACACACTGACCTGGTGGTCTCCTATGTCTCTTTCTCTCTGCTGGGATGGGATTGGCCCGCAAGCTGGACAGGCCAGAAGTGCAGGGAAGATGGCACAGGAATAACCCTCAACCAATGAGGATGAGAATCTGTTTTCAATGAGACACCTTCGAGTGGTCCATTTTTAGAGGGTCCCCTGAGATACTGAGCCCAGTTGCCCAGGTAACTCATTAATCCACCTTTCATTGTTTTTTCTCCCTTCTGGGTTACACTTCTCACTCCTTCACTGTGCTTCCCAGAATTGCCTTCCCAAATAAACTACTTGTACATAAATTCTTGTCTCAGGGTCTGTTTTTAGTGGGAACAAAACTAAACTCTAAAATGTGATTCAAATCCTTTTTTTCATACTCAGGAGCTGATATATATTTTCTATAAGAAATGGCAGTTTGAGCATATTATACAGTTATGGTGAAAACCACCAGAACAAATTCAAACAGTAACATTAAAAGAGTTTTTCTAGAACTTCCCTGGTGGTGCAGTGGTTAGGAATCCCCCTGCCAATGCAGGAGACATGGGTTTGAGCCCTGGTCCAGGAAGATCCCACATGCCGTGGAGCAACTAAGCCCATGTGCCACAACTACTGAAGCCTGTGCTCTAGAGCCCACAAGCCACAACTACTAAAGCCTGCGCTCTAGAGGCCGTGAGCCACAACTACTGAGCCCGTGTGCCACAACTACTGAAGCCCGCGCACCTAGAGCCCGTGCTCTGCAACAAGAGAAGCCACCGCAATGAGAAGCCTGAACACCCCAACGAAGAGTAGCACCTGGTTGCTGCAACTAGAGAAAGCCCACGTGTAGCAACGAAGACCCAATGCAGCCAAAAATAAATAAATAATAAATAAATAAAATTTTTTTAAAGACGAGTTTTTCTCTGATGGACGGAGAGGTGGGATGGGAGACTCTGCTTTTTATTACGTAAGTGGCAAAGGACATGAACAGACCATTTACAAAAGAAGAAAAAGCTAAAACGTGTATAAAAATTTCTCAGCTTCCCTAGTTAATCAAAGAAATATAATGATGAATTATTTTTCACTTATCAATTAGAAAATCTTTAAACACCTGGTAACTAAGTTTACACAGGCAACAAGGGTGAAGCGAAAGGAACACATTTTTTATACAAGATGAAGTGAAACAAACACAAGGTAACAGGGATGAAGTGAAACAAGCACTTTTCGTACACTGCCAGAGAGATTTTAAACTTACATAATCTTCCTGAGAAAGCAACTGAGTGATTTGGTTAAGAGCTTTAATATTTTTCATAACCTCTAAGTCTGTAATTTCATTTCTTGGGAACAATTCCAGAAGATGAATAAAAAATACAAACACTCATGCATAAAGATGAACTGTCATTTACAGTAGTGAAAACTAGAGTTACCTAAATACTCAAAATTTAGGGGAATTATAAGTAAATTATCATATATTTATATAATAAAATACCAAGAAGACATTAAATTTGGTTTTGAAGAGTTTTTACTCACATAGGAAAATACATCTGGTCTCAAGTGAGGTGAAGAAAGTAGAATATAAAATTAGATGTACTGATAATTTATCTCAAATATCTAAAACTGTATCTAATTTTTAAACAGATAAGAAAAAATGTTATGTAACATGGTAAAACTCGAGCTGGAATCAGACTTTAAAAGAGGACTTTATGAGGAAATTATCTTAAGACATTTGGGGTTGAACTGAAATATCAAGATGTGTAGGTAACAGATAATGGTTAGTAAATTTCTACATATGAGAAAAATGGACTAAAAATTTTTTTTGTATTGCTGAGAAGAGGCCAAGAGAGAATGAGGCCCTGAGGTATATGACATGGCTGTGCCTCAGGACACAGTCTCCACCAAACCTTTTGTACAGTTTCCTAAACTCACACAATATGATTTTTGTGAAGGCCGTCACATTGTGTGATTTGTTCACGGTGTGGTACAGGTAATATGCAAGGATGCTAGGTCCCAGTCACTGGTGTGGTGGGGATGATGTAAACTTCCCAGGAATAAGCTAATATCTTTGGAAGGGTCATGCGCAGCTGTGGTTTCCACAGATGATGGGTTTGGAAGGGGGTTTAGGAAATTTCACTTATATGGGAATCACCAGACTTACACCTGCATTACAAACCATAACAAGCAAGGACTTTGGTTGTAAGCGACAGAAGCACTTGTTGGAAGGGTCTGAGCTACAGGAACCAGGGCCTGTCTGCGCCTTGGAGTTTGAACTAGAACTTAAACACCATTTATATACACACCCTCTTGGTCCTCTCTCCTCCTCAGCGTATTAGCTTCATTCATTTCTCCATTTGCTGTAATGTGATTGGCAACGGTTTTACATCCTAACAGCTTCGTGATTAGCTTACACTGGAAGAATCCCAGGAATGGCCTCAGATGGGCTTGACTTGGTTCGTGTGCCCATCTCTTTGCAATCATTGTGGCTAAAAGAGCAAGTTTCTCCAATGGCTCAGCTGTGGAGTGGGAATTAGGCCTGATGCTAGATTACAGGAGGTCAAACAAAGCGCACGGGAGAATTCTGAACCCAGTTTTGTCTTCACAACCCAAACAAGCAAGCAATAAAAAAATCCAAGGTTAACACAAAGAGTACAAAAAAATTGTAAATCAGGGCTTCCCTGGTGGCGCAGTGGTTGACAGTTCGCCTGCCGATGCAGGGGACACGGGTTCGTGCCCCAGTCCTGGAAGCTCCCACATGCCGCAGAGCGGCTGGGCCTGTGAGCCATGGCCGCTGAGCCTGTGCGTCCGGAGCCTGTGCTCCGCAACGGGAGAGGCCACAACAGTGAGAGGCCTGCGTACCGCAAAAAAAAAAAAAAAAAATTGTAAATCAGGAATTTAAAGAACTTTCATTTGGCTCCAGGAAAGAGAGTTGAAACTATGGACTGAGACCTATTAACCCATCGGGTTACGGAGATCAGGATACGTGAACACCTGTTCTACAAGCATCCAAGAAGAAGAGTTGCCCACATTACTTAACCTTATAAACCCATACAAGGTAACTTTCTAACATAGACTGACAACCAGAGAATCATGCAATACACATTAATCAGTACATAGGAAATCTGCTAAACAAACAACAAACCCAATAAACTTCCCTAGCAATTCCATTATTCTTTTTTTTTTTTAGTTTCTGCTTTATAACAAAGTGAATCAGTTATACATATACATATATCCCCATATCTCTTCCCTCTTGTGTCTCCCTCCCTCCCCCCCTCTGCCTTTATCTCCCTTTAAGACAGCTCACCTTCCCTCCTCTCTCCCTTACCTCTTGTCATCCTCCATAGAAACCCCCTTCTCCTGTGCCCCCTCCACTTGTCTTCAGGTTCTGCTCTCTGCTGGTAGCAGCTTATCGCATAAACTCATCTGTGTTAATGTGTTAACATCACCCAGGTAACAGAACCTACTGTTGACTACCAGGGATAAATCTCCCTGTATCTAAACTCTGTCCTCCTGGGCTGAATTAGTTTCCTCTAAAAGCCAATGTATTTTTCATTAAAATGCTTGCAAACCCTTCAGGTTATTAGGTTTACGGCAGCCCCATTAAGCAGAACAATAATGATTTATGTAAGAAGTCAGGCCAGGACCTGTGTTTTTTTCAATAAGAAGGTTCATGGTCTACAGCTGCTCTTTGGGGCACTGTAGTCTTGCATTACAGGAGTGTTTCTGTGCGGCTTAAATCATTTCCCTATTTTGTTTTCCAGGAGGATATCAGTCTTCCTTGGAATTGTTCAATATTTACAGCCTGGGAAGTCCAGCTATGATGTTCAACCCTCTGCTGAGAGAGGAGCGGGGGCTTTAGATCAGGACGGACTTTGGTAAAATCTCCAGGTTTGCCCCTGATGGGCCTGATGACTTTGGGCAAGTCACTTAATGAGTTAAGTTTCCTCGACTGTAAAAATGGGTAATAATACCTTACTGAGAGTGTTGTCCAGATTAAATAAATACTGAGTGAACTACCCTGCCCGGCTGTGGGGGGCCACTCCTTGTCTTTCCCCTGCCCTGCATCACAAGTGGGTTGACCCCTAAAGACTGCATTTACCAGGTTCCCAGCTGGGGTCAGTCAAGGGGTTGGGGATTATTCAAAGTGTCTGGGATCCAAGAAATAATAACCAGGTGAGCAGAAACAGCATAAACACTATTAATTTAAATATATATTGGTGGTATTAAATATCATCTCCCTGAATGGAACACTTAAGAGTATTTCATTTAGCCATACGATGATCGATATTCTATGGGCTCACGAACAGCTCATACAACTCAACAACAAAAAACCAAACCCAACTGAAAAATGGGCAGAAGACCTGAAGAGACATTTCTCCAAAGAAATACAGATGGCCAGTAGGCACATGAAAAGATGCTCAACATCACTAATTATTAGAGAAATGCAAATCAAAACTACAATGAGGTAACACTTCACATTGGTCAGAACTGCCATCATTAAAAAGTCTACAAATAACAAATGCTGGAGAGGGTGTGGAGAAAAGGGAACCCTCCTACACTGTTGGTGGGAATGTAAGTTGGCACAGCCACTGTGGAAAACAGTATGGAGGTTCCTCAGAAAACTAAGAATAGAACTACCATAGGATCCAGCAATCCCACTCCTGGGCATATATATCCAGACAAATCTACAATTCAAATAGATACATGTACCCCTATATTCATAGCAGCACTATTTACAATAGCCACTAAATTGTAAACAGCACTATTTACAATGGAAGCAGCCTAAATGTCCACTGACAGATGAATGGATAAAGAAGATGTGGTGTGTACACACACACACACACACACACACACACACACACACACAAAATGGAATACTACTAAGCCATAAAAAAGAATGAAATAATGCCATTTGCAGCAACGTGGATGTGACTAGAGATTATCAAACTAAGTGAAGTAAATCAGAAAGAGGAAGACAAATACCATGATATTGCTTATGTGTGGAATCTAAAAGATGACGCAAATGAACCTGTCTATGAAACAGAATCAGGGACATAGAGAATACTGGTGGTTGCCAAGGGGGAGGGAGTGGGAGAGGGTTGGAGTGGGAGAGGGTTGGACTGGGAGTTTGGGATTAGCAGATGCAAACTGGTATATACAGAATGGATAAACAACAAGGTCCTACTGTGTAGCACAGGGAACTATAGTCAATATCCTGTGATAAACCATAATGGAAAAGAATATGAAAAAGAATGTATACATATGTTTAACTGAGTCACTTTGCTATACAGCAGTAACTAACACAGCACTGTAGTTCAACTGTACGTCAATAAAAAATAAATTAATAAAACACTGTGTGGGCTTCATTCACTACTATTATTCTGATGTAGAGGTTGAAGAACTAACAGTTTTTGTTTCCCTACGTGACCGCAGCAAGAGGTGATATATAATCAAATAGCATGCAATTTCCCCTTTGGCTGATGATCTACCTTCACTTTGCTGGCAGGTGCATCATAGCAATGGGACATGTGGACAAAGAATGTCACCTGCCATTTCAGTAAGCAAAGAATGCTGACCCTAAAGCCATCAGCCATTGCCGCCTTGGGACAGCCTTCCCCTTGCGCCACGGGGAATTCAGGATGGAGAAAAACAGGTCCTAGTTAAGGAGCATATCAAAGGAATAATTTCAAAAAGCCCCAACTCTTGCATTTTCCCATACACAGAAAAACACTAAAATCATTAACTTGAAATGTCTAGTTTTTCTGTGATTAGCAGTAATTTTTGATGTTCAACTACATGTTTGTTTGTTTTTTCAAGCAAAAGCTCCTGTGTATTCCGGGTTTTCTCTTGCCTCTTTGGAACAGTCCCTCAGAGCTACCTGAAAGGTTGTATTCTGGGCCGTAGTCCTCAGTAAGTCCACCACATAAAACACTTATTCTCAACTATTAGGCTGTGGGGTTTTTTCAGTTGACAGACAGGAACCTGTCCGAATGCGTCATTAGCATCTCCACAAAGCCCTGCTTCACTTGTTCTCAGTTAACTGCTTCAACAGCCACCTAAGCTCCTGGGACAGCTACCTCAGAGTCACGGTGGACCCTTCTCATTGTGTTACTCCTACATCCGACTCACTTTGAAAGCATCTTTACAAACGCGTTACAGTCCCCCAGCCACGATCTCAGACCAGGGGTGTCTCAGTCTCAGCACTATGGACTGGGTAATTCTTCCTTGTGGCAGCTTTCTTGTGCATTGTAGGACGTTTAGCAGCAACCCTGGCATACTGCCAGGAACACTCCCCAAGTAATGTAATACAAAACATCTCCAGATACAGCCAAATGTCTTCTTGGGGGACACAACTGCCCCCAGCTAAGAATCAGTCTTAGGCTAGAATCTGGAGACTATTGAGAGAGCCTTTCATCTGAAACCTCTTTTATCTCCCTGTTGTTTGTAGACTGAGTTTAATCTCTAATACAGCATATGAGGGTCTTGACAGCACATAAAACCTTTTGAAAACTAGCCTCCAACCTCTGTGCACCATTTCAGGCAACCTATGCTCTGATCACATTGAAAACAACTCTGTGGATACTCCAGACCCTTCTAGGCCTCAGCACTTTGGCAAGAGGTGGTTCCTTCAGTCGGGATGCTTAGTGGCAAACTCACGCTCATCCCTAAATGCTTGGGTGAAATGTACCTTTGTTACCATTTCCTGATGTCTTTAGGCATAATTACTAACGTCCCTATTAGCTGAGCTCTATAATTATTCTTAAATGACCCCATCTCCTGGTGACACCTGATAAGCCACAAGCTGGTTTAAAACCTGAGATTCTTCCCTCATAGTTTTGAACTTGGGAACAGAACACATCAATGTCTTTCTGGTGGCTGAAGCTGGACACTATAAAACTTGGAAGTTTTTGTTAGAAAAAACAAGGAGAGAAAAAAAATGACATTGATATGTAGGAAAGAGAGAAAATATAGGGTCCTAAAGAAATTCAAGACCCGGGTTCTAATATTCCTGAAACCCAATGTGTTGGTGAGATTCCAACATTCTTATCATACATCCTCCGTTTTGCTTTCGTTAGCCTGAGTTCAGCTGCTGGCACTTGAGAGCAAGTGTCCTACATATGGCCTCAGCAGGGCCACTCCCTGACAGAAGAAAAAAAAGAAGAGGCCATTAGTTACTGGTCTCAAAACAAACAAGATCAGAATTTAAGACAGTGACTAAATAAGGTCCTTTCCTTGTCTCACCACGCATATTCAGGCATAGGAGAAAATTTGGAATTTTACTTCAAACACTCACTCTTATTAAACCAGGAGACTTAAAAAAATTTTTTTTTTTTTTGCAAATTCTCCACTATTCAACCTATGAAGTCTCAAGTCAATTGTAAAGGATTTTGTGAAAATTTAAACATTTATCATGACTGGTTTCTAGCTTCTATCTTACCCTCACTCTCCACCCTTTTCTTAATATATAAATCTGGCTTATTTCCCCAAGTTGTAACAAAGATGTTTGAACAAAGAACAAGAACATATATTTTCTAACCTCTTCCCACTTTCGCCAATGGTTTGGCGATTATAAAATATTTTAATTACTTGTGTTTTGGTAAGAATAAAAGGATGTATGTCAAGATGAATATATTTCCAATTTAAAAAACAAACTAAAGAAATAGGACATGTGCCCCAAACAATTAAAACCAGTAAAGAGAAACATAATACAGTGTACCCCTTGACACTGATCTGTGGGTTGCCAAGTGAGACGCTGCCTTAAAAAGCAATTTTGCAGGTACTTAACCCATCTGCAGTTGGCTCTTGATAGGCCTTTTCTTTATTGCCCAGATAGCAGGGACGGCATATTTCTTAGCTTCTTTTCTCCAAGCCGAGTACGGGGCCTGTCTATTCATAGATGTTCAATACATGTCTGCTGAAGGATGAAAAACATCCCCGGCTTCTGCCAGCTATGTGGCTTGGTCTATGCCAAGGTTATAGTCATTATCACTCTATTAGCCAAACGCCAGTTCAGAAAACAGAAACTTGTGTTCGATATTTCAAACAGAGGGGATTTAATACAACTAGGGGATTCTGACGTAAGCCAGAGGTAATGTCCCCGGGAAGAAGCCCTTCCACCATTGCCTCCTGGAGCCAGGGAAAAAGTGGGTCCAGTGGGAGTTAGCTTGCAGCTCAGAGCGGAGACCAAGAGGAGCTGATCAGACCTTTGAAGAGAGGCACCACCAGTGTGGCAGCCACTAGTAACTCTGAGGGGCCACGACGGGGTTGATTCTGGTAGTGCCAAAGGAAGCCAGAAACGAGAGCAACTGCTACCACTGAAGAAATGCTAAAGGAAACAGGAACAAAGCACAGAAGTCCTGCTCTATTTGTTCCTCCTTCCGACAAACAACCCAATCCAAAAATGGGCAGAAGACCTAAACAGACACTTCTCCAAAGAAGATATACAGATTGCTAACAAACACATGAAAGGATGCTCAACATCACTAATCATTAGAGAAACGCAAATCAAAACCACAATGAGGTATCACCTCACACCAGTCAGAATGGCCATCATCAAAAAATCTACAAACAATAAATGCTGGAGAGGGTGCGGAGAAAAGGGAACCCTCTTGCACAGTTGGTGGGAATGTAAATTGATACAGCCACTATGGAGAAGAGTATGGAGGTTCCTTAAAAAACTAAAAATAGAACTACCATATGACCCAGAAATCCCACCACTGGGCATGTACCCTGAGAAAACCATAATTCAAAAAGAGTCATGTACCACAACGTTCATTGCAGCTCTATTTACAATAGCCAGGACGTGGAAGCAACCTATGTGTCCATTGACAGATGAATGGATAAAGAAGATGTGGCACATATATACAATGGAATATTACTCAGCCATAAAAAGAAATGAAATTGAGTTATTCGTAGTGAGTTGGATGAACCTAGAGTCTGTCATACTGAGTGAAGTAAGTCAGAAAGAGAAAAATAAATACTGTATGCTAACACATATATATGGAATCAAAAAAAAAATGGTTCTCATGAACCTAGGGGCAGGACAGGAATAAAGATGCAGATGTAGAGAATGGACTTGAGGATACAGGGAGGGGGAAGGGTAAGCTGAGACAAAATGAGAGAGTGGCGTGGTCGTATATACACTACCAAATGGAAAATAGATAGGTAGTGGGAAGCAGCTGCATAGCACAGGGAGATCAGCTCGGTGCTTTCTGACCGCTTAGAGGGGTGGGATAGGGAGGGTGGGAGGGAGGCTCAAGAGGGAGGGAATATGGGGATATATGTATACACATAGCTGATTCACTAAGTTATACAGCAGAAACTAACACAACATTGTAAAGCAATTATACTCCGATAAACGTGTAAAAAAAAAAAAAGATAGTGTGCGATCAATCAATCAAAGTAACCACAGACTTCTAAGGTTTTTTGTGTTTAATTGTGTTTAATGTGGTACTGAAGATGAAATTTTAAAGTGACAGCATTCTAATGACCGTATTAAATAAATCTTTGTTACAGTGAAAGCTAACTTCATTATAAATGCATTTCATTTCTAGAGGATTTATTATTGTTCCTACTCAGGAAATTATTCTGGCCAGACTCATCTGTCTCCTTTAATCAGGTAGAGAATAAATAATGGCCTAGAATTTTTAATATCAGTAAATCCAGTGAATGCTATGCTTTGACGACCCATTCCTAGTCCAATGAAAATTTATGGCCTCAGTGATGATCCTGATATATTCAGATTCCCTATGTGCCTTCTGAATTACCAAAGGGAAATTAAATGGTATGCCTTATACTTTCTCATACATAAGAGTTTGAGATTTTATAGTTCTTTAAAAATTATTAATCCATGTATACAGTAATCATTCCAGAACAAATGGTTGAATAACTAGATCATTCCATTCTGTTACCATAATATATAACCAAGGTCATTGTAAAAACAAGAGGATTAAAAATGAGAGGCTTTTCATGCTATCATTATCATAACAGAAAGTGGAAATGTGCTTTAATAAGATTTAGGATTGAGGTGTTCTGGAAAAAATATTTTTTAGGGAAAGTATTATTCTTTTTCTTACACTCACTATCTCTGTCAACAATTGTTGCTTTTTTTTCACACAAGCTTATCTGAGCCTCAAAAGTGAAAGAAACCAATTGAGAGAAAGAGAGTGAGGCCTACTGTGCTGGCATTTTATCTACTGGACACACAAAGGGAATCTACACAGTAAAATATTTTTTTCCTCGAAGAGCTCTTTCATTCTCCTTGCTTCTCTGACCTTCACTAGGTAAACACTTCCCACTCAACTACCAGCTCTGAGCTCGCTCCTGGGCTCAGGGTCTCTATTCCCAACTGACCAGTGAACATTTAGCTGTTCAACGACCACATTAAAGCTCAGATGTCTACAGCTGAATCCCCATCCTTCCAACCTAACATTTCAGTGGTACCATTCTCCAGCTTACCCTGACATGAAACTGCAAATTCACCCCTGAATTCTTCCTATTTCTTCTCACCTCTATCCATTAGTCAGTTGACAATGTTGCTTCTTTAAAAAGTCTTTAGCAGCTTCCTGTTGATGCTTTCATTTTAGTTGCAGCTCTTACCTTGCATGTGAACAGCGACAGTAATTTCCCACCTGACCTCCTCGTATTACATGTTTTCCTTCTCCAGACTGTTGTATTACTTCCACCATAATTAATATCCAAAAATAATGCCAGCAGTTTGAGATCAACCAGGAGAAATAAGGACCAGAAGGGGTCTGGTGGATCAATGCTGCAGACAGCCAGTGAGAGGTCAAGTTCAAAGAGGCATAGAGTGGGTAGAAAGATCAGTGGGTTTTATAGGTTAAGCGGGGAAGAATTTGAAGCTCAAAAGATTCTTGAGCCAGAAATGGTCAGGTGGTCAAGCACCGTTAAGTTCTATAAAAGGAGGACATTGAGTCTCAATGTCAAAAATGGTACAATTGACCAGGAAGAATAGCTATTATATCCCAAATGGGTGGCCAGCTCCATTAAGTCTGGAACTATTTGCTAAAGGTGATGTCACCGTCCCTTCTTATCTAGAGCATACCTCCCATACACATAGAGCTGTCATCTCACAGCAGAAGGTGTTTGTCTCAGTCCTGTTCACTTCTCACAGCTGCTACTGGACTACCCTGGACCTACTATAACCAAAGAGTAGTGAGAGAATTGGGCATGAACTTTGACCTTAAACAGATTAATTGTACTGGTTTTACCTAGAGGTTCCCCTGTAGGTGGTAATTCCTAATTCAGTAGCTCTGACTCAACCTAATTCTCTAGCTCCATCCTGCTATTACACAGTCTTTCTGTCTGAATGCTCTCCTACTCTACTTTGTCTGTCAGAGTTTATCATGTTGATCTGGAGTGTCAGACTGCATGGGTTGAAATCTTTGTTTTACCATTACCTCGCTGTGTGATATGAGAAAATTACTCAACCTAAATTGTAATATCCTCATGCGTAAGAAGGTACCGTTGACCCTTGGAGAACACCGTTTGAACTGCATGGGTTCACTTACATGTGGATTTTTTTTTCACTAAATACGTACTACAACACTACACAGTCTGAGGTTGGTTGAATTCCTGGACACAGAACTGTGGATACGGAGGACTGACCATAAGGTTTTATGTGGATTTTCCACTAGGGGAGGGTGGGTGCCCCTAACCCTTGCTTTGTTCAAGGGTTAACTGTAACGATAATAGTACCTGCTTCATAGGGGATTTGTATGCGTTAAATGAGACAATAAATGAAAAGCATTTAGTACCTTTCCTGGGACTTATTGATGATGTAAATAATAAATGTTAAGCTATACTAATGCCCAAACTTCAGCCACCTTTCAAAGTCCAAATTAAACTACTACGAGATAATATACTGCACCAAGAGTGTGGACTCTGGCTTTGCATCCTAGCTCTGCCACTTAAACTAGACATGTAACTTTGTGCAAATTTCTCCACCTCTGCAAAGCGTGATACTATTTCCCGCTTCATATGCTTGGTACTGGGCTCAGGGAGAGGCCGAAGTCTGACCACGCAACACGACGCAACTATGCCTGAGAACTGCACATTACTACGTTATTAACCAGTGTTATGTGAATTGCTGAATCATAAAAACTGAAAGGGATCAGCAAGATTCTATTGTAAAGCGGGAACTGCTCATAGGTACTGGATCTGAGGAGGTCCAGATGCACAAGGAAGCTGCAAAAGCGGATGGTTCAGACTCATCTGTTTCTATTGCTTTACTGCCTCTCTCTCAGCGCGTATTTTTAGCCTCACAGAGAATTCCCAGGACTAGCTCATGAGGGAGGAAGAACACGTGGGCCTGACTTACTGATACACCTGCCTGGGATACTGGCACCAGGCAGGGGTGAATGCTGTTGCACTACAGCTGCACTTAAGGGAGGCTCCAAAAGACGGTGGTGAAAGTGTATATACATCAAGCCAGTAGGCATAACTAAGCGAGACCGATTGCTCACTTTATCTGGAAAGACAGTGCCTGCATCATAGATCCAAACTGACTTGTGGGCAGGAGCTAATGGGCTGACCAGGTGATCAGGCACTTGGAGACACAATCGGAAAATTGAGGATATGGAAAGATAAGTACATAGACCTCTTAGAAGGGCTTCTTTCTCTTCCTGGAGTGAACATTCCAGGATTCCCCAGGATTTAACATGACTTCTCATCTTTCAAAAGGACTATGTTTAGAACCCTGGCGATTCCCTCAAACGCCTGTTAGCTTTCCTCTGTTGGCAGTTCGGCTCAATGGAAAATAGCAACAACCCCGAGCGACAAAACCACCAAGTACTTGGATCCTAAAGGTTACCCTTTCATGTAAAACTCCTTTTGCAGCTGAAGGGCTTGCAGAGGGTAAAAGAAACATGGACTGTGTAGTGGCAGAAGGCAATTTTTGCCTCTTGACCAGCTCTGGGAGTGGGGACTGAAGCAGCTGTCTTATGTTAATTAATAACTTTACAATCTCTCTTTTTCATTCTACAACCTAATATGCAAACTAGGGTTTTAGATTTCAGGTAGTTGTATAACCAAATTGATATCGACTTATGATGGAAGTTTACTCACCCGGGTTGAAGATATCGACTTTTCAATTACATAAATGACAAAAGTAGTAGCCAAAGAGCAAAAGCACTTTGATGGGCATCAGCATTTGTTTTTCCAAATCTACACCCTTGTGCCCCCTGTTCTATATCCGAAGAGGCTGACCTGTCCAGGTTATATTCTCAGTCAGAGCTGTAAGTAAGAGAGTCCAAATCCAGTGTTTTATCCACCATATCATACATAGTTGTATCTGCCTGAAGACGCCTTTGTTTTCTCAGCTGAATGATAAGAGACCTAAATTATTTGTGGTGGAGCAGCTGAGGTACCCAATGTCACTATCCATTAGCTATGGATGCATCTAGTGGCAGTGATTGCCAGGTTCTGCGATGGTGTCCAGGGGCAGAACTGTTGTATAGCTGTGTCTGGTGGTGATGGCCTGTATCCTTATTCCTGATGCTTAGTGTTCTTGGCCTCTGGGTTCCAGCCTAATTTCCCAACCCGCTCCTCCAGCTTTCTGTCAATTCTCTGAGCCACTAAGTGCCTTTCAAATTGGACGCTATAAACCAATTTTTGTGTTTTAGACCACCAGATACAGCTTATAATTTAATGGTCGAAGGGCAGTGCCAATAAGCAAACGAATAAGCAAAAGGAATATCGAAAAAGTGACAATTGTATATAGAAGACTGAAGCAGGTTTATTGAGAGGTCATTTTATATCAGGTGTGTCCTGGGAAGACCTCACTGAAGAGAAGACACTTAAGATGAGATCTGAACGATAAGAAGGAACCAGCCATGTGAAGATTATGAGGAAGAACATTCCATAAGGAAGAAGCAGCCACTCAAAGGCCTCAAGGTGGGGAATGAAATCAGCATGTTAAAGGAACCAAAGATAACAGTAATAGGGTCTGAGAAATGAGAAATTGGGGAGGCCAGGATTATAGGGCTTCATGGGCCACGGTGACACAAGAGGGAAGAGATATGGGAACATATGTATATGTATAACTGATTCACTTTGTTATAAAGCAGAAACTAACACACCATTGTAAAGCAATTATACTCCGATAAAGATGTAAAAAAGAAAAGTGTGATGGGAAAACACTGGAGGGTTTTAACTGGGGAGAGTGATGTGATTGCATTTCTATTTTAAGAACAATCACTTGGGCTACGGTGTGAAGAAAGGATTAAAGGGGGACAAGAGTGGAAACAGGGAGATAATATGAATTAGCATCATAGCCTAATGATCTCTACTCAGAAGGTTCAAGAAAATATAATGAAGGAATTATTTATCGAGAAATGGGGAAATGGGGGAGGTTCAAGTGTTCCAAGGTTCAAGGATTCAAGAAGAATTAAAGATGACTCAGATCTCTGGCTCCACCTGGAGTATTGATTTATCACATAATTACATTAGTATGTTTGTCTTAATAGCTGATTAAGGGCAGAGACTGGATCTTATTTATCACTTTCTATCTAGTTTCTAACCCATTGTCAGAGTGGACACAGAGTAGGAATGAAATAAATACTGCCAAATGAGCCTGTGTGCACTTTGAATAATAACAATAATTAAACAAGTACTCTCATCTAGTTATAGAGGCAAGTAGTAGAGACCGTTTAAATACCGCTTTCTCTTTTGCTCATTTATGCTTCTCCTTTTTCTTTACCTTCATTTGTGTCATTTATTTTTAGATGTAAAATAATTAAATGTAATAGGAGGAAAGAGAATCAGATATTATATGTAGAGTAGGAGCTTCTTTTGTCCTTTGCAGGAATGTTTTTGTATTGCTTGTTTTGCCATTTTCTTTAGACTGAGAAGAAAATAAAAAGAGATAAAGATGGGGGGTGGAGAGGGAGAAAGGAGCTGTGGGGCTGAAGTATAATCTGAAGTGAAGACAGGCATAGAGGGGAGAAAAGAGGAAGGAAAAGGGGGAGCTGGGATGAAGAGATGAAGGCAAGAATAAAGGCCACCTAAGAGAAGCTGGAGGCACAGCAAGGCCCGTTATCTAACAGGTCCCTTCTCCCCCCAGCCCTGTCTCCCACTCCTTCCCACGATCCACTGCTACTACTACAATCTACATCCATGCCCACCCCACAGACAGTTTAAACACAAAATCCCTAACACACCAAGAACCTCTTGGGTATGTGCAGGTGGTATATCTGGATGAAATGACTACATTAGAACAAACAGCTTTTCGACTTTGGTTTCATAGCTTCAATTTAAATGCTTCTGTTGTGCTTCGTGAGGTCTAAATATAGTCAGCATAGCTGTTCTACAACTTCTCCATTATTATGTGTAGATTTATCTCCACGAGGGCCTTGCCACCAGCTGTCTCCCCTGGGCACCCTGTGGAGGGTATAGTGATGTATATGGGAATAGAGAGAGTCATGCACGACTGGTAGAAGTGTGGAGGTCATATACAACTAGAACTCCTATGGACCAGAGATGAATCCTTTGCTCCCTTCCCCCACCATTTTGTTCCTCTGTAAAAAAAAAAAAAAAAGAAAAAGAAAAAGAAAAAAGGATATTTATAATCCAGGTAACAACGTTAATGGCTGTATTGTTTGACATTCAGTTGTGGAAAAAATATTCTACTCTAGCTATATAGCTAGAATCTACTCTGGCTGAAAATTTATGTAGGAAGAATTTTATTCTAGGGTATCAAATGGCTTAAGAATTGTTGGGTGGGATAAAGCAACAAAGTCTATGTTGTGCTTTTAGGAAAGAATCCCAAAGCCCCACACAAAACTCGGCTTTTAGAAGTGTTGCTGCCTTACTGTTATAACAGTATTTTTAACCTTCTTACCCTATCAGTACAGAGGAATGCTCTTCTACCTTCCTCTTCTTTTGCCAGCTCCATCCTGTGTGTAACCTCTTTTGGGGCTATGTGGCAAGGTAACGCATAGTGGTTTGTAGCTTTGGCTTTGGCTTAGGAAGCAAAACTCTATTTTAGCAATTATCTCTTTATACGGTAATTACCTATTTGTGTTTTTTTTTTTGCGGTACGCGGGCCTCTCACTGCTGTGGCCTCTCCCGTTGCGGAGCACAGTCTCCGGACGCGCAGGCTCAGCAGCCATGGCTCACGGGCCCAGCCGCTCCGCGGCATGTGGGATCCTCCCGGACCGGGGCACCCTGCATCGGCAGGTGGACTCTCAACCACTGCACCACCAGGGAAGCCTCCTATTTGTTTTATATATCTCAAATTCCTCATAGATAGTGAATAAATCTTATTTATCTCCTTAACGTCAGCACCTGGAACATAGCGCTCAATATCTGTAGAACACATGAAGAAAGGAATTTTATTTTTGCCATTATTGAAACTATGCACAAGCCTGACCAATATGAAACTGCACAGGCTTGATTCCCTCTCACTCCCTACCAAATGTGCATAGTTATATTACTGGGTATGCAACAAAATGTTTGATTGTGATGAATGCTATTATAGTTAAGGCATGTTGCTAACATTTGCTGCAATAAACAAGGAATGACTACTTAAAAAAAATAAAGTGTTGCTGCCTTTTCTGTGTCAGGAAGCTGGTGTTTTCAGCCCAAACCACTATTACTACAGTCAGGATAGCCTACAGTAGGAAGGTGTTGCTACTGCTGCCAGAGATAGAATAATACCACCTCTTAAAATCTGTACTTGTACCTGGAAAATGGATGCCCGGTATGTATCACTCATGAAGGTAATGACTGGACACTGAAACCTCTTCTAATATAGCCAATGGAAAAACAAATGTCTCCACAATCTGGGTCGACAGCAAACCAAAAGCAACAGGAGCAGAGGAGGAAAGAAGGACAGCGTGCTCCTTACTCCCAGTTTTAGGCAAGTTCACCTTATTTCCGAAATTAAACCACCTCCAGGTCTTTGCAGTGATTTCTTCTATCTGACACCAAAAGTACAGTTAATAAAAGCGAAAACAGACAAGTGGGATTATATGAAACCAAAAAGCTTCTACACAGCAAAGGAAACAATCAGTGGAGTAAAAACGCAACCTACAGAATGGAAGAAAACATAAGGGGTTAATATCCAAAAAACGTAAGGAACTATTGCAACTCAATAACAGAAACAACAAACCCAGAACACCAAATAACCCAATTTAAAAATGGGCAAAGGACTTGGATAGGTATTTCTCCAAAGAAGACATACAAATGGTCATCAGGTGTATGAAAGAGCGCTCGACGTCACTAACCATCAGGGAAATGCAAATTAAAACCACAATGAGATATAACCCCACAGCTCTTAGGATGGCTATTATTAAAAAAAAAAAAAAACCCTCCCCCTCACAAAAAATAACCAGTGTTGGTGAGGTTGTGGAGAAACTGGAAACTTTGTGCTCTGTTGGTGGGAATGTAAAATGGTGCAGCTGCTATACAAAAAAGTATGGAATTCCTTTAAAAATTAAAAATAATTAAAAAGTAAAAATACGATCCAGCAATCCCATTT
Source organism: Phocoena phocoena (assembly GCF_963924675.1). Taxonomy (NCBI): domain Eukaryota; kingdom Metazoa; phylum Chordata; class Mammalia; order Artiodactyla; family Phocoenidae; genus Phocoena; species Phocoena phocoena. Next base: position 53,100,044 of record NC_089235.1, on the reverse strand, counting down.
TGGGATGTTTATCCAAGAGACTTGAAAGTATACTATTACCTTAAAATGCAAATAGTAATAGCTTAAGGATAATATGTACCATGCATGTTTATAGTGAGTAATCAATGTGATAAAGCACATAAAGGGCCTAGGACACTTAATGTGCCAGGCACTTACTAAAATAGTAATTGCCTTTTATCCAAGAAATATAGAACTTTTATTCCTTAGAAACTCAAAGCTTTTTGCATGTATCATGTCATCTATTTTCACAAAATCCTTTAGTGCTTACCCATGGACCTAAGACATATGTCTTGTTCACTTTTGAACTCTAGATGTTTGCTAAACATTCATTGAATTAATAAATGCATTAAAAATTGGATAATCAAGGGGAGTTCCCAAGATGGTGGAGTAGAAAGACCCTGAGCTCACCTCCTCTCATGTGCACACCAAAATCACTATTTACACAACAACTATTGATGAAAAAACGGGAACCTACAAGAAAAGTTCTTCTACAACTAAAGATACCATAAAGGAACCACAATGAGATGGGTAGGAGGGTTGGAGTCATGGTATAGTCAAGACTAACACCCCTGGGTGGGTGACCCACAAATGGGAGAATAATTACAATTGCAGAGGTTCTCCCCAAGGAGTGAGGGGTCTGAGCCCCACATTGGGCTCCCCAGCCTAGGAGTCCTGTGTTGGGAAGACAAGGCCCCAGAACACATATCTTCAAAGCCCAGCAGGGCTTAATTTCAGGAGACCAAGAGGACCGTGGGAAATAGAGACTCCACTGTTAAAGGGTGCATACAGAATCTCACACGTTCCAGGACCCAAGGCAGAAGCAGTAATTTAAAAGGAGCCTGGGCCAGTAGGCACATGAAGAGATGCTCAACATCACTAATTATTAGAGATATGCAAATCAAAACTACAATGAGGTAACACTTCACATTGGTCAGAACTGCCATCATTAAAAAGTCTACAAATAACAAATGCTGGAGAGGGTGTGGAGAAAAGGGAACCCTCCTACACTGTTGGTGGGAATGTAAGTTGGTACAGCCACTGTGGAAAACAGTATGGAAGTTCCTCAGAAAACTAAAAATATAACTACCATATGATCCAGCAATCCCACTGCTGGGCATATACCTGGATAAAATTATAATTCAAAAAGATACATGCACTCCTATGTTCATAGCAGCACTATTCACAATAGCCAAGACATGGCAACAACCTAAATGTCCATTGACAGATGAATGGATAAAGAAAATGTGGTACATATATACAACGGAATTTACTCAGCCATAAAAAAGAACAAAATAATGTTATTTGCAGCAACGTGGATGCAACTAGAGATTACCATACTAAGTGAAGTCAGCTAGAGAAAGACAAATATCATATGATATCACTTATATGTGGAATCTAAAATATGGCACAAATGAATCTATCTATAAAACAGAAACAGACTCACAGACATAGAGAACAGACACATGGTTGCCAAGCGGGGGGGGGGGGGGAGGGAGAGGGATGGACTGGGAGTTGGAGTTCGGGGTTAGTAGATGCAAACTATTACATTTAGAATGGATAAACCAAAAGGTCCTACTGTATAACACAGGGAACTATATCCAATCTCCTGGGATAAACCATGATGGAAAAGAATGTATAAAAGAAAAGGAGCCTGGGTCAGACCTACCCGCTGATCTTGGAAAGTCTTGCAGAGAGGCAGGAGGCAACTGGAGCTCACCCTGGGGACATATACACTGGTGGCAGCAATTTGGAGAAACTTGTTCTACCATGTGGGCACTGATGCTGGGAAGCATCATTCTGGAATCTTCCCTCTAGTCTTGTAGTCTCAACCCAGACCTGTCCCTGCCCACCAGTTTGTAGGCACCCATAATGGGATGCCTCAAGCCACGCAACTAAATGGGAGGGGACACAGCCCCACCTAACAAGACCCCCTGATCCCACATTCACCCCTGAACATGGCCCTGCCCACCAGTGCATAGGCACTAGACCTGGGATGCCCAGGAGCCTGCAGCCAGGGACCCTTTAGCTCTAAATTTTATTCCACTTCCCCTATAGAGTTTCATATTAACATATATTATGCTTAAAATTCTTTTACTGATCCCCTATCATACTTGTTTTAAATAAAACTATGTGTAAAAATCTAAATTAAAATATTTTGTTGGAAGAACTGACATCTTTACAGTACTGAGTCTTCCTATCTATGAATATGGAATATTTCTCCTTTTATTTAGCTCCACTTTGATTTCTTTCATCAGTTTTGTAGTTTTCCTTATGTGAATCTTGTACATATTTTGTTAGATTGATATGTAAGTATTTCACTTTGGCGGTGCTGATGTAAATGGTATTGTGTTTATAATTTCAAATTCCATTTGTTCATTGCTATATATAGAAAAGCAATTGACTTTTGTATATCAACCTTCTATTCTGAAGCCTTGCTATACTTGCTTATTAGTTCCAGAAGTTTTTTTGTTGATTCTTTTGGATTTTCTACATAGATAACCTTGTTATCTGTGAACAAGGACAGTTTTCTTTTTTCTCAATAAATATCCTTTATTATTATTTTTGTCTTATTGCATTAGGTAGGATTTCTAGTGTGACAGGAAAGGAGTATTGAGAGGGGACATCCTTGCCTTGTTCCTGATCCTGGCAGGAAAGCTTCTAGTTTTTCACCATTATGGATGAGAATAGGTTTTCAATAGATACACTCTCTCAAGATGAAGTAGCCGCCTTCTATTCTTAGTTTACTTAAGAGTTTTTACCATGAATGCTGGATTTTGTCAAATGCTTTTTCTGCACCTGTTAATATGATCATGTGACTTTTCTCCTTTAGCTTGTTGACGTGATGGATTACATTAATTGATTTTTAAAAATTGAAGTATAGATGATTTACAGTGTTGTGACATTAACTGATTTTTGTCAATTCCAGTCTTTCATACATGGAATAAATCCCACTTGTTCATGATGTATAATTCTTTTTATTCACTGATGGATTTGATTTGCTAATATTTTATTGAGGACATTTGTATTCATTTTCATGAGAGATATTGGTGTGTGGTTCCTTTTCTTATAATGTCCTTATCTGATTTTGGTATTAGGGTAATACTGACCACATAGAATGGGTTAAGAATCATTCCCTCTGTTTCTGTCTTCTGAAAGGGATAAGGAACTGGTATAATTTTTTTCTTCAATATTTGATAGAATTCAACAGTGAACTCATCTGGTCTTGGTGTTTTGTTTTGGAAGTTTATTAATTATTGATTCTATTTCTTTAATAGATATATGCCTATTCAAATTGTCAATTTGTGTGTGTGTGTGTGTGTGAGTTTTAGCAGACTGCATCTTTCAAGGAATTGGTCCATTTCATCAAGGTTCTTAAACTTGTGGGCAATATTGTTCATAGTATTTCTTTTATCATTTTTATATCTATGGGGTCTGCAGTGATCACCTCTTTCATTTCTCACACTAGTAATCTATGTCCTCTCTCTCTAGCTTTTGCTTGTTTAGTCTGGCTAGAAGCTTATCAATTTTACTGATTCTTTCAAAGATCTGGCTTTTTGATCTTCTGTTTTCAATTGTATTAATTTCTGCTTTAATATTCATTACTTCTTTTCTTCTCCTTCTAGGAAACTAGAAAAAGAAGAGCAAATTAAATCAACAGTAAGATCTTTCTTTTTTTCTAATATATGCATTCAATGCTATAAATTTCCTCTAAGCACTGCTTTTGAGATATTCCACACATTTTCATAAGTCATGTTTCAAAATATTTTCAATTTGTCTTGAGATTTCTTCTTTGATACATTTGTTATTTATAAGTGTGTCATTTAGACTCCACGTATTTTAGGATTTTTTAGATATCTTTATATTATTGACATTTCTAATTTAATTCCATTGTGGCCTGAAAGCAAGAAAGTATATGATTTCTATTTTTAAAAATTTGTTAAGATGTGCTTCATGGCTTGAAATGTCATCTATCTTCATGAATGTTCCATGTGAACTTGAGAAAAATGTCCACTCTGTTGTTGGATGAAATAGTCCATAGATGTCATTATATCTAGATGATTGATGCTGTTGAGTTCAACTATGTTGTTGCTGATTGTTTGCCTTCTGGATCTATCCATTTTGGATAGAGAGGTGTTGAAGTATACAACTATAATAGTGGATTCATCTATTTCTCCTTGCAGTTCTATCAGTTTTTGCCTCATGTAATTTTCACTTTGTTAGAAGCATAAATGTTAAGGATTGCTATGTCTTCTTGGAAAATTGGCTCCTTTATTATTATGTAATGTCCCTCTTTATCCTTGATAACTTTTCTTGCTTTGAAGTCTGCTCTGTCTGAAATTAATATAGCTACTCTTGCTTTCTTTCGATTAGTGTTAGCGTGGTATAGCTTTCTCTATCCATTTACTTTTAATACTTATATGTCTTTATATTTAAAGTGGGCTTTTTGTAGACAACATAACCTTTGGTCTTATTTTTTGAATTCACTCTTGACAATCTGTCTCTTTTGATTGAGGCATTTAGATCAGTCATTCATATTGATTATTGATGTATTTGGATTAGTATCTGTCATATTTGCTATTATTTTCTATTTGTAGCCCTTGTTCTTTGTTCCTTTTTTTGTCTTACACTCTACTTCTGCCTTTTAAATTTTTAATTTCCTTTCCTAGACCATCAGTTATACCTTTTTTAAAAAACTTTTTTTAGTGGTTGCCTTTGAGTTTGCAATATGCACTTACAACTAATCCAAGTCCATTTTCAAACAACACTATGCAATTTTACAGTGTGAGTGGCATAGTAAGTACCTTATAACAACAAAATAATCCTTATTCCTTTCTTTCATCTTTTGTATTATTGCTCATTTCACTTATATATAAACCTACATAAACATATGTATATGATATATAGGTTTAAGTTTCTGACCTGTATTACTTTTATTCTCACTAAAGAACTTCTTTTAACATTTCTTGCAAGGCATATCTCCTGGCAACAAATTCCCTCAATTTTTGTTTTTTTGAGAAAACCTATTTCTCCTTCACTTTTGAAGGATAATTTTACAGGGCACAGAATTCTAGATTGGTGGCTTTCTGTTCTCAACATTTTAAATGTTTCATTCCATTCTCTTCTTGCTTGGTTTCTGAGGAGAAGTTGGATCTAATTTTTATTTTTGCTTCTATGCAAATAAGGTATGTTTTTCCTTCTTGCAAGATTTTTTCTTTACTTTCCTGTAGTTTGAATATGATATGCCGAGGTGTAGTCTCAGGGGGCATTTTTCTTCTTGGTATCCTCTGAAATTCCTGAATCTGGGGTTTGTTTTCTGATATTCATTCAGAGAAATTCTCAGTCATTATTCTTTCAAATATTTATTGTTTCTTTCTCTTTTTCATCTCCAGGTATTCTCATTATGCATATGTTATACCTTTTGTAGTTGTCCCACAGTTCCTAGATATCCTGTTCTGTTTTTCCCAGTTTTTGTTCTCTTTGCTTTTCAGTTTTGGAGATTTCTCTTGTTTTGGAGAATCTCAAGCTCAGAGATTTTTTCCTCAGTCGTGTCCTTTCTACTAATAAGTCCATCAAAGGCATTTATTTTTTAACATCTTTATTGGAGTATACTTGCTTTACAATGGTGTGTTAGTTTCTGATTTATAACAAAGTGAATCAGTTATACATATATGTATGTTCCCATATCTCTTCCCTCTTGCGTCTCCCTCCCTCCCACCCTCCCTATCCCACCCCTCTAGGTGCTCACAAACCACAGAGCTGATCTCCCTGTGTTATGCGGCTGTTTCCCACTAGCTATCTATTTTACGTTTGGTAGTATATATGTCCATGCCACTCTCTCGCTTTGTCACAGCTTACCCTTCCCCCTCCCCATATCCTCAAGTCCATTCTCTAGTAGGTCTGTGTCTTTATTCCTGTCTTACCCTTAGGTTCTTCATGATCTTTTTTTTTTTCCTTAGATTCCATATATATGTGTTAGCATATGGTATTTGTTTTTCCCTTTCTGACTTACTTCACTATGTATGACAGACTCTAGGTCCATCCACCTCACTACAAATAACTCAGTTTCGTTTCTTTTTATGGCTGAGTAATATTCCATTGTATATATGTGCCACATCTTCTTTATCCATTCATCTGTTGACGGACACTTAGGTTACTTCCATGTCCTGGCTATTGTAAATAGAGCTTCAATGAACATTTTGGTACATGACTCTTTTTGAATTATGGTTTTCTCAGGGTATATGCCCAGTAGTGGGATTGCTGGGTCGTATGGTAATTCTATTTTTAGTTTTTTAGGGAACCTCCATACTGTTCTCCATAGTGGCTGTAAGGATTAACCTCCAAAATTTACAAGCAGCTCATGCTGCTCAATAACAAAAAAACAAACAACCCAACCCAAAAATGGGCAGAAGACCTAAATAGACATTTCTCCAAAGAAGACATACAGATTGCCAACAAACACATGAAAGAATGCTCAACATCATTAATCATTAGAGAAATGCAAATCAAAACTACAATGAGGTATCATCTCACACCAGTCAGAATGGCCATCATCAAAAAATCTAGAAACAATAAATGCTGGAGAGGGTGTGGAGAAAAGGGAACACTCTTGCACTGTTAGTGGGAATGTAAATTGATACAAAGGCATTTTTTATTTCTGTTGTCGTTTTTGATCTCTAGCATTTCTTTTTGGTTATTTCTTAGGATTTCCATCTGCCTTCTTACATTGTCCATCTATTTTGGGGTACTGTTTATCCATTCGAGCTCTTAGCATTTTAATTAATCATAGTTGTTTTATATTCTTAGTCTGATAATTCCAACATCGCTGCCATGTCTGGTTCTGATGCTTACTCTGTATTTTCAAATTATGGTATTTGCCTTTTAGTATGCCTTGTAAGTTTTTCTTGATAGCCAGACAAAAGGTACTGGGTAAAAGGAACTGCCTTTAGGAATGTGATTGTAAGGTGTCAGGGAAAGGAAATGTTCTGTAGTCCTATGATTAGCTCTCAGTCTTTCATTGCCTCTGGAGTCCTTCTCATTCTCCCTCCACCTTCTTAGGTAGAACAGGATGACTAGAGCTGGCTGGAGTTGGGTATTTCCTTTTCCCCAGGTCATTTAGGTTCTGATAAAACCTCAGAAGATTAGGCTTTGGTTACATAGTTTGTCCTGCCTTCTTCTTGTCATGAAGAACGGTGTTTTGACATATTGCAAAATGGTTCATTCTCCTCTCCATGAGGGGATTTTTCTCAAATATTTACTGTGAAAACCTGGTCAAACTCCTGCAGGAAAAACTCACAAGTGGGGCAGATCCCTCTATGACTGTGTCTCCCTGGTGATTTTTAACTCTCAGACCATCTACTCTAAGCCTCCAGCAATTTGCAATTACAGTTCTGCTTTTCCTACCCTGGCACTGGCTCCCATGGAGGTTTCAGCTCATATGTTTCTGCTCTGGTAAGTTTTGATTCTCTGTGTTTGCCTGTTGCTCTCAATGATTTTGGGGGCAGCAGTTTGCCCTGTGACCTCACTTCTCTTACAGATCTAAGAAGACTTATTGATTTTTCAGTTTGTTCAAGTTTTTACTTGTTATTATAAAGGAATGGTGGCTTCCAAGCTCCCTGCATGGAGAACTAGAAACTGGAAGCTATGTGTTACTTTTTTTATTATTTAATTTGTATTAATGCAATGTGATGGATAGTTAAATAAGTAGTTGGGAGCAGTATAATAAATCAAACATGGTGTGTGTGTGTTTTTTTTTTCATGGTGTGTTTTTAACCTAACTGGGTTTTAAAGCACATATTGTATCAGTTTTGGGGAAGTGTTAAATAAAGAATTGTAAACAAATATTCAGAACTCTTCTGATATGATGATAGCATTTTTCTAGGGACCTTACGAAAGAAAAATATTTTTATTGTTAAATTTACCTGGTAACTAACATATAATTATATATTATGTAATAGGGGATAGAAAATATTAACCACTTTATAAGATGAACTAATATACAATTAGAGTAAGTATTTTACGGTCTGATTTGATAAACTACACTTTAATGACCTCACTGAATATTGCACATTAATCTAAAAGAAATCATAAAATCTTTATTTGTGGATGTACTCTCCATAATAACCAGAAAGAATTGAATACTCTTGGAAAATATTCCAGTTACTCTTAAAAGACTCAGCATCACCAAGCTATATACTGCTTTGGCAAAAAGGTGCTTTTCTTTTATAAATATTGTGATATCTGAAAAAATTGTCCCTTTCATAAAAGCAATTTTTAGCCTTTAGTGTTTCTTAACAATGCTCTCTTCACTTTGTTCTCAGATTCTGTCTCAGGGAGTCATGTATGCTTTGAAAAGAGTCTGGGGAAGGGAAGAGGTGAAGACTGCTTACTCTATTATACATGTAATTTTGGAAAATTCTTACAAGGGCCAACATACCACTATATCTCTAATGCCATATACTTTAGTTTTATCAGAAATGTGTGTAGGACAAAGGAAAACCGGAAGACAGTCTTGATTAACCAACAAAGGACACTTTCTACACTATTTCAATTGTCTAGGCTCATGCCCTAGATGTTTTTACGCCCCAGAACAATGACATAATTAGATACAGGATGAGTCATGGGGATGCCTTTCTTATGTAAAGTGGGAGAAGGGCTATTTTGAAAAGGGAAGTAGGGGAATGGAATCTACCTGATGACAGGAAAAAGTACCCCTGAAAGTTGAGGATCTGAAAAATAGATCCTCTCAAAATTATACCCCAATTGAAGACCACATCTTATTCTTCTCCTGTCCCAACCCCACCTTTGTTTGTACCATGGAAATTTTGTTATCTTGACTTTGCTTTCTCAGTATGATATTCCAAACCTGCTCTATATTGTGCTCTGTATATATTAGCTTCCTCTTTGAAAAACAAGGAACAAAAGAGTTCTAATAATATTCTTCCTCAACAGATAATGTCCATGACCTCATATTCAGGGTCTCTAGCAACATTGCCATCCTTTCTAGTTGTGCAACATGCTGGCCCTTTAGGGGCACCACAGTAGCAACAGGAAACTGCAATATGACCAAATCAGAGTACTAAGGCAATACTATAGATTGAGTACTTCTTCTTTAAAAAAAATCATAAAATACATGCACGGGCTTCCCTGGTGGCGCAGTGGTTAAGAATCCACTTGCCAATGCAGGAGACGTGGGTTCGAGCCCCAGTCCAGGAAGATTCCACATGCCACGGAGCAACTAAGCCTGTGTGCGACAACTACAGAGCCTGCACTCTAGAGCCCATAAGCCACAATTACTGAGCCTAAGTGCCACAACTACTGAAGCCTGTGCACCTGGAGCCCATGCTCTGCAACAAGAGAAGCCACTGCAACGAGAAGCCCATGCATAGCAACTAAGGGTAACCCCTGCTTGCCGCAGCTAGAGAAAGCCCGCGCGCAGCAACGCAGACCCAAGGCAACCTAAAATAAATACATAAATAAAAAATAAATAAAATACACGCACAAAAATAGCAAAATCAGAAAATACAATAAGAAAGAGATACATACTGTCACTCAGAAATAATATTTTGAAGTGTATCTTTTTTCTATCTATCTTCATCTAAATAAATAAATTTATCTTTGAGATTATATAATGCAAGGTGTTTTAAAATGTAAGTTTTAGCTCTCCAGCTCATTAATAACATATTTCCACATTAATAAATTCACCTCTACAACATAATCTTTAATGGCTGCAGAATGTCCCATGGTGTGATTGAATCACAATTTAATCAATTAATATACTACAGTTGGATGTTTAAGTTGTTTTCAGTTTTTCACAATTCCAAACATTATGTGATTAACATCTTTGTAGCTAAATCTTCTCATACTTCCTTAGTTATTTCCTTGGAAATTACTCCTAGAAGAGAGAGTTCTGGGTCAATATTTGAGTCTTTTGATACATAACCTTCAGAAAGGTTATATCAGTATGCACTCCCACAAGTAACATATGAAAGTCTCCTTACAAAATTATGTGCTTCACTTGAGGAATGCTAACACATCAAGCTTTGGTAAGGAGTGTATATTAGAGGTAAGAGAGTGTGTACGTTGCATACTGATTCATGTACATGTAAATAATCTTTTTCTAGATGGAAGACTACAGAGACCTTTGGTTTTTCTGCCTTTCCTAGAAGTCTCTTCATGGCTCCTGTATTCATAGGCTTTATAAATAGAGCTTTAAATATCTACTGATTTGTGGCAAACCAGGCAAGATAATTATTCTGCCACACCTGAAAGCATGTCTTGCTCTCAGCATCTGAGTAGTTTGAAGCTTTGATTAGCTATACAATCTGCAGAGTCCTGAAGTTTGGCTTATTTTATTTGAAGAAAGTCTGCCAACTAACTTGAAAGTCAGAAAGTAGCAGAGGCAGATTTAGAGAGACAAACTACACATTGCAGAGGAAAACCTGGTTCTGTATTCTGAATCCAATGAATTATTATTGCCTGAAAAAATTACTACCAATGATGATAACAGACAGGATACTGAGAGAGATTATGAAATTCCTTTTCCTAGAAAGGCACTGAATGATGACTTGAATTGTCATTAATACAGAATTTATTTCTTCCACTGTTATAAACATGTGAAAGGGGCACTATGAAACAAACAATATGAACTGGTAACAAGACTGTCTGATGACAGAACGAGATCAGGGAGGCGTATGTGTCATAGAAGAAAGAAAATTGGAATTGTATCTGAACTTAAGTTATTCATTTTTTCCCCACCCATTAAACAAGTACTTGTTGAGTATTTGCTGTGTACCAGAAGTTGAACTAGGTGCTTAAAGACAATAGTGAGCAACAGACACAATCTTATCTTTACAGGGCTTAGGGTTAGGGAAAAAATGGACAACAAAAAGTAAATAAATTTTTAGCTCCAGCAAGAAAAGGGCTTGAAAGTTTTCACTCCCAGCATTACAACAATAAAAAGCTGAACAAACTGAACATTCACGACTTTTCTTGGATCCATCAGAGAAATGAAGTCAAGGGCTAGGCGTCATGCTGAAATCTGGAGAGACAGGTGAAACTGGAGAGTCACAGCTGAAATCTGCTTACTGAAGCAGAAGTTAACTGGTATGAATGTTTAAATGGTGATTTTGACAAATCATTTAAGCGCATGCAAATCTTCAGGAAATCATTTAGGAAGTCAGCAGGCGAGAGAGCAGTTGGAGTTAGAATCACAGCTCTAACCCTAACTAGCACTGACTAGGCAGTTTGGCCATGAGTAAGTCACTGACCTTTCCTGCCTCTTAACTTCCTCTCTTGTTAAAGATGCGACATTCAGAACAGAATTCAATTCATAGTTGTCTCTTACAAATATTAAATTTCTACAAATTAGCAATGTTTGTTGTTTCAGAAAATAACCTTGTTGTTTATGTCATAAAAATTGAGAAGTAATTTTCCTGCTTACTAAAGCATCATGTCGTGTTTTGATCTTCGCATTTTAAAGGACGTTTTTAGTGCTGAGAATCAAAACCAATGAGATCTTAAACAGAACCAGTGAGGAAAGCTTAAATGAATTGAAGTCATTTAGCTTACATAAAAAGGAAGATTAAGTGATGATTTGATGACAATTTTTCAATGAAAGAAAAGTTATAGAAAAGGACATAGCTAATTATTCTCTCCTTTCATGAAGGTTTTAATGAGAAGTGGCTTAAATTGCTAGGAAGGAGTTGGGAAGTATTGTTGACTGAACCTGTGAGGTGTACTAGCATAGATTATAGAATTTTCCATGACCGAAACGTACAGAACTAGGTCAGACAATGATTTGCCTTAAGTATTCTGAATTTTCCTTTGTAAAGACAGGTGATTGGTCCAAAAGGCACCTGGAGGTCTCTTCCAATCCTTTCATTCTGCAGGAGAAGGGATTAGTACCTATTGACTCTTGCTTGGTGACAGCTGCTTTCATAATGTTCCTTAATCCTTACAATAACACTATGAGTTGGGATAATTATTCCTGCTTTAGAGATAACAGACACTTTTTTCCCCATACCCTGGAAGGAGCATCTTTTTGCAGGTGAAGGGAATAACAACTGGGTCCTCAAAACTGGGCATCTGTTTATGTGCATCACCCATCCCGATGGGTGCCTGGTGGCGTCAGCATCTGCTACTGCTGTATCTGCTGATGGTGTAAATTTCCTCCACAGCCTTCAGTTATCTGGGTACTACCATCTGTGTTAGCCTTATGTCAGCCATGAGCTTTCTTTCAGTCTACTATTAATTTTTATGCCTCTCTTGGGACCTAAGAACTGTCAGATCCTTTGCCTTATGGCTTTAGATCTGGAGGAGACTTGGGGGATGTATCAGGTCTGCTTTCTCTCTCCACCTATCCTATACCCATTGCTCCTCTACTGCCTGGTGCTGTTTGGATGCAGGGCTTCTCTCAGAAGTTTGCAGTCTCTTTGGGCTAAGCCCTGGGCAGAAAGGCCATGTCCCCTGTACCCCATGATTCCTCTAAACTGGTCTTCCGTCTGGGATTAGAACGGGGTGGAGAAATGTGGCAGAGGCTCGGGTGTTTCACAGGCACATATAACTCTTTTGCTTTACTTTTTGAGTTCTTGCCAAATTCCCTTTTCCCCCATAGCCCATAAAAGGTTCTGATCACCTGCCTGGGTGTTAGGAAAGGTATTCTTGTGCCATCGCACATTCTTCCCTGCTCTATGTTTTGACTTTTCCAAGCTTTGCTTTTAATCAATAAAGATATGCTTTTAAAATTCCCCCCTGAAGTCCACCAGCAACTGCCCACAGGAAAACCAAGCCACATAAAATTTATTTTCTCTTTCAATTGCCTGGCTTTTGTAATGGAAAGTTACTGCTTTCAAGACTATTTTGGAAAAAAAATTCCAAATTGGACAGTTTTTTTCTTACTTGTTTGCTATCTTCTTTCTCCTTGGGCAATAAACCTCATGTTTATGATCTATGCGTTTTGTTTTAAGTAATTTTGACATTAAAACATAACAAACATATAGAAGAGTGCAAAAAAAAAAAGAAAAAGCATACAGCTTGGTGGCTTACTACAAAGTGATTACTGGTGATACCACCACCTACATCCAGATATAGAGCATTACCTGCACCCCAGGAACACAGCCCCCTTCCAGAGACTAGTCCACCTTCAAAGGTCGCCACTGATCCAAATTCTAATACTCTACCTGTTTTCAAATTTTATATAAATGAAATCATGGAGGATGACTTATTTGTGTCTGACTTGTTTAGCTCAAATTTACATCACTTCTATTGCTATGAACAGCAGCAGTTTGTTCATTTTCATTGCTGAATATTCCACATTGCATGTATATCCCACAGTATGTGTATCCATTTCATGGCTGATGGATATTTAGATTGTTTCCAGTTTTCTGGCTGTTGAAAACAATACTTCTCAAATCACACTTGTAAATTTCATGTGGCACATGGTCTGCATTCTGTCCGGTGAATTCTTTGAAGTGATAGTCTTCACCTTTTAATTACAGTGTTTAGATACATTATCATTATTTTAATAGCTTCTTATCTTGTCTTCTTGCCTTTTTCTAATGCCTTCCCTGTACTATATTCTCTCTAAAAATCAACTAGATCCTGTCATCTATATTTTTAAACCACTTCAGTTGTGAACTATTGCTCTGGGGTAAATTACAGACTCTACATGGCCCGTAGGGCCTCCTATGATTTGACTTCCTGCACCCTTTGCTCTGCTCTAGCCAAACCTTGTTCACCTCTCCTAAATGCACTCTTTCACGAGCTGCTTCCTCTGCTTTAATTGTTTTCTGTCACCCCTTGTCCATTTCCCTCCCTACCCCTCACCATGATTTCATCTGGCCAACTCCCACTCATTTCTTAAGTCACAACTTGTCATTTCTGAGACAACACTGAAGGTTGAATTGTCAAATTTGGAGCATACAAACACTCAAGTGAAACATGGGAAAGTCTGAGCCCATCAACAAAACTATCAAAGTCTGTTCTTCTCATATTAGGATGTATATTAGAACATGTGAAGTTCTCAGAGGTGTTTGGTAGATATGCACAAAGGGAGCCATTTCAGTTATGGAACAGCTCCTTTATATAGCCCATTAATACACAGTTCCATGACATTTTCTAGTGACCTATAAATACCAAGTTTAGTGACAATAAGCAAACTTGATAGACCATCTCTTAGAAATGATTCCTCTACTTCCCCCTAGAAAATACCATTAGGTCTTCACGTTTACAAAGGGATTTGACTGTGGTAACTCTTGCTAGGCAACCCTTAGAGGAAGAAAATAGATTTCAGACTTGCGGTTAATCTTTTCCTTTCCAACTTCTTAATGGAAGCGTTTCCAACACTCTAAGTCGGGACAAGTGTCTCTATTAATGTTTTCATAGTTTCTTGTGTTTCTCCCATCTAAGTGATTTCTGATGTATTGCCCGTAACCCCCTCAATACTATGAATTCCATTAAAATGAGGATTATGTATATTTTATTTACTGTTGTATGTCTAATGCCTGGCACCATTGCTGAGACATAGTAAGGCCTCAACAACATTTGTGAATTGCTAAATTGTTTAAATATATCTGCTCTTTTAAAATAAGGTCTTTTGTTTACTCAGTTTGACATTGTTGGTTTTTAAGCTTGTTTGAATAAAGTTTATACATAGTTAACTTTGATGAATGATTCTGGCATAGCAGAAAGAAAAAGACTCATGGGTTTCTTGTATAAACCTTGTCATAATAATTAGATTTTATACTCTCATTGAATATAAGGCATAATATGTCTTTGACCTTTCCAGAGATGTATTATTTATTTCCAGATTTACTTCTGCCGACTTTCTCTGTATTATTGTCTTCTTTCTTTCATTTTCTCACTCTTCTCCATTTTTCTCCTATTTTTCCATCCTCATCTGTTTGCAATTCGTATTTCCTTTTTGTCTTTCTTTAAAATCCATTCCTTTTCTTTAGTTTTTGTCACCTCATAGAATTAAATAAATCAGATTTCCCTAGCATTTGAATTTAAGATTGAAATAGTAAGCTTCTTGTTTATACAATTAGTGGTTTAGACCTACCTTTGCTCCACAAAGGCTGACCTCCAGTTTATCCATAGGTTGACTGATAAGGTTATGATAAGACTGATAAGACTGAGAAGATTATGGGTTCTGGCTATTTCTAAGTTATGCCAAAGCATCTCAGTGAAAAGGGATATATTCTCTCATGTACCTGGATTCAAACAATACTTCACTCTAATATAATTCATAATAATAATATTGAGTTTATGTGACAACTGACATTTTCCTGAAACTAAGGCAGCATTCGTGAAGAGACTATTACACTGACTGCTACTGAGTTCTTTTGAATTTGACCCACGTATACTTTCTTGTGCCATGGAATGGTTCAACTCTGCCGATCCTTTTGCTCTAGCACATTTTTCTATGCAAATTACTGCTAAATCTCTATTCAAGTAGCACTTAGAATTTCATTTGGTCTTCACTGAATAACAATGCACCCTTTATGCATTTAGTCCTTATCCCATTAGCCAGTCTTATTAGCAACAATTAAAGTAATACTGTTTGGTGTAAGATGTAATTATAATCATAAAGGCAAATATGGGCACTGACATTATACGACAATAGTTAGCAATAAGGTGGTTATCTGATGTTTTAAAGTAAGTTGATAATAATTTATTTCAGATAATTATTAAAAAGATACACAAAACTCAAAAATTTTATAGAGGGCTCCTGAGCCCTTGAGACTGTTTTTTGATCCCCATATGTCCACATCTTTGAGACATCGTAGCTTCTTCCTTGAATTCTTAGACCAATAATTCTCAAAGTTTGCCCCCAAACCAACAACATCTGCATCACTCCAGAATTCATAGAGATGCAATTTTTGGCCTCACACTGAACCTACTAAATCAGCAATATTGAAAGTGGGGCCCAGAAACCTGTGTTTTAGCCTTCCAGGGGATTCTGATGCACACCAGTTTGAGACCACTGTCTTAGACCATGAGGAGATACTATCTGCCCTGGGCTAGAATATCAAAGTAGGGCGGTGTGCTGTACGGATTCCAGAAGGTGCACATGACTTGACTATATGGCATGAATCATTTAAGAAGCAGTATTCAATCTCAATTCTATAGTGGGGCAAGGGTCTTGTAAGTTCAATGCATGAAGAGGGCAGTAATAAAACTAAAATAAAGTTACTATTCTAAGATGGGAAGACCAGGAGCTACTGCTTATCTATGAAGATCAAACTGAGTCAGGAGAGAGCAGAGGTCAGAGAGTCCGGAGAATGTGTGTCAGAGGGAAAAAATGTGAAATCCAAGGATTAAGAGTTCAAAATCGGTGTCTATGGACAAACCAAACTGAGATTCTAAACCAGTTGGAGACAATAGCTGATTGACTTTCTGCTGCCATCGGGAGTTTGGACCAGATAAGACCCTGTTGCTGTGAAAGGGCATAGCTCTGTTACCCTTAAGCCTTTGGTGTCCTGACAATCATGGTTTAGAGAGATACACTGAAGGCTATATAATATGAAATTATATTTGAGAAAGGAAAAGAATCTTAAGATCAACTGCATCCATGTAGCTAGTACCTTATTCAGGATTCAGTGGGAGCTTCACTTCTCCAGGAAGATTTTCATGACCCTGTAAGGATAGGGTCCTGAGGTAAGTACCATGTGCTCCATAGTACGCTGAAGCTCTGCTATCATAGAAATCTCATACTGTAATGTAAGGGTCTTTTACCAACCTGTCCTCTCTAATCATAGTAGATTACAAACTGCATGAGGGACTGTGTTGGGAGTTCCCAAGATTCCCCTACCTTTGGAGATTCCCTAGAAATGTACACGAAACTCTTCGTATAGACGTACTCATGGCTAAGATTTATTACAACTGTGTAATAAGGAGACACAAAAAGACGCAGGCAGAGTCTGGAGGAACCCATATATAATACACTGAATGAATGAATGTACGTGAATTCCTTATGTTGTCTCTAGCCCATCAGGGGTCACACAGAATGTGCTCTTCCCCCAGCAATGAAAATGCAGCAAACTGTGTGTGATGTTTCTGCCCAGGGAAGCCCACTAGAGACATGATGCCCAGGATTTCTACTGGGCATTGGTTCCATAGGCATGCTCTGCATAGCACATAACAGAATTCCAGACTCCCAGAAAGAAAACACGTGTGCAGCATCAACTCTCTAGCCATAGTCTAGCCCTTATCAGTTCACTGTTGACTGGGAACACTTGAAAGCCAAGTTTTCAGAGGCCAGACAAGGGTCAACTTTGCAAGTAGGGCTTTCTAAGGACAGCAGTGTCAAACCTAGTATTATAGGGCTTCCCTGGTGGCGCAGTGGTTGGGAGTCCGCCTGCTAATGCAGGGGACACAGGTTTGTGCCCTGGTCTGGGAAGATCCCACATGCCATGGAGCGGCTGGGCCCGTGAGCCACGGCCGCTGAGCCTGTGCGTCCGGAACCTGTGCTCCGCAACGGGAGAGGCCACAACAGTGAAAGGCCCGCGTATGGCAAAAAAAAAAAAAAAAAAAAAAAAACAACCTACTATTATAGCTCTTTCTGCACAAGGACCATATCTGCCGTATTCCCTGCTTTTTTCCCAGCAACTAGCACATTGCCTGAGAACCAGTAAATCTTCAGGAAATACTTGCTAAAGGAATTTTAGACCCATACAGATAAACAACATATTTCTAGAAGCTTTGGCCTGAGTATGGTTGTGTGTACATGCATACACACATGCCTGCGTACACACACACACACACACGGCAAACACTAAAATATGCTTCACAATTTATTGACTGTAAACCTTTCTCAAGAGTTACTTAAGTGCCACAGTGCTACAGAAGATTTGGTTTCTGGATAGTTTGCTATCTGTTTGAGGGTGCAGGTCACTGACTCCCTGGAGCTCTCTGCTGAACTGTCAGAGAATCTAGGGCCTGGTCCAAGCTTCAGGGCACCCTTTAGTGAGGCCTAGGGGTGGGGGTGGAGTGGATACGCAGGAGCATAGGATGGAAGCCATCCTCTCTTCCAACCTATTTTTAGGGGTAATAGGTCTCTTCCTTCTTTCCTCTCTTCCCTCCTTGCCACCTGCCTGCCTGTTAATCTCTCGCTTTTTCTCTAATGCATATGGACACATCAGCTTTGGAGTAAAGTGAGTACCCACCTTTGTTGACCATTAGTTTAAAGGCATCCCTGCCAGTACTCTCCAGTCAAATACCACCAGGAACATGCCTGAAGTTCAAGTTGGATCTATGACTTATTGACACGAGGGAGAAGACAATCCTTGGGGTGTCGCAGTAAAAGTGTGTTAGGTGAAACTTATTATAGGATTTGGGCTTGTGTTAGGTGATTTGGGGAGGGTTTAAAGAAGCAGAATTTTGCTGTTGATTGGATGCTGTGAGGAATCGGGTAACTCTATGATTTAGTATCTTAAAAAATCTTTTTTTAGGAGGAGGAAAAATAGAGAACAAAGCCATAATTGGTAAAGAAGATGCAGTTACTCATATAAACAGGGAGAGGTAGTTTTTTGTGCCTTGGACAGTATTCATGTTTTGTCTGTCTAGACACGATTACAGAATGGTCCTATTTTTGTCTTGATCCATCCTGGTCACAGGGTGGCCTTGTCTGATATTGACATTCTGTGAAATTGTTTATGTTCAACAGTAGAACACGAAGGCCTGGCTGGGAGTACAAGGCCAGCTCCTGGATATCAAGGACTGCTTTTCTTTCTCTCACCCCCGTGGCTGAGCTGGAATTGACGTACAGGGCAACTGATACACTTTTGGGGATGAGGCGAAGAAGCTGTGCTCCTATCAAAAGATAAAAAGTGATGGATCTACTTAACAGGCCCATGAACTCAGAGCTTAGGAGGGATAAATGTACCAAAAAGAGAGACTTTATAGACAAAGCAATCAACAATTTGATAAGAAAATGCACTAAAACTACACTAACGTTACAGACTATTTTGGAGAAGGTGGGAGTCAAAGTTTTATTCTTTGTTTCTATGCACATAACTCTTTTTTTCCAATTCAAGAGTAAGTTATAGTTCATTTTCTTGTCACTTAATAGTTTGAAAAGTGCTTTATAGCCTGTCATTAGTTTGATTCTCATAGTAACCTTGAGGCAAGTATTAACTTTTTATTATTATTTACAGATTAATAAACTGAAGCTCAGAGAGGTTTAACAGACTTGCCCCAGAACACAGAATTAACTTACAGGAGTGAGTGACAGAGGATTTGACCTCTGATTCTGAATCTCATGCTCTTTCAAAAGGGACACCCAGCTTCCATTGGGGGGACTTCTTCCTTCTCATATAATTTAAATAAGTAGCATCAACACCCTCTTTGAGTCACAGTCATAGTGCCAACTTACATAGCACTTCCTGTGATTCAGACATTTTTCTAAGCACTTTATATAAATTACCTCCTTTAATCCTCAACCCTTTGTGTAGATACAGTTGACCCTTGAACAACAGTGGTTTGAACTGCATGGGTCCACTTATAAGTGGATGTTTTTTTTTTCCAGTAGTAAATGCCACAGTACTATGCAATTCCCAGTTGGTTGAATCCGAGGATATGGAATCTCGCATACAGAAGAAACTTGGATACAGAGGACCGCTTATAAGTTATATGTGGATTTTCTACTGGTGGAGGGTCAGCACCCTTAAACCTGCTTTGTTCAATGGTCAACTGCTTTCATGTTCCAAAGGATGAAACTGAAGCAGAGAGGATGAAATTAAGGAAGAAAGAGATAACTTGCACAAGGTCATGCAGCTAATAAGGGGCAATGTCGGAACTTAACCCCAGGTAGACGGTTTCCAATGCTCATGACTTTTAACTACTGTGATTTACAGCCACCTGTGCTCTCTCCATTCTTACCAGTGGGTGATTAAGTTGCTCTTGGGGTGCAGAAATTATGGATCTAACTGAAGTCTGTTATCCTCCTTTGGCCATCTCCTGTCTTCTAGGGTTCACACTCCTCAAGAATACCTGCTGCCTTTATTAGCGCTTCCCACCCATTATTTCTGATGAGAAATATTTTCAACTTGTTTATCTCAATCCTGGCAGGAGGACAGAGAGAGAGGCAGAGAGGGAGAAAGAGAGGGAGAGATGGGGGTGGGGGGGAGGGAGGCAGAGAGAGAGGAGAAAAAGGAGGAGGAGGAGAAGGGGGAGGGGAGGGGAGGGAAAGAAAGATCTCCAGGCCTATTTTTTGTTTTGTGGTATGCGGGCCTCTCACTGTTGTGGCCTCTCCCGTTGCGGAGCACAGGCTCCAGATGTGCAGGCTCAGTGGCCATGGCTCATGGGCCCAGCCGCACCGCGTTACGCGGGATCTTCCCGGACTGGGGCATGAACCCGCGTCCCCTGCATCGGCAGGCGGACTCTCAGCCACTGTGCCACCAGGGAATCCAGGCCTATTTTTGTAATCTCTTGACCTCTTGCCCTTACCCAACTTTTTGTTGAATTTCACAGTCTTTGGTAGTGTCTCTGTTTCAGCTCCATGTTCATTCCTCGACCTTCATGGTGAACCTGACCTTTCTGGTTTGGACTCTGTTCACTAAGATCTGGGCCTGTACTCACTTCCTGCTTCTGCCCCCCAGCTCCAGACCACAGGGTGCACATCCTGGAAATACTTCTTTCAAAGTTTCCCCTCCCAGGAGCTATGAGGAATGATCTAGACCCTGGGCCCAAAGATCACCTGTGCCTCAGCTCCTGTGGGGCCTCCAATGCCTTTTGCCTCCAGCAAACCTACCAGCTCTTCCTCCTCTGCTACTAACCTATTCTGAAGAACAGAGTTTATGCCTCAAAAAAAAAGAAGTGGTGCCTTTGTGTCACCAGCATATAATTTTCCTGAAGTTACTTGGAGAAGCAGCTTCAAAGATGCTCTACTGTGATAGGGATGAGTGTGTGTAGAAAATAGAGAACTAAGCACTCTTCCTTGACTCTGCTAGTTGTTCTTGTCCTATCTTTGGTAATCCAGGCACTGGAGTGGGGCTGATCAAGTATATAAAGATCAATTCCGCCCTTCCCTGGACAACAGCCAAGTGAAGACTGTTCCAGAATAAGTTTACACGGTCAGCAGTGGAAGGACCAATCAGTTGTGTTACAATGTTATCTTAAGAAAGCAACAGGATTTAAGTCTTTCTGTAATATTTCCTTTATTTTCTGCTAGATGCTGTACTAGGAATCTGTGGAAGAAAGATAGATATTATTTGGCCTCTGCCATCAAGGGATTTACACTTGAGTGAGAAAAACAGGCACATAGACAGATTACAATATGATGTG
Organism: Phocoena phocoena; assembly: GCF_963924675.1. Classification (NCBI taxonomy): domain Eukaryota; kingdom Metazoa; phylum Chordata; class Mammalia; order Artiodactyla; family Phocoenidae; genus Phocoena; species Phocoena phocoena. Next base: position 53,078,762 of record NC_089235.1, on the reverse strand, counting down.
ATAAGTACAAAAAGGGAATATTGTATAGTTCTAGAAACAGCATACAGGAAGAAGCTATCAGTTCTCTGTATAGGAAAGCTTCCTCATGAGTTTCCTATACAGAGAACTGATAGCTTCTTCCTGTTATGACCTGTTTCTAGAACTATTACAATATTGGGTAGGAGGAAAGAATTAAAACCAGGATCCTGGTCACAATTAAAACCATAGAATGAGGACCTACTTCTAACAGTATTATGGACTAAGGTACTATTAGAGGTCTCTCTGCCACAGCAAAACACTTCCAAAATGACATGTTACGCTCACAGGAAAGTATGGAAAATCTTAAAGGGCCAGATCATAAGAGTGAATGCTGAAATCACAGAAGCAGATGAACACAGACACGGAAGCTGCTGTTGCTCTGGGGATAAAAAGTCTTATTTATAACCCAGAGTTTTATGTACCAAGGACCACTGCGTGGAAAGACTAAGTTTGGGGTATGTGACTCTATGTTAGACAACATCACAGCTTGAAAACTGCTGAGAAAAGCAGATGACTAATTCCAGAGATTGTCTTTATATGCAAATCTCTTTGCAATAAAAGTTTCACTGTATGGATAATCAACATAAAATGAAAATGCTGTGTGACTGTTATGAATGTATATTCAAATTTCTGTCTTACTTTTGTAAGACTTACTTTTGAAATTATATTGCCAAGTATAAGAACTAGAAAATCTGAGAGAATATGACTAAAAGAGGATGAAAATTAGAAAGGTGAGCTAAAAGTAGCCTAACAGTCTAGTCCCCAGTCACCATCAGGAACTTGGATGGTAATGAATTTATACTTCCCAAGGCCACAGGGTTTTGCTGGGAGTCCAAATCCTTCCAAAAGCTAAGATAAATAGTAGTTCCCAAGACAACTCTCTGAAGCTGTACAAGTGAACCCTTTGAAGAATTTCCATAAAATACAAATGACAGTGGTTAAAATAAGGAGTTATTTAGAACCCACAGAGGAACATAAGTGAAAATAAATGAAATGTTAAAAAATTATAGAAAGTTGCTGCAGAAGCCATTAAAAGAGGGGGGAGAATACAGTCTTTGAAGGATTTTCGTATTGTCATTGAATGTATGAGTTTCACAATTAACTCTTTTTGAAGAAAGATATTTATTTGTGCTTGCATTGATTCACTTAATAAACACTGAAAGCCAAGTATGTGCCAGATACCACGTCAAAAGCTGGAGATACGAAAATGAATAGACCTCACCACCTGCACTTCTGTAATTCCACAGTCTACAGTAGACTACAGTGTGGCCTTCGTGTAACAAATAATTGCAGGGCTGTGAGATAAGTGCTGTAATAAGATATAGTGGTGACACACACAGCCCGGGGTGGATAATGGGATGGAACATATATTATCTTTTCATCTGGGATGAGCATCTACTTATGGCCGTGATCTTCCTTGCATTTTTAGAGTGGGGGCTGCACCAAGTCAGGGAAGCCTTGGGGGCTTTCTGACTCCCTTTCTGAGCTTTATCAGTGAAATTTTATACAAGTTATATTCCTATCTGTGTATATTTCACGTCTCTGTATACTCTAGCCAATGCACGCACAATGCAACAGCAAAATAAAAATATAAGGAAACAATAAACAAAGACGCATTCAGGTGTATCAAGGGAATAAATGAAGTGGTATGACTTTCAGGGCATGAATCTGTTTTCATTCATAGTACCTTCCTTTTTCTTTGGGGCTGGGGGCTCACAGAGAATTATAAAGAAATTACTTTCTCAAGGAGGTGTGGTGTAGAGTGATGACTGAGAGTGTGGGATACAGAACCTACATGGTCTGGGCTCAACTCAGGCAGGGCCACTGACTACTCAGGGACGTCAGGCACAATGTTTAACTTAGCGGGCTTCCCTGGTGGCGCAGTGGCTGAGAGTCCGCCTGCTGATGCAGGAGACACGGGTTCGTGCCCCTGTCCGGGAAGATCCCACATGCCGCGGAGCGGCTGGGCCCCTGAGCCATGGCCGCTGAGCCTGCGCGTCCGGAGCCTGTGCTCCGCAACGGGAGAGGCCACAACGGTGAGAGGCCTGCATACCGCAAAATAATAATAATAATAATAACTTAGCACAGCCTTAGTCTGCTCATCTGAAAAATGGGGATGTAATTTGCAATTTTTTTTCCCTTCATAATGTTATTGTGTGGATGCTTGCAAACAGCTTAATACATGTGATGACCACAATGATGATGAAAAGTCACCCAAGCTACAGGAGTGGGGTCTGGCCAGGGGAAACATTTGGTCCAAAGGCTTTCCAAGTTTTTAGCGTATTAGCATCACGTGGGGCAGGGCTGGCTTCATGGATGTGAACCTGTATGGGGCCTTGTCCAAAGAGGGGCTCCCCCCGTGATTTAACGCTCTGCTGTTGCCATCTCAACACTCTTAAATTTAAACAGGAGCCCTATATTTTCATTTGAAAATGGGCCCTGCAAATTTATGTAGCTGGTCCTGTCTGGGGAGCATTTAAAAATCCCAATGCCTGAGCCCCACCCTGCATCAATTAAGTCAGGATCTCGGAGGCTGGGACCAGAGATGCTTCTCATTTTTTAAAAGTTCTATAGATGAGTTTTATATGTAACAAAGTTGAGAAGCAGTGCCTTGATTTTCCAGTTGATTGCTGGCAGTCTAGGGCAGCTTTTGCCTCTGTGGCCTATGTCACCTTGGTGGGGGAAACTTGTTTTAGGTATAAATTTCTACTGCAAGAGAATTAACATATGTTCCTCAACTTTGAATCATGTCTATCTGCACTGCACACACCAGAACGCCCACCAATATAGCTGAGTGGTGACTGGTCCTGGAGTCAGACCATAGGAAACTTTCTTTAATCTGTAAAATGGGGCTTAAAATAACACCTATCAATACATCAGACAGTTGTTACGAGAATCAAATAATTCATATTAAATGCGTAACAGAAAGCCTGACACATAATAGGTATTCAATAAACGTGAGCTATTATTAATGTTATAATCATGTTGTTTTGGCTGTATTAGTAACAGGAAACTTTGATGACCTAAAAGATTCCTGTCATGAGAACATCCTTAAGGTACTTGTTTCAAAGTCCATGGTTATTCTTCAGAGTGTACAAGGCATTTAGTCCAAGGAAGTACAGCGGCTTGAGGCAAGCCACGTCACAGCACATAAAGGCAAGCTGTGAATAATTTACTCATCCTGCCAATCTGTCAAATTATTGAAGTTTTCCAAAGCACCATCTGACCTGATTTCTCAGACCACCAACCCCCACCCCCCCTTTACGGAGGACACGGCTAATTGGAAGAGAAAAGACATCCACAACCCTCATGCCCTTTGTACATCAAAACATGCCATCTGTCACCCCTATCCTTAGTCACCACCCCAGCCAACAAAATCTCTCCATCATCAATGACTGTACTTATATTTGTTCCTTAACTATTGATCATTATTTTTTGTTTATTCTGATATCCTTCATTTTTGATAGTAAGATGACAGAATGGATGCTGCAATACACCTTTAGAGCCTCAAGCACTGCTAAGACGCAGACGGATAGGTTTTTAAGCCTTATAGGGGGATGAGGACAAAAGGAAATATAAACGATATTTCAAGGCATAAACGAACCATAAACTTACAGCTTTAATTTTGCAGTTTGAAATTTTGTTTTCCTATTTTCCTCCACCTGAAGGATTACTTGGCATTTTGCTAGTACCGCAGAGGGAAAAAATTTATGAATGCCTTTTGGTAGGGAATTACAAAGAACTGTGTAAATACTAATTTAATTAGAATTCAGCATGGAAGCCAAAAGCCAGAAATTATTTATCTGCCTGACACCTGGTTGACGTGCTTACTTGGCACGGTGGTTCTTAACCCAGCAGCACTTCAAGATCACGTGGGAGCTTCAATGAAATCATACCTAAACTCTGGCTCCTCTTTCGACCAGTTAAATTTGAATCTTTGGGGATGGGGTCTGGGCATCATTTTTCTTTTTGTCTTTTAAATAGACGATTTTTAAAAAGCAGTTTCAGATTCACAGCAAAACTGAGCAGAAAGTACAGAGAGTTCCCAGCTACCCCCTGCCCACCCCCCAACAGCCATCCTCACTATCAACATCCCATACCACAGTGGTATGTGTGTTTGTTATAACCGATGAACCTATACTAACACATTGTTATCAAAGTCCACATTACAGTTCACTCTTGGTGTGGACAAATGTTTAATGACATGCATCCAACATTGCAGAATCATACATCACTGCCCTAAACGTACTCAGTGCTCTGCTTATTAATCCCTCTCTCCCCACTAACCCCTGGCAATCCCTGATCTGCTTACTGTCTCCATAGTTTTGCCTTTTCCAAATGTCATATAGTTGGAATCATACTGTATGTAGCCTTTTCAGATTGGTTTCTTTTACTCAGTAATATGCACTTAAGTTTCCTCTATGCCTTTTCATGGCTTGATAGCTCTTTTCTTTTTAGTGCTGAATGATATTCCATTGGCTAGATGTACAGTTTTTTATCTATTCACCTATTGAAAGACATCTTAATTGCTTCCAAGTTTTGGCAGTTAAGAAAAAAGCTGCTATGAACATCTGTGTACGGGTTTTTGTGTGGATGTAAATTTTCAACTCATTTGGGTAAATATTAAGGAGCAAATCGCTGGATCGCATGGTAAGAGCAGGTTTAGTTTCGAAAGAAACTGTCTGTCTTGCAAAGTGGCTGTACCATTTTGCATTCTCACAAGCAATGAATGGGAGTTCCTGTTGCTCTACATCCTCACCATCATTTGGTGTTGTCAGTGCTCTGGATTTCAGCCCTTCTAATAGGTGTGTCGCAGTATCTCATTATTGTTTTCATTTGTATTTCCCCAGTGACGTACAATGTGAAGCATCTTTTCTATATGCTTACTTGTCATCTGTGTCTCTTTTTTGGTGAGGTGTCTATCTGTTCCGGTAGTTTGCCTATTTTTAGATTAGGGTTTTTTTTTTTTTAAATCAGGTTCTTATTGCTGAGTTTTAAGAGTTCTTTGTATGTTTTAATAGTTCTTTATCATCTATGTCTTTTGAAAATATTTTCTCCCAGTCTGTGGTTTGTCTTCTCTTTTTCTTGATGGAACATCAATTAAAAAAAATCTCCTCTGGTGATTCTAACATGTAACAGGATTAAGAACATGGAGCCCCAGCTAGAAATGTGAGGGATCCTTATAGAACCCTCAAGAGCTACATGCTTTAAGGGTTGAGAAAGTACAAAAGCAATCTTAAAAAACACCCTATTTGATTCTGGTGGGACTGTACCAGTAAGCAAACAATGTTGATGCCTGGTTAAAAAAAAGCACACACAAACACACCTTCAACCACGTAGGAACAAGAACTTTCTCAAGCTAAAAGCAAATTCAGAGCTGCTAGTTCCCTGGCCCTGAGGGCATCACAGCAGCAGAACAAAGTCAGTGCAAAACACAGTGTGGCCTCTTTTCTTTCTCACTTTTAGGTTTTCTCCACTTAGCTCAGGCCTTTGGAGTTCCCCTTGCACACTTCAGTTAGACCTGAGCCTCCCTGAAAGGCAGCCACACTAGCTGTTCCCAGCGGAGCATGGGAAGTGTTCTTCACTGCCGTGTGCAGTGCGGCCCACCCCCACTCACTGCTGGGGTCAGGGCCCTGAGGGACCAGATACTGCCCCCCACAAAAACGAATGTCATCCCACTTCTGAAAGACTTCTGCCTTGAATCCCTACCTTTAGAGAACTTCCTGCCTAATATAGAAGGAATTGCAAAGGTCTCCTTTACTCTAATGCCTGAAAGCCTACAGCAGTGTAGGACCTGCTTGCAACCTCTGGGGCCCCATCCTGACCCCTGCTCAATTCTGCAACAAAAGAGCCCCCTAAAACGGCAGCTCTTCTACGCTGATGATATGTGGGAAGCAACTCTATAAAGGGAGAGAGAGAAGGGGAAAGGACAGAGGTAGAAAGCATTTAATTATTTGGTAACCACTTAGTGAGCTACCCAATATAAATAATCTGGATTATGCCTGTGTGAAGTCTCTTCTTCACTCAGTAACCAGTGATCCTTAGTTATATGAGTCAGATCATGTCACCCCTCTTCTCAGAAATCTCCAGTGGTCTCCCAACTCACTAAGAAGAAAGTCCAAAGTCCTTATCATGGTCTACAAGGCTCTATGGGACCTGCACCCCATCGGTTCTGCAACCCTGTCTCCCAGTGCTCACTGAGCTTCAACTGCATTGGCCTCCTGGCTATGCCTGGTATGCACCAAGCATCTCAGCTTGTAATTGCTATTCCCTGGGTCTGCAAGGTTCTTCTTCTGGAGGTTGGCATGATCCCTCCCTTCCTTATGGGAGAGACAAGCTGACCCTCCTATTTAAGACATCACCCCATCCACCTCTGTCACTCTCTCTCCCCTTACCCTGCTTTGTATTTCTTTATAGTATTTACAGCCCCTTGACACGTCAGAGAGTTTTTGTTTATTGTCTGTCTTCTACCACTAGAACGCAACCTCCATCAGAGCAGAGGCTTTGTCTTGTCCACAACTGCATTCCCAGAGCCTAGATTGGTGACGATTAGACCTACACTGGTGTCAAGTAAAGTTTCAGAACATGTGCGGAGGGATCTTTCAAATGACATCCCTTAGCAGAGCCCTTTCTCCAGAACGCTAAGGACAGCTGTCCAACATTTCCACTTGAATGTCTCAGCATGTTAAAAGACTGTAAGCCACAGCAGAGCAAGGACTCTATTGTTTTGCCCACCAGTTTCTCCCCAGCACCCAAGACAATGTGGGTCTATGGCCTGTGCTCACTGTTTGTTGAATGAACGTTCAGAATTGAACACTTTTCCCACCAGCCCAGCCATTAACCTGGGAGACAACCTTGATTTCTCCTCATTCTTCATCTTGTACATCAAATCATATCAATCCTTGGGGATTGTATCCCATTTACATCTACGAAATATACAGATTTCTCTCTAATCCTATGGCCATTACTCTAGTCTAGACTTTGTAAATCTCTGATTTCCTCTAATTCATTCTTTAGTTGACAGGTTTAAAAATTTTTCTATTAAAGCAGATCTGATCGCGCCTTTTTTATTATGCTTAAAACTTGTTAAGGACTTCACACTGTGCTCAAGATACAGTCCAAACTCTTCAGTGCGACTGGCACAGATTGCATGATTAGATCCCTGCTTTGCTCTCTCATATCAAATTCTATACACCAAACACACTGGCCCAAGGCTCTGTCTTAGCTCTGGACCTTTGCACAGGGTGTTGCTGCTGCCTGAAGAGCCTGGTTCTCGTCTCTCCATCCACACAGCTAACTCCTGCTCCTGTCTTCACCCCCCTTCGAGATTGGATCATGTGCCTTTGCTGAAGCGCCTCCTCAAAACACATGCATTCATTTGCACCCCTGTGAAGGCAAGGGCAGTGTCTAACTTGTTCTCCATTGTGTCACCAGTACTAATCCATCCCTGATACATAGCAGAAATTTAGCAAACTTTTTAAAAAAATAGATCTTTATTGGAGTATAATTACTTCACAACACTGTGTTAGTTTCTGTCGTATAACAAAGTGAATCAGTCATGTGCATACATATGTCCCCATATCCCCTCCCTCTTGAGCCTCCCTCCCACCCCTCTACGTGGTCACAAAGCACGGAGCTGATCTCCCTGTGCTGTGCGGCTGTATGTTTCTTGATCAGCTGAATCCTGTGTAGCCACAGTGATTAGAGTGCGTGGTGGTGAGGAGAGCATGCTGTGTTGTTTAAGTTTAAACATCTAGTATTTAGAGCAAGCCCTGTATTTCCACAATTGTTAGTTTCTTTATATGGACGGGGTAGGGTTCACGTATGTATCCCTGTTGCCTAATACTGTGCCTGGCATGTTGTAACTGCTCAGAAAATGTTTGAAAAATGAAGGCTGCATATATTATTGCAGAATTTAAAAAACACACACATTGCACCTCAACTCTGGTAAAAAGGCAAAATAGTGGAAAGAATGAGCGCTTAGACAAAGAAAAAAATTCAGATAATTTTGGTTGCTTTAATGTGGACTCTACTCCTGACTGTAGCAGAAATGGTCTTAATGCCTTAACCACCAAAGAATTTCCAGTTTTACCACATTTTCTAAGATATTTGAACTGTTTAAGGGACATGCAGTATGAGTGTGAATGTGATGCTCACAGGATAACAAATACACACACACACACACACACACACACACACACACATACACAAATCCTGACTCTTAGGTAATATGGTGTAGTGGTTGAGAACCTGAACTTAAGGGGTCAGACAGACTTGGAATAACATACTGATGTGTCATTCCCTACATGTGGGAACTCAGGTAAATTACTTAATCTCCCAAGTCTCAGTGTATTAGACTGTAAAATGGTAACAATAATACCTAAATTTTAAAATGATGTATTGACAAGAGGGAGGAGATATGGGGATATATGTATATGTATAGCTGATTCACTTTGTTGTAAAGCAGAAAATAATACACCACTGTAAAGCAATTATACTCCAATAAAGATGTTAAAAATATAAAATGTATTGAAATACTGTATATAGCACTTGATATACCAAGCATAAAGTATTTTAGAAACTGTGCCTGATTATTACTAATTATTATTAAAAGATAATCCAATTACCCTTCATGTAACTGAATTCCTACTGAGCAGTAGTTCATCCTTTGCTTCAACAAAGCCCTGAAGCTCTCTAGTCGTCCTTTCATCAACACTAACTCGCCGTAATACCACCCACAACAGGTCTAATATTTTAAGGTTGCAAACGGAATACTGCAGGCCCATTCTTCACTAGTCAACAGAATTTCTGATACAAAAATATCAAAGATTATGCATTCTGGAAGGAGAACTAGGGAACCTCTAGGTGATATCTCTAAGGGAAATAGTCTTTAAATTTTCAATATAGGGGACATCATGGTGGGAGTTTTGGCTATTTTAATGTAAGCCATGGATTAAGACTTGTTTGGAGGCAGGAGGATCAGATAGCTATTTTATGAACATTCCCTCTGAAGATGAACAGTTAAGAGTGACGCATTGTGCATGAATGACAGGACGCAACACACCATCCTGAACTTTCAGCCTCTTGAGAAAACTGGGGGAAAAACACGAACATTTTCCATATAAAAATGGAATGCGTTGAATTTTCTGAATCTTAACAGGACAGAGCAAAGAAGCTGACTTGCCAGAAGGCTTTCTCCAAGTTTCGAGTAATGAGTCATTTAAAAGAACAAAACATCTGTTGCATCTAGAAATTGACTATTGGGAGCAAAAACATTCACTGGAAAACAGAGAATTTGAACCTATGTCACAAGCAGTTTCACAAATAGTTTCCAAGACTAAAAAAAGAGAATTAGATTCCGCTCTCATGGCTAACAAACCAATATTGTTGCATCATGCCAATTTTATTGTTTTTGTTCTATTATAAGCACTGATCTTTAAGATTCTCCCGAGGCAATCAGAGTGCAATTCTGAATGTCATTCTCATTTGATTACCTGTCATCCAAAACTCTGTTCTCTAAACTTGGCGTGCACATGTATTTGTTCTTCTAAACTATAGTTACATTGAAAATTAGAAGACCAACCTGCCCAAGATTGATTCTCAGTGGCATTATTATGTGATGAAAAGATAGCAGGCTTTGCAGTAAGGTCTAATTTGAATCCTGGCTTGGCCATTGATGAGCTGTGGGAATTTGGAGTTACTTACCTTCAATTGAATGGAGTTGCCTCATATGTAACATAGGGAACATAATACGTATCTCACAGATTTGTTGTAAAGATTCATGAGTATCCACTGCGCTCATTACAGGGTCGTTCTAAATGTTTTCCCTGTAGCTTCCCGAACTCCAGGGCAACTCTCATACAATCTCCTTATAAATATCCTGGAATGCAGTACAGGGACAAAAAGTGTTTTTGATGGAAAGGCATCTTGCATTGGTCCTTGGACCCCGTGGGTAGCCACTGTCAAATTCTGTTTTCCGATGAAAGGTGTTTCAGAAGGGATCTCACGTACTCGATAATCAGCTTAGAAAAAACCTAAAGTTTATTAACTGTTTCATGGTTCACAGAAAACCGAATAATTAAACACTAATATGCCAGTTGTTTATTGACTGACTTCTACGATCTTGGCCCGTTTTACACATCATTTCAACCTTAAAACAACTGGACTTAGTTTGTATTTTGATCACCCTAATTAACAGAGGGAAGCCCTGAGATGCAGAGTTGTGCTCAACGAAAGTGGCAAATTCAGTGTCTGATTCTAAAACTGGGCACTTCCACTTCATCACTCTGCCTCCCCAAATAATAGCATCTTTGGAATGTGTAAGTGGTTCAAGATACAGGATTACTTAACACACTCTACTCAGTATATTCACATTGTAATTTTAGGAATTTGATATCCTTTGCTCCTTTCTATGTCCTTTTCCAACAACTATAAATTGTTTTTTATTACTTTAAAAATTTGATTCCAATCTGATGTCTAAATAAGCCAGACTTATACATCTAAATTGTATTTCTCCCTGAATTCCTACCTTCCTCCCTCAGGGCCTTCCCCACCTTTTATTCTCCTTCCTTTGGTCATGTCACTCTATTAAATATTATATATGCATTTACAAATACATACATATAGAAATATATCAAAGAACTCCAGATGTCTAGTCAGAAAATGATGCTAAAATAAACATGGCCTCCTTCCCGTTTTACCTATTAACAAGTCCTGGCCATTCCACAGTCGTTTGTAAAATATGGACATGCATCTCTGAACCTGGACCAATATTTCTTCCACATCTTCTCCATGGTTGGGGCATGTCTGGTCTAGGCCAAGAGTCAAAACTCCTTCTAATTTTAGATGTATACTCTCTAAATGAAAGAAATGCTATCCAATAAATTGTTTGGCAGTTCTTTTTCTCCTTTTCTTCCTGAGGAAGCAGATTACTACCTAACTTTCTTCTATTTGGAAACATTTCACTAGCCATTGAACTAGAGCCTTGAGGTTTATTCATAACATACCACGTGAAGAGTCGGAAAACATTCTGCTTTGATCACCAGAAAAAGCCCAAAGGTGGAAACAGTTGCAGAAAGGAAAAGAATGAAGGGTCAAGATATATACAAACTAACTGCACTGAAGTGAAATGAAATGAATTCCAATGAAGAATGGATTCCCATGGATATATATGTTCTGGTTCTGAATTAAGTTTTTTAGAGCAAAGGAAACTAACAACCCCTTTTAATGATAAATAATTACGGAAACTTTTATATAAAAACTTTAAGAAATTAAGACATTAGTTACAGGAATTTTCTCTTTCCCTTTTCCATGAGAATTTCTGCCTAATTTACTTGGCTTACTGTTTCCAAGGCTTCTGATGCTTTATTTGCGTTTGGTTAGAAATCCCCTAAAATTATACACTAAAGAATAAGTATGCTATAAAAGTATATACCTAAAAGTGAATATTAAAGAATATTCTAAAGGATAGGTACTACTCTAAAGGATAGGAGAAGGATGATGCTTTAATTCGTAGCATCAACTTACCCTAAAGATGATGGAGGTCATATATGTTACTAGGGTAAAATCCTCAAACACCATATGACATGTATAAAATAATGCCTCATATTTCAAAAACAGTCCTCAATCTCCTATCTTCTGCTATTGTATCAGATACCATGTATATGTTATAACCCATACCTCAAGTTTTGGATTAGGAAATACTACCAAAGCACACATGGACAAAACAACAACTAAAACAAACAAAAAAACCCACAACAAAATCCAGCCATTTCTTGTTTACAAGTGACTCAGCCAAAGGAAAAAAAATCAAGACACAGAAAGTCTGGAAATAACAAGATACAAAAAATGTACTAGGAAAATATTAACAGAGTAAAAGAGAACGTGTTAATATTAGTAGAGAAAAAATTATATTTCTATGAATTACTATAATGGATCTTTCTGGGATGAGAGTGTTAGATGAGACAAAGAGATACTGCATATTTTAGAGGTAAAAGATTTTATATTAAACAAGTAAATATGACCTATATACATCTAAATGCATAGCTATAAAATATGTAAGGCAAAATATTAGAAATACAAGAAATGGATATACCTACAATTGTTACAGAAAAATTTAACAAATTTTTCTTAGAAATTAATTGATAAATAAAAAAGTATATGGCAGATATAAATAATTACCAAACTATATCTAATAAACATGCAGAGAACTCTGTATCCATGAACTGAAAATATACAGTCACTTTTTGTATATATGGATATGGAAAGTCTCACTAAGAAAAGAGACTATATACTAGTCCGCTAACTAAATAGAAAAATTATTTTAAAAATGGGTATAATAAGAAGTATTTGATCATAATGCAATCAAATTAAATAAAGAAATTTATAGTAAAACTCTAATCACTTAGAAATTTAATCTTTTCTAAATAAATTTTGGCTTGAAAAGGAAATCAAAAAATTAAAATTTATATTGTAACAGAAGACAAATGAGAACAGAATTTGAACATAAGTTTCATATGTTCATAAGTTCCATGGCCCTCCTCTGTGTACTCACGGGACCTGGTACTTCCCCCAGAAACATATCACATCACACATGTACAGGGAGCCCTTGGTTTACTGTTGTATTTCGGTGCCTGGCTCACTGGCTGGCACATCAATAGTTGCTGAAAAAACAAATGAGTTGAAGCAACTGACGAAGGATTAATCTCCAAAATATACAAGCAGCTCATGCAGCTCAATATCAAAAAAACAAACAACCCAATCCAAAAATGGGCAGAAGACCTAAACAGACATTTCTCCAAAGAAGATATACAGATTGCCAACAAACACATGAAAGGATGCTCAACATCATTAATCATTAGAGAAATGCAAATCAAAACTACAATGAGGTATCATCTCACACCAGTCAGAATGGCCATCATCAAAAAGTCTACAAACAATAAATGCTGGAGAGGGTGTGGAGAAAAGGGAACCCTCTTGCACTGTTGGTGGGAATGTAAATTGATACAGCCACTATGGAGAACAGTATGAAGGTTCCTTAAAAAACTAAAAATAGAACTGCCATATGACCCAGCAATCCCACTACTGGACATATACCCTGAGAAAACCATAATTCAAAAATAGACATGCACCCCAATGTTCACTGCAGCACTATTTACAATAGCCAGGACAGGGAAGCAACCTAAGTGTCCATGACAGATGAATGGATAAAGAAGATGTGGCACATATATACAATGGAATATTACTCAGTCCTAAAAAGAAATGAAATTGAGTTATTTGTAATGAGGTGGATGGAACTGGAGTCTGTCACACAGTGACATAAGTCGAAAAGAGAAAAACAAATACCGTATGCTAACACATATATATTGAATCTAAAGAAAAAAAAGCTTCTGAAGAACCTAGGGGCAGGAAAGGAATAATGACGCAGACATAGAGAATGGACTTGAGGACACGGGGAGGCAGAAGGGTAAGCTGGGATGAAGTGAGAGAGTATCAATGACATATATATACTACCAAATATAAAATAGATAGCTAGTGGGAATCAGCTGCATCACAAGGGGAGATCAGCTTGGTGCTTTGTGACCACCTAGAGGGGTGGGATAGGGAGGGTGGGAGGGAGTTCAAGAGGGAGGGTATGTGGGGATATATGTATACATATATGTGATTCACTTTGTTATACAGCAGAAACTAACACAACATTGTAAAGCAATTACACTCTTATAAAGGTGTTAAAAAAAAAGAAAGAAAGGAAAGTGCTCCCTGAGAGAGTTTAATAATATGAGCCAAGGTATCTCAAAACCCACTACAGTTAAAATCCCAGGAACAAATCGAAAGAGAAGCTAAGAAGGGTTATATACTCCATGCAAGCCTACCTTTTGTTCTAATATAAAAATTCCACTCTTGAGTATATATCTGAAAAAAATGAAAACACTAATTTGAAAAACTACATGCACCCCAGTGTTCACATCAGCATTATTTACGTTTGCCAAAACAAGAAAGCAACCTAAGTTTCCATTAACAGATGAATGGATAAAGAAGATGTGAGATATATACACATATTCACACAACGGAATACTAGTCAGTCATAGAAAAGAATGAAAATTTGCCATTTGCAACAACGTGGATGTAGATGGAGGGTATTCTGCTAAGAAAAATCAGTCAGACAGAGAAAGAGAAATACTGTATATCACTTACGTGTAGACTCTAAAGATAAAACAAACTAGTGAATATAACAAAACAGAAACAGATTCACAGATATAGACAACAAACTAGTGGTTACCAGTGGGAAGCGAGGAAGAGGGAGGGACAAGAGAGGGGTAGGGGACTGAGAGGTACAAACTACCATGTATAAAATAAATAAGCTACAAGAATATATTGTACAGCACAGGGAATACAGCCAATATTTTATAATAACTATAAATGGAATATAACCTTTAAAAATTGTGAATCACTATGTTGGACACCCAAACTTATAATGTACATCAATTATACCTCAATAAACCCACCCCACACACAAAATATATATATAAATTCCTAACTTGGAAGGCAAGAATTAATATGTTCATTTTATGGCTGAAAATGAAATTAGAGCACTTCAGTGAATGAATAATCTGTGTTGCTTATCTTGCTAAGTGGCATATTAATTTATGGTTTCTTACTGGTGCCCAAACACCAGGAATCATGGGAAGCAGTGTAATGTATTCAAGAAGGATGCTTTGCTTTTACGTATCTGAAAAACATTCAGGTCAAATTAAGTAACAGTTCACATGGTAAGAATTAGGTTGTATCAAGAAGTTAGTCAATTTTTCAGGCAGACAGGGTTAATCCTGCTAGTGATGGGGTGGGCAGCTATCAACATGCTATGATGGGTCGGGGACAAAAGATCTGCCTGCCCAAAGAGGCTTTTTCTTCCAGCCTTTCTGAAAATCCTCTTGGAGTCACTTGTACTGTCAGTGTCTCCAAGTGGATCTGGCAAATGAATTAATGCCTCATTGGACAGCATGATACCTTAACCTCCTTTATAAAAATGACAATTTATTTTGACACGAGTGTCTGTCTGGTGGATCTAGGGCAAGGGCTCTCCGTGTTCCCAAGGTGATCAGGGATCATCTTGTGAATCAGTTAAGGTAGAGTAACACTCGTAATCTACCGATGATTGATGGTTAAGTGGGAATAAGGGTTCAGTGTCTTAGAATCTAAGTCCTGTCCTTTACTGATTCCTACACCACTTATCCATTCTTTCCTGAAATCTTAGCAATTTTTCTGTTAACATTCTTTGACATTTTCATGCTTGTTCATATTTTGTGCTTTGCCCATAACATTCCCTTTTCCTGAAAAATGTATTTTTCAGTTTTTTTCTCTATCTCAAGATTTTACCTATTTTAAGGACCTTTCTTAAATGCTTCCTCCTTTGTAATGGCTGTCCTGGTATCTTCAGGAAGAATCTACCATTTATTATATGCGATTCCAAATACTTTGCAGATCGCTAGGTTAAAAAGCTTATTTCAGTGTAGCTGTGCATGTGTCAATTCACAACTGAGGATGGCGGTGGCCTTGACCTTGCAGGTGCTCAAAAAAATTCTTACTTAGTAAATGAGCTTTCATTATATAATTCACGGACTCCAGGTGGCATGGGTCGATGACTCGGAGAATGTGTAATCTAAGCTAACTCTCGGGAACTAACACTTGCAGACAGCTTGTATCTGAAGGATTTATAAACTCAAATCATTGCCTCAGATCGCAAAGTCTGATTTAAAAAAACTGGCCTTTGGAGTTCAACAGGCTATGCTCTAATCAGATCATATTCATTCTTCCATTCGGTGAAATGGATTTCAGCTTGAACAATCATTTATTCAAGTCTCTGCAGGGTACAGCTTAGACTTAGATATATGCAGGTTATTCTGTCATTCAGGCTTAATTCTGTTTTTGATGCTGGAGGCTGCTGACATAGTGGAGTCCCGGATGGAAACCTAGGCTGCGCACCCACAGGGGGTTCAGGACCAGGTGCATCCAGCCTTGTCTGAATGGCTGACAGTGGGGAGTCACCAGCAACTGATTTTCTGGAGGTTATTTGAAAGCCTCGTTGTGAGGAGCTCACCCACAAAGAAGGAAAAGTTATGGAGTGAAATCCTGGTGTGAATACAATGTGGCATTTTGAATTTAGGAGTGTGATTTACGGCTCAACCCTCTTAGCATCAATTAAGTTATCTGTGAACTCAGACCAGAACCATTTTTCTTTTTCATGCTACTTGCATACTGATGACAGAAACAACTGTAGACCTTTAGAAAGTTGCTCTTCCAAGTTGCTCAAAATAAAGAGAAACCCCTGCAATTTCCGAAATGTGCCCAAGTTGCTCAAAATAAAGAGAAACCCCTGCAATTTCCAAAATGTGTAAGCTACTCCCAGGTGGTTCTTGGTCCATAGTTTCTCTTTCCTACACCCTCTTCCTCAGGAAAACAATCTCCCCACATGACTACTAAACCCAGGACTGCTGGCTGATGGCCCTTCAACACACCTTCTTCCTTCCTGCCAAAATCCTGATTTTGCTCAGCTATCCATCCCTGCACCACACAGCACACATGAGTAAGAGGAAACTGACAGCATCTCCAGTACCAAGTGTGGATGATAATTAGCCTAAAGGGATCATCACATGGAATTCTCTTGGCAACTATTACTGATGCAGGAGTGGGCTTCTGACTTTAGTTGGCTCAATTAGATTAAAGTGAAAGACACATTCCTTCCTTGAGAGCAGTGATTTCTCTCTCTCTCCCCCCCTTTCCCCTCCTTCTTCCCCTTCCTCCCTCTCCCCCTCCTTCTAGATGTAAACAAGAGACCACATGGCTATAGTTGCTGCTGGCAGCCATCTTAGGACCAAAACAAGAAGGACCATTAGGATAAAGCAAACACTCTATAGACAGCAGAGCAGAGAGACAGAAAAATCTGGGTCTCTGATATTGTAGCTTGAGCCCATGAATCAAATCACCCTGCAGTTTACTGCCATACTTCGTGTTATGCGAAATAATACAGTTCCATATTGTTTAAGCCTAGACGAGTCATGGCTTCTGTTACTGCAGTTGAAACCATACCAACAGATATATTATGAAAAGCTAATTATGAAACTGCGAACACAAAATTTCGTGTTATCCTCAAACAAAACTTAAAGTTAACCTGACTCATTTAGTGATTTACATAATTGTTATCACACTGCATAATAATTAGATATAAATTATAAACAATGCACACAAATGACTAATTTCCCAGGGAGACGGTGGGAGAAGGTGACATGGAGCAATGAAAAGCTTACCTTATTCAGAACTATGGATGGAAATGTTCTACCCCACTTACTTCTAAGAAAAGGAGCTGCACATACGTTTGTGATCAATAATCAGCTCCCAATTGGAAAGGGACTATTGCTTATTGAGTACTTACTGGAAGACAAGCAGTCTCCTGGGTGCCTTTTATATAGCTGAAGTCATGCAGTCATTGAGAGCAGTAGATGTGGAAGAGTGGCTTAGAACTTGTTCCATTGGGGCACATGCTGGATGCAGCCAATTTTGAATTGAAAGAGCAGATGGGGTATACATCTTCTCTACTCTGCTTCACCCAAATTCCACACTTGGATTCCCAAGGTGACTGTTCTCTTAGCGAAATCAGTCTTTCCCAGAGCACAGCCACTTTGCCCCAAGGGGCTGGTTCCAGAGGAACTTCCGATATCAGCCACATACAGTGTCAGAATCAGCCCTTCCACATAAAACTCTTAGGCCCTGGTGTTAAGGCTGGATCAACAGCTGAAATAGCTACCCTTTTTTGTCAAGGTAAATTTATTTCAGGTGCCGCACTGCTTGCCAATGAAACCTGACTGGCGCAATCCCAGAAAGCCCCATCGGGTCTCACCAAGTTCTGTTCTCAGGAACAGTGTTGGATCTGTGGTCCCTTATTCCCCAGAAGTCCTCTGGGCTCCTAGGTAACGCTTTTGAGATCCTGACTTGATCAAGTTTAAAAAGCACTAATCTAAGAGTGCCTGCTTTCCTACACTTGAACAACCAAGGGGGCTGCACGAGTGGTTCACAAGTGATTCATCACTTGATAAAGGATTGTTAAAATTTATATAAAACAACACATTTTACATACATATACATGTGTATAATTTGAATATCAGATCATTACACAAATGTTCCATATCTTTTTAAAGGTCTCATGGAATTCCATCTATAAGAATACCATAATTTACTAAATCAATCTTCTAACGTTAAACTTTTAGATTGTTTCTCTTTTTTCTCTTCTATAAATATTTCCTCACAACACCAAATGCATAAGTTTAAACGTTCCTGGTAACATTTTAAAAGAACTGTTCAAACTGACCTTGGGGAAATCCAGAATCATCGTAAATGAATATGGGGACTATTGTGGAACGTGTCACTACGTCTACCAGAGAGATTACGAGCCAGAACCACATAACTGCTCCTTTTCAGAGCAAACGCTACCCGCGAAATGGACCCTAATTCCTCTTCTTTGACCGTTTCCTTGCTGTGTCCTGTTGGGCCCTATTAGCCTCCCACATCTACTTCCTCAGCTTTTCGTGTTTCCTCTGCTCTCCCCGCAGGTGCCTCCTGACCAAGGCCTTGCTCCGATTCCGCCAGCCAGGCACTGGGGTGCTTCAGGGAGCCCAGTCCACGGCTCTCTGCTTTCTTCCTCAGCCTTTTTTGGAATTGACAGCTTGGCCCAGCCCACCTCTCTGTGACCACACGAGGGTTTTCAATTGTTCTGAGTAAGGCAGGAGCTATGGGAAGGCTGAAGAGCAGTGCTGAGGCCGGAAGTTGGAAACTTAGGGAAAACCCGCCATTGGGCTGCACCCACCGGCCCTGCAAGGCCTGTACTTGCCCAGCCTTAAGACCCAAGAAGGGGCCTGGAACCAGCAACAGAGACATCGGTGGTTTAATGCGTGGGGGAAACTTACGTGTCTGAAGCAAGGTCCTGGAGCGACACCCCACCGCGCGCAGCGGACTGCGGACAGGACATGGCGGCGGTCTTCTCCAAGATTGCTAGTTATAGGGGGAATTGACAGCAGGTGGGCTCATTAGTTACCAGGGAAACCAGCAGAGGGGTACGCCCCTTCCGGCCCCTTTGATGAGAACAATCACCAGCTGGGGCCTGGGGCAAGTACGAGGCAAGTCAGTCAAGTGCCTAGGGCTTAGGTGAAGCAGGCCCTGGTCGAGAAGGGGATTACAGAGAGCGAGAGAACAGCCATGTTGAGTGGCCTGACCATACACCCACTTTCAGAGCACAGATCCCACTCTTTCCCTAGGTGCCTTTTAGCGATGATATTTGATATTCTACTTTATTTCCTTTTTGCTCCAGGCTAATGTTTCAACGACTGCACCTGAGCTGCAAGTTTCATTTATTTTTATCTTCTGTTGGTAAGCATCTGGACCCTACATTTTGAGAGGCACTGGCTTCTGATTCTATTAGTCCTTCTAGCCCTTCTTGGAGCTCCTGGAGACCCAGGTGCTTCCCCTGCCTCTGTTCTCGCGGTAATGAAGAGGCCGTGCTGCTCAGTCATTTAATCATTCATTCATATTCATAGAAAAACATAAAGACAATTTGCTTAATTACATGGCTTGATGCTGCCATGTGTCTCCCAATTTTCCGTGTGTGGTTTCATCAGTGTAACAGTCACTCTCCATGAATTTAAGACCTTTTATTGCTGGGGAAATTTCTCCAGGAGAAGTAAGATGCAAAGAGGGAAATTGACTTCCAGGATTCCATTTAAAGGATGCTTATTTGACTCCGGTCTTATTGAGGCTGAGCTGCCGCTTTGTGATTTGCATGTACAAACCAAAATTAAACTTCTGGTTTGCATTCTTCATTTGCTAATGAAAGTTTGTATTTACCTGCAGGTGAAGATTTAGACCTCACTCTCTCCTGAGATCACTGTGAAAGAAGGGAATGAATAATTGGATGGTCTCTAAAACATGGAGAGAAAAATGCTGCAGGTTTTCACCATAAAATTGAATTACGTGAATCTATCAGTTAATGTCTACAGGTTGTGAGGAAGTAGAGTGTAGCCTCTGTGGCTTTCCTCCAAATGCACTGAACAAATCCAGCCGTTCTAGGTTTGTTGGGTAGAATGCTTTGCGATGTCAGTGCAGAGTCTATAGGATTTCAAAACAACAGCTGAGGGGACTTCCCTGGTGGTCCAGTGACTGACTCCATGCTCCCAATGCAGGGGGCCTAGGTTTGATCCCTGGTCAGGGAACTAGATCCCACATGCTACAACTAAGAGTTTGCACAAGGCAACTAAGAGTTTGTGTGCCACAGCTAAAGATCTGGCAAGCCGCAACCGAAGATCCCTCTTGTGGCAATGAAGATCCCACATGCCACAATTAAGACCCAGTGCAGCCAAATAAATAAATAATAAAAAACAAAACGACAGCTGGAAAGTAGAATAAATATCATCAAATACATTTGCTTTGAGCATCTTAAGAGCTAGAGCTCCCTGTTTGATTTCAAAATTCCACTTTTATCAGATGTCAGTTGGTCAAACTAAGCAGTATTTTTTTCTTTCCAGTCATTTAGGATCTAATGAAAGGAATATATGTCTCACTCTGGCTCTGCCCCTCACTCAAGCTGTCTGAATGCTTGAGGCTACTGCTGGCTGAGATATGATCTGAGACCAGGACTGATCATGTCTGAAGCTGGCATTAGTATTACTTGTTTGGGTAGGATTGAACTAAGATTTGAAGTAAGCTAAGGATCCCTTGAGTTTTGGGTTTTTTTTTCCCATTTGTTCTTACAAGTTACAGAAAGAAGAAATAAACCAGCACATCTACTTTGTTCCTCAAATTTAATCTGTTTTCAATACAGCTGTAATTTTTACGGACCCGAAACTGGGATTTAGTCACCACTCTGGTGGGCCAGTGCCCTTCATTATTTACATTCATGAGCTGAGTTGTATTAAAGGAGAAAAAGATGCCAGAGTTGGGAAGTTTTGTGATGAGTGTCTGAGAGGAGAGGTGGGGGAGAAGAAAAGGATATTATTATGGTGCTTTTTCCCAGCCTTTCAAGAGCTTATTTTTATAGGAATCATTGCTACACACAGAACATAAGCAGTGGTATGCAGAGCCAAGCTTATCTCAAAACATGGTATAAAATAGGGGAAAGAAGGGGATTCTACATGGAGTAAGGAAAATAATGCAGTTGGGTTTTGTGTGTGTGTGTTCTTTTGTGGGGGGTGGGGGTTTGGGCAACTCTACATCTTTCAAAGTCAGAAGAGATGTTTCCTTGGGCAAATCTACATTGTCGTGATGAGAACGTCAGCTAGGAGATACTATCTTGTTGTTTTGCCTCAATAAAGAGGCTGAAGTTGAAGACAAATAAGACAGGTCCTGAGCAAAGCGATATACCCCCAGGTCTGCAAGAAATACCTGAAAGGGAGACTGAGGCCTTGTTGTTAGGCAGGCGGGTTGACCAGCCAGTGAAATTATGTATAATACTAATGTTACTGTGACTTCATTTATATCCATAGACCGGTGAATCCCAGGAAGATCCAGAACATATTTGCTTCTGTTTTAGACACAACTATCTATTTGGGACACCGGATTTCAATTTGCTTGGAAACAGACACTGCACTCTTGCCTTAGGGCACTTTGAGTTAATGTCACATTATTGGCAGACAAGATCATCCTCTTTTGCTTCATTTCCATTGTTTCAGCATATTTGCATTCAACATCTTTTTCTAAAATCTGATGAGAAAACTTTTCTGTTTGTTTTGTGCTGTATCAAAATAGGAGATTGTGGAAAGTGGTATCCTCCTAGGGGTGATAAGAACAAATGTGAAAGCTGCCTCTTGGCAGTGGATAGCGTATGGAATGAGTTAGCTGCCTTTTTAAACAGAGGGCTGAGATTGGAGGGGGTGGGATGTAGGAAGGGCAGCACATAGGAGTTTTGGTGAGTCTTCTAGATTGTGGACTTGCAATGAGAACAGTAAGAGGATGAAGGGTACCAAGAGTAACTCTTAAAAATTTTAAAGAAAGCATTTGTCACCCATTAGTAACTTAAATATTCAAATAGCTGCCTATCTGGTTGGCTCAGCTATCTATCATCTGTCATCTATCAGTCATCTATCTATCCATCCACCCATCTATCTTCCTTAAATATATGATGTCAATCCTCAGTACAATAAGGATATTTTCTTCAATTTATAGTACCAGAAACAGAAAAATTATAACTTTATGTGGTTTTGATTTTAAAAATTGTATATTTAACTTATGACTTATATTGCTTTTTTGGTGGGTAAAACAGTGGTAAATTGAATACACACCTAGGATCTTTTCTGGGAACTAGTCCCTAATCAGAGTAAAAAGAGTCTCTATCAATGAACTCTTGCACCATGCTGATGTTTTAGCATCCTGACCTTAATAATGCTCCGTGAGGGACCAGGAGGAGAATGAATGGGAAGAAAATGAGAACGGTTACGAGAAAGAGATGGTGGAGAAGGAGGTAGCATACTAGCTCATTTAGCACAACTAGTCACATGGCACAACTTGCCTGCAGAGGGGTTGGGATATGTAGTCTTCCTTGTGTCCATGATGGGGAATAGAGCCAGTAATCTTTATGCTTTATACGGTGCTCACAAAGATAACTTTATTGGACATGGAAGCTCCAATGCCTTTGAAATTCTAAAAAAAATTCTCACAATGTCTATTGTTATCTATCCTTATTTAGTGACTCTCATGTGTGTGTCACTGTGCCAGATACACTGCACACATTTCTTATTTAAATTTACCTAAATGTTGTTTTGGTCACTTTATAGGTGCTCAGGGAAATTACACAGCCACCCTGAGATTACATAGTTAACAGTTGTACTAGTGGGATTTCAACCAACATCTACTTTAAAGTCTCAAAAGTAAGCTTCCACATTGTGATTTGATATTCACCAAAGCTGGACCGGTCAGTTTTTGTAGCAGCTGGTGAATGTTGAGATCATCTTCCCTTTGAGTTGACTCCTTTCTTCCACTGGCTGGAATTCTAAAAGTCTGGAGAGTCTAACTCCTGACACACTCTTCTTTTGGAGAACCATACTAGAGGCCTGGATTATTCTCCATTACCATAATGATCAAAACATTTTTTTTCTTTTAAAAACTCTATATAAGCCTCAGCATATAAAATGTCCTAAAACAAAATAATCCTTTCAGTTATTCTGTTATAAACTGTATGGGTCACTACTTGTGATCCCAAATTAAAATTTGTCATGTTACTTGGGATAGATTTTTTTATAATAATACACACACACACACACACACATACACAAGATTTTAATAATTTTTCTTGGTTTCTGGGACATTTTTCATTCCTACTTTGGTGGTTAATCAGAATTTTAAAACCCATAACTAAGAGGTTCTTTCTCTTCCCAATAAACACTTGTATTTAAAATACTTAAAACATTGATGATCAAATTCTTCAAACATGCGCCTGCTTTGCTCTGGGAAATACACAGTCAGTAGCTGGGGCAGCATGTGTTTCTGCTCGTCCCATTCCTGAAAAGACACTGAAATTCCCCTTCATGTGAATGGTAATCACAACGTTCAAGTGAGAACATAGGAGCTTAACGTTGGTCAGGTCTGCCTGGTCTCTGAGTCTCTTCAGTCTCCTTTGTAGGGCTGGGGTCACTTGACCTCACTTTGAAAGCTCAGTCTCATTCCAGGCTCTCGAAGAAGTTGTGACTTCAGCTGGGTCTGTGTAAACACCTGCAGCTCGTGACTGTACTGCTCCACGCAGCACCGAGTCACCCACACTTCAGCATGGCTCTGATTATTTACATTGATATTTGTCCAGTTAGATCTCTGAATATCATTAATTTCTTTCAAGTGCTCTCCTTGTCTAAGTCAATAAACAATTATGATGAACTTCCCAGTATCAAGTATATGTAGTGTAAGATGTATGCTACCAGTCGTGGTGTTGGCACGTTGTAGATGCTTACTACCCATTTGTTGCCTTAAATTGAATTATGTAGATGCCATTTTTCCTAATAGACTGGACTCCCTCTCTGTTTCCACAGATGGATGGGCCCTCACCTCAACTTCCTTCTCACAGTGCCTGTTAAATGCAGGAAGCAGTTTTAATGCTGGGTTCCAATCTCTTTGGGTCTCCTAAGTGCCACTCTATTGATTATATCATACCAGTAATAAGACATGGTCATATTAATTTTCATAAAATCCCAAACATATGTAACTGATATAAGAAATTAAAGGACAGCAATTCGTACTCATCGTATCCATTGCTGTTTCCGATCAGCGAGCAGAAGTACAGTGTGAGGTATAACCTGGGAGAACAATATGAAATGTGGGTAAACTTAGCAAATGCTCAATTTGAAAGAAGCTGTAGTTCACCATTTGGCTATAAAAGTGAGTGTTTCCACATCCTTCATATCTTGGCATTAAGAAGAATGTGTTCAATGTTCCAAGCAAAGGCCATGATTCTTTCAAATGTCTCCGATCCTTCTGGTAGACAATTACATTCTTCTCAAAGAAAATGACTTATTATGAATGAAGTAGCAGTGCTCCTATTAAATGTTGAATATTAAATTCTGAAAGAACTTCTTTCAATAAATCCAACACAATATGATACTTGGAAAAGTTATTTTCATTAATCCTTGTTTTATTTCCTTTTAGTTGTTGTTATTGTATTTCTTCCCTTCGACTGTTGGGATACTGTCTAAAGACGTTTCTGTACACCTCTGTCCAGTCATAGCTAATAGTACTAAGAAGCTAAACAAACAAACAAGTATTTTAATTGTTGCTATTGTCACCTCTTTTTCAGGTTTTTTTTTTTCAGTTTAAGAGTTAGTCTTTCTTAGACCTCGGAAATTGCCACAACCATGTCACCTGCCATAATAGCTGAAGACATAAGACGTGATTTTCAAGGTCTGGAGTGTGAGGTAAAAGTTGAAATACTGTTGAAACATTGTTTAATCAACAATGATGGAGTTTCTCTGAGGGTACCTTGGCAATGGCAGAGTCATTAGAAACTCCTTGAAGTCAACTAGTGTCCATTTTATAATACCTGTGAATGACTGAAGTCATGTAGTAGATGCATGATATATTTTAGTCAATGTATGGTTATACGGATGAAATGAAGAAAGCTGTCTATGGTCAGTTTGGTTTTTTAATTATTTTATGCTTCTCTATATTCTGTAATCTGGCAGTGTGTTTGTGTGTATTTGGGGTTAGGATGGGGCTTTTCTGGTTTATACTACTATATAACAAAATATGAAGCTAACTGATTCAAGTGAGAGACATTCAAAGAGCTCCTTGCAAAAAAAAAATCCCTGCACTTGAATTATGCTTTGACAGTTATGAGCTTTGCTAGTGGTTTTGTTAAGAAGGTTTGCCTAATTTTGCCATTTGACTAATTTAAAAAACTATCTTAATATCAAGATAATTCTGGATCTCATAGGGAAACATTCTAGGTCATACTTAGATGTTTCTATCTCCATTTTACAAATGCAATGATTATATGCTGAGTTAAATACTTATAAATTACATAAGAGAGATTGAGAAGAAAAAAGATTAATTGAAATGACAGGATCCTTTATGGTAGTATAGAGAAACAACTTTTTTTTTCTGTGATTCATAAATTTTGTGCTATATTAGAAGTGTAAAAACTGGTAACTATATGCAATGTCAGTTCTTTGAGATTTTAGAAGGCAATCTGACTGGAAATACAGTGAGATCTATTCTTGATGTTACTTTCTGATGATGATGTTTCTGACCTGCCACTGAGTAGACATTCACATAAAAATCGTAAAAAAATTGTAAAAATCCCAAATCAGAGTCTCAAACAAAGATTTGGGTGTGAATGTTATATTTTGGAGGTGACTCCAGAAAGCAGAAGTGAGAAATTTAGGAGAGAGGAACAAGGTAGGAAGAAAAGTTAATGAAGGTTATGTCTTTGAGCTGGTTACCAATATGGAAACTGGGGGCTGGTCAGGCTGAAGACCTTCTAAAGAACCTTTTGAAGATGCTCAGAAAGTTGAGCATCTTCCACCAGAAGATGAGAGGCTGGCGCTTTTGTCCACTGGTTTTCATCCCTCACTGTCTTAATGTTGTCCCCAAGGACATTAACTGCCTTGAAATCTATGCTCAAGCTGAGTGGCTTCCCACAGCTTTGAAGAAAGTTGTGAGGCAGAAAAGCAGAGTCACCTCTATTTGCTGGAGCTGCGAGGAGGGAAGAAATGTGCATGGAACTGTCCACCACAGCTGTGCTGAAATCATGGAAGCCAAAGAGGAGATGGGATGCAAGTCTCCACAGGTGGCTGCTACCACTGGTTGATTTGCATAGATTCATCTAATATTATCTCACCTTTTACAACAAATCTATCAGCAGAGGTCACAGTTTTGTGGAGTGGATGGAGTGATCACATTTGGTGGATTTTTATCTTATTTATTTATTTTTATTTTTAAATTTTTTGACAGCACCGCGCAGCTTGCAGGATCCTAGTTCCCTGATCAGGGATCGAACCAGGGTCCATGGCATTGGAGGCTCAGAGTCCTAACCACTGGACCTCCAGGGAATTCCCTGGTGGATTTTTATGTCAGAGGAAACAATATTAAATCATGAAGCTGAACATATTTTAAGGTTAGTATAAATAAGTGGATGGTGTTTGAGACTGAGGAGATCTAAGACTTTCAGTGTCCACATGCAATTTATACTCTTAGTAGTTATCTGTGGCATAAAATGCTTTCTGTCCATTAAATTTAACCATTTGCTAAACATATTCATTCACATCCATTAACAGATACTTTTGGTGGGTCCATTATGTGCCAGGTAGTGTGCTAGTTGTTGCACTTTACTGACCATGGTGCATGAAAACGTGTCTTCATTGATTTTTATAGCATTTTTAGGAGATTTGGGAAAGAGGAATATGCTATTTGGTAAAATCCCACTAAACTAATGACCTGGGATGGGGGCTGAGGAAAAGTGACATTGCTGAAGGTACTATCCATCATGATATAAGAACAAATGTTTTGGAAGATAAATAGGGTTAGTGGTGGCAAGGTTGTTTTATTCTTGAATAGAGAGGATTCAAAGAATCCACTGTTGTTCACTCAATGCTGCAGTGCTTCAAATGTTATTTTTTATTTTATTTTTCTCATGTTCTCCAAGTATGAAAGAATAAGGTCATTCCAGCAAAGTCTGAGATTTACTTAAGCAAGCATTTTCTTTTACATGGCAAGATGAACTTTATCAAATAGAGTCTGTATACTAGAGCAGTGGCCCCAGGAATAAGCCAAATCCACTTCTACAAGAGCTGAACTTTATAGTCCACGTATTTTTTGCCTTGCTTATTCCAGGTAAGTTGGAGATTACTTGGAACTACAAAGGTAATGCAGCAATCTGCTTTTCAATGATACACACAAGTATCTGGGTTTACTTTGCTATTGTTCAAAAAGGGACAGACACCTGAAACAATGACTTCAGTGCTGTCCACACTTCAGCCACTTGTTTAGACCTCATGATTTTTCGTCTTATCTAATATCAACATCAAGCGAGCTCATTAACATCCTTGACATCGTGAATTTGACGAGCTGGTCATATTTGCTCCAATACACATTAAAATGACTATTGAAATGGAAAACGTCTATCTCTGTGTTACTTATAATCATCTCAGAAAACCACACTGGTACATGTTGGGTGCCACTGGATTAAAATGATGTTCTTCTGACCAAGTGGTTAAGAGTCAAGCTGCACCAAAATGAAATAATTTGGAAGACAAAGAAAACTGAAGAGCCAGTTCTTTCAGTTTGATGCTTTATTGCTCACAATACACATATTGGTACAGACAGTTTCCCACAGCAGAGCACACGATACTGTACTTTCTTAAAGAAGAGTCCTTGTCCCACAAGGACACAGTGATTAATTCCCAAGTGATGAAATGAGTCAGCATACAACTTTCTAAAACTGATAGAAGGAAGCCAACGCATTCAGGAGCACATCAAAAGCAACATGCAAGTCCACGGTGTCACAAGTAATCTGAAGCTAATCACTACTTGCTTTTCAATACAAAGTTAATCTTAAAGCTTAAGTTCATGAAAGGCCTAGGTCCCTGAGCTAGCTCTGATTTCTATGGTTAACATAATTGGATAAATCCAGGGTTGTTAAGGACCCCTGGATAATATACACAGGTATAAATACTTTAAAATATATGGTGATGATACGATATAGAAACAAAGATATACATGTATATGTATATATACACATATTTTCCACTTCGAAAATTAAGACTATAAGAGTACTTTTGGAATTATAATGCTTATAAGACAAATAGTGTACTATATTTTCTATACATAATAAATGAAATATTTAGAAAGTAAATATAGCTGACCTATATGCTTTTTAACTCTATATTCTAGTGTATGGGTGAATATTTCCTCACCAAATATAAGCACAGGTAGGTTCTTGACTTCCTTTACTTGGAGTTTTATTGGTGGTGGCAAATATGAAAGGACTAGCTGCCTTCCTTAATCTCTCATGAAATGGACATACTTTGGACCCGTATCCATAATGTCCAGAGCCTTGCTCTAATGTTTATTTGTACCTCCCTGACCTCACTCGTCTTATTTCTCCCACATGTATTGTCTTTTCTTTATCTAAATCAAACGTATCCTTGAAAGAAGTCCTGTGTTCTCTACAACGTTATCCTTAATGACTCCAGGCACCAAAGATGTCCCTTTACCTCTGAAGAGTTCAATTGTTTGTAGTCTGAAATCACACACTTTGGCTTCCATTTATGCATTCTGTATTTCGTATGTTTCTGTGTTAATATGTTATCACGAGATTGTAATCTCCTTGAGGGCAGAGGCAATGCATTAGTCTTGAATTATTAAATTAGGATGTGGAAGTGCTATTGAAATTGTCAAGCACTACACATATGTAAGGAATTGTTCTGACCCTCATCTAGCACACTTAATGTAGTGCCTTTCACTGAGCTGGGAGAACTGTTTAGAAAAATAAAAACCACATAGAACTAGTTATCTTATTGTGTAGAAAGATTTAAAGGCAAATTGGACCTTAGCAGAAAATTAAAAAATATATTAGCTTGCAATTCATTGATTTATTCATACATTTACCAGATACTGAGGGACATCATCCAAGTTTAGATAATTTGTGGAATACAAAGATGAAATAGACTTACTCTCAAGGAGTTTTTCATGTAGTTTGTTTATTAAGAATTATGATATTAAAGAGCCTTGAAGGTCTACATTGGGGGCTATGACTCAGTGGTTTTCAAGGTATGGTCAGAGGACTCCAGGGATCAAAATTACCTAATAAGAATCTTGGGGCAACATCAAATAAAGTGCATTTTAAGATAAGCTTCCAGGGCTTCCCTGGTGGTGCAGTGGTTGAGAGTTCACCTGCCGACGCAGGGGACGGGTTCGTGCCCCAGTCCGGGAGAGGCCACGGCAGTGAGAGGCCCACGTACCGCAAAAAAAAAAAAAAAAAAAAAAGATAAGCTTCCAGATAATTCTTATGTATATTAAAGTGGGAGTGATTTATTATTCTTGGCTAAGGTGTAAACATTTAGCCTCCTTACCGGGGCATTTTGTGCCATTTCAGGAATACAGAAAATGTTCTTAAATTGTCTTCTAAATTCAGACCTGTGGTTAAGTTCAATCTTATTCTACTGCCATGTTGTGTTTATTTTTCTGTTCTGGAAAGTCTCCATCTTTATCAATATCAGTTCATAACATTCTTGAGAAAGTTCATTCTCCCTTTCTTACAAGTCAGAGAACGACCATATGCACAAAAATTAAGTCCATTATTCTGTGAGGAATGAAATATTCACTTATGGGTGTTGCTTAGAGGCTCAATAAGTTGCAGGAACTCTAGCCAACTCCATTGTTTTTAATCCCATCCTTTTAACTTGTATAACATTCAAAATGCTTTTATTTCCATTATTTCAGTTGAGAGCCTGTAGTACAGACTTGACCCAGATGCTCCTCCACGAGGATATATAGGTGATCATTGTGTGGATTTGCTGTTTATTGGCCATAAAGCTGTCTTTTGTTCTCTTGCAGGGTCCAGATTTGACAGTTCGGACAATGTGCTGTCCCAGCTGAACTATTTCATCCAGCTTAATTTTTCCAGACGTAATCTCTAAAATATAAACCAATCACCTCATGTTGGATTTGCCATAAATGTACTTGGTGTAGAATAATGTAAACAAGCCTGACAACACTGTCTACAAACATTCTTGGCAATTCTTTTCACAGAGATTACTCGAATATTAAAATCAGAACCATATAGATTTAGTTTATATCAGCATAGTCCATTTGGTTCTAACCGTCTCAGAAACAAAACTATTCCCCAGTGGGCACTCTCGTAAATGAGCTTTTCTGCTGAGTGACTTGAGATTACAGACTAAACATAAAAACAAAATATTACAGGGCTGTATCTGACCTTTCTCCCCCGTGTGATCAATGAAGTTAAAAATTAATCAATATATCTAATTATAGTTCATAAAATAGAATCATAATACATGAACGATCTTAATTGCTTCTTTAAAACATTTCTGTTTCTAATTCATGTTCTAAATATTGCCAAAATGTTATAACTTGAGATGATATTATATTGATTTAGTTTCTCCTCATTGGATTGTGAAATCCTTAAGAATGGGGAGAGCCTTTTATTTTCTTAAATTTCACATATGGAGTATCCTTTATTGGTTTCTCAGTGAAGCTCTGAAATGCCAGACTTGCACTTATCTGTGAGGGAAAAAACATTGAGCAGCTCAACTCTACACATGACTCCCCACCATGAAAATTGGGACCTAAATAGAAACTTTAGAAGCATCAGTTCTTCCACAATTGGAACATGATTTTATGAAACACACAAGTGTTCAGAGCAACTATATATATACGTACATATATATGTGTATATATACACATACATATCACACATATATACACATACATACACATCACATATACATACACATAACATATATACACATACATATCACATATATACACACATACATACATATCACACATATATACACATACATACATATCACATATATACACACATCACATACATACACACACCACATATATACACACATACATATCACATATATACACACATACATATCACATATATACACACATACATATCACACATATATACACACATACATACATATCACATATATACACACATACATATCACATATATACACACATACATACATATCACACATATATACACATACATACATATCACATATATACACACATACACATCACATACATACACACACCACATATATACACACATACATATCACATATATACACACATACATATCACATATATACACACATACATATCACACATATATACACACATACATACATATCACATATATACACACACATACATATCACATATATTTGAGAGTACACTTAAGATAGTGCATGTCCAGGTTTAGTCTTGAATAAAGTCACATAAAACTGGCTGCTCTGAGGAAAACCATGTTTGCGGAGGGAGAAGAGTTTGATAGGGGAGGTGGGGAAGGAGAGAAAAATATATTTATTACTACAGAGTGCTGTAAGACTTCTTCACGTGTATTACTCTAAAAACTTATATTTGCTCAGCCAAATCTTGGTTTTGATGGTTATTTGCTGTGGACAACTACAGATAAACAGAAAACACATTGCTAGAGATGTTCATACTCTGCTTTTTCCAAGGAGAACAAGTGACTCCCAATATTTTAAATAAATGTCCTTTTAGCCTGGATGGACTGGTTGTCTGTGGCTGTTCCGTCATTCACACCCAGTTCCCTTACTCCACGATCAAAGAGTCCAACCCCTTTGTGAGCTGCACTGGGGAGACATAAATAATGTTGCATATATTATTTACAGAATTCATAGAGCCATGGGTAAGCTATTTAAAATCTCCTTTTCCTCCCAAAAGTTAATCTTTTCTCTCTTCTCTTAAGTGTACTCTCAAATATGTTTATAGATTTAACATAGTCTGGAATGATGTAACTCTTATTCTTTAAGAGTAAGTCCATAACCATGTGGACTCAGCTTTACTATGACATACTGTCATTATTACTCCAACACATTCTTCTGAAAATGAAACAATTCAAGTATCTATTTAAGACTTAGTTACACTAACCTAAGTTTTATGGCTATAGTTTTCTTTGACTTAACTAGCTGTTTAGCACAAATCAGCCATGTGTTTGGGTATATTGTCAAGGTGTACTGTTCCGTGCATTTGGCCTGTTTAAGAGTGATTACAGAGTTTTCACTTTTCTCATTTCTCTTTAGCGTTTAGAATATTTGTGTTGGAGTGAAGCTCTAGAACTAAACTCATAATACTGATGGAGAAGTCTTAAGAGGAAATTTATGTCTGCTTGTTTTATTCATGATCTGTGCCCTTTACCTAATTACCTCAGGTCCAAGATCTAACCAAAGACACTCAGCAATTAATGAAATTGGAAGTAATAAAATAGCTCAAGGAATTTTATTAAGGGAGGCCTTAATAACATCACTCCGTCAGCAATTTTTAATCTATTTTTCATTTGATGGTTTGTTAACTTTTGATTATTTATGGCAATATTTTATGATTTAGTACAGTGTGATAAAGAATACCTTAAAAAGTTATATTTCTGCTGTGTAAACCCAAATATCTATTGGATATTGCATGGGAACATTTAATTTCATAATGGCATTTGCTTTAGAGTTGAAACGCTATGAACTGTGTTCTTTTGAATTTCCCGCGTGGTCTAAAACTAACAGATTATTAGCAAATAACTTTTTAAACATTAAAACAAAAACTGAGCCCATATATTAAATTTCCAAAGGTGGGAAGAGTATATTGTGTTCTGTGTATAACATATAAAACTAATCATAATTTTTTTCAACATCTGATATTACCACTCTGCAAAGAATATTTTTTTAATTATTTAAGCCATCAGATCACAAGAATGTTAATCAGCATGCTGGCTTATAAAAAGAAAAAAGAAAGACATTTCTTCATTTTCTTTCCCTAATATCTATACAGTTCAGGGAATTAATCCCTGATCCCTGGTCTTATAAGAAAATCACAGCTGTAGTGAGACTGTGATGAAGATAATGTTGATTAAGTACCTACCAGCATGCCTGAGACAGAGTAGATGCTCAATGATATCAGTTCTTTTCCATAATGAAAAAAATCTAATATATTCCAATCCCCATGGATAAGCAATTTTCGCACCCATGTGTATGTACTTGTATGCACCTGCATACGTGCATGTGTGATTTGGGGTTGGGTCACTCTAGTGCTCTATCTATATGATCCCCAAATTAATATTTAATCCAGGATGAAAAGTCAGTTAATAGTTTTCTTAGTGTCGTGCATATAGACCTTTAGTGTATTTCCTGTAAGTGTTTGCTTGCATTTGTTTACGGAAACAGTGACAGGATAAGAATGTTTTCATGGAGTAGATGAGGCCAATTTTCACCAAAGCATGTTCGGGACTGAGGTTCTGGGTGGCAGAGTCTCCATGAAGCAGCATTTAAAAACTGAAGTTTGAAAAATATTCTTCGTAAAGAAGGTGTTTATGTGGGTAGTTATCATTAGCAATTAGGTTTCAGGGAAAAATCCACAAGATAAGTATATACCCTGGAAAGGGAAAATGCCAGTCTATGGGGCACTTAGAAGTACACAGTACTTTTTGACCCAGTCATTAAAAGTCAGACACAGACCTACTAGAGAACGGACTTGAGGATATGGGGAGGGGGAAGGGTGAGCTGTGACAAAGTGAAAGAGAGATATAGACATATATACACTACCAAACGTAAGGTAGATAGCTAGTGGGAAGCAGCCGCATAGCACAGGGAGATCAGCTCCGTGCTTTGTGACCGGCTGGAGGGGTGGGATAGGGAGGGTGGGAGGGAGGGAGGGAGGCGCAAGAGGGAAGAGATATGGGAACATATGTATATGTATAACTGATTCACTTCGTTATAAAGCAGAAACTAACACACCATTGTAAAGCAATCATACCCCAATAACGATGTTAAAAAAAAAAGTTATTACTGAACCAACACCAAGGACGATTTTTACACTTGGTCAAATCTTAGTACGTGAGTCGATTGAAAGGGATTAAAGTAGGACCTGACAGATTCACATTCACAACTCTCTAATAATCACTGGAATAGAAGAGCAGGCCTTAGTCATAACTATAAAGAGATATTAATAATGAGATGAAATTAGTTTTAGCTCTATTGGAAATAAAGCCAACAAAATTTTGCATTGCTTTGATTTAGAATCTGTAAACAAAATGTCACAAGCATTTGGAAAAAAAAAAAGAGAGAGAACCTACAAATGACAAGCAGGCAGGAAGGAAAGACACTTGCAGACAAGTTGAAATCCATAGGCTACAATGCTCAGTGGGGAGTCTTCAGCTGGAAGTGTAATAGTCAGCCTTTGGCTGACTTAGAATAGCAAGTAAGCTTTTGAGAATGTTTCAGACTTTTAGCTAGATTCAGCTAGAAGGATTTGCTTGACATGGCTCAGTAGTTTATAGGATTTTCTTCTCAAATGCTCAAATAGGATTTTCTTCCTTAAAAGTCTCAGAGGAAGAAGTAAAACCTTATTTTGAATACTTGGTCTTGTCTTGGTTACTTTTCAATATTAATTATATGTTAGTATGTATCTTCACAGTTATTTAATCTTGATATTTCTCCTGTCTCACCCATCATTTAGACGCCTTGCAGAGTACAGAGCTGGATTTATCTAAATATCAAATCTACATGTCTTCTCAATGAGTAATTTTGGCTATTTTGGGGTTTGGCTATTTACATTAAAGTTGAATGGTGACTCACCATCTACACTTTGTAAGATATAAAAATCAACTCAGAATTTTATAAGCCTTATGACTTTTTTTCATATGGTGAATATATTTGTCTGAAATCTCATTTTTACTCCTCGAATTTTTTTTCTATTTCCCCCTGTAGTTTCAAATATTCATGAAAGTAGCACTGTACTTTATTAAAATGAAATGCTAAATGAACACATTAAACATCTTCATGTTGCCAAATTACCACATGTATAAATAATTTGGGAGGGGTGAAAAAATACATTTGATAAAATTATTTTGAATAAGGTAAACTGATGTCTAGATTTTATCTAAACTTCACAGCCCCAGAAAATAAAAAGTCTCCAATTAAATGGAAAGTTTCCACCATTTGGGTTTTTCACAGACCTGCTCAGTTTTTCTATGATATACATTTTCTTGATACGAGAAGGAAGCTGTGAGTCATTCTAATGGGTCAGAGTGTCTTGGGGCAGTAGTGTTAGAGCACTGGCGAGGACTTTATCCGCTCTGTCATCACATACCAGTATTGGCTGTTTCCTCTCTTGGGTTGATAACTGCACAGATTCTCACGCTCTTTATCATCCATTTTCTTCTACTTCATGAATCAACTTTGGCTAATGGTTATTTCAGAAGCCAAGCAGGTGTCATCAAAAGACACTTTCGTGGCAGACAAGTAAGTGTCAGTGACAGTGACGTCATCAAGCTCTGTGCTGAAATGATCTGACTCCTTGATGACGCTGTAATGGAGGGCCACGCTGTAGCTAGCCGGTTTCTCCACGGGCTTCTGCTTACAGTTGCAGAGCTTTCTGAAGGCTGCACGGAATTTCTGGGACATGAGATTGTAAATCACTGGGTTGATGGCACTGTTGAGATAAATGCAAATTCTGCAAAAGAGCAAGAACCAATTTTCTTGGAAAGGGCTGGAAAGAAATGAGTTGACAACCACAAGAGTTCTGTAGGGCATCCATAAAAGGGCAAACAGAATGACAACCACTGCCAGCATCTTGGTGACCTGTGGAGAAACAGAAATGCAAAGCAAACACAAATTAAAATAAAACAGAACCGAAACGTGAAAATAAAACGACTCCGCCTCTGCCCTCCTCCAGCATTTAGTTCCCAATATGTAGTCTGAGACAAGGACTTAAGTGTAGGCAGTTTACAGTATTTGGGAGATGAACCCAGGAAGCAGGATTAAAGGCATAGAAGAGAGTGTGACAGGGGAGGAAAAGCCAAATTACGGTGTGTTTTTGAGACAACTCCTACTGCGGGCAACTGTGGATCAAGTAATGTGTTTCGGGATCATCTGTCCAGAGACAGGGAAGCTGAGGCATTTATCTACTGGCTGCCATCTCCCCTTTGTTGAGAGGTGCCTTAGGGGCTTTAAATGCACGGTACTTTCAAGTTTCACCTACCTGGAAACTCCTAGGGGCTTTAGACAGAACCTTGAGGCGGAGAAGAGAAGAGACAGTAAGGGGACATTGGATACCTGTAGTGCAGTGTTCTCAGCAAGCAGGAACCATCCACAATAGCCATGAAATCATGGCTGAAACCACAGTCTGTCTCAGAGGATGTGACCCAGGGCACCAAAAGTGTCTGCTGTGAACACTAGGACACCTAGGGTCTAATCCCATCTTTACTCACCTTTCCTTCAACAGCAACACTTTACATATTTTAAAATAAGTTTTTAGATATCTATAGTCTCTTACAGAGTTTGACAAATTTCAGCTTCCTCAGCCCAGACTTTCTAGATGTTCTGAACTTGAAAACTACCACAAATAGAAGGAACTGATACTTCCTCTTTCATCCTTCCCAACCTCTCAGCTGTTTTCCTAAAGCCCTCTCCACCAGCCTCTATCTTGTTCTGGCATTGAGAGAGATCCTGCTTTTACACAGGGCTTTTAAAAGTTCTTTAGTGTAGAAATAAGGATTCCACAGCTAGATACCCACTCTGTCATTAGTATCTACTATAAATTCAGCTCCTTGTACTTAATCCTGATAATAGAATCCATCTTGCTCTCCTGTGTTAGAATACCTTCCGTTCCCCTCCTGGCACTCCTTCTGATACTGGGGCTCTGTCTTACCCTTAACTATATCTTGTCCACCCCAGGAACTCCCCATGAATCCCACATCGTGGGGGTAATGCTACCCTCTTGCTGTTATTCTATAGTAACTGCCTTCTTCTGTGGCTCATATCATTTGCTGTAAGACTTCTCACTTAGGGACACACATAGCCTTTATCGTTTTTTGAACCACTACTATCTTTTTTTGAACAACTCCTACAACTTCTTTGCAATGGCACCTATGAGCTATCTATACACCTACTCTCAAGCTACTGTGTTTCCTCTGCTTCCAGGGCCATTTGATCACTTTCTTGAAGTCCTTCCTACCCTCTAAGAATGTGCCCCACGCCCTCCAGCTCTACCTCACTCACCGTTCCCTGAGTGACCACTGTTCACTGTCCTTCTGACTCACCGCGTGTAGGATAATTACATTTTATATTTGGCTTACTGGGGTAGGGAAGTTGTTCAGTGGGAAGATATGACTTTCACATTGGTTCATTTAATACCAAGTAAAACATTTCAGAGATTCTTGACTTCTTTCAGAGATAAAGAGGATCTATTCAGACAAGAGGTTAATGGAAGCCTGCTTTTTCAAAGCTGACTTTTAAAATTATGAGTAAATACTTTAATTGATGCTAGGAAACTAAAGGCTTAATTCAGTGATAAATACTCTGAGCTTTGGAAGGAGCCATAGTAATTATCATCTTCATCGTCATCATCATCACTCACATCCCTGCCTGTTTCCACCGCCCGGTACTCCAGGTTCTCTGATATCAGGTCACTGCTTCACACTTACCAATATCCTCTCACTCCTTGCCAAGGACTAAGCATCTTATATTTGAGCCCCTGGTTTGATTTACAATTGGAGTGCTAGCATCACATTTGAGTCTTTATAAATGGCCCATCATAAAGATATGTAAACATAATCTTATTTAATGCTTTTAATAATAACTCCGTGTGTAAGCTAGTATTGGTTCTCTTTTGCCTATGAAGAAATTGAGGTTTAGAGAGTATATGTGATTTGTCTAAAGACACATGGCTAGTAAGTGACAGCCATGATTCGAGCTAAGTCTGCTTAAGCCAAAGCCCATGCTCTTTCCTTTATACTTTGCTCTCCCTGTGAAAGTCTTTTGCATTTTCATTAATGATATTTCTACCATGTTACTCCCACATGGTTGCCAAAAACATTTAATCTCTTCTAAGTATAATTTCAACGTACTTATTGCTGCTTAATTTCTGAACTTAAAGGTTGAATTTTATCTGTTTATTTTTCCCTACTATTTTAAGATGAAACACTGACTTCACATATAATATCTACCTACCTCTTTTTAATTCATGTAAGGGGGCAACTTTCATTGTCTCAAAGAAAAGCAATCTGTTTCTAGGTTAGTATCTCTGCCATGCGCTTCCACAGGCCCCCATGCATACATTGGCATCACTCCCCAAACTTTTAATTGCAATGAGTTATATTTGTCCACCTGTCCAATAGATGGTGAGCTTCTTCAGGACATGAGTAAAGTTTATTCATTTCTCTTTCCTCAGGTATTTAATACAGTATGTGACATAAGATAGCCCTCAATTAATGTTGAATAAATTCAGGCATGGAAAGTATTAGTTCAAAATATGTAATCATGATCCTTTTCTGTTTTTTTTTTCATTCAGTGAACATTTATTAAGCACTTGCCATATCCTAGGGACTTTTCTAGATGTTGGGGATTCGAACAGTAAGGCTCTCTCCTCTTTTCATGTTGCTTATATCAATGCATTGTGAAGTCACTGACTTTATACATTAAAAATAAGCAGACTGTGATATGTGCCTTGTGATATACATGAGTCCAGGGTTCTGAGGAAGGATTAACTTACTCCACCTGCAGAGAAGGGGAGGCTTCATGAACCTGGTTCCCTTGGAGCTGCCCCCTATTCATTCCATACTCCATCCTGGAGGAGACACCATTCCTCGAGTATTCCTTTTCTGAGTTGGGCCTCTCACTGCTGTGCCTTCTCCCGCTGCGGAGCACAGGCTCTGGACGCGCAGGCTCAGCGGCCATGGCTCACGGGCCCAGCCGCTCCGCGGCACGTGGGATCTTCCCGGACCGGGGCACGAACCCGCGTCCCCTGCATCGGCAGGCGGACTCTCAACCACTGCGCCACCAGGGAAGCCCCCCTTTTCTGAGTTTTTAATACTCCAACATATTGTTAGAGGATTTTTGCAAACACTTGATTTTTTAATATTAAAAATCCCTTTTAAATAGAGATTGGTTAATTAGTAAAATGAGTCCTTAATATACTTCAGCTTTTTGTTTGAAATATACATTTTTAAAATGTTAAGGAGGTGTTAAAATAAAACAAATGCAGTGATGTTTCTAAGACTGTCCCGGAGGAACATATGTCTCCAGTGGGATAATAGAGAATACATTCAATCTCACTCATAAGTATTTTTAGTTAATTCCAAATATCTTTGATTGAGCTTAATCACTTTCTAACATGTTCCCAAGTTTTTGGTGTAGCCATAGCTTGGATTTTAATAGTTCTTAATACAGGAGCAAATACCTAGAAAGGAAATGTCC
Source organism: Phocoena phocoena (assembly GCF_963924675.1). Classification (NCBI taxonomy): domain Eukaryota; kingdom Metazoa; phylum Chordata; class Mammalia; order Artiodactyla; family Phocoenidae; genus Phocoena; species Phocoena phocoena. The sequence goes on along the minus strand of NC_089235.1, from coordinate 53,039,253 downwards.
TAGAGATTGTCTTCCATACCCAATTAATTTCACTGTTGGTTGCTGAAGTTTTATTTCTGCTATGGTTCCAAATAAGTGACAAAAATGCAAATTTGAAAATATTGTTGGGCCACTGTTTTTAGGCGTTGACATTTTTACTGGGGAAGTGCATGGGATACACAATGGGTTGAAAGATTGCTTATTTACAGACGCCTCTGCCCCAGGACCTAAAGGTCTTTGAGAAACAGCATGAAACCATCTTCAGGGGAAAATGATCTTACCATATATATATATATATATATATATATATATATATACCATATATATATATATATCTCCATATATTTTTGATTGGGAAGGAATTACTTTACTCATTTACTCTAGGAGATTCAATGGCATTCCTACTGTGTACCAGTCAATGTCCTGGCTGTTGAGGATTCGACAGTGACCCAGAGACACATTGCCAATAGCTTCACGTATCTTATAATCTGATACAATGTGACAAATGCTAAGACAGGGGAAAGTTTTGGTTCTATGAGAGTTCCCGATCTGGACTTGAGGTTGAGGATTGGTGAGTGAGGATTTGGTCTCAGTGGTAGTTAAGCCAAAGTCTGAAGATAAGGAGAGGCAGGACAAGTGTTACTGCAGAGACTGGGTGTGTGTGACAATCTGGAGGCATGAGATAGTGGGGCATAGCATGAAGACTAGAAGTAATTTAGTGTGTAAGTTCTAACTGCAGACCGTGGAAACAAGTGGAGCGATCTCTCTTCTCTAGGAAGCTTGTGGAAATCATAACAAAATCCATCACTTTCTGTGGGGTGCTTGGCATTCCTTCTGCTAGGACAGAAGGGGAGATGCAGCTGCCGAAAGGGATGTAGAGTGTTGAGTCCTAAAAGGGTCAGCTCCATGGAGCTAGAAAGTCAGCGAAGAAGTAGGCAGCCATTTTTGCAGAGTATATTGAGGGCAAGGAAAAGAGGTCATAAAAATCAGTTGATTAAAACATAGTGTTCAGCTGGAGAAACTGCTTACAGGGATGGCTGAGAAGAGCAGGGTGGGAACAGGAGGGTCTAAGGTGGGCAGGCCCCGTCCTTGGCCACCATGGTGAAGGGTTAACTTTTTCGTGAGGATCAGCTGGAAACTTTAGAATCAAGCCCTACTATATATATCTTACTCTTTATTATATTTAATTATGTGGAATAAGTGCCATATCGTTCTCACAAGAGAGTTTAATTCAGTCCTCAAAACATCGTTTTGTAATCTATAAAATCTCTAGATAAAGACCCTATTCAAGGATTTCTTTTCTTCCTTTAAAATTTTTTTTTAAAAATACATGAACTGGGCAGATGTCTATCTGACTGTTGAGATGTCTATCTGAAGGTTGAGATTACATTGCCCTGAGTGGACACAAGCTCAACTTTGCATATGTGTGCTGTCTATGAAAAACCAGAGGCGAACTAGTTTCTCTATTCTAGGATGCTGAGGAAGCTCGTTTTACTAACTACTATCTCTAGTACTAGTACTATGACTTTTACTACAAGTTCTAAAACTATTAGCTAACATTTGTATATAACCTTTAAAAAGATAGTGTTAGATTTATAGAAAAGTTGCAAAGTCAATACAGAGAGTTTCCAAATACCCTGCACCAAAGTCTCCCTATCACTAAGACCTTACACTAGTATGGCACATTTCTTTGTCACAATTAATGACTATTCTTACACAGAATTAGTTAACTCCATACTTTATTCAGATTTCATTGGTTTTTCTCTAGTGTCCTTTTTCTGTTCCAGGATCCTATCCAGGATACCACATTATATTTAGTCATTACATTGTCTCAGGTTCCTCTGGGCTGTGACAGCTTCTCTAACTTTCCTTATGTTTGATGGTCTTGATAGTTTTGAGGAAAACTGGTTAGGCATTTTATAGAATGTCTTTCAACTTGAGTTTGGATGATGTTTTCCTCATGGTTACAATGAAGCAATGGATTTTTTGGAGGAAGGTCACAGAGGTGAACTGCCATTTTCAACACAACATATCAGGGGCGCAGGCTATCAACTTGACTTATGACTAATGATGTTAACCTCGTACATTGCTTTATTGAGACATAATTTACATATAATTAAGTTCACCCACTTAAAGTGTTCAATTCAGGTGTTTTTAGTATATCCACAGAGCTGTGCAACCATTACCACAATCTAATTTTAGGACATTTTCATCATCCTGAATAGAAACCCTATACCCATGAGCAATCACTGTTCACCTTCCCCAGCCCTAGGCAACCACTAATGTACTTTATGTTTCCATAGATTTGCCTATCTGAATATCTCATATAATCGGGATCATGCAGTCTTTTGTGTATGACTAGTGTCTTTCACTTAGTGTAATGTTTTTAATGTTCATCCATATTGCGGCTTATATCAGTACTTCATTTCTTTTAATTGCTGAATAACATTCCATCCTATGTATATACCACATTTTATTTATCCACTCATTTGGGTGGTTTCCACTTTTTGCCTATAATGATTAATACTGTTATGAACATTGGTGTACAAGTTTTTGTGTGCGTGTATGTTTTTATTTTTCTTGGGTCTATAAGTAAGAGTGGAATTGCCAGGTTGCATATTGCTTTTTAAGTTACAAAGTATTCAAGAATATTAAACATTTAATATTTGATGTAATTCTGAAATAATTCTGATAATTATTACAATGATGCCTAGTAAAAAGTACTAACTGATTTTACAGATCAGGACTCAAGAAAGATAAAGAGTAAAAGACAAAACTAAAATAGTTGGGACAACCCTCTTAGGCTACTCTTGTAACTTGGAGAACACCTACAAGACAGAATAGCATGAATAAGAGGAAATGAGTAGTTTTGGAGAAAAGGATTATTTATTTATACAAATAAAAATAAAAACTTTATCAGGCAAGCCTGTTTAGAGTGGGCTCAAGAGAAGATGGGAAAAGTGGATAGTGATTATAAACATATCTTTAGAGTTTTTCTGGGAAAAGCAGCAGAAAAGCAGAAGGGCTGCCAGAGGGTGATGAAGAGTCTATTTTTCTAAAGATGAGAGACATTACAGCATGTTTGTTTGCTTAGGGAACAATCCCCATAGACAGGGGAAATCCTACGATCCAGGAGAAAGAGAAAGAAGACAATTGGAAGAACTATGTTCTTGAATAGGGAAGAGAGTCCAGTGCCCAAGTGGTGTGGTTGGCCTCTTCTCAAGTGTAGACACAAAATTACTTTTCCAATATCTGCTTTTCTTTTCTTTTCTTTTTTTGTTCTTAGCCACACTTGATCTAAGCAATCAAGATAATGTGGGAGAAAATGCCACTTTCTTGTCAATACCCTGAATCCTGAATGGAGTCCTGATAGCAGTTAATTGTTTAATTCCTTGTAGTTAACAAAGTACTTTCACTGTCCTTAAACCATTTTCTGTTCATGTCCCAGTGAGATCTGTAGGACAGGTGTTATTATTCCCATCTCATTGATGAATGGAAACAGCTCAGAGAAGCAGAGAAATAAGATCATATAGCTCACATATAAATAGCAAAGCTAGTTATTAAACTAAGGTCTGCCAACTCTAAGTCTAGTTTTCTTTCTAGATAATTACAAAAATCAACATATATGGTAAGCTGAAGCCTTCAAATTTGCTGTAACATATATGCAATGGAATATTACTCAGTCATAAGAAAGAATGAAATAATGCCATTTGCAGCAACATGGATGGACCTAGATATTGTCATACTGAGTGAAGTAAGTCAGACACAGAAAGACAAATACATGATATCACTTATATGTGGAATCTAAAAAAAATGGTACAAATGAAATTATTTATAAAACAGAAATAGAGTCATAGATGTAAAAAAAAAACAAACATGGTTACTGGGGGGATGTGGGGGGGAGGGATAAATTGGGAGATTGGGATTGACATATACACACTACTATATATAAAATAGATAATTAATAAGGACCTACTGTATAGCACAGTGAACTCAGTACTCGGTAATGACCTATATGGGAAAAGAATGTAAAAAAGAGTGGATATATGTATATGTATAACTGATTCACTTTGCCGTACAGCAGAAACTAACACAACATTATGAATCAACTATACTCCGATAAAAAAATGTTTTTGAAGTATTTGGAAAGGATAACATTATCGGCAGGAATCATTGGTAGCCCTGGAATCACATATGATTTTTTGCCCCAAATTGGAGCGTTGCATTTAGAAAGTACTGATTAGGGAGAAGAAAATTGTCATATCAAGGCAGATAGGAATCCTTCATACCAATTTCCTAGGGAAAAAACAAACAAAATTTAAAATGTGAAAGTAATAAAATAGAATAAAAAATAAAATGGAATAAAAAAATAAAATGGAAACTTCTTTTTTGGGTTACAGCTCAATTAATAGTATGCCATTTATGAGGATCTGCTTACATAGAATCTGAGGATATTTTGATTAATTATCAGAGATTGGTTTATTAGTCTGCCTAGGAGGTCATGGAGAATGGTTGATACCTCAGTACTCTGGGAAATTTAGTTGGAATTCTTGTACTGATTCAGAAAAAAAAATTGATTTTTGATTCTATGTATGATTCAGAAAAAACCCTGTGCCTGGTCATGGGCCCTGCTGTTATCTGGACATTCTCCCCTGGGAGATAAATGCTGTGGCATAGTCCTTCTGTGTGTTAGTGAGGGACAAAGTGCAGTGGGCATAGAAGGAGCTGGAATTGGTGTCCAGCATCTTGGTTTCACAATCCACCTCTGAGTTCTGAGGAGATTGGGCAGGTCACATGACTTATGTCTGAACCTCATATTCTGAGCCAGTAAATGCACAATCTGGATTCCTCTCAAAAGTCTCTCCGGTTTGAACATTCTGAGAAAATCGAACTTATATATTATTAATAGTAACACAATATTCAGACATGTTTGTGATCTTTTTCACATAATAGGATTTTGTTTTTTGGGGATTATAAGGCCAGGCAAAGGGAGATAACACCGGGAGCATATGTATCTCTCAAGATGCTGATGAACTATAGGAAGAGATTCAGTTCCCAATCACAGTGATTGTTGGTAATCATCTTAATTGCTGCATTCATAGAGGTAATGAAGTTTCTTGAAGTGTTGAAGACATTACTAGAATTTATATTAATTTCCTGTGGCTATCTAAGAACACAGTGCATCTCTAGACCCAGGACCCTGGTTTCCAGACCAACTATTATTTATTTTTTAAAGTTCATTATAGGGCTTCCCTGGTGGCACAGTGGTCAAGAATCCGCCTGCCAGTGCAGGGGACACGGTTCGAGCCCTGGTCCGGGAAGATCCCACATGCCGCAGAGCAACTAAGCCCGAGCGCCACAACTACTGAGCCTGTGCTTAGAGCCCACGAGCCACAATTACTGAGCCCACATGCCACAACTACTGAAGCCCGCGTGCCTAGAGCCAGTGCTCTGCAACAAGAGAAGCCACCACAATGAGAAGCCCACACACTGCAATGAAGAGTAGCCCCTGCTCGCTGCAATTAGAGAAAGCCCGCACGCAGCAACGAAGACCCAATGAAGCCAAAAATAAAATAAAATTAAAAAAAAAAAGTTCATTATAACTGAAATATTGTTGAAGACATGGAGTTATAGAAAGATATAGAGGTATCACTTTGAGAAGAAAGCATATAATTAAATCCTTTTTTAGGGGTACTGTCAATTTAAAAACTGAATTTATAGAAGATTTAAAAAGAATAGCCAGACGAAAATTACTTAATAAAATGTACCAAGGTCCATGCAAACCTTTGGCTGTCATTTAGGGGCAGAATATCTAAATTTCAGGGCAATCTGAAAAAGCTTTCTTAGAACTAAAAAGGCAAAGCCATATTACAGGAAGTGACAACCACGTCAGTAAATGTACTCAAAGAATATTTACCACTTTTTTTTTGCGCAGGCTCAGTGGCCACAGCTCACGGGCCTAGCCGCTCTGCGGCATGTGGGATCCTCCTGGACTGGGGCACGAACCCGTGTCCTCTGCATCAGCAGGCGGACTCTTACCACTTTTATGAGTGATCATCAAGAGCATCTTAGGCTAACTTCAGTTTGTAAAGAGGCTCTTTTATCAATATTGGATCCCACATTCTATAATGCTAAAGCTCTGTTTTTGGCTTCATGAACAAAGTAAATGAACAACTAACTTTTATAGGATTGCATCACAGGTTGGGAGAAGGCCTTTGTATGCATGCCTGTGATATAATAAGTGTTCAATTAACAGTTGAATTATTATTGAGTAAATACTTATTTTTTGCAAATGTTAAAATGTAATTGTGGAGGTCTGTGTGGGTGCAGGGCTCTTTAAATTAGCGAAGTGCTCTAGTTCTTGCACTTCTGACTGGAATGTCCCCGTTTTCAGAAGTGTACATCCTTCTGGACACAGTTTGTTGGTTAATGGATATAAAAGTTAGCCTTTAATCTTCTAATGCCACTTCTTGAAGGGTGACGATACATTCTCCGGTTGGAGACTATCCACGTTCTCCTGCATTGCTACATATTAGCAAAGTGTTCTGTTACCGGGAGTATTTTGCTCTCAGATGGCCTATGATCAATGTGATCGATGTCCTCTTGCATTTTGTTACATCAGTTGAGCCAATTGAAGGAAAAACTTGACTAGACAATTATATAAATCTGAATTTAGCCACGCTTCTACACTGATTGGGGTGCTCTGGAATTTTCCACTTTCAGCTTGTTCTGCTTTGTTCTCACTTAGAATCTGCACAGGCAGTTTAAAAAAGACAGTTCTAATCAATGTGGGGTGCTTCATATCCTGGTGTGAGATCATTGACGGGATTTAAAAATTAATGATGGGGCCAGAAAAGGCCTTGGAATCAACTCAAAGTCAGTTAAAGTATAATAAAAGTGAATAAAGGCTGAGTGGTGACTCATGGTGGAGAGATTGTGGACTGTCATATCCTGTGTTGTGGATTACTTATAGATTTCTTCACAAGAAGCCACACAGGGATGCTAATGCATGGGTTCTTGACTCCACCTGTCAAGTACTATATCTAAATGTTCTACTCAGAATAGCCATTCTGGCAAGAATTCTGAAGTGTTTTCTGGGCTCTAGTCTGATTAAAAAGGTCCATAAAAATGTTAGCAGAGGTTCACAGTAGAGAAACTGTGGTTGTATTTGGTGATGCTGAGGAAGGAGAAGTAGTGATTAAGTGAAAAAAATGGTGATACAAGATTTTTCAAGTATAAATTTGTAAGTGTGGTATATCCAGTGAAATTGAAAAAAATTTCTTCACAATTCTAGGGGTGTTGAGGAAGGTGGACTTGTCCAGCAGAGCTGTTTCTTGAGTGAGACGATTGTGGGGACAGAAACTTGGACTCTGTGTCCCGGGGGGGGGCTTCGTGTGCCAGTAGAGCCACAAGTGGCCACTGCTGTTGGTAAGATACAAGAGCACAGATGAGAGCTGAAGTAACAGGGTGGCATATTTCTGTGCAGAACACGATGTGACCCTTCTGTTGTGACACGTCCAGGTCTCCAGAATAATCACTGAGCGTCACCAAAAATACCAAGCGTGAGTCACTTCTTGTGGGAAATGGGCAGAGCTCTGCACCCAACTCTGATATAGGATGAACCCTCAAAGCTTGTACTTTCTTTCAAGAGCAAAGACAGGCAGAGGCACAGACACATGAAGAGTTAGAAAAAGTGATGGAATGTTGAGCTGTCCCAGTTAGTAGAGCTAGGGTTCAGGGTAAAATTACACCAACACCTCTCAGGGTAAGAGAGAGAGACCCTGAGTGGCCGGCTGTAAGCCTCACTTTCTGAGAATCTCTGAGAATCTGTGTTAGATGGGGACTGTGCAGTATTTCTTAACATGTTTCAATCTAGAATGAAGAAAACTGGATGAAAATGAAAGGTATTCCAATCTAGCAATGGGAATTAGTAGATGAAGGAGAGAAAGAGAATTAAGATTTATGAAATACTTACTATGTATCAGACAATGTGCTTGTCAGTTTCTTCATGATAGCCCTACTTTATCTGCATTTTATGAAGGGTAAGACTGATGCTGAGAAATGTCATACGTTAAGGAATAAAGCCACAGTTTAAAAACATGTATAAACATGTATATTTGACTCCAAAGTCTCCTTACCCTCCTTACTATAATGCCTTGAATTTGGGGAAGAAATACGTTTTTCCTGAAGTTTGCAAAACCAAAAAGAAAAAAACAAACCCATAAAACGTGCTGCTTAAAGGTTGGAATTGATGAAGGCTGTATGTGCAGGGGAGCAGGGAGGATGAAAAACTAATTCTTAAGGGAACCTTCCTACACTGTTGGTAGGATTGTAAATTGGTGAAGCCATTATGGAAAACAGTACGGAGTTTCCTCAAAAAAATAATAATAGAGTTACCATATGATCCAGCAATCCCAGAAAAGACGAAAACTCTAATTCCAAAAGATACATGCAACCCACTGATCATAGCAGCGCTGTTTACAATAGCCAAGATATGGAAGCAACCTAAATGTCCAATGACAGATGATTGGATAAAGAAGATGTGCTATATATACACAACGGAATACTAATCAGCCATAAAAAAGGATGAAATAATGCCATTTGCAGCAGCATGGATGGACCTAGAGATTATCATACTAAGTGAAGTAAGCCAGACAGAGAAAGACAAACACCATATGTACCACTTACATGTGGAATCTAAAATATGATACAAATGAACTTATTGACAAAACAGAAATAGACTCACAGACATAAAAAGCAAATTTGATGGTTACCAAAGGGGGAAGGGGTGGGGAGGGATAAATTAGGAGTTTGGGATTAGCAGATATAAACTACTATATATAACATAGATAAACAACAAGGTTCTACTGTATAGCACAGGGAACTATATTCAATATCTTGTAATAAACCATAATGGAATAGAATATGAAAAAGAATATATATATATTTATCAAAATCACTTTGCTGTACACCAGAACTAACACAACATTGTAATTACTTCAATTTTTACTCCAATTAAAAAAAAGGGCCGAGATAATGTTAAAAAAAAAAAAGAAAGCCTCATTCTTAGTTCAACACAGTGTTTATGTCTCAGCACCTAACAAAGATATTCCCATTCATACTGCAATACTAAGTCCGGACAGAACATATTTTTGGAATGTTTCTGATTTCAAGTTCTTCTGCTAAGAGTAGAAAGCAGCCGTGTGCTAGGTAACATGTGCAGCTGGACTTGAGGATTAGATGCGAAACTTGCTGCAACACTAGCAGCTACTGTAGGGTGGAGGTTTCGGTACTGGCTACAGAGACTGATTACTGCGCACGATGAAAGGCTGGCTTCCTTCCTGTGGCTTGGATGTTTTCTTGTTCACAGGAGGAGGATATTTGGAAACATGCTGGGAAGGGAAGAACTCAGCTGGCACACCTGGGATTCAAATTATAATAACATCTCAATTTAGAAGATGAAATGTCAGTCTGAATTCTGTCATGAGCCACGCTGGAACAATGCTGCAGTTCATCTGCTGTGGGTTGAATGTCCTATTTAGTCTTTTCTGAGTGTTCTCTCTTCCAGGTAAAATATTGGAGAATGGCTAAGCATGTGGAAAAGCTTCTCTTAATAAGTCTTCCTTTGGTTTCCTTACCTTTGTACCTAGGGTATGTTTAGTTCCTTTGATCATTTTTCTCATTGGAATGAGACCTTAGAAATTCTGAATGAGGCATCTTGGCTGGCTCTGAGCTGGGAATCCGGTTACTGGCTATCACACATCTATGAAGATACTGATCCTTTCTGAGGGAGCTATTTCCCAATCTCATCTCTCCCTTGTGCTTCTCTGGCCTCTTACGGGAGACACTGTAGACTGTAATACAGACAAGTGATCCCTCAGCTGCTCACCCACCAGGGGATGGGAAATCAATGAGAATATTTTAAGATGTAGAATATGAATGATGGAGGGGAAGGGAGGTAATCTCTAAATAGCAGTAAAGCTCTCAGGGCTGCCAAACTTTTAGTGGGCATTTAGTTGTCTTGCTTCTAAAGGTCTTGGACAAAGTCCCTTATCATGGGGCTGAGAGCACTTGGGAGGCAGCCAGCTCCTTCTCTACCTGTGTCTGTCCCTGGAGAGACAGCCCGTACCATGCTTGGGTCCATCTGGAGTTACAGAGCTAATTTTCTAGCTGTCCCAAAAGAACCCAAAGAGACAGCCAAAAATGGGGGAGATACGTTTCTTTCCTTCAGCAAGCCATAAATTCAGCATTTTCACTGAATTTAACTTTCTGATGTGTTAAACATGGGTCTTAGAAGATCTGGTTTGAAATTTTAGCTTCACTAGTCATTACCATTCAAAGCTTTCTGGAGCCTTGGTGTCTGCATTTAATATAGGAAAATATATGTTTGAAGATTAATTGCGAGGAAGACATGAAAACAATACTCTCTAAAAATAGAGAGTGGTGGGTATAAACCCTTCTCTAAGTTCCTTTCATCTCTTCCTGTTTATTTTTTCTGTACTGATAATCACATTCTGAAGAGATCCTGTTGCTTCATTTGGTTCTTTGTTTATAGTCTCTTTTTTGTCCTTAGAATGATGAGGCCTCCTTGAGGATCCCTGTTCTACCTTCCATGCAAGGAACAACGTGAAGGTCTGGTACCGAGTAGGTGCAGTAAATGTTCAGGAAAGAAATGAAAGTACAAATGAAGAAACAATTCACTAACACTATTCTAAGTTTTGCTACCTCCGTGGAATTCCACGTGGTTGTTTGATACTTCCAGCCCTAACTGCAAATGTCATTCTTATTTTGGGTCTGTTCTCTTTCCTGGTACATAAGATCTTGATGGTGGGAATAACGTGTAGTGCACATTTTTATCTCTAGTCCCTGAGGCAAGGTTTGGCATCAAAAAATGCTTGAAGTTAAAAATTAAAATCAGTGTGTAAAGATTCAGTGTCCAGAAGGGTCATGATAGATCAGACTGAAATTATGCTGAAGAAAAATTTCTGGGGAATAGTCTGTAGAAATAAAGAATTGTTGGATATATTGTTATGAAGAAGTTATGAAATGTAAAGAGCTAAAGAGATGCTAACTCAATATGATTTATTCTGAGTTCATTTCCCATTACTGGATGTTGACTGTACTCTGTTAATATATACCAAAGCTTACCTCCAAAAGATATAAATCTCACTTTATAGCCATTCTTGTTCTGTTCTTATCTGCTGCTGTCAAATTTAGTCATCTGTGGCTTCTCTGTCACTCATGAGACTGTAGAAAACTATTTTTCTAGATATCACTCCGCATCTTAAATTTGTATTTTTAGAGCCTATTTAAATCAAGGATCCTCCCATGTAACAGGCAAAGCATTTTCTTTAGGAGATATAGAGTCAAGTGAAGGCAGGGGATATACTAGCTGCTAACTTAGCCTGCCTGTGATAAGCTTGAACTTTTCTGTTTTGAGTAATTTTGTGGAATTCAAACATATTTATTTAATATGTACTTATCATTTGTTTTTGAACACCTGTCATTTACCAGTGCCTGTACTAAGTATATAATATTTTTACAAACTCTTTTTTTTTTTTTTTTTTTTTGTGGTACGCAGGCCTCTCACTGTTGTGGCCTCTCCCATTGCGGAGCACAGGCTCTGGACGCGCAGGCTCTGTGGCCATGGCTCACAGGCCCAACCGCTCCACAGCATTTGGGATGTTCCCGGGCTGGGGCACGCAGTGGACTCTCAACCACTGTGCCACCAGGGAAGCCCTACAAACTCTTAAATAGGAATAGTTCAGGGGTCAGCAATCTTTTACTATAAAGGGCGAGATATATTTTAATATTTTAGCTTTTTAAATTATATTTAAATATATTTTAATTATATTTAATTATAATTTATTTTAATTATATTTTAATTATATTTAATTATAATTTAATTAGCTTTTTAAATTATATTTTAATATTTTAGCTTTTTTTGGGCCATATAGTCTTTGTCTCAACTACTTAACCTGGCTATTGTAATGCAAAAGGAGCCATAAACTGCACATAAATGACCAGGCATGGTTCTGTTCCATTAAAACTTTATTTAGAAAAACAAGCAGTTGAACAGGATTTGGCCCATGACTGTAGTTTGCCAACCAACTGAAGAGTTGAACACTTTAAATAAAACAATAAATGGCATATAATGTATTTCAAACTATTGTTGTATTTTATGACTAATTTTTTTCAAGTTCATTTCATTATCAACAGAGCTTATGAGAAATATAAACCAAATAATGCTGGCTTTTAGCTCGTGAACCAAAGTTTTGATTTAAAATTTGATTTCTCTTATGACAGAGTCATGGTTAGAATTACCTCTCTAAAAATCGTCACCTAAAAAATGTAATGTTGGACTTTCGGGAAGATGGCAGAAGAGTAAGACGCGGAGATCACCTTCCTCCCCACAGATACACCAGAAATACATCTACACGTGGAACAACTCCTACAGAACACCTACTGAACTCTGGCAGAAGACCTCAGACCTCCCAAAAGGCAAGAAATAGGCAGTCTACCTGAAAAAGAATTCAGAATAATGATAGTAAAGATGATCCAAAATCTTGGAAATAGAATAGACAAAATGCAAGAAACATTTAACAAGGACCTAGAAGAACTAAAGATGAAACAAGCAACGATGAACAACACAATAAATGAAAGGAAAAATACTCTAGATGGGATCAATAGCAGAATAACTGAGGCAGAAGAACGGATAAGTGACCTGGAAGATAAAATAGTGGAAATAACTACTGCAGAGCAGAATAAAGAAAAAAGAATGAAAAGAACTGAGGACAGTCTCAGAGACCTCTGGGACAACACTAAACACACCAACATTCAAATTATAAGGGTTCCAGAAGAAGAAGAGAAAAAGAAAGGGACTGAGAAAATATTTGAAGAGATTATAGTTGAAAACTTCCCTAATATGGGAAAGGAAATAGTTAATCAAGTCCAGGAAGCACAGAGAGTCCCATACAGGATAAATCCAAGGAGAAATACGCCAAGACACATATTAATCAAACTGTCAAAAATTAAATACAAAGAAAACATATTAAAAGCAGCAAGGGAAAAACAATAAATAACACACAAGGGAATCCCCATAAGGTTAACAGCTGATCTTTCAGCAGAAATTCTGCAAGCCAGAAGGGAGTGGCAGGACATATTGAAAGTGATGAAGGAGAAAAACCTGCAACCAAGATTACTCTACCCAGCAAGGATCTCATTCAGATTCGATGGAGAAATTAAAACCTTTACAGACAAGCAAAAGCTGAGACAGTTCAGCACCACCAAACCAGCTCTACAACAACTGCTAAAGGAACTTCTCTAGGCAAGAAACACAAGAGAAGGAAAAGACCTACAATAACGAACCCAAAACAATTAAGAAAATGGGAATAGGAACATACATATCGATCATTACCTTAAATGTAAATGGACTAAATGCTCCCACCAAAAGACACAGATTGGCTGAATGGATACAAAAACAAGACACGTATATTTGCTGTCTACAAGAGACCCACTTCAGACCTAGAGACACATACAGACTGAAAGTAAGGGGATGGAAAAAGATACTTCATGCGAATGGAAACCAAAAGAAAGCTGGAGTAGCAATTCTCATATCAGACAAGATAGACTTTAAAATAAAGACTATTAGAAGAGACAAAGAAGGACACTACATAATGATCAAGGGATCGATCCAAGAAGAAGATATAACAACTGTAAATATTTATGCACCCAACATAGGAGCACCTCAATATATAAGGCAACTACTAACAGCCATAAAAGGGGAAATCGACAGTAACACATTCATAGTAGGGGACTTTAACACTCCACTTTCACCAATGGACAGATCATCCAAAATGAAAATAAATAAGGAAACACAAGCTTTAAATGATACATTAAACAAGATGGACTTAATTGATATTTATAGGACACTCCATCCAAAAACAACAGAATACACATTTTTCTCTACTGCTCATGGACCATTCTCCAGGATAGATCATATCTTGGGTCACAAATCAAGCCTTGGTAAATTTAAGAAAATCGAAATCGTATCAAGTATATTTTCCGACCACAACGCCATGAGACTAGATATCAATTACAGGAAAAGATCTGTAAAAAATACAAACACATGGAGGCTAAACAGTACACTACTTAATAACGAAGTGATCACTGAAGGAATCAAAGAGGAAATAAAAAAATACCTAGAAACAAATGACAATGGAGACACAACACCTCAAAATCTATGGGATGCAGCAAAAGCAGTTCTAAGAGGGAAGTTTATAGCAATACAATCCTACCTTAAGAAACAGGAAACATCTCGAATAAACAACCTAACCTTGCACCTAAAGCAATTAGAGAAAGAAGAACAAAGAAACCCCAAAGTTAGCAGAAGGAAAGAAATCATAAAATCAGATCAGAAATAAATGAAAAAGAAATGAAGGAAACAATAGCAAAGATCAATAAAACTAAAAGCTGGTTCTTTGAGAAGATAAACAAAATTGATAAACCATTAGCCAGACTCATCAAGAAAAAAAGGGAGAAGACTGAAATCAATAGAATTAGAAATGAAAAAGGAGAAGTAACAACTGACACTGCAGAAATACAAAAGATCATGAGAGATTACTACAAGCAACTCTATGCCAATAAAATGGACAACCTGGAAGAAATGGACAAATTCTTAGAAAGGCACAACCTGCCAAGACTGAATCAGGAAGAAATAGAAAATATGAACAGACCAATCACAAGCACTGAAATTGAAACTGTGATTAAAAATCTTCCAACAAACAAAAGCCCAGGACCAGATGGCTTCACAGGCGAATTCTATCAAACATTTAGAGAAGAGCTAACACCTATCCTTCTCAAACTCTTCCAAAATATAGCAGAGGGAGGAACACTCCCCAACTCATTCTACGAGGCCACCATCACCCTGATACCAAAACCAGACAAGGATGTCACAAAGAAAGAAAACTACAGGCCAATATCACTGATGAACATAGATGCAAAAATCCTCAACAAAATACTAGCAGACAGAATCCAACAGCACATTAAATGGATCATACACCATCATCAAGTGGGGTTTATTCCATCATCACATTCCATCATATTCCATCATCAAGTGGGGATTCTTCAATATACGCAAATCAATCACGTGATACACCATATTAACAAATTGAAGGAGAAAAACCATATGATCATCTCAATAGATGCAGAGAAAGCTTTTGACAAAATTCAACACCGATTTATGATTAAAAACCCTGCAGAAAGTAGGCATAGAGGGAACTTTCCTCAACATAATAAAGGCCATATATGACAAACCCACAGCCAACATCGTCCGCAATGGTGAAAAACTGAAAGCATTTCCACTAAGATCAGGAACAAGACAAGGTTGCCCACTCTCACCACTCCTATTCAATATAGTTTTGGAAGTTTTAGCCACAGCAATCAGAGAAGAAAAGGAAATAAAAGGAATCCATATCGGAAAAGAAGAAGTAAAGCTGGCACTGGTTGCAGATGACATGATACTATACATAGAGAATCCTAAAGATGCTACCAGAAAACTACTAGAGCTAATCAATGAATTTGGTAAAGTAGCAGGATACAAAATTAATGCACAGAAATCTCTGGCATTTGTATACACTAAGGATGAAAAATCTGAAGGTGAAATCAAGAAAACACTCCCATTTACCATTGCAACAAAAAGAGTAAAATATCTAGGAATAAACCTACCTAAGGAGACAAAAGACCTGTATGCAGAAAATTATAAGACACTGATGAAAGAAATTAAAGATGATACAGATAGATGGAGAGATATACCATGTTCTTGGATTGGAAGAATCAACATTGTGAAAATGACTCTACTACCCAAAGCAATCTACAGATTCAATGCAATCCCTATCAAACTGCCAATGGCATTTTTCACAGAACTAGAACAAAAAAGTTCACGATTTGTATGGAAACACAAAAGATCCCGAATAGCTAAAGCAATCTTGAGAACGAAAAATGGAGCTGGAGGAATCAGGCTTCCTGACTTCAGACTATACTACAAAGCCACAGTAATCAAGACAGTATGGTACTGGCACAAAAACAGAAATATAGATCAATGGAACAGGATAGAAAGCCCAGAGATAAACCCACGCACATATGGTCACCTTATCTTTGATAAAGGAGGCAGGAATGTACACTGGAGAAAGGACAGCCTCTTCAATAAGTGGTGCTGGGAAAACTGGACAGGTACATGTAAAAGTATGAGATTAGATCACTCCCTAACACCATACACAAAAATAAGCTCAAAATGGATTAAAGACCTAAATGTAAGGCCAGAAACTATCAAACTCTTAGAGGAAAACATAGGCAGGACACTCTATGACATAAATCACAGCAAGGTCCTTTTTGACCCACCTCCTAGAAAAATGGAAATAAAAACAAAAGTAAACAAATGGGACTTAATGAAACTTCAAAGCTTTTGCACAGCAAAGCAAACCATAAACAAGACCAAAAGACAACCCTCAGAATGGGAGAAAATATTTGCAAATGAAGCAACTGACAAAGGATTAATCTCCAGAATTTATAAGCAGCTTAATAACAAAAAAAAAACAAACAACCCAATCCAAAAATGGGCAGAAGACCTAAATAGACATTTCTCCAAAGAAGATATACAGACTGCCAACAAACACATGAAAGAATGCTCAGCATCACTAATCATTAGAGAAATGCAAATCAAAACTACAATGAAGTATCATCTCCCACCAGTCAGAATGGCCATCATCAAAAAATGTAGAAACAATAAATGCTGGAGAGGGTGTGGAGAAAAGGGAACCCTCTTACACTGTTGGTGGGAATGTAAATTGATATGGCCACTGTGGAGAACAGTATGGAGGTTCCTTAAAAAACTACAAATAGAACTACCATATGACCCAGCAATCCCACTACTGGGCATATACCCTGAGAAAACCATAATTCAGAAAGAGTTATGTACCAAAATATTCATTGCAGCTCTATTTACAATAGCCCAGAGATGGAAACAACCTAAGTGTCCATCATCGGATGAATGGATAAAGAAGATGTGGCACATATATACAAGGGAATATTACTCAGCCATAAAAAGAAACGAAGTTGAGCTATTTGTAATGAGGTGGATAGACCTAGAGTCTGTCATACAGAGTGAAGTAAGTCAGAAAGAGAGAGACAAGTACCATATGCTAACACATATATATGGAATTTAAGAAAAAAAATGTCATGAAGAACCTAGGGGTAAGACAGGAATAAAGACATAGACTTACTGGAGAACAGACTTGAGGATATGGGGAGGGGGAAGGGTAAACTGTGACAAAGCGAGAGAGAGCCATGGACATATATACACTGCCAAACGTAAGGTAGATAGCTAGTGGGAAGCAGCCGCATAGCACAGGGAGATCAGCTCGGTGCTTTGTGACCGCCTGGAGGGGTGGGATAGGGAGGGTGGGAGGGAGGGAGACGCTAGCGGGAAGAGATATGGGAACATAGTTATATATAAGAAAAAAAAAAGATACGGGAGATTTACGACCTTAAAAAAAATGTAATGTTAACACTGTACTTTCAATAATCCTGGGAGCTACTCCTGGGAGCTACTTTTCTAGAAGGTATGATGCACTTTCATGGGTGATTAAGGCAGGAGTATTTCAGAAACCAGTATAGGAGCCAGTTGGAGAAGGTGCATTTACATGTTGATTGGTAGTTGGTCCTCCTGTCCCTAAGCAAGCCAGTCCTTTGGTTTTTATATCAAACCCTCCTAATTTACTAACGTCAAAGACTCTTCTTTTACAGCAGTCACTCTGTGCTGGTACCCCGGTCCCACCACTTACCAATTGTTAGACTTTGGGCGCTACTGAAACTGCTTCTGAGTCTCAGTTTTCTCTTCAGGGAAATGGTGAAAGAAATTTTACCTGCCTCCCAGGGTTTTTGTGTGGAAACATGAGATGATGTAGATCAAGTGCTTATGCTAGGTCTTGGGACATAGCAAATGCTAGAACGGCGAAAGGTATTTTTGAAACTAATAATAGAAAACACTCATTACTTACTATGCATCAAGTGCTGTTCTAAGTGCTTCATTTACACATTAGCTCATTTAATCTCTACAATAGTATCGTGAGGAAGGTACTAGCATCTCCATTTTACAAATGAGGGAACCCATATACAACTTACAAGGGGTAAAACTGGGATTTGATCCAGGCAGTTTGTCCCAATCTGCTCTTTAACCACTCCGGCTGCCATCGAAAAAATGGAATTCTCTTATCCTGTCCCTAAAAAGGCAACTGTCTCTTCTTTCCCAGTTGAGAAGGGAAGATAGAGGTTGTCAGACTTTCTCTTACAAAAATGAAGAGGCCTGACGCTGTACCTGGATAAAGGAACGTTTATCACAAACCTCTCTCAATCACTGACCTACCTAGAGGTCCCTATTCCCACCGCTGGGAAATACTTCAGTTCTGAATTAGAACGTAAAATTCATTTTCTTTTAGAATAAGTGCTATACAAGTTTATGAAATATTATTAAATAGTATCACTAATTCTACACTTCCTGTGCATAAAAGCCAAACGACTAATGTTAAGCCAGCCTGTTTTAACATTTCATCAATGGGAAAAACCCTGTTGTTTCAGGCATTGATTTATAAATGACATTTACTAATGCCTGCATATAGAATCAAAATAACACTGCACTCTGCTAATGGGCTATTTATTTGATATCTCTGACTGTCCTATTTAAAAGCATAGCCCTCCTATTTCAAGTTTTCATATCCTCCTTATCTGCTTAATTCTTCTCTAAAATCTGATACACTATGTGTGTTTGTTTATATATTATGTGTATTTATTCCCTGATTCCCACCTCCCACTCCCCCTTTAGAATGTAAGGTCTACGGGACAGGGATTTTTGTCTTATTTTTTCATCTCTGTTTCTCAAGGTCTAAACAGTGCCTGGATCATTCAAGCAGGTGTTCAACACATTTTGTGGAATGAACGAATCAATTTAACTGTCACATATACAAGAAGAAGTTCCCCCTTTCTTAGGCAGATAGGCCCACTCTATACCTAATCTCTGAGATACTAGTACCGTGGACAGGTATGTGAGGAAGTAGAGTGTAGCGTTGCTATTAGAGGGCTTAGATCAGATGTTAGGATTAAACTCTTTCCCCTCCTAGTTTTTGACTGGGGGCCCTGAGCTTAATGTTGCTAAACCTCAGACCCCTCACCTTTAAAACTGAGATGAGAAAATTATGTCTATGTCAGAGGCAGAAATGAGATGAGATGTGAAAATCCCTGAGAAACATGCCTGGCTCAATGTAGCAAAAGCTCAATAATATTACCTATCAAAAAGGTTAATAAACAACTGACACCTAGGCAAGTGGGACAGACTACTTGCTTGCTTACATTGGTGGGAGGAAGACAGGCAAGTGGCCTGGGGCATGATTTTAACTGAAGAATCTAAGGTAGGTATTTAAACAGTGACTCTCCACCTGGGGTGGGGAGCCCTTGAGGAGGGTTGTAAGAATCTCTTGGAAGTTTCAGCCTTTTCCGGTAAGCGGCCTGAGGTGACTGCTAAAAATGGTTCACTATTCATTTGACCGAGAAAACCCCACAAAAGCATGCGAGTCAAGAGGTTCAAATCTTTGTGCTCACTTTAAGAACACTCATGAAACTGCCCAGGCCATTAAGGGTATGCATATCCATAAACGGTTTTGTGAATTTTATCCTTGCTAATCACCACGCTTCAAGTTGTCTTCGTAACAAATTATTGGTGTTTTTGAAAGAATAGTTTATATTCCTCCATGTTACTAAATAACTTGACTCTACCCTTAATATTGGGATTGTACTGAGTCAGTTTAGTTGAGGCAGGAAGATGGCCTTATTGAATAAATAGAATTCTAGTTATAATATCTTTGCTCTGTAACTCTTTAAAAGATAGCAGCAGCATCTGAAGGTGGGTCTACATTTACATCAGTTTGCAAAAATTATTGTGCCTTCCTTAAATGCTACCAAGAGTTTCATAATGGTCATTAAAAATTATTTGAGAAAATTCATACCATCACAGTCTAGAAATTTCTGTCTTTTGGCTGAGTTTAATAGGACCATGAGTTTTCTTTTGGTGCCTCAGTTTTCATGATTTAAAAAAAAAAGTTCCAGAGTGCATGGATAATTTTCTATTTTAAAGCATGTTTAGAAGGGGACAAGAAGCCTGGTATGATTTAATAACCTCTTTTGATTAATTATTCTGAGGAAATAGGTGGAGTTGGGGAGGCGCCAGCAACAGAAGCTGTTATTCATGAGCTTAAGAGCCACCGTGAATAACAGCAGTTTCCCACCTGTCTGAATTTTGGGTCTGCACTGGATTTTGAGTGGCTGGCACAGACTTCTTGAGATGGGAGAGCTCCCCTGAGGAATAAAGAAATATTCTGCGCGATGCTGAAGTGTGAAGAGTAGCACTGATAGGAGAAAGTGTTACTATGTGGAGCCTCTCTGGCTTTTCCCTTTAGCATCTCAAGAGTCCTGGTGAGGCACGGCAAGCTGGTATGCTTGCATTTGGACAAGAAGGGTCAAGCACCCTCGATCATGTGGATCCCTATTTATTAAGGGTGTCTGCATCTCATGATACCCTCTTTCTCTGAGATAAAGTCAAGAGCAAAGTTAAAGTAAAGGACTGTGTGCAAAATGGAGTGTGTTGCTTTTGTCCCAAGGCTAATTGCTTTTACGTGTGTTTCCAAAATCCTCTAAAGATAAAGTGGACAAATATCATATATCACTTATATGTGGAATCTTAAAAAAAAAGGGTACAAATGAACTTATTTACAAAACAGAAGTAGAGTCACATATGTAGAAAACCAACTTATGGGTACCAGGGAATGGGGGGGGTGAGGGATAAATTGGGAGATTGGGATTGACATATACATACTACTATATATAAAATAGATAACTAGTAAGAACCTGCTGTATAGCACAGGGAACTCTACTCAGTACTCTGTAATGACCTATATGGGAAAAGAATCAAAAAAAGAAGAGTGGATATATGTATATGTATAACTGATTCATTTTGCTGTTCACCTGAAACTAACACAACATTGTAAATCAACTATACTTCAATAAAAATTTAAAAAATACAATAAAGTGGCAAGAGCCAAGATGTTTGAGGGGAAGGAAGAACAGACTGAACACTAGGCATGTCAGCTGAGGACGCTGATAACGGAGAGATCTGGCTCTAGGTGGTGAGGAAGGAGTTACTGCCCATGAGCTGGTCCTATTCACGGTATTTTTTGAGTAAGGGGTTTATCCAGGCACCTGGCTCCTCTCCATTTGGAGGCAGGGCTCCCCGTGGCAATTTTGGCAAATGTAGAAATCCCTGCCCTGTGGCAATGCATCACATCTGATGTGATCTGGCCCTTTGTCCTAAGATCCTTGCCTCAATAAAGGGGAATGAAGTGCTAAATGTGAAATTGTACCCATTGTGGATGTGTCACTTGCAACAGAAAAGGAAACAACCTTGAGGACAATGAAATGGCTCATCTAAATAGGGCACCATGCATAAAGACCTCTGATTGTCCGAACAAAGTGATAGATTTTCCTAATTTGCTGGAGAAGATGTTTACTGGAATAAGTCCCAGAGGAGGTCCACTGCAATGTCACTAAGAAATTAGATCGCCTGTAATTTACTACTGCTCCAGTTCATTTTTTCTAAACAGGAATGCGACTGAACACTGTTACCATTCTACCTGTCATCTACTTTTCCCATTTCCCACAACGAACTGCCATGTCCCCTCCCTCTGCCATTGCCCTTTCATTCTCAATCAATATTGTCCATCTTATCACTGAGAAAATAGAGACCAGCTTGTGAGAACTCACCACTTCCTGCCCCAGAACTTAAAACTGACCTGCAACAGTCATCCTCATCTCTTTTCCTTGTATCTTATTCATTTCCTCTTTCATTCACTCACTTTTCCATTTATTTACTTAACAAACATTTATTGGGTACCTCTATGTGCCAGGCACTGTGCTAGGTGCTAGGTGATGTAAACGGGTCAGTGACTTAGAGACAAACCCTGCTGACAAGGAAAACAAGGATGCACCCTTTTCTCTCCAAGGCTGACTGCCTTGCCCACACTCTTCATGGTATCCCTTGTTGCATCCTCAGGAACGGTGCTCTCTCCATACTCAGTCTCACGTGTGTATCTACAAATAATTCCTCCCACTCTACCAGCTCTTTCCCATCAGGATTTATACAGGCTCAGGTTTCTTCATCTTAAGAAATAAAATACAAGTAAAACAAACATAAATGCCCTGCCCTGTTTCTCACTGTCATTATTGTTCTCTCTCTCATAATCAAGTTTCTTAAGACAGCTGTTTACTCTTACTCTCTTTCCAGTCTTTTTCCGCTTAGAAATTCATTCACCAACTCCATGAGATCCGATTTATTCCCCCCTACACTTTATGGAAACGCTACTCACAAAGGTTACTAATGCATGTTTTAGGTGCTTTTTCAGTTCTTATCTTTTCCTCTTTATTGATCACTATTGAAAGTCCCTTCCTCTGGCTTTTGAGACTCTACTTCTCCTGTTCTTCCTCCTTCCTCTTTGGCAATTTCTTTTTCTTTTTCTTTTTCTTTTTTTTTTTGCGGTACGCGGGCCTCTCACTGTTGCGGCCTCTCTCGTTGCGGAGCACAGGCTCCGGACGCGCAGGCTCAGCGGCCATGGCTCACGGGCCCAGCCGCTCCGCGGCATGTGGGATCCTCCCGGACCGGGGCACGACCCCGCATCCCCTGCATCGGCAGGCGGACTCTCAACCACTGCGCCACCAGGGAAGCCCGTGGCAATTTCTTCTGTTTATTTCATAGGCTGTTCATCCCAGTCTTCCTACAATTCTAGCTACTCCAGGGTTTCCGTTCCATTCCACAGAATTTCTTCCTGTAAGTATACTTAATCCGGAGTCTTCCACAAACCTGATTTGTTCTCAGATCTGTATCTCCAGGCCAGATGTTTCTTCTGGGCTCTAATTCTATATTTCTAACTGCACCCATGTATCCTACTGACACTTCAAATACTGCGAAGGCAGAACTGAATAACATGCTCACCCCCACACCGTGAAATATGTTCCTCCACCAATTGTCTTCATTTAGGCAAATTACACTCTCCAATTAATAATAACGTTTATTATTTTCATGTTCCAGGTACTCATATGGGCATGAGATTCCAGAATGCAGACTCTCAACTGTCATACCACTTTTTTTCTCAATGGTGCAGGTGTTTGAGTCCTTTCTCTCCCCCTTTCTACACATCTGCATATATCAAATCTATTGATTCTATTCCAGATGTATCTACTTCTTTCTATCCTCACTGCTATTTACCTCATCATGTTAGGCCTTTGCAGAATTACTCCGATTATCTCGCCCATATGGTTGCAGCGCTGTCCTAACTAATGCCCTTGACTTTGATCTAATCCTTTGCCTACTGAAAACAGTGATCGTCCTCAAGCGCAAATGTAATTACCTTGCCTTGCAGTCTTCCAGTGACTTTTCATAGCCTTTAGAATATTGTCCAAATTCTCAGTACCCTAGATTAAGACTTTATTTCCTGGTTTAGTCTCCTCTATTGTTGCCCAGCCTTAATGAAATACTTGCAGTTCTTTGGACTGATTGTGTTCTTTCTGGACTCCTGGTCTTCAACGGTAGAGTCTCCTTTGCATAAACCATCTTCCTTCCCTTCTTCACCTACAAAGCTTCTATTAATTCACAAGGCTCAGGTTAGGAGTCTTCTTTTCCAGAAGGCCTTCTTGATGCCCACCTTTCCCCAAGCCATCTAGGTCAGGTAACACTAATCTGTGCTTTTTCCCGTGATAACACTCATTCCTTTATGGCTTTAATGATCAGTTTACTTTCACGTTTTTTCCTGTTAGACTGTGACCTTTTTGTGAGCAGGAACTCTGACTTTTTCATTTTTATATCCTAGTGCCTAATACAGTGCTGACATGTAGTAGGTTCTCAATTGACTCATAAATGAGTAGGTACGAATTTGTCCTTATTTCCACTATTTTCCCATTCCATATAAGAATGCACTGGAAGGGACTGTAATAATTGAACAAGGCCATCTTTAATTCCAGGGTCATACCTCCACTGTGCACTACAGTTGGTTTATATAAAAGTAGTGACTCGATTGCTCTTAACTTATTCAGAGACTTGTCTAATTGATTTGTAAAGAAATTCCTGGTGGTCCATTCTAGCACTTTATAATATCTAGTCAAATATTTCTCCTGTAAATTCACCCTGAATCTGAGCTTCTTTCTGTCTTTCCCAGTAGAGCAGAAACTATCTCAGTGCACACTTTTCTCTCACTCTTCCCACCCAGAGTTTTCTATATGCATAATATTTCAAATGTTTGCCAAGTAGAATCACTCACAAAGCTGAACCCTTATCAGAGGAAACATGGCAGGGTGTCAATACTGCACTTGGGTCACTTGACTTTAAAAATGATCTTTGAAAAGTGATGGGGTGCTCTGCATTTACTCTCTTTCCTCTTGCATTCTCATGATCACGCCACCTCGCTCACTGAGTCACTTCCTTATTTTCGAAGCTAAGAGCTGCTGCCTGAGGAAAGTATGCTGAGTTCTCCCATAGTCATAAATCCACGTAAGACTCAAACAACAAAGGCACAGAATGGAGAGGCAGAGGATGCTGTACTTACTTGCAGCTACTAGAAAATTATGTTCAGGCAATCTATCCAAGAGAGATAGCTTTTGGCTAAAAGTGTTGTTTACAAAAGGTTGCAATGTTTTCTTTTCCAACATAATATTATCTATTTTTATTTCAACTAAATATGGATGTCAGGTGTTTTACATTATTCATCCTATCCCATGTGCACATGTATTTAGCCTTGTTTAATTTTCAGAGCTAATTTAATTTTTAGTTTATTCGAGTTCTTTTCAGGTGCCTCCCATGCAGCTCTGAAGAGCTGTGTTTGACTCTAGTGGCAAGGACACGACGCCCCAGTTTTAGATAAATCCACTTATTCATTTAACCGAACCTCCTCGCTCTCCCTGGCTCATTCTTCTTTCTTTACTTTCCCTCCTAACTGGAATCATCCATTACAGCTATGCCTTTGACACTCTGGCTGTTCGAGGACAGAGAAATTGTGTGTGGTGTTTTTTTTTTAATCTGTAGCAAAGAACCCAGTCATCTTCTAGCCTCCTAAATGCAGACATTCCTCCAGAACTAGGTTTTTGTCAGTCAGTCCTTCCATTTTAAAAAATTCAACTCTAGCCAGAGTCCGGATCAAGATGGTGGAGTAGGAAGACCCTGAGCTCACCTCCTCCCAGGGACACACCCAAACTACAACTATATAGAGAACAAGTGTCTCTGAGAACAACCTGAAGACTAGCAGGACAGCTTTTCTACAACTAAGGATATAAAGAAAAGGCCACATCGAGATGGGTAGGAGGGGCAGAGATGTGGTCCAGTCAGAACCCACGACCCTAGTTCAGTGATCCACACGTGGGAGGGATATCACAACCATGGAATTCCCCTCTGAGGAGCTAGGGGTCTGAGCCTTACACTGGGCTCCTCAGCCCAGGGGTCCTGCACCGGGAAGATGAGCTCCCATAACAGCTGGCTTTGAAATCCAGAGGGCCTTATGGCCCGGAGAGCTGGAGGGCTGTGGAAAACTGAGATTTCACTCTTAAAGGGCTTGCACATAAACTCGTTCCCTCTGAATCCCAGCACAGAGGCAGCAGCTTGAAAAGAACCTGGGTCATATACAAAGGAGAATCATTGACTAACATAAAGGCAGGTACCGGAGGCACAGGTATCTGGCGGCACTTCCTCTGGGGACGAAAGCACTGGTGGGTGCCAGTTTTCTTTTACTTGCCTTTCACCTAGCTGGCCCAGCGCTGGCAAGTGCCATTTCTGTCACACTCCATCAACCTAGCTAAAACCGTGCTCCCCACCCTGGTGTTCTCTGGGACCCACCTCACTCAACCCACCTGTCCTGGCTGGCCCCTCTGAAGTGGCTCTTGTCCTCCCCAACCTGTCGGGTTATTCTAGCTGGCAAAGTGCCCCTTCAAAGTGGCTTCAGCTACAGGAAGCCAGCCCTACAAATCGATGTACCAGCAGCAATCGAGGTTGGACCTCCCAGCCAGCTGCACTGAGGGCCAGCCCTCATATCAGCATGCCTGCAGCAGTTGCAGACAGGTTTTGTAGACATTTGGGACAGGGACCAGCCCTGTCCACCAGGGAGTCTGCAGCAGTTGTGGCTAAGCCACACAGCTAGCTGGCCTGGGAACCAACTCTGTCCACCAAGAGGTCTGCAGCTATCATGGCTCTATCACAGTAGGAGGACATGCACATCCCACACAGGGGATACCCCTGGAGCACCTGCCTCTTTTGACTAGGTGAGATCGTACCATTGAGCCCCACAGAACACCTTCTACATAGGGCCATCCTTTCAAGACTGGGAGACATAGCTGATATATGTAATATACAGAAACAAACGCAGAAAGTTAGGCAAAATGAGGAGACAAAGAAATACCTTCCAAATGAAAGAATAAGAAAAAACCTCAGAAAAAGAACTAAATGAAACAGAGATAAGGAATTTACCAGATAAAGAGTTCAAAGTAATAGTGTTGTAAAGATGATTACAACAGGAGTAGAATGGATGAACTCAGTGAGAACTTCAACAAAGAGGTAGAAACTATAAAAAAAGAACCAATCAGTAATTTTTAGTAACTAACTAGAACTAAAAAATACACTAGAGGGAATAAACAGCTATTTAGAGGATGCAAAAGAATGGATCATTGTTCTGAAAGACAGGGTAATGGAAATCACCCAATTAGAACAGCAAAAAGAAAAAAGAATAGTTTAAAAAACGAGGATAGTTTAGAGACCTTTGGAACAACATCAAGTGTACTAACATTCACATTATAGGGGTCCCAGAAGGAGAAAAACGAGAGAAAAAGACAGAAACCTACTGGAAGAAATTATGGCTGGAAATTCCCTAACTTGTTAAAGGAAACAGACAATCAAGTCCAGGAGGCAGAGACACCCAAATGAGATGAATTGAAAGAGACCCACACCAAGACACATTATAATTAAATTATCAAAAGTTAAAGATAAAGAAAGAATCTTAAAATCAGCAAGAGAAAAAAACTAGTTATGTACAAGGGAATCCCCATAAGTCTATCAGCTAAATTTTCAGAAGAAATTTTATGGGCCAGAAGGGATTGGCATGATGTATTCAAAGTACTAAAAGAAAGAAACACTTATAACCAAGAATATTCCACCTGGCAAGGTTACAATTCAGAACTGAAAGAGAGATAAATAGTTTCCCAGAGAAGCAAAAGTTAAAGGAGTTCATCACTACTAAACCAGTCTTACAAAAAATGTTAAAGTACTTCTTTAAACAGAAAAGAAAACGCCATAACAAGAAACAAAAAAATTATAAAAGAAAATATTTTACTAGTAAAGGCAAGCATACAATAAATGTAGTGGATCGACTATCTATAAAGCCAGCATGAAGATTGAAAGACAAAAGTAGTAAAAATCATCTATACCTAAAATAATTAGTTAAGCAACAAACAAAATAAAAATATGTAAAATACAATGTAAAAAACATACAATGTGGGGTAGGGGGAGTAGCAAACTGAATTCAACAGTACATTAAAAGGATCATATACCATGATTAAGAGGGATTTATTATTATAGGGATGCAAGGATGATGGTTCAGTATCCAAAAATCAATCAAAATGATATACCATATAAGCAAATTGAAGAATAAAAATCATATAATCACCTTGATAAATGCAGAAAAAGCATTTAACAAAATTCAACATTCATTCATGCTAAAAGCTCTTAACAAAGTGGATATAGAGAGAATATTACTCAACATAATAAAGGCCATATATGACAACCCACAGTTAACATTATGGTAAAAATCTGAAACTTTTCTTCTAAGATTGAGAACAAGACAGGGATGTCCTCTATCAATAACTACTTCTATTCAACACAGTATTAGAATTCCTAGCCACAGCTATCAGACAAGAAAAGAGATAAAAGTCATCAAATTAGAAAGAAAGAATTAAAACAGCTGCTGTTTTCAGATTATATGGTACTATATATAGAAAATTCTAAGGACTTTACCCCAAAACTATTAGAACTAATAAATGAATTCAGTAAAGTTGCAGGATATAAAATCAATACAGAAATCTGTTGCATTTCTATACACTAATAACAAACTATCAGAAAGAGAAATTAAAAAAACACTCCCACTTACAATTGCATCAAAAAGAATAAAATACTTAGGAATAAGTTTAACCAAGAAGATGAAAGACCTCTACTCTGAAAACTATAAGACACTGATGAAAGAAAATGAAGATGACACAAACTGGAAAGATATATAGTGCTCATGGATTGGAATAATTAATATTGATAAAATGTACAAAGTAATCTACAGATTAAATGCAATTCCTATCAAAACATCAGTGGCATTTTTCACAGAACTAAAGCAAATAATCCTAAAATTTGTATGGAACCACAGCAGAATGCAAATAGCCAAAGCAATCTTAAGAAACAAAAAGAAAGCTAGAGGTATCACACTCCCTGATTTCAAACTATACTACAAATCTATAGTAATCAAGACTGTATAGTACTGGCACCAAAACAGACACATAGACCAGTGGAACAAAATAGAGAGCCCAGAAATGCACCCACACTTGTGTGGTCAATTAATCTACGACAAAAGAGGCAAGAATAAACAGTGGGGAAAAGAAGGCCCCTTCAATAAATGGTGTTGGGAGAACAAGACAGCTACATTCAAAAGAATGAAACTGGACCATTTTCTTACACCACATATAAAAATAAACTCAAAATAGATTAAAGATTTAAATGTAAGACCTGAAACCATAAAACTTCTAGAGTACACTCTGACATCAGTCTTAGCAATACTTTTTTAGAGCTGTTTCCTTAGGCAAGGGCAACAACGACAAAACTAGACAAATGGGACTATGACAAACTAAAAAGCTTTTGCGTAGTGAGGGAAACCATCAACAAGAAGAAAAGGCTGAGTACTGAATTGGAGAAGATATTTGCAAATGACATATCTGAGAAGGGGTTAATATCCAAAATATACAAAGAACTCATACAACTCAACATCAAGAAAACAGAACAACCTGATTAAAAAAAATGGACAGAGAGGCTGAATAGACATTTTTCAAGGAAGCCATAAAGATGGCCAACAGGCACATGAAAAGAAGCTCAACAGCACTGATATGAGGGAAATGCAAATCAAAACCACATTGAGGTATCACCTCATACCTGTCACAATGGCTATTATCAAGAAGACAACAAATAACAAGTGTTGGTGGGCTTCCCTGGTGGCGCAGTGGTTGAGAGTCTGCCTGACAATGCAGGGGACACGGGTTCGAGCCCTGGTCTGGGAGGATCCCCCATGCTGCGGAGCAACTGGTCCCGTGAGCCACAGCTACTGAGCCTGCGCGTCTGGAGCCTGTGCTCCACAACGAGGGAAGCTGCGACAGTGAGAGGCCTGCGCACCGCGATGAAGAGTGGCCCCTGCTCGCCACAACTAGAGAGAGCCCTCGTACAGAAATTAAGACCCAACACAGCCAGCATAAATAAATAAATAAGTAAATAAATTAATTAAAAAAAAATACCAAGTGTTGTCAAGGATGTGGAGAAAAAGGAACACTGGTGCACTGTTGGTGGGATTATAAATTAGTGCACCCAGCTTAGAAGACAGTATGGTGGGTCCTCAAAAAATTAAAAATAGAATTACTGTATGATCCAGCAATTCCACTTCTGGTTCTGGGTATTTATCTGAAGAAAACAAAAACACTAATTCCAAAAGATATATGCACCCCTATGTTCAGTGAGGCATTATTTACAATAGCCAAGATATGGAAACATAAATATCCATCCACAGATTAATGGATAGAGGATGTGATATATATATACATATATATAATGTATCTATTATATATAATAGAATATTACTCAGCCTTAAAAAAGAATGATGTCTTGCCATTAGCAACACATGGATGGACCTAGAGGGTATTATGCCAAGTGAAATAAGTGGGACAGAGAAAGACAAATACTATATGACTTCACTTATAGAGGCATACCTCAGAGCTACTGTGGGCTTGGTTCTAGACCATGGCAATAAAGGGAATATCACAATAAAGCGAGTTACATGTATTTTTTGGTTTCCTAGGGCATATAAAATTTGTTTACACTATACTGTAGTCTATTAAGTGTGCAATAGCATTTTGTCTAAAAGAAACCAATATACATACCTTAATTAATTCTTTACTGCTAAAAAATGCTAACCATCATCCAACAACCCAGGGTTGTCACAAAACTTCAGTTTGCAAAAATTGCAATACGTGTGAAGTGCAAAAAATGAAGTATGCTTGTGTGTGAAATCTGCAAAGAAAACAAGAAACAAAATAAAACAGAAACAGAGTCATAGATACAGAGAACAAACTGGTGGTTAGCAAAGGGTAGGGTGGTGGGGTGTTGGGTGAAATAAGTAAAGAGGATTAAAAGGTATAAATTTCCAGTTATAAAATAAATAAGTTACAGGGATGTAATGTACAGCATAGGAAATATAGTCTGTAATATTGTAACAACTTTGTATGGTGACTGATGGTTACTAGACTTATAGTGGTAATCAATTAATAATGTATGTAAATGTTGAATAACTATGTTGTACATCTGAAATGAATACAATATTGTATGTCAACTGTAGTTCAATAAAAAGGATAGATAAATAAATAAATTCAACGCTAGTCATACCTTCTTTCCTTTATTCTATTGGTTCATAAATGCACATATCTGATCCTGACTACTCAACAGTCTAAATTTTTCCAAATCCTAAATACTTACAATGTAAAATTTCCATATCCTCATCTTAAGCTTAAGATTTCTGACAGTGTTTTTAACATCTTTTCCCTTAACATTTCTTTCAACAATTTTACCATTTTTGGTCTCCTGAAAAAAATCTTTGGAGTCATACTTGATCCTTCTACCTTTATATCCAGTCTTTACTAGTTTAGTCATTTATCGGTATGTCCCTAGGCGCCGTGACAGGCACTGTGGACACAAAAATGAATGGGATAATTTTTCTGCCCTTGTGGGATACACAATCTGGTGGGAGAGACATTTGAACAAATTACTACAGCAATGTGGTGCGCGCAGGCCCTCATTGGACCCTCTCATAGGTCATGACGCAGAGCAGGCTTCCTTTTTCTCCATTGGCAGGGATTGGTGTTTGTCCCTCCCATTTGTAGCATTTTGTTCTCGCATCTGTATGGAATGCTCGTGGCAGGGGGAGTATGCACACTGGCTTGGAGGTAGGAAAGAGTGTGGCCAGATAAGGAAACTGCTTGTAGAATGGTATGTTGGGGACAGAAAGGGGATGAGCTTGAGAAAGTAAGTGGGGAGCAGAACATAAATGTCCCAGTGTGCTATGATTATGACCTTGGATTTGAACCTATAGGGAAAAAGGATATTGGAAGACTTCAGGATGATGCTGTTATCAAGTTTGCCTTTTGGATGATTCTAGCAGCACCCTGGGGGTGAATTGGAAGAGGGCAGCTAAGAGGCAGGGAAGGTGGTTAGGATGCTTATGCAACAGTTCGGCGAGGCAGAGAGACCAGCCTCCTGGTCTACAGTGCAGGGATGACATGCTGAGACTGGAATTAAGGAAGTAGCATTAGAGAGGAGAGGTTGGATGTTGGGGGCGGATTTCAGAGGGAAAAAAATTCCAGGTGTGACAACTTCAGGAGAGTAGAAAGTTTTGAAATAGGCATGAAAAGAGGGAACCGGGGATGGTCCTGTAAATGGATCAGCAGAGGTTAACGAGGGCCCATTGGAAGGGAAACTCCAAGGCTGGGATAGCTGTACCCTATAGAATGTGATTTCCCTGGTGTTGGTCACCAGCCTGATGATGGGCTTGGGGAGGCAGGTGGTGGTCCTGTGCTTGGTTTTCTGGTCTCACTGTTCCAGCCCCAGTCTGCATGTCCTCCAAATTTATTTCCCATAAACTTTTGGCCCACATCTGACTAATCTCATTACTATTCCTCAGACAGAAAATGCTTTTTAAAATTCTGGGCTTTTTTCTCCTGTTGATAATACTGTCATATCTTTCCCATCTCTCTCCTTTATCTGGAACGACCTCTTTCCTCTCAGCCTCTTTAACCCGGCCCAAACATCCACCTCCAGGAAACTTACTTTAGCCCTCACCAGTCTCACCTTTATTTGATTTTCTCTTGCCCTGTGGTTGAAATGGAGCAGGTGTGCTGGGTCAACATTCTGGCTTTGCTACAACCAGCAGGTCATTTTGCATTCATTTGCCTCCAAATTCTCTTCTACAGTTAGTTCCTACTTCTCAGGATTGTTGTGAAGATATATTGAGTTAGTTCATATAAACTTATGTATTTCTCTCTGGGCACATAGCAGAGCTCAAGAAATATTAATTTGATCTTATGAATATGCTGTTAGATCAGCCTGGAAGATCAACCTCTATTATAATCTCTAAACTTTGTCGTTTTGGGGAATTACCAGTCTGTATTTTTTGCTATTTCATGAATAAGGCGGGGTAAATAATATTTTAACTATAGCATATAATTTAAATGTAGTAAATAAGCATTTTTAAACGCTTACTATGTACTAAGCATTTCCTCACAGCAACCCTATGAGTGGGTATCATTAGTATCCCATGTTACATTTGAACAAACAAGTATCAAGGAGTAAAATAACGTATCCAAAGTTACAGAGATAGGAAGTAGAATTGAACTTACGTTTTTCTGAGTCTAGAGCTCATGCTAGACTCTGCCTTCAGGTAGATGTCCAATGTACGGAACCCCTGGTTCTAACTGCAGCCTGAGCTGGGAACTTGAGCTTTTCAGAGAGGTGGGAGGTATGAAGAGTGGGGAGGGCTCTACAGGTGGGAAAAATTACATGAGCAAGGTTGCAAAATCAAATGAGCTTATTATACATGGGAGAATCTGGTGAGACACGCCCTTCTATGCGGAAGGAGTAAATATAGTTAAGACTGTTCTTCCTCTTGTATTCTGTGCCATGCTTGCTAACACCACTGTCTGCCCAGTCACTCCAGGTGAGAATCTGGGACTCACTTTAGGAACCTCTTTTTCATTTGCCAAATTAGTAGTTAAATTCCACTGATTTAACTCTTGTATATCCTTCCTAGACTTCTCTACTCTTACGCCCTAATTCAAGTCTTCTTTGCTTTTTGCTCGGATTGCAAAAGCCTCATTTCTGTTTCCCTGGTTATGGGCTGGCTTCATTGTAAAATTTTATGAGTGAAGTTCCCGAAAGTCAAATCCAGTTTGCCACTGTCCTTATTAGAGTTCTTCAGTGGTTCCCTGGTGCCTTAGAACCAGATTTAGTTGCTTTCAGTGGCACACACAGGGACTTCCAAGGTCTTACCCTGGGCTCTGCTTGGCTACGTAAATTCTGCTGGTTTCACGTTGGCCTGGTGAACACCTACTCGTTTTTCTAAAGTGAAGTGACTCTTCTCTGTTGAGGGCCTGCTCTCCAGCCTTATGTATGGTGTTCACTCATTCCTTGTTGCCTCTTCTGCACACTGTACAGCCTAACTTTGTATTTTCCAACTGTTTTTTTTCAACTTAAAAAAAATTATAGTTGATGTACAATATTATATAAGTTACAGGTGTACCATATAGTGATTCACAATATTTAAAGGTTATACTCTATTTATAGTTATTATAAAATATTGTCTATATTCCCTGTGCTGTACAATATATCTTTGTAGATTATTTTATACATAATAGTTTGTACCTCTTAATCCCCTAACCCTAACTTTCCCCACTCCCTTTTCCTCCCCCCACTGGTAACCACTAGATTGTTCTCTATATCTGTGAGTCTATGTCTTTTTTGTTATATTCACTGATTTGTTTTACTTTTTAGATTCCACATATAACTGATATCATACAGTATTTATCTTTCTCTGTCTGACATATCACTTAGCATAATACCCTCCAAGTCCATCCATGTTGCTGCAAATTGCAAGATTTCATTTTTTTTTATGGCTGAGTAATATTCCATTGTATATATGTACCATATCTTCTTTATCCATTCAACTGTTGATGAATGCTTAGGTTGCTTCCATATCTTGGCAATTGTAAATAATGCTGCTATGAACATTGAGGTGCATGTATCTTTTCAAATTAGTGTTTTTGTTTTTTCACACCTGTCAGAATGGCTATCATCAAAAAGACCACAAATAACAAATGTTGGTGAGGATGCAGAGAAAAGGAGACCCTTGTGCATTGCTGGTGGGAATGTAACTTGCTGCAGCCACAGTGGAAAACAGTATGGAGGTTTCTCAAAAAATTAAAAATAGAGCTACCATATGACCTAGCAATTCCACTCCTGAGTATATATCTGAAAAAAACAAAAATACTACCCCAATACTATCACCATTTTTGAAAGGTGATCTTTTGTATTTTACAGAAAGTTCCCATAAGACAGTGATTATTATTGGTTTTCTGGAGTAATGCCTGACATGAAATTGGTGCTCAATAATTGTCTATTAAATTAAAGAAACAATGGATGAACAAAGCCAGAAAAATGATGAAAAGGTCAGATTTTAGAGGGCTTTGAAAGCCAGTCAGAGGAGATTGGGGATGTTTCTTTTTGAAAGAAGATGATGTGTGCAAATTGTTTTAGGAAAATTAGCCACATAGGAGTGCTTGGATAGATTTATTCTCATCTTAATACTTCTGCTCACACTGTTTCCTTCCTTAAGTTGCCATCCCTCTGCATCTCTGTGCATTCAGTCTAATGTAGCTCTCTCATTGGGGAGGATATCTGAAAGGCTCTTTGGAAAGCCAACAGGATTCTGTACAAAAAGTAAATTATGATTTGAGTCCGCCATGTTTCTAAGTCAGTCTGTTCTGTCTGGAAGGTGGAAATCTTGCTCAAAAGTCTTATCTAGTAACAAACTCACTATCATACTAGCTGGTTGCTAGTTTTTCTGTTTTGGAATTCAAAAGACATTCAATAAAAGACAATAAATTTTAATTAAAATCAGTGAAGGATATGGAATAAATAAACAATAATTTTTCAGGGAGCAAAATAGAGTGTTGGAATTGACTTAGCTCCAAAGTATTCGTGTATGTACTCTTTTACACTTTCATTTATTATGTGTGATATGCACATAGAGAGAAGTGTACTGATCAGTATTTAACAACTGGCTCTCCACAAAAAAAGGGAGGGGCCCTGAAGTGTCATATTTGCTGATTTCTGCAGTGTTAGTACTCCAACCATGACCAATTTTAAGCAACTAGTGTGATGTCACTGAACATAGGTTTGGGAAGAAATGCTAGCCACCTGCTGTATTGCAAAGCCTGTACTCTTTGGCTGCAACACACGACTATCTATAAACTCTTCTGGGAGCCTGTGACATGCCAAATTCAGTGCTGAGGGCACTGGGGATACGGGCCCTACTTTTACAGATGTTAGTGGCAATGGGAAGACCAACAGGTAACAATTATGATACATAAGAATTACTAAACCAGAAGTATAGGCAATGTACTGTGGACACATAGGTAGAATACCTAACACACATGGTTATAGCTAGGCATCCAGTTACATAGATCTGCCTGAGACATTCAGGGAAGGCTTGATGGGATGCATGGGGGGCACCGTTTGATCTGAGACTTGGATGATAATTGAGAGTTTGCCAGATGAAAGGTATTCTGGCTGAGAGAACATAGCAAGTTCAGAGAACTACAAATAATTCAGTATCAGCGGAGCATAAAGTCTGAGTTAGGAAAGCCATAAGCGATGAAGCTAAAAACATATAAAGGAGCCAGGATCTTACTTGTTATGCTAAGATGTTTAAACTCTAGGCCTCCGGGAACTTGAAAGTATTTTAATAACATATCTGTTTGTTAGAGAAACCCCCTAGTGAGAAATGTGCAGAATGATGTGGGGGGACAGAGGAATGGGAGTCAGAGAGGCTTGGTGAGCTGTGTCCTGAAATAGAGCAGGTGAGAAATAGTGAACTAGGACAATGGTAGTGTGATGGAGTAGGTCCAATAATGAGTTATCAGCTAGCGTCACTAGCACTTGACTACTACTTGGATTTGGGGCGAGTATATAGGACAGAAAAGAACTTAGAAGGACTCCTAGATTTGTGGCTTGGGAATCTAAAATAGGAAAGAAAAAAAGAGGTAGGGGTTTACGAAGGAAAAAAGAATGGATTTAGTTTTAGACATATTGGATTTGATGTAATTACACGATGTCCAAAACTCAATTAGGCGTAGGGGTCAGGAAGATGTCTTTGCTAGAGCTGTGTACTAGACTCTCATAGTTGGGAGTTGTAATCATGGGTGTGGGTGTAAGTAGGTAGAGTGACAAAGGTCAAGGATGGGGAGGAGAGATGGGAGTTAGATATAGCAGGACCACAATCTGGTTCAGGCTTCCCTCAGTAGACAGTTCACTTTCATTGCCCCACTTCAATGATACTAGACTACTCTCTCCTCGAACGTGTCCAGTCCCTCCCCTATCTATTCCTCTCTTTCTGTTGAACTTTCTTCCTTTTCTCTCTGTCTCCTTATTGCTGCTTTTAGACATTCTGCCCATCTTTACAGGCCCAGATCAATGCCATGTTCTCCATAGAGCTTTCCTCCATTCTCTGCCATCTTGCTTTTCCCCTCATGGAGGCTTTGTCCTCTACTGTAGAACATAATGGTCTGCTCAGGATTATTTGCGTACATGGCCAATAGTGAGCTCCTTGAAGATGAAGAGTGTGTCTTTCTATATCCCAGTAGCCCCCCCCACCTAGGACAGCACTAGGTGCTTTTAGGGTTGTGAGTGAATGTTTCATTAAGTTGAGGAGGACAGTGAATATAAAGTGACCTACTGCAAAATTCTGCTTAATGTTGACCTAGCTCTAGCTTTATACCTTTCACCCTTCCCCCAACTCATAAAAAAAGTAAAGGAGACTAAGAACATGGTTACAGCCCAGACTTAATCTGTCTGGAACTTGGAATATCTGCAATTTGAAGAATTCACAAGAGGCCATGTAAAGAAATATAGTTTGTCATTTTCAAGGTTAGCTGATTTTAAGGTGTTTTTTGGTGTGTGGTAAAATCAAGAATTCTGTACGAGTGCAGGTTTTTCCTTTTTGTAGGCATACAGGAAAATTTATATTTCTTTACTGGTGAAATTATGTCTCAAAGCTGCAGGCATAAAATTGGGAATACACAATGTACGCTCATCTAACCAAAGGACACAAAACATGTAACTGCAGGGCACTTTCACTGAGGCAATTTATGACATATGTAGTTTTTCCTTATATAGGATGTGAATTGGAAAATGGAAAACTTTTCTTTAATAATAAAATAAGATTGCACACTTAGATAACTGTGTGCTAAGTTACAAAAATTGCACTTTTTTCCCATCTAAGAGATCTTTATACTGTTAAGGATATAGTTGAACCCAGAAAAATGGAACAAATAAAACAATTAAAAATGAAAGGTGGGGCTTCCCTGGTGGCGCAGTGGTTGAGAGCCCGCCTGCCAATGCAGGGGACACGGGTTCGTGCCCCGGTCCGGGAAGATCCTACATGCCGCGGAGCGGCTGGGCCCGTGAGCCATGGCCGCTGAGCCTGCGCGTCCGGAGCCTGTGCTCCGCAACGGGAGAGGCCACAACAGTGAGGGGCCCGCGTACCGCAAAAAAAAAAAAAAAAAAAAAAAAAAAAAAGAAAGGTGGACCTGTGAAAACAGTACAAAAACAGTCCCAGTAAACTTGAGGAACCTTTGATTTAGGCCTAATGCTGGAGAGTTTAGTATCATTAATACACTCTTTTTTGTTGTTTTTTGCCGCACCTGCGGCAGAATTCTTAATTTTCCATGAGCACATCCTACTCGGTTTACTCAGAGTCAGAGTCAGGAGGCTGCCTAGGGGAATGGAAGTCACTGAGAAGTAAAGGACTGATGGAAGGGTAGCTGATGGTACAGGAGGGAGGAGAGACAAAAAAAAAACCCCACAAATTTTGTCTGATGCATCTTATCTGATTTGAGTAACTCCATGAGGAATTGTTAGTATCATTTTATTAATGAGAAAACTGCGGCTGAGAAAAACTGACTCACAATCTTATCCATTTTCTTTTACTCTGTGCTATCCTTGAGAAGATTAATTTCACATTTTGTGTAAAAACAGCATATAAAACTACATATCTGTATATTGACTATAATGATATAAAAAAGATCAAGTGAAAACATGAAAATAAATATGACTAAATGCTAATAAATTGTGGGTTTTGAGAGATGGGGTAAAGGATGCCTTTTTTCTCATTCCTAGTTTTCTGTGTTTTCCATAATACATGACTGCTTTTCTATCATCAGCAGCGATAACAGCAACAACAGCAACAAAAGGCATATATTGCTTTAAAAGGAAAGCTGCCTTTGTCTCTTGGGCTACCAACATTCCTCTAGGAAGGTAGAAGGCTTTTAAGAAATTTATGTAAACAAAGACTGTTTGGCATTTCAAAGGCTTTTTAAGCCAAACAAAATCCATAATGAAAATTTTGCCATAAACTTTTGGAGTTGCTACTTGGACTATGTTGCACAGTTTCCCACCAGATATACTGTAAAAAACAAACAAAAAAGTATGTTAGTGTGACTCCACTGAAAATGAAACTGATAGCCTGATCTGTAAAATATTCTGCATACCCCGTATCCTGTGGAAATAATATATTTGAATTGAATGTGTTTATCCATAGTGTAGTCCTTTACCAAGATATTTCTGTGTCTCCAAAATACTGAAAGATCCAGTCAATTCCTTTGATATATGCACTCAATGATAAAGATATTTTATCTACACAATGCTGAACACCTGAACTGACTGAACAGAGAGAGATCTTTTGGGAGTGTGTAGAGCTGAAATGGGAAAAATGTGATCATTTAAACCATGTCTCCATTATCATCACAGCCAATTGTAAAGCAAAAGATTTCGTCAATCAGATAATTCTTTTGTCTACACAAATCCAAGCCATCATTCTGAGTAATTTGTTTCATTGAATGTACCAAATATTTAGTTGGTTTCCTAAAACATAATTGAATCTGAATAATAGGAAGAAAAAGGATTCTGGTCTGAATTTTCTGCATAGGGGATATAAGTTAAAAGCAAACAAATGAATGAACAAAAACCCCACACTTGTCCCTTACATATAAATACTCTCTTATTTCTGCTTAAAAAGTAGTTCTTTTAGGCTATGCACATTTAACTTTCATTACTTGGTTAGAAAGACCTGGTCCAGACAGAATATTTATTAAAATGTACACTAAAATTGCCTGAAAGAAAAAACATGCAGAGAAAATATTAGAATAATAGTCCTTGGGTTATAGGAGGTGGAGTTAGAACCTTTGGAAGGTTTAAGAAAAGAACCGTTTCAGAAGAGGAAGAGCCAGATCAAAGGGTCACTGATTTTGGACAAAACTGACTCCCCTTCATGGCTCTCATTCCATTCATTGGAGGCACGACCGTTCTTCCAGACTCGGAACCCTGAAGCCACATGGAATTGTTCCCTCTTCATCCTTTGTATCTGATATGTTCACATCTCACCCTCTCTTTCTTTGAAAGCTCTCTCTGGTTCACACCTTACTTTACATTCTCCTGATAGAGAGTCGGACTACTTCATGCCTGAATTACTACCAACAACTTCCAAAGTGGTCCCTCTGCCACAAGTCTCTCAGCCTCCAATCCTGCCTGGTCCACAGCTGTCAGATTTACTGTCCCCAAACATCACTTTCCTCATTGCTGCCGCCTGCTCACTGCTCACTTCCTTCATTGTCCCTGCACTAAGTTCAAACTCCTTGCTCTGCCTGATAGCTGGGACCCTCTACAGCCCTTTCTCTCATTCTCCTTCTCTCTCTCTCTCTCTCTCTCACACACACACACACATCAATCCAATCGTACTTTTTGCTGTTCCCCAAAGACTTCATTTTAGTCAACCAAATCACTACATACTATAAAAATCCCCTTCCTGACCCCTTCTCCAAATCCATACCATTCTCATCCCAGCCATGTCCTTTCTGTGTAAAGTGCTGTCCCTCTTGACTTTTACTTTCCAAATTATCCTCATCCTTCCAGAGCCTTCTCAAATGCCACCTCTTCCATGAAGGCTTCTCTGATCCCTCTAGACCCATAATTTCCTTTCTTTTCTCTGAACTCTCCTCCTATCTATAATCAAGACTGAATTACATGACATATTACTTCAATACACTTCTTTTGATTTATATGGCATCCCTTGTTACTCAAGGAGGGTGTTTTGACATTTGTAACAGGGCACTTCATTGTGCAGGGCTGTCTAGCACATTTCAGGTCATTTGGCATCCCAGGCTCCTGATGCTAAGTGACAGGGATGTTATTGTGACAACCCCAAATGCTCTGAATACAATTCCAAATGCCCTAATTATTAAAAAGTTCCTTGGAGAAGTTGCTATATCATATACACACCTGCTCAACAAATGATCTTTGTTTAAATGGTGAATGCATATTTTAAAGAATAAATATTTCCCTTACAGTTGCCAACATATTAAAAAAACTCAGAATGAGACTAATTAAACATTCAGATGAACCAACACTCTATTTTAGGTGTCATTCATAAGGTATTTCATTAAACCCTCACACCAGCCCTGGTTGTTATTTATCCTTATCCTTAAAGATGAGGAAACTGAGGCTCAGAGAGTTCTGCTTACCCAAGGTCATACATCCAAGCTTGATTAGAGCCCTGGCCTTTTAAAGCCCAGGGTATTTGGAGTCAAATCTTTGGCTTTTTCTCTCACCACTCAGCCTCTATAAGGGCAGCCTATTTGTAACAGCTTTGAAATAACAGTGTGAACATGTAACACAATTAGCAATTTGAAGCACGTTATTAATGCTGATAGGTGCTAATGACTATAATTGAAAGGGAAGATATTAGACCAGACAAACAATATTTTAGAATTTAAAACAAGGATCTAAATTAGAGTCTAATGAATGAATCTACTCCTTGACCTTCTTTGCTACAGACATTACCCCATGTTTAGTCTCTAACTGAGAGGTATGTATTCTTTACTCTCTTATTGTATTCTTTACTCTCTTAATGTTTGTCTTGGCAGATGGCCAACAGATCTCTCTAAGTTTCCCTTAATCAAGTTTTGGGTAACAGATGCCCAATACAAGGCCCAGTAAATATGCCTTGTATTAGGTAGTACTGCTAGACCCAAACAACAGAAATCTAAGAGCTGGCAATAGTTGCTCAAGTCTTTTCTATCACCTGGGCATCTTTAATACTAAATGTTATATAAATCAAGTATCATGGTATCATTTAAAATGTTGTATATATTTCTTTCTAGTGACAGTTCATTATTCATTTCATGCATGTCTAAAACACCTACATTTATTAGTAACTTATTTCACTATGTGCCCGATGTCCAATTACAGTTCTTCATATTTCAGCTGATCTAGAGTTTAGGAAGTGATAGTGTGGATGATTCATGTGCTTACTTTAAAAAGTACACTCATGGGCTTCCCTGGTGGCGCAGTGGTTAAGAATCTGCCTGCCGATGCAGGGGACACGGGTTCGTGCCCCGGTCCGGGAGGATCCCACCTGCCGCGGAGCGGCTGGGCCCGTGAGCCAGGGCTGCTGAGCCTGCGCGTCCGGAGCCTGTGCTCCGCAACGGGAGAGGCCACAACAGTGAGAGGACCGCGTACCACAACAAAAAAAAAAAAAAAAAAAAAGTACACTCAGTTTCTATCTGTGCACATAGGAAGAACTGCATTCCTGCAGGATTTTAAAAAACAGAAAGAAAATTCAACCCATTTGAAAGAGCCAGTATTGTTGATTTCAAGTTTTTCTTTTCAGCTCTGAGGATGTCTACCATCTATTTTTCTTCTGCTTAACAAAGAAAAAGGACCTGAAAGCCAAGTTCACAGATAACTTAGAACAATTGTGTAACTATAGGTAAATGTGCATATGATATAAAAGTATTTCATTCCTGTATTGTCTTATAAACCATATCTACTGAAACAAAGTGAAACCCTTTGTTTGACTCATATAAAACCATTATTCAACTGTAACCACCTGAGCATTCAGGTGATCTGAAACGTAAAAGGATTTTTAGTTATGCTTAGCAAGAAAAGCAGACATTTAAAAAAAATTCAATAATTGTTTGTAACAAATTGAGCTTGGTGTTAGCCTTTGCCTCTCACTGTTGTGGCCTCTCCCGTTGCGGAGCACAGGCTCCAGACGCACAGGCTCAGCGGCCATGGCTCACGGGCCCAGCCGCTCCGTGGCATGTGGGATCTTCCCGGACCAGGGTACGAACCCGTGTCCCATGCATCGGCAGGCGGACTCTCAACCACTGCCCCACCAGGGAAGCCCTGGTGTTAGCCTTTTATTAGAACATTTCCTGAGCAAAGTGCATTTTGAACTGCTACATGCTGGGACACTTTGTAGGGAGGTGGAAGAGAAGGTAATAGAATCTTTCTCCACTAAGACTAAAAAAAAAAAAAAAAAGTCCAGTAACCCCTCTCAGTTTCATTACTGTTTTGACTCATCTTTTCTCAAACTATCTTGTCAAATATTTGTCAGACAATAGAATTCTTAAAAATATCCAGCTGCTCCCTATAGAAGCCAGAAATGGTCTAAATATTTTGATAACATTTCTCAGAGAGACGCAAACATTTTAAAGGTGGAATTCTAGGGGTTTTGTTATATCTCCTTATATCCTAATAGCACGTGAACTGGTATCTGCTGATGTGCTATCAACATTTTCCCATCTATTTTTAGATCTTCAGTTGTTTTAGAGGTGGATTTAATATGTAAAGCAGAAGCTTACACTGTGAAACATTTGCATGACTGTATTTTAGTTTTACCAGTAGCTAAGTAGGGCAAAGTTGATCCCATCTCACAAGGAACTCTCTCCCACATTTCCTCTGTGGACTTGGAGGTTCAGATTTGCTTACCTGCTTCCTTGAAGATACTGTGCTGTTGAAATATCTACTAGAGGTCTTTGAATTCAAATTCTTGTTCTGATGGGTTGAGTCATTTTTCCATGTCTTAGAGTTTTCTTTAGGATCTGAAGGAATGGGATTTAAGAAGAGGATCCTAGCTATGAATCCATAGAGGACAGTGGCCAGGATCATTGGAACAACATAAAAGACACCAAAGTCCATTAGGTAAATAGGTGAGTAGTAATTCCTGGAGATCTTGTAGCCACAGGACACCACAATAGCATCTTTATAGGTGCTAATATTGAGATCCAGCAAGAAGAACCACAGCATACAGTAAATGGATGTGAAAGCCCAGACAAAGATGATGATCTTTTTGGCTCTGGAAAATGTGCAGAGAAACTGGGCTTTGATGGGGTGACAGATTGCTATGTACCTCTCAATGGTAAATGCTGTGATTGAACAAGAGGATGCATTAATGCCCAAGTACTGGAGGTAAGTAATGCAGAGGCATCCAACGTAGCCATAAACCCAGGAACCATAGATACTGTCCGTTATGTTGGGGAGGCCTGCGGCCACCAGGACCATGAGATCAGCTACTGCTAGACTCACCAGGTAGCAGTTTGTGGGCGTCCTCATGTGCTTGGTTCTCATGACCACCAGGACTACCATGATGTTGCCCACGATGCCCAGACCACAAATAATGAGCACAAGTAAGATGGTGACCACTTGGTATTCTAGGGCCACCACGGCGCGAGGCTGAAGCTGGGTTTGGTTCAGTTCACTTACTGTCTCGTTTTCCATCTTTAGTGGCTTGAGGTTTCTCTGAAACACTTCTCAACACATCTTCTTGCCAGTGCCCTGCCTTTATCACAGTGGTTCTCTCCCCCTGTGAAGAGTTACAATTCCTATTCATTCACAGCATCACCAATTCTGAGCAAGTCACAGTCACTTACAGGTAATTCTCCTCTCCTTTCACCTCCCATTTTTCTGCAGTAATAGGGCTCATATGTACTCTCCAAAACTCCTTTTATTGCAACTCTAGCGTAGGATGGAATAACTGTTTTGACTACCTTACCATAAGAGGGACCGGTTTTTTTCTTAATGGAGAAAAATGCTCAAGAAAAGAGACACAGAAAATGCTCCTTGTTTTGCAAGAGTGCTCAATGGAAAAAAAAAAAAAAAGAAAAGAAACAATATCTGCTACCTGAAAAATAAATACAAAGACATCTCTCAGATGCTTGGGAAAAGTACAGTGGAGAAGAAAAAGATACGAGGGGGGAAAAAGCCAAGAGGCTCAATGATCAAGCTTGACAGAAAATTAGCATCTGCCTCCTCTGCTCTCAAAGGGTGAGATCCCTTTGCTACAAAATAGCAAGCCTTTGAACCTACCTCTCCCCATGCCCTCTGCCCTGCAGACCCAACAGAGAACAATTTCTTCTCTTACCTTTTCCTCTGTAGCGTTGCCTGCTTTTCCAGGTAGATGAGGCAGTATTAAGCGTGAGTTTCCAACGCTGCAGAAAACCTCGTCTACTTTGTTTGACAGGGAGACTACTTAGCAGTGCTCTGTCTTCAGAACTGCGGTTCTTCTAAACCCTTGCAGCCTTTCCAACTGATGACAGACCATACAGCCGCAGCAGAAGCAGCAGCAGAAGCAGCAGCAGAGAGCCTGCCAAATCGTAGATCGCCCCCTAATGAGAACACGCTCGCTCTCTGTCTCCCCCCGCCCCCCTCCCACACACGCGCAAACACACACACTCACAATGGCAAATGCCAGTCAGTCCTCACTGATTCATAATCTTCTCCCCTTGAAGGATTTACTTTTAAATGTGCTAGTGATACAGTTCTAATCTGGAAGGCTGAAATCACCAGCAAGGGGTCCAGAGGCAGCTGGTCTT
Organism: Phocoena phocoena; assembly: GCF_963924675.1. Taxonomy (NCBI): domain Eukaryota; kingdom Metazoa; phylum Chordata; class Mammalia; order Artiodactyla; family Phocoenidae; genus Phocoena; species Phocoena phocoena. The sequence continues at coordinate 52,994,370 of NC_089235.1, read as the reverse complement.
ATAGTTGTTTATAGTCTAAGTTCTACAGCAACTCCAGTACCTGAGGCAGCCCTGAAATATATTTACACTCCCTGTTTGATAGGACTTGGGGATGGCAAATCCTTCTCAGTCCAGACACAGCCCTTGAAGCTTGAGATATGTGACTGAGCTGAAATCAACTTCTTTCCCTACTAGGGAAACCCTTAGACTATTTCTCCAGTGAACGAGTGAAATTGACTCCCTCCTCTCATATTAGATGAATGGAAAATGAGTTGAAATGGATTTTAAACCATTTCAGCTGCAATCTTCTGAGGCTTATAAAGATTATTTTTTAAAAACCCGTTTGAGCTAAGAACATCAATTCAAACCTACATATGATCTGTGAACTTTGTTTTTCACCTCTGGCTCTGCGTCACTTACTAGGATCTCTCTAACTGCTCTGGACACCTCTCCCCTCTTCACCCGCCCTGTGGACTGCCAAGCAACATGTAGCGCCCAGCAATGTTTTGTGTCAATTTACTTCTAGGTGGAAATCTAAACCAGGGCCACTCTGGTAACCGCCTCTGAAACAAAACTTTATAAACAATCTTTTTTAGGAAAGTGTACTTCGGCTTGATTTTTATTTCTCTGAAGTAGCCCATGGGCAAATCTTTATACTTTTTAATGGGATCTCAGAAAATATGTCTTTCTTCTCCAGGCACCAACTGAATACACCAAATGTTAATGTTTGTCCACTTTTATTTCAGACTGACAACGAATAACAGCCCTTAACTTAATGCCCTATAGAGTGAACAGGTTGATTCTCTACTCTAAGAATTTTAGATATTCTTTTTGATAGAAGATGTCAATGCAAGAATAGATTCGGTGTAGACAGGACCATGAAGGAATCAGAGTCACGTTCAAGGCTAGGTAACAATGGGATGAAGGCGAAGCTTGGATCGTATTGAGTGAATTCCACCCTCTGAACCATCGAGGGCTCCTTGAGTATCTACTTCTCCTTCTAAATCAACCAGAGTTACAAATTAATGACCCATGACTCAGATTCAGGCTTCAGAAATGTATTGTTTGGCCTGCACAATGTAGGCTCAAAGGTAGACTATCGTCTGTCTACCTTTCAATATTGAGAGATTGTATAGTAAATCTGGATTTCTGCCTCTCATAAACATGGAAAGATCTGGCAACCAAGAGTCCATATTCCTGCTAGAAATAACCATCTGAAGCTGAGTAGTGGTTGTGAGTAGCAGTCTGTGGGGGGACAGGATGTGTCCTCTCCTCTTTTCCTCCCTCTTTTCTGTCACACACGCCAGCTTCACTCAGTAATCCTGCACACCTGGCCTCTGTGAGTCTTGACTCTTGTATCACATGCAGTTCCTGAGAGAGACAGTGGAGGGTACCAGCCAAATACAAACTCTTTTACCCTGAATAGGATTTCTGCCCACCTTCTAGTTTGTTCCCTCAACTGGTTTAGCAGATTGGGTGCCAGCTTTACTTCTCTCCCTGCCCTAGAGGACAGAGATTACTCTGAACACCTTGTTTCTGGTCGAGTCCTCTGCATTTTGGAATGAAAAGTGCTTTCTAAGGTGAAAGCATTGCCTCCCTACCCCATCCCAGCCCCACCACCTCCAATCTGAAAGGCCTCTTCAAAAGTCACACTTCATAAAGCGCATCTTCCCCTCTCATTATCCCCAGGATTTTAGTCAGCTTTCAGGCCTTCTGAAGAGACCTTATTTTAAGTCTTGGGTAGTAAACATGAGGGGAGAGAACATCTACAGTGCTACCTGCCCTGGCAATTCCACCTCCCTCCAAATCTTAGCACATTCTTCAGCATTTCTATGTAAGGACACCATTCTGAGTCTTCAGTTTCGTTGCCTTGGGGCTGGGAAACCATTTCTCCAGGCTTCTTCTCCCCTCCCCTGCCCCCCTTAGGAACAGGATTGGTCTTAGCTTCTGGGCCTATCTGCTGCCGTCCTTCTACTTCCTATTAGCTCTTCTGCTTTCCTTTGAGCTCTGTTGGGCTTAGGGAATCTTAGTTTTTATTTCCCAGCTCTTCATTGTTTTCTTCCGATTATTTTTTATTTTTATTACTATTATTTTTTGCTTCTGAGAGAGCATTTGCCTTTTTTCCCCTTTCTTCCTCTCCCAACGTAACAACTGTGGTAACAGAATGCAACTGCTGATTTACTGCTGCAGCCTGCTGCAGTCTTCATTCTTTCAGCACTTAACTGTTAAGCTCTCACTATGTACCAGGCATCTAGTATATAACATTTTGTTTTTACCTTCAGATAGGTCATGGTGTATTGGGAGAAGCAGACTTATGAACAGTTACAAATATGCATAGATATGTTGAGAGGGCTTAGGTTGTGAAGGGGAAAGCATTTGTGGGCAGTAGGCACGACAGACGGAGGGGCCAGCGAGGGCTTCCGAGGCAAGGTCACATCTGAGAACAGTCTTGAAGAAAAGTATAGCTTCTTTTTGAAGGGTGGGATGAGTGAAGCTATTCTGACTGGAGGAGACAGAATATATAAGGCCCAGCTGTGTAAAATGGCAAGGATTGTGGGGGGGTGGGGGGGGTAATTCTCTGGTTCTGCAATTCTCTGGTTCTGCTTTGGTCGTGAGGCGTATGGGCTGGTGACCGCGAGGCAGCTTTCAGAGTAATGAGCGCCCCTTTCTGCACTGACTCACACCTCCCCTGGCTCCTCCTTCCCTCCCCTTTAGCTAGCTCTTTCCTCTCTGGAGAGTACAAACTTCTGCTTTCACCATCCCAGACTTGCCTGTCCCTTATGTTCCTGTCTGTTTTCAAGCTAATTTATGCTCTTTGCAAAATTATATTTTCAAAGTAACTGTGATTTCATAAGGTAGGTTTTTTATTTGTAAATCTCAATCAGATAATATCTAATAAATGCTCCCTAAGTGTAAAGAACTGCACAGAAATGGACCTAGAGTCTGTCATACAGAGTGAAGTAAGTCATAAAGAGAAAGACAAATACCCTATGCTAACACATATATATGGAATTTAAGAAAAAAAAATGTCATGAAGAACCTAGGGGTAAGACAGGAATAAAGACACAGACCTACTAGAGAATGGACTTGAGGATATGGGGCGGGGGGAAGGGTAAGCAGTGACGAAGCGAGAGAGAGGCATGGACTTATATACACTACCAAGCGTAAGGTAGATAGCTAGTGGGAAACAGCCGCATAGCACAGGGAGATCAGCTCAGTGCTTTGTGACCATGTAGAGGGGTGGGATAGGGAGGGTGGGAGGGAGACGCAAGAGGGAGGGGAAATGGGGATATATGTATACGTGTAGCTGATTCACTTTGTTATAAAGCAGAAACGAACACACCATTGTAAAGCAATTATATCCCAATAAAGATGTTAAAAAAAAAAAAGAAATAGTGTACAACTAGATTACACTTTACATTTTGGGTTGAGATTTTTTTCTCACAATAATATCTTAAATTCTAACCAACTGTGACTTCTATATCTTTTGAGTAATTCTGACTAGAGAGAAATGCATCCTTTGAAAATAGTTCAGTGGTGTCTGTTTTGAAAAAAAGTTGCTAAGTCATGGTTACAGCATGTAGATGGTGCATGAACTTCTCACTGCCCACTTTCAGTTTTGCTCTGTTTCCTCTGCCCTTTATCCAGGCCTTCTCAGTCGTGTGCCACTTGGCTAGCATCAATAAGAATGAGCGTCACACTTACAGGCTCCTTTGTAAGAACGCCCCTGGACTCCAAGCTGGGACTTTTTTTTTTTTTTTGGCCTGGCCTCAGACTTGACCCTCAAGCTTGAGGAAAGATTTAGCACTTCTGCTTCCCACTCTTGGCATTCCCACCCAGAGAGCTTGCTCTTGGTATCTGGCTTTCCCTTTCTTAGTTACCCTAGGAAATCATCTGCTTGGCCAAGTCTCTGTCCCTGAGACACAGTGGCTGACATGATTTTACACAAGAGGAATTCTACAAGAATTCTACATAAGAGGAATTCAGGAAAGCCCTACCCTGGTCTCTGAAGGTGATCTTAGCTGTCTAGGTAGTAGCTGGCTATCAGCTGGTTGTCATGAACCCTTTAGTAGAAAGATGATTATTTATGCTATCAGCATTTCTCAAACGTTAGCGTGCATCTGGATCTCCAGGAGAGCTTGTTAAAACCGTCCCCAAATTGCTGTTTCAGTAGCCCTAGGGTGGGGCCTGAGTATATGCATTTCTCATAAACTCCAGGTGATGCTGACGCTGCTTGTCTGTGGACCACACTTCGAATAACCTTGTACTATATGATCTAGCTCAGCGGTTCTGGTGTGGGAGGTGGGAGCAATGATGAATCAGAATCACCTAGAGAAAGTTCTAAAAATTTACATATCAGGTTAGCCCTCCTAAGTATTTTGGGTTTTGGCATATGTCCTCAGATTGGACCAGGGCCTGAGAAAGAGAGTGGGGCTCTGGACAAAAGCAATTGACTTGTTCTCCTTGGTATCTATCACTCTTTTTCATCTCTACTATTATACCTGGAGCTTGGCTTGGCAGGTGGGGGACTGCTGCGAAAGAGAAGATCTATGATCACTGTGGTCAAGTGGCGCTGGGGTCAGAGATACTGTAGAGCAGCCAGCTAGGTCAGCGGTTTGCAGGACCCAGACCATGGTGAGGAGAGGGCACAATTTAAGGGGGTGCCCAAAACCTCAGTAATTTATACCATCAATATTTTAATGCAATATTTTTAAAATTAAAGTTTATGCAAAAAAGTCTATGATGAATACAATATCAACTTTTTAAATAAAGACAGCATCAATATTATGAATTTTCCCTTGTTTCCGTCCCTTGTTGAATTTCAGAATCGTCTGGGGAGTTTTAAAAAATATAGATAGCTAGGTCCCTTTCCCAGATATTCTTATTTAATTAGTCAGGAAGTGAAGCCTAACCTTTGGTATGTACGGTGATGATTAAGAACCACTGAGCTACACCAACCAGTGTTGGTCTCTGGAGGTGAGGGAGTGGTTGGTATGTGGGTGTCCAGGCTGCGGGAGGGCCAGGGAGATGAGTAAACTAGGTGCGGGTAACCCACCCAGATTTGGAAAGGTGACAACAGAAAATGTTGGCAACAGAACACTAGCACAGACTCTGGCTCCTGGGAAAAATTATATAACTATACAGGTTTCTAGATTTAGAAGAGCAGAGTGAGGTACAGCCTATCGAGTTGAGATTCTGACACAGAAACCACAGAAGACTGGGTCACTGGAACTGGGATAGAAGGTTTGGATTCTGGAAGTAGTAAACAAAGTCAACTCAGGATTTGATGCTAAGTCACCTAGATACTGAACTAAGTATCCTTCAAAATTTCCCTGTTCAGGTGTAAGCTTGATCACAGAGCTTTGAGTAAAAGAAAGCATTTGGCAAACATTATAGAAAAGGTGTCAAAATTCATTTTCGCTGAAATTTAAACGTTAGCTAGAGAAAACTGTTGGCTGTTGATCAACAAAGAAAAATACTTTATGAAATGGGATTATGAAGTTGTGTTTGTGCTTATTGGAAAAGGTACAGAACCTGAAAGGTAAATAAGTTGTACAGTAATACTGTATATTTTGGGCACAAAGCACCCTTCCTTTCTATTTCTCAACCATATATACTCTTATTTTTCCATTCCCTAGTGTCCACACTTCTGGAGAAAATAAGATCTTAGATTTTAAAATGAAGTATAGTAGAAGTCAACCTAAAAATATTTCAAAATGAAAAAGTAGAAACATATATACATTGCTTCTTACCCTCTGCAGTCTGTAGCATTTGTTATCTGGTTGGGTGAAGCATGTTCAGGAAGTGTTAACACCAGTTACAAAAGTTTCCCCAAAGTGTCGTGACCTACACAAAAGATTGAAGAATAAGAATTTTAATCAAAACTTCTGAGCTCATAAATCAACTATACTTCAATTAAAAAAAATAAATAAATAAAAAGAAAAAACTTCTGAGCTTCTGATTATTTTGATTTATTTCATGTCTTATGGAACACTAAAGTTATTTTTAAAAATTCATATAATATTAAAAAGTTACTGTAATTTAGTTATTATAAAATTCTATTCTGTAAGCTGAACATGGCTGACTCTGGCTGCTAGGAATTTCAAGTCCGAACTTGTATCCTTACATAAATGGTCGTGTAAGGCTTTATCAATAAAATGTTTTTTTTGCTTACTAAGTCTATCAACTTTGTATTTGACCTTCAGTTCCTCCTCTGCTCTTATTTATTATGTCAGACACACAGATGCAGACACATAATACTGCTTCCCAGATATGTATATATCATTTAAAAAATCAATTTTATCGAGGTAAATTCACTTTAAATGTAGAGTTTTGTGAGCTATAGCAAATACATGTAACTTTGTAGCCACGACCACAATTAAGATACAGAAAACTTCCATCGTCCTAAAATGTTTCCTGTGTTGCTTCCCATGCAATTCTGTATTCCCCGAACAATTCTATGTTCCGGTAAATGTTGCTCAGCTTTCTATCTCTAGACTATATTTATCTTTTGAAGAGTTTCAAATACGTGGAATTATACAGTACGCACTCTTACGCACACACAAGTCAGCACAATGTTTTTTATATTGACCCATTTTGTTGCCTGAATCAGTAGTTTGTTCCCTTTTATTGCGGCACAACATTCCATCGTATGGCTATACGGATATATCATATTTTATCCAATCGCCTGTTGGTGGATATCTCACTTGTTTTTAGGTTTTGGTTAATATGAATGAAACTGCTATAAATATGCATGCAAATACAATGTCTGTAAAAACATTCTGCCATTTTTCTTGGATAAGAATTACCAAACTCCAAGTGTGAAAATTGTTGGGACATAAATTTAGTATATGCTTACATTTTTAAGAAATCACCAAAATGTTTTCCAAAACGATTGCACCATTTTCATACAAATTTACGTCATGTTTTGTTTTCATAGAAACCTACGTAATGGCTACATATAAAAAATTCAAAGCAGAAAGTAACTGTACACATTTAGGGTGAAGTGTGCTTTATGCATTTGTTTGTCCCCCAGCATGCAGCAGAGAGAATACACAGAGTATACAGAAAAGGCAGTTCGTGTACAACATGAATTTGTTGTATAAATGAGTGAATAAATTTTCCCAAACGATTACCTTAAACTTAATTCATAGAACAGATATGCTGAGTAAATGACATAATATATATCAAGCACTCAGTCCAGTACTTGGCACATAATAGAAGTTTATATTTATTATTCTATAAACACAATGTGTTCATGGAAAATAAAACTGGTATTATTAAATTTGCTAAAACACCACATACCACCTTTAAAATCTCTAAGTTATAAAATATGTCTTGCTGAATCCAATGGGGTTTTTTAGTGGTTTGGCTAAGATATGTCTCTGTGGAGTTCCTAGTGCCGTATCTCTCTTATTCTTCTAAAACCCAGTAAATGTGAATTATAACATTAAATGTTTTCATGCCTCCATAACTGTTTATTAATTAATTAACAAAATACAAGCATTTGTTCATTCACCATAATTATGTTCATAATGAATGAGGGAATTTGTAGAATTGAAATTCTTACTGACGCCTTCGAAATTACAATTGTGATAGGAAACGTTGAAAAAAATGGCTTGTTTTAGTTGTCAGGAATTGTTGGCTTACATAGGATGCTAAGTCAGAAAGGAGAGCACAGAATACTGAAACTGTACATATTTAAAAAAAAAAAAAAGGGAAAGGAAGACAGTAAGTAGTTAAGAATAAAATCCAGTCACTTAATTATTAGATTGTAGTGGCAGCTGACTATTTGGTGTTACTGATGAAATCATCCAAGCACTGATGTGCAGAAGGGATGCATCTCCCTGAGGAAATGTTTTTGGACCCCCGCACAGGTGGCCCAAACCCTTGGAGAAGGTGGGTGGGGCTTGTTGGGTGTGATGGTGACAGGAAACAGGGGTTTGTTTGAAGGAGATAAGTAAGATCTGCCAAAATCAAAAGTATAGCATCTTAGAGAATCAAAGGCCACCTCAATACTGAAAATTATCTTTTTAAAAATAAAAAGAGGCATTAATGTGGAACAAATTTTCAGTTTGTGACATCGTCATAGTAATTTCCTCTAAGGTGAGATATTTCTGTAATATTTTGTTACAATGTTTCTTAAACTTTCAGTCTTCTGGGAAATACTTTTCCAAGAAGAATGGCAAGAAAGAAGTGTGGTCAATGAATTAAGAGACAACATTGCAGAGTGATTTCTCACCTTCAGTGTGGAGGTTCATTTGTCAGTCCACCTGCTCATACATTCACACTTGTTAAATGCTGCCTTATTGAGTGCCAGTTATTTGACAGGCTCTCTGCCAGACTCTATAGATAGAAATGTGAATATGAAAAGCACAGAGGAGTTCCCAGCCTGGCAGGGGTGACTTATACAAGCTGCCAATTATAATGCAGTGTGTTAGCTGCTATAATTGAGGTATGTACATATTTTTAAAGCTGTAAGGTGTTAGGAGTGACTAATTCTATGTGAAATGGTATGGAGTAAATTCACAAGACCAAGGAGAAGGACTCCTTGGTCCAGGAGAGAAAAAAAGCAATAAAGAGTTGGACAAATGGCCCCTGACCAATCAGCTGGGGTGTAGGGAAGCTACCATGCATGGAAAATTCTCAGTGGACAGCAGTAGCTGCCACGTTTTCCCTGAGGATGTCCCATGGTGAACGCTACTCTATCACACGTGCAGTGCCTGACTCCTCCACCCTTGGACAAACATAGAGCCCAATGCAAAGGCATATACAAAGCCCATCGTTCTTGACAGACTGACTGGGTCTTTCATCCCGGTTCACTTACTGTCTGTGTGACTTTGGTGAGTCATTTAACTTTTCTGCACGTTAATATCTTCATTTGTAAAGTAAGGATAATAATAGTAGCTATCTCATAGGGTTGTGTGTGGGTTTTTTTTAGGATTAAATGTAGTAATACGAGTTAAAATTATTAGAACTATGCCCACACAAGAGTGTACTGAGTAAATGTTAATGGCTACTATATTTAGAGGAGAAGAAAAAGACTGTTTTCTAAATCTGCTGATTCTTTTTAAAAATAAATTTATTTATTTTGGCTGCATTGGGTCTTTGTTGCTTTGTGCAGGCTTTCTCTAGTCGAGGTGAGCGGGGGCTCCTCTTTGTTGTGGTGCACGGGCTTCTCACTTCGGAGGCTTCTCTTGTTGCAGAGCACAGGCTCTAGGCACACTGGGCTTCAGTAGTTGCGGCACATGGGCTCAGTAGTTGTGGCTTGCAGGATCTAGAGCGCAGGCTCAGTAGTTGTGGCTCATGGGCTTAGTTGCTCCACAGCATGTGGGATCTTCCCAGGCCAGGGCTCGAACCCGGGACCCCTGCATTGGCAGGCGGATTCTTAACCACTGCACCATCAGGGAAGCCCAAATCTGCTGATTTTTGAGGCATGGTCCTCTGAAGTTGTACCCAGCTAAATTCTTGTTGATTTCAAGAAGTGGCAGGGCTGTCTACAGAAGCTGGATGCTCATCTGTATTACAAAGAAATGACAAAGCAAAGACAGGATTCGAATCTATTTAATGATGAAAGGAGTGGAGAGCGTAGCTCCTTTTTTGCTGAACAAATTCTTTTTTGTTTTTTTCAAGAAGCAGTGATATTTTATTTATTTTTTGCATCTCACTCTATTTATTTATTTATATTTAACATCTTTATTGGAGTGTAATTGCTTTACAATGGTGTGTTAGTTTCTGCTTTATAACAAAGTGAATCAGCTACACATATACATATATCCCCATATCTCCTCCCTCTTGCATCTCCCTCCCACCCTCCCTATCCCACCCCTCTAGGTAGTCACAAAGCACCGAGCTGATCTCCCTGTGCTATGTGGCTGCTTCCCACTAGCTATCTATTTTCCATTTGGTAGTGTATATATGTCCATGCCACTCTCTCACTTTGTCCCAGCTTACCCTTCCCCCTCCCTGTGTCCTCAAGTCCATTCTCTTATGTCTGCATCTTTATTCTTGCTCTGCCCCTAGGTCTTCAGAACCATTTTTTTTAGATTCCATATATATGCGTTAGCATACGGTATTTGCTCTTCTCTTTCTTACTTCACTCTGTATGACAGTCTCTAGGTCCATCCACCTCACTACAAATAACTCAATTTCGTTTCTTTTTATTGCTGAGTAATATTCCATTGTATATATGTGCCACATCTTCTTTATCCATTCATCTGTCGATGGACACTTAGGTTGCTTCCATGTCCTGGTTATTGTAAACAGGGCTGCAATGAACATTGTGGTACATGACACTTTCTGAATTATGGTTTTCTCAGGGTATATGCCCAGTAGTGGCATTGCTGGGTCGTATGGTAGTTCTACTTGTAGTTTTTGAAGGAATCTCCATACTGTTCTCCATAGTGGCTGTATCAATTTACATTCCCACCAACAGTGCAAGAGGGTTCCCTTTTCTCCACACCCTCTCCAGCATTTATTGTTTGTAGGTATTTTGATGATGGCCATTCTGACTGGTGTGAGGTGATACCTCATTGTGGTTTTGATTTGCATTCCTCTAATGATTAGTGATGTTGAGCATCCTTTCATGTGTTTGTTGGCAATCTGTATATCTTCTTTGGAGAAATGTCTGTTTAGGTCTTTTGCCCATTTTTGGATTGGGTTGTTTGTTTTTTTGATATTGAGCTGCATGAGCTGCTTGTAAATTTTGGAGATTAATCCTTTGTCAGTTGCTTCATTTGCAAATATTTTCTGCCATTCTGAGGGTGTCTTTTCGTCTTGTTTATGCTTTCCTTTGCTGTGCAAAAGCTTTTAAGTTTCATTTGGTCCCATTTGTTTATTTTTGTTCTGATTTCCATTTCTCTAGGAGATGGGTCAAAAAGGATCTTGCTGTGATTTATGTCAGAGAGTGTTCTGCCTATGTTTTCCTCTAAGAGTTTGATAGTGTCCGGCCTTACATTTAGGTCTTTAATCCATTTTGAGCTTATTTTTGTGTATGGTATTAGGGAGTGTTCTAACTTCATTCTTTTACATGTACCTGTCCAGTTTTCCAGCACCACTTATTGAAGAGGCTGTCTTTTTTCTGTTGTATATTCTTGCCTCCTTTATCAAAAATAAGGTGACCGTATGTGTGTGGGTTTATCTCTGAGCTTTCTATCCTGCTGAAAAAATTCTCAAAGTAAGTCAGAGAGACTAGGATGCCCATTCTTATGACTCCATCTGACTGAGGCTGTATAGTCCCTCTGCCTGTTCTAAAGGGATTCTCCCAAATGACTGATGTTTACCAAGCTCTACCAAATGAGTATTTAAAAAGAGTATGAAATTGCTAAGCATTGTTATCCTCAAACTGCAAGTTGAGATGCAATATTGAGTTGTGAAATCAATTTAAAATTTCAGGACAAATTTTTTTTAGATTGCAAATAATATGGGTATTATTTCATAAACTTCTAGTTTCACTTAATTTATATAAGCAATAATATGATGGCTGACGCTGTTCTAACAACTTTAACGTATAGTAACTCAGTTAATTCTCATAACAATCCTAGGAGATAGAGCTCATTTCCAACTCCATTTTGCAGGTGAGAAAACCAAGGGGTTAAACAACTTCACAAGGACAGAGAGTTGATATATTCCAGAGCCAGGGTGCAGACCTGGAAGTCTGGCTCTAGATGGTATGAGGTACATGGTGATAATATATAATATACATCTTACCGTGGGTATGGGTCAAATGGGTTTGAAAGCCACTCTGATGCAGAGAAGATAGACAGCCCCCACCATACCAGCATCCCTGGGCAAATGCACTAGCTCTGTAGAATTTCCAACCTCTTGGCAATCACAGCCAGTGTTAATATTCAGGTTACTTCTGAATCTTAGCCAAATGATTTAATCAATTTAAGAATGAAAGAGGAAGGTAAGTGTATGCAAACGAGTAAGATGTCCAAGTCGTCAAGGGCATGCTTTTAGGGAGAGAAAATGGTGAACTGCTAAGATGTGCAGATTACAAAAAATTCAGTTAATATCCCGCACAAAGTGTTATTTCAGAAAATAAATGTTAACTGTGCACCTTCTTATTCTAAGGATTGTGGGAAGCAAAGATAAGTAGAACAGGGTCCAATGTTCTCAAATAGTTTATAGTCCAATGGGCGAGACAAGCAAGCACAAAATCTGAGTTATACTATGACTTGTAAGTCCAACAATAGAAATGAGAAGAAATGCAGTGAGCTTCTCAGTTGTACATAAGAGTGGCCACCAACTTGGCCTGGAGGATGAAAAAAGCTCATGGAGAAGCCAATCCTGGACCTGAATCTTGAGAGTAGAAGGAGGAGAGAGGATTTCAGGCTGAGGGAAGAATGTGTGTAATAAACTGAAAGGGTGGGAAGGTGGAGCATGTTTCGAGAACGCTGGGGTGTCCCAACTTACTCACTACCATGTTCCCTAGTAATGAGAATGTCTTTGGGAATAAACATTCTATTTTTTTCTACAACGTCCTAATATTTGAAGACGCACTGAACCTTGCCAAAATCGCTGCATTCTCCTAGGCTCTACTGCGTGTGCGTAACTGAATACTAATGCAGCTGGAAAAAGAAAATTTCTACAACATTATGCCTGTCCCTAATAAATTCTAGCTGAATCTGCTAACCTAAGGGCTCGGTGTACGTCAAAGACCGAAACTCGATTGATTGATTGATTGCCTTCTGTGGGAGCTGCTGCAGGCAGCAACTTTCCTTGCTTGTCTCAGTTAGATTGGTGCAAGTGTTCGCCACCTCTCCAGGGCAGAACAAGTCATGGGAATACCTTCTCCTCATTCTAGACACATGCTTTTAACAACGTTTCAACAAGCAACATTAGCTTTTTGCAAACCAGGTTCAGTTTAATGTGAAGCGATCCAATGGCATATGAAAAAATAATTGGCTTCATGCTTGGAAGAGCAGGGAGGCAAGGTGTATGTGTAGTGGAAAGGAAAGCCTTGAGTGTCCCATAAAAGACTTGAGTGTTCCATAATGAGCCTGGACAATTTACTTCAATTCTCTGAGCCTCAGTTTCCTCATCTATAAAATGAAGATGTTGGAATAATTGACATGTTCTGGTTTTAAATGTTTGATTTTGAGGTTATTTTAGACTCTTGTCGAGAATCAAAAGAAATGATGTTTAAGGTTCAGGTAGCCCAGAGTCATACTCTATTGCCTCTCCTACACCGACATCTTGAGGGAACCAAAATGGAAAAAGTGGGTTTCCTCTCTAAGCTGGACAAAGCTGTCCTCTGGACCTAGGCAGGGAAGTGGGACCCTCTGATTGTGCCCCTGATATTTTATCACGTCTGTAAAACTGCATTTGCTGGCAGCCTACAAGGCTGCTCTATTTGGGTCTCCTGTGTTGGTTTACCTCAGCGTGGAAAATGCCCAAGTTCTTGGGCATCATACACGCAAGGCCACTAGCTTGCAGAGACTGCAGAGGCTAAAAGCTGCATAAGGGAACAGAGCAGAACAACCCACGCGATGCCAAAGAATCAAGCTCTTGGGGACCTTTAAACCCACTGTACGTATGCAGATAAATCCCCTTGAGAGTATGGGGTAGTATCTCCTCTTTGGAGACAATTATTATATTTACTTCCTTGCTTTCTGTTCTTGTGGAATGCACGTTAACACAAGAGAAAGCCAGAGCTCTACTGGTCTAATGATGTATATTTTATGGTTCTTTTGTTGAAAGTTCACCTCTTTTATTGGTTGTCTACTTGACTGTGGTTAAGGAAATGCCAAATCCTGCTCCTGTCCTGTTGCTATAGTGATTCCTGAGAGATAAAAGCCAGGCATGAAATATGCAGGGGCAAGTTTGATTAAACTAATGTTTAAATTAAAAATGGATTTTAATTTATTTATTAAAATATTTGAAATTCGGTGATCATGGAAGCTTTACTTTTTCCTCTGCCTTTTCCTCCTTGATTGCTCTTTCGTGCAAACAGGTGCTTTCAGTGAGTGACTCACTTGTATTTTCTTATTCTCAGGTGAGAATCGCTGGACCACAGTGAAGGCAGTTGAGTGGCTGGATCAGCTGAAGGGACCAGCAATTTTTTTTTTCAACAGTTTAACCATCCATTATTTGATGGGAGCCACATAATTAATTTCAAATAAGAGATTTTAAAATACTTCTTTCCCTTCCCACTTGAACACTGGCTCAAATGTTTTTAAAGTCTCAATAATTATATTTTGGAAACTTGGTTTTGTTTCTACAATAGTTCCATTTTGTAGAATGCCCTCATCCAGTTTTGCTGGTACGCCATGCTTCCATTTCTGTCCATACATTTCAAGACAGAATAAGCTAACCTACTGGTGGTAGGTCAGAAATGTGGTACTGTGTCAGGTTCACACACAAGAGCAAAGACTGGAGAATGAAATATCAATAGATGGCGGTAGGTGGAAAGGAAGGCTTGCTTGGACAGCGGGTCGTCACTTGGGTATGGCAAACTTGGAGAATCCTCCCCAGCCCTTTCTTAGCATTGCATAGACCAGGTGCCAGAAAACTTTTTCTGTAATAGGCCAGAGAATAGATATTTTTGGCTTTGCAGGCCATACCGTTGTAACTGCTCGCTTCTGCCATTGTAGCATGAGAGCAGTCATAGGCAGTATATAAATGAATGAGTGGCTGTGTTCCAATCAAACTCCTGTTTATGAACAATCAAATTTGAATTTCATGTGACTCATGTGTGAATTTCATGTGTCACAGAATATTATACTTCTTTTGATTTTTTTCCCCAACCATTTAAAAATGTAAAAACTATTCTTTGCTTATGGCCACTAAAATAACAGGCAGTGGGCTGATTTGGCCAGCAGGCTGCTGTTTGCTCTCCTCTAGCATAGAATGTTAACAGGGTGGAATCTGGGGTCAGATTGTCTGTCTTTGAATTCTGTACTCTTCCATTCTACCTGTTTTATCTTTTTTTTTTTTTTTTCGGTACGCGGGCCTCTCACTGCTGTGGCCTCTTCCTTTGTGGAGCACAGGCTCCGGATGTGCAGGCTCAGCGGCCATGGCTCACGGGCCCAGCCGCTCCGCGGCATGTGGGATCCTCCCGGACCGGGGCACGAACCCGTGTCCCCTGCATCGGCAGGCGGACTCTCAACCACTGCGCCACCAGGGAAGCTCCCTGTTTTATCTTGAGCAGTTAATTTCTCCTTGTCTTGGTTTCTTCATGTATACAATGAAGTTGGTAATAATACCTACTCGTGGAGTTTTTACGTTTTAAATAAGGGGATAGATAAGAGTGATTAGAATTCTTCTTAACACAGTAGGAGCTCACTAATAGGAGTAATTATCATCCACAGAGGACCTCAGGGCACTAGGGGAGATGTTCTGTCATGGTGGGACTGGAACAAAGTCAGTCGTAAGATCTGACATCTGTGGAAAAAGCCAGGGTGACTTACAGTGAGAATACGACCACCCCTCCTTTCCTCCGCAGTCACCAAAGCACTACAGGCTGCCTTTTGCCCACCTACCGCCCACCATCTATGGCCTATTTATGATGAATGCTTCCCTGCGGAAATGGCTGCTGGTGCTTTGCATGCTGGTACCTTCTGTCACACAAAATTTAATCATTTTTATTTGCCTTCCACAGCACTTTCTGAGTGTTGGCACGGTCATTTCAGGACTGGTCTCATCATTTCCGGATCTTATGATGGCCATTTTTTATACCTCATAAATCCAGAGAGGCAAATTTTTGCAGAACATCACACAGCTGTTGGGCAGCAGAGAACTGCCTTTCCAGAGTTGTCCATGAAAATACAAAGTTGTCTTTATGATGTTTACTGTTTTCTCTCCTTGCTTTACTGTTCCCATTTATTTTTGGTTCCTGGTCCTTTAGGGGAGCTTAGACCTAAGGAATATTTGTTTTGAGGGGGAGGAGTTTTTAAAATATCTTGAAGTTATCCTTCTGATGATTTTCTTTTTTGATGATTGTTTTCAAATCTTGCAAATCAGTTTTCCCCAGAGGCCAAATCATAATCTTAATTAATTTTATTTTAAAGGCACAAGCCATAAGAAGGAATGACGTACCAAAATATTCTAATTTAGGAAAATCCAGGTGGCAATTTGGAGAATTTCGTAATGGCGACCGCTGACGACACTTTTTATTGTTTCTTAAAAATGGTGTCAGACATTTTCTGAGATTGGTGATTTTCATAGGTTTGTGATTCCTATGAAAACTTTTTTAGGTGGATGATTCTCTACTGAGTTGTGTTGTAATTAGTTCTGTTTTTAAAAAACTTAATTATATTATTCATTCATTCAAATCATAAAAACCTGGGCTCTGGAGTCAGTTCTAATCTTGGCCCCATCATTTACTAACTTTGTAATTTTAAATAAGTTATTTAAGCTCCCTTTGCTCAATTTTCTTCTCTGTAAAAAACAGGAGGGTAATAATCACATGCATCTCATAGAATTGTAAAGAATAAAAGTCATAATTCATAAAAATTTCTTAGAATGGTGCCTAGCACAGAATAAGAATTCAAGAAATGTTAACTCTTTTTATTCTTTAATTATTCATTAGGGAGCTCATTTGTCTCTATTATGCTCAGACCTTGACCCTGTTGACCTGAAACAAATAGACTGCCAGATATTTTTGCAGCAAAGATGGGCTTATTCAGGATCAGCAGAGAATTACAATTCAGGGCAAGGCACATGCAAGTCCCCACACAGCAAGGGAAGGAGAACATTTTTATAGAGGGGGAAAAGAAGTTGGGAGAGTTACAGTAAGCATAGAGCCCATGGCTTTTCATTGGCCGAGTTGTTGCCAGAAAAGAAGAGTCTTTCCTCTCTCTGTTGGGCTCTGCTATCCTCACAGGGTGTGGGAGCTCTCCCAACTCTATTTTACAGGTTTCTGTTTATTAAGTTTTTACAGCCCCTTTCACTTACTAGCTGTGTGACCTTGGGCAATTTGCTTTAACTTATAATGAGCATCTTAAATTTTTTTAAGGAATCTTTCTCAACACATCAGATTAACAATTTGAAATAGGAGAAAGAAAGCAAATAATAGGAAAAAAGGAAAATCAGTAGTTGAAATTCATTCAACTCCAAAAACAGCCTTTCATCTCAGATTTGAAAGAATCCTGCTTGTGCATTAATAAAGGTTTCCCTCCTGTCTGATCCAAGCTCATGATATAAATTACTTTCAGGTACTGCTTCTACAATGCTCACAATCAGAAAGAGGGGTTATACACGATGCATAGGCAGGGATATCCTGCCTGAAAGCAAATGTATCCTTTTGAAGAAGAATGAAGGGAACAGCCATGGCCAAGGCCAGCCACCAGAATTTTCTACCTGTGAGCATGAGTCACAGAGTGCTTAAACAGACAAGCAAGAACCTACCTGAACTTTTCAAATCCTGGTAATAAAGAAACATACTTTTGGTCAAAACTAATTTTTTCCATAGCCATCCACAAGTCTGAATTCACATACTCCTGCAAAACTCCAAATGCAAATGAACATTTCTAGAGCACGTCGACAGTTTCATGGCCAGCATGCTTGATTGGTCTGCTGTCCCGGGCTCTGAGTGAGTCATGGAGCCCAGGGGATCCATCTGCACTGGGGCTTTGTAGGTAGAGCAGATGGCGGTCCTGTTTCTACATGGCGGTTTGGGGATAACCGCTCCCTTCTTAATGGGGAATAAAAATAGATTTAGTTAAGTTCAGCAAAGGCTGCAATTAAACAATTTGAAGATCTTTAAACTGTCCAATAACTGATCCTACTTTTCCAGTTTGTTCCCTCAAACTAAATTTGAGCTGTCAGACTGACACAGCTTTATGTACATTGGATTATTCAAGAGAGGAAGTAAAATCATTCCAAAGCATAGAGCTTAGACTTCACAGTCCTGAAGGCAAGCTAATGAGGAACTAGAGACTGCCTTTAACTTCTCAATAACTTTTGTCTTCAAAACAGTAATGCTAATTTAGAAATACCTCGTTCTGCTCTTTCTTTACATTATTATTTTTAAAATTTATTTATTTTTGGCTGCATCGGGTCTTTGTTGCTGCGCGCGGGCTTTCTCTAGTTGCAGCGAGCGGGGGCTACTCTTCGTTGCGGTGTGCCGGCTTCTCATTGCGATGCCTTCTCTTGTTGAGGAGCACGGGCTCTAGGCACACAGGCTTCAGTAGTTGTGGTGCGCGGGCTCAGTAGTTGTGGCTCGCGGGCTCCAGAGCTCAGGCTCAGTAGTTGTGGCACACGGGCTTAGTTGCTCCGGAGCATGTGGGATCTTCCTGGACCAGGGCTCGAACCCGTGTACCCTGCACTGGCAGATGGATTCTTAACCACTGCACCACCAGGGAAGCCCCTTTACATTATTGAGAATCCATTATTTTTAGAAGATTTAAGACATTAATTATAAAGGTGTTACATTTTTATTTATAAAAAAACTGTAAGTACTTG
The DNA here is from genome assembly GCF_963924675.1 of Phocoena phocoena. NCBI lineage: Eukaryota > Metazoa > Chordata > Mammalia > Artiodactyla > Phocoenidae > Phocoena > Phocoena phocoena. Next base: position 52,975,983 of record NC_089235.1, on the reverse strand, counting down.
GCTGTTCAGATTTAACTTAATTGCTTAAGGATATTTTATGAGGTAAAAATAGAAGTTTAAAGTTCATACTTATTTGTTTACCAATACCAAATTCCTCTTCTGGTTACTCCCAGGGATCTTATTCTCACAGCTAAAGTTACTTAAACTCTAACTGAAGCCACAGCCCTGCCTTAGGCCCTATGATGCAGAGCTATTTTTAGTTTCCCCACTTTGCTGGTGAGAAAACTGAGGCAAGGAGATGGGAAGAAACTCACCCAGGATTGTCCAGCTCATGTGGAGCAGAGCTGGGATTTGAACTTGGATGCCCTGTTCCCGGAGCCTGTGCTCTTAACCGCATGCTCTGGGTCTCCCCAATGCCTACCACAGAGAACAGACTCATTCTTTGGGTCCTCCTTTACCCAAGCAGGATGGAAAAAGAAGAAGCACACACAAGAGTGGCAAAACCTCCCACGAAAACAAGGAACAAGAAAATGCCACAGACTCTGTTGAATTCTAAAACATGAGCCCCCAAAATGTTTGGAACTGTAGCAGCCACCATAACTGCCTTCTTCCCCACGACACTTTGAAGGAGGTGTGGCATTCCCTGGGTTTCATAAATGCCACTCCATTGTGAGACATTAGTCTCACTACACTGTAGTTACATGTCATATATAGGAATCAGAAGGGCTACATGATGAGCAAATTTTGACAAATCAACTCTCTCTTTTCTTAAAATGCTTGAGGGGGAAGGCAGTAAAAGCAAAGACAGAACATTATATTGGTTTCGTTAAGGTTTTGCTTTGTCTGGTGTAACATTCTTAATTATGAAGACAAAAAGTGTTTTGATGAAGTGTTTTTGATCAGGTGGATGAATACCTATCTTTAGTAGGTGGGTAATTCAGGTTTACATGCAGTGATATTAAATAGACACTAATGCTGTGGCCAAAGTCAAGTCTGCATAGCTTCCTCCACTTCTGCTGGCCCTCAGAATTCTTACTAAATTTTTCTTCTCAGGGCCCCTTCTTTCTCTCAACTGGAAAAATGCCCACTGGCATTTAATGAACCCCTGTACTCTCCACAACCTGGTTCACATCATGATACAACTGCTTTAAAGCCCACCATTGTATTTGATGATATTCACATCCCTAGGGAAGAAAGCACTGTCTCAGCTAGTATGGTTTGTGTCAGGAGTATTTCTTCTTAGGAATTGTGGCAGATATTGTTGTTTGCTTCCCAACATTCATTTTTCCTTGAGCAACGTACTCAGCTCTGGGCTATAATTCTCAGCTTCTCTTGAAGCTCTGAGATACAAGTGGAAATTGCTTTTCAGAAGTTCTAGGAAAGCTTCAAGAAAGCTATAAGGGATCTGGGAAGTAAGCTCTTTGAATTTTATTTTTTCCTGGAAAGTAAGTGTGATGGTTGGAGATCTAGCAGGCTTCATGGATCATAAAATAACTTTTTTTTTTTTTTTTTTTTTGCGGTACGCGGGCCTCTCACTGTTGTGGCCTCTCCTGCCGCGGAGCACAGGCTCTGGACGCGCAGGCTCAGCGGCCATGGCTCACGGGCCCAGCCGCTCCGCGGCATGTGGGATCCTCCCGGACCGGGGCACGAACCCGTGTCCCCTGCATCGGCAGGCGGACTCTCAACCACTGCGCCACCAGGGAAGCCCATAAAATAACTTTGAAGATGCTAAGACTTACTGAAAGAAAAAGCCTGGGTTTCTGATGATCATGGACAGACCAGCTCTAGACTTCCTACTTTTTTTTGTGAGAAAGAAATAAATTTTTACTTTACTTAAGGCATGACTTTATTTATTTGTTTGTTTGGGTTCAAATTTGCAGACGAATACATTTCTAACCAAGAGAGAAGTTAAATGAATATCCAATTACATTTTAAGTGGCACGGAACAGCAAGAAGTTAATGGGAATTCAGTAATACCATCAGTACCTTTATAAAAGAAGGAAACATTGTTCCTCAAGTTTCTAGTCTAAATTAGGGTGGGATTGTTAACAACTGACAAAATAGGAATGCAACAAGTTGTCATGACCAATTCATTGGAAGATATGAGAGGCAGTCTCGTAATGTGTCAACTTGGCCAGGATGAGCTATATTTCTCAGATTCCCTTTTCTGTACATTTCCAGACAGGGTCGGCCACGAGAAAGAACCTTGTAGGATATGTGAGGGCAGAAGTGAAGCCACAGCCATTTCGTAACTTATACAACATGTCACATACCTGCTAGTTCACCTCATCAACCGTGAAGCAGTGGCCAGGCCTGCAACTACTCCGCCTTCCTTTGGATCCTCTTTCAGTGTCTCTGAATCCTGGACCAGGTATGTGTGTTTAATTCCATGATGAAAGGCCTAGATTTCTGCAGATACCCACACCATCAAGGTCAGAAGTAACAGGAAATGACACAGGTTTCAGTTCTTCTTCGTGGATTCCAGGATGTGTTTATGGATTCCAGCTCTTTCTGGCTGTCTCCCACTTTATCTCCGTCTTCCCTTCCTGACTGGCTAATGAGAGAACCTCAAGCTGTAACATCAGACACAAAGACAATAACCTTACAAAGATCACTTAACCAGCTCCTACAATTGTAGAAGGTCAAATCCCTGTAACAAATCCCTTCATATTATGGGTTCCTCCAGTGGTTCTGTTTAACTGATTGAAGCTTGACTGATGCAATGATATCAATATCATTAGCATCAGCACATTTCCAAAACAGTTTGAAATTTAAGAGGAATAAATAAATGAAACGTGGACCAATTAGGGATGAAATGCCAAAAATAAAATATAACTAGGCAGAAGCAGAAAAGGAGTCTTGTATGTCATTCTTGATCTCATTAATTAATTCAACAAATATTTATTGGGTGACACATAAATGCCAGACACTTTGCTATGTTCTAAATGAAAATAATAGGCAACAGATTTGGTCCTTGCCAGCCTGGTACCTGTTCTAGGAACTAGTGATACAGCAATGAACCTAACAAATACCCTTGTCCTCATGGAGTTTACATTCGAGTTGGCTGATGCAACCAATAAACGTGTAAATAAATTAATTAAATATGCATATGTCAGATCATAATAAGTGAGACAGAAAAACCAAGTAGAGGTAATAGGCCCTTCATTGCATGGTGGGAAGTGGCAAGGATTTAGAGATAATGTGGGTAAAGTATCTGACCCACAGTAGACCTTTCATAAACTACAGTTATTGTTGTTGGCCTTATTAGAATTGTGGCATGAAGATAAAATATATATATATATATATATATATATATATATATATGGAATCTAAAAAATACAACAAACTAGCGAATATTACAAAAAGGAAGCAGACCCACAGATATAAACAACAAACTAGTGGTCACCGGCAGGGAGAGGGAAGGAAGGTGGGGCAAGATAGGGCTACGGGAGTAAGAGGTACAAACTATTAGGTAGAAAATAAGCTACAAGGATGTATTGTACAACACAGGAATATAGCCAATATTTTATAATAACTATAAATGGAGTATAACATTTAAAAATTGCTAATCACTATATTATACACCTATAACTTATATAATATCGTACAGTAACTATATTTCAATTAAAAAAATAAAAAAAGAAGGGGGAAGATGTGATAAAAATCCATGGAATAGGAATCATTAGAACTCAGTAACTGATTACTCTTGATATCTAAGGGCAGACAGAGTAATGGGATTTGAATCCTGGCCTCCAGAATATGAGGAGTTTAAACAAAATAAAGAAATAGTCCTCCTATCGGTAAGATAGTGAAAGAAAAAACTTCATGAATTAGGAGAACTAAACATGATAAAGCAGTCTGGAATGTGGCAAGGAAGAGTGCATATGGGCATAGGGAGGAATGTGCGACCCTCCATAACATAAACCCAGGGTTCGTTGCCGAACCCGGATCTCTGAAGAGCCCTAACGAGAAATTTAAACAAGATGAAAACTGACTGGTTGAGTCACTTTTGTTCGGAGGGACCCAATTCCAAGCCTGTGTAACTTCATGGTCTTCTGATTCTTGGACGATGCTTCTGCTGGTACCTGGACTGGACCATGAAGGGAATCAGGAAGGCAGCCTGGCTGCTGGTGGGGCTCGGCTGAATGATGGACTGCTGGGGCTAATGGAACAACTGTGTGAGACTGGACATGGGCACCAAGCGTTGCACCTGCCTTGCAAGCTTCCCTGCAGCCACTGCACACTCCTTAGAAATCATCCCCATTTGCCCTTAATAAATAAATACACAAGGTAGAAGAAAGTGAGAAGATCTAAGTACCATCTTTAAGACACTTATTTTTCCAATGAAGAAAACTGAGTAGTAGGCGCCATGTTGTTAAGAGAATTAAAGAAAATGTTTAGCAATTAATAAAACCAAATGAGATATGATGGGCTTCATTTCAGCAGGAGATATTATAATAATAATTACACTTTCAATAATTGTACAGAGCAGAAAGTCACTGATCATCCCCCTTGTGTGCTGAAAGTTGACTCTCACTGAAGGATTAGTGAGGGACTGAGGAGAGGGTGGGAAAGCAGTGACAGAAGAGACTGGGTAGAGGTGGGGGCTTCTGTCCCAAACTGTCACCATGACCACAGATGTTGACAAAGGATATTGTCCGCTTAACTGTCTGAGTGAGATATCCTCAATTACACTCACATTTTTACTGAATTACGTGGAAACCAAATTCTTCAGCTTTCTAATGGAGGAAATATTGATGTTCTGGCAACATTTCCTTGCAGAAGACAAGCTATGAAAAGGTTAGGATGAAAACAAAGAATCTTTTGGTTTGGAGCACTGAGGAATCAAATTAGTAACTCAAATATTCAAAACAGAAGGCCCTGAGACATAGACAGAAGCTACTTTCACTGACCCTGGTATGTACTTGAAATGTCAAAAGTCCTGATGTTCAAATTGGGGGGAGAAATTATTGAAGACTAAACACATTTAAAACCGGGAAATGATTTGGAATTAAGGTTTTCAACAGGAGAGTCTACTAAGCTTAGATTAGGCCCCTTTCCTGAGTTAAAGGGAGAGCCTAAGCATAGTATTCTCTAGGACAGCCTTGCTTGACACCATGATCCTGGATTGCCTCCCCTAAAGCATTTATAATACTCACATAATGCTCCTTGAGGGCAGTAACCACCTTTATTCAATAGCTTGTTCTTAGTGCCTAGTTCTGTGATTGGCTGAAAGTCATAAGAATGGTAAAATACTTTTGAGAATACCTGCTTTGTGCCAGGTATTGTTCTACACTCTTCTCCTGTATCCAACCATGTGGTCCTCATAACAATCCTAGGTAGGAGGTGTTATTATTACTCCCATTTTACAGATGCAGGGTATAGGCAGAGTGAGGCTACACAACTGGCTCAAAGTCATACAACTCATAAAGGGACGGTCAGAAATCTGTTTTCAGAAGCTTGTTGCATACCAGCATATCATCCAGTTTATGGAAATATGGTCATCCTAGAAAAATATCTTTATAAGTATCTGTGAAATGCTCACTGGTGAGAGCAGAACTTAAAATGATCTCTCCTAACTTATCCTTTTTGAACTGAGAAGATATTTGTACTATAAATGTTAGAAGGAGGGTTTTGGGACTCTCATGACAGAGTATTAGAATACCAGAAGAGATGTGAATTCTTACAATTGACTAAACATAAAATAGAGTTGCTTACAGATATGGCTGGATATGAAATATCTGTATGAAAGAACAAAAACTTCATGTATAATACTTCCTTTTAACTTCTGAATTTTAGTAACCATCGTGAATTCATAGGAGCACCATTTAGTACTAAATTTTAAGATCAGAAAAGATAACATATGTAAAACTTTCTTCATCAAGATTCTGTCTTCATGACCATTACTACATTTGACCTTCACAACAGCCCTAGTGTAATGAAGACCAATGTTCCAATTCCATTTTATAAATGACAACCTTGAATGTTTGACTGACTTGCTGAAATCACAGAGAGTGCAAGGCAAAACAGGATGTTATCTGAAACCTGCAACTCTGAGTCTAAAATCCAATGCCATTTTTACCGCACTTCATTTTCTAATGGTTTGGAATATTTTAAAGACAACTGCAATACATTTGTTCAATATGAATGATGTAGAAATACCAACTGTCCCAGTTTGTCTGGGATCAAGGAGTTCTCTGGACACAGGACTTTCAGTGCTTAAATCTAGAAAGTCTCCAAAAAACTGGGACTACTGGGTTACCTTCTGTAAATCTAATTGTTTATATAATTCAAAAGAAACCAAAAAAAAAAAGAAACCAAAACAACAGTTGTTGATTTTAATGGCCATGTGTATTTATAGGGGAAAAAAAGCCATGGAAAGATTAGCATGCCATTCAGTGGGTTGTGACTAAAAGTGAATTAATAAATAAATGAGAATATTATTCACATTAAAAGCTGGAGGGAATAAATGTGGCAAATTGTGAATGCTCGTCTTTCGACTCATTAGAAACACATAATCATAAATTGTAGAAGCACGGAAAAACTTTGAGTAGAGGGAGGTTAGTGACCAGTGAGGTTTGAAATATTGTTCAGAGACAGATGGGATATTTTCTCCTGAGTATTTAGTGAGAGTCTGATGAAGTCTGGAACAAAAACACGGTTTTTCACAATTAAATTGAAAGTATAAATGGAATTTTTATAATTATATTGGTGTGAAGTTGGAGAATTAAACTTACAACTTCTTCAAAATATTAACAATAGCTAACACTGATTGAAAATGTACTCTTGTTCCAGGCATTGCTATAAATGTTTTACGTTTAATCCTCAGCACAACTCTGTGAAGGAGATACTGTTCTTATCCCCATGTTATATATGGGGGACTGAGATACTGTTCTTATCCCCACGTTATATATGGGGGATTGAGGCATATGCAACATAACCAAGACCATGGCAAAACAGGAAGACAAAAACCAAGCCAAAAGGTTCCAGAGTCCATGTGTTTAACCTCTATGCTGCATCTAGTAAGGGTGTGGCAGAAAGTGGGGTACTTCTGTTTATTTATAGCTCTCCCTTTGAAATCATTTCCAAATATGTAGGAAGTAAAGTAGTTGGGAAGAGCCACAAGGAGGAGGTGTTATTGGAGGGTTAGAGATGGAGTTTGGGAAGTAATATACTGGGGCCAAGAGACTGGTGCCTTATTAATGGGAATCTTAGAGGCATTATTCTCCCCTTCTTGTGTTCTCATTAAGCAGAATCTTCCCTTGGGTGGCATTCTCTGAGCTTCCCTAACTCTTGTGTTTTTAGAATACCTAAATAAGATTAGAAGAAAAGGAAACGTCAAATCCACGTGGCAGTTCTACCCCCCACCCCAGTTTTCCTGAGGAAATCTGTAGTTCATTCTGTACTTTATTCTTTTTTAAATGGAATTTTGTTGAGGTAGATTTTCAATAATTCGAATAAGGGAGGGGATTAATGGTTAATTTATTATAGCAGTAGCTACATTCCTGTAGAAATGTATGATATTCAAGATGATGTTTGATATTCGAGATGAAGGGGAGAAAATGTTCTCTGCCTTTGTGATTATATTGAGACATAGGTGTAAATTTTTTTCTATAGAGTGATATTTAAATGCAAACCTTTATAAACAGAAAAAAATATATTAATTCTGGGTATCTTCTCTTTAGAATACTTTACATAAACTTTTCTACAGAAATGGGTTATTTCAGACTATTTCCCCGTGACAATAAAGTATCGCCTTTATGCTGAAGGAAAGAAAACTACTGATGTACGAGTACTAGGAGTAAAGTGACTACATATTCCCAGCCACTAACTTCATGTTTTAAAAAACTTATATAGGACTGGCACTTTGTGGATATGTAAGATAAAGCAGAGGCTTTGGAGTTCGATAGACTTGAATTCAAATTCTGGTTGCTCCTGGCTGTCATTGGTCAAGTTTTTCACCCTAATTTCCTTTACCAGCAAAATGAAGATGATAAAACCAACGTATCTAACTCAAAGAGGTTTGAGAGTTAAACTAAATCATGGAACTAAAAAATCTAATAGATACTAGGCATATATTCCATAGACCTCTTGTGAAGTTCCATAAACTAAATCATGGAACTAAAAAATCTAATAGATACTAGGCATATATTCCATAGACCTCTTGTGAAGTTCCCTAAAAATCCTAGACTTTTTTTTCTTTTGCGGTTCGCGGGCCTCTCACTGTTGTGGCCTCTCCCGTTGCGAAGCACAGGCTCCGGACGCGCAGGCTCAGCGGCCATGGCTCACGGGCCCAGCCGCTCCGCGGCATGTGGGATCCTCCTGGACCGGGGCACGAATCCGTGTCGCCTGCATCGGCAGGTGGACTCTCAACCACTGTGCCACCAGGAAAGCCCCCTAGACTTTCTTATGGCAAAAAATAGAGCAAAACTGATTAGTATTATTAGTTCGGACAAGTTTGTCAGTTTCCCCTAACTCTGCACTTAGAATGTGCTGTTCCATCCTTGGACATATGCTAATTTGCTAAAAGAAAATGTGCTTATAGGTTTCAAATAGACTTTGATTCTATCTAATGCTACTTGTGTGATTACAAGTTCATCCAGAAACACTGATTTTTAATTGCTTCTTAAGAGCTAGTCAGGAAATATTCTCACATGTGTGTCACACAAACCCAGATCTGGCAAAGTATTAACTTTGTATTAATTACATTAGTATTAATTACGTTAGTCCTGGTAATTAAGGATTTAGGCCGAGAAATTTAAAATTTTTTTACAGTTAAAATATGTGCTCATAGATTAAAATGAATAAATGTTGGCCTTGACAATTTATCTTCTTGCAAGTTTTTCACAAGTACACCCGAATAAGGCAACAGGGATATAAGGGCAATGGGGAAGGATTAACCCTTTTTTTCTAGTGTACTTTAAAATTAGTATTATTACCCTTAAGTATTCAGATGGAAATGCATGACCTCATATACACTTGTTTTCCCATTTATGTAAACTACCTGGAAAAACTCCCAAAGTACAATTGTTACTTATACATTATATATAATTCCGATTTCCTTCTTTTAAGGGAGATGGTAAATTCTGAGGTCAGTTACAAGAAAGTGAATAATGGGTGTCCTTTAGATCTATCTCTTCAGTGTTCCTGGTTTTTCGCTTTTATTCCTGTCCTTTTATATCTTCATTAAAGGCATTTATTATAATTGGACAAATCTAATTGAAATGAAGCTCTCAGAAGCTTTTGCTGCAAGCACAAGAAAAAAAATGTTAATTTTCAGACTGATTAACAATATTTTGAATTACAGAATGATTTTATGAGCTTCCCAACCATGACAACTCAGATAAAGTTACTAAGTTGGGGAAAACTTAGAATACATAATATGTTTCAAATAATTATATTTGCTTATATTCAAAATGGTAGATCTGTTTGTTGTGATACCCCCAAAAGCTGAAATGACATATGGAAGGTGGTTTAATGTTTCATTAACTAGATATTATGACATGCTAGAGAATGCTAACCCAGTCTATGGAAAGGGAAACAATTTATTCAACAAGTTCATGATGTCAAAGGATCGAATTGACCAGTGTTTTGACTCAGAATGTCATCTCTAGCTTTCATTCCTTAATCCCCTTATTCTCAAGTCTTGCTAGACTAGACTATTATCAGTTCCTGGAACTCATCATACTTTCTTGTCCTTTTTTTTCTTTTGCCTATACTTTTGCATATGCTATTCTCTATGCTTAGAATAGTCTTTCCCATCCCTGAAATGTCCACATTCCCAGGCTAATACTTTTGTGCATCTATCATTCAATCATTCATTCACTTATTTGATGTTCACGAACAATCCAGCACCAGTGTGTATGCTGGCTGTGGGAGGGAGGCGGTTATAGCCCTGAACAAGACTCTCATGGCTCCTCCCTTCAGGGGATTTATAGCTCTGGCAGAAGGAGATTTCTCCATCCCATTCCCTTCCCGTGTTTCTTCTCAGCTTTGCCCCTAATGGGGAGGGTCTGTTAGCCTAATAATTTTCACATTAAAAAGAAACCTGCATCTGTTAGCCTTATAGATTAATTTACCTAATAGATTAATTTGCCTAAGAGCTCTATAATGAGCCAATAATTCTAAGAGTCCACCATCACCTTCCTGAAAAGGAGCCATTCCTGCCTTGACCATCAGTGCACTAAAACTTTTGTGGAGCAGAAACCCTGGGTTGATGTTGAGGAGTAAAAAGCCAAAGTCGGAGAGAGAATAGAGCCAAATCCCAGATATTCATCTGCTCTCTGAGTTAGAAGTCTCTCCTAAGCGTTACCATTTTACTCTGCTCTCACTATAATGTACTGCCATTTTCTGTCCCTTTGCCCATTTTCCCCACTAAACTTTAAGACCCCTACTAATCTCTGTGTCCTCAGAACGTAGCCCAGAGCTTAGCACATACCAGACACTCAATAAATATTTGTTTAATTAATGAATGAACCAGAGCAGCCACCAGGTATGGCTGTGAAGGTGACCTGCTGCACAACTGCGGGGGAACCATTCACGTAGACCATAGTGTGAACGGTGCTGACTGGAGTCCTCCATTGTACAACCATATGCCCTGACTCTGGAATGGACTAATACTGTTACTCTCTGCTAGATAGTAACCCATGCTAGTGTGTCTAACTTCAGATACTAAAAGTATTTCATTGTCATTTTTAGTGCTTGGTCATTCATTTAAGTGTGAGGGAAAATAGGAGGGAAAACTTGTCTGTCCATACCACCCTGTAGTCCATAATCTACTTATTTATTGCTGACTTATTGAAAATAAAATGGAATCGAGACTCAGACTTGGGTTTGAGTTAAGACCCCACCACTTAATGGGTAAATGACCACAAGAACATTAATTCTTCAGTCTGAGACTTGGTTTCTTCATTTGTGACAAGAGGACAAAAATATCTAGCTCCCATATTCGTGGTCTAGAGGTCTATCCAACTTATTGTTCTCATCCAACGATCAGCTTTTGGTTTTACTGACATTCTGTATTAACTTTTCTGTTTTCTATTTCATTGATTTCTATTCTTATCTTTATAATTTTCCTTCTTGTGCTTTATTTGAGTTTAATTTGCTCTTTTTTTTCTATTTCTCAATGTGGAATAGATCACAGATCATTGACTTTAGACCATTCCTACTTGATAAAATTTAACATTCGACGCTCTAAATTTCCCTCTAAGCACTGCTTTAATAGCACCCCACAAAATTTTTTCCTTAATTTTTTTTTTTTTTTTTTTTACTATGGGTTTGTAAGCAATGAATTCTCTTCAGTTTGGCTTGTCTGAAAAAGGGTCTTTATTTCCAGTTAATTTCTGAAATAAATTTCTTCTGGGTAAAGAATTCTAGGTTGCAAGTTCATTCTACCTAGAATAAACTAGAGAGAATTCTAGGTTGAAAGAATTTTGTATTTTAAGGATGTCACTAAATTTTCTTCTGTCTTGGACAGTTTCTGATGAGAAGTTTGTTGTAATTCTTATCTTCCTTCTTCTGTATATAATAATCTTTCCTCTGGCTGTTTTTAAGATTTTCTACCTATTACCATGTTTTCTTTATACATACACTCCTTGGGATTTATTGAGTTTCTTGGAAATATAGGTTTATCATTCGTAACACATCTATAAAATTTTTGGTTATTATTTCTTAGACAAATGTTTTTGTCTCATCTTCTTTCTCTTCTTTTTCTGGGACTTCAATTACAATGTGTTAGACTACTTGATGTTGTCCTATGCATCTGTTTGTTTTTCATTCCTGTTTTTCTTTCTCTGCCTCATTTTGGAAGGTTGTGTTATTATATTTTCTAGTTCACTGATTTTTTTCTTCTGCACTGTTTAATCTGATCTTAATCCCACAAAAAAATATATATTTATTGATTTAATATTTAAAAATACTTTTCTAAAGTTTGCTGGGGTATTATTTTGGCTAGATTAAAAACAATTGAATAAACCTTGTCCACAAATAACTATTTTAAAATGGGTGTCTAGGTACTGAAGAAGTTATAGGAGAGTAAAAAGAATATTGAGCTTCAAAGCAGAAAATCTGAATTTTATTCCAAATTTCCTTACTTATTAGCTAAGTGATCTTGAGCAAGTTGCTAGTGACTTCAAGAGCAAGTTACTAATGTTTTCAGTGTGAAAACTATGGTTCAAGCACCTGCCATCTGTTTTGGGGACGCAGTCTTATTGGAACACAGCCACGCCCATTAGTTTAAGTATTGTCTATGGCTGCTTTCACATTATGGCAGCAGATCTGAGTAGCTGTGACACAGACTTAATGGCCCACAATCTCTAAAGTAACTAATCTCTGTCCCATTTTAGAAAAAGTTTACTGACCTTAGCATTAGAGCCTCAACTTTTTATCTGTAAAATACAGATAAATAAGCACGTGATCTGTTTAAGGCGAACAACTAGTCCAATCCAGACAGTTGTCACCATGTAGGATTGCAGCCCCATATTGCCAGACTGGAGGTTTTGGAGAAGCCAGAAGTCTCCATTTTTTAATATAAACATCCCTATCTTAGGTCCTAGTGGCAATAAATTCAGTTTAATGATTCTTTGGGGGCCAAAAAACCTGGCTGTTTCCAGCATGGGACCACCAATGTGTCTCTGCTGGTGATATCTGGTGATATTTCAACCAGGATTTTTTGCTGCAAACTATAAAAAACAACTTTAGATATCTGATACAAAAAAAGGTAAGGAAAAAATTAAATATATTGGAAGGCTATAAGAGTAGGGATAGACAAAGAATTGGAGGAATAACTAAATAACCAGATTTGAGGCAGGACAGAGCCTGGGTAGTGCTAGGGAATCTTGGAGGCAAAAACTAATGGATACTGGAGTAGCTGGACTCCATCAGGCTTCTATCTGTGCCAAGTAACCATGACTTAAATTACAGGTAGGGTTGCCAGACTTAGCAAATAAAAACACTGGACACAAAGTTAAATTTGAATTTCAGATAAACAACCAATAATTTTTAGTATGTCCCATGCAATATTTTATTTTAACAATCCTAATACCAGTAACCAGAGTCTGACTTGCTTAATTTGGGTCACACATCTATCCTTAGCTCCCTAAGTGAAACATCAAGGAACACTGCAAGTCATGGAAGAGGGATAGATTTCTAAAAGAAAATCTGGGTCTTCAACCACAGGAAAGGGCAAGGAATGTTAGGATGTCAAAATGGACCATTCCCTTCCTTCTCATTCTCTCTCCCTCTTTCATCATGACAACTCATAAAATAATATTTTATAATAAAATAATAATAATTTATAAAATTAGTAAATACTTATTGAACAATCTGCCCTAGCCACTAGGACAAGCACAATTCTAAGTACTAGGAAAACAGCATGAACAAAACAGACACAGATTTATATATTTTCCAAGTCAATTCTGTCTCCATTCTGTTTCACAGAAAAGAAAATCACACATTCTTTGACCCCCCTTAAGAGAGGAGTATAGTAACTTTCAATAAGCTGCAGAAACTTGCCTTTGTCCCACTGTCAAAGCAGGTCCTGGGCCTATTTCTGCTGCCTTCCAGATTTCTAGAGACAAAGGTCAGATCTCAGTCCACTGTGTCCCTAATAACAATGGCTCTCTGAGTGTTCTTGTTGAACCCCTCTCCCCAACCGTCTCTCAATCCCGAGACTTGTTTTGAGGGGGCTGGAGCCACCCATCAATCTTATTGAAGGAAGAGGGGCTGGGGCTCAAAAGATGGATTTTGCCAAAGAAACTTCCTCACAAAATCCTCTTTCTCACCTGCACTCTCTTTCATCACCCTTTTGTAAATAAGATATTTTTAGTGTTGTAAAACCAGCTTCTGGCCGGCTGTTTCCTGCAAATCTCTGCATATGGTCAGTCTCTAGAGCTATCTCAGTATTTTATGCAACATTTTTGGCCTGCACTCTAAACCAGAATGCCTGGGCTTAAATTGGAATCTGAAACCCATGACAATAGCTGTGAGACATTGAACAAGTTACTTGGCCTTTTTGTGCCTCAGTTTCCTCACCTAAAGAATGGGCTTTATAGAAGTTCCTGCCTCATGTCTTTATCATAAGTTTTATAATATGAAAAGTTCTTAGAACAGAGCCTGGCCCACTGTAAGCCATCGTTATTTTATAGCCTTTCTCTGGGTCTCATTTGAAACTTCCAAATTAGCATCTTGTTGCTTTATTCTATTCCCTCTTAACCTTTTTATTCTCCTGTCCTTAGACTGATTGGGATTCAAATCCATCCAAGTCATTCATCCATACCTAGGCTTCTGCTGCTGATGACATTCTCACACACAAAAGATTTTTCTCTTTTCTGCTCACTATGTACAGTTTACATAATTATGAAAAATGAGGCTTTTCATCAAATTTTTCCTAAGCTCTCTGAAAAATCAACTTCTAAACTATTACCAAGCAAGAAAGAGAGTACGGTAATCGTTTTTCTTTTTCAGTGGCAGCTAGAAATTAGAGCTTTCTGGGGGAGGAATTTAGTAGTAACTGTCAATGCTGGTTTCTTTATTTTGTCTTTTAAGCAGGTAACTTTTCAGTGACAGTGAGTGACACTTTTGAAGTTAAGGTAATTATTTCCTACTATGTTGATGATGGCTGTGAATAATACTCCATTCTCAATTTGTGGCGTATTCAAGGAAACACATCTTTTTTAAATTGCTTTTCTCTGATTTTTCAAGGGTTATAATAGTTGAACTCTGAGTTCACAATAAGATCGTTGGAATCATAATTCAAATAATGTGAAATCATACCACTGATTTCTTGATGCAAGACCTCTTAAATGACAACATAACAAAATTCAACATTTTACCTACTTAGTAGATTTTGGTTGCCAGAAGAGTACTTAGCATCTTTCCTTACTGAAGGTCTTGGAATCTTTGAATATTCTCCAGTGGAGATCAAGGCAGCTTGTAATTCACAGACTTTAGGTAGGTTTTGTGAGCAGAAAAATTCCCAGCTATAAAAAAAGCAGGAAAACAAACCCTCTAAGGAATTAGAACCTCATCTATCTCAGCAAAAAGAGATTAAAGCTCTTTTTTTTTTTTTTGCGGTACACAGGCCTCTCACTGTTGTGGCCTCTCCCATTGTGGAGCAACAGGCTCCGGACGTGCAGGCTCAGCGGCCATGGCTCACGGGCCCAGCCGCTCCGCGGCATGTGGGATCTTCCCGGACCGGGGCACGAACCCGTGTCCCCTGCATCGGCAGTCGGACTCTCAACCACTGCGCCACCATGGAAGCCCAAAGCTCTTTTTGTGAAACAGTTCTTCACATAGTAAAAAAGATTAGCCAAAAGATTTTTTTCTGGATTGTTTTTTATTAACTAAATAACTAGTTTTATGAATTCTTCTTTTCTTGCTTGTTTGAATTTAGTTGGTTGTTTGACTTAATCAAATCTATCGGCTGTTTTGCATTATGAGAACCAATAATTCCTGAATGTATTCCATTAGATGCTGATCTGATGGGATATTCATTCATTAAGTCTTTATTTATTGAGCACCTGCTATGTGTCAGGGATAGTTACGGGGGGTAAAGATGCAAACAAAACAGAAAAGATCTATGCTCACATCTAGTAGGGCAGAGGTGAAATAAGCAAACAAACAAATAATTCTACATTTTCATGTAGTGAATAGTACTATGAAAAAAAAATAAGATGAGGTAAGAGTCTGAAGGACAGAGAAGGAGCTTATTGTTTTAGCTGTGATGTTTTATATATTAATAGAAAGGTAAAAACTTTCTGAGAAAGTGATACCTGAGTAGCAATCAGAACAGGGTGAATGTGAAACGCATAGAAATATCTGGGGAAGAGCAGCGCAGGCAGAAGAATAGCAATGGGAAGGGTCCTAAGGCAAAAGAGTGGTTGACATATTCCAGAGACAAGGTGGTCGGTGTGGCCCAGGGAGGCATATGTGAGGCTGGTGTTGGTGGAGGCGAGAGACCAGATTGTGTAGGACTTTGTGGACCTCGGTCAGAACTCTGATTTCCATGCTGAGTTGATGTGAAGCCACTGGAGATATTTGAGTGTGTGTGTGTGTGTGTGTGTGTGTGTGTGTGTGTGTGTGACATAATTTGATTTATGCTTTAAAAAAGATCCCTTGATCATTAAATAAAAAACATATGGTAGGTTGGGAGTGAGGGGTAGGATATTAATAGTGTTTTTTTTTCCTTAAGACTTCTGTGGTCAAAAAAGTTTTGGAAACACTACATTAAACAAAGGTAAGAATTAATGGATTCTTAATTTGTGATTAATGGATTCTTAATTAATGGATTGTTAATTCTTAATTCTTTTGTTTTCGGGGAAAACACAAAGGGAGATTAGATGTACAAAGGAGCAGAGTGAACTAACCCGCATCCTTGGGCCCAGTGAGGCTTCCTGCCTTTGCTCAGGAGGTAGAGTCTGGAGCAAACAGAATGAGCACATTGCTGTGGTGGGAGGGCTTTGGAATCAGGCATGCAGCTGTGGAATCCTGACTTTGCCACTTCCTAGGCGTGGGGCTGCCAGTTGCCTTTTTTTTACATTTTGAGTCTCTATTTTCTCTTCTAATAAGGAGGTGGTGATAGCTCCTTGATGGGGCTGTCGTGTAGAGCATTCCGGATGATACATATGCAACTCATTTGTCTCTCTCCCTGGGTGGAATCTTGTTTTCACCAGTGTGCCAACTGTGAAGCAGAACTTCACTCTTTACATTCACTAAGAGAAACCACTCCAAATGTCAGTGAACAGTGTGTATTTTACTAAAGATTTGGGGGTACAGTTGAGGTGGGCATTCATGTGGTACAGGACGTAGCATGTCACTCCAAAACTCGCAGTTACTAGTTATCTTTGGCTGAGTGGGTAGAGACTGCTAACTGTAACATTATATCCATACATCCCTTCTTCCTTTTAGCAACAGAAGCCTCCAACTTTTAGTTGAGAACACAGCTGCCCAGCTAGAGACTGCATAATTTTGGCCTCACGTGCATCCAGGTGTGACTAAGTAACCAAGCCAAGCCCGTGGGGTATGAACAGCAATGATATGTGCAATACCTGGGTCATCTTCTCAGAGTTAAAGCTGCTTGTCTTGGACTCTCTTTCCTATTTCCTGTGACCTAAAGAATACTGACAACCCAAACCACCTTAGAAACTACAACTATTCATCCCTGAACTATTAAGTGGTAGCAAAATAAACCACCTCATTTAAGCCATTATATTTTGAGGTCTACTTGTTAGAGCAGCTTAGTCTATATTCTAATTATACATAGACCAGTTCTCAGTCTCAGATCTCTCTCTCTCTCCTCTTATCCTCCAGGGCCTAACTTGCCAGGCTACAGTCTCTCCCCTCCTGGATCTGATGCTCCCGTCTCACTCCCTTTCACTCCTTCTCATGCAGTTCAATTTAACTTTTTTCTATTCCCTTCAAACATCTGTCCCCCACGCATCATTTTTTTTTTCTTTCTTTCTTTTTTTCTGTATACAAGGGGCTCTCCAGTCACTGGGGTGTATCTTCTTCAGAAAGTAGAAGAGAATTATAAATCACAAATGATATTTTCCCATGTTACACATGAAAACCCTCAAATAGAACCTGGTAGGTAACAGGTGCTCCGTGATGAGTTGTTCCATTTCCCATTTAGGCCTTTGTCTTCTCCAGGAGTTGACGCTAGTCCTGGGACAAACTATGAAGATTTAAAGATCTACTGTGGTGCTATAACCCTGCTATAGATCAAAACTGAGCCCTGGGAAAGATCCAGATCAGTGATAACCTAAGCCAGGTTTAGACATCTTAGGAATGGTTTGGGTCAAAGAGAACCTTCTCAGCGAATCCTAAACCTGGCTGATAATCTAAAGGTTAAATAATGTACAGATTCCAGGGTCCCACCACTGGAAAATCTGATTCTGTAGGTTTGCTGAAGGGTCAGGAAATTAGTGTTGTTAGCAACCGTATCAGGTAATTTTTTTTTTTTTTGCGGTATGCAGACCTCAGACTCTTGTGGCCTCTCCCGTTGTGGAGCACAGGCTCCGGACGCGCAGGCTCAGCGGCCATGGCTCACAGACCCAGCCGCTCTGCGGCATGTGGGATCTCCCCGGACCGGGGCATGAACCCGTGTGCCCTGCATCGGCAGGTGGATTCTCAACCACTGCGCCACCAGAGAAGCCCCATATCAGGTAATTTTGATGCAGCCATTTAGCTGGTGCATGGACTAAAACTTTAGATATCATGAATCTAGGTCTTTGCAAAACTTTAGGTAGTTCAGGTAATGCTCATTTCCACTACCTTTTCTCCCCTAACTCTCAGCTTCCCTGAAAACACTAGAAAAGATTAAACTGATAATTCAGGCATAGGATAAGGAGCCTTAAATTCTTCCAACCACTTCAAACTATGGGCCAGATTCCACTCTCAAGTTCAGTCACATATGGCCAAGAACTACAATGGGTTTTGAGCACATCCACGTAAGTATCACAATTTGGCTTGGTACACATATAGAAATTGCCAATGAAAGACAAAGAGAGAAGAACAGGAAATGGGAACACATCTGTTTGGAGGCCCAGCTACCTGATATGTTAGTTTTGGCAAACCTTGCATACTCTGTCCTGCCACAGAAGCTGCTGACAAGGAAAATTGAAACACTGACCTCATATGGCTGGGATCAGTACCAGTAATGCCACTGTACATATTAGGTCTTCAAAACAGTTCCGGAGGTTGATCTGGGGCTCAACTTGGCAGCCCTCAGCCACACAGATCATTACCTACAATGGAAATTATTCACGTTTATTATCGAGATGATTTATTTTGAAAATGTTCATGGCCTAGAGCTCTAGAACTTGCATACAGAGAATACATTCAACATTTAAACTAAATACAGCAACTTCCAAACAGAAAAATGGGTAGTAAAATTTCAGAGTCCAAACATTATGCAGCAGATGCTAAAGGTCAGAAGAATGTATTAAAGGGAAAAGTGCCAGGAATCAGGGAATCAGAGGCAAGGAAAAGGCCTTTGGAGGCCCTCTTTCCCATCCTCTTCAAGGAGAGGGATGCCCTCCAAGTCGTCTCCCATTGCTGACCATCTCCCTCACAGTGAAGAAGATGGGAGAAGCTGGAGGCTGCAGAGACAATGTTTAGGGGCCTTCACCACAAGACCAGGTACATGGGATTTTATTCTCTTTGTATATTTTAGTTTTAAGGAACATCAAGAAACACCATTTATAATGTAGAAAGTCTGGGATTTAATTACATTTAACTTAAAGGAAGCACTTATACAACCTTCTGATACTACTTTTGGATGTAGTTGTATTGAACTGTCATGAGAACAAGAGTTATTATTTAAAAGGCTCATCCCCTAGATTAGCACAATGGATTATGCAATTTGCCAAGATGTCAGGCATGAGGAAGAAATTACTCGCTCTTGTTCTGACAGAAATATGTTCAAGCACTCTGGATTATCTTCTGGGCCTCAAGTGTTCAGAGAATCCCAACACTTGTCAAGAGATCCGTGCCAATTCAAATTATCTTGTTAGCCCGTTTTTGTGACATAGCAGGAGGTCTCAGTTTGGGCAGGAGGAGGGAAAACATAGTTGTGTTCTACATGTCTGATGAGCATTTCTTCTGGACAATTCTATAATGTAGACTTTCTTATCTTTATCCCATTCCTCTTGTTTTTCTTCTCTCCCTCACCCTGGATCATGCAACTCATTCCCTAGCAAGTTTCCAGTACTAAGGCTTATTGAACCCCTACTGTGTATCAGGTTTTGTACTTGGAATGTCACACATGTATATTTATTTAATATTTTAAACACCTCTAAGTAAATGATATTATTCCCATTTAATAGATGGAAGAAATTATTACTGAGAAAGGATATTAACTTGATCAAAATAATGAAAGTAGCCAATGTTAGAGCTGGAATTTGAATCTATGTCTTCTAATTCCAAGCCAGTGATATTTCCATTATGTTACTCTGCTCTTCCATCATTGAAAACAAACACTTGGAAGTTAAGCACTTGGACTTTTTTTTTTTTTTTTGCGGGACGCGGGCCTCTCACTGCTGTGGCCTCTCCCGTTATGGAGCACAGGCTCCGGACGCGCAGGCTCAGCGGCCATGGCTCACGGGCCCAGCCACTCCGCGGCACGTGGGATCCTCCCGGACCGGGGCACGAACCCGCGTCCCCCGCATCGGCAGGCGGACTCCCAACCACTGTGCCACCAGGGAAGTCCGCACTTGGACTTTTGAAGTAAATGAATTCCAGAGCATATCTGAATTCAACTTGATAGAAATGTCATTTGATGAAAGGATTGATATACACAGACCATAGAGTAGGGTACTAAATTCAAGTCTTTTTGTTTCACGTCAATTAAGAAGTTTCAGTGAAAAGAACTGTACGAAGTCTGAACCTGAGAGACCATACTCAACTCCCCAGGGGGCAATGACACAAAATAAAAAACTTGCCTTTACCAACTGGCACCCATGCTAACATGGTCTTAGAAATCCATGTTATGATGGAGCCTCTCAGGTAAAACAGTATTTCCCCCAGTTACAAATTTATTTTAATGGGGAAAGAAATACATTTGTAGTTGTAACATCTACTATTGAGCTCTTGCTCTGACTCTTAAAAGCTATGTAGTTTTGGCAAATCTCAGCATCTCTAAGCCACTGTTTAGAGTTCCCTGTAAAATGGGCATTTATAACACTAGCCAGGCCAGTCCTCCTATCCACATTCAATGCTAGATTATACACTCTTTGGATTAGGGATTGTGTTTCTGTGTGTCTAGAAGAGTACTTGGCACAATGGAGGGATCAATTCTTCATTGAATTTATGAAGTTAAAGTAAGTTAATGAATATGAAAGTAACTTGGAAACTATAAAGAGAGTTCAAAGTAATTATTTTTTTAAATAAACTACTTATTTTAGAATAGTTTTAGATTTACTAAAAAAACTGTGAAGATAGTACATAGAGTTCTCATATACCTCCACCCAGTTTCTTCTAGTATTAAATCTTACACAGGCGTGGTACATTTATTACAATTAATGAGCCAATACATTATTATTAACTAAAGTCCGCATTTTATTAATATTTTCTTAGTTGTTATGTAATGTCCTTTTCCTTGCTCCTTGTTCTAGGATCTCACCCCATGGTACTGCATAACATTTAGCCATTATGACTCTTTAGACTCCTTTTGACTGTGACAGTTCTCAGACTTTGCTTATTTTTGATGACCTTGACAGCTTTAGGAAGGACTGGGTGAGTATTTTGCAGAATGTCCCTCAACTGGGATTTGTTATAATTAGATTGCGGTTATGTGTTTCGGGGAGGAAGCCTGAAGAGGTGAAGTGTCACCTTCATCACCTCATAGCAAGGGTACATACTATCAACACGACTCATCCCTGTTGGTGTTAACCTCGACCACCTGGCTGATGTAGGGTTTGTCAGGTTTTGCCACTGTAAAGTTACTCTTTTTTATCCCCTTTCCATACTGTGATCTTCGGAAGGAAGTCACTACGAGCAGCCCATACTTAAGTAGTTGGGTGTTACGTACGTTCCATGTCCTTGAGGGTGGAGTATTGACATAATTTATTTGGAATTCTTCTTCATGGGAGATTTGTCTACTCACCCCCACTTATTTATTTATTCAATCATTTATTTATATCAACATAGACTATAGATCTTTATTTTATACTTTGGGCTATGATCCAGTACTATTTTATTGTGTTGCTCAAATGTAATTGTAAATTTTACTATTAATATTATTACCAAGCAAAATCTATAGTGGACTAGTATTCTGCTGAATTTTATTTGGTAGCCAGAAAGCTGATGGTGAAGTTCAAGATTTGTGTCTAT
Organism: Phocoena phocoena; assembly: GCF_963924675.1. Lineage (NCBI taxonomy): Eukaryota > Metazoa > Chordata > Mammalia > Artiodactyla > Phocoenidae > Phocoena > Phocoena phocoena. Next base: position 52,954,215 of record NC_089235.1, on the reverse strand, counting down.
TTTGTTCATTTCTGTACCTAGTGCATGGCTCATGTGCCTTATTAATACTTTTTGAATTCATATCTGAAATACAGTACTGAGTTACAGCTGTCATTGATTATAAAGATCATGGGTAAAGAGATTTGTTGTTACAGGATTTATATCCAGGATCACAAATGTTTGGTAGCCACTGAAACAACTTGCAAATTTATCACTGGACTCCTGAATGTCCTTTCCTGCTCACACCAACTCTCTCATGATTGCAGCTGGAGCAGAAAATGTTATTCTCAGTGAACACCCACTGTGGGTACCATAGAGAAACATCACATGTAACACTGAGAAAGTTCCTATATTCTATGAAATTCTCTGTTAACATACAATGACCAGTATGGTTCTCCCCAGCTAGGCTCCGAAGTGGAGTGCAACCACATGGTTGAAATAGCAAGAAGCCTGTGAGAAGAAAGCAAAGCCCTGCTTCTTATCTGCCTTCAAAGCTCCCTTCATCTATCACTTAGAAGCACTCAGTTTGAGTTTGGAGTGGGCGCCTTTGACTGTGTGCCCTGCTATGCTCTGTTAGAGAACGAATCTTGAAGTTCCAACTAGTGCCAGTAGAACAACACAGGCATCAGGTTAAGCGGACTCCATCCCTCTCGTGCTGCTCCACATGGATATTTGTCCACAGTCAGGGACAAGTCCAAGTGTTGGCTTTAATTTATAGTGTCTGTTTGTTCCTACTGCTGGGCTCTTAGCCAGAGCCAACCTCTCTCCCTCTGTCTGTCTTTATCCATCTAATTCCTCAGTTAATATTTTGAAGTATTCTTCATGAATCCCTAAATATGCCTTTTGGAACTTGACTATGATCCTCCCAACATCTGTACCACATTATTTCTAAATCATGATTTTGCCAAATTCTAGTTCTTTCTGGAGCAGAAAAATATGGAGTTGACTTCTAATTGTGTCATTCTTGGGCCAGTCATTAAAACTCTGTGAGCTAATGTCCTTATCTGCATGGAAGATAAAATAATACCTACTTGAACAAGATGGTATGGTGAGGATTAGAATTGATTATATAAAAGGTATTAGCCTACTGCCCGGGCTAAGTAAGTGGTAAATACTTGTTTATCTAAAGGTGCACAGGGGGCTTCCCTGGTGGCGCAGTGGTTGAGAGTCTGCCTGCCGATGCAGGGGACGTGGGTTCGTGCCCCGGTCTGGGAAGATCCCACATGCCGCGGAGCGGCTGGGCCCGTGAGCCATGACCGCTGAGCCTGCGCGTGCGGAGCCTGTGTTCCGCAACGAGGGAGGCCACAACAGTGAGAGGCCTGCGTACCGCAAAAAAATAAAAAAATTAAAAAAGGTGCACAGGGAACTCTTCTCATAGAATAAATGAAATAATACACTAATAAGAAAACCAAGTGGGAAAATGTATTAGAAAATGATTCTGAAGGAATTATACATATCCCTCATTGATGGGAGGGTGAGAAGGTTATTGTGCTGATTGGGCCAGTTTGTATTTATTACTTGAATGCCATTTTTCTGATCATGGCTGGGAACAGTCCAATTAATGAATTCTCTGGGACAGAGGAAAACTGAAGGAGTTGAGACCAGGAACTCAGCCCACCCCCAAATATGGGTCAATAATGGGAATAATGGACTTGATTTTGGAGTTCACCTTAAACCCTGAAATGAATGGAAGCAGGCAGCAGAGGCATCGGGCTGGGGGTAGCGGTTGTGTTCAAGGACAGACAGTGAGCCAAAAAAACCAAATCTGGGACTCAGGGATATATAAAGGAATATAGAGTACAAGGGAAGGAGCTAGGCAAAGTCAAGAACCAAATCTAGTGGTGGTGGAACTGGTCAGGTGACCAAGAGCAGAACTGGGGTCTTGGTATAAAAAGGATTGACTAAGGATTTGCTCTAATTCTAGCCAGTTTCTAAAATAAGCTATCATTTTTAGGGGGTGCATTTTATCAGTTTCCTTTTTCCATACCACTGCATCTGCAAACCTACTCTATTGGCTTGTTTTTCTCCTGCTCTTGAATGAAATTTAAGTAGGTTCCATGGCTTCCATGCTAGTTCTAAAGTGTAACATGAAGAGTCTTAATTTTTAAGATAATAAACTGTCCGATCTAACCTAATGTTAGAATTTCAAACCTTCCTTCAATTTAAGACTTCTACACTCCATGCCAACCCACCTGTTGGGCTCAACTCTGGCTAGTGACCTGCAGTGGAGGAGAGGGCATGGTTAGCTGCTTCTCCACCTTTTCCCAAGACTGCCTGGTTGCTTTCTGCTGTCATTCATAATTCTATATCAAAGGCTGGAAGGGAAGGGAAGGGCTGCAGCATGGAGGAGAAAAGGAGAGGGAGCTTTGGATAAGTATACTTTCATCCATCACTTAATGCCTTCCAGGATGCCAGCTACCTAATCATTCTTTCTTAATTGGTGCTTCAGTGAGTATTTGGACGTGTTCTCCTCCTCTGGGGGTCTCTCCAGCAGTTCTCTTGATGTAGGCAATTCCTCCACAGGCTGGTTGCTCTGTATTGTACCTGGGAATCAACGTATCCCCCTGGGAGTTTACAGGATATTCGAGCCCTGCTCCTGTCATAGGGTCCACATCAGTCACCTTGTTAGGGAAGTGTAGACAGCTCCAACGGAAGCCCATTTTACTGCAGACTGTGTATCCCTGGCCAGCCTCCCATATTTGGACTTTGATTTTTCTGGAGAGCTGTTGCTAAGTCTTAGAGTGGCTCCTTTGAAATCACCCTCATACGGCTTGAGACGGGCAGTGGCAGTGAAGTCTGGCAACAATCTCACAACTCTCCTCTAAGGAAATCATCTCCGTGGCTCTTGAAACCAACTTTATCACACGCTTCCCCTTTATATATTCTGGAGATGAGCTCTGGGCTCAGCATCACAAAATTGGAGTCAGGGTCTCTCGGCAGCTCATGCACAGATGGTCAGGTGCTTATGGCTCATGGCGTCTGGAGGTTGGCCAGCGTTCCAAGACCACAAGAAAAGTCACATCTAACATCTGGTTACCCAACCAGAAGCCTCTCTAAAGAATTTTCTTCTTGTGCTGCAGTCTTAGCTGCTGTTCTTGCATTTCCCTGTGGGGATGTTCAAGGGGCTTCACCGCTTCTCACACACAGTCTAAACTTCTTCTAAGAAGTCGCTACAGCTTCATGGTTAAAAGTACATGGTTTACTTTGAATGTTCAGTTAATAAAACTCTGCCCTTTATTTCTTGATACAAACTGTTTAGATCTCTCTGTGCCATACTTTCAACATTTTTGAATGGCATGATACTTAATGGATTTTTGTGAAGATTAAACGAAACACTGGTTGTAAAGTACTGACCACAGTTCTTTGGAAAATTTGACTTCATGAAATAGATCAGCCTGTTTAAAGGAAGGCTCTTTTTGTGAGGATCTGGGGAGAATTAAAGCAGGGTTCATTTTATGTACTGGAGGCTTTGGCTCAAGAGTACCCTTCTCTAGTAGAACAGAAGCAAAGTCATATTGATATATATGTATGGTTCAGATAGTATGTTCTGGTGAAAAATCAAAATAAAGCAGAGATATTTTGACAAATAAGCTTGCTTTATGATATATATATATGATGATATATATACATATATATAAAATTATATAATACAATTATATATAATACTACAACCAAATATATATGGTTTTAAATGATCAAATCTTGTCTCTCTACATTTGATGAAGTGTTTGAAGCAATGATAACTAAATGCTGCAAGGCTGCCGCTCTGGGACCTAGTAGGAAATTATCCTGGGAAAACATGGCCTGTGGTTAAGTGCATCTGAGTTGAGAGACTGAGAGAAAAGCTTCAGTGTTCATATTTTCATCACAGTTGCTGTACCAACTGTACTTTTTCTTCAGATTCAGTCTTTATCTCATTTTTAAGAATATTCTATGAGATTTTGCTAAACAGACTGCACAGTTTCACATAATTTCTAAAGAGGCCCCATCAATAAACCCTGTCACTGTAACTTTAATAGTCATGAATGTGGCTTAATAAACTCCATTTTAGGAAGGCTTGCATGCCCAATAGCCCTCTGTACCCTCTTCTCTGTTACCAGCAGATACACCTAAAATAACCTAGCATGGACTTTCAAGTTCTTTTTTAAGAATCCAATTCTCAGCATTCATTATTTTTACTCTCTAGTTTTTGAGGTATTAGTCTAAATGTATGGAAACCAGTTGCATTTAAGAATGGTCTAAAAGACCATTCATTAGACCTGAAGGAGTATTTAGGCACCCACCTATGATCCAGTTGAGAAATTATATAGCTAAAAGGTTAGAATAGAGCTAATGGATCCAAATCAGTTCTTTGAGTGTGGAAACATTGACTATGGAGTTCAATTTGGTATATTACTGTAATCTGTAAGAAAGAACTAACGTAGTAAAATTGATCCAAAATATTTTTTTAACAGATACATTTTGAGTTACCACCTTCCTTCTTATGAACAGGATTTTCTTAATGGGCAACACCAGTGCTCTAAAAGGAACCCTTAATGGTAGAGACAACTGTGGGACTGAATTCACATTTACATGTGTATGTGATCCGGGCTTTCAACTAAATATTGCAACACTAGCTTATCCTGTAATATGGTTGAATTCCAATCCATCTGAGTAATTTAAAACCAGGTAGTTGAAACACTTCTGTTTTTTCAATATTTTCTTTTGACATTAGTTATTTTCTATGAGAGGTCCAGAGACAGTCCTAGAAAAGACAGAGCCTGGAACAAACTACATCTTTGCTCCCTTTCACAACCTCCCTCATAGTATAAACTTGTCTAGTACAGGGGCAAGTGGTTAAAACTTTCTTCAGAATCTGAAAAACAGGGAAGAAGTCCAAAAACATGAAGGCTGAGAGAAGTGGAAATCAGGAGAGGAATTCTCATCACCTTGTCTGTGATGGGTACGTGGAAGGGTGAGTTATAGAGTGGATGGATGGATAGATCTGCCTTTCCCCACATCCTCAAGTCTACCCTAACAGGTCAGGTAACATTTAGGATGTGTCCTCTTACCAAAGAGGCTGGACACAACTATTCTAATTAATCAGAAAAACAAAAGGAGCATAACCGTCCTTGGGGGAAAAAAAACAAAAGACCTGTCTAAGTTTGAAGTCCTATTTGGCTATTTAGTGATTGTGTGAGCTGTGAGAAAATTCCTCAATATCTCTGAACTTCAATTTCATCCAATATAAAACAGGTACATTAATACATACTCAACATGGTTTTGCTAGAATTCAATGAGAAAATATATACTAGAACTTTACAGATAAAGAGTGAATATTTGGACACATCACATGTTATGTTCCTCACTTCACAGGAGGTTTCTTAAATATAAAAAATACAATGTAAGTTTCAAAGACAGGGCTAGCTAGGTTCAATACCTACCAAAGATGTTAGAAAAATCTACAGGCTCTGATATCTTCTGTGCAAATTTGGCTGAACCAAAAAAAGTTCATCCAGACCTGAAGGCTATCTAAGAGTCAAATAAATTCACTCATTCAAAAAATAAGTATTGGATGGACTACTCTGTGCTAGATACTATGCTAAGTTCTGTGCATTTAATTTTTGCCTGGGCAAAGGTAAACTTAAATATGGGATTTATTCTGTCACAATTGTTTAAATGACACCAATTAAGACAAGTAGTTCCAGAATTAGAGCTTTGTTTGCACTTCCAAATTAAATATGTGATGCAGCCAGGTATTAAAAAACAGGGATTGGTGGGGACTGTGGCACACTGGAGAGCTCACATCCAACCCAAAGAGAGTCAAGTTCAAATTTACTAGAAATAAGCTGTCCCTCCCAAATAAAAAGATGGCAGCGAGTTGAACTGGCCTGATGTTTCTGAGTTTACGGTTCTCTCTTATACGGTCAGTTATAGACTCTGTTTATGATAGAAAGGAATTTGCAAATTCTAACATGCTATAACATTCTGGAGTTTCTGTTTTGTTTTGCTTTGTTTTTAACTGTTCTCTCTAACTAACATTGATAGATGGCAGAGATAGCTGAAGATAAGAACTATGTGAGTCACCTCTTTTCAAGTCCTACTTCAGATCAGAGAAGAGAGAAGCAAGGAACAGGTCTGTCTCTAATTGAGGCTAGCAGAATTATACTCTTTTTGATAAAACTCATCAGAAACACAGTAGGGCACCTGCTCTCAGCCACAACATTGGGGCCCCTTGTAAGTAATATAAGGAAACAAATGATAAGTCACTTTTCTGGCCTGAATAACAGCAACATAGGATGACCACCAGCAGCTACTAAGAACCCACAGACTGTGGGCTGTACTAGTTCCCGTGAAAAGCATGTCAAGCACCTTGGTGGACAAAATATTCATTTGGAACCATTTCCTTAGAGGAAAAAATAAGCAGAATTTAATTTCTTGGGGGGGAAGAGATTTTGTGCTAGTTGATAATAGCATAGACAGAGCTAGTAAAGACAAACATGTACATAAACATCAAGGTAATTCAAGGGGTAAATGCATATAACGGGCTGATCAGAGATAGTACACATATTTCTTGGTTTAGGTAAAGTTTCCTACGAGAGGCAGGAATGAGAGAGTATTAGCACAATTCTGCTTGTCATGTTAACAAGATTCTAAAACAACTCACCTTTTTTGATACATTGTGTTTCTATGAAGAAATAGTATGTTTGTGAGTTATACTGCACATTGAGACCAAGGCACACCCTGGCCCACATACCCTTTCTTGTGTGCCAGGGCTCAGTTTCTCAGTGACTTTTGGGAATCTCCACCTAGATATCCTGAAGATATCTCAAATTCTATACTCTAAAACAGAGACTAACATTTGTCCCCAGTCTTCTTATCTCTCACACCTCCTATTCCAGTTAATGTCATTTGTATATTTATCCAGTCTCCCAAGCTACAAACCTTAAATTTAGTCACAGTTTTTTCCCCTTTTCCACATGCATCTAATTGGTCATAAACGTTTACTTCATTGTTACAATTATTATTATTATTATTTTTTGCGGTACGCGGGCCTCTCACTGTTGCGGCCTCTCCCGTTGTGGAGCACAGGCTCCAGACGCACAGGCTCTGCGGTCATGGCTCACGGGCCCAGCCGCTCCGCGGCATGTGGGATCTTCCCAAACCGGGGTACAAACCTGTGTCCGCTGCATCGGCAGGCGGACTCGCAACCACTGCGCCACCAAGAAAGCCCGAAAGATTGTGTTTTTAAAGACTATTTGCGTAGTCAGTATGGAGACATGATGGTGATGTTTTAAGTGAGATTATGCAGGGTTATGCAGATTCAAACTGGTGAAAGAATTTTTCTCAAAAGGTGTTAATTTAAAGATGGGTAGGGCTTCCCTGGTGGTGCAGTGGTTGAGAGTCCGCCTGCTGATGCAGGGGACATGGGCTCGTGCCCCGGTCCGGGGGGATCCCACATGCCGCGGAGCGGCTGGGCCCGTGAGCCATGGCCGCTGAGCCTGCGCGTCCGGAGCCTGTGCTCCGCAACGGGAGAAGCCGCAACAATGACAGGCCCGCGTACCGCAAAAAAAAAAACAAAACCCAAAACAATCTTTCTCTAATATTATTTTGATCTGCCAGTTGTATAGCTCTACCTTTTCTATTATAGTTTAAAATAGTTACAGGCATAATTACCTCCAACTTCATTTGTATTCTCTTAGTGTTTAAGACAGTGTAAATAATTGTGCTTGAGAATTTAAGTTTTTAGGCTTTAAAATTCCATTAGCTTTACTTAGTGAAGAGTGCTATGAGATTCTGAATACCAGTTTTAAAGTTGTCATTCTGATTTTTGAATGCTTTATATGAGTTTAAAGTTAAAACATTAAGTTTTTTAATTTTTCATGAATATTTTAAAAACCACATTTTTTAAAGTATGGATTTTATTTCATACTTTGGTGCTTATTCTATTTGTCTCTCATGCAATGTATTTCATTAGAAAATCAGGGAAAGGTTTCCTTGACAACCATAAACATAGATAAGAGCTTTTAATCTTGAGGTATGTGTTGCAACAGTGATTTTTTTGTGTGTTAATGATTGATTTAATGCCATGTGAAAGTCTGCGTGTTTTCAATATGGGAGTTTTCCTGGGAAACAAGTCTACAGAACCCCTGACTGTCATATTATTTTGCATTATGTGTTCTATCATTATAAGGGGTTAGCTTTTAAATGGCTTAAAAAACAAATATTGGACATTAAACCTAAGTAAATGAGCTGTGGATCAAGAAAGAATGCGCAATTTCCTTTATTTTCAAATAGAATTAATTTTTTTCTTATATTCTGCTCCAGAGTACATTTTGAAGGACTGAACTTAGATTTTATTTATAGTTTAATTTTGAACTTTTAATCAAACATCTCCAACAGTAAGATTATACAATGATAGAATCATCTGCCTCTGGAGGTACTGAGTTCCCATCATTATAGAACTTGAAGGACAAGATTGAATTTTTAGCAGCAGATGTGGTAGTGCAGAATCCTGGTACATAGTGCTCATAAAAAGTAATGGTAAAAATGATGGCGGTGATGGTGATAGCAGTAATATATAGTATTTATCATTATTATTATAGTTAATAATGGAATGATTATATATTTATTATTATAAATAATAATGAGATAGTGTATTGTAAATTCAAACATACAATAGATGGCCAGATTGCATGTAAATTAGGAATATTTCCACACCTTAGATTTACTGGTTCCCTAAGATTTATATCTTTAAATTCTTCTTTCTAGATTACTTTAAATCAATGTTAATATATGAAACACTATAAATAAAATCTTATATTCTAAACGGAGGAATTATCTTTTAAACTAATATTAATAAATATTATACACAGAACTAGTGCTGCAGTCATTCTGTAAGCATCAGATTGTCCCATATATCAAGGCTTTGACCTAACTTGAGGAGTGATGGGACAAATTATTTTCCTGGTGCTGTTTGCTGTTCCAGCAATAGGATTGAACTGACTTTGTTCACTATACAATTTGGGTATATAGTCTCAGCATGGGACCCAGGAGGGACCCAGAGGTTTGTAAATATTTTCTTTTAAGGGTATAGATTATTTATTTACATTCTTTCTAATTTGAGGTAAAAGCCACTATTATAAAAGGATTGTGGCACATTAAGAAATGAGCTTCTCAGTTCCAGCAATGCCTGACTCTGACTTGACACTGTCAGCTGCTAAGGGAAAGTATACAATAGATGCTGTATCTGCCCCTGCTCCTAGGGGCCACCTTGTTCCTAATAAGTCCTTTGGAAATTTTATTGTATTGGGAATTTTATTTTACTTAGAGTGGAACGTGTACGTGGCCTCTAGCCACGAATCCATCTATCTATCCTCTACCTACCATATATATATTAGTTTTTAGTTATAAACCCTATTTTATTTTATTCTTTTAAAAGTATTATTCTGAGAAAGTGAGTATAGGCTATGTCCAAGGGGATCCAGGAAACAAAACAAAAAAAGAATCAGGAAATCTTGAATGAGACAAAATTTAAAGATCAAGAAACATACAATTTAGCTTCAAATCGGGGCCTCCTTTCTTCTCTTTCAATTATTAAATAGAATTCGAACTGAACCTTCAGAAATTCCTTTGTATTGTTGCAATCTTTTCAAATCTGTTGTCATTCCTGTTCCTAAAATACCACAGCGTTATGTTATTCTAGAACTTTGGGACTCAGTCTCTAGAAGAAGCAAAGTTGTCTGAGGACCTCAAAATATTTAAACTCATAGAGATCTGTTATATGTATATTCTTTAAAATAATGTGGTATTGGGGAATTTTAACTTAATTACTCTATCTTAAAACACAAAAAATAGCATAATATCTTTTTCAGAATAGTACAATAAGAATAGAGGGCTCTCTGCTAGAGAGCATGAAATCAAAAGCATCACATTTTATATTAAAACCCCTAAAAATCTAGTCATTTCCATAAAACCATTTCTGGCAAACCTTTATTGCTTAATTATTCATTAAGGTCTTTGTGTAGTAGATAAACTTCTGAAGCAGAAATTTTAAAATACGATTTAATAGGAAGAGTTAGCAGAGTATCTGAGAATTTCTGTTTTTAATTATAAACCTTTATTTGACTTTTTGTCTGTCCAATGTTTTAAATTGAAAAATAGCACGATAGGAAATCAGTAGCTCAGAGTTATAGGAAAGAGAGAGGCACTTTGTGCTGTGCATCCTATAAAACATAGGTTCTTGGTACTTACTTTTTGCATTGCGCTCTAGCTGTTTCCTACTTTTAGTCTCCTCCTCCTTTTAGTTCAATGATAAGGCATCCCTAAACATAGGGCAAAGTCCTCATTCATCTCCCAGCATGAGATTCTCCTTGCTTGTTGTAAGATCCTGTTTGCCTGGCTTATTGCTGCATATGGGCAGTTTAAATGGCAGCTCAATGGCAATTGTCTCACATTGATGGGGTTATGGAGGAAATGAACCCAGCCCCGTGTGCAGTCTGGGACATGGCACTGTATCAGTACCGGCTCATTGATTTGTGGACTGCCATTAGAATAACAAACAATAGAAATTACACTATGAGAAAAACTAGATTTACACTATGAGAAAATATATGCACTGCATATATTCCTTTCTTGGTAGAAGTGTTCCAGCATTGATGAAAAAAGCTTCTTAACTATCTTTTCATTTCACAGTTGACAATGTGACTTGAGATAATCACCTGAAACTTGAATTGTGGATCATAATAGTTGTGACTGGATTTCTGTTAACTATTGTTGAATATAACTCTGGTCTTTAGAAAAACAAAACAAAACTCAATCGATACTGAAAAAGAATTGCCAAACATTATCCAGACTCCCATTATGATTTTTATGAGCATATCACTGGTGGCCAAGTTGTTTTTAAAAGTTATTTTTCTTTGCCCCAGTGGTCTATAGAGTTTGAGATGTCTCTCATTAGTGATAAATCCATTTTGACCTTGTGCAAAGTTAGTGCCGAAGCATAAAGTAGAGCTCCATATTTCAAAGTCTATCCTTTGCTCAACAACACAACCACAAAGTATATTGCAAATGATAAACTATATGAAATGAAAGTGTCAATAGTTATCTGGCCATTTTCATTCCAGTCTAGATGGTACAAAACACAGAAATTCATTATTATTGCAGAGAACTCAATTTTTTTAGAAGACCTTCAGGGAACCAAGATCATGGTATGATTTAAACTGCGTGTATCATGGTTTCAACTCATTTAAAAGAAGCTTTGTCTACACGACCTTAGTCAGAAAATAAAAAATTAGAAATTAACAAATGTGCTTCATTTCTCTTTTTTAGGAATTACAACGAAGATCTAACAAGTTGTTCACTGAGTCTAAAACTGTCCCTCAGCAGAGAAACCACTTTTATCAGCAATTATTTTGTTCTAAATGTATTGGTTTATTAAGCTTATCTTATTTAAGAATTAAAATTCTACTGCAGATATTAGCAGGGTATAATTTGATTTTTGCAAAACATATTTTGTCAGAGTTAATTGTAGAAATTGATTTTGCAGATAGACCAGTACAAAAGAGAAGCTTCGAGGGAAACTAACAATTAACGTTTCATGTTCCTCTTTAATACTGTACTTTGAAACCACATTTTGTTAAAATTATTTTCTTTTTGCTCAGAGTAGTGTGGGTAGACTGAAGCTGTAATTTCTGAAGAGTGATGAGATCATTTTTGTTTAGAAAATATGTGAATTAAAAATAGCAAATATTGGGCTTCCCTGGTGGCTCAGTGGTTGAGAGTCTGCCTGCCGATGCAGGGGACATGGGTTCGTGCCCCAGTCCGGGAAGATCCCATATGCCGCAGAGCAGCTGGGCCTGTGAGCCATGGCTACTGGGCCTGCGCGTCCGGAGCCTGTGCTCCACAACGGGAGAGGCCCACGTACCGCAAAAAAAAAAAAAAAAAAAAAAAAGCAAATATTCTGCAGCCACCTAAAAGCTAATTTTCCACAAGCTCTTCATTAGGTACATGTTTTAAACTAGGATTTTAATAGTCAGGATTGAAGTTATGATAGGGGAAAAAAAAACAGTGAATTTCATTTATAGACTAATTTTTTTTTTGTGTGTGTTTTCTTATGGCCCTATGACTTTCTTCTGCTAACCATAGGACATAATTTGTCTTGGTAGTCATCCTTCACTTTTTACTAGGTCTAGAATAAGAATATGTTGTACGTGATTGAGCAATGCTATTATTCTAAACCAATAAATAAGTTTCAATATGCTACTTACAGTTTGTTTCTACAACTCACATTAATAAAAGGCTGAAGAAGCACAAGGATATTATGAAGTGCCTTGCCACGTAGAATTGCAAATTCAATGTCAAATTTTAATATTTAAAGTTGCTAAACTTTATTTATATATTTAGAACTTGGAGCTTGCTTATACTTTAATAATTAAGTTAAATTTAGGACTAGCTGTAGCTCTATTTTTCAATAGCACAGAGAAACAGTTTACAAAAAAAGAAAAACTTAGTTTTAGTCTTACTAGTCTTACTAATGTTTTTATCACATTTCATTTGAGAAGGGCATGGTGGGAAATTTGTTGGTTATTTCTCAGAAGATGTCTTTGAGGTAGATGGGGAGGTAAATACTACTTTTTTTGTAAATGGAGAAATGTAGTTTAGCTGACTTTCCAAAGCTCCTTTGGAAGCAGAAGTGCACAGGGCATGAAGCTTGAGTTCCTGACGCATCTACCTTGTAAAACAGCACATCTCCACACTCATCAGTCTGCTCACCTTTCACACCAGCTAAGCAGTGAGAACCTTGGTTTCTCAACTGACAAAGGGCCGAGAAGTTCTGCACTGCCGGGTCTCAAGAAGAAGTTTCTAGGACGTTCCCCACCCCCATACTTCTGCCCTTGATCTGCTTACTCTTTTCTTCACACTCATACCATTTGCCTTTGACAAGGGAGAGAAAACCTGTTTGGAAAGGGATTTTAGACACATCAGCACTGATAGCTGTCAATAGTGATAGAGTTTCAGAGTTACCCATTTGCTTATTTCTTAGCATGGGTTTTCAACTAAACAGAAAACGTCGTCTGGGTAGTCATATCTATGTAGTCTGACAAATTCAGCCCACTCTATTATTTATTATTATTATTAGTAGTAATTATCCCAGAATAATTCTGTTGTTCTCTTTTCCCTCTATATCTCTATGTGCTAAGTAAGAGTGAACGAGCTAAATGGGAGCTACAGGTTCTTCCTCCCTGAGGACCAGATAGTACCCAGGTAAAGAGAGAGGTCCATCTACCTTCAGGTCCCATTTGAGTCAGGTATTTTTGCCTCAGAGAATAGGAAGTTATGGTTCTTAATTTGGAACTTTTATGGAAATAATTTCAGTTAAAAACAACAGAAGGAAAAACAAAGTAAGGTGCTCATGAAATTTAGATTAATAGTTCAATTTAAAATATACATTTAATTGCAGAGACCTTTAAAAATAAGTACAGGGGGCTTCCCTGGTGGCGCAGTGGTTGAGAGTCTGCCTGCCGATGCAGGGGACACGGGTTCGTGCCCCGTTCTGGGAGGATCCCACATGCCGCGGAGCGGCTGGGCCCGTGAGCCATGGCCACTGAGCCTGCGCGTCCGGAGCCTGTGCTCCGCAACGGGAGAGGCCACAACAGTGAGAGGCACGCGTACTCCCAAAAAAAAAAAAAAAAAGTACATATTTTTGAGTTAGTTTATTCATTGGTCATTGGTCCCAAGGTAGTTCTATTGTTCAGTGGTTTAGAGAGCCAGGTTCCTTCTCACACTATCTTAAAATCCCTTGGGGCTTAATTTGTTGTGCTCTCTCCATGGGTACCATTTTTCCCTATTGATGCTGTCCTTATACTTGGTTGTCATCTCTTTGAGCATCTCTTGTATGTATTTTAGAAAAAATTTGTTAAGTCTCTGAGTACCTTACAAATCAGGTTTTACTATTACTAGCAGGATATGTTGCACTTAGTAAAAAGTCTAGTTATTTCCTAATTTTCTCTTTTAAAACCAAGCTGCTGATGCTGTTTCTCCCTTAACTGTTATACATCTTACTGCTCTTTATTTGGCTGAGATGCCCTTGCACTAATTATTTCGGTTTTCTATTCTTGGCTTGTTTTCTGACTCTGTTCCGGGAGTTATTTATATTCCTCTCAATTGGGTAGTAATATTTGGACTTACAGGTGGTGCCCCCAGAAGGAGAGAGGGCCTTAGGAAACAAAGCAAAATACCTCTTGATGACACTTGAGGTTTTTTCTGTTTTGGGGAAATAACTGTACATCAAAATGTGCAATGACAGAAGTTCCATCACTGCACATAATCCACTGCACATTATATGGGGTTTCATAAATATTTAGCTATATCTAGAAGATGAGAAATGTCACTCATTCTTTCAAAATGCAACCCATTTTCTGCCTGTGGTAAGCAAAACAGTCTGAGACATATGTTTTTTGTGGGGATTTATGTATGTGTGTATGTTCTTTTTTCTTGTGGTTACAACACTCTAATTTTGCTTTGAGGATCTTTCTTTCCTGACCACCTATAGTGTGGGTGAAAGTGCAATCAAGGACACTGGTGTGTCTGTGTGGCCAGTGGGTGGGAGAGCTTCCCGGAGGACACAATTGACTCAGTGTTTTTCAAAGCTGGTGAGCACAGGCGATAGGATGTCAATAAAAGGGTTTCTCTCCTCAGGCTCATGGGCTCAGATCTTTTCAGCATTTTCTCCCTAAATCCACCCTGCCTCTCTCGTCTGCTGTTTGTTGGTGAGCTTAACTCTTCTCAGTGTTCCTTGTAAGCTTGTGCTTGTCCGCAATTCAACTGTAGTCCCCATTTTCACTCTGCTCCAGAGTCAGTGTTAACTGCCAGTGTATCAGCTGGGCCAGCCCATCCTCTAGTCTTGCTTTTTCAAGATAGGTGGTCAGTGCAGGTTATAGTTGAAGAAGAAGGAGCTAGCCAGTTAGAAGTGAAGAGGGGGCCATATTCTGGTTCTTGGAAATGATTTAACCTATTGAATGAGGTCCATATGTTGAACTCCTTTTTTCTGTTTAAAAATTCTCTCTGGACACATGTTTCTCTTCTGGTGTTATGGACTCTGAAGTAAGAACCACAGGGTTACACAAACCTAGGGAACATTGCTTAGTTCCTTCCGACTCATGACTGTGCTGTCACTGCATAATTAATCAAAGGTTGCCCAGTCAACATTCTCTCTTGCCTACTTTGGATACAACACAATCTGACACTTATTAAATGTACTACAAAGAAAAAGGTGTTCTTTGTTTTTTATTGGTCTACCTATAATTCTTTGCACACTATCAAAGACACCTTAATCATATCTCAATCAACAGCTATGCCTTTGATACATATTGTTTTTTTAATGTTTTCTAATTCATTTTATGCTTTATTTTTCCTTTATATTAAAAGGATTTTTCAATGAGTCAATCTATCGACTATTTTGAAAGAACACTTGCGGTAGTTTATTCTTTCTTTTGATCTGTCCAGCCTTTCTTTGGGGAACCACTTTCTTCCTTTATCAGTCCCTGTAGTTCTACTCAGGTTGACACCACCCTTAGCAGTTGGGGTCCAAAATGAGCCAGGTTTGGCCATCAGGGCATCAACTTTCCATTAGCCACAGTGATTGGTTCAGGGATAGGCATATGACAAAAACCAAGCAGATCAGTGTATATCTGAGGGATTTGGCTTGAGTTTCTAGAGAAAGTCCCACTCTTTTCCAATTGGTGTTTGCTAAGCTGGTAGGCTATCAGCCTGAAGCTTCTGGTCATCATCTTAGCCATGCCATGCGGTAAACCTAAGAATAAAGCTCACATGTAGAAGAGCAGAGATGTAAGACCTAGAGGGAGAAGTAACTCAAGGACAAAATTTGAGGTCACAATTCAGCTAAGTTTGAAGCCTTATCACTTCCCCATCCCCAGATTTGTAGGCCACTATTTTATTAAGCTAGTAGACAAAAAGAAAATATCATTAACTTTATTGGAGAGGCAATCCAAGAAATTGAGTAAGTATTGCTTCTCCCAAAGAAATGTAGTGTGTGGTTTTTTTTTTTCCTTTCAATTTTTTCTGCTGATTGTCTATAGTCTCTTAATTTAATGGGGAAATCACTACACCTTCTTTATATAGTATTTAGTGTTAGGTTTTCAAATATGTGAAACAGAAAAAATACTATAATCCAGGACTGCCACCTGCTCAACATGACTTTCGTATCTTTTCTCTCAGATTATCACCTGTGTGTGAGATCTTCCTAACTGTAGCAAAGAGAGTTTCCATCCTCTTATGATAAAGAGAAGAAATTTAGAGCCAAAGAATGTTCCAGATCTGTTGCAGGTTCATGAGACCTTGCTCTGTTGTGCTGTTTTAAGTCATATTATATATTTATTAATCTGAATATATACCATAGGAATCTTCCATCATAATATCCATGCATATTCCTGGGTTTATTTACTTATGGTATGATTTTAGGAGTGTGATAAAGGAGTGTTCGCACAAGTGTATAACTCCTTGCCAGCTCTGCCTCAGTATCTAGTATTCTAACAAGAGAGGGTCATTCTAGTGGGTTGGAGCTCTCTGTCTTCTGCTGTGTCCTAGGAAACATGCAAGGATAGCTGTAATAAATGAACTCACTATTCAGCCATCAATATGGCTTGGATTAACATATGAGATGATTTTTCTACCAGTGTAGAGAGAACCTGATTTTGAGAGGGAGGGCAAAAGATAGGTAGGTTTTGAAAGCGTCAGAGCACCGATTTTATTTTAAGTGGCATAACTGTGTTTCAATGAGTTCAGGACAGAACATCTTGAAAGAGGAAGCTGTTGGGGAGTAGAAGAACTGAAGTTGGATTTTTTAAATTTAGTTTAAAATGTTTGATATGATCTGCCACATACCCATTGTATGACCTTGGGAATATACATAACATTACTGAATCTCAGTTTCTTAATTTATAAAGTGTAAATAACCAGAGTTGTGGTGTGAGGATTAAGTGGGAGCACATTACATCTGGCATATGTATGCGTCTAGGAATTACTGAGAAAAAAAGGAAGAAAGCAAAATTGTACATTACAAAAAGCAAGGCTTATGGAGCTACATAAAACAGAATTCACATCCATCCCCTACTAGCTGAGTGACCTTAGATTTGTGCTTCAGTTTCCACATTTGACTAATGAAGAATGTAACCTTTACCATAAAGAGTTATTGTAATGATTAAATGAGGTGATACACATTTAGCCTCTGGCACAGTGTCTACTTCTTGGTATGACCCCCACTGAAGCTGAGTCAACTTGAATTCCACTGGAAACCCAGAGCACAAGTGGCTTTCTTTTTTTTAAAGTCAAAATGTAAATTTCAACTGTCTTCCAGTAATACTGTTAAAGTGAAATTGTGTAGGAAGTAATCAACTACGTGTCTGTGCCTGTGACCCCCTACCATTAATCAGTACATACTTAAATGTGCAAAATTGAGTTTATTTGGTTGCCAGGCAACCTGCCTTACACAGGATGTAATTCCAGACAACATTTCCATTTTGTGTTTTTGCTACCTTGTTTTTGTTTGATCTACTGAAATGTAATGCTAAGTCATACCACTCAGAAGTCACTTTTTTTTTTTTTTTTTTTTGCGGTATGCGGGCCTCTCACTGTTGTGGCCTCTCCCGTTGCGGAGCACAGGCTCTGGATGCGCAGGCTCAGCGGCCGTGGCTCACGGGCCCAGCTGCTCCGCGGCATGTGGGATCTTCCCAGACCGGGGCACGAACCCGTATCCCCTGCATCGGCAGGCGGACTCTCAACCACTGCGCCACCAGGGAAGCCCCAGAAGTCACTTTTAAGAAAAGAATATTCCTTGATTTCTATTTAAGTTAACTCCAAGTTGACACATGGACTTGAAAGGTGGTTTGGAATTCCAAGCACATCTGCCCATTGAAACAATATTAGCCATGGTGATTAGGTCTTCAGGTCAGCCAGAAGGAAAAAAAATAAATAAATTAATGCAACACACAGGGTCCCTGAGCCGTAGGATTAATAGTAGTAGTCTGAAGGCTGCATTCTAGAAAGAAAGGACCTTGACCCTTGGAGGCAGGGTCAGCTCAGGAACATTTTTAGAACAAGTGAAGTTTGTATTTAGCCCTTTCACATTTTCCATTCAGCACTCCTCAAGACTGCTTAATCTTTCTTTTCCCAGGCCTCATACCACACTACCTTTTAATAAAATACCCCATATAATTCTACTAGATTTCCATCCGCTCTCTGTCCCTCCCACTAAAGCCATCATGCTTCAGATTAACTCAACTTTCCTTCATCTCCAACTCAAACTCATTCCCTCAGTGCCACTATTTCCAACTAGGGAGAATCAAGAGGTTCTTTACGTCTTTAGAGAACAATTATTCTCCCAAATTAACACCTAATAAGTGGAATTTTAGGACATATAAAGATAAAGGCAAAACAAAAGACAGGCTGTGTGTCTCTGTGTGCAGATCTTCTGCCTAAGGTCATTCAGGTTCAAGGTTGGGGGGACCAGAGGAGTTACAAGTCGGGGATGAAATCCAGTCTCCATTCTCTTGGCCAAGACTTGCACCCAGGTGCTGAGTGACTTCAGATAGGAGACACCTTTTTCTAATTTGTTTGAAGGTGTGGGAAGGTCTAGCAGTGGCCCTATGTGTGGGCAAGCTAATTTGGGACAAAGGATAGACTGTCCGGAGGTCAGCTCTGTACTGGAGAGCATAACCTGGACGTGCCACTTCCGCTTTAACCAGCTAGTTTCCAATTTATAAAATCTTTAAATGTTCTAATTTCTTTTCCCCTCTGGAATGGATTCTTGGCAGCATAGCACTGAGAGAAAACACGATGAAGATCACTGTCGTCTATCCTGGGCAGAGTCCATCAATGATGAGAAAGAGGCGTTTTCTTCGGTGACATCCTGTGCCCCCAGCGAGCAGACTTTTTTTCTGCTAGCTGCTATTGCCTAAGGCTATTTCCCAAACTCTTTAAACGGATTTTCATGGTTATTTGTAAATGACTCTGCATGTACCTTTCCTCTAGCCATAGTGAAGTACTTTCATTTACCCCCCAAACCAGGCATTCTCTTACCTCTAGAGTCTAGACCTTTACATCCTATTCCCTTTATTGGGATCCCTTTCACACACTACTTTATCTGGCTAAATTCTGTTTAGTTTTCAGATTAAATGTCAGGTTGCCACGTCTGGGTTGTCTTGTCCACGTCCTTCATCTGTTATTAACTCCACTCAGGCAAGACTGGGTTAGGTGCTACCACCAGGAGATCTTAGAGCTTTATTACTTTTCATTTTAATGACTTGTTTTCCTAGAAAGACTGGAAGCTCTGTGAGGGAGCGGCCCACCCCCTTCTCACGGCTGTAACCCCAGCACATAATGTATCAGAGGTACTCAATGAATACTTGCTGAATGAATATTCGTATCACAGAAGTTGTACCTTTAGATCTACAGGTCTGTGCAGGAAAAACACCACCCGGATATGAGGCAATGTACCTAACCATGATTAGAAAATGGTCTGAATCAGTTATATTAGTGAAAGGCTATGCATGATTCATTTCACCTGCATCTCCAAAATCATTTAATTTGAGAAACACGTGAAAAGGTAAAAGAAGAATTAAGGGTCATTTGGAGATAGCAGTTGATTTGGTCAGGAAGAGGAAAAAAAAATTGTAAAGCATTTGGTAAGGATTGGGGAGGGCGTGAGGGAGAAGAGTATCCCCACTCTCCACTGGTGTTTTTGGTCTGTGAACAACACTTGGGAGTGAGCTGTTGCCAAAGCCCTAATCTCACTTTCACTCTTTTCTTTCTCTTCTCTGTTTGCAACAGCGTACCCCAACCTTTTTGGCACCAGGGACCGGTTTCGTGGAAGACGGTTTTCCACGGATGGTGGGGGTGGGGGGTGGTTTCGGGATGATTCAAGTGCATTACCTTTACTGTGCACTTTATTTCTATTATTATTACCTTGTAATAGACAATGAAATAATTATACAACTCACCATAATGCAGAATCAGTGGGAGCCTTGAGCTCATTTTCACTTGCCACTCACTGATAGGGCTTGATAGGAGTCTGCAAGCAACTGATTTATTATGGTCTCTGTGCAGTCAGGCCTCTCTGCTAATGATAATCTGTATTTGCAGCCGCTCCCCAGCGCTAGCGTCACCCCCTCAGCTCCACCTCAGATCGTTAGGCATTAGATTCTCATAAGGAGCGCACAGCCTAGATCCCTCGCATGCGCAGTTCACAGTAGGGTTCATGCTCCTACGAGAATCTAGTGCCACCGATGATCTGACAGAAAGCGGAGCTCAGGCGGTGATGTGAGTGATGGGGAGGCTCTAAATACAGATGAAGCTTCGCTGGCTCACCCGTGGCTCGCCTCCTGCTGTGCAGCCCCGGTTCCTAAAAGAACACTGACCAGTACTGGTCCGTGGCCCCGGGGGTTGGGACCCCTGGTTTACCACACACTTGGAAATAACAAAATTGTATCAACCCCAAGGCAGAAAGCCAGTTTGTGCCATTCAAAACAAAATTTGAATGCATTTATCCTAACAGGAAGCCAGCAATTACAATGAAGATATTTATAGAAGAGAATAGAATCTGCATGTATCTGGAAGCCTAATGTGCCTACCTTTTGCTCTGTGTTCTTCTGCCCTTTAAATGGAGAGACCAGGATCACAGTGTTAAACCTTTTGGCTTTATAATTCCATCAAAGATACACCCAGGAAGGATGTCATTCTATTTAATTCTTTTCTTTTTTAACCCTAAGAAAAGAGGAAACTGTCTGCATAGCTACTTTGGATTGTGAAGAAACCCCACGGTTCAACAAGAAACATTGAGATTTCACCTAAAGACTTTTCTTTATTTAGGAGTCGGTTGGAAAACTGCTAGGCACCACAGGACAGCTTATTTGCATTCTAGCATGGGCTGTGACTCAAGTCTGTAACTCCAATCATGACTATGTGCATTTCCAGTGGTTGCGTCCCACTGGTGTTTTGTACAGTGCAGTTATATGGTAATTTCCCATGTACTCATGGATGCTGTCACACCAGTGCTCACTTTCCTGGGGCTGTAAGGCAAAGAGGGATTTTTCTCTCAATGCCTAAGCACCTCTTGACAGAGCAAATAGATGAAAACAGAGCACTACCTGTTTTCCTTGGTGGCACCAATTTTAAAGCAGCGTTATTTTAAAACAAAGAGACAGAGGGAGAAGTTAAAGAAAATGAATCCTACATTTGCTGTTTGGAAAGCACTTACGGGTAATTGCTGGGGTCTGAGTGATTTGAGGTGGGAAATAGGATGCAGATTTAATGAGATCCAGCCTAAGGGACCATTAGCAGAAGCCCAGAATGGCAATAGTAGAGGGTTATTTTCATACCTCTTGATTTTGCTTGCTTGACCTCTGTGAAATGACCGAAATTTCTTAGTCTAGTACTATGTGATGCATCCTGCCCCATTTCAATGGCATCCAGGGACACCAGTATGCAAGAGCACAGAGGCGAATCAATGGCTGGGAACCTAATGCCTTTCCAGGACTAAAGGTCAGCCTGTTCCATTACAAAAGGGTTGACTGAGATGGCTGTAATATTCCCCTCAGCTCTGCTAAACTTTAGATAGATTTCTTCCTACTACAGCTCCCTGACCTTCCTTTTCTTAGAGCGTTTACTTTAGAAAACTTGCAATTATAAATTCTTTCTCTGCCCCTTTGAAATATATGAAAGTCTTCCCCAACTTTTTGCCAGATTTACAACCCAGGAATGTCTCTCTCAAGGACCTGGGAATCAGCTCTTTGAAATGGAAACTCCGAAGGCAACAGCACCCCTAATTCCCAGCTGTGTGGCAGGGTAGGAACCTAACTTCAATGGAGACCAATTAGGAAACACAGATGGCCTAATTACTGAGACATTTTGCAAACTCAGGAATAACCTATCATGCTGGACACATCCCACTGATAAACCTTCTTCGCAGTCTTCCAGTAATTTTCCATTCACTCACCCAGGGCTTAAAAACTCTTCTGCCCTTTTTTGACAGAGTTGAGTTCAGTCTCTCTCCCCTCTATCAATAGTCTTGAATAAAGCCTTCCTTGTCTATTTAACTTTGTCCAGTACAATTTTACTTTGAAAAGGGTCTAGTACAAAAAATTGTGGTGAGGATCTTGACAAACTGGGTGCATTCATTTGCTGGGCAGCTGTAAAGAAAATGCCATAATAAAATAACAAAATCTCACAGTTCCAGGGGCTGGAAGTCCAAGATTGAGGTGTCAGAAGGGTTGGTTTTGAGATAGTCTGGGATCTGGGACCCTTCACCAGAGTACTTGGGATCTGGTAAAGTACTAGAGTGCTTGCACCTGGACAAACGTCTCCTGGAGCAACAGAATACAAAGAAACTATAAGGGACTAAAAATAACTGCACGCATGTGCAGTTGGGGCAATTCTATACAATAAGACACGAAAAGGCCACAAACCAACTGGCATTCCTGAGGTGCTGAGAGCAAAAGCAGACACTGAGCCTGATCCCTGTACACAGTACCACCAAGGGGGTGGGCAGACCACCTAAGCTACACCTCCGGCCCAACCCAGGAGCCACCCCTGCTGTTACCACGTTTAAGGAACGACCTCATGCCCCCACGCCCAGCAAGGGCACCTGTTACTTGTCCTCCCTCCCTCAGGATGCAGCACGAGTCCCAGTAAAGCCTTGCCTGAATTTCACCTCTGGCCTCTTATCAGTTTCTGGTGATTAAAGAGTCCAAGGACCTGAGCTGGTAACAGTTCCTCCTGAGACCTCTCTCCTTGCCTTGCAGAGGGCCTCCTCCCTGTGTTTCCAAATGGTCTTTCCTCCGGGCATGAGCCATCCCTCCTGTTTCTTTCTGCGCCTAAATTTCCTCTTCGTATAAGGATACCAGTCAAATTGGATTGGGATGGCTTCATTTTAACTTAAATCACCTATTAAAATGCCCTGTATCTCCAAATATAGTCACATTTTGAAGTACTGGGGATTAGGGCTTTGACATACAAATTTGGGGGGACACAATTCAGCCCCCATAGCACAGGAACTCTATTTCTGTTTCTCCTTCTGAGAGGGAATGACATCTAAAAGCTGCATTTTGTGAAATGGCTCCAATCATTTTGAGAAAACTTTTCTCCAGGATAACAACCATGCATATCATATTAATTTCCTACCCTCAGTACCGAAAGAATAGTAGGTGAATATTCAATGCTTGCCGAATAAATGATATGGAGAGGGCTGGGGGGAGGGGAAGCCAGGGCTACTCAACAGGGAATATGGTTTCGGAAGATGAAGATATTTGTTAACACAAGTTGAACTTTTGTTGCATTACATTACACATCACCTTGAAGTGCCAATCAGTATATCTCTTTTTTAAAATTCTCTAATTGTGTTGGAACTGACATATTACATTTTTTATTGCAAGTGAGAATCAAACAAATATCAACATTGAATTTAATGACAATTTTGATAACTCCAGTTTGGCACTTCTCTTTGAATCGGCCATCATCCATCCACACACACATAAACCAACTTCTAAAAGACCCTGCCTAAGGCCACCCAAACAGTTCTTTGAAAGTGTTCCAAAAGACAGAACATAAAGCTGACAAGAAAAGTTCCTTTTACAAGTCCACATAAAATCCCCAGTATTATCTCAGACCACATTCTACTTTATCTTGGAAAATGCCAGAAATTGTAAAATCTGAATAGAACAATTCCATTAGTACAAGATATATACTTGTGGAAGGCGTGCTATGTTCTGTGACATCTGACTGCTAATTTAAAGGATTGATAAGAAGATTGCAAGCCAATGCATCTCATTAGTAGCCTACTGCCTGCCCAAAATTCATTGGTGTTCTCTAAAATAAAAATGTATAAATATAAGCAGAGGCATTTATAAATTGGGACTAAAAACTCCTTTCAGAATGAGAAAGTTGTCCTTGGCAAGGTGAGGTTAAAAGCCAATTTTTCTGTTGTCAAGCTATTGGGTGAGCAAGTAAGTAAGGGAATTGGAAGGTTTGCTGTCCCAATAAATTTTTTTTTTTTTTTTTTTTTTGCGGTACGCGGGCCTCTCCCGTTGCGGAGCACAGACTCCGGACGCGCAGGCTCAGCGGCCGTGGCTCACGGGCCCAGCCGCTCTGCGGCATGTGGGATCTTCCCGGACCGGGGCACGAACCCGCGTCCCCTGCATCGGCAGGCGGACTCTCAAGCACTGCGCCACCAGGCAAGCCCACAATAAATTTTTGAATAGTATGTGTAAAGATGTACTTCTTTCCCATCTGAATTTATTCTTATCGTGCACGATTTAAGTATGTCCTTTTGTGGGTTTGTTTTTTTTTTTTTTTAGTTTTCTAAATTTACCTGAGACACATTTTTAACCTTAAAGAAAGAGATTTTACAGATAGATTTTTTTCCCAGAACTCTACAACTTTGCCCACACATACTCATTACTTAACTTTCCTGACCCCAGTGTTTAATGTACTGATTCTGCATATCCATGCGATTCAAGTCACCAGGCCCCTGCTCTTATTCCTTTTTTGTGGTTTTTCTGTGGGTCTTCATTTCTCCCAAAATATTTCCAGCCTCCCAAATCCAAACACAGGTCACTGACTTTTCTTTCCCTTATTATTTTTAGCTTTTATCTCATTCTTTCTTCCTTCTCCACTCATCCACTTTTTAGCGGTATTATTTGCCCACATACCAACAATTAATAATAATAATAATTACAGTGCGATTTACTTGGTATTTACTATGTACCAAGAACTAAGTACAGTGTACGGATTAATTCATTTACTCTCCACAACAAACTTATGAGGTCATTGCCATTGATTGTTATCACATTCTACAGTTTAGGACTCTGAGGCACAGAGAGGTTAAGTAACTTGCTTAAAGACACACAGGCAGTTAGTGGTAAAATCAGGATTTGAACCCAGGTAGTCAGGCTCCCGAGTCTATGACTAGTATGAGTAGTAGGAATATGAGTAGAAATGATGTATGATAACCCCACAGAAACTTTTCTAGCAATTCTCCATGCATTTTTCTTTCTCAGTCTATCTCTGGGTGATGAAGATCCAGGATAAGGATGCATAGCCCCAAGACTTGCATTAAACCGTTACACGAGTGAGATATTGGGGGTGAGAGATACTAAAAAAATACAATGCCTTTAGCTTCCAAAACAAGTAAAACAGCTTGTTTAGTACTTATTCAAGGAAGGACCCTAGATTTGAAATCATAAACCTGTTTGGTGGCAAATGGTGTTAATAAGAAGAAAATTTGGATGGCAAGCCTATTTTTTAAAATAAATACCCATCTCCAGAAATTCTTAGCCATATTTTCCTTTGAGACTGGGTTCTCAAAGTAGACCTACCTTAAGGTCATCTCAGGCAACCTCCTTTAAGCACACAGATGCCACTCTCCTCCTTTCAGAGACATAAAGGAGGGGTCCAGAGGTGATTCAGAGAGGAAGAGCTGGAGCTGCTGTAAGTTGAATTGTCTGCACACATTGGATCAGTTAGAACCATAAATGCAGTGAACTGCAAAAAACAAAGAGCAAATGCAGGGGAAACTAAGATCAGATTGTTAGCATTATGTATGTTTGGATTTAACTTTTAACAAGGTCTTTTGGCACTTTCATTGCTATACAAACTATGTTTTTATAAATTTATTTTAAATTAATTTTTAAAAATTTCTTATACATATACACACCTATGCAGTTTTACATGAATGTTTAAATACGATCCTTACGTATCCTTTTATTTTTTGCTTTGTTGTCTTTTCTGAGTGCCAGCGTTTTTCTTTCCCTCTTTGTCCCCGTTATTTCTCCTACTCGACCCAAACTCTTACCCTTCCATTTTCTCCATGATTTAAAAATAATATGTAAATACACACATTCATATACTAGACAAATATATGTACATAATGATAAATCTACATATAAACTCATGTATAAATATACACACACATTATGCATATACAGTCAAACATATGCACATATATACATCTATAAATACATAAATATACACATATGTGTATTTATAGATGTATACATGTATATCCCTTTCCTCCCATCAAAGTCTGCCTCTTAGGTCATCAGTGCTAATTCCACCACTCTCTTATCCCTCTTTAATGGGTAGCCACCCATTACCCAAAGATCCCAGGTTCACCTCAGTCTCTCAGCTCCATATTCTCTGCAATTCTGTTCTCCCACTTGCCCTGTGCTCTCTGGAACTTAAGGTCCATCATCAACAAAGTCCACTCTCTTCCCATTCTTTTCTTTGACTCTTTCCTTCACCTGTATATCAGTTTCCTATGTAACAAACTTCTACAAACTCAGTAACCTAAACAACAGAAATTTACTCTCTCAATTCTTGAGCCCAGAAATTTGAAATCAATATCACTGGGCTGAAATTAAAGTGTTAGCAGGACTGTGTTCACTCCAGAGGTTCTAGGGGAGAATCAATTCCTTGCCTCTTAAAGGTTCTGGTGGCTGCTGGCATTACTTGTCTTCTCACACCACTCTAAATTTCAAAGTAAGCATCTTCCAATCTCTCTGATCCATCTCCACACCACCTTCTCTTGGGATCTTCTCTTCTATTTGTGTTAAATCTCCCTCTGCCTCTGTCTTTTATAAGGAAACCTGTGATTGCAATTAGGACCCATGTGGATAATCCAGGATCATCGCCCACCTCAAGATCCCTAACTTAATCACATTTGCAGAGACCTTTTTTTTCTGAATGATTAGGTAACATTTACAGGTTCCAGTATTAGGAACCGATCTTTTTGCAACCACAAAAGCCAACCACAATCTGCTTTCTGTATCTCAAACCTGATTCTTCCCTGTGAAAACTGCTTCTTCTGCAGCACCCTCAGAGGGGGCTGGGTTTTGTTTATTTTTAATCTCCCATAGGCCAGAAGTAACTGTCTTCCTCGTTCCTGTCAATAGCACTGTCCCTCTCTCCTTCCAAAGGAATGCTAACCTTAAAGCTCATTCTTTCATACTAAGCCATTCACTCCCACCCTGCCCTTTCAGCAGTCTTCTACAGACCCTCAAGCTACTCCTCAAGATTTTGTTACACAGCGTGCTCTCACTCCTCCCACGTGATTTCAATATCCATGTAAAGTGAGCTTGTTTCGCAGTCTTTTAACCTCCTCTCCTTTAATGATCTTGAAATTTCATTCTATCTCAGTTTTTCAGTTCTATGACTGTCTACTAGATCCTGTCAATAATAATAAAAAACTACATCCCTTTCACAATCTTGAATTTTAAGCGCTCCACTCTCTGACCATTGCCTTCAATCTCTTCAGCTCATTCCCTTTAATACTCAAACTCCAAAAAAGCTATGGTCTGTCTGGGACCTATAATTTCTTGAGCCTATCACCTGTCTTTATCCATCATCCCTTTTATGTCATACTTCCTCCCCCGCTTCACTCAGGGCCAATCTTTGTGTCACCCTACCCTGTTTATATTCAACACTACCTACTCCAGATGTGTCCCTAGGCTGCTGAATGTGGCTGGAGAAAAATCTTCGTTGTACTCACCTTAAATGTATAACCTCAACAAGAACATTAGTGCTGACAGGAAATCCTACTGCATTTCTGTACTCATTCACTCTACCGCTCTCCTAGATGTTTATTCCTTACTTTTTCCTCTCTCTTCAAACTTCCAGTACTTCCTTCCATGTTCACCCTCACACATCACCTCTGTGCCAACACCCAGAATCTGTACCATATACTCTGCTTTCCTCTTTGTTTATGATACAGGAAGAGTTATGCACCTTCTAAGACCATTCCCTTCATCTGTGTACTAAAATCTATTTCCACTTATTCACTTTAAAACATCAGTCTAGCAATTGTCTCCTTATTCTTCCATCAACAATCTTCCTCTACCAGATTGTTTTCATCAGCATACAACCATTCTGAAATATCTACCATCTTAAAAGTCAACACGAAACAAAGCACCCCCTATCAGCTACTGCTATATTACTGTATTATCCTTTCTTTTCTTAAATCAAAACTCTCTTGCAAGATTTGACCGTAGTTGTCTCTTATTTCCCCCATTTTCCCCTTCTGTCTTGAACACTCTCCAATCAGGTTTCCATCCCCATTACAATAAAAAAATCTTAAAAAGATTACAAATGCATAAATTATTTTCATGTTACTAAAGCCAATGGCCCATTCTACTCTATCCAGCAGTAACTGTTGCCACTCCTCTTCTTGAACTGCTTTCTTTATCTGGCTTCCTGGAACTTGCTCCCTTGTTTCTCTTCCTACTGCACTTACTAATCATTCTTCTTCAGTCACCCTTGTTGGCTGCTCCCCTATCCCTAAGGTTTGGCCTTTGTCTGGTCACTATTCTATAACCAATGCAGAGAATCAAATACAATGAATAAATATACAGGACACTTTTTGTTTTTGTTCTATTAAAATAGGGCCATCATTAACAGTTTTCTATATATTGCTATTTTAATGCAACAACCCTTCATGGAAATTCCTCTAAGTCAATTGGTATAGCTCTAATTCATTCTTCCTAATG
The DNA here is from genome assembly GCF_963924675.1 of Phocoena phocoena. Taxonomy (NCBI): domain Eukaryota; kingdom Metazoa; phylum Chordata; class Mammalia; order Artiodactyla; family Phocoenidae; genus Phocoena; species Phocoena phocoena. The sequence goes on along the minus strand of NC_089235.1, from coordinate 52,925,704 downwards.
TCTGGATCATATTCTGTGGAGTAGATATACAATAATTTATTAAACCATTTCCATCTTATGGGCACTTCTTTGTATGCAGTTCCCTTATACCTCATTTCCTCATTTCTTCATTTCCTCTTTTAAAATGAGAATAATAATATTTTTTATCTTAGTAGGTGGTTGTGAAGATTAAATGAATTAGTGCATTAAAATAACATAGAAGAATGCCTAGCACAGAGCATGACTTGATAAGTATTATCTGTGTTCTTAATGGTAGTAGTAAATATTTGTTAAAATTGAGTTCTCAAGTCATTCTATGAAGCTGCCACCACCCTGATAACAAAACCAGACAAAGACACTACCAAGAAAGAAAATTACAGGCCAATATCTTTGATGAACAGAGATGCAAAAATCCTCAACAAAATACTATCAAACTGAATCCAACAACACATAAAAAGGATCATACACCATCATTAAGTTGAATTCATCCCAGGGTCACAAGAATGATTCAACATATGCAAATCAACCAATGTGATACACCACATCAACAAAAGAAAAGACAAAACCCACATGATCATCTCAATAGATGCCAAAAAAGTATCTGAAAAAATTCAACATCCATTCATCATAAAAACTCTCACCAGAGTGGGTATAGAGAAAACACATCTCAACATAATAAAAGCCATTTATGACAAACCCACAGTCAACATAATACTCAACAGTGAAAAGGTAAAAGGCTTCCTGCTAAAATCTGGAACAAGACAGGATGCCTACTCTCACAACTTCTATTCAACCTAGTATTGGAAGTCCTAGCCACAGCAGTCACATGAGAAAAAGAAATAAAATGTATCCAAATTGGAAGGGAAGTGGTAAAATTGTCATTATGTGTAGATGGCATAATACTCTATATAGAAAACCCTAAAGACTCCACACAAAAACTATTAGAACTGATAAATTCAGCAAGGTAGCAGGATACAAGATTAACATACAGAAATCTGCTGCATTTCTTTACATTAACAGTGAAATATCAGAAAGAGAAAGTAAAAAAACAATGCCTTTTAAAATCATGTAAAAAAAAAAAAAACCTGACCAGTGAGGTGAAAGACTTATATGCCAAGAACTATAAAACACTGATAAAGAAAATTGAAGATGATTCAAAGAACTGGAAAGATATCCCATGCTCTTGAATTGAAAGAATTAATATTGTTAAAATTGCCATGATACCCAAAGCAATCTACAGAGTTAATATGACCATTATCAAATTACCAATGACATTTTCCACAGAACCAGAACAAACAATCCTAAAATTTATATGGAACCATAAAACACCCAGAATTGGCAAAGCAATCCTGAAGAAAAAGAACAAAGCTGGAGGCATAAACCTCCCAGACTTCAGACAATACTACAAAGCTACAGTAATCAAAACAGCATAGGGCTTCCCTGGTGGCGCAGTGGTTGAGAGTCCGCCTGCCGATGCAGGGGACACGGGTTCGTGCCCCGGTCCAGGAAGATCCCACATGCTGCAGAGCGGCTGGGCTCGTGAGCCGTGGCCACTGAGCCTGCGCGTCCGGAGCCTGTGCTCCATAATGGGAGAGGCCGCAACATTGAGAGGCCCGCATACCGCTAAAAAACAAAACAAAACAAAACAAACAGCATAGTATTGGCACAAAAACAGACATATGGATCACAGGAACAGAATAGACAGCCCAGAAATAAACCCACACACCTATGCTCAATTAATCTTCATTAAAGAAGACAAGAATTTACAATGGGGAAAAGACAGTCTCTTCAATAAGTGGTGCTCGGAAAACGGGACAGCTACATGTAAAAGAATGAAATTAGAACATTCCCTAACATTATGCACAAAAATAAACTCAAAATGGATTGAAGACCTAAATGTAAGACTGGATGCTATAAAACTCCTAGAGGAAAATATAGGCAGCACACTCTTTGACATAAATAGCAACAATATCTTTTTGGATCTGTCTCCTAGACTAATGGAAATAAAAGCAAAAATAAAAAAATGGGACCTAATTAAACTTAAAAGCATTTGCACAGCAAAGGAAACCATAAACAAAATGAAAAGACAGCCTATGAACTGGGAGAAAATATTTGTAAATGATGTGACTGACAAGGGATTAATTTCCAAAATATACAAACAGCTTATACAGCTCAATATCAAAAAAACAACCCAATAAAATATGGGCAGAAGACCTAAATAGACATTTCTCCGAAGAAGACATACAGATGGCCAATAGGCACAGGAAAAGATGTTCAACATTGCTAATTATTAGAGAAATGCAAATTAAAACTACAATGAAGTACCACCTCACACCAGTCAGAATGGCCATAATCAAAGTCTACAAATAATAAATGCTGGAGAGGGTGTGGAGAAAAGGGAACCCTCCTACGATGATGGTGGGAATGTAAATTGATACAGCCACTAGGGAGAATAGTATGGAGGTTCCTTAAAAAACTAAAAATAGAGTTGCCATATGATCCAGCAATCCCACTCCTGGGCATATGTCCAGAAAAGATGAAAACTCTTATTTGAAAAGATACATGCACCCCAATGTTCATAGCAGCACCACTTACAATAGCCAAGACATGGAAGCAACCTAAATATCCATCAACAGATGAGTGGCTAAAGAAGATGTGGTATGTATACATTCATACACACACACACACACACACACACACACACACATACACACACACACACAGGAATATTACTGAGCCTTAAAAAAGAGTGAAATAATGCCATTTGCAGCAACATGGATGGACCTAGAGATTATCACATTGTGTGGGCCAAAAGGTTTGAACGTTTTTTTCTGTAAGATGGCTCTAGTAGCACTTAGTTGTCTTTAACTTCATTTGAAACAATTTTGTTAGATTGTATGTGGCAGCTGTCATATCAGCATGCATTTAAAAAAAGACTTATCAAAATTGGTGAATTTTTGTGTAGACATTTTAAAATTGAAGATGACGGAAAAAAGCAACGTTTTTGGCATATTATGCTTTATTATTTCAAGAAAGGTAAAAACGCAACTGAAATGCACAAAAAAAAATTGTGTAGTGTATGGAGAAGGTGCTGTGACTGATTGAATGTGTCAAAAGTGGTTTGCGAAGTTTCATGCTCGAGATTTCTCGCTTGGACGATGCTCCACAGTCGGGTAGACCAGTTGAAGTTGATAGTGATCAGATCGAGACATTATTGAGAACAATGAATGTTATACTATGCAGGAGATAGCTGACATACTCAAAATATCCAAATCAAGTGTTGAAAATCATTTACACCAGCTTGTTTATGTTCATCACTTTGATGTTTGGGTTCTGCATAAGTTAAGCGAAAAAAACCTTTTTGACCATATTTCCACATGTGATTCTCTACTTAAACGTAATGAAAACGTTCCGTTTTTAAGACAAATTCTGATGGGTGATGAAAAGTGGATACTGTACAATAATATGGAATGGAAGAGATCATGGGGCAAGAGAAATGAACCACCACCAACCACACCACAGGCCGGTCTTCATCCAAAGAAGGTGATGTGTATATGGTGGGATTGGAAGGCAGTCCTCTATTATGAGCTACTTCTGGAAAACTAAATGATTAATTCCAAGTACTGCTCCCAATTAGAACAACTGAAAGCAGCACTCAATGAAAAGCGTCCAGAATTAGTCAACAGAAAAAACATAATCTTCCATCAGGATAACGCAAAACCGCGTGTTTCTTTGATGACCAGGCAAAAACTGTTACAGCTTGGCTGAGAAGTTCTGATTCATCCACCGTATTCACCAGACATTGCACCTCTGGATTTCCATTTACTTTGGTCTTTACAAAATTCTCTTAATGGAAAAAATTTCAATTCCCTGGAAGACTGTAAAAGGCACCTAAAACAGTTCTTTGCTCAAAGAGATAAAAAATTTTGGGAAGATGGAATTATGAAGTTGCCTGAAAAATGGCAGAAGGTAGTGGAAAAAAAGGGTGAATATGTTGTTCAATAAAGTTCTTTGTGAAAATGAAAAATGTGTCTTTTATTTTTACTTAAAAAACCGAAGGCACTTTTTGGCCCACCCTATACTAAGTGAAGTAAGTCAGACAGAGAAAGACATATCATATCAAATATCATATCACTTAGATGTGGAATCTAAAAAAATCATACAAATGAATTTATTTATAAAACAGAAATAGACTCACAGACATTGAAAACAAATTTATGGTTACCAAAGGGGAAAGGGTAGGGAAGGAATAAATTAGGAGTTTGGGATTAGGAGATAGACACTACTACATATAAAATAGATAACCAACAAGGACCTACTGTATAGCACAGGGAACTATATTCAATATCTTGTAATAACCTATAATGGAAAAGAATCTGAAAAAGAATATATATATTCTTTGCCGAATCACTTTGCTGTACACCTGAAACTAACACAACATTGTAAATCAATAAAATACTTCAATAAAAAAAAGAAAAATAATTTAGTTCTCATTATTTACATCTGCTTCAAATATAATTATCTTCTTTATTAAGGAAGAAAAATTAAAGGAATGGTTTGTTATTTATATTTAACAAAGTAAAGTTATATCTAAAAGGGATTTATAAATATGGAATCATTTTGGTCTTAGCTATCGCTATAAAAAATGCTGAATTTCTTTTTACCATTGCTTCTTAGTAATTCTGATAATGCCCAATGCAAATATGTTTCTGTTCCCAGTGAAATTTTAATAATTTTTCAAGGAATTGTTGTTGAAAATATTTAACAATAGTAAATTAACTAAAGGTATATTTTTCTTTTCTTTTTATAGAAAAACAAATAGTTATTTATCTTTCTGTTAAGTTTTTAATACTATCAGTCAAGAAAAGGCATGAAGTTTTGGTCTTAAACTCTTTCTCCTATAAATCTACTGCTCTGTATCAGGATTACTGGATGGAGTGTTAATTAGCCTCAAGTATCTGAACTGTTTGGGGCAGTACCAAGAACTGTCCATCAATATTCATTTCAGAGACAAAACCTCTGAGCACAAAGGAAGGTCAAGTGTATCTGAAGAAAGGGAAATTATAGAAAAATGTTTATTTCTTCTCCCCATCACTTTCATGTTTGTTGTCATGGTTCAGGGAAATTTACATGACATCAGGGAAATTTTCCTTTTATCTGTTTTAGAGCCTACCCAGCAGTCATGACATTCATTAATCCATCTCTTTAGTCATTCATTTATTTATTCAACAAGTATTTATGGAGTGCCTGGTGTGTTCCAGCCATTGTTCTAAGAACTGGGGAAAGAACATAAGAAAAACAAACAAAAGCAAAAAACATCGCCAAAAAACAAAAAGTTCCTGCCTTTCTTGCTTTTGAGGAATGTACATCCTGGTGGGGATTTCAAACAATAAGCAAGTAGGTAAATAAATCTATAACATACCCAGGAGTCATAGATGCTACGTCTATACGGAAAAGGCCACACTGATGAGATATCTCATTTGCACAGGGACTTACAGGAAGCCAGGGAGCCACTGCTGCGGAGGCCTACAGGAAGAGTTCAGAGTACAGACAGAAGACACCAAGATTACAAACGTGCTTGAAATGTTTGAAAACTGGCAAGAAGGCCAGTGAGTCTGAGCATGGAGCATGGGGAAGAGCTCTGAGAGATATGGTCAGAAGGAAGCTGGGAGCGGGGTGGCAGGCAGATCATGTGGGACTTTGCAGATCAGAGTAAGAACTTTGGACTCTACACGTGAAAGGAAGACATCAGAGAGGTAAGGATAGGCAGAGGTTTCTACTTACATTTTAAAAGGATATTATTTTTATTCTTTCCTTTGCCAAAATCATTATCTCTTCAATCGCTGCATTTACCATACCTCTACCAGAACTTGGGTAAAGTTGAAAACTTGCTCCACTCACTAGTGTGGTACCTGATGGTGTTAAACATCTCCATCTATGGGGTGTAATTGGCTAGATGCCTCTGGAGCCACTTCTAATGCCCCATAAAAAGACCAGCTGGGTCTTGTGGCGTTCTCTCCAAGAAAATGAAAATTAGAATCTCTGGCCTCAACTTGAGTGAAGATTTAAGCCACAACTGTAAGCAAGGCTTTATTCATTCTTTTCTTTTTTCATTCACTAATTCCATAAATGTCCATTGAATGTCTATTCTGTGCCATCACTATGCTGAGCATTGAAGATACAACCATACGTGAGATTGACAAGGTTTTTATCCTCACAGAGCTTTTAGTCTACTGATTTACATATGACTAGGGCATGCTGTTCCAGGACAGAAGTAGTTAGACCTACTCCTCTAGTTTCAGAGAGCACCTATCTTACACCAACGTATTATACAAACTGAACCCTGAATGGTCATGCATTTGCCAGGCATCTGTATTTATAACAATGAGATGTCTGGATTTATAGTTATCATTGAATAAATACTTTGTGGCATGTTCTTGGTAGTAGTACCATCTTCAGGCAAAAGGCAGTTTCAAGCTTCTAAGTGAAGGCGCTTTGCCTTTGCACACTGGTGAGGGCAAATCTGACTTGACTGATAGTATGTCTGAGGCTAGCCACAGACATAACTTATTATGTCTTTAATTATCTAAGACTTTAAAATAACTTATTAAATTTAAGCATTAAAGACAAAAAGGCAATCATGCCTTATGAAATGAAATATATACAACGGGACTAAAATCTCACTCTCTTCTAAGAAGAGAGCCAACAGAGAAGTAACTCGAGATTTGGGATGTGAAATCAAATCATCTTCTCTCTACTTGAGGGAACTGACTATTTTAAGGGTTTATGAAGAGGCTAAAAAATATCTCTCATAGCTTTATGTAGTCATAAATGGATTCAAAATGTGACCAAATCATGTTATTCAGTAAATGAAACTGTTAATAACCCCACAAGCATTTGCTGAGAATCTATATAGAGAACTGAGGCTGTTCTTTGATTCTTTCTGAGGATGCCTGGGTGCCTGACTTTGGCTCTTGGCCAAGATAAGGGCAGTGGGATTTATGATGTGCTGTTTAAAGTTCAAAACTCCCCTGAGGACAGCTAAGCTGGCTTGTTTACTGACGGCTTTCCCCTGTGTGATGGTAAATTTTAAGTGTCAACTTGACTGAGCCAAAGGATGCCCAGATAAGCTAGTAAAACATTATTTCTGGATTCGTCTGTAAGGGTGTTTTGGGGAGGGATTGGCATTTGGAGCAGTAGACTGAGTAAAGATTTGCCCTCACCAATGCCGGTGGGCATCATCTTTTATAATCTAATTCTTTGAGGGCTTGAGTAGAACAAGTCAATTTGTACCGTCAGGAAAGATCAGGCTGGGTGATCAGGAGTCTGAGGGGAGTTGTCTCAAAAAAGAATAATAATCTCTAACCCAGTTTCTAGACCTCAGGCTGTTTTCCATTCAGAACTGACTGACTGAAAAAAGGCTGGGTTCCTAGGAAGAAGGAACCACAGCGAATGCACAGGATGACGATTAACCCAGTTCTTCCCCAAAGGCACTTAGTGCCATTTACTTAGATAAGTACACACTGGAAAAAGGGAAATAAGCAAACATTCTCAAGACTGTTAGGTACACAGTGATACCAGGAGATCCAAAGCATCATCGTGTTCCCATCCTACCCTCTGGTTATAGTGACAGCATGTAGTACCCATGTGATAAATGAGATTTTAGCTAAAGTTTGTCTCACCTGGGATCACAGGTGCACCTGGTGATCATTTCCCCAGTTCCATAATATTTACTTGGGATGGAAATACTTGGGAGTTGGCATAATCTCCATATTGGATATTTGACCTGTGGATTATATCACAGTGGGTAAGGCCAAGTGGAAGCATCTAATGCTTTATCTCTTGTAACCAACATAATAAATACTACATCTGGGGGAGGAGAAGGATGGCATAAACGAGTCCCATCTCTTAGAGTGGTGTTCCCTATCATATCTCCACTTAATTCTCCAGTCTGACCCACGCAGAAACTAGAATAAATATAGACTACTGAAAGCTCAACCAATTAATAAACTTGCCTACAGCTGTTGTGACTTGGTATTTTGCTAGAGCAGGTTTATATGGCCTGAGGTACTTGCAGCATTCCTATGAAAGAAGAGGATCAGAAACAGTTGGTATTCCAATGGAACAGAAAATAGTACACAGCTAAGGTTTTGACCTTGGACTAGCTTAACTTTTCTGCTCTCTGTCATAAGGGGAATCTAAAGAGATCTGGATCATCTAGATATCCTGCCAGAACATCCCAGTGCGGAATATGCTTCCACCAGAATCTGAAGGAGCCCATCAGGTTTTGTTTTATTCCCCATGGTAGGAAGTGCACAGTGCAAAATTTGTCCTTTAATTTGGATAGGATGTCTCAAAATGCCCCTGACCACTGAACCCCTGAAAACTTTTACTGATGTGTCAGGCCTCTAGATTTCTGTAAAGTTCATCCCTCCAGCAACTGGATCTCATGTGTTTTAACAATCACTCTAAAGCCCTAGCCACTTCTTGTGTATCTGGCCTAGTAAGCATGGTGACTTTAATACAGTCAGGTCTGTATGGCACACGTGGCAAGATTTCTTCCACCTCAACCTGAACCTCCTGCAGAACCCTTTCCTATAGGCCACCACTCAAAACTGGCAGACATCCATGAGGACCAACTGGACTTAGCACATGACATCACATTGATCAACTATGCAGACGTCATGCTAAGTCATAAGGTTGAGCAGGCCTAGCAACAATTCACTGTAAGATGGAAGTGACACATCCAGCATTGAGCATGAGTGGGATGAGGGGGCACAAACAAACTACACGAGCAGGTAGCCCTGACTCTCATGTTCAACACTATTGCATCAGCACCCCTCTTTCAACTCACACTTAAGGTCTTATAGGGTATCTCTTATGACCCGCTAATGGAGGAAGAAAAGCCTGAGTTCTTGACAGATGAGTCACTTTGGTATTTGGATGCAAGCCTAAAGTGGACAGTGGCTGTACTCAAGGCTTAATCAGGGGTGGCCCTGAAAGATAGAGATGAGAGGATAACCCTTTCAATGGATAGTGCAGAGGTCATCCACTTTGTTGGACGGAGAACTTACCCAACATTAGGAGATAAACAGAAAGTGGATCATGGACAGTGGAGAATGTCACTGCTGGTTGATCACACGTATGGAAGGAGAAAGACTGGAAGTTTGAAGATAAGGAGGTCTGAGATAGAGGCATGTAGATGGCCGTATGGGAATGGGCACCAAGTGAATCGATATGTCTGTCACATGTTAATGCTCACCAGAAAGCAACTACCATAGAAGGTGTACAAAACAACCAAGCAAACAAAATGACTTAGGCACGGCTGAAACTAGCATAGGGCAAGTGAGGCACCTAGGGTGCAAAAATAGAAGGAGGCACTCACTCTTAGCTGTGACTCTGCACTGCACAGCCCTAGAGTGAGTGCCTCCTTAAATTCTGTGCCCCAGGCGCTTCTCTTACCTCCCCCAGTCAGTGGATGTAAGTTAGGCTTTGCCATTGTTTGCATGAATGGATTAGTCATGGTAGCTATAAACGAACTTGACAACATGGGCTCCAATTTACCAAGGCTGATCTAGCCTCTGCTGCTGTGTTTCTAACCTGCTAGCCACAGAGACCAACATTAAGTCTCTGATATGACATCATCCCTCAAGTAGAACAATGCGCCACTTGGTGGTGACTATGTTGAGCTCCTTCCAGCTTGGAAGAGCCAATGATTCATTCAAGCAGGAATCAGCACACATCCTAGGTAGAGGTTTGCCTTTTCAGCCTGAAGAGCCCAACCAACCCTACTCTCTGACGGTATATGGCATGTCTGACCTACCAGCAAAGGATCTTATCAGAATAGGAATTCACTTTAGAGAAAAAGAGGTATGGGAGTGGACCCATGACAATACAATCTACTGGTCATAAAACATACCACACCACCAAGAAGCTGCTACCTGATAGAGTGTTGGAAATAGTCTTATAGAGGCATAACTTAAGTGCTAGTTTAGAGGTGATACTTTTACTAGCATGGGGCATCATCCTCCAGGTCACTGTATATACCTTAAGTTAAAGAACTTCATATGGAAGTGTGTCTTCCATAGGAAGAAAATGATGGTTCAGGAATTAAGGCGTAGAAACAGGAGTGGCTCTACTTATCATCATTCTCACATTCCCAATGACCAACTGCAGGAATTTGTGCCTTCTGTCACAGCAATGCTGGGTCTTTCAGGTTTATAATTCTGGTCCCTTAAGGGAGAATACTTTGGCAAGGGGGCAGAGAAAAGTTATGATTGATGTCTGGGTACTTCATACTCCTCATGTCCAAAGGTCATCAAACAAGAAGAGGAGTCACCGTCTTGGCAAAGATGTTTGACTGATCATCAGCAGGAGGAAGGGCGGCTATTACACTACGGAGGAATGTTATTGACACCTAGATGATCCATTTGGGCACACTTGGTACTCCCTTGCTCAATTTTGATGGAAAATGACAGTTCTCAGGCAACCTCAGTCTGAAAAGTACATTGTAGCCAGCCCAAAACTGCCAGAGGTGCTTTCTGAGGATAAGGGGAATTTGGAATGGGTAGTAAAAGAAAAAGACAATGCGTCTCAGTTGTGACACTTAGATCAGCCACAGCTGCAGGGTTTATAGCCAGTACCATTAACCTTCCTTTTCTAAGTTTTCCCTAGGTAGAGAGGCCCACCAGAATCCTGGAGGAGCTGCTTTCTGAACTTGTATGAAGAAGTGGATGAGCACAACATGGTGATGCAATTCCTGGGTTCCCCTTCGAGGAAGGACTTGTTAATTCAGCTAGTGGAAGGGCAGCTGGAAGACAGTGTACAGTTGTCAGTCCCTTTGGGGATTGCTTCAGCTACATAGAGCTACATACATGACCTTGGGCAAGGTCACACATGTCCTAGGAGTACTGATCAAGGCTGTGGTGTAAAGGACCAGCCATCTTGGCCCAAGGCAGAATAAGTCTGATGAGGTGGCAGAGGCTATCTTTGGGCCAACTTGACTTCATCATTTGCCCAATCCTGCTTCTTTCCTGTCTCGGCCACAGGAGTTGACCCCAAGGGTACACTTTGGTAAACCTCCCAACCACTGAAATTGTCTAAGTCTACTTCTGACAGTTATCTACTGCTTTAAATAGAAAAATTAGTTAATTCCAATAACCAGTTGACTTTTTTCCATCTATTTCATGGAATCAATGTTAAACTCCTGGAAGATCATTCTGTCATATTGTGAATGCTGTTGTACATTCAGTTAAGAAGTTTACCATTAAAGATAAAGTTATTTGTTTTGTGGGGGAAAATATGAATACAAATTTTGGTAGAGTATAGCATCATTGTAAAAAATATTAATACTCAATTCAGAAACTCATAACACAGAAATATACTTGGAATTCATTATATTGTTCGCTTAATTGAGGAGTTGGCAAATTTATGTCTTGTAAAATTGCCAGATAGTAAATATTTTAGACTTTGTAGGCTGTATAGTTTTTGACACAACTGCTCAACTCTGCTGCTTATTGCAAAAGCAGTCATAGAAAATCCATAAACAAAAGAGCATGGCTACGTTCCAATAAAATTATATTTATAAAAATAGGCAGAGTTCCAGACTTGGTCAGAGGGCTGTAGTTGGCCAGCCTCTGCCTTAATTCATTAGCATCCAAATGAGCTCTAAAATTTTAACAATCAAAATAGAACCTATGCTTAAAATTTAAAAATACATTTGTACAAACCAGTAAATGAAGCTAAAAATTTTATTTTAATGAAAACAATGTCTACTACAAAAAATACAATAGCATGGCTTACAGTATTCTCTCCTTGTACCTAATATCAATCATATTTTATGTTTGAACATCTGAATAACTTTTTGCACAATAATTTATGTCCTATGATGACTTTTCTAAATTCTGACTGCATTTTGTTCCAAATTAGTTAGAAAATTTTAAGCAACATGTTCATAAATGGAGTGCCAAAAAAGTCCAGTGTCTGAAGCTCTCAGCATATTACAATTATTGAAAACAAAGCTTGCAAGCAGTAAGATAGTGAAATTTACCCTTGAAAAAGAGAGAAACGATAAGTTAACTTGTTAGAGCTCAATGTGCAAGATTTAATTTTGAATTTCAAAAATTGCACTTTTGAGTATCTCAACTTAGAAGAATCTTTTGATGGAGCTCCTATTTTTAATCATATATATGTATATTTTGCATCAAAATGAAATGAAATTGAGAAGGCCTGTTATTTTATATCATATATGTTTTGTGAAATATTCAAGAGAATCATAAATAGTAACAATTTACTTCACAGGTTTTATCCTGTAAGAATATTTGTTGAAGAAAGATACTCTAAATGGAGGAAAAAAGATAATATATATGAAAATGTTTGGGCTAAAATATTTACACATTTAAAAAATAACAGAATTTTTTTCCATTCAGTAGAATTTTTCCAAGCTTATTAGGTAATGGAGCAATAATAAAGAAAGATTTCCCTCAATTAAAACTTTACGTTTTACAGAGAAGAGACAAGAATATCAAATTTATTAATCCTAAAGTGCAAATTTAAAAAATGTTGCAGGCAATTAAAAATGAAAATAATTTACCATATAGAAAAAATATAATTTTCAGAAAATACCAGTAACAATATTAAAAATGGACACAGATAAGAAACTGATTAAAGTGCATGAATATCTACACAATTATTCTGCTTATATTCTATTCATAAGATAATCACTGTAAAAGAAATTAAAAAAATTTTTGCTTTATTTTACATTTTATGTACATTTAAAAAATTCTTACTTTAAAGAGAATTTAAAATTCTTATTTTAGAAAAAATTTAATTTTGAAAATAGTTTTGAATAGAACTATTTTATAGGCCAGTTAAAATAATAAACCAATATATACATTTTTAATTATATAATTTTAATTGATTTTAGTGTCCCTTCTTATTCTCAAAACTATCCTGTTTCGAATATAAATTATTTACATCTTTGTGATACAGATCAACAAAAAACAAAGTATCTCTTTCAGAATTCATGTTCTTTTCATGGCAAAGAATGAAAGAATTCTAATAATTCTAATATTCTAATAATTTTCATTAAATACCTCTGATCATGTCACACACATAATTTCAACTAATTCTCACGAAAACCCTGCTCTAGATATTATTTTCTCCATTTAAAATGCAAAGAAAAGGAGTCTTAGAAAGGAAAAATGCTGAAGATCACATAGCTATTAATTTGCAAGGACAGAATTAAGACTTCACTTTGCCTGCCTCTAAAGTCCAAGTTCTCAATTATTATGCTATATATTGGAGGCCAGATATTTATTATTAAAATCATACTTGATGTAATGTGATTATGAAATTGAAAATACAGAAAAAAAAAATTTAATCTGTGGTAAAACCCAGAAATAACTTTGTTAGTACTTGGGGTATTTCCTCAATTATTTTTCTGTGCGTGACTTTGTATTTAAGTGACTGAGATCATACATTCCTTTAGTCTGAGAGAAGAAACAATGCGATAAAAATTGACAATAATCATCCAAATCTCATTGGGATGTTGTCCTTATGGCAATTTAGTCTTATCCCATTAAGTGCTGATTTTTGCACCACAAAAACAAACAAACAAACAAACAAAAACAAAACCCATTCTGGATATCTGAACTCTTTGCTCTGGCTAGAACTTCCAATACTATGTTGAATAGAAGTGGTGAAAGCAGGGATCCTTTTCTTGCTCCTGATCTTAGAGAAAAAGCTTCAAGCCTTTCACCATTGAATATAATGATCACTGTGGATTCTTCATACATGGCTTTTATTATATTGAAGTTTTTTTCCTTCTATCCTCGTTTGTTGAGTGTTTTTCTTTTTGTTATCAAAAAAGAGTGTTCTATTTTGTTAAATGCTTTTACTGCATCAACTGATATTATTATGGTTTTTTCCCTCTATTATCTTAATGTGGTACATTACAGTGATCGATTTCCATATCCTGCACCTTCTTGGTATCACAGAAATAAATCCCACTTAGTCATGGTATATAATCCCTTTAATACACTGCTGAATTCAGTTTGCTAGAATTTCGTTGAGGATTTTCTGTCTATGTTCATAAGGGACACTGATTCATAGTTATATTATAGTGTCTTTTTCTGGCTTTATCAGTGACTTCAATATCCTTTTTTGTGAAGTACCTGTTCAGGTCTTATGCCCATTTAAAAAAAAATTGTGCATCTTTCCTATTTGTGTTGTATTGTATGCATTATTTATGTATCCTGTATATAAGTCCTCTGACAAATATAGTTTTATAAATCTCTGCTCCTAATCAGTGGCTTTCCTCTTTGGTATATTAAGTGGTATGATTCAACGAACAAAACGAGTATTCTTTCATAGTGATTTTTGTGTGCCACTTAAAAAAAATTGCCTATTCTAGAGAGACCTTAAAGATGGCAGAGGAGTAAGACATGGAGATCACCTTCCTCCCCACAAATACATCAAAAATACATCTACATGAGGAACAAAACCTACAGAACACCTACTGAATGCTGGCAGAAGACCTCAGACTTCCCAAAAGGCAAGAAACTCCCCACGTAACTGGCCGTGTGGCTAACAAGGTCTTGGTACTCCAGCCTAATATCAGGCCAGAGCCTCTGAGGTGGGAGGGCCGAGTTCAGGACACTGAACCACCAGAGACCGCCTGGCCCCATGTAATATCAATCAGCGAGAGCTATCCCAGAGATCTCCATCTCAACGCTAAGACCCAGCTCCACCCAATGGCCAGCCAGCTCCAGTGCTGGATGCCCCATGCCAAACAACTAGCAAGACAGGAGCACAACCCCACCCATTAGCAGAGAGGCTGATTAAAATCATACTAAGTTCACAGACACCTCAAAACACACCACCGGACGCAGTCCTGCCCACCAGAAAGAAAAGATCCAACCCCACTCACCAGAACACAGGCACCAGTCCCCTCTACCAGGAAGCCTACACAAGCCACTGAATCAACCTTACCCACTGGGGGCAGAAACTGAAAACAACAGGAACTACACCTTCAGCCTGTTAAAAGAAGACCCCCAAACACAGTAAGTTAAACAAAATGAGAAGACAGAGAAATACACAGCAGACGAAGGAGCAAGGTAAAAACCCACCAGACCAAACAAATGAGGAGGAAAAAGGCAGTCTACCTGAGAAAGAATTCAGAGTAATGACAGTAAAGACGATCCAAAATCTTGGACATAGAATGGAGAAAATACAAGAAACATTTAACAAGGACCTAGAAGAACTAAAGAACAAACAAACAATGATGAACAACACAAAATGAAATTTAAAATTCTCTAGAAGGAATCAATAACAGGCAGAAGAACGGATAAATGACCTGGAAGATAAAATAGTGGAAGTAACTACTGCAGACCAGAATAAAGAAAAAAAAAAATGAAAAGAATTGAGGACAGTCTCAGAGACCTCTGGGACAACATTAAATGAACCAAGATTTGAATTATAGGGGTCCCAGAAGAAGAAGAGAAAAACAAGGTGTCTGACAAAATATTTGAAGAGATTATAGTTGAAAACTTCCCTAACATGGGAAAGGAAATAGTCAATCAAGTCCAGGAAGTGCAGAGAGTCACATACAGGATAAATCCAAGGAGAAACATGAAGACACATATTAATCAAACTATCAAAAATTAAATACAAAGAAAAAATATTAAAAGCAACAAGGGAAAAGCAACAAATAACATACAAGGGAACCTCCATAAGGTTAACAGCTGATCTTTCAGCAGAAACTCTGCAAGCCATAAGGGAGTGGCAGGACATATTTAAAGTGGTGAAAGGGAAAAAACTACAACCAAGATTACTCTACCCAGCAAGGATCTCATTCAGATTCAGTGGAGAAATTAAAACCTTTACAAACAAGCAAAGGTTAAGTGAATTCAGCCCCACCAAACCAGCTTCACAACAAAGGCTAAAGGAACTTCTGTAGGCAGGAAACACAAGAGAAGGAAAAGACCTACAAAAACAACCCCCCAAAATTAAGAAAATGGTAATAGGAACATACATATTGATATTACCTTAAATGTAAATGGATTAAATGCTCCAACCAAAAGACATAGACTAGCTGAATGGTTACAAAAACAAGACCTGTATATATGCTATCTATGAGAGATGCACTTCAGACCTAAGGACACAAACAGATGGAAAGTGAGGGGTTGGAAAAAGATATTGCATGAAATATGCAAGAAAGCTGGAGTACCAATTCTCATATCAGACAAAATAGACTTTAAAATAAAGACTATTACAAGAGACAAAGAAGGACACTACATGATGATCAAGGGATCAATCCAAGAAGAAGATATAACAATTGTAATTATTTATGCACCCAATGTAGGAGCACCACAATACATAAGGCAAATGCTAACAGCCATAAAAGGGGAAATCGACAGTAACACAATCATAGTAGGGGACTTTAACACCCCACTTTCACCAATGGACAGATCATCCAAAATGAAAATAAATAAGGAAACACAAGCTTTAAATGACACATTAAACACAATGAACTTAATTGATATATATATATATAGCACATTCCATCCAAAAACAAAGGAATACACTTTTTTCTCAAGTGCTCATGGAACATTCTCCAGGATATTACATTTTGGGTCACAAATCAAGCCTTAGTAAATTTAAGAAAATTGAAATTGTATCAAGTATCTTTTCCAACCACAACACTATGAGACAAGATATCAATTACAGGAAAAAAAAATCTGTAAAAAATACAAACACATGGAGACTAAAAATTACAGTATTTAATAACCAAGAGATCACTGAAGAAATCAAAGAGGAAACAAAAAATTCCTAGAAACAAATGCCAATGTAAAAATGACAACCAAAACCTATGGGACGCAGCAAAAACAGTTCTAAGAGGGAAGTTTATAGCAATAAATAATAATAATAATCCTATCTCAAGAAAAAGAAACATCTCAAATAAACAACCTAACCTTACACCTAAAGCAATTAGAGAAAGAAGAACACAAAACCCCCAAAGTTAGCAGAAGGAAAGAAATCATAAAGATCAGATCAGAAATAAAAGGAAAATAAATGAAGGAAACAATAGCAAAGATCAAGAAAGTTAAAAGCTGGTTATTTGAGAAGATAAACAAAATCGATAAACCATTAGCCAGTCTCATCAAGAAAAAAAGGTGGAAGACTCAAATCAACAGAATTAGAAATGAAAAAGGAGAAATAACAACTGACCCTGCAGAAACACAAAGAATCATGAGAGATTACTACAAGCAACTATATGCCAATAAAATGGACAACCTGGAAGAAATGGACAAATTCTGAGAAAAGCAAAACCTTCTGAGACTGAACTAGGAAGAAACAGAAAATATAAACAGACCAATCACAAGCACTGAAATTGAAACTGTGATTAAAAATCTTCCAACAAATGAAAGCCCAGGACCAGATGTCGTCACAGGAGAATTCTATCAAGCATTTAGAGAAAAGTTAACACCTATCCTTCTCTAACTCTTCCAAAATATAGCAGATGGAGGAACTCTCCCAAACTCAGGCTACGAGGTCACCATCACCTGAAACCAAAACCAGACAAAGATGTCACAAAAGAAGAATACAACAGACCAATATCACTGATGAATATAGATGCAAAAATCCTCAACAAAATACTAGCAAACAGAGTCTATCAGCACATTAAAAGGATCATAACCATGATCAGGTGGGGTTTATTCCAAGAATGCAAGGATTCTTCAATATATATAAATCAATCAATGTGATACACCATATTAACAAACTTTAGGATAGAAACCATATGATAATTTCAGTAGATGCAGAAAAGCTTTTGACAAAATTCAACACCCATTTATGATAAAAACCCTCCAGAAAGGAGGCATAGAGGGAAATTTCCTCAACATAATAAAGGCCATATATGACAAACCCACAGCCAACATCATTCTCAATGGTGAAAAACTGAAACCATTTCCTTTAAAGTCAGGATCAAGACAAGGATACCCACTCTCACCACTATTATTCAACACAGTTCTGGAAGTTTTAGCCACAGCAATCAGAGAAGAAAAAATAAAAGGAATCCAAATTGGAAAAGAAGAAGTAAAGCTGTCACTGTCTGCAGATGACATGATACTATACATAGAGAATCCTAAAGATGCTACCAGCAAACTGCTAGAGCTAATCAATGAATTTGGTAAAGTAGCAGGATACAAAATTAATGCACAGAAATCGCTGGCATTCCTATACACTAATGATGAAAAATCTGAAAGAGAAATTAAGGGAACACTCCCATTTACCACTGCAACAAATGAATAAAATACCTAGGAATAAACCTACCTAAGGAGACAAACGACCTGTATGCAGCAAACTATAACACACTGATGACAGAAATTAAAGATGACACAAACAGATGGAGAGATGTATCATGTTCTTGGATTGGAAGAATCAACATTGTGAAAATGACTATACTACCCAAAGCAATCTACAGATTCAGTGCAATCCCTATCAAACTACCAATGGCATTTTTCACAGAACTAGAACAAAAAATTTCACAACTTGTATGGAAACACAAAAGGCTCCGAATAGCCAAAGCAATTTGAGCAAGAAAAATGGAGCTGGAGGAATCAGGCTCCCTGACTTCAGACTATACTACAAAGCTATAGAAATCAAGACAGTATTGTACTGGCATGAAAACAGAAATATAGATCAGTGGAACAGGATAGAAAGCCTAGAAATAAACCCACACACATACGGTCACCTTATCTTTGATAAAGGAGGCAAGAATATACAATGGAGAAAAGACAGCCTCTTCAATAAATGGTGCTTGGAAAACTGGACAGCTGCATGTAAAAGAATGAAATTAGAACACTCCCTAACAC
Organism: Phocoena phocoena; assembly: GCF_963924675.1. Taxonomy (NCBI): domain Eukaryota; kingdom Metazoa; phylum Chordata; class Mammalia; order Artiodactyla; family Phocoenidae; genus Phocoena; species Phocoena phocoena. Next base: position 52,906,850 of record NC_089235.1, on the reverse strand, counting down.
CATACACAAAAATAAACTCAAAATGGATTAAAGACCTAAATGTAAGGCCAGACGCTATAAAACTCTTAGAAGAAAACAGGCAGAATGCTCTACGACATAAATCACAGCAAGATCCTTTTTGACCCACCTCCTAGAGAAATGGAAATAAAAAAAAAAATAAACAAATGGGACCTAATGAAACTTCAAAGCTTTTGCACAGCAAAGCAAACCATAAACAAGACCAAACGATAACCCTCAGAATGGGAGAAAATATTTGCAAACGAAGCAACTGACAAAGGATTAATCTCCAAAATATACAAGCAACTCATGCAGCTCAATATCAAAATTACACACTACCCAATCCAAAAATGGGCATAAGATTTAAATAGACATTTCTCCAAAGAAGATATACAGATTGCCAAGAAACACATGAATGGATTCTCAACGTCACTAATCACTAGAGAAATGCAAATCAAAACTACAGTGAGGTATCACCTCACACTGGTCAGAATGGCCATCATCAAAAAATCTACAAAGAATAAATGTTGGAGAGGGTGTGGATAAAAGGGAACCCTCTTGCACTGTTGGTGGGAATGTAAATTGATACAGCCACTATGGAGAACAGTATGGAGGTTCCTTAAAAATCTAAAAATAGAAATAACATGACCCAGCAATCCCACTACTGGGCATATACCCTGAGAAAACCATAATTCAAAAAGAGTCATGTACCGCAATGTTCACTGCAGCTTTATTTACAATAGCCAGGACATGGAAGCAATGTAAATATCCATCAACACATGAATGGATAAAGAAGATGTGGCATATATATACAATGAAATATTAGTCAGCCATAAAAAGAAACAAAACTGAGTTATTTGTAGTGAGGCGGATGGACCTAGAGTCTGTCATACAGAGTGAAGTAGGTCAGATAGAGAAAAACAAATACCGTATGCTAACACATATATATGGAATCTAAAAAAACAAAAAATTTCTGAAGAAACTAGGGACAGAACAAGAATAAAGATGCAGACGTAGAGAACGGACTTGAGGATATGGGGAGGGGGAAGGGTAAGCAGTGACAAAGCAAGAGAGAGGCATGGATATATATACACTACCAAACGTAAGGTAGATAGCTAGTGGGAAACAGCCGCATAGCACAGGGAGATCAGCTCGGTGCTTTGTGACCACCTAGAGGGGTGGGATAGGGAGGGTGGGAGGGAGATGCAAGAGGAAGAGGATATTGGGATATATGTATATGTATAGCTGATTCACTTTGTTATACAGCAGAAACTAACACAACATTGTAAAGCAATTATACTCCAATAAAGATGTTAAAAAAATTGCCTATTCCAATGTCATAAAAATATTCTCCTGTATTTTTCAAGAATCTTGATTATTTTATCTTTTACATTATGATCTGTATTCAGTTTTGAATTAGTTTCCCTGTTTGGTGTCAAGGAGGGGTCAATTTCTTATTTTTCTATATAGATATGCAATTGACTCAGTGTACTTTTTTGAAAATACCACTCTTTCCCTATGATTGGTATGGAATCTTTGTTTTAAATCAGGTAACAAAGCAGGTGAAAAGTTTGTTTCAGAATACTATTTTTTTCCATTATTCTATTTGTCTATTCTTGCACCATTGAGACTGAATTAATCCTTGTATCAACCTGACTGAATTAATTTAGTTTAAAAATAGCCTCAATATAATGTAGAGTAAATATTCCAAATTTTTTCCTCTTTGAGATTATCTTGGGTAAAGCCTCACATTTTCTTAAGCATTTTAGAAACTGTTAATTTTCAACAAAGAAAAAAACAAAACACCCCAGTTTGGATTATGATTAAAGCAGCATTGACTATTGGTCAATTTGGAATAAAATAGACATCTTAAAATGTATTGAATATTACAATCTATGAACATAGTGTACAACTCCATTTATCTGTGTCTTTTATATTTCTCACAGAAATATCTTATAGTTTTTTGTAGAAATGTTTAATTAGATTTATTCTTAGACATTTAATACTATTTCACACTATTGTAAATGACAGTTTAAAATTTTACTTTTCTACTTGTTTACTGTGAGTATAGAAAAAAATGATCCTTTAATATTGACTTTGTATGCAGGAATCCTGAAAGATAAGAAATGTAATTTCTTCTTTTCCAATCTTGACTTTTTTTCTTGCCTTTATTACTTTTTCTTGCACTTGCTGGGATGATGTTGAATGAAAATATATTAGACGTTATTGCCTTTTCCCATAATCAGGTCAGAATTGTTCAACATTTCATCATTCAGTATTATGTTATTTGTAGATTTCTTAAAAGTAAATTTTGTCAGAATAAGAATTTCCTATCTGGTCCTATTTTTCTGAGGATTTTTATCATGATTTAATGTTGAATTTTATCAAGTACATTTCTGCATTTATTGTTGTGATCATATTTTCTCTTTTAATCAGTGAATGTGAAAAAGTACATTGATTTGTTAAAATATTAACCACTGAGCCCTCCGCAGAGCCAGAACTACCACACCCCAGCCAGCCAGCACCCTTGGACCCACCCAGAAATGAAGGTCTTTCCCCACCAAAGCCAACATGTAAGGTCTGAAAGAGGTTACTGTTCCATCAAATGCACAGATATCAACAGAAGGATACAAAAACCATGGAAAAACAAAGAAACATGACATTACTAAAAGAAATCAATAATTTTCCAGTAACTGACCCCAAAGAAATGGAGATGTATGAATTGCCTGACATAGAATTCAAAATAATTTATTTACATAAGCTCACTGAGCTACAAGAGAACACAGATAGGCAAGTAACAAAATCAGGAAAAAATTACATGAACAAAATGAGAAGTTCAATAGAGAGATTCATAAGAAAGAACTAAGTAGAATTTCTGGGACTGAAGAATACAACGAATGAAATTTTAAAAATGTAGTAGAGAACCTAAATAGAAAACTTGATCAAACAGAAGAAAGAATCTGTGTGTGTGAAAATAGGTCATTTGAGATTATCAAGACGGAGAAGGAAAAAGAATTAAAAGATTGAGTAAAGACTACTTAATTTATAGAACACCATTAATTGAAACAATATTCACATTATGGGAGTACCAGAAGGAAAAGAGAGAGAGAAAAGGGGAGAAAGCTTGTTTAAAGAAATAATGGCTGATAATTTCCCAAAGCTGGGGGAAGATATGGATAGTCACGTACATGAATTCATAGAACTTGGGGACAAATCAAATTCAAAATTGACTTCTTTCTGTATCATTTAGATGAGTAAATATTATTATTTTTTAATCTCTGGTGTCTCTTCTGGCAATGTAAGCCTACTTTTCACGTTTGTCATTATACTAATCATACTTACACATGAGAGAATCTTTGTTCTTCTAACTCTCTTGTGGTAGATGAGCCTTGATTCAGCTGCTGAACCTCACAGTGAATTCATTATATATTTAGGGTCTGGATTTAACAGAATAGCTTCTCCAATGCCCTCCCTGATCCTTACAGGCAGAAGTAGACCCTCTGTTCTCTTTTCTGTACCATCTTGGATGTATTTCTCTTTTGTAATTATCTGTTGACTTTACTTATTTTTTTCTTTCCTTCTAAACTGTGAGATTCTTAAAAGCAAGTGAACTTATCTTGTTAATATTTGTATCTCTATGACCTATCCTAGTCCCAGTCACATACATAGGCATCCAACATGTGTTTGCTCCATGAAGAATAGAATTAATGGATGAATAAATGAATGAATAGTTGACTCCACACAAGTTCAAAGACTGTAAAATCATGGGAACCTTTAAACATCTAATATCCCGTTAGAAGAGTCTCAAAAGACTGCACTTATTACTAAAATCATACATCATCATCATAGGCAAGGGCCAAACAATATTGCTTTTAACAAAGGAATAAACAATGTAAACCTTCCTTTAGAGTAAATTCATGAGTAAACATTTAGTGATCTATAAAACACACAGACAGACAGACAGACACACACACACACACACACACACACACACACACACACATACACTGTGGAAGGGATTTTTTAATCCTTATTATGGATTTCTTGAGAAGCCTGACAAAGAAAGTAATTTTCCCTCTGACACTGGGGTAAGGTGTGTGAGAGAGAGGGGTGAGTGAGATGGTGGTGAAAGAGGGGAGAAAGAGACAGAAACAGAGATAGATAGAACCAGAGGAGAGACAATGCATAGGTTTTTTCTTCTTACACATGTAATCTTAATAAATCAATCGTTACTAAAACCCAAGTTTGTGGAAAAACCTTAAACAAACAAAAAAACCATATTTTCTATTTGCTCCAAACTAATAAGACAAAAACAGGTGCAGTTTTACTACTCTAAGAGGCAAACATTATCTTCAAAACATCTCTCTTACTAATCATAAGAGGTAATTAAATTCCCATAATGATCTCTACTCCTTGTATTGTTCTGGGTAAAAATGGATCATAAAATAAATATAATTTACAACGTAGGAAAATAGGGTTGACTGTTCAGTTTAACAAGCATCAAGTTAATGAAACCAAGGGCATGGATGTCACCCCCTCAAAAGCCCAGTAGAATTGCTTTTTTGATGGTTTGAAGCTGCTGTTCCCTGTGCTGTAGTCAAACCATACCTGCATATATTAAACTCATTTATTTCCTCCCAGCACTAATCTCTCACATCCTCCTTCTCTTCTTCCTGCTCTTCTTTCTGTCTCTCCATTTTTCTCTTCCTTTCCTCTATCACTCATTCTCTATTATAAGCTGGGTACATTTTTAGACCCAGGGCTTACAACAAAAAATAGGTCAGTTTTTGTTTACAATATGCTCAGAGACTAGCTAAAGAGAATTACAATAAACTATCATTACAATACAGGTTGAAATACTCCTATAGTGATATACCCAGAGGAGTAAACAACCAATTGATCTGAGGGTAGGATTAAGAAGGACTCACAAAGGGAATTCTCCTTAACGTCTGTCTAATAAGAGGACTTCGAGGGAGTGACACTTCTCTAGATACTTTACTACCTTCCTAGCGTGTATTACAGGGCCCTCAATAAATATATGCCAAACAACTGAATGAATTAATTTTTAGTTAGAGAATATGGTAAATGCATAATGAGCCAAAAATGACAAAGAAAAAATAAAAACATTTGATCTTTCAAAGGTGATGAGATTATAAGTAGTTTTCCTGTGGGTTTTTTTTAAAATGAAATTTATGAATTACATCATTTGTGGGAGCAAAATATTTTGCTTTCTTTTTAAAAATCTTACCTGTTTATTAATTTTTTATTCTATTTTTACTTGTAGTTGTATATCAAAAATATTTTCCAAGTTGCTACAAAGTCTTCACAGTTATTTTACAAATGGATGTATAATTGCTTTAAGTTCCCTCATTATTTACCTAACCATTATTTTTATCAGTATTATAACTGAATCATAAGAAAAGCCATTATCAGTAGCTCTCCATTTCTGGGATGGGGGCAAGGAGAAGTAGTACAGTTGGCCCTCCATATCTGGGGTTTCACGCCTGCAAATTCAACCAATTGTGGATTGAATATATTTGAAAAAAAAATCCCAGAAATTTTCAAAATGCAAAACTTGAATTTGCCATGCACCAGTAACTATTATTTACATAGCATTTATCTTGTACTTACAACAATTTATATAGCATTTACATTGAATTATAAGATATCTAGAGATGATTTAAAGTATACAGGAGGATGTGCATAGGTTACATGCAAATACTATGCCATTTTATATAAGGGACTTAAGCATTCACGGATTTTGGAGTCCATGGGGGTCCTGGAACAAATCCCCTGTGAATACCAAGGGATGACTGTATGTGTACAGTTCAGTGTGGGCTGCACTTACACAGTGCTCAGGAAGCCATGTCGGGTTTGTACTCTCCCAATTTCCCTGAGGCTCACTAGGTGTATGAAAAGCTTTGAAAAAAAAAATATATTATGTACCTTGAATAATATCCCCAACCCAAATCACATTTGGGTCAAGAGTTCTTTAACTGGGAGCAACAGTAGCACCATAATAAACATTGAAATTGTAAAAAAATTAATAAACAAACATCTATTAAACAGAGTCAGGAGACCAGAAAGGGGAGCTTTTATGCCCTGTGATGACAGCAGAGCCCAACAGGAAAGAAGGAAGATTCCTCTTCTTTCCTGGCAGAGAGAGCGATTGAAAAGTCATGGACTCTGCTTACTATAGCCCTCCCAACTTCTTCTTCTCTTCTGTAAAAGAGTTCTTTTTCCCTGGCTGTTCAGAGACTTGCACGTGGCTCTCCACAGTTGCAGACCCCAAAATGCAATTCTTTGCTGATCCTGAGTAAACCTATTTTTTGTTGGAGAAATATCTGTCAGTCTGTTTGTTTTAGGTCAACATTTTGGTGCCCATACAGTGATCCAAAGATGATGGTGAGTATATAAGTGTGGTACCCACATTGACCTCATTGTCTCTCACTGCTTTTCTTGCCAACCCTGGAGTTTGAAGGTATGCCTTCTCCTGGATTTGAGCTTCTGCCCTTTTTATATTTTGAAGCTCCCCAGGATTTACTCAGAATTTATTTTAATGTTTCACTCTGTCTGGTTAAAGCCTTGTTCTGTATGGGACTACTTGTTTGGCACTTCAGTCTAATTTGAAATCAGACTGTTCCAACTGGAACTGGTTCAGCCTTTGGCCCATTCCTTTGGGAATAGGGGCTGTTTCATTGGAACTGTGCCAGTTCAGCCTTCAGCTTATTCCTTAGGAATAGCAGCTCTTCTATGGAAACTGAGCTGAGAAGCTTTTGACTTGACTCCTTCAGGACCAAGCTGTTTTCTTAGAACTGCCTGGTATTAGGCCTGCAGGCTGGTTGAGATGTTTGAAGTGTTTAAGCTATCTGAATTACAAGCTATTTGAGCTGTTCAGGCTGTTTAGTTTGAGCTGTAAGCCTTTTCAGCTGTTTAGGTTGTTAAAAAATTATTCTTTTATTCTAGAGAAAAACTTCTGAGAAATGGGATCCCAGCTACCTAAATATTTTGAGGGCACCATCCCTACAGGGACCCCAGCCATTTTATGTTTACAAACTACAGTCCTTCCTCATGTGCCTTTCTGGCTAAACAGACTGACCTGATCAAAGGCAATTTAGAATATCAATGGCCATTATGGAGAACTTTTGAAATCCTCAAACTTACTTTTCTTAAAACTGAATTGGACCACCACAGTTCTAAAATTTCCAAAGCTGAATGAAATGCCTATTTTGATTAGTATTTTGAGCTTCCAATGTTATTAGGACCCTAAAATTGCCTCTTTGCAAAATAAGATTTTAAGATTAACTGAGGCAAACAAACAATTAGAGAAGTATAAAATGGACTCTGAAGCCTTGTGCTCCTCTTCCTTGGCTTTTCGTCTCAGGCCCTGCCTCTGGTGCTATATTCCTTTTTCCGTCTATGCAGCCTATGCAACTATACCCTCAGTTCCCCATACTAATTCTCTCACTGAACATCTCTTTTCCTCCGAAACTCTCCTCACTCCCTTTTCCTCTGAACTTATCAGAACCTGTCCCTTTAAAATTAAGTTTCTGAGGATCCAGAGGCTAAACCCTTAATTTCTTATAATCCCTGAACTAAAACAAGCAATAGTCAAAGACTTTCCCAAAGTAACTAAAGATTCTCACTGATTTGCTGAGGAATTTAATGTAGTCATTCAAACTTATCAACCTGGTTTCTCTGACTTGTATCAGCTCTCTCATATGCTTGTGAAGGCCAGGCCCAGCATTGAATGAAAACTGCTAGCTGGGAAAATCCTGAAAAGTCTCTAGAATTACAACTGGGAGACCAGCTTGCTAACTTATTATTTTTTTTTTTTTTTTTTTTATGCGTTACGCGGGCCTCTCACTGCTGTGGCCTCTCCCGTTGCGGAGGACAGGCTCCGGACGCGCAGGCTCAGCGGCCATGGCTCACGGGCCCAGCCGCTCCGCGGCATGCGGGATCCTCCCAGACCGGGGCACGAACCCGCGTCCCCTGCATCGGCAGGCGGACTCTCAACCACTGCGCCACCAGGGAAGCCCCGCTAACTTATTATTTGATCAGGATCTGCAATTGCTAGGTGACTTCATCAAGCAATTCCTGGGGCTTTTCCAAAGTCTGTTGATTGGAACAAAATTCATGCTTTAATAAAAACCTGATAGACCTGTTTATGACTATTACAATCAACTTCAGATTGTTTTTAAAGAAAATTCTGGTCTTTCTCTATATGTTTTTTCCACCCAGGTAGCTCTTAACTCTGTGTTTATTAATGGGCTGAACCAGGACTTTTTCCTTCTAGTAAAAAGGATCAGGATGGAATGGGAAACCATGTCTACTCCAGATTCAGTCAATCTGGAAAACCAACTCTCTCGCTTTCTGGATAAGTCACCTAAAAGAAAGACTGCTAAAATTCTTAATCTTCAACTCCAGCTAATGAACACCCCTAACAAAACAAAAATCTTCCTAGTTTCTGCTATTACTGCAAAGAGCTAAGGCGCTGGAAAAGACGTTGTTACAAATTTAAGCACTTCAGGCAGCTTCAGCCCTCTAACCAGTCCTTCTAACGTCCTCCCAATTCCCAATGATGGGGATCTGAGGAACTACAGTGGCTCCTCCTAATCCCCCCTCTTAATCAGCTTGGAGAAACATTCTCTTCCAGTACTAACTGACACTGAAGCCACACTCTTGGTGCTCAGACCCACTACTATAAGGCAGCCCCTGCCTCAAAGTATCAAAACAGTACGAATAGGGGGGATCTCTAAGGAACCTCAGGAGGTTCCTGTCTCTGCACTGATTTCCTTTTGTTTAGGCCCTATTCCCTTTTGTGTTCACACCTTATTCTCCTTAGTTCCTTTGACCCTATCCATTTATTAAGCCAAGACTTCTTAGAGTAGTATCATGCTGGAATTTCTCCCAAAGAGAGAATTCTAGAATTTAGATAGTAGTCATCAAAGTAACCAACAAAGTAAATTAAATGACCTTTTGACATTTTTTATTTGTTTCATTTCTGACAGTACTAGAGCTGATTCTGAAAACACTGATTATTTGTCCCTATTGAATCAGCTACCACCCTTCCTATGGGCAAAATCTCCAACTGATATTGATAAAATCCACAGCACAACTCCCATTAAGTTTCTAATAGATCCCTCAAAATCTCTTTCCAGAATTAATCAATATTTTATACAGAAAGCAGCCCTTAGAGGTATAAAGCCCATAATAGAAGATTACAAGGCTCAAGGCCTCATTATCCTTTGTAACAATCCCTGTAATACTATTTTACCAGTCAGAAAATCTACAGCTGAAGATAAAATTTTGTCTAGGACCTCTGAGCAATAAACATTGTTTTCCCTCGACACTCTTTTTTTCCTAACCCTCATATGTCACTAAAATCCATTCCCACTGGAAGCAAATGTTTTACTGTAATTGATTTATGCAGTGCATTCTTTAATATTCCAGCTGATAAAGATAGCCAATGCCTTTTTGCTTTCATTGGGGAATAAAAACAATTCACCTGGACAGTAATGCCTCAGGGTTTTACTGAGAGTCATTCTTATATCTCACAAATCCTGAAAGCTGGTCTGGATGATATAAAGTTCCCTAGGGGTTCTACTTTGTTGCAAAATGTGGATGATTTGCTTCTTTGCTCTTTTTTACAAGCCTCCTCACAGGACGACAGCATCTACTTGCTAAAGCTTTTAGCCTTACAGGGGCTTAAGATTGCAAAGGAAAAATTGCAGTTTGATCTGATTATCAGAACAAGGGCTACAATTGGATCCAGACAGACTTCAGGGTGTCCTAAGTCTCCCTAAGCCCAAAACTAAGCACCAACTGAGAGGTTTTCTTGAGCTAGTTGGTTATTGCTGAAAATGATTCCAAATTTCTCTCTTATGGCCAAACCAATGTATGTTTTACTAAAGAGTAACACTGCTGACCCAATATTATGGGATGAACAGAATGGCATAGTCTTCAAGGCCTTGAAGGAGAGTTTGATGAACCCATCTGCCCTAGACATCCCAATTATCAGATTCCCTTTTTCCTTTTTGTATATGAAAAGGAAGAGAATGCCCTTGGGGTACTGTCTCAAAAACATGGGGACCACATTTGACCCATAGGTTATTATAGCCAGTAACTGGACCCTGTGACATGAGGATACCCCTCCTGCCTTAGAGACATTACTGCCACTGCCCCTTTGGTTAAGGCCACTGAGGAAAATCACTGTGGGGTCTCCTTTAAGCAATTTTGTACCTCACACAGTAGAAGTCTTTCTGAATTCTCATCACACTCAACATTTCTCAGTTAGCTGCCTCACTTACTATGAAGTCTTTTTGTTAACTGCTCCTCACGTAACACTTTTACATTGTGATAACCTTAACCCTGGTACTCTCCTCCCTTCTGTCACCAATGAAGCTCCTCACGACTACTTAACACTGATGGATCACCTCCTGACTCCCCTTTATTATGATCTGCAGGAAGTCTCTTTGGGTATTGCTGACTTCATGGTTCACTGATGGTTCTTATTTAAAAGGTAACAATGGCAAATATTGTGCTGGATATGCTTGCAACTCTTTTTGACGTTGTTGAGGAGGCATCTTCACCTATGGCTACTTTAGTCCTACAGGCTGAATTATACAGTCTTACATGAGCTTGTACTTTAGCCAAGGACAAAACTGCCAATGTTTATACTGATAGTAGATATGCTTTCAGAGTAGCTCATAATTTTGGAATGTTGTAGAAACAATATGGCTTCCTTACTTCCAGTGGAAATAAAATTAAAAATGGCCCCTATGTTCAGGGATTGTTGGCTGCAATACTTTTACCTGATGCTTTGCTATTAAGATTCTGGGACATTCTAAACTTGACACCCTGGAAGCTAAGGGAAATCATCTTGCTGACATTTTTGCAAGGAATGCTGCCCTTTAGGGAACCAACAGCAGCCAGGCCTCTGTCATGGTCCAAAGGGATATTTCCCCAAATGATAACTTAGAAAAATTGGCTAGAAAAGACCAACAATTGGCCTCAGAAAAGAAAAAAAATTTGAAAATTCACCAATTGTTGATTTGATAAAAAGAGGAAGCTCTGATTTAGACAAAACACCAATCCAGTCATACCAGAGACTCTAAAATTCCCACTCTTCACCACTGTACATGTATTAAACCATTGGTCTACTGACAATCGGATAGCATTCATGAATCAGTGTTTGTGGGGAAACATCACAAGGCTGCAAAAGAGCCTACCTCAATTGTCCCACTTGTCCAAAATACAACCCAGGGAAGTCTGTACTGCTCCCAGACATTTTAAAGTGCCTAAAGAACCATTTTAGGTAGGACAAATGGATTTCACACAATTTTTCAGTCTGATATAAATGTTTTAGTCATGGTCTGTATGTTGTCACACTGAACTGAAGCCTTCCCTTATAGACAGGCTACTCCCCCTTCTGAGGCTAAAGCCCTTTTGGAAAAGATTGTCCCTCCATGGGGAACTCCTCTTGAAATTCATAGTGATCAAGGGACCCATATTACTGGTCAGTTCTGGTCGACAAGTCTGTGCTGTTTGGCCAGTTTTACAACATTTTCCATCCTAAATCTTCTGGTTAGTCTAACCCACTAAATGCATTATTAATACTCATTTTCAAAATTTGCAGAAGCCCTCCAAGTACCTTGACCAAAAGCATTGCTATTGGTCCTTCTAAATCTTATATCCACCCCTTTTGAAACTCATAAACTCTTTGAGATAGTCACAGAATTCCCAATGCACTTGGCTTCTGCCTCTTTTGACCCTCAAGTGATAAAAGGAGAGATACTCCAATATTGCAAAGGCCTAACTGCTTTAAAATAACCATGTTTTGGTAAAGCAATCTTTTCACAGTGCACCCTTGGGAGACAAAGACCTTAAGTATCATGCCTTGCAACCTGGAGCTTTTGCCTATTGGAAAAGATACCTCCAGAAAGACTCTTTTTAACCTTGTTGGAAAGGTCCCTACCAAGTACTGCTAACCAACTCTAGTGCTTCCAAACTCCAGGGAATAGACTCTTGGATTCACACGATACACCTAAAGAAAGTACCAGACACTGCCTGGACCTGTACATCATCTGGTGACCTGAAAGTAAAGATTTCCTGGAATTGAAGCAGAAGACATCTGATGAGATAGACCAGGATATCCAGACCAGGCCTATTGGAAGTTTATCACCAAACCTTTGATGATGACATAACGTTTCCAATCATCTCCAATACCTATGATCTTGATAACATATGGACTTTAGATAAAACACCTGAGAGCTCTCTCTCCTACCTCTCCTAGTTATTTGAACGTGATCTCAATAGATTTCCAATCTGCACTCTTTTCCTCTGACAGGAGTCACTACATCTAGGAAAAGTATTTCCTTTCATTTAGGGACAAAAAGCCAATGAAACTGGAAAAATCTGACTCTTGATCAGTGATGCTTCAGAGAAAGATCTTTTTCAAAAGGGAGAATTGTAAAGAATTAATAAATGGAAACCTCAATTAAATAGAGTTGAGATTCATATCTAATAATATTTTGATTGTTGACCAAAGTTTTGAGCTGAGCAAAGAAGGACTATAGGTAGGTGAGAGAGTTAGGTGCTTTTCTCCATTTATAAAATGGCTCTACTGCTTCATAGTATCAATAATTTACTTGGGTATGTCTTTGACATCTTTTTTGTTTGTTGGTTTTTGGAATAGGGGTCACTTCCTTCAGAAACCTGATCTGCTGATCTCCTCTGATGGGTATTTCTCTCATATTTTCCCATCATATCCCGTACTTCAATTGTAATAGCATTTATTACAATGTATTAGATTTACCTGTTTGTATTGTATCATCTTTTTATGGGTGCATTAGTTTCCTAGGGCTGTCATAACAAAGTACTACGAACTAAGTGGCTTAAAACAACAGAAATGTATTATCTCATAATAAATAAACCTCCGGAGGCTAGAGGTTTAAAATCAAGGTGTCAGCTGGGTTCTCTGAAACATACATAGGCGAGAATCTTTCCTTGCGACTTCTAGCTTCTGATGTTTGTCAGAAATCCTTTGTGTTCCTTGGCTTAGAGATGCAACACCCCAATCTTGTCTCCTGTTGTCACATGACCATCTTTTCCCTGTGTGTCTCTCTCCTTTTCTTATAAGGACACCAGTCATATTGCATTAAGTGCCCACCTTACTTCAGTATGATCTCATCTTCTTAACTAGTTACGTCTGCAATGACTCTATTTCCAAATAGGTTCACATTCTAAGGTATTGGGGGACTTCCTCTTTGGGGGTAAGGGCACAAGTCAACCCATAACAGAGGACAAGGATTGTGTCTACTTCATCTTTTTAACATTTGGATCCTTAGCAATTATTCCATTGCCAAGCATATAGAATATGTTCTATTAAAAAATTGATGAATAAATGAATGTATGAATAGGGGAATGTGTTTATACTAAGAAATCACATTCCATTCTAGAATAAAAGAAATTCATGTAGAGAGGGCAGAAAGTTCTAAGGCCCTTCCAACTTCACAGTTCTGTGATTCTTTAGTCTCAACACTGGTTTGGTTTCAGCTGTTTAGAAAAGGTCTGTGAATAGAAATTGCCTATCAATTACATATCTGTAAATCCCAAATAGGCAAGATACATTTAAGTGCCATAAAGGATATCCTAGTGCATAGACTTGCATGTCTGTTATTTGGATTTTTAGGGCATTTCAAGGGTTTTTGCCTTGGTATCTGAAGTTGACGTGTTTCTCGGCTATTTAGGAGAGGGACAAAGAATCGATTTGAGTTGTAAGACTGACATCTTCTGGCTAGCACTGGAGAGTGCAGAAAGGTTGAAGCATCAGAAAGGGAAATAAATGGAGTCGTTCTGGATTTAACAGTTAAACATTGGAAAGGGAAAGAAAAAAAGAAATATATATGGAAATAATAGAAAGCTATTCACAGGTACACAGATGCATTTTTTAGAAAGAGTGAGCATACAGTCTAGTATATATTCTGTGTAGTTCACCAGAATTGATTTTGGTCTTGAAGAAGAAAGTGAGGGAAATATAAAACATAAATGAAAAGATCATTCAGGAGTTGAACATGAGGAAATGGATTGAACAAAAATGTTCCTGATGAAAGACTAATGCTCTGGAGTTCTTATAGAGATGTGGGAAAACTATGAAAGAGTTTCTTGGATACTTTGTCAATTGGACTCTGTTTTGCTGTGGTCCAGGAGCAGAGCTATGGCTGGATATGAGATGTCTTGGTAGGAGTTTCCATTTGTACCTTCTGCTATTTATGACTGGCTCACTTGCCCCAATTTCAGGAATAACATTGAGATAATTATTCTTTCATTTATGAGAAATGTGCATCCTTTCTTACCTTCTAACTTGTTCCCCAGTTTGTTATTATCCATCTCTCCAAACTGTTTCATTTTTCCTTTCATAATGCTGCAGTGCAGGGTGCATTTCAGAGCACAGAAGTGTCCTGAGTACTCCTGATGCCTCCGTGCTAGCCACATCATTCCTTGTTTCTATCAATTCCGAAAGGAGGACAGGAGGAAAAAGAGAAAGCAAGTGAAATTCATCAATTGAGCTATTGAGAGTTGCTCATATGTTGGAAGTGAGAGAGTGGAGGGGTTACAAAGTGGTAAGCATGATGGACTGGGTTTCTATCCTTGGAGAAGTGGAAATGGATTCAAGCAAAAAAATTAAAAGAATTAATAATTAATTGTCTAATCATTATCATGGTAAGTGCTTCTAAGGATATACAAGGTACTAGAAAATTATATATAACAGGGAGTCCTGATCTAACTTAAATGAAAGGAAATGTTTTCTAGACACAGAACTTTTCTTTCTTTCTTTTTTTTTTTTGGCGGGCCTCTCACTGTTGTGGCCTCTCCCGTTGCGGAGCACAGGCTCCGGATGCGCAGGCCCAGTGGCCATGGCTCACGGGCCCAGCCGCTCCGCGGCATGTGGGATCCCCCCGGACCGGGGCACAAACCCATGTCCCCTGCATCGGCAGGCGGACTCTCAACCACTGCGCCACCAGGGAAGCCCTAGACACAGAACATTTAAGCTGATATAAAATGAATAAATGTACTTTAGCTAAAGGAAAGGATCATAAGGAGGCATTACAGAGACAAAATCATGTATTAAGGCACTTAGGCAAGAATAGCAAATAAGAGGAATCCTCATATATAGCTCTGTCTGTGTGACAGGCGCAAACTGATATTTTCATATATATTATTTGATCCTCATAATAACAAAAATGTCAAGTGGGTACCATTCTTACTTCCATTTTACGGATGAGTAACTGAGGCACAGATATATTAAGTAACTTGTCTAAGATCACAGAGCTAGTAAGTGGCCAACTGAGAACCGAAACATAGGCAGTCCAGCTCCAGAATCTGGAAGCATAAAGAACGCAGAGAGTTCAGAGTGGCTGGATCTTGGAGAAGGAGGCAAAGGGGAACCTGAAGCTGGAAAGGCAGGAAGGGACTAGAGCCTGTTGGGCCTTATGACCATGTTAAAAGAATTTGATTTTTATTCTAATAGTGATTGGATGCTGTTGACAGATACTAAGCAGAGATGTAGCAAGGTGAATTTTGCTTTTTATAAAAGTCTGTTTGGCTGCAGTATGGACAGAGACCTTGACTGGCCCCCTCTGAGATTAGTAGGAGGAAAATATCTTTTCTAAATTGCCTCCATGTTTGCTATACTCTGTAAAAACAGCATTGTTGTTTAACAGTCAACACTATGGCATAAGAGAACAAAGCAATCTGTTCTTATACATTCCTGACAAAGGAAAAGTTATATGGTGTTATTTGTTGTTGGGCTGTGCCCCGTAGGCCTATGAGGCCTGTACTTGCCCAGTTTCAAGACCCAAGAAAGAGCCCAGAGTGAGCGACAGAAACATCAATGGTTTAATGGTTGGAAAACTTACACGTCTGAAGCAAGGTCCTGGCGAAGGTCCTGGCGATACAGGACATGGTGGCAGTCTTCGATCTGGGGAAAAGGGAGACTACCAGTTATAGGGGAATTGACATCAGGTGGGCTCATTAGTTACCAGAGAAACCAGCAGAGGGGCACACCCCTCCCGGCCCCTTTGATGAGAACAATCACCAGCTGGGGCCTGGGCAAGTACTAGGCAGGTCAGTCACGTGTGAAGGGCTTAGGTGAAGCAGGCACTGGTTGGGCAAGGGATTACAGAGAGCGAGAGAACAGACATGTTGAGTGGCCTGACCATACATTTGTGCAAAAGATATTGAATATTAGATGTAGAAGGAATGGAAAAGAATATGTCATCTGCATGCCCATGGCCTTGGAACACAATATTGACACATATAATGCAATAACACATGGTAGGGTCACACGACACAACACATATAAGAAAAAATTTATTTGTGATTGTGGATAGTTTCCTGATAATTCATTTTTGTGTATGTAAGGCAAATAATCTGAGACACAATTTGCAAGGAAAGATGGATGTGCTGATATCCAAGGACACTTAATGAACTTGACAATTCTGAGCCTCATTTCCTCAATCCCTGAAGTTGATTGCATGTTGCAGGTGACATTACCCCCATACACAAACCTTTTAAAAAAATTTAGTGGGATCTCTGTAACAGCTCTCGAACTATCACCTAGTTGAAGGTTTGGTCATGCACAAGTTATCCTAGCAGAAACATGAACTTCTTTAAAGCAGGTACCATGTCATATAACTCTTCTTTTCACTATACTATTTAATTTAATTCTTTGCTCTTGTATGTGAAAAAAATCAGTGTTGAATGAATGAATGGTGAATTAACAAATGAATAAAGAATGTTGCCAAACGATTGAAGCTGCACTTTTATTTTCTTTAGGTATGCTGCCTGACTTCTACGGATATTCAGCAAACATAGCCTAAGCCTTGTTAGTTCACAGTGAATATAAACTCCTGCTATACTTATAATCCATTTCACAGAGGCCTAGAGGAGGTAAAAATACAAAACCCACTTTCTACAGAAGGAGGTCTGAATGCTTTAGTACAAAAAGGATGTGCAGGAATCGAGTTTGCTGGGTATTGCAAATCAGTAGGTAATTCCTAACAGGCATTTCCGAAAATTTTTGAAAATTTGATTTCATTTGTGAGACATTTTATTAAGGTTAAATTTAATGGGGAGGAACCCACTGTGTATAGCTGGAAGACCAATGAAAACCAAGAGGATTACAGACCTGGCATCTTATAAGTAGCTCTAACCTAATCAAATATATTTACTGCATTTTTTTTTTTTTTTTTTTTTTTTTGCGGTACGCGGGCCTCTCACTGCTGTGGTCTCTCCAGACGCACAGGCTCAGTGGCCATGGCTCACAGGCCCAGCCGCTCCGCGGCATGTGGGATCTTCCCGGACCGGGCAAGAACCCACGTCCCCTGCATTAGCAGGCAGACTCTCAATCACTGCGCCACCAGGGAAGCCCTCAAATATATTTTAAAAGATATATTTAGCAGCCTTAGGTTTCTTTTTGAAAATATTGGTGTAGAAAAATTTCTATTTTATAATTTTTGTAATAGAATAAAGCATCTGTTTATTCTTCAGTGTGTTAAGAAACAACCTGGTGCTTGGGTCATTAAAATAACCTTTTTATGCATTGTAGCTGAGTTTGTTTCTTATTTTTTTCTTTTTCTTCCTCACAATTTGAAGTTTTTCATTTTTTTATCATAGTTGTACTGATTCTTCAACTTAAATTTTCTTGTGGCATCTAGCATGAAGTCTCATAAACAAGGTCATACACCACTAATAAAAAATGAGAAATATTATTTGCTTATTACCCAGAAGGCCTTAGTCTGTGATTCTACGTGCAATTTGTTTAATAAGTTTAATAAGTAACCCAATAGTAGAAAAGTTCAGGAGGGGGTCCAGTGAACAGAGGAAGAACTAGTTGCCTCCATGACCTCACTCTATGTGGACACATTTCTGGCCCTCCCTGTGCAGATTATGCAGTGATCTGGAACAACCCAAACCCTCAGAATAGGAATTCTCCACTTCCTGGGTCCTCTGGGAACATGGAGCTACGCTTGCCACCAACCACCTGCTCCTATGTTAAGTACAATAAAATGGAAAAGAAGTGTGATGTTAAGGGAAGAGAGAGCTGCAGTTACAGTTTTTACAAATGTCAAATGTTTTTGTTCGGTGCTTTGCAGTGTGTGATGGTTAATTTTATGTGTCAAATTGACAGGCCTAAGGGAACCCAGATAGCTGGTAAAACATTATTTCTGGGTTTGTTTGTGAGGGTGATTCCAGAAGAGATTAGCATTTGAATTGGTAAACTGAGTAAAGAAGATACTGCTGTTTCTAAAGTTATAATTAATTACTGTGTACCAGAACCTATATAGTGTGCTACATACATGGTCTTTAAATTACACGTTAACCCTAAAAAATAGGCATCACAATTCCCTTTTGTTAGATGAAACTGAGGCTCAGTGAAATTAAGTTAGTCACCAAAACAATGTTTTCGTTTGATTCTAAAGTTTATGATTTTCTCTCTACAAAGGGAATGGAATTCTGGGATGTTTCTCTTCCCCCACTAAAACTATCTGCTCATCTAGGATGGGGAATTAGCATAAGTCTTTTTGCTTATGATTGTATTCCCAGTGCCTACAACACTGCCTAGGTGATTAATTTTTATTTTTCTCACCATTTGAATGATGATGGGGACAAGATGATGAACATTCCTCAGTAAAAAAGTATCTCTAGATAGATTGAAAATAATAATAAAATCTCTGTGCTGGATGATTTGAGATTGCCTCTCTAGATCTGCTCTCCACTTGACCCTTGGGAGGTTGGCCTGAGAGGACTGCGTCAAGGAGGCTCCCTTGCCATCTGGTTTTCGGTTGGTTTCAGCCAGTGGGAGGCACTGGCAGAAGATCAACAGGCTAGTGGAAAGAGAAATCAGAGTCATTACTCCACTGGCTCCCTCCTTTGAGGGCATCTTCATTTGGTTGCGTCTTTCCAACTTGGGTCACAACTCCTATAAGGGACTCCACTACACATGTCCTGAATTTCAGTAACTGCTTCTTCCCCCTGTCTCTTCAGCCCTGGGGGTGGCAATAGCTCCCCAATGTTGTCATGCCTTGTTTGTTTGGTTTTTTTTTTACCCCACTCGCATATTTATAAATAGTTATTTTATTAAACTCTCTTCAGTTTCCTATTGGAGCATGGCATCTGTTCTATTCCAGAAACCTGAATTATTTATTAATGTTCATTCATCCACTTAAATATTTATTGAACTCCAGTTATATATGTGTTATATGTGTTGTTGGGAGAGGAGTGGCTCTCAGGAAGCTGATTTATCCTTTCTAGTTATAGATAATATTTTTCCCCTTCTCCAACATGTCACCATCCAGGTAAACAAATATGGGTGGTTAAAAAGTCTTTTCTTTTACTTTTTTTGGTTTGTTTTGTTTTCTGCTTGGCTAGAGATAGCTTTTTTTACATGCTATGTAACACTGGATGGAAGATAAGCCCCTTCCCCTAAAAGCCATTTTTTTTTCATACTCTTGGAAAACTGGTATCTATTTTACAGTACATAATTTGGACTAGTCACATTTCAGGTGTTCAGAATCCATTTTGGCTAGTGACTGCTGAATGGATCATGTGGCTCTGCAGCCTTCATGGAGTGCTCTCTGTCATCTGTTTTGTTTAAGACTCTGCCCTTATTGTCTTTATCTGTTTATGTACTCCCTGCCTCAGAGATCTAATTTATTCCAGAGTGATTAGCTATATTGATGATTCCAAATATTATATCTCTATCTAGAATGTTTATGGGCACCATAAAGTCAATGTAACTCAAAGTAGTCTTCCACTGTACCCAAGAAAGTGGCTTCTGCAATCTACAGATTTAACCTAATCCTTATCAAATTACCCATGACATTTTTCACAGAACTAGAACAAATAATACTAAAATTTATATTGAACCACAAAAGACCCAGAATTGCCAAGGCAATTCTAAGGAAAAAGAACAAAGCTAGAGCCATAACCCTCCCAGACTTCAGACAATTACTACAAAGCTACAGTATTCAAAACAGCATGGTATTGGCACAAAAACAGACATACGGATCAATGGAACAGAATAGAGAGCCCAGAAATAAGTCCACACACCTATGCTCAATTAATTTTGTACAAAGGAAGCAAAGATATATAATGGAGAAAAGACAGTTTCTTCAATAAGTGGTGCTGAGAAAACTGGACAGCTACATGTAAAAGAATGCAATTAAAACATTCTCTAACACTATGTACAAAAATAAACTCAAAATGGATTAAAGACCTAAATGTAAGACTGGATGTTATAAGACTCCTAGAGGAAAACACAGGCAGAACACTCTCTGACACAAATTGCAGCAACAATTTTTGGATCTATCTCCTAGAATAATGGAAATAAAAGCAAAAATAGACAAATGGGACCTAATTAAACTTAAAAGTTTTGCACAGCAAAGGAAACCATAAACAAAATGAAATGACAACCTATGGAATGAGAGAAAAATATTTGTAAATGATGTGACTGACAAGGAACTAATTTCCAAGATATACAAACAGCTTATATAGCTCAGTATCAAAAAACAAACAACCCAATCAAAAAATGGGCAGAAGACCTAAATAGACATTTCTTCAAAGAAGAGACACAGGTGGCCAACAGACACATGAAAAGATGCTTAACACTGCTAATTATTAGAGAAATGCAAATCAAAACTATAATGAGGTATCATCTCCCTCTGGTAAGAATGGCCATCATCAAAATGTCTACAAATAACAAATGCCGGAGAGGGTGTGGAGCAAAAGAAACCCTCCTACATTGTTGGTGGGGATGTAAATTGGTGCAACCACTAAGAAGAACAGAAAGTATGTTCCTTAAAAAACTAAAAATAGAGTTACCATATGATCCAGCAATCCCACTCCTGGGCATATAACTGAAAATGATGAGAACTCTAATTCGAAAAGGTACGTGTACTCCAATGTTCATAGGAGCGCTATTTACAATAGTCAAGACATGGAAGCAACCTAAATATCCATCAACAGATGAATGGATAAAGAAGGTGTGGAATACATCTACTATGGAATATTACTCAGCCATAAAAAAGAATGAAGTAATGCCATTTGCAGCAACATGGATGGACTTGGAGATTATCATACGAAGTGAAGTAAGTCAGACAAAGACAAATATCATATGATATCACTTATATGTGGAATCAAATAAGTTCACTTGTATCAGTTTTTTAGATTATTACAAAATAGAAATAGACTCACAGACGTAGAAAACAAACTTATGGCTACCAAAAGGGAAAGGGGGAGGCATTAAAAAAAATGAAAAGAAGAAAGTGGCTTCCTCTTCACGTTATCATTTCGAGTACTGACATAGTATCAACAATTCAGTCACCAAGGCTTAAAAGTTTAGATTCTCCCTTTCTATCTCTTACCTCTTCATAGTCAACCAATGGTTTCTCTATCCTATGGCTATGCTCCTAGACTAAAATCCTCCTTGTACAGTTGACCCTTGAACAACCTGGGTTTGAACTGCACAAGTCCACTTATAAGGGGGTATTTTTCAATAGTAAATATTACAGTACTACAAGACACCATCAGTGGTTGGTTGAATCTGAGGATGCAGAGGAACTGCAGATAAGAGGGCCAACTGTAAACTATACTCGGATTAACCTTGTAGTTGCTCAAGGGTTAATGGTATTGCTATTTTGGGCCCTTTAAGGATGGTGCTATTTAATTTTTTAAGGTACAGTCCTGATCTTATTACACATTCTTCAGAAATATTCTAAGGCTCCATATTTCCTACCAAAGGAGACTAGAGATGTTTTAGTTTGGAATTCAAGGTACTTTACAATATCATCTCTATATCCCTATTCTTACCTTGTAGTACTTTTGTGTGTGACCTGTGTTCCAGGAAAACAAAAACATGTTTCCTGAACATTCTTTGCAGTTTTTCTCCCTTTATGTCTTTTTACTATTTAATTCTCTACCTAGAATACTTTCCTCCTTTGCCACATGGCTCAATCCTGCCCATGCTCCTAGGCCCAGCACAAGACACTCTTGTATCAACCATCACTATACTCTTTTGTCTATTCTCTTAGAAGAAAAAAGTGAATGTGTTCTCTCCCTCCTTGGAACATACAGTTGACTTTGTTTTACCTCTCTTATAGTACTAGCTGACTTTTGCCTTGTAGTGTGTTTACTGTATTATTTGTTCCCTTCTCCTACTTTGTAAGTTTCTTTGGGGGTTATGTTACACATGGGAAGCCATGGAGATAGATAAGATAACCCTCATTCAGACTGAGGGTTTTGGAGAGCAAAGAGGTCCAAGTTGGCACCTTAAGATATAACATTTGAGGATTAGGTGAAGAATTCTTAGTTGTAGAAAAAATAACTGTCTTCCTTCTGCTGGCATCTTCAGATCTAGGCAAACTTGGCATTCCCCTGGTGTGCCCATTAGTGTAATTAAATCAGACTTTTAGTTTTTGTCTAAATAGATGCTAGGACAAGAATTTCTAATATACTTTTACCTTGCTATGGCAGATACATACCACTAGACAATATGTTTTAGTTACTTTTATCATTTATGTTCATTTTCTCCCACTTCAATGAAATACATAGAGGTTTAAAAGGACATTTACCCAAGTTTTGAAGTAGGTGATCTCAGTGATATAAAGGGAACTTTTCTTTTCTCTTTATATGTTTCTGTATTTTCAGCTTCATTTTAATTTATTTTTACAATAAGCCTTTATATATTTCTAATCATAAATATCAAGTTAAAAATAAAGAACATATCATGAAACCTTTTGGTTGAGGTGCCTCTTATTTTCTTTCCAAAACTTTGCTTTTATGCCAAGTTGCATACCTCTTAAGATCAAGGTAACAAACAAATGATAAAAATGGACTTCAGCCAAAGGAGGCTGTCAGAAAGCACTATAGTTGCTCTGATTAAAACCAAACTGAACCAAACTTTCTTGCAAACTGAGGTTTACAGAGTAACTAAAAAGTGATAGCATGTGACACAGCAATCCCACTACTGGGCATATACCCAGAGAAAACCATAATTCAAAAAGACACATGCACCCCAATATTCATTGCAGGACTATTTACAATAGCCAAGACATGGAAGCAACCTACATGTCCATCAACAGAGGAATGGATAAAGAAGATGTAGTACATATATACAGTGGGATATTACTCAGCCATAAAAAAGGAACGAAATTAGGTCATTTGTAGAGACGTGGATGGACCTAGAGACTGTCATACAGAGTGAAGTAAGTCAGAAAGAGAAGAACAAATATCGCATATTAACGTATATATGTGGAATCTAGAAAAATGGTATAGATGATCTTATTTGCAGAAATAGAGACACAGACGTTGAGAACAAATGTACGGATACCAAGGGGGAAAGGAGGGGGGTGGGATGAATTGGGAGATTGGGATTGACATATATACACTATTGATGCTATGTATAAAATAGATAACTAATGAGAACCTACTGTATAGCACAGAACTCTACTTAAAGCTCTATAATGACCTAAGAGGGAAGGAAATCCAGAAAAGATGGGATATATGTATATATATAGGTGATTCACTTTGCTGTACAGTAGAAACTAAAACAACATTGTAAAGCAACTATACTCCAATAAAAATTAATTTTAAAAAAAGTAATAGCATGCAATTTGTATTGAGGGCAGTTGATAGGGTTCTGGAGGAGTCCACTCATATAGTAAAGAGAACTAGAAGTTTGCAGAGTGAGTTTACAGACTATAGGGATGCTTTTAGAGGGTTTTGTGGGGTGTCAAATGGGAATTTTTAATAAAGAAGGTCTGGATTTCTACCCTTTACTCCTAATAAGCATAAGAAAAACCTGTTTAATAATAACAAAGGATGCCTCCTCCTTAAAAATCACTAGAGACCAAACTTGTATGTCTCTGTTTATAAGTTTATCCCTTATTTACACTGTTTATCTTTGTTGTAAAACACAATTTTGAGAACCTAAAATTAGAATTATCAGTTGATTTTATATTACATTCAAAAATAATCACTATCGGGACTCCCCTGGTGGTACTGCGGTTAAATACACTGTGCCTCCACTGCAGGGGACACAGGTTCAATCCCTGGTCGGGGAACTAAGATCCCATAAGCCGCGCCATGCAGCCAAAAAAACAGAAACAAAACAAAACAAAACCCAAAAAGAATCACTGTTGAAATTTCCTCATCTTATGCCAAGTGCTTGAGGATCATCTTCACTCTCTGTGTGGCAGGTGAGGAAGGAGGGGGATTACAAAAAGTCAAGTGGATAAAACTGAACAGGAGGAGGAAGCAGAAGGTATGAGAATATCTGCACCTAAGATGCGGTCATTCAGGAAATTACTGATGTTTCCTACCTCAGATGGAAGCAAGAATTTCAACCACTCCCACACCCTATGGATAAAGTGCTAGGACACAGGTCTAATGACCTGTCACATAAGCAGCCACACTGTGTAATGAGGATTCACTGGGAGAGGCAGCTGGTCAGAGCAATCAGCACTGCAGCAGAAAGACCTTTGACTTTGGAGTTAGAAACTTGGGTTAATTCAGCTCTTCTACTTACGAGCTGGATGACACTGGGAAAATGGCTGAACTCCTGTTAAATGGTATCCTTATTCTTCAAATGAGGGAAAATACCTTTGTTTCTCAGAGAAGTAAAGGGGACAGAGTACATATAGAACATGACCACTGTGGATCCATAATTAGTTTCACTTGAGCCAGATGAGGCTAATCCAAGTTTGTACATCTCTGTTTCTCCAGTACCTGCCATTTAGAATGTACCCAGGGCTACTACATAAATGAATGAATAAAGCAAGGGAAATCCTTGAGTCTTCATGAAGAAAGAGGGACCTGAAGATGTCTTCTCACAAGGCACCTTCTCGGGGGGGCGGTCATAGCAGAGGGGGGAAGTTGAAGATAACAATATAATGATAAGTAAGGTAATAAGGGGAAAAAAGAGGAAAGTGTGGAAAGTGGAAGGAGATGGGAAAAGGTCAGAAAGGGGAAAGATGGAACACTCAATTTTTCTAAGCTGGGAAATTTGTGTTGGAGGATGTGTGTGTGTGTTTGTGTGTGTGCACACATGCATCTTGGTTATGTGCACAAAAGAAGTATCAGTACACTGTTACCTATTGAGGAGTCGGTCTTCCTTTCTTTTTACATTTGTCCCTAAGGTGGGCATGGTTAGCTTGGAGCACATAAATAAGCCAGGGTTATCCCCTAGAATTGTACAACAAGACAAACCAAGTAGAATTAGAGTGGTCTTCTGGAGTTCTTCTTTCTAAAAAAATAGTGTTTTGTTTTTTAACTTTTGGTAATGACAGTTATTTTATTCTCTTTATTATGTCATGTTTTCAAATCAATTTTTAATGGGTCTCTTACTCAAAATATGAAGTATATATTTAAACTGATAAAGTGAGTTTGGCTCTATTCCTGGCACATATTTCTGGTTGTAAAGGGAGGTATTTGGTAGGGGCAGACTTTGAAACTACTGGTAAATTAGAAACTGATATCAAAGGAAGAATGCAATTTATTTTGGAGCCAAAAAGCTAATGAAACACTTTTGCAAATCAGTTGTTAAATAAATGCTTCCTTTAAAAATAAAAATCTAGAAAGACAACATTTGGTCTGTGCACAACATGTGTAATCTTTTCAAATGTTTTCAGGATGTCTTTGTGCAATCTAGTTTTTAAGCCTTCTTAGAAGGAAAAATATGTTTAGCTAAAAAGATAAGTATTTTTTAAGCTACTGTGTTTAGTGTATAATTTAACTTAAATGGAAAATGTTTAAATGCATTTAATTATATCTTTTAACAAATGTACAACTGCAATATAATTATCCTTCCTATTTGTAAAGATTAAAGAAAATGAAATTCAATATTAAATACTTTAAGAAGTATGGTTATAGTGGGAGGTCATTATGTTAAATTCTCATAATAAGCAAATCTTAAAATTCTGTACATCTACCAAATACAGAATGCAATTAAATTTACAACATCTGTATGTGTAGTTGATGGAAATTTATTTTTAGCTGGAGAAGTGAAATAGGCAAATAGAGTAGAGCCCCAGAACTCCCACATTACTTGAATAAATCCTCCTGAAAAATGTTATCCAAGCGAGAAGAAATATCAAAAACAAAAAGAAACAAAAATCAAACAGAAGCAAATTGGAAGAAGTTAAATCAGTAGGAATACGTAAATGGGGAAAAACAAAAATCTCACATGTATTGAATGCCAACTGGGAGCTGATACTGTGATGGGTGCTTTGCATATGCTGTTATATTTAACCTTCAGAACAATCCATTGAAGTAAGTATCGACATATACATTTACAGACAAGATCATATAGCTGCTATGTAATGTTCCTGGGATTCAAACTTTGTAATATCTCACTCCGAAGCCTGTACTGGAACTGTTAGATAGACTTAAGAGATGCATGAGGTGATTAAAATTATATGAAGAATATTTTGAGGAGGTATAAAACTTTTCCAAGTCAATAGAGCAAGAGACATGTTCTGCTATTAAATAATTTCTTATAGCCCTATAAAAACTCTAGTTACATGTATAATTATATTTGTGTGTATTAATTAACATATCCATACATGCTATGTTCAATGTTTACAGAACGCACACTGTGTTTGACACTATATTAGTAGCAAGTAAGGAATGAATACCCCAAAGAACCC
Organism: Phocoena phocoena; assembly: GCF_963924675.1. Taxonomy (NCBI): domain Eukaryota; kingdom Metazoa; phylum Chordata; class Mammalia; order Artiodactyla; family Phocoenidae; genus Phocoena; species Phocoena phocoena. Next base: position 52,880,145 of record NC_089235.1, on the reverse strand, counting down.
TCAGGGAACATAAGTTCTAGTAGGGGAAACAAACAACATAATAGCAGATTTTGATAATTAGTAGGTAGAACCATACAAAACTGCCATAACGGTTGAATATCGGAATTTCATGTGGCCCAAACTAAAAACCTAAATATTAAAGTATGTTTTGGGAGTGTGTCTACAGACACTCAGGATATATATTTCTATTATTTGTACATTCTTATACATGTTTCCTTTGGGATCAGGTGTGCACTGAGTATCCATAGAGAGCAGTCAGTCTGTGGAGGATTTTTATTTATCACAATAAATCCGATCAACTTCGTGGAATTATCCAACCTTAGGTTTAGCTCTCTGCTAAACTCTCAGGAGACGTTTGGCAACGTCTGGAGACAGTTTTGGTTGTAACAACTAGGGGAGTAGTGCTACTGGCGTTGAATACATCCCTGAGTAGAGACTAGGAATGCTGTCAAACATTCTAAAATGTCCAAGATAGCCACTGCACACCCCCATGCCCCACATACGCACAACAGTTATCCAGTCAAAAATGTCAGTAGAAATTCTTGAGAAATCCTGCACTGAACACAGGAAGAACAGGGCAAAGGTAACTGGGAGAACACTGTACAGTTATATTTCCCAAATCTTAAAGAGTAGTGTTCCTAAAACACCCAATGTGGATGTCTCTGTTGAGATACTCAAAGCTTATGGTGAAAAATATGGAGAAGAGTAAAAGTTGCAATGAACCTTAAAAAAAAAAAGCCTTAAGTTGACTAGACTAGAAAAATAAACGTGACACACCAAACAAATGTATTATCAATCACTTCTCACGAATCACAAGTTAGTAATAATGGATACTGTAGAAGTAATTTCTGTTCATCCTTCTTTGCTCACTGGAAAACTTGCAGGATATCCCATCTCTGAAATTTCCAGCAGTTGATTATAAACTTATTCTTCTTTCTATAAGTAATACCTACACTGAAGTATCTTATCTTCTGTATCTGGTCTTGTTTTTATTGTTGTTGTTGTTGTTTGGAGGGCCTTGGATATGCAATGGATTAACCACAGTTATTGCAAACTGTTATTGATTTATGCCAGCTCTTATTTATATTTTATTTTCAACATTTGTCTCCATCTCCCATCCTGAATTTTCTTTTCCCCCAGTTAGGCCAACTTTAATACATGTGTATCAAACAACAATATGCAGTATTCTCGAGTGTTTTAATTTATAGAAATTGAATTGTATTATACTTCTCATTCTGCTTCTTCCTCTTTAGACTCGGAGGTATGTTTTAGACATCTAGCCTTAGTGATATATGTAGAATTCATGCATTCTTTTGACTGCTGACTGCGTTTTTGACATTTTATCTACCCATTGCCCAATTCATGGCCACATTTCTAATGTGGAACCAATGCAGAGATGCAGATTCTTGCCCATATCTCTTTCTGTGTCTGTGTAAAAGATCTTTGGAGTATACTGCCAAGAATGTAATAGCTGTTTTGTTTAATGCTGCCAAATAGCTATCCAAAATAGCTGCATTATTTACACTTTCAGCAGTGCAAGAAGGTTCTTATTTTTTTGACATTTCTTTAATTGTTCGCTTTCCCACAATCTAAATAGCCACTTTACACCTTTTTTTTTCTCTCCTCAAAACTCCAGCTTCCTGCCCTCTGGTAGGAAGGGAGGGAGTAAAGCTGAAAAACCCTAGCGATGAGTTGAGACCCAGCACTGGAGCTAGAGTGGCTGGGGTGGAGGGGAAAGATAGACAGTGACAGATGAAGAGGTCAGAGGGGTACTGGCTGCCACACCTGTGGGGCCCTGTGGGTCACTGTGGTAGATGCTTTGCTCAGCACCCAGGAGCCACATTTGGTGGGAGGTCACCCCCTTGCACACTGCCAAGGTACAATGTATTGATCGATATGAGTATTTTAAAAGCTGATATCCTTGCCTCAAGAGGGACTAGCTCTGTGATCCATTTGTGCACCAGAGCCCTATTGCTGTGGATCAGGCCAAGGTAGACTTTGCCCAAGATTACATTGTTTCTCTGCTCTTTCCCTTCCTCTATCCTGCTTCACTCTCTCCCAGGTTGCACCTGGGATTACCCCTTCATTACACCACTTTTACAGGAATCCTCCTCTCAGGCTCTGCTTTTAGAGAGCCCAAACTAAGTCAGTCATTGTAGGGACTTTGGCTTTTTGTCTGTAAGTGAAATGGGAGCCATTACAGGGTTTGGGAAGTGACTTCATCTGGCTTATATTTAGAATCACTCTTCTACACTCGCGTTGAGGTGAGACTATGAGAGAGAAAAGGTGGAAAAGCAGAGAATAGGAGGCTATGACAGCAATCCATGTAAGAGATGATGGTGGCTTGGTAGCAATAAATGTGGTGAGAGGCAACTGGTTTCTGGGGATAATCTGAAGCAATATCATACAGAATATCCTGATGGATCATATAAAATACCGACATTAACTGTAAAGTATAATAGTGCACTCAGAGGGCTGGTTCATTAAGTGGTCTGTTTCCTGAAAATCAGTCTTTGAATTCCATTCCCCATAGCAACTGTACTTAATTAGTCATCTGTTTGATTTTGATTCATTTTTTCTTCACTATAAAGTTATGGCAACTTTACAAAGAGTTATATTGGGATCAATTTCCTTTTTATTGAGAACAGCTGCAAAATATTTGTAAATTTTAAAAACCTGTACTAATAATATAAAGACCTAATTACAGCTCACTGTGAGGAAACATTAGGCCAAACATCTTGCCAAAGAATCTATCTAAACCGCTGATGTTTTCTGTGCTTGTTTGGAAATAGATCTGCACCTCAGTGGGTATTTTACCTTCCATGTTCTTTATCCCCCAGATATTTCTCCAGAGATATTGTCTACTTTTGTCCAGATCCCTTGGCTTCTACTATAGATCTAGTTTGACATGAAGAAGCTTGAGTCTGATAACCTCCAGTTATAAACTATTGGGAGAATTGTGAGAGTTTAGATTCTATCTAAACTATCTAAAAGAGAACATTAGTAACTTCAATGTTTAACTTCCTGCATTGCATACAGAAGAAAGTTAGGCACAAATCCTGCCTGCATCTATAGACAAATAGTTTCTGTTATTCTATCAAGGCCCAAGGTAGACAACAAATCACTTCTTTTTTTTAACATCTTTATTGGAGTATAATTGCTTTACAATGGTGTGTTAGTTTCTGCTGTGTAACAAAGTGAATCAGCTATACATATATCCCCATATCTCCTCCCTCTTGTGTCTCCCTCCCACCCTCCCTATCCCACCCCTCTAGGTGGTCACAAAGCACCAAGCTGATCTCCCTGTGCTATGTGGCTGCTTCCCAGTAGTTATCTATTTTACATTTGGTAGTATATATATGTCCATGCCACTCTCTCACTTCATCCCAGCTTACCCTTCCCCTTCCCTGTGTCCTCAAGTCCATTCTCTACGTCTGCGTCTTTATTCCTGTCCTGTCCTAGGTTCTTCAGAACCTTTTTTTTTTTTTAGATTCCATATATATGTGTTAGAATATGGTATTTGTTTTTCTCTTTCTGATTTACCTCACTCTGTATGACAGACTCTCTAGGTCCATCCACCTCATTACAACTAACTCAATTTCTTTTTATGGCTGAGTAATATTCCATTGTATATATGTGCCACATCTTCTTTATCCATTCATCTGTCGATGGACACTTGGGTTGCTTCCATGTCCTGGCTATTGTAAACAGTGCTGCAGTGAACATTTTGGTACATGACACTTTTTGAATTATGGTTTTCTCAGGGTATATGCCCAGTAGTGGGATTGCTGGGTTGTATGGTAGTTCTATTTTTAGTTTTTTAAGGAACTTCTGTACTGTTCTCCATAGTGGCTGTCTCCCTCCCTTACTCTTCATTCAACTCTTCACTACCTCATTGAATGCAAGAAATCAAGATTTAGGATGAATTTTTATGCTTCTGAAAGTACAAGCTTAATATCAGATCCCCATCTGTCTTGTAAAGGGTGTAAAGAAACAGGAAGTTAACTCAAAGAATATCACATAAGGGAAAGGAACGTATATTTTTCTTGCTCATATGTTCTCAGGTAAGTTGAGAGGATGAAACCTTTGTAACTGAACTTTCAGAAGCTTGCATTTTCTTAGGATACTACCGCTTCCATTTTGTAACCTGTCTCACCAAAAACTTCAAACTAACTTCTAAGAAAGTATCTCATAATCATTACATCTAAATTTTGTTATTTTCACAGGGTTAATGCAATTTAATTTCAGTAACTGAATTGCCATAGCTGTTAATAAAATATGTTTACTATTAAAATAATAAATTTTATTGTATATCCTTAGAATTCTACTGAGATCTCCGAAGGAATTATTAATTAGATATAAAAATTCAATGAATGCTGTGGTTTCAGATAAAGCCCGTATCTGGTTTATTAAGTGTGTAAATAATAGTCACCACTTCATGACTCACAAGTGGGCACTTAATATATTTTTCTAATTGGTGATACATGTTTTGAGGAAATTTAGATTACCCTAATAACAGTTATTCTCTGTTCCCAGCTTAACCACTTCTTGAGAAAAGTCTTACAATTCTACCTCTTCTTTAAGCCTAGTTTCTTCTCTTATTAATTTCAAACTGCTCAATATGTGATTTGGTGTCTACCTTGGGCCTAGATAGAATAATAGAATCTGTCTCTCTGTAGACACAAGCGGCATTTATGGCTAACGTCTTTCTCTACACAATACAGGAAGTTAAACTCTGAGGTTACCAATGTTCTCTTTTATAGAGTCTAAACCTACACAATACCTCCAATAGTTTATAATCCTGATGCTATCAGACTCCTCCCTCCTTTATTAGGTCTCCTTATTTCTTTATTTATCTCAAATATGCCTACAAGAGTGCTAGAGTCTGATTAGGTTGTCTCTCTCCCATACTTCTTCTGTGATTCTTGGCTTAACAAGTTGCCTTGAGTAATAAATTCCCCTTAGCTGTTGTTTTTCTAATGAAAGGTAGGAATATGTTACAAAACTTTCCTTGAACAGTGTAGCAGAGGAGAAAGTTGGCTGAGAGAATTATACAAGTCAGACTAGGATAAGTTCTATACTTTGAATGTAAACCAAGAGCTTGTGAGGTTTCAGAGGTGAGAACAATTAATTTTGATCAAGGGAATTAAGAAGGCTATGCAGAAAACATTTCAACTGTACAAAGAAAACTAGAATTTTAACATGTGGGAAAGTGAAGAAGGGCATTATAGGCAGAAAACATCATAAGCAAAAATTGGGAAGAGCCATTATTCTTCGTAACTGGAGGCAGAGGCAGAAGGTGAAACTACAAAGCTGTTGGGCCCAGGCTGTTAAAGGCCTTAAATGACAGGCTGAGGGGTCTGGATGGTAGTTTGGAAAATTCTTAGCAACTATCTCTTCATATTGTATTAGTTTAGGAAGCTACAGCTGCACAAAATTTTACCTAACTTCATTTTAATACAAAGATCTGAATCTTTGCTTGGATTAAAGTATCCTCTGTCTCCCACATTTTGATTTTTGTGAAAACTGATGTTTTCAAAGACAGATTTTACTTACTTTAAAGATTCAATGTTTACCAAAAAAGAAAGTTAATTAAAAGGTAATTTAAAATTTTCTAATTAAAATAATCGAGTACAGAAATATAATTTTTATTTTATTAGGTCATGTATATATTAAAACTCTTTGAAACAAAGCATTTAATAAAAATATGTCTCAGGTAGGTAGCATTTTAAATTTATAACAGTGAACCTTCCATGGCAGTAGCAAATACATACATGAATAAACACATATGGTTATTTCATAAAAATGAAGAGTCAAAAGAAGATTTTACATAAAAGCATTAAAAATGTGAGAAGATAAGTATAGTTTGGGACACGGTTTATGATTTTTGGGGAATGGCAAGTTTGGAGCAGTACTAATATTAATAGTTAATATTATTTGAGTACTTACAACATGTCAAAAATTGTACTAAGGGTTTTATATGCATTATCCTTCAAAAATAAAACAAAATATTTTAAAGTAAATATTAGCATTATACCCATTTTTCAAGATGAGGAAATTGGGATAACAAGAAGTTAATTAACTGGTCTGAAGTAGAAGAGCCTGGATTCTAACTCAGTTGGTCCATTTCCAGAGCTCATATAGATCTCTATTCATTACTACCTCGCTTGGCTAAGGTAGGACACAGAAGCTAGAGATACATACACAGGACACTTAGAAGTCATTTTCCAAACAGAATTGGAATAAGGAAAATTTAAATCAGTCTTTGGACTGAGATGCCCTCAAGAAAGCTGGAACCAACTGTTGTCAGAAAGCTTCACAAGATGATTATATTCACCAGAATCCAGCATCTAATTGTCAGATATGCAAGTTGAAATTTTAGATCTTGATGGTGTTGCCATTGTTAATTTAGCTTAGGGAAGCTGACTCACTCATAAGAGACTAAATTACCAAATTCAGGATGCCAATTGACTCATCTGAAATGAGAAAGTTAACTGAAGGTGGGATAAACATCCGTACCAGGCAAGGAGTGTTCAAAAAAGGTCCTTATAATAAAATAAGAACAAGGGAAGTTAGCCGAAATATGTGAATGCTGGAAGGCACTAGGATCTCCTGTTACATTTCAATAGTGATAGACCTGCCAGGTGGATCTGACTGAGCACCTTGATCTATGAATGGGCAAGGCCACTTTCTGCATCTTTCACCCATTTGCATGCTTGCTATGCTGTCTGATTTGAATCCCTTTGGTTGAATCCTTCTGGTTTGAATCCTTCCTTCTTTAGACTTCAGTCAAAACTTGCTAACATGACTATTTTTACCCTAGTAGATGTGTTTATTTATGGTTAAGTCTGAAAGGGCAAGCTTATTTGTTTCTCCAAGTTGTTTGTCTCTTCCTACCTCCCCTTCACCTATACAACTCACTGACTATCATCTGTTTCTTTTTAGTCACAGTTCAGGAGACAGTATACAAAACATGTTACCTCTACTTTAAGACTAACACCTCCATCTGTCCCTTTGTTTCCCGTCCCTTCTTTTACTTCCAGGACCCTGATCATTTTCTGTTGCCTGTCCTCTCTTCTGCAGTTTCACCCTCAGCTTCACCAACTCATAAACATGATCAACTTTTTATCATAAAGAAGCCCTCAATTCCATGTTCCCTTTATTTTTTTTTGCGGTATGCGGGCCTCTCATTGTTGTGGCCTCTCCCGTGGTGGAGCACAGGCTCCAGACGCGCAGGCTCAGCGGCCATGGCTCACGGGCCCAGCCGCTCTGCGGCATGTGGGATCTTCCCGGACCGGGGCACGAACCCATATCCGCTGCATCGGCAGGTGGACTCTCAACCACTGCGCCACCAGGGAAGCCCCCACGTTCCCTCTAAAAAAGAGCAGGGAGCTCTCCTTCAATCCCATGCTTCCTTTAAATATTTCCACACCTCCTCTAATCCACAGCCAATCTCCTTGACAGATCTGCATTTACTATTTCCACTTTCTTACTTCTGTGTCTTGCCAATTCACAGAAATCTGACTTTGGCTCCCACTGCTTCAATAAATATACTTTGGCACACATCCCCTATAGCATTCCACTTGTCAAATTCAGTGACCTTTTTTTACATTACATCTTACTTGACCTCATCAACATTTGGCATTCTTGAACACTTCCTTTGTGAAACTCTCATCTCTGTTGCCCCATGACACCATTTCTCCTAGTTTTCTTTCTATGTTTCTTCCTAGTTTATTTTATTATTTTTTTATTACCTAATCTGCTTATTTTATTCAAATTTCACCACTTGTCCCGAGTGTCCTTTATAGTAGAAGAAAATTTAGGCTCATGCATTGTATTCCGTTGTCATATCCCTTTAGTCTTCTTTAAGCTGGAATAGTTCCTGAGCCGTCTCTTGTGCTTCATGACATTGCTGCCATTGTTACTTTTAGAGTACAGTCCTTTTTTTTTTTTTCTTTTTTTAAAGAAAGTCCCTCAGTTTGGATTTGTCTGTTTCCTCATGATCAGACTCAGGTTATGAAATTTTGGCAGGAGTGCATGGAAGTGCTACAGGGCTCTTAATGCAGCATATTAGGGGGCACATGGTGTGTGTTTGTCCCATTCTATGATGTTCACTTTGAACATTTGGTGAAGATGCTGCCTGTCTGTCATTTTTCTCCGAACAGTGCTGGTTCTTTTCCTCTGCATTACAAGGAGTCTTTTCTTTAGGCTCATTCAGAAGAGCACTACATGACAGCGTGTTATCTTCCTAGTTTATTTTGTTTGTTCTTTTTCCTTTATCTCGCCCTTAAATGTATGTGTTCCTCAAGGCTTCATCATTGGCCCTTTGCGATCCACTATCTACACATTCTAACTCCATGATTATTCCCATTTCTGTGGCTTCAACTACCGATCATATCTCTCAAGCAGATTCTCTTTTAGGTTCCAAATGCATATATTCAACTGCATGGTGGACATAGTCATCAAAGGACATCTCAATATTCCCCTTTCTCTTCTTGCTCACAATATCATTTGTCCAAACAAACTAGAAACCTGTGACTCATTGTGAACTTTTCTTCTATCTCCCCACTCCTCATTAAATTAGTGACAACAGCCAATCCTTTTAATTCTATTGCTATACTTTGGTAGGCTTGACTTTCTATTAGTCATAGGCAGCGGAGGAAATCCTGTTAAGTTTTCATTTTCATCTTATGACACCTTCTCTTAATGTTGTTGCAAAATCTCACGTAAGAGATTTTTAATATTTAATAGTATACTTTGTCCATAGACTTTCTCTATTGACAGAAAATATCTTCCCTATCTTCTTTTGTTGGGAATGGGTATACCTCCTCTTCGGTACTCTAAAGAAAATGCTGGGTAGAGCCAGGCAGAACTCACTATAGTCATTTCTTACTAACAAACAAACACATTAATATAAGAACTTCAGTATGGTTGCCAGATGAAATACAGTACACCAGCTAAATTTGACTTTCAGATAACAAAAATATTTTATTGTAAGCATATTCCATGTGGTATTAGGACATATTTATACTAAAAAAAATTCATTGTTTATCAGAAATTCAAATTTAACTGGGAATTAACTAAATCTGACAACTCTAAGCTCCTTGACTTCCAAATCTATACCCTCTGGGATGCAGGATAAAGTAAAGTCTGGAGGCCTAAAGCTACTAGGTGGTCATTATTGTCACAACCAAAGAAATACTGACAGCATCTCCAATCTCTACCATCTTGGGACTTATATCACTTACCCTGGGGCCTGTGAGACCCCCAGCTATTCATTATGACCATACCACATTTCCCATTTCCACTGCAGGAATGTGTCCAGATCAGGATCATGATCTGTTTTTCCTGCCAAAGAATTGCCATCTTGTGGAATTAAACCCTACCTATCAATATCTCAAGTTTCATTAGGTATTCCTCCCCGCAACACACACACTTTTTTTTTTTTTTTTCGGCCACTGGGTACTGCTTCCTCTTTTCCTTAGTTCTGATTGTATTTACAAACAACAAGAGTTTGGGTTGTTCCCTTGAACCATGCAACTCCTCAAGAAATTTACCCAAATGTCTCTTTTCCCACCAGTCTCTTTATACAGCACACTGACGTTACTCTCCTATGCACGCTAATCCGTCCTAATGAGCTGTTACATCAGTCATTATATAAATTCCAGTCACAAATCCTCCCGTATTCATATTCTAGGACATTAGGCAGACCTTCATGGAAGCACCAGTTTGATTGGCATTGAGTTCACACATAGAATTCTTCCTGAAAGGCTACCTGAGTTCTTTCATGGGTCTTAAAATAGTCTCTGACCCCCACCCTCACCATGTTTTCTTCTCTTCCAGAAAGAACCCACATTTCTAAAGAAAAAAGTAGGCATATTTATGGAGCCAAGATTAAAAACAATTCTGTGGTCATACTCCATTAAGATTTTTGAAATTTTTCATTGACATAGAAGTGCCTAAGTCTAGTTCTTCAACTGGATAATTTAGTCCCAAAATCTGTTCTCTCAAAAAGTATAATTCCAATTTAAGAAGTATTCACATTATCATCTCAGCTATCACTCCAAGAGCTATCATGATTGATTCTGGACCCACTTTTACCATTATCCCAAAATTTGTACAGTCCTGCTAAAATTGCTTTGTGGGGTCAGATATAATATACCACTATTAATCTATAGTAAACTGGGTTGTGTGCAGGAGAGCTCAAATTCTGAAGAAGTCTCCCACTCACACCTCCGTCCCAAAAAGCTGTGCTTAAAAGTTGTGACCTTCAAGAGAATTACAGCCTAATGTTTGCTTAGGTGTCTCAAACATTTATGAAAATTCAAGCCTGCGATTCATGAAAACTAATTAAAATAATTGATCTTTTTCCTCTTCTTTACATTCTTGAATACCTTCCTACCCTACCTTCCCAGAATAATTTTCTCTTCTATTATCACAGTCCCAAATCCCCACTATATTAGTACTTCTCATCTCTATGCTTTTCTACTGTTTGAACTATGCCTTCCCTCCCCACCACTCAACTCACAGCCTTGGGGAGAAGAGCTCTTTCACTGTGATTGCTTTTCCTCAGTGAGAACATGTATGGAGAGATGTCTGCTTCAGACATCAGGGGATTAAGATGAAGCTAAGTGGGTGGTGTCCAAATGCTCTGCTGGTAATTGTAGGAGGAGGCTGAGAAGCTCCACATGTTAAAATTTTGTACCTTCAGTCAGCTCTTAATCCTGGCTTTCCAGTAAGTGCTAACTGAATCATAAATCTGAATGTTCAGGAAAATAGAAGGGACCCAGGCTGGGAGAACTCTGTGGGGTCTTGTAGGTCTGATGAAGGATCTTTATTGAAAGATTATAAGTGAAGAAGAATCTAGGCCTTATTATTCATGTCTCACCAGAGGCAATTATATGAGGAATTGGAGAGCTAGAACCATGCAAAGCTTAGGAGATGAAGGTCCAGGATAAGGACACATTCAGGCTGTGTCAGGAAAGGAAAATCAGATGGTCTCCAGAATGGAACTTTGGCCATGAACTGGGGCAAAGGTTTTGTTTATTTATTTATTTAGTTAGTTAGTTAGTTAGCTAGTTAATTCTAAATATAGACCAGGTACCTTACTGAGAGATTGACATATAATTTCTCATCTAGTCATTACATCACTGTATGTATTCCTATTATGCACTAAGGCTCAGAGAGAATTAGTACATTGAACTGGGTATCACAGTGAGAAAATGGCAACACAGGTATTTGAACTTACAACTGTCTGATTGCAAGACCAAGCTAAACCTTGTCTACTTGGGAATACATTGTTCCAACATTGCCCCACCTAGGATACTTTCTTGCCTATCAGGGTGGAGTGACAAGGGTGAAAACCTAACTTAGATGCACTCTCTCATTTCCCTACCATCAGAATTTCTGGTATAACATTTCTTTCTTTCTTTTTTTATTTTTGGAATTATTTTCCATTTTTGGATCATGAAAAAATAAAAATGGTATAAACTTAAGGACAAAGTAAAAATTTTGAAGTACTGAGATTTATAAGGTTGGAAGATATGACATACAAGAGAAAAAAATGAGTCAAAAATCTGTAAATAGCTCCTAATATTAATATATTATATTGTATTGATGAAAGGGTATAAAAGAGGATTCAATTTATTTCTAATTTTCCAAAATAATTTTGCAAACTGAAATAATAATGTAATAAAATTAGCAACAGATATTGATATATTTTGATTCCTCATTGAATTGGATTTAACAAAGATTGAAGAAAATCATAGAAAATTCTAGATACCTGAATCACAGAAGGTTCAGGTAGGCATATCTACATGGTATCTAACTTACTGTAAAATAATATTAGATGCAGTTTGCTGAGGGCCCACTCTGTGCCTGACACCAGGTTGGGACACAACATGTATTGATTATATCAGTTAATCAATACAGTAATTCTGTTAAGATGGGTATTATTACCCTCATTTGTCAAATGATGAAACAGGAACTCAAGTTACTTATCTAAGATCACACAGGTAAATATTGGCTGGACTGTTAAGCGAGGGTTGCTTGACTCCAAAGCTCCTTTCTTTTCTACTATACCTTACTCTTTCTAGACCAACCCTGTCATGGTGTAGAGGAGGACATATACTCAAATATCTTTAGAGTGGTTATTTACTACACCTAACTCCACAAACAGACCAACAGAAATTTTAAATTAATATGAAGCATAGATTTATTAAACATTTTAGGGCTTCCCTGGTGGCACAGTGGTTGAGAGTCCACCTGCCGATGCAGGGGACACGGGTTTGTGCCCCGGTCCGGGAAGATCCCACATGCCGCGGAGCGGCTGGGCCCGTGAGCCGTGGCCGCTGAGCCTGCGCGTCTGGGGCCTGTGCTCCGCGGCGGGAGGGGCCACAGCAGTGAGAGGCCCGTGTACCGCAAAAAAAAAAAAAAAAAAAAAATTTTAACATTAAATTCAGAACAGTTCTAATTATGAATAACTTGAGCCAAATTCTTGGGAATTGTATTATAATGCTGAGTAGTCAAAGCATCAAAGTCGGAGAAAATTAATAAGGCAAATCATTTAAAAATACTCTGTGTTTCTTTTTCTTAAAAATAAGTGTAACATTAATATCATGTTGCATGGATATCATGTCTCCCCTGCTAGTACATGAGAAAAGCACTTCACTTCTGTGGCATTTTTTCCAAAACCCAAAGCCCAAGTATAATCATGAGAAAAATATCAGACAAACACAAATTGAGGGACATTGTAAAATATCTGACCACTTCCTCAAAACTGTCAAGGTTGTGAAAGATAGGGAAAGGTTGAGCAACTGTCACAGAACAGAAGAGACTATGGGGATATGACAACTAAATGCAATGTGGTACCTTGGATTAGGTCCTGGAACAGAGAGAGGAAAACTATTGAAAAATCAAATAAATCTGGAATTCAGTTAGTAGTTAAAAAAAAGCATCCCTGAGCCACAAAGCAAAAGAACAACATGCTCGAAGTGGCTTTTTCAATTGCAATAGGTTATACTGCATTATTCACACTCTGTATCAAAACACTGCAGAGAATTGTGACAACGTAGCTCAAATCAAAGGACTTTCTTAAAATAGGTAATTAGATCTTCTTTGCTACAATCTTACTCCTCTGCCATTGTCCATTTATATGAGTGCTGGAATATGGACATTTTCACATATTCAAGCATTCCTGGGAAGCAATAAGAGATTTCAGTTCTGTGTTAACTGTCTGAATAGCACATTATTAATCTAAGACATAAGTGGGGGGCGGTGCGGCTCGTATGATTTGGTAACGAAAATAGTGCATTTAATTTTTGAACCTGATGAGGTTTAGGGACCTAGGACACCAGTTACAGTTGTGGCCTGGAGCTCAAGGGACAGAGCTGCCAGGTGGTAGAGATGACATATTTGCGAGTCATCAGCCAGGAGTGTAGGAGGGTCTCCCAGGGCAAGTGAGGGCAGAGAGAAGAGAAGACAACAGAGAGAATCCCTTTCAATCAACCCGTTTTTCTCATCAATGTCATGTGCACACAGTCACAAAACTCAACCAAGTAAGTTAGCTGACATCATTTTTCTAGCCTATATGTCTACGATAATTTCAGCTTCAAGGAGCACTCTGCACAATACTGATACCTGTAGTCACATGGAAATTTTAAGCAATCATACAGACTACTAACTCTTTCAGCAAGCTAGAGATATTCCAGTCTAAATTTTATTTCACTCTTTGGCTGCAGTGCTCAATTTGACATCTGTTGGTACAGGTGAAATTAAAAGGCAAAAAATTATCCACAGATTCACACAGGCCTTGAAATCGGCCTGAGAGGGCCAAAATGAGAGAAGTTTTTCTGGCATTTATATCTGGAAGAAATCCTTTTTTTTTTTTTACTGTTTGGTAATTGTCAAATTACAAATTGTTACAGTTCTGTATAAAACAGACTCATGTTCAAATCCATCCTAAAGAAGAAAGAGGGTCCTTAAAGTCACAAGTGTTTGTCCACATAAATTTTCCAAGCTTTCAAAAAGACTTTCATGTAAATCATTTTAGATTTTTACAGGGGCCTGGACGCTTTAAACAAAACTTAATGGTGCCTTACTAAAAGTCCAGATATGGGTTTTGGTGTTTGCAGTGCACTCTTTTCTATGATCTCACTTTGTTTACATCCAGCAAGTTTCCTGTAAGAGCTCTTTGAGGTGGCTCTGCATTGACTAGCTCGGAGGCCAGAGTGACCAGTCAATTGCTAGGAAGCTGGACTTTTGCCAAAAGTATTTAGGTTGGGAATTGCTGTAATTTCCCAGCAGGTAGAATCTCCCGAAGGTGAAGGTGAATTTAATATCAGGAAATGGAAGAGGTACACAGAAAGACGCGGAAGAGGAGGCAGCCTACCTGAAAAATACTTATCTTGATGAGATTACAAGAACTAAGGGGAAGTTTGGCAGCGGATTAGTATTTCCCACGTCCTTTGCGTTGGGCTCTCAAATCTAATAACCATTTCTGAAGTGTTGAAAAGAGCATCTGGAAAAATACTGCCTTGGGCATTTGGGAAAGAGAGATCTAGGAAAAGAAAATATCTTAGGAGAGGTCTAATGTGACTTGGAAAATAATTCAGGCACCAGCGTTTGGCCTTAAGTGAGAGAAAGGATGGCCTTAGATGGCAAAGCTGGTCTCAAGAAACTTACAGCTATTCCTCCCTGCAGCCGATCACCATCCTACAACTCCTGCCTAGGGCCCAGAATCTACCACTCTCGGGATCTCACTTTCTCCCAGTCCGCATAGTGACGCTGCTGACTGTTATTATTGCTTTTCTGTGTAGTATGACAAATATCTATTTCGGTGGTTAGTTCCCACATTAGACTATGAGCTCCTCTCATCCTGGCAACTTCCACTCCTGGAGCATTTACGGATTCTCACCGTCACCCTAGGAGGTAGCTAAAACTATCTCTTTTATTTATTTTTTTATATGTTTCCTCCTCTCCTCTCTTCACCTCACTGTAGGTACTACTAGTGCCAAGATCACACCTCTTTGGTTCACTGCTGTATTTCCAGGGCCTAGAATAGTTTAACATTCAGTAAGTGTCCAGTAAACACCGATTAAATGAAGAATGGACATAGAATCATTAACCCCATTTCTTACAAGATCTTATGACAGATAAGTGGCAAAGAAAGATTTGAACCCTGTTCTGCCTGACTTCAAACGTCATCTGTGCTTAACTTCTGTATTGATTAATGACTAAAACCTACTCACTATCCCAAAGCCATCAACCAATCAATCAAATAATCAAAATCAATCAACCTCACATAATACACAGGCACACAGGCAGAGAAGAAATTGTAACTGGCACAGCACACAGTGGTATAACTTCTGTATCTCCACTCTGACAAGTCCCAAGATCTGAAATGCTGAGACTGCTTAGGGCCTCCTCCTAATAACCAATATTTCTTGAATGCTTAATATGTACCAGAATTATTTTAAGAGTTTGAGGTACTTTCTTATATAATTCTTACTACACAATCTGAGGAAAATACTATTATTATCATAGATGATACATCTGAACACAGAGAGTTTAAATAATTGTACTACCTCACATACTGAGAGGGGTATAGCTAACATCTGAACCCACACAATGTCTTGTGATCATGTCCTAAACAATGATATACTGCCTTTCTAAGAACTTGACATATTGATAGGGTCAGGGGGAATAGTTAGCAAAGTAGCCAGCTGCGTCTTTGCAAGCACTAGTTTTTGTTTTCAGTGCCAAAAACAATCCTGAAATTGTAGGTGCTTGTTAAATATTTATGGAATTAATGGGTGAGTAAATCTGATTAGCTAATGCTTCTAAGATCACTAACCTAAGAGGATGGGATTCAGTGGAAAAGTGGGAAGTCTTGAGCTTTGAACAATACTCAAGATAGTGAGAGCTAAAGGAAGACATGTTAGAAGAGGGCATGGGAGGATGAGGGAGGTTCTTAAAAAGGATAAATGGGTAAATAAACGAGGTCAGAAAGACACCTACAATATACAGCTTTACTAATGATGTCCCTGTAATGAACATTTATAAATGCATCTAAGAGCAGCCTGGTGGTAAAAACATCACCAATGAATCCAACTTGCTTTAGTTCTCCAGCCCATGACAGATGTGACAATTGATCTCCTTCAAGGCAACTTCACTACTTCATGGCAACTTCCCATCCTTGCAAAAAGTATGCTGAACATATAATTTACTGTTCACACATGACATATAGTCATCCATTAGTAAGCATCTTTTGAGTGTCTCTGAGTCACCATGTTAGGTGTCTATAGCAATAGGCCAGATTTGAGAAGATGCATACCTTCAGTCTGGCTGTTAATTTGAGAAAAGAAAGGAAAGGATGGCAGCAGGAAATATTAGTAAAAAAATCTCCTCAATAGAATTTGATGACTGACAAGATATAAGTTGAGAGAAAACAAAGTCAATGAGTTAGAATTGACTCAAAACAATGATGGTTAAACATCAATAAAAAGTCAAAAAGGAGATCTGGCTGAGGGAAGAGCAGTAGTGAGAAAAGATGATGAATTCAGTTTTCAAAATATTAGATATTTGGAGATGAAATGACATCCAGATAGAAATATCTAAATACTACGTAAATTGTGAAAATGACTATAATACAGATTCAATGCAATCCCTATCAAACTACCAATGGCATTTTTCACAGAACTAGAACAAAAGTTTTCACAATTTGTATGGAAACACAAAAGACCCCGAATAGCCAAAGCAATCTTGAGGAAGAAAAACGGAGCTGGAGGAATCAGCCTCCCTGACTTCAGACTATACTACAAAACTACAGTTATCAAGACAGTATGGTACTGGCACAAAAACAGAAATACAGATCAATGGAACAGGATAGAAAGCCCAGAGATAAACCCACGCACATATGGTCACCTTATTCTTGATAAAGGAGGCAAGAATATACAATGGAGAAAAGACAGCCTCTTCAATAAGTGGTGCTGGGAAAATTGGACAGCTACATGTAAAAGAATGAAGTTAGAACACTCCCTAACACCATACACAAAAATAAACTCAAAATGGATTAAAGACCTAAATGTAAGGCCAGAAACTATCAAACTCTTAGAGGAAAACATAGGCAGAACACTCTAAGACATAAATCACAGCAAGATCCTTTTTGACCCACCTCCTAGAGAAATGGAAATAAAAACAAAAATAAACAAATGGCACCTAATGAAACTTAAAAGCTTTTGCACAGCAAAGGAAAGCATAAACAAGACGAAAAGACAACCCTCAGAATGGGAGAAAATATTTGCAAATGAAGCAACTGACAAAGGATTAATCTCCAAAATATATAAGCAGCTCATGCAGCTCAATATCAAAAAATCAAACAAACGAATCCAAAAATGGGCAGAAGACCTAAATAGACATTTCTCCAAAGAAGATATACAGATTGCCAACAAACACATGAAAGAATGCTCAACATCATTAATCATTAGAGAAATGCAAATCATTAGAGAAATGCCCCAATACTGGGCATACACCCTGAGAAAACCATAATTCAAAAAGAGACATGCACCACAATGTTCATTGCAGCACTCCTTACAATAGCCAGGACATGGAAGCAACCTAAGTGTCCATTGACATATGAATGAATAAAGAAGATGTGGCACATATATACAATGGACTATTACTCAGCCATAAAAAGAAACGAAATTGAGTTATTTGTAGTGAGGTAGATGGACCTAGAGTCTGTCATACAGAGTGAAGTAAGTCAGAAAGAGAAAAACAAATACCGTATGCTAACACATATATATGGAATCTAAAAAAACAAACAAAAAATGGTCATGAAGAACCTAGGGGCAGGACGGGAATAAAGACACAGACCTACTAGAGAATGGACTTGAGGACACGAGGAGGGGGAAGGGTAAGCTGGGACAAAGTGAGAGAGTGGCATGGACATATATACACTACCAAATGTAAAACCGATAGCTAGTGGGAAGCAGCCGCATAGCACAAGGAGATCAGCCCGGTGCTTTGTGACCACCTAGAGGGGTGGGATAGGGAGGGTGGGAGGGAGTGCAAGAGGGAGGAGATATGGGGATATATGTATATGTATAGCTGATTCACTTTGTTATAAAGCAGAAACTAACACACCATTGTAAAGCAATTATACTCCAATAAAGATGTTTAAAAATAAACAAACAAGTAAATAAATACTACTTAAAATAATGTAGAGTCCTCTCCATGGAGGGATTGGGGAAATTTTGTGAGAATTCATTCATCTATCCCTTATTTATGGATTCCAATGTTCCTTGCACTAGGCTAGAAACTGAGGACACAAAAAGAATGATTAGATTTACACTCTCCCAAGGAAAGCCCTGATGAACCCAAATAGCTGTAGAAAAAGACTTGGAAAAAATTATGGCACAATGAAGAAATTAATGTTCAAAGCTCAATAGAAGAAGAAGAAAGGAGGAAGTTTCAGAGACATCATGAATAACATGACCATCGAAGGATGGAAGTCATTGTGTTAAGACAATTGTGCCACACTAGAGGTAATTCAGAGAAAAGATGATGGCAAAAAGGAAGTGGTAATCAACCTCACCTGTGGAAAGCAGGAGAGACTCTGGCAACGCTACATAGAGGATGAGTTAATTAAAATTTTATTCATAGACTTTTTCTGTTTTGTTCATCACAGTATTCTCTGCCCTGAATATTATGCAAATATATGATTGAATTTTTATGTGTTGATCTGGAAATATGACCACGATTTTAAATGGGAAAAGCAAGGGATTGAATGTGTCAAGAACCATCAACAAATTCTTTAAAGAATGGATTAGGGGCTTTGTTGGCCATTTGCCATGTTACAATGTTTTCTTCATCTGAGAAGATATAGACTTGCTAAACTGTCACTGGAAGAGCATGATATAGTAAGATACAGGCTGTTCTACTTCCAAATGGTAATTCATGTATAATATAATAAGCGGAATGAAATGGAACATGGGAACTTCTCTAGCTTTTATATCTATCTTGCATTAAGTCATAAGGCATTTGTACATGCTTGCTACTTAATGCTAATCTTTATTACAGATTAAAGGGAAACCCATTGCTCAATGCTCTCATAAGAAATTTTGTGATTGGCTAATATCACCATCAATTATCTGGGAATAAAGAGGGAGACAGTCACCTCGAAAGAGGGAACAGGTTCGATTCACAGGTTTAATTATAGCAAAACGATATCTTCTTTTATCATAGACTTCGGGGGTTAGGAGTAAAGAATTATCCTCAAATCATTGATTATGACTTTGAGATGCTGATTCTAAAATTTTTATGAAGGACAAAAGTCCAAGAAAAGCCAAGGCCCTCTTAAGGGCCATTAGTGGAGGGGGATTTTCTCTTTAGATATTGAGTTTGTATAAAGCCGTAATAACTAGGAGAGTGCAATTTTGGCACAGAAAAAAGCAAATTCTATTACCAAGGTAATAGAATAGAGAGCTTAGAAATAGACCAACATCTGTGGAAACTTGATAAATGCAGAGGTAGCATTGCAGACTCTGAGAAAAGGAGGATCTACTTAATAAATAATACTGGAAAAACTTATTAGGCACAAAAAAGATTACTTTAAGGTATTTTTAATTTCACATACAATGTAAGACTTAATTATTCCTCTAAAAAATATAACAGAACTAAAATTTCCTTTGACCCTTCTATCCCCAGTGCTAGCACTTATGCTCCCTATCCTTAGGCAATAATAATAACTAACATTTGTTTAATTTGAAGTGGAAATTTGACTGAGACATCATGAGACAAAAGGTATCACATGTCAAAGGAGGTGCTGGACCACATGCAAAATTTGTAAACAAGGTATCAAGAAACAAGTTACATGACTCTTATCCCTTCATTCACATCAATGGCATAACAGTATTCAGAGTTAGAAATTAGAATGGGGACGTTTCTTTGGAGAATGCTGCATATTGAGTACTAAGGAAGAGGGTTGAAGGGTACTGTCCCCTGAAGTCCAAGAAAAGGGGTCTGAGAATCTTAATATGTGCCACATGCAATGCAGAGACCACAGTGGACAGTGGTCTGAGTGACACCTGGAAAATCCAATGGCAATGGCTGTCTAGCTGCTTTGACAATGAAAGGAAAAGAGATCAGACAGGACTCCCAGAATCTTCTGAGGGTAGGAAATATGTGTTTCCTAAGGACCCAATATGTGTCACATTCCTATCAGATTAACAGACTTCATAGAAAGAAGCAAGAAATACCTTTGGGCTGAAAAAAAGTAAGCAACCAGCAAGAAAAGGGATGCTTTTGTTCTCATCAAGCAGGATTCTTTTAGGAGATTCCCAGCAAGGGTGTTCTCTGGAGAACAAAAGAGAAAGATTCCGCTTTAAACATCTGCCAAGTCCAGCATGCACTGATACTGGACTAATACGAGAGTACCCTCCAAGTGGGAACTTCTTTGTGCCTTGTTCGTCTTCTCCCTTCCCCCATTGCTGTTAGCAAGAAGAGATTAAAGTTGAAGGTTAATTGAAGAAAGGAATAAAGAAAAAAAAACTGACCAAATGATTACCTTCTCAACCACAGGCTTCCTTTCTGCCATGGAAATGAACTGAGAAAGGGAAGAGGGGGAGATATTTTAAATTTAAAGCAAGATTGAAGTTTTGGCTATCATGTGGACTGAACGTGTTGATATGAACCTGAGATAGCATTTTATCATTAGAGAACTGTTTGTGTTACCTAAACATTACTAGAAAAATCATGGTGCCTGATGCAATTTCCATGCAGAGACAGAAGAAAACTAGATCCACAGAATGGATGTAATGGGATAGTGGGAGAGACAAACAGTATAGCTGTATGATTACATCCCACAAGTGATGTTATTAAATGTAATGATTGGAACTGATTTAATCCTGAAAATAATCTTATAGGAGAGGTCTTATTATTATTCTCACTTAGCAGAAGAGTCAGACTCATAAGGAGGTTAAACAACTTATTTAAGTAGATTCAAGAAGTAATTAATGGAGCAGGATTACTTCTTTACTCTTACAACAGGGGATGAAAGTGGCTGCAGGATAAAGAGAGAGTAGAAAGTTTGGAGAGTATGTGATAAAGGAGCATTCCCTCTCTTGAAGGAAGGTGGTGCACTTGAGAGTAGAAAGAAGGCAGAGTCTCTTCAGCATGGGAGAAAATACCCCCACTCTTAGTTGCCTAGAAAATCAAGCCAAGCACTAAGAGGATTACTATGTTTCCTTGAGGCTGGAATTAGCCAAAAATACAAGAAGAGGCATATATGCTTGGTTCTTTTTCTGAGCTTTCTTATATGTACCATTGAATTATTCACTTATTCCTACATTATATCGTGTTTTAATTAACATAGCTTTAGAATATGTTTTCTGACCAGATGGGGCAATTTCAGTCTCTTTGATCTCCTGTTTCTAACTTGGTATGGCTGTTGTTATACATGTATTCTTCCATGTAAATTTTAGAATTAATTTGCCATGGTCCATTAAAAATCCTGGTGAGATTTTAATTGTGATTATAGATTAATTTGAGAGTGAATTGATATCTTTAGAATATTAGTTCTACCTACCCATGAACAGACATCATTTTTATTAGTACCTCTTGACTGGCCTTCAG
Source organism: Phocoena phocoena (assembly GCF_963924675.1). Taxonomy (NCBI): domain Eukaryota; kingdom Metazoa; phylum Chordata; class Mammalia; order Artiodactyla; family Phocoenidae; genus Phocoena; species Phocoena phocoena. The sequence continues at coordinate 52,858,512 of NC_089235.1, read as the reverse complement.
TTAAGTCTTACAGTTTTTCCCATAAAGGTCTTGCAAATTCCTTGATCGATTAATTACTAAGTTTCTATAGTCTTAGTTAATACCTTCTTCTAATACATCTTCCAGTACATTATGTTTGTAATGAAAGAACTACTGATTTTCATTTTGATACTACAGTCTATATTTTATACATTATTTTATATCTTATTCAGTTATCTAATGATTATCTTATTAGTACTAATGGTCTTTCATGACTCTCTCTGTTTATCTATGGAGATAGATATTCATTGGTGAAAAGGAGAGAAATGTGAACATAGCTTTTTATCATGGCAAAGATGTGGAAATTTTCAGATGGGCAACTTCTAAATATTGAATCAGTATTTTAATATTACATTAATATTTTTACTATTTTCTAAGTTGTTTTATTTATTGGGGTATATGTGGGAAATGTGAAATAGATATTTGCTAAGTTTCTGTCATTACCCACTTACTGGGCTAGACATGTTATATTCCTGAGCTCTAAATCTTCATATTAATTCCCCCAATTAAGTATCACTAACCACATTTTACAGCTGTAGAAAGTGAGTTTTAAACAATTTAATTAATATAACCTATTGATTTGGTGTAGCTGAGCTGATGTTCTTTATTTTTACTGAAATGAAGAAAAAATGAAATTAAAAAGATTTATATTAAAAACAAATTTAGCATATGAATTGCATTTTTCAAAAGATTTGAAATATTAATAGATTTGAAATATGCTTTGATTAACCCAAAGAACCCATTTACACACAGAGACTGCACTTAATGAATAAAATAGATGGTACTCTGGTTCAGGAGAAGAAAATTAATTTAATAAGTCTGGACCAATGTTATGTAGAAACTTGTCTTCTAGACCATGAATGAAATCAAGTTGGTTCAAAAGACTAGTTCAGTTGCCATATAAACATATGCCCTCCAGGTTCTAGAGAAGATCTGAGTGTTGCACGTTGTGGCAGAGACTGCTAGATGCCTACTTGGTTTTCTCCTTCCTTACAGAGCCCTGAGGAAAGTGTCCTGCTGACAAATGACATTTCCCAGCCTCCTAGCATACAGGAGAATTAAAGGAGGGTCTTTGGGTGGGGCTTACAGGAAGCTCACATCGCCCTCCCTTTTTCCTGCTTCTAGGCTGTAGCTCAGTTGGGGTGGTTGGACCTCAAGCAGAAATCTAGGTCAATGAGGAAAATTAAAAATGGAAACACAAGCTAAGATTGCTAGAACAGAAAGTAGATAAAATAGGGGGCCCTGGTGACTGTTGGAGCTGCCGTACAGCCCCAGACCACCTACCTCTGTACTTCTTTTACACAAGAGAAAAATGAACTTCTATCATGTGTATGCCACTGTTATTCTGAATTTCTAATACAGCAGCTGAATGCAAATCCTAACTGACACATACATGTTATAAAAAAAAGATACTTTGAGGCAAATGTCATATATATGTATACATATACATACAGTATATATCTCACACATATACACATATGTGCATTTATACACATGTATATATTGTACACATATAAATGTGTATATGTACATATAGTGTGTGTATATTCAGTATATATATCTTATGTGCACACACAGACACACACACATTCAATTCTATATGTCCCTTGAAGTTGTTACCTTGGACAAACTTGACTTAGTTATTCTATTATGATTGCTGTGGATATTTGCTATGGTGATTTGATAAGAGCAGCCCAAGTTGTTGGTCATGCCACCAGCAATGCTCATTAAAAAAAGAAGAAGAAGAAGAAACAAAGAAATCAATTTTATTTTCCATATGTGCAGCCTTGGGCACAGCATTGGTGGAAGTGGGGAATCACTAACATTGTTCGGTGGAAAACTGAAGATTGCCATTCATTTCTTTCTGTTTTTAAATAAGTGAACTAGAGATTTCAAATTATAATTTTTATAGAAGTGTAAACTAAGGGGAAAAGTCAGCATTTAAGTAAGGACTAATGATAAACCAAGTCTTTGGCTGGTAACACTTTATTTTGTAAGGGTGGTATTAAAACTACCTTCCCTTCTTCTTCCATCTGTCAGGCTATATTTAGGATGATATCAGTACAATTATGTCTTTAATAAAAAGCTCCTTCAAAGAAAATTGCATTTAGTTAGAAAAGGAATGAAGGAGTCATGTCACACTTGGTGATATAAGGTCACTTCAGTCATCAGAGTGTGAAAACCATTTCTCCAGATGGCAGCTTCCTGCTTAGCTGAGCTCATGATTCCCAGCAGTAGGGTTTTTTTTTTTTCTTTTTGAAGCATATTTACTATCACATATATGTGGATGGTTAACTTTTAATCATATGACTTTTTGGCAAAAACAAACACCAATATATATATTTCCAAAGTATTTTTCAAAGCAAAATATCATGCTTTTGATCTTCACCTATTTTTAGGATGAAAAAATGATGCTTAGCTACATTAAAAACATAGTTCCATGTAATACAATTTGCCAGTTTAGCAGGGCTTAATTGTTGGTAGAAATGATATACTAGGTCTGCTGAGTCTTAATAAGCAATTTCCTTAGGTTAATAAGCAATAGATACCTTCCATGCATGTAGGAGAAATAAATAAGATCATACTGGTAGTTAAAAAGTATTGCTTTATTATTAGCCTTTAAAAATAACCTCTAAGTGGCAGGAATTATGTTGTGTGCTAGGGCAGTAATGTTGAACAAAAGAGAGAGATTCCTGCCCTCAAACAGACAATATAGGCAATCATATATGGTCATATATTTATAGTCCTGTTACTCTTTGAAACAAAGCACATGGTTATAAGAGCATGTCTTAGAAAGATCTGATATATTCCAAGGGGACAGAGAAGGCTTCATCTGAAGAATAATATGGAAATGAGATCTCAAGAATGACTGGAAGTTAACTGGGCAAAAGTGTGGAAAAACAAAAAAGAAGTCAATGTGTCAGGAAGTCAATGTGTCTGAAAGTCAGAGAGCAAAGGGGAAAAAGGTCCAGGATGTCTGGAGAGATCACTTAGGGAGGGCCTTTTAGATCTTGTTTAGGATTTTGGTTTTTATTCTAGGAACACAGGAAAGTCTTTAATATTTTAAGCAGGAAAGTGACATAATCAGATTTATATTTTAAATGATTATCATAGATATAGTGTAGACCCTGTACTGTAAAGAAATGAGTGGTAGTGGTTAAAGGCAGACCTAGTGAAAACACTGAGGATGACCTTGATGTAATCCTTGTGAATTAAAGGAAATTAGTCCCCAATATTACATTTTAGCCAGACAGACTTCCTGTCTCCTTAGATATAAAAATAAAGCTGTGTATAGATGTAGACACACTATGGTGTGGACAGAGAGGATATAATCGAAGGAAATAGAGGAAAACAGTATATATAAAGAAAGATAATTAGATCTCACAACAGACTTCTCATCACAACACAGAGGTGTCAAGACAATGGAATATTTTTAAACTGCTGAGCCAAAATAGTGATTAATGTAGAGCTCTATGGGATGTTGAACTGTTATTCAAGAATGAGTGTAGGGCTTCCCTGGTGGCGCAGTGGTTGAGGGTCCGCCTGCCGATGCAGGGGACACGGGTTCGTGCCCCGGTCCGGGAAGATCCCACGTGCCGCGGAGCGGCTGGGCCCATGAGCCATGGCCGCTGAGCCTGCGCGTCCGGAGCCTGTGCTCCGCAACGGGAGAGGCCACAACAGTGAGAGGCCCGCGTACCAAAAAAAAAAAAAAAATGAGTGTAAATTAAAGATATTTTCAGATATACTGAGAGATTTTACTACTCGCATGTACTTAGTGAAAGAGATAATAAATAAGATACATTACAGGAAGAGATAATGAGCCAAGAATGAAGGAGTTGGATGCAAAAAGTAATGATAAGTAATTGAGAAAGATATGAGTAAATCCAAATAGTCTAAAAAAGAAGTAATATTTAAAAATTTAAATACAAAATAATCAACAATAATAGTTTTTTAGGACAGAGAGGGATGATCATATTTACAGCAGTTTAAGGTCCCTTTAAAGGAGAAAGGTAGAATTGTAGACAAAATTAAGACATTGTTAAGTGAAGTTTATGTATTAAAAATTTAAGGGTGACTATAATAATAGAAATAACATGGATAACTTCCCAAATGGTTTTAAAATTTAAGTGGTGACTATAATAATAGAAATAACATGGATAACTTCCCAAATGGTTTTAAGGCAAAAGGAGGAAAAACAAACCTTGATAAATCTAACAGAAAGGAGAAAAGAAGATTCTAAAAAATTTTAGTAAATAGGAAACACAATACAAAATGAAAAAATTAAATATACAAATAATCACAAAATATATAAATAGAAGGTGATATACAGATCATTAACATCTTTTCTCACTCTTTCTCCAACACTTCCATCCAAACTCACGTGATAGGTTTACCACTGGAATGAGTGGTTTTAGTGGGAGGCCAGGCTCAACTTCGTGGAGCTGGCGTTTTATTCTTTAGAGAGAGAATTTAGGAAGCCTTGGATATGCCTCTAGTTAAAGGGCTTCCATACTTCACTGGCAGAGAGTGAAATGTGTATTTTTTGCTTATAATTTAGATTTAAATGGGATGTCAGTTTCCTATAATTTCCTACAGAGTACATCACACTTTAAAACATATAGGCATAATTTCACAGTTGCTTATCATCGGTGAGACTTCTTTGCAGAACACATATAATTGACCTGATCTTACAGGTAGTCTTTCTAAATATATCAGAGTGGAGTCAGCATGCAAGGCTTTTACATCCCCTGAGGTTCTATATCTGCTACAAGTGGCTCCTGCAGCAGATGGATGAGTGTGCAGAAATCCTTAGTGGCTTCGTGGTACCTTTGTTTACAAACTGTACTTCCTATTCATCTCAGTCTAATCAGTCAGAAAGTTAATAAACCCCAAAGTACTTGCTCATTTACATTGCTCCATTTTGAAGTAAGAGACCCCCAAATTCTCTTTTGGCTCACATGATATGACCGGGTCTGTAGGTCAATTGAAATCAATCTTGCTACCCAGGCTCTAGTTGACTGGCCAGATTTTGGTACCTTACCTGAAAGTATGTTCATGTCTGAACACAAGACAGGTCAGGTGCCTCTGAGACTCAAGTTAGGTCGCAACAACCTGGCATAATCATATCACCTTTTCTTGTTAGTGTAAAGTTAATAGAAAAAGAAATAAGAGGAGGAAAAAGAGTAGTTGTTTTGAACAGTGCCCGGTTATGTTCGGGTACTCGTGATGGCTGTTGTAGTTCTCAGTCTTGCATGCTCTGGGTACAGTGTAACTTTGCTGTCCATGCTACCCTATGGGGAGAACTCCTTCCATAAACCATCACTGCTGAAGGTAATCTGTGCATAATCTATCTTTGTGATCCTGAAAATTACAGTCAAGAAAGAATCCCAGGGTAGGGTTATCAGTCAGGGAAATTTCAGGGAGGGAGACTTGAATATTGTAAACACAGGTTAAAGCAGATTTTAAAATGCCAAGTGCTGGCACAGATGTCTCCAGGTAACCAATGTCAGAGCAAGACAATCTTAAGGTGGAACTAAAGATCTAACCTCTCTCTCCTGCCTCCAGCCAAGATGGACCTAGGGAAACCTCATAATGGGATTGGTTCAGGAACCAATGGAGTTTGGAAGTAAAGAGCTAATGTAGTAGCACAGGGAGATCAGCTCCATGCTTTGTGACCACCTAGGGGGATGGGATGGGGAGGGTGGGAAGGAGACACAAGTGGGAGGAGATATGGGGATATATGTATATGTATAGCTGATTCACTTGTTATACAGCAGAAACTAACACACCATTGTAAAGCAATTATACTCCAATAAAGATGTTAAAAAAAGCTAATGTAGAATATATCCAGAACATACTTTTAGATGTGGTTTTCTCTAATGCTCTATTGAGAGAATTTCAATATTCTTCTACATTACTTTGCCTCTTTTCATAGCACTGACACAGTTTCTAAACAAATTTTCTCCCAAGTTGTTAGAAATGTGTCATAAAATAAATGACTTGTGTTTGACTTTCAAGTTATTTCTAGCACCAAGCATTAGCACTAAATGAAATCCTTCTAATATTTTCTATGGGGGGGGGAATGTGTCAGATGCCTACAGCTTTTAGATTAGAGTCAAGTTAAATTTGGTATGTTTCATCACACATAAAGGAAGTTTATTCAGAAACTATCAAGCATGTGTCAAGGTGTTATCTGATAGAAAATTCACCCTGTGCTTCAGAAATAAATACAGGTGAATCACTTCCCTCCTATATCTCTGCAAAACAAATTTATTTTGTTGAATGTCTTGGGAATTCAGCTCAGAATGAGAGAACACAGAATGTTTTAACTGAAAAAGAGAAAAAAACCTGAAGAGATCAGCTAGGCTAATCCTTTAGTTTTACAAAGGAAGAAACCAAGACCCATATGATAAGTTTCTCTCTTTGGGTCACACAAAAAGCGAGCAGCCTAAAATAATGATTTCATGGCAAGCACTCCAGTGGTCTTTGAACCATAAAATGATCCTCTGCTGTCAATAGCATTAAAAGTTTTCTCTCCACTCACACTGAGGATGTATATTCCCCATAAAAAGAGAATTACTGTGATATTTTCTTTGCTTCAGAAATGTTTTCCAGGTTTCTTCTCCCACTTAACTCCTTCATATCAGGTTTCCTTCTATGGATTTCTAGGAATCTGTCTGGCTGATTCATTTGGATGGCCTGTCCTGGCTTTGGGTTAGGTCTCTTCCTAAATGCTACCTCCCCCTTGGATTCTCTCACCTTAGCCTCATTCATTTCAGCACTGAATCCCTGCACCAAACAGTGCACATTCTCAGGAACTTGAATTTTGTGCTTGCTCCTAGACTCAGATCAGCCTAAAATCCCAGGATAATCTGAGAAGTCTTAGCCATCTCCACATTAGTACTTGATGAGCCATCTAAAGCAAATATTGTTCCCTTAGTAGAATAGTAATACAATTTCGCTGTAGAAAATTTAGAATATGAAGAACTTCAAAAAGAAAATCTATATTTTTCATCACCCACTCATAAACATTTTTGGTTTATTTATTCATTCATTTATGCATGTATTCATTGATTAATATGTCTTTACTGAGCACTCACTGTATGTCAGGACCTGTTCTAGAGCTTCAAGATATATAGCAGGGAAAGAAAAGTCCCTGCTTGTGGAATTTATAGTGTAGAGATCCAGACAGTAAACAGGAAATTACAATACAGGGTAGTGAATAAAAGGGGAAGAAGAGTGATATAAGATTACCTAAGAAGTGCACCTGCTCAAACTTGGAGGAGTCAAGGAAGTCTTCCTCAATGAAATAATGTCTTAGGTGAGACCTGAAGGAAGTAAATGATTTAATCAAATAAAGAGGGGCAGGGTAGATGGAGGAATGTTTCAGGCAGAAGGTACAGCCTTGACAAAGGCTACAAGGTGAAAGAGAATAGTATGTGTGAATAAATAAAAGAAGTTCAATATGGTTGAAGTCTAGAATAGAAGGTGGTTAGTGGAAAAGGGCAAGGTGAGTGAAAAATGCTGGAGCGAGCTCCTGCAGAGCCTTACAAACCCAGGGTGGAGTTTGGTCTCAGTTCCAAGAGTGAATGTATGCCCTTGAAAGTTTTAAGCCTGGGAGTAACATGATCCAATCTGTTCCAAAAGAATCATTTTGGCTACAATGTGGAGGATGGATGGGATGGGGAGAAACCCAGAATCAGAGATGCCACTTTAGAGATATTTGGAGAACTCAGGCAAAAGATAATGGTGGTCTAGAAAGAAGTCAGGGTTGTGTGGATGGAAAGAAAAGCACAGATTTAAGAAACGTTTAGATGGTAAAATCAATTTCACTCTGTATTTCAACCCAGGGGTCTTTTGTTTTTCTTTCCTTTACCAGTAATTTTCTCTTCCATGCCACATTGCCTTTCTCATGGCTGAAAACTTCAGGTCTCAACTTAATGTCATCTTCCTGACCGTCCTATTTAAAATGTCTCCCATCATCATTATGTCAGAGCATCTATTTTATTTCTTCACAGAACTATAAAAATATGTAACAACTTTATTTTTAATGACATAATTAAGTGTCTGTTTCCCATTAGACAAGAAGAAGCTACATGGATGCAGGTACCATTTCTATTTTAGATCCATATGGAGTGCCCTTTGGACCTTCCACTTAGGTGGTGGGGGTCTGGATTCAAATATATGTCAGTGCATTTCTCCCCATTGTACTCCATCCTATAATTTCTTAATTATTAAATAGGACCAACTAGTGATAATCGCACATTCTCTTATAACAGGGTCACATTTTGTATTCTCCCTTTATCAGGTTAATGTGTAGGATTTGTGTAATCATTGTATCTGTCTGATCTACTTCTGCTAGATATAGAAGAGGATATAAGCTGAGATGTGAAGTTGAGTACAATCTATTTGAAAATATGTTCATGTTTATGGACAGATGCTATACATCATAAGATACCAAGAGCCCTCCAAAAGCTGAAATAATATCTGCAGAGTCAAATTAAGTAAATTGGGGATAACAGTTGCCCTGCCTGTCTCTTTAAGTTCATCTTGTTGGACCATGGGTTGCTATGATGAGAGGTGATGCTTATACATAAGAATAGTATTCAATTTTCCAATGAGAAAAGTGTATGTGTGTTTGTGTGTGTGTGTGTGTGTGTGTGTCTGCGCACATGTGCATGTTTAAATAAGCCTTGGTCAAAAAATGTATTCTTTGGAGCTAGACTTGAGGAAGCCATGGCTTTGTTCTTATTACCAGGGCAGGCATGAGTTCAATAAAGTTTTACAAGGTTCTTAAGCCAAACTGGTCTCTCTGCTCTTATATGACCCTCAGGACTCCAAAAGGGTATGGCTTTTGGACCCATAAATAAAGTCCCAAAATAAAGGGGACTCTTGATACTAGTAAAATTTTTCTTCCAAGTTGCTGTATTCTTGCCAAGTTTTTCATTCACTCTGATTTTAAAAATAACTGGAGATATACAAATATTTTACCTATCAAAGTCAATCTAAGTGTAAATGAATCTTTGAGATCATTAGAATCTGGAAGCAGTGTGGGAGTGAGATGAAGTCCAGTACCAACCCACCTCAAAACCCAGAACATTGCTGCCACTGTCCCTAACAGTTGGAATAAAGCTGTGACACCAGCTGCCTCGTTTGGGAAGTGAGAGAGAAGGATTTTGAATTCTCTGTGGTAAACCTTAAAGCTTTCATGCTAAAATCCTCCTCTCCTCCCACTCTTTTCCCTTTTTAGGAAGCTTGTGGCTGACCACCTGGTGTTCTGAATCATTAATTCATGGAAGACATTCTATCAGGAATTACATGGCACAGGCAGCCTGACAACTGCCATCGAAACCCTTCAAGCTCCTCATTCACTTTAATTCACTTCAGTTAATTATTTATTGGACACCTACTATCATACCCAGCCTGGTGATAGGCAATGAAGCTTTCAAATGAAGAGAACATATAATTCTTACCCTGGAGATTTAAAAAATTTATTTAATGTTGGATTCAATTTTTGGAAGAGCAGATGAAATATTACATGAAACAAAAATTTTTCCAAAATTTACATAAGTATTTCAAAGCACTGTAGCAGTAACAAAATGGAGGAAAACTAGCTTCAGTGCTTGAGTTCTTGCTAAGCAAGAGGTGCTATACATGTATAGGCACTGGGTACTTTTCACATGTCATCTCACTGAATTCTCAAAGCTACCTTAGGAGAAAGACAGGAAAACTCCCACATTAAACATGGAGAAATAGAGGTCTGGGGTAAGACTGGTTAACTAATCTTCCTCAATAGTTGATTCTTCAATCAAGGAATTGTGAGTCCAAAGTTTACTAAGACAAGGTGTAAACTTCCACATGACTGTAATAGGTAAGACAATTGAGTGAGTTTGAGAAACCACAAGGGACTCCAGGTAGAACAGGCTGTCAGGTGACTGAATCTGAAGCATGTGTTAAGAGTGGCAAGAAAGATGAAGAACATCAAAAGGCAGATGAGATGGGTACAGAAAATCAAGTGACAAAAAAAGGTGGCAGATGTCTGAAATTCAGATTAAATGATTAAAATGACAGATTCTGTAGGAACTGAGGGAGCACAGCGACAATGAGCATAAAGCAAATCACCACTAAGAAGACTTTACCAGCAACATAGTTCTGGTTTTTGATGGTTCCTAGGTGGTAGAAACTTATCCCAGGCAATAGGGGGCAGATGAGTCAGGGATGGGGCTTCTGGAATTAGGAATATTAACATCTTTGATGGACCAATTTTTTCCCATTTGAGATGTCTATAATTAAGAATATTTTTTAGTTTATATTTTCTTCATGAAGCCTTGAAATAAATCATTTTCATTACATTTCTCAATTATAAAGGTTAGTTAATTGGCAAATATCAACTGATATTCTCCTTAGGTTATCATAACTAAATATTTTGTGTTTTCACTTTGTGCAGACATCCTGGCACTAATAACTGGTTTTTCAAAATGTAATGGTTACCAAACAAGAAAATTAGTAGCACAATTGGATAGCTCCACAGAGAACAGCATGATTAGGAATTCCGCCTTGCTTAAATCTTCTAGATAATACATTTGAAGTTTTATGGTTATTTTCCTAATGTTCTTGCATGCATTTAGAACATAAGCTTCAATCTGGCAAAAATCTCTCCATCAAAAAGAGATGTCTCGGGCTTCCCTGGTGGCGCAGTGGTTGAGAGTCCGCCTGCCGATGCAGGGGACACGGGTTCGTGCCCCGGTCTGGGAAGATCCCACATGCCGCGGAGCGGCTGGGCCTGTGAGCCATGGCCGCTGAGCCTGTGCGTCCGGAACCTGTGCTCCGCAACGGCAGAGGTCACAGCAGTGAGAGGCCTGCGTACCGCAAAAAAAGAAAAATAAATAAATAAAAAATTTCATCCTCTTCATGGGATGTTTTATGGTGTGGTAGAAATAGCACTGTGTTTAGACCTAAACTAAGGTTCCATTTACGTCATCATCTACAAGTTAAATGACTCATGAAACATTTGTTTCACCTTTAAAATGAAGTTGCATGGTTTGTAAAATGAAAAAATAAAGCAACAATCTATGTTGTGAGAGTAAACAAGATAACAGTTGTGAGTCACCTAATGCCTGTCATACAAAAGGTACTCAATAAACGCTTTATTTCTCTTTTTCTTGATTTAGTTTTTTGCTTAAGTCATTTTGCTTCATTTTTTTTTTATCATAGTACCATAGCGATACTAAGGGACTGACATCTTTCCAAACATTCTGTGCAACTCTCACTGCTTCCCTGGGAGAGGCAGGACATCTCAGCACAAATTGTAACCAGGTGAGCTGGGTTGTCTCTTACCAACTCAGCACCATCATTACTCCCTTCCAAGGCTGGAAACTACATTTCCCTAAACCCTTTCCCTGTGTGGTTCTAGCTTAGAGGCTGCTAATGAGAGAAACTGTGATGTTTTGAAGGCAAAAGTGAAGAGGAAGCCATATTCTCAAAAGGCATGGGTGGCTTTCTACAGATATTTCTGTGGGTCATAGTGGCCAGAAACAGTGGTTTCTCAGATTCCTGTGTGAGCTCCAACTTCTCCACCCTCTCTAGTGCTATAGGCTGAAGTCGTCAGTGACTGTTTCCCAATCCTCCAGCCTGCCACATTTGTGTAAACCTAATTCCTCTATTAATTTTCTCATTCCAGTGATACTTATAGTGGTTCTATTTTTCTACCCAAACTGACGGATTATACCTGTACCCTGACACTTATTCTGCTGTTATACTTCCCAGCTAATATGTTTTCTAACAAATACTTATTCGATATAGGATACCCCCAAAGCACTTTCCAATTCTCTTTAAGTATCCCCAGGGAAATGCATCTACTTTGGAAAAGCCTGGTTGTGTTTCATCTTTAACATGTAGGTCTCCACCATTACTTTTCATGAAAGCTTAGTTGGGTGTGCCAGGTTAATGATCTCTGAGCCATACTAAAGTGCAGTCCGGGCCTGAATGAGCTTAAGCAGTCTCCTGTACTAAAATTATAAGTGGAGGTGTTCAAAGAACAATTAACACAGGCATTTACGCTAACTATTGGATGTTTGATTCTATTATTTCAATCAAATTTTACAATATCATCTCATCAGTTTCTTATCTTATTTGCGAGATAGTACAGGACTTTGTTTTCAAGGCTAGCTTTAAAATAAAACCTAAATAAATCCAAACTTTATTTCCCAAATGGTGAATTCTTTGTCTTACAAAAACTTCCTGAAGGTAGACTGAGTAAAGCTGCGGTCCACCAGCTGGAGTGATTAATTGTACTCTAGTCAATGCTAGATCTGACCGTAAGAGACATAGCTCATTTCAAATCATAAAAATGCTATACTTTGTCAAACAGGAGTTATGATATGACCTATTTTCAAATTAGGTAAAAGAATTTTACAGTCTAGTAACAACCATCATAGACACAAAATTGATAGCTCTTTTTTAGTGTTCTTCTGCTTTTGTTATTTGCTTATTTACTTTGTTTTCATTTTAGTCTAGAAGACATCTAACTTATAGAATACCTATTATGAGCCAGGAACATTACAAGATTAATCATTTGAGTTAGATATTTTTATCCTCATGTTATAGATGAGCAAACTGAAGCTGAGGAAGATTAATAAAGTTATTCAAGGTAATCAGGAAGTAGCAGAACTAGTATCTAATCCTTGGTCTGTTTGATTCCATAATGTGTGTATGTCTTACTCTTCCAGTCTGCTTCACATTATAGATCTTATTACTTTCTAAGAAAAAATTATCCAGAAAGAAGCATTTCTTGTGACCCATCAAGCTGAATAAAGAATAAAATTTAGTGTTCAGTTGCTGCTCTCTTTTATCTCCTTAGGAGACTATTGAAATTGAAGACCTATGTGACCAGGACCCTTGATTCCAGGCACATCCTGCACAGCAGAGTCACAATATTATTTTTTCTGCCAATCTATAGAAAGTTTGAACATTGCATGCCAGAGGACATTCTTTGTGAGACATTAGCTGATTCCTGATGCCAATGGGACATTTGTCTGTGTTTCAGCTAGACTATACTCATTTCACAAAGTTCCTCTCCATGCCTTAGTTTTGGGTCCCTTTAAAAAAATTAAATAAAATATCATTAAAAGCTCTCTGTAAATTGAAAGGTTTACATTGTACAATGGTTTGGATAGACAATACAGAGAGTTGTAATCTAGTATCTATGAATGAATACCTTTGTAGGAATGGTCTTATGACCACATGGGATGTGAAAAACTATCTCACCTCTGCTCTCTTCCAGTAGAGAAATGGAGGCTTGGGGTGGGGGTTAGTGGTGGTATGGGTCAAGGTCAAGCACCACAACACTTCTGAGGTAGAGATTCAATATGAAGAGCCCATTTCTCATTTGAGGATCATAGTCTCTTGGCTCCACTTATGAAGGGTTTCCTACCACTGTGTCATGCAGTAAGATAGGTCAGGGACTTCCTCTTACTGGTAGGCCTGGAAAGCCTCGGAGTGGGCAACTGAGTATGGTTATGCTATGCCGCTTACCTCCTGAGTGGCGCAATCTCAAAGGCTAAGATAAGGGGTGAGATTTGGGTAAAGGGCCTTAAGAGTCCAGAGTTTACTCTAAGCCAAAGTTCTGAACTCTGTTCCACTGCATTTTTACATAAATATTAATGGGAATTCCAGAGTTAAATGTGTCTAAAATGAAAGCCAGCATAATATATCAGCTTTTAATATTTACAATAGCATCTTAATGCTTTTGGAAAATCTTAAGGAAGTCTCCTTACCTTTGTTTAATAGTTTCTCAAGCTTATTTGAGCCCTGAACATTATTTTTCATGTTTTTTCTTGCTTAATAGTGTTCCACGGGACACTAAGTTTGGGAAACTCTGGTCTGCGTATTAGACTAAAAGGGCAACGGGGGCCTCAAGACTTATGCCAGGGCCAAGGATTCCACATAGAGATCTGGGGCCAATATCCTGCTGTAACCACCGCCCCCCCCCCCCCCCCCACAGCAGGCCAGTTATACTCCATCTTTTCTCACAATACTGATCATGGTTACAGATCTTTCATTACAAAAGAGCAAATTCTTTCCATTTGTATCAGTGAATTGGCATCCTGGGTTGTAGAGGCTTGTCTAATGCCAGAGGAATACAACAAAAGTGGTATATCTATCATCTAGCTGCTGATTCTATTTTGAAGATAAATCAATTCTAACTGGATTGAATGTATTTTATGCTTTCAGTCCTGTTCATTTGCTATCTTTTGTTATATTCAGTCACATCTTGGCAAAACATTGATTTGTTTTGTCTAGCTTTCTTGTCTCCTGCAATATTAGCCTAGAAAAAATTTTTGAGAGGCCAGGAACTAGAGAGTATTTTCTCTTGAAATAGCTACCCACCTGAAGCACACAGCATTTGGCCAACTGCTCTTCATTGCATGAATTGTTCATCCTGGGTATAACTGATTGATCTTTTCTGACAACTGGTAGTATAGTTTTCTTGGACTGAGAATGTTCTATTATGGATAAGGATGAACAGATGATTAAAAATCATACACAGGGCTTCCCTGGTGGCACAGTGGTTGAGAATCTGCCTGCAAATGCAGGGGACATGGGTTCGAGCCCTGGTCTGGGAATATCCCACATGCCACAGAGCAACTGGGCCCGTGAGCCACAATTACTGAGCCTGCGCATCTGGAGCCTGTGCTCCGCAACAACAGAGGCCACGACAGTGAGAGGCCCGCACACCGCCATGAAGAGTGGCCCCTGCTTGCCACAACTAGAGAAAGCCCATGCACAGAAACAAAGACCCAACACAGCCATAAATAAATAAAAATAAATAAATAAATAAAAAAGAAAATAACAAATAAAAAAAAATCATACACAGATATTAGATGCTTGGGTAAGCCCATAACAAAATGTCTTTTTCTAAAAAATGGAGAGAGCTATTAATTGAATATAGATTTAAATATAAATCTTCTTTACAAAAACATAACTATAGTTATTTAAATAAATTAGTTTTTCTTTGTTTTATGAAAAGTGAATAATGTGTCAAGGTTTTGGTAAGAGTGTAGTCAAATTAAACCTGTTATGTATTGGAATAGACAGTAAAGTGCATTTTCTCACATGACGAGAGCAAAACAGCAAAGAAATATTGGTGGCCCTAAAGTGAAATATCTTCAAAACTGAGAGAAAAAAAATGTGTTCTCTGCAAGCTTAGTTAGTAAAGCACATGCACAACCTAATTGACCTGACAATGTAAGGGTTGAGGAAATGGACAATATTAAAGTTTCTTGGTACCAGATCCTCATATCAGCCTCTACAACCAAAGGGAACCGCACCCTGATCAGATACAGGAAGCATGATGCTAGGCTAATCATAATCAGTTGTTACTTTCAGACTGAAGCAACATAAATTCAATTGCAAATGGTTTTATATATGAGTAGATGCTATATATAGCTACCCAGGGAAGATTGAGTCTTGAAAAAAAGAAGCAAAAAACAATCTCCATGCAGGGAAAGGGTCTTGGTTGATGAACTGAAGCCCTGTGTCTCCTTGACAGGTTGTCCCTGTGGTGGGAAGGAGTGCTTCATGTTACCTCAGCTCTGAGAGACTTTTAAAGATCCCTAAATCCCTTTGTTCTGCTTCTGTACTGTCCGGGCAAAACTTTGATTTTACACTGGCTGCCCACTTGGCCCACCTGCAGTAAGAGTGCACATATTTGCAGATAGGAAAACTCCTGTCAATTTAGAATGAGCTGTCTTTCTTATGGCAAATCATCCTTGGGTAATAGGAAAAAACTCTAGTTCCTATATTTGCAAACTGGAGGTCCCCTCTTCCTCAAATGTGGTGAATCCAACCTAGTATTGTTTCTAAAACCACTAAGTGAATAGGAGAACTTTATGGAGCTACAATGTGTTCTGCAAAATTATCTTTTTAAATCTCCTGAATATTGTACATTTCTCCTTCCAAACAAATAGACAACAATAATTTTCATTATAAGTTAGCTGTCTTTCAACAGTTTAATGTATTAATCATTGTCATTAGGTCTGATCATCCAACACAATTCCTTTTCCATAGGCAACATTACCCTATACCAGTAAAATTCTTCACCTTTGCAAAAATCCCCTTTACCAAAAATTAATTATAAGTCAAGGCCCCCAAATTACTTTACATATTCTCAGCATTTTCTCTGTCCTATGATTTCTAATTTTCACAAGTAATTGAAACTATTGTATATTTTCATTCCAAAAAATTATACGTATATGTGTGTAGAGAAATATAGTTTGCTAATTCTTGAACTATTAAAGAAGCAAACTGAACAAGAAATTTGGTTACTTGGAAGTGAGTAATGAGAGAGAGGAAAGAAAATGATGCCCTTGTACAAGATCAAAAATGTTGTTATGTTAGATGATCGCTATAGTTCCCCCATTTGGCTTGAAATGCATCAATATGAAAAAAACAACATGAGTACAAAAAAGAAAGAAGGAAAGAAAGAAAGGAGGGAGGGAGGACGGGAGGAAGGGAGGGAGAAAGAAAGGCCACAAACAAAGAAGAGGGATGGGCAAGATGGCAGAGGAGTAGGAGGACGTGGAGTTCATCTCTCTCTACGGATGCATCAGAAGTACATCTATAGATGCAACAATTCTCACACAACACTGCTGAACACTAGCAGAAGACCTTGGACCTTCGGTTTAGTTTTTAGGTTTTGTGTTTTTGTTAGTTTTGATCCTAATTGTTTGATTTCATTTTTGAGTTCTTCTATTTGTCTGGTTGTTCCCTTGCTTTTTGTTTTATTTGGCTCTGTTTTTGTTTCTTTCGTGTGTGTATCCTTGTTTCTGTTTGTTTGATTTTGTTTTTACCATTTCTCTGGGGTTTTGTTTGTCTTTTTTTTCTTTAATATATTTTCTATTTTTTAAATATTTCTATTTCTGCATTGCTTTTCTGTTGTTCTGTCTTCTTTCCCCTTTTTTTCCTTTCTTCTTTTTTAAATCATTTTTGTCTGTTTGTTTTGTTTCTTTTCTTCATTCTTCAGTTGGCACTCTGCTTTGGTTTTGTATTTTGGTTTTGTGTTTTTGTCAGTTTTCTTTTTAATTGTTTGATTTTGTTCTTGGGTTCTTTTGTTTGCTTGTTCTCTTGCTTTTTGTTTCATTTAGTTCTGGTTTTGTTTCTTTTGTGTGTGTGCATGCATTTCCTTGTTTCTGTTTTTGTTTGTTTGATTTTACTTTTTACCATTTGCCTGGGGTTTGGTTAGGTGTTTTGTTTTTTTTTTTTTAATCCCCTTTATTGCTGGGAAGAGCGACTTGTGGGGTCATGGTTCCTCAAATGGGAGTCGGGCCTGAGGCTCTGGGGTGGGAGCACCAAGTCTAGGATGCTGGACCAATAGAGAATTCCTGGTCCCAGGGAAGATTAATCACTGAGAGCTCTCACGGAGGCCTCTATCTGAACCCAGGACCTGGCTCTACCCAACTTCCACAGCTCCCAGCACTGGAGGCCTCATACCAAAAAACAAACCAGACAGGAACACAAACCCACCCATCAGCACAAAGACGAACTACAGTCATACCAAGTTCACAGACACCCCAAAACACACCACCTAACATGGCCCTGCTCATCAGAAGGAAAAGAGTCAGCTCCATGCACAAGAAAGAAGGCACCAGTCCCTCCCATCAGGAAGCATATGCAAGACACTGGACCAACCTCACCACCAGGAGCAGAGAACAGAAGCAAGAGGAACTATGATGCTGCAGCCTAGGGAAAGGAAACCTCAAATACTGTAAATTAGACAAACTGAGAAGACAGAGAAATATCTTGCAGGCAAAAGAGGAAGATAAAAACCCACAAGACCAAATAAATGAAGAGGAAATAGGCAAACTACCTGAAAAAGAATTCAGACTAATGAGAGTAAAGATGATCCAAAATCTTGGAAAAAGAATAGACAAAATACAAGAAACATTTAACAAGAACCTAGAAGAACTAAAGAGCAAACAAACAGCAATGAACAATGCAATAACTGAAATTAAAAATACTCTAGAAGGAATCAATAGCAGAATAACTGAGGCAGGAGAAAGGATAAGTGAGCTGGAAGATAAAATGGTGGAAATAACGGCCACAGAGGAGAAAAAAGAAAAAAAGAATGAAAAGAACTGAGGACAGTCTCAGAGACCTCTGGGACATCATTAAATGAACCAACATCCAAATTACAGAGGTCCCAGAAGAATAGAAAAAAAAAGGGACTGAGAAAATATTTGAAGAGATTATAGTTGAAAACTTCCCTAATATGGGAAAGAAAATAGTCAAGTCCAGGAAGTGCAGAGAGTCCCATACAGGATAAACCCAAGGAGAAACAGGCTGAGACATATTAATCAAAGTAACAAAAATTAAATACAAAGAAAAAGTATTAAAAGCAGCAAGGGGAAAGCAACAAATAACATACAAGGGAATCCCCATAAAGTTAACAGCTGACCTTTCAGGATAAACTCTACAGGCCAGAAGGGAGTGGCGGGACATATTTAAAGTGATGAAAGGGAAAAACCTAAAACCAAGATTACTCTAGCCAGCAAGCATCTCATTCAGATTCGATGGAGAAATTAAAACCTTTAAAGAAAGCAAAAGCTAAGAGAATTCAGCACCACCAAACCAGCTTTACAACAAATGCTAAAGAACTTCTCTAGGCAGGAAACACAAGAGAAGGAAAAGACCTACAATAACAAATCCAAAACAATTAAGAAAATGGTAATAGGAACATACATATCAATAATTACCTTAAATGTAAATGGATTAAATTCTCCAACCAAAAGACACAGACTGGCTGAATGGATACAAAAACAAGACCCACATATACGCTGTCTACAAGAGACCATTTCATACCTAGAGACACATACAGACTGAAAGTGAGGGGATGGAAAAAGATATTCCATGGAATTGGAAATAAAAAGAAAGTTGGAGTAGCAATTCTCATATCAGACAAAATAAACTTTAAAATAAAAACTATTACAAGAGACAAAGAAGGATGCTACATAATGATCAAGGGATCAATCCAAGAAAATATAACAATTGTAAGCATCTATGCACCCAACATAGGAGCACCTCAATACATAAGGCAAATGCTAACAGCCATAAAAGGGGAAATCGAGAGTAACACATAATAGTAGGGGATTTTAGCACACCACTTACACCAATGGACAGCTCATCCAAACAGAAAATAAATAAGCAAACACGAGCTTTAAATGACACAGTAGACCAGATTGACTTAAATGACATTTATAGGACATTCCATCCAAAAGCAATGTAATACATTTTATTCTCAAGTGAACATGGAACATTCTCCAGGATAGATCATATCTTGGGTCACAAATCAAGCCTCGGTAAATTTAAGAAAATTGAAATCGTATCAAGCATCTTTTCTAACCACAATGCTCTGAGGCTAGATGTCAATTACAGGAAAAAAAACTGTGAAAATACAAATGCATGGAGGCTAAACAATATGCTACTAAACAAGAGATCACTGAAGAAATCAAAGAGGAAATCAAAAAATACCTAGAAACAAATGCCAAGTAAACATGACAACCCAAAACCTATGGGATGCAGCAAAAGCAGTTCTAAGAGGGAAGTTTAGAGCAATACAATCCTACCTCAAGAAACAAGAAAAATCTCAAATAAACAACCTAACCTTACACTTAAAGCAATTAAAGAAAGAAGAAGAAGAACAACAACAAAAAAAACCCCAAAGTTAGCAGAAGGAAAGAAATCATAAAGATCAGAGCAGAAATAAATGAAAAAGAAATGAAGGAAACAATAGCAAAGATCAATAAAACTAAAAGCTGGTTCTTTGAGAAGATAAACAAAATTGATAAACCATTAGCCAGAATCATTAGGAAAAAAAGGGAGAAGACTCAAACCAACAGAATTAGAAATGAAAAAGGAGAAGTAACAACTGATGCTGCACAAATACAAAGGATCATGAGAGATTAATACAAGCAACTATATGCCAATAAAATGGACAACCTGGAAGAAATGGACAAATTCTCAGAAAAGTACAATCTTCCAAGACTGAAGAAGGAAGAAATACAAAATATGAAACCAATCACAAGCATTGAAATTGAAACTGTGATTAAAAATCTTCCAACACTCAAAAGCCCAGGGCCAGATGGCTTCACAGACGAATTCTATCAAACATTCAGAGAAGAGCTAACACCTATCCTTCTCACACTCTTCCAAAATATAGCAGAGGGAGGAACACTCCAAAACTCATTCTACAAGGCCACCATCACCCTGATACCAAAACCAGACAAAGATGTCACAAAGAAAGAATACTACTGGCCAATATCATGGATGAACATAGATGCAAAAATCCTCAACAAAATACTAGCAAACAGAACCCAACAGAACATTAAAAGGATCATACATCGGGCTTTCCTGGTGGCGCAGTGGTTGAGAGTCCGCCTGCCGATGCAGGGGACACGGGTTCGTGCCCCGGGCCAGGAAGATCCCACATGCCACGGAGTGGCTGGGCCCGTGAGCCATGGCCACTGGGCCTGTGCGTCCGGAGTCTGTGCTCGCAACGGGATAGGCCACAACAGTGAGAGGCCCGCGTACCGCAAAAAAAAAAAAAAGGATCATACATCATGATCAAGTGGAGTTTATTTCAGGAATGCAAGGTTTCTTCAATATATGCAAATAAATCAATGTGATACACCATATTAACAAAGTGAGGGATAAAAGCCATATGATAATCTAAATAGATGCAGAAAAAGCTTTTGACAAAACTCAACACCCATTTATGGTAAAAACTCTCCAGAAAGTGGTCATAGAGGGAACCTACCTCGACATAATAAAAGCTATATATGAGAAACCCACAGACAACATCATTCTCAATGGTGAAAAACTGAAAGCATTTCTTCTAACATCAGGAACAAGACAACGGTGCCCACTCTCACCACTATTATTCAACATAGTTTTGGAAGTTTTAGCCATGGCAATCAGAGAAGAAAAGGAAATAAAAGGAATCCAAATTGGAAAAGAAAAGTAAAACTGTCACTGTTTGCAGATGACATGATACTCTACATAGAAAATCCTAAAGATGCCACCAGAAAACCACTAGAGCTAATCAATGAAGTTGGTAAAGTAGCAGGATACCAAATTAATGCACAGAAATCTCTTGCATTCCTATACACTAACAACGAAAACTCTGAAAGAGAAGTTAAGGAAACAGCCCCATTTACCACTTCAACAAAAGGAATAAAATAGCTAGGAAAAACCTACCTCAGGAGACAAAAGACCTGTATGCAGAAAACTATAACACACTGATGAAAGAAATCAAAGACAATACAAACAGATGGAGAGATATACCATGTTCTTGGATTGTGAAAATGCCTATACTACCCAAAGCAATCTACAGATTCAATTAAATCCCTATCAAACTACCAAAGGCATTTTTCACAGAACTAGAACAAAAAAGTTCACGATTTGTATGGAAACACAAAAGACCCCGAATAGCCAAAGCAATCTTGAGAAAGAAAAACGGAGCTGGAGGAATCAGGGTCCCTGACTTCAGACTATACTGCAAATCTACAGTCATTAAGACAGTATGGTACTGGCACAAAAACAGAAATATAGATCAATGTATAGGACAGAAAGCCCAGACATAAACCCATGCACATATGGTCATCTTATTTTTGACAAAGGAGGCAAGAATATACAATGGAGAAAAGACAGCCTCTTCAATAAGTGGTGCTGGGAAAACTGGACAGCTACATGTAAAAGAATGAAATTAGCACACTTCCTAACACAATACACAAAAATAAACTCAAAATGGATTAAAGACCTAAATGTAAGGCCAGACACTCTAAAACTCTTAGAGGAAAACATAGGCAGAACACTCTATGACATAAATCACAATAGGATTCTTTTTGACCCACCTCCTAGAGAAATGGAAATAAAAACAAAAATAAACAAATGGTACCTAATGAAACTTCTAAGCTTTAGCACAGCAAAGGAAAGCATAAACAAGACGAAAAGACAACCCTCAGAATGGGAGAAAATATTTGCAAATGAAGCAACTGACAAAGGATTAATCTCCAAAATATACAAGCAGTCCATGCAGCTCACTATCAAAAAAAACAAACAACCCAATCCAAAATGGGCAGAAGACCTAAATAGACATTTTCTCCAAAGAAGACATACAGATTGCCAACAAACACAGGAAAAGAAGCTCAACATCACTAATCATTAGAGAAATGCAAAGTAAAACCACAAGAGGTATCACCTCACACCAGGTTGGTCAGAATGGCCATCATCAAAAAATCTATAAACAATAAATGCTGGAGACGGTGTGGAGAAAAGGGAACCCTCTTGCACTGTTGGTGGGAATGTAAATTGATAAAGTCACTATGGAGAACAGTATGGAGGTTCCTTAAAAAACTAGAAATAGAACTACCATATGACCCAGCAATCCCACTACGGGGCATATACCCTGAGAAAACCATAATTCAAAAAGAGTCATGTACCACAGTGTTTACTGCAGCACTATTTACAATAGCCAGGTCATGGAAGCAACCTAAATTTCCATCAACAGATGAACGGATAAAGAAGATGTGGCACATATATACAATGGAATACTACTCAGCCATAAAAAGGAACGAAATTGAGTTATTTGTAATGAGGTGGATGGACCTAGAGTCTGTCATACAGAGTGAAGTAAGTCAGAAAGAGAAAAACAAACACTGTATGCTAATGCATATATATGGAATCTAAAAAAACGGTACTGATGAATCTAGTGGCTGTGCAGGAGTAAACATGCAGACGTAGAGAACGGACCAGAGGACATTGGAAGGGGAAGCTGGGACAAAGTGAGAGAGGAGCACTGACATATATACACTACCAAATGTAAAATGGATGGGTAGTTGGAAGCTACTGTGTAGCACAGGGACATCAGCTCGATGCTTTATGACGACCTAGAGGGTTGGGATAGGGAGGGTGGGAGGGAGTCCCAAGAGGGAGGGATATGGGGATATATATATACATATAGCTGATTCACTTTGTTGTACAGCAGAAACTAACACAGCATTGTAAAGCAATTATACTCCAGTAAAGGTGTAAAAAAGAAATTTTCTAAAAAAGGAATCATTCTTATCAGTAAATGCCAAACACACGACGACCACCCCCCAGAAAAAAAAGAGATATTGGACATGGTACAACATACACTAAAGCATGATAAACTAATCATTTAATGTTTTTAAATGCTTTATGTATGCAGATCATAGAATTTTCAAACTAATAAAACAAGATTAAACTAGAAAAATCGAAAATAAGAAAATGAAGAGAGATGTAGAGATGGGAGTAGAACCCTGACATTATTACTGTTGTCTAAAACATTTCAAGCAAAGCAACAAAATAAAATGAAAGAAGTTACTGGAATACAGGTAAATGTATCCATCAATCCAGTGAAGGATTTCAAATATAAAATTGTCAGAAGTACCAGAAGGAAGAAGAATAAAATAAGAGTTAAAATGTTTCAAGATTTCAAGATGCAAAAACCATTACATTTTACTTTTAAAAAATTTTCAAGTGTAAAAAATGTTACAAGATTGACAAATGTTATTGAATTTGACAATTAGAAAGACACTGGTGCATTCTGCCAGAGGAGTGTCCTGTGGGTGGTAAAATGAGATTGCAGAGGGTGGATTTACATGGAAGTGGAGTTGAGGGGTGTAAACTGTTAGGAGTTTGGAGTGAGGCAGGTACTAAGCCTACCACTTATCTCTGACTCTCCAAGATTCTGGCCATTGCTGTATATGCACAAAGACCAGGCATCAAGATGCAGGTCACAGTGTGAGTTTCATTCAGGGCTCACTGGAAATGGCTGGGTTGGAAAACTCAGTGGGTCTCTGACCTTTTCCACTTGCAACCAGGTCCACGAACAGAAGTCTGTCCTGATTTATCCCATCTAGCATAAGCTGAGGAGCTGGCTGAGGGCACAGACCTAGTTGGGCCTACCAGTGGTAGACCTTGCCTGATCTGCTTACACTTTGAGAGTAGGAATGAGAGGAGTCTCAGGCCTTCTTAAAAATCCATGAGAACTGCAGTGAGAAATGCGGTGGAGTCAACTGCTTCTTTTTGGAACATAGCAATTGCATGCATAATTAATGTGGATCAAAACAAGTCAGATTTGGCATTTCACTAGAGAGGAGTAAGGAGAAGGTAAAGACTAAAGTGAAGTTGTCAATGAAGAGGCAGATTCTGAAGACTCAAACAAGTGGAAGTAACAGGAGGCCTAAGCTCCTGCAGAAGATGGGTAGGGATTTAGATAATTTTTATATAGGGAATCAGGAGACTTACGGCCTCAATCTTCTCAAGAGAGAGCAAGTAAGGCTATATGCTGGGAGGGAGAGTGCAGAGGTGGGCTGGCAACTGGAGGGTGGAGAATGTTACTGCCTGTGAAGTTCAGCACATACACTGGAGATTGGCATGACAAGATAAGCCTTGCTCCATGTTCCTTGCTGCCACTGACAGGATAGAATTTTGGGCTGTATAGACCATTGGCCTTGACTAGAATAAAACTTCATATATTTTATATTCACTTTTATTTTCCTAGTGTACCTTTGAGAAGAGGGTTTCAAATACGTATGTGTTTGTGGAACAACATATGCAATGTCAACAGGCTAATAAAATGAATAAAGACAATGCAATTGATATTTTATAGGACTCTTCAAATTAAAGAATGTCTCCCATTTTAAAATTGTCCTTCCTACTTTTGGAGGACAAAATGTCCACTCTTTAATAAAACTAGAAAAATGGGTGATTATTTTTAATTTTTGTCCTTACTTAGCAACAATGACAGCAAACATATATTAGTTTCTCTAAGATTTAATTTTTTTAGTCTGTAAAATCCCAAAGTCTGATCATCAGCGCTCTTGAGAATATTTTCTGAACTGTGAGTGTAATTGAAGCAAATGAAGGAGGAGGATAAAATAATTATTTAGCAACTGGAATATTAGGTCCTGAATAATAAAAGGAATTAACGTAAGGCAAACCTCATTCTCACAGGCACATGCACATCAAGGTTCAGGTCAGGGGGTGTTTAGGAATCCATAATGACAATAGCTCATTGTGGAACACTACAGGGTAACTCACATAGCTGCCATGGCAGAGACCACAGCTTACAATGCCATAGTCTATGTTGCCAAGACAACAACACAGCCAGCAACAGAGGCTGACATTTTGAAACACACATATGATTTCATTATTTACAAGTTATAGAGAGGATAGCAGAGCCACTGTGGTGGCTTAGAAACATCTGTTCTAATACTGCCTACTTACATTTAAAAAATGGTGCATTATTGCATGTACCCAGTTCATAAAGAGGCATATGCAGACTCCTTCATTCATTCATTCAATAAGCATTTACCTACTGAGCACCTGCTATGTGCCTAACACTGGAAATGGACGTAGTCTTGCTATTTTTGCTATATGCCTGATATATGATAGAATGAAACTATCATGGAGATCAATGTACAAGGTCTTAATCTAAGGGGGAAAGTTAATGCTCAAACAAGGAAAAAGTTGTGATTCTTTCTCCCCCATCTGTCATCATGAACTTTTGGATAATGATAATCTATGCTACTATTTGTTTTCATTCTTCCTTCAGATAGAAATTCTAGTGACGCATTTACCCTTTAAGATATTTCGTGAAAGGGGAACTCCTAATTAAATAATTGTGAAAAATGCAGGGCTTCCCTGGTGGTGCAGTGGTTAAGAATCCGTCTGCCAATGCAGGGGACACGGGTTCAAGCCCTGGTCCAGGAAGATCCCACATGCTGTGGAGCAACTAAGCCTGTGCGCCGCAACTACTGAGCCTGAGCTCTAGAGCCCACGAGCCACAACTACTGAAGCCTGTGTGCCTAGAGCCCGTGCTCTGCAACAAGAGAAGCCACCGTAATGAG
Organism: Phocoena phocoena; assembly: GCF_963924675.1. NCBI lineage: Eukaryota > Metazoa > Chordata > Mammalia > Artiodactyla > Phocoenidae > Phocoena > Phocoena phocoena. The sequence continues at coordinate 52,832,563 of NC_089235.1, read as the reverse complement.
AAGCTCACGCACCGCAACGAAGAGTAGCCCCCACTCACAGCAACTAGAGAAAGCCCATGCGCAGCAACAAAGACCCAACGCAGCCAAAAATGAATAAATAAATTTATTAAAAAAAAAGAAAAATGCAACAAAGCATATATGTTCCTACACATTCACAGGAACACTTCTTGGTAGGGTGTATCCATAGAACTCTATTATGCCGTATTAGTCTTCCAAGGGATGCACTTTGGGAAAACTATCTTAGTGTCTATTATAAATTAAGATGATGGTGATGACACTGGCAATAAATGCATTAGTCATGGGCAACTGAAAGATGGTAAGCAGCATACACACCATGGCATCAACAGAAGACTGCATTCATAATTTATGAATCCCAAAGAATTATGCAACCTTTTATTACATCTTCCTGTCAGAAACAAGCAGCAGGATTCCTGTGATATGAAAATGTTTCTCACAACATGCCTCATTTATATGTCCTTTATGTACCTGCCTGATGAGCTTGAATTCAGTCATCTGAAAGCCAACCCTACTGGCTGTACTTAGGAGTATCTGAATAGGTGAATGCAACATTCTAATTTAAGGAGGTTAGTTATTAAAGCATAGGTGCAAATCTAAATATGAGGTAGGATGGTGACCATACAGATGTGCAAGAGGACAAGGGTGGCATGGCTTGCCTGCTGATGGACCCCACTTAAGTTTGGTTGGCTGTTAGCAAGTGACGTCTACTCTGTGCCACTTCTGGCTTTAGTTAGTGAGCAGCACCAGGGCGCTTGCATGACACTCAGGCTCATGCCCTGTGAGTTATGCTTCTGAAATAAAATCTCTCTCCCTCGAACACAGTTGAGGACATTGGAATTCTTCTGTCTGCTTCTGTCATCAGTTTTATTCTGCTGGCACTGCCCTGTTGCTACCTGGTAGTACAATTTAATTTGTGAAGGGAAGAGAAATCATAGTCCTTATTGCCTACAGAGGGTGAGAAGATTAAAAGAGCCACACAGAGCCCCTGCGTGGAGAGGCTGCAAAGGTGTTATTAGATGGAGACAGTGCATAATTCTGATGCTCCTTGCAGCATCAGTGAGCAGACTGTATTCGTGGGCAGGTGCTTCTGAATAGCAGCATTGCCATGACTATGCGTGGAGGACACGGTCTGCGGGAGGGTTTGGCTCGAAGCCTTCCTCTGAGACAGCCTGGTGCAGGCACAGATGTCCCAAGTAGTAGTGTGACAGAGCAGCCCTCATGCCGAGAAACACTGTATTGTCTGACTCTTTTCAACACCCTCTGCACATGTTCTTGTATTTTTATATCCATTTAGCTCTCACACTTCACTGATCTTTTAAATTTGTAAATTAACAAAAGAAATGACTGTTTCAAGTGAACCTAAACTGAATTACCTACTTGAAAAAGAGAAGACTGCTATCTAAAGGGTGCATATGTGGCAAGAGGGAAGAAGACCACCAGTTTTTATAATGCACATGAATATTCTTTGCTATGATATTAGAAAGTCACTGAAATCTAGTATTTAGGAGAAAGCAAAAAGCAAATGTTTGGGGGCCTTCTGTTTTGAAGTGAGGCATTTCCAAACAGTTTCAGTCATTCTCATTTCATTCATTCCTTCTTTGCTACCTGAATCAGACCCTTTGACATTGGCTAGGATTACACCTAAAAAGGGGCAAGACTAGACTACAGTACATGGCATCTGATATAACTGGGTTTGAAACCAAGCCTTTCAGTGTGATAGTAATATGCAAGTTCCTAACACCTCTAAACACCAGTTTCCTCAACGATGTAATGGGGATAACAGTGGAACCTTCTAAAATGAGAATATTCTAAACATAAGAATGTTGTGAAGAACAAGCTATATATGTAAATGCTTTATATAGTGTTTGGCATAGTACCTGCTTATTAAATAATATCTATTATGATTATTTTTCTCTAAAAATGAATAATCTGTCAAGAACTTAAAAAGATGAAGTACTGGCCTTATTCCCATGTACATGTATGTGTACTTGTGTGCTTGTATCTGTATATTTTGTTTTTCAGTTGAAGGTGTGTAAAGGAAATCATTATGATACTTGTTTGAGCTAGAATTTCTACCCCTCTGCTCCATTAGAGATGATTTAGAGTAAATGTGAACTTGGTTTTCAATAGTGTTTGGAAATCACTAAAATGGTGTGGAAAGCAGTGAGGAAGAGCTCTGGATTTATAACTTTACTTTTGCCACCAAGTTACTTTGAAGTGAGAATATTCTAAATAATGCAGACTTTTTAGAGAGTAACCAGAAAGTGCAAGTAACCCAGAAGCTTGGTGTGTAGAGTCATTCATATTTATTTATTCATGCATTCATTCACTAAATAAATATTAATAACACATCTACCATGTTGCCTATGAGAGTTATTAGGTGTAAAAAATAGATGAGTAAGAGGTAAAAATCCTTCCTCTTAAGGAACTTGCAGCCTTAGAGGACAAACAAGTAAAGAAATAACATCAATGTAATATGAAAGGAATTATAATAAGCACAAATTAGGCTATTTGATTTGCAGAGCAAGTTAACATCTCTCCCCTGTTCAAAGGAACTGGAGGTCTTAATTCATAAATATATAGCAACATTTTTGAAATTCTTGGATAATTTTATCTCAACTGACTTTTACTTTTGCTTTATATATATTCTCTCTCTTGAGCATGCCCAACCTGGGATATATCTTTAAGTTTATATTAACTTTTCACACTTTTTCTCTTAGAACAATTTGCAGTTCAGTTTATTAAATGCCATCACACACACAGAATACATAGAATTTAAAAGTAGATAATCAAAATCTATTTTAAAGAAGTTATCATCAAGTGTTTATTTCCTATACGGTATTAAGTAAAAGTAAGTTTTATATTTTAATGGTTTAATGTAAAAAATGGATTTGAGGCCCTCAGCCCCAAATGTAGTCATATTGATCAAAACAGTTTTCTTTCTCTTTTCTCCCTTATGTCTCTCTCGTTTCCTTCATTTTTCTTCCATCCTTTCTCCCCCCTTTACATTCCTCTGTCTCTCTTTTAATTCTTTTTTATGTCAATTTTTCCCCCAAACTTGCTTGACTAACCAAATTTATAAAAATAGCCAAGTATTTCTATTCTCTGAAACAGCAAATAGTCTTACATAAAAATTAGGTCTAAACTTGGAAGTTTCATTTATTAATTAGCTTTAAAACTAAAAAAAAAAAAAAAGAAAGAAAGAAAACCTATAAACATTTTCAGACAGGAGCTGTTTCCATAAATTCTGTGGAGGAAAAGAGCCCCACTTGAGTAGAAAGGACATTGGTGCCTGGCTCTACCTCTAAGATGATATTTTCTCAGTGAAGTTTCTTTACATCATGGATTCCTACAATTATTATTGGTAAAACGAGGGGGTACAGTCACTATCTCACAATTTTTAGTAGCAGAATTCTTTTTTTCCAAGTCAAAACTTACAAGTTATACCATTACATAAAACAGTACAAAAATATAATTGGGTTAGCCAGAGTGAAGGTGAGCAGCTGAGTGGGCAGACCCCTGGTGGATCTGAGGGGCCCAGGGCACCAAAGAATGTCATTTGAAAACTTTTGAGCTGCGAAATCTCTAAGGGCCTTTCTAGTGCTAACAGCATATGACCATAGGTACTAAATAATTCACACTAAATTACACTTTTTAAAATAAATGAATGTCTTCCATTTTCAAGGAAGAAATAACAAAGGTTCTCTTTGAGCTTGCAACACTTACTTCCTTTTTTATCAACAAAACTCAGTAACCTAGAATTAATCTTCCTGAAAGTTACTCATGACCAGGAAGAAATTTAGGCAAAAAATAGACTACTATTATTAGATTCACAGATGAGGACTATTGAAAACAATATCAATATTTTCACATACCATGAAATATAATAATCTAACTTCATAATTCTTTAAGTACTTGATTACGGTATGATTTCCCTTCATACAACCGCTATTGACCTACAGTGCAGTTGACTGTACTATTTACTTACATTTTCTACCTATATATGATAATTAATATCTATACATCAGAAAGGATATATAGCATTAGAAACTTAATAAGTCAATACTTGGTCTTAGCATTATTATTTAAGGGAAGCTTCACACGTTTATTTTACTAACATCATATACTGCTATCGATTACTCACTTTGTAAATGTTTTATTCATCTATTCACATTAAAGATAGAGAGAATTCCACTTAAAGTTTATAATAGGATATATGTTTCCCTCTTTACATCTCTCCCACACAATCAGAGCTGCTTCTTTTTTGCAGTGGCAGCTCATTATATTTCAGGAAGTATGCCTGGGTGGTAGATAACCTGGGAGATTTCCATTTCACGGAGGAGATCCTCCCACAGTATCATCAGATGAAAAATCATAAGTTGATGTAGGAAGGATTTCATCCTGTTGTTACTTCTGTTACAATTATAGATGGAGTTTTTCCTTTACCAGTCATATTTCCAAGAATTCTAAGTGTCAATGCCACACTAACCTGTACTCAAGATGTGGGAAAGGTTGAGAGTGGGGGAAGTTGGGCTGGGGGTTGTGGAAATGCTCTCCAGAATGGGAAGTACGTTGTGTCATGCCAGCCTTCTTTTTATTAATGAAATGATAGGTATTATAAGCCTTGGTCGGCACTTACATCTATTGTTATTGGTCTTGTCTTTCAGGCAAAGGGATTCATTATGGTAAAGAATCTTCCTTTACCTTTCTGTACCCCATATATCAACACTTTTTATACTGTGATAAAATTTACTTCTTCATGGGTCTTAGACATCTTAGTCACATTGGAAATATCACTCTATTTTCACACATTATTCGTTTTCAGTATTGAACATAGTGAACAAATTCTACCTTGTGTCCCAAGAGCAGCCTGAAGAAGTTGTGAAATCTGTGGTCCATTTACTATGAGTGAGAAGAGCTAAATATTTATTATTCTCAGTCCAAAATCACTTTTGACATGCATGTTTTCTCATCCAGATGGTTAACACATACACATAATAATCAATAGCATTCAACTCATCTGTAGTTTCTAATTCTTTTCAGTGTCTGGAGTGTTGTGTTAGGAAGTTCAGAGGCTGCCTCCAAGACCAAGGGGAAAGAATACCATAATCAATAGGAATACCTGCCAGAAGTACAGGAGGAAGTGGTGACATATTCAATAAATTGGTCATATTTGCATGATCAGGAAATGTTGTTTCACGTGTTAATTGAGTTATTTGAGAGTGCTTACGCGTCTTATCTTGCTCAAAGTTCATTAGGATGCAGTTTTGCCCAAAATTTGCCATTATTTTGATTCTACTATACAGTTTAGGTAAGTGCTGATCTCTGAATTATTTTTCAGGTTACAGTTATTTCTTTCATGCTCCAATAAGTTGGCATTTGAGCAGATTTTTGTGCATTTTTAACAACCCCAAACTGCTATTTTAAGACATTTCTAGCATTTTAGATATTATATCTTTGGCATTGATGAAAAACTAATATATGAAGCAGCCTCATGGAATTCCTCTGTAATTTTCATTATAACTGTTATTAAGAACCCCGTTCATTACATTTGCAATGTCTCATCTATTAAAAAAAATGTTTTGTAGTGAAGTGGATGGACCTAGAGACTGTCATACAGAGTGAAGTAAGTCAGAAAGAGAAAAACAAATACCGTATGCTAACACATATATATGGAATCCAAAAAAAAAAAAAAGAAAAGAAAAGAAAAAAAATGGTCAGAAGAACATAGGGGCAAGACGGGAATAAAGATGCAGACCTAGTAGAGAATGGACTTGAGGACATGAGGAGGGGGAAGGGTAAGCTGTGACAAAGTGAGAGAGAGGCATGGACATATATACACTACCAAATGTAAGGTAGATAGCTAGTGGGAAGCAGCCGCATAGCACAGGGAGATCAGCTCAGTGCTTTGTGACCACCTAGAGGGGTGGGATAGGGAGGGTGTGAGGGAGGGAGACGCAAGAGGGAAGAGACATGGGGACATATGTATATGTATAACTGATTCACTTTGTTATAAAGCAGAAACTAACACACCATTGTAAAGCAATTATACTCCAATAAAGATGTTAAAAAAATGTTGATACAATTTCTCCTGGAGTCCAGTATGTGGAACACATTTACATCTACTGTCCAATTGGTTTGCTCCCAACCACTAAACACTAAGAACTACATTTCCATTTTGCCCTGGCTGCTAGGAAACCTCGATATAAATATTTCATTCAATTGCTGCAATTTTATCCAAACTTAGAAACTTGACGTAAATGTTTTCTCATTTACAATGCAGTTTTGCCTTTTTGATTGTACTAATGCTTTTTGGTTTACTACCCCATTCCATTATCATAAACTGTCCCAAATTCTATTTTGGATAAATTTTAAGGTAAGGTAAATAATCTATACCTTTATCATCTTATTCACACTCTTTTTCCAACTTTTCAGTTTTTCCATTTATGCTTTTGTGTGAGCCTGAGGTGCTCTTGAAAGCAGAAACTGAGACAAGGGCTTTCATGCAGATGGTTGAGGGAAGCGAGATGAGAGAAAAGGAAGGACTAGAGAGAGTGAAACAGAAAAGGAGGGGGAGTCAATCCCCTGGTAATATGCCGCATTGATTTCTGTGATGGACAAGTGAAGCTCTATCCAGCCAAGACCTTCTGATGTGTCATAGAGGATACACCTCAGAATGTTTTCTTTTGCGAGAGAAAGGATAAGATTCCCTCTACCATCAGTCAAAACGTGCCTCGAAGAAAGTTAAGTGCTCACATCCATCCCATGATGCTGCATGCAAGGATCCCCAAGCCACAAATGACAGATATATCGTGCTATCAGGTCACACCTGTGAAAACTCATTGCTGCAGCAGTGCTCAGAAAAAAAAGTGAGCCAAATGAATATGAAGCAGGGGACAAGAGATGTCCTATATACTTTTCAACTTGGGGGGACACCCCTAGGGCATCACCTGAGTTTTCCTTCTCACTGAGACCTGACCCCACTGTCTGCTGCAATCAGTACTGGGACAGCATATACCATACCCCTTCCTTAGTGGAGAGAGAACAGTGCCAAACAATTTTATTTATCGAGCAGCTTTTTTTTTTTTTTGGAAGAAATTGATTTAATGAAAGATAATAGGGATATAATCAAGGAGTTCTAAAGGATTTTCCAGAGGTGGAAAGTTGGAATTACCCTCAGTAGTTTTACTGAGATTTCTGGGGTGGTGAAAATGATTCTTTTTCTCACCTGACACCTGTCAGATACACCTGGGGTCTGTGTGACTAGGAGTTAGTTTGTAATAGACTTTGAATTATAGGAGCTGCCAATTAAGTAGAAAGGAGAATGCAAAATCTTGGTTATTGTTTACTCTATGTTCCTTTGTTTGTCTTCTTCTCCTTCCCAACCCTCAATCTCCAGTAATTGGCCCCCTTTCTCCAACTGAAGAGCTCCTACCAAATACCAAAAAAATAGCACAAAGGCATATTTTATTCTCTTTCAGTTCTCACAGAACAATTTGATATTTCCACTGGTAAATAGGTTTTAGATCTGTTGTCAGCCATGGGATCAGCTTACTGGATCCTTCATAGAATGTGGAAACATATGACAACAGTTTCTACTACTGGTGGAGAAAACTCTGATAGGTGTTCAAAGATGGAAAGCCGGAGGTCATTGCCTAGGCAGTAGCATTTAGTGTTTAGAGGCAAAGGCTCCAGGTTGCTGATCTGGCTCCAACACATACTGGCTGTGCGGCCTTTGAAAAATTTATTTATCCTCTCTGGGCCTCAGTTCCCTCAATCAGTAAAAGATATAAAATGATATAAGTCATATAGGGCTGTCCTGAGGATCAAATGAGGTTATTTATGAAAATTGCTTAATATAGTGCCATGCACAGAGAAAGTGATTAACAGTGCTAGCCAGCAGTGTACACTAACAGAAAGAAAATGGAGAAGATAGAGCCAGAGACCCAAGGGATCCAGAAGTGAAGAAAATTAAGACATGGTGGATTCTGTGGCAAACACAAATCAACGAACAGGAGAAATCACATAATCTTGCAGCCCAAACAACTCACTGTCCCCCCTTTCATGAGACATGGTTTCCCCTCTTAATGGCTATACCAATTCTCTTAGTTCCAGTAGCTAGAACATCCCAGCAGCCTCAAATGAATTTCTCTCATTAATTTGGTTCTTCCTCTGACCTACTTTAGTTCTTCTAGCTGCCATCTTAATACAGACGGACTAAAATGTCGCTGCAGCGAGGGCAGTGCAAAACAGATACTCCACACACTTGTCAAAACAAATCAAATTTCTGATTCCTCCAACAGCAGAGAAATGGCTTACCAGAGTTTAGAAACCAAGAAGAGGGGAAAATATTGTGTTGATCTCAATAATTAAAAGCTATTAGGTAAATACTCATTGACCAGAGATTTTCACTTCATCCACTATAGAACTGATTTTTTGTTCAATAACCTTAGACTCTTGAGTCCATAAAAATGCATCAACTTTAGTTTGGAAACTATTTACAAGATTGTTTTAAAAAGTATATAAAACTATTTAGACTGTATATAAAACTAAACTCAAAGTAGGTGAGGTCATCTCCTGTGCAACTGTCAGTGTTTGACAATAGTTGCTAAATGAATGGAAAGTCATCCTTTTGCAGAGGATGGGGTTTTAAACCAGCGCTAATCTCTATCTTAATATTACATTTAAAATTAGATATCCTTTTTTTTTACTGTTGCATGGCTCACGGGCCCAGTCGCTCCACGGCATGTGGGATCCTCCTGGACCTGGGCACAAACCCGTGTCCCCTGCCTCGGCAGGTGGACTCTCAACCACTGTGCCACCAGGGAAGCCTTAAAGTTAGATATCTTTTTAATCTAGCTAATTCTCTGTTCTGTGGGTGTACAGCCACATTGTCATAAATGTTAAGGAGCAATGGAAACATATTATTCCATATCTTCATCATATTCTTTGATATAATAATGATATTATTTTCTATTGTCGATTTAAGAGGACTCCCTATTGACTAAACGCCAAGGATACAGACAAAAGAACTAATAATCTTCTCTGAGAATGTAGTAGAATGCTTTATAGTCTCTAGATAAAGTGTTACTCTTTTTTTCCCACATAGGATTAAGCTGTAGGGTAAGCTAAAATTGAACTTTACATATCATCAAGTACTGTACTCAGGTAACCACTGAATTGAAAATTTCAGAAGTCAACATTATTTGGGTTATGTTAAGATCAAGTAGACATAAATGATTTTCATGAGAAAAAAAAGAATACCTGGCTTGACTGTGATGAGACTGTCAGGGTGAGTAAGATGTCAACAGTCTCTTCAAAGTAACTAAATTGCTTTGATCAATTGAAGTGTTTCCCACATTGAGGGATGTGTGTCATAGGTAGTCCACAGATTCAGAGCTAAAATGCATTGACTCTGTCAAGAAGAAAATTATGCATTTTCAATTATTTTTTCATTCTTCTGATTATGTTAGTGAGGTAGCCTCAGTTTGATGCTGTCTTGTCTTTGCAACATTTACTACTTTCCTTTCTTAATATATGAGGTGCAGGACTTAGGCTTATTGTTTCTTGTAGGCAAGAACATCAATAACAACACAAAAATAATAGCTAAGGATTTTTAGAGCTCTACATACCAGGTACACTTATAAGAACTTCACATATGTAATCCCATTCACATATGTAAACCCACAGAGAAGTTTAATGTATCTATACGGAAAAGTACGTAAGTCATATGTTTAGAGTGATGATTTTTAAAACACTGAACTCATCCTTTTAACCTGCAACCTAGTCAAGTAACAGACTATAACAAGACCCCTCTGTGACCTCTTCTATTCCTACCTACTCAAGGATAATTGTATCCTGACTTCTAACAGCTCAGATTAATTTTGCCTGTTAAGGTACTATATAAATAAACACATCTGTATGGACTGCTTGTGCTCAATGTTTTGTTTGTGAGATTCATCCATAACATTGTTTGGAACTATGAATTAGTTATTTTTATGGCTGAATAGTATTCCATTGTGTAAGGATATCACCATTCATTTATCCGTTCCATTATCGTTCATTACACCATTGTCCATTTGTACAGTTTCCAATTTGGGGCTACAAAGAACAGTGTTGCTATGAATATTCTAGTATATGTCTTTTGATAAATATATAAGCATATTTCTATTGTGTATATGCCTATGAGTGGAATTGCTGAGTCATAGGTATGTCTATAATCAACTTCAGTTGAAGAGTTTTCCAAAGTTGTTATATCAATTTACATTTACACCTATAGTGTGTGACTATTCCGGTTACTCCACATCCTTTTCAATACTTGCTACTTTTCAACTTTTTCATTTTAGTCATTCCAAAAGAGCCAAAGGAACATATTACATACTCTAGACTGAGCTTCTAGGAATTTAGTCATCCTAAAGAACTGGATTGACTATTGAGCTATGTCTTTGTAATGACCCATACCAACAAAATGGATACCCTTTCTCTATTTCTCTTTTCTTTTCTCAACTTTTAAAAAACTGTGAAATATAGCATAGCATATATATGGAAAATGTGTAAAGTTTAATAAATAACTACAAGAGTGAACATTATCCAGCAGCGTCCAGGTTAAGAAAGAGAACATTGCCGCCACCTCCCAGAAGACCCTGGCTGTCTCTTCTGATCTTAAATTTCTACCTCCAAAGAGTAATTGCCAACCTGACTTTTGTGATGACAGTTCTGTAACAATTTCCTTATATTTCTTAATAGTTCTACCACATACCTGTAAACATGTTAGTTTACTTTCTTTTTTGGTTTTGAAGAAAATCGTGCTTATCTGTTCTTTTATTTCATGCTTCTTTGTGAGGTTCTTACATGTTGCATGTAGTATAGTTCATTTTCATTGCTTTATGGGACCCCTTTGCAAAAATATACCAAAAATTATTTATCCATTCTACTGTTAAAAGACTTTTGGCTTGTTGCCAATTGTTAGCCATCCTAAACAATACTGCTATGAGAACTCATATGTGTCCTTTGTAGATGTGGTTAGGTTTATGGTACATACCTAACATCTTTTAACTTTTAATAGATAATGCCTAAATATTTTCAGAAGTGGCTGCACTAATTTAAACTATTACAGGATGTTTACAATAATAGATATTGTTCTAAATTTTTACCCGCACATGTTATTGGTAGACTTTATTATGTCATAATATTTCATTGTGGTTTTTAATTTGTATTTCGCTGATGATGGAGGAAGTTGAACACCTTTATTGGTTTATTGGTTCTTTGGATTTTCTTCTTTGTGAAAAGCCTGTTCAAGTCTTTTGCCCATTTTTCTATTGGGTAGTCTGTCTTACTGATTTGATTTTCAGAAATACTTTATTATATTCTGGGTACTAGTTTTGTGCCATGCAACTATATTACAAATATATCATCTTGGGGCTTCCCTGGTGGCACAGTGGTTGAGGGTCCGCCTGCCGGTGCAGGGGACACGGGTTCGTGCCCCGGTCCGGGGGGATCCCGCATGCCGCGGAGCGGCTGGGCCCGTGAGCCATGGCTGCTGAGCCTGCACGTCCGGAGCCTGTGCTCCGCGGCGGGAGGGGCCACAGCAGTGAGAGGCCCGCATACCGCAAAAAAAAAAAAATATATATATATCATCTTCCATTGTGGGTGCTTTTTTTTTTCCTGCGGTACGCGGGCCTCTCACTGTTCTGGCCTCTCCCGTTGCGGAGCACAGGCTCTGGACGCACAGGCTCAGTGGCCATGGCTCACAGGCCTAGCCACTCCGCGGCATGTGGGATCTTCCCGGACCGGGGCATGAACCCGTGTCCCCTGCATCAGCAGGCAGACTCTCAACCACTGCGCCACCAGGGAAGCCCCATTGTGGGTGTTTTAATTTTCATTTCCTTTGTGGCTCATGAAGTTCAACATCTTTTTGTTTATTAGGCATTTGGACATTCTCCTGTGAGAAGGGTTCAACTCTTTTTGTACAGTTTTTTATGTGTTGTGTAATTTGCAAGAGATTATTGATTTGTACGAGTTTTTAAAAATATATCATGGGTATAAATTCTTTGTCAGATAAATATATTATAAATATTTTTTTCTGCCCATGAGTTGCTTTTAGACACTATTATTATTGCCTTGATGAACATAAATTCTTAATAAAATTACATTATAATTAAAAAAAAATAATGGCTTGTGATTGTTTTCTGCCTAAGAAATCTTTGTTTATGCCTAAGTCATGAAGATGGTCTCTTGTAAGCTTTTTCTCTTTCACATTTACATCTTCAATTCATTTGGAATTGACTTTTTTTTGGTATAGTGTGAAATAGGGGTCAAGATACATATTTTTTCCACATAGATATCCAATTGACGCAGCACTGTTGAATAAGAACTGCACTGTACTGCCGTTGTCTTTGTATTTCAGGTGACTGAATATATGTGGCACTGAATACATCTGATTCTGGCACTGTATTTCGTCTCATTGATCAGTTTGTCTATCATTGATCCTATCTACCAATATCTTGATTAATATAGCTTTCTAATAGTCAGTGAAATGCTTTCAACTTTGTTCTGCTTCTTCAAAATTGCCTTGGCTATTTTCCATATAAATTGCCTGTACTTCATATAAAACTTAAAATCAGGTTATAAATTTTCTCAAAAGAAAAAAATCTGTAGAGAATCTGATTAGGAAAACATAACATCTTTAAATCAGTTTGAAGAGACTTGACACTTTTATTTCATTTAATTTTCACTAAAGTCCTCTGAGATAGGAATTATTATTATGCACATTTGATCAGTGATATAACTGATGAAAAGGACTCTTGAGAAACTTATTGTACATCATCCAGATAGTTAGCAGTTTACTTTGAATTCCTACCCAGAGTGCCCAGAGAAGAACATAGGTAAAATTTAATGTGTTTTATTTATATAATATTTAATTTTACAATTACTTTATACTTATGTCCTATGATAAAATTTCCAAATAAATAGTAATAGCAAGTTTATATTTGAAATTAAAAATGAGGTTATTTAATGAAAACCTTAAACATATAGTTTAGGTGCTAGGCAGACAGTAGAAATTGAGAAATTTGTACATGAAAAGTTGACTGTGTTTCATGAAACTCTGACCAATTGACTTTCAATTGCTTGCTTGGTGGTTATGAAATTAATGCTGAGCTGGTCTGAAGCAATAACTAGTCAAAGATATCTAGTTCATGTCATTGACATTGATGGAGGTAGTTTTCTTGATTTTACTCCTGCTAGCTGGATGACACATAACTCTAAAACCATTAACTACACCAAAATATTTAGGAAATGAGAAGGGAAACTAGGACACAGCCCTACTTCAAACTGTTTAGAATTGATATCTCATCCATCAAAAAGCTATTTTCAACCATTCCCATTCCGGTAATAATATTAATTTTTGAAAAGTAAGATTAACTTAAGATTTACAATAAAATTAGTGTGCTCTGGGAACAGACATGCAGTTATGAAGGAAATGAGCATATAACCCTGAAGTTTTCCCCAAGGTATAAAATTCTATTATTCTGTGAAATCAAAGAACTGGAAAAAGTTGTTAAATACTGCAAAAAAATTTTGTTATCCTATACTATTTTCTTGGTGAAAATGAAACAGAGGTTATTCCATGGTAGCTGTGACTTTAACATGAACAATTAACAACTGCTTTCTACACTACAGGCACAGTTGTAGGTACTGTGCATATATCACTAAACCAAATACATTTCTGCCTGTATGAAGCTTATAGTCTAAGAAATTAGTCCCCATGGAATATTACAATGAAAATTAAATCTTGAAATCTGTTAAGACATTGAGAAAATTTCTTAACCCTAACAGGCCTCATGTTCTAGTGTCTGTTTTTTTTAATGGGATAATATATAAAACCGGCTCATTTGTTTTTGTTAGAATCAAACATAGGTTGTATTGGGAGTTGGCATTAAATTTTACAGTGAAGGTGAGTAGATTAATAGGTTTATAATTTGAGTATAAGAAGTGTTTCTACCTTTTTGAAGATGGGGTAGACTTTATACCTGTCTGGATAGAGCTATGCTCAATGTATTAACTAAGATAAAGAGTAAGGATTTGAGTCTACCACTAAGGATAAATTTCATACTTCTGATATAACAAACTACTAGTGGGTCTTTTAAACTTTTAGCTAACTATTACTATATTGAAAAATAAATAGAGTTACTTTTACCTAATATATAAAACATTACCATCTATGAATTGAGGAATAAATTGGGGTAAATATCCTATGTGGTCATCAAAAGGGATTTGTTTTTATTCATAGTACGTGGGTAACTCTATTGCCTAATCTTAATTTTATATTAACCTTTATATTGGAAGCAAATTTTCTTTAGACTTCTAGTGAAGTCATTTATTTAATAATAAGATGTTGATTCTAATTTTATCTGAGATTGTGTCTTAGGCCTGATCCACAAACTTACTAGTATTTTTTTTCCTTTCTGTTCTATCTTTGAGCCCTTGGTTGCCTATATTGTGCTCTTCTATATGTTGTATATATTGGTATGTATTTAGAGGGAAAACCCTCTCTCAGAAGAATCATGGGCAGAATACTGGGCATTTTTTTAACTTCCTAAGGTCACTCATGTAATTCTAAAGAGCCTCATTTTGTTTTCACTGTTCCAGTTAATATGCTTTATCAGATCAAGTGCAATATTGAAGGTCAGAGTAAAGTTAAGGGGGGAATGATGATTCTCACCTGAATCCAAAATATCTTCTTTAAGGAAGGAGGGAAAAGAGTGTTGACCATTTATTAATTCTAATAAATACTTTGATAACCTGCTCTTAATGAATATAACTAAAGAATTAATCAAAATTATATTTTTACTTTGGTTTTCAGAGTAAGATATGTATAAATAAACTTTTTCATTCTCAACTAGAATCTTTCTTAGCATTTTCACTAAATAACTTTACTGATGTTCCCCCTGAAACACACAAGGTTTTTAAGGACCACTGTTTACAGGTGAGACATTTTGAGTTTCTCTCTGTTTCTACCTCTTGTAGATTGGGAAAGCATCTCGGTTTGCCCTAAAATTAAACTCTTCAGCAATCACAGTTTGAGCTTTTCATTTAGCTATTTAGTACTTATTCTTCCAATGCACTGTTGTCACCCATATGGGAGAGGAGCAGCAGATGGCCTATCTGTTCCTTTTGAATTTCCTGCTAAACTGTAAAACATAGTGTTTTCTTTCTAGCTTCTTGTCACTATTCTCTACAATCAAGAGAAATTGTGAAGCAGAGAAGGAATATCTCAGTCTCTTGTGGAAAAGTCTTGATGTACCTGTCCAGACACATTTGGGAATGTAGGGCTTACCTACATAAAACAATGTGTGTGTTAATTAAAAATCTCAGGACAATAAAAGCTAGCAGGCAAATTGTTGTCTGAAGGTCATTGATGGTCAATGACCTGTATATACATTCCTAGATATGTGTATATAAACTTGAATTACAGCAATAGTAAAGTAGTATCACTTCATGATACTCGGGGGTAAAGGTATCAATTTGGAAATATTAAAACTGTTTTAGGTAATTTTTTTGTTTATTGTTGATAACAAACAAGTTCTTAACTCAGTCATATAGGTGCAGTTATTTATCATTCAAAGTCCAGGCAGGAAGGAGAAGGCTCATGCAGATGGTATTTTAAAGAAAATGTAATAAAAGGGCTATCTACAAAGGAGTGGACAGAGATAAGGGAACAATCACAGGGTGTAGAAGTACTCACATACTACCAAAAAGTGAAAGGCATTACCAGTGCTAAGCCTGAAGGAGCAAATAGTGTTACTGGAGCCAAGTGAGAAAAGGAAGGGACATGAAGAGAGGCAAGCAGGATGGGAACAGAAATTCCTTGTCCTCTCTACTCCTGCCCTCCAATCTCCTTCCATTGCCTTAGCCAGAGGTTGGATGGGGCAAGGAGATGGGGATTGGGGTGCAAAGTGAGAAGAAGTAATCTTGCTAAATAAAAAAATCTCGAAAGGAGTATAACCCAAGACTGTTGT
Organism: Phocoena phocoena; assembly: GCF_963924675.1. Classification (NCBI taxonomy): domain Eukaryota; kingdom Metazoa; phylum Chordata; class Mammalia; order Artiodactyla; family Phocoenidae; genus Phocoena; species Phocoena phocoena. Next base: position 52,816,526 of record NC_089235.1, on the reverse strand, counting down.
AAAATTCTATTTTATTTCATTAGCCTTTTGTTGTTATTGTTCAGGCCAATCCCATGGAGATAAAGATAATATAAATTTCAAGCATCTAGGACATAGTGAGCACTGAATAAATATCTGCTGAATGAAAAAATGAATGAGTGAATGGGAAATTTGGTTGAATCACCTATTTGAAATGTTTCAGATTTATATTAATAAATGCCTTTGTTCTATTTTCATAATAATTTTAAGATTTAACTATTCTTTATAAAAGCATTCTTCTTTTTATCCCCACTGCCCCATTCTAACCTTGAAGCTTATCAATATATTTCTCTAAGCTCATTGAGATAGATGAGTCTTATATTTTCCACTGTCAAACCAGAATGCATATTTCAAATCAACCAGGCGCCCCTTAATAGAGGCTGGAGGAACCAGTCCCGGTCCTTGCGTTCCAAAGCAAGAGGATGAAATATTATTAACCTAAATTGAGCATTTATGTACTATGTTTTTTTCCCTCGGTTTTACTGCAGTAAGTCATCAAATACTTTAAATTAGAAAACGGTCCCTGTCAAGGTGAGATAGTCATTTTCTGTGCTTGAAATATAGTTGTGTGCCAGGAGGGAGCTGAGGTGCTTTAAATAAGCTTTCTCCCCGACCATGTAAGCCCTGAAATTGTTGACCATTTTAAATGATAACAACAATATCAATAAAAATAATAGCCACCATCTAGAAGGTACCTACTAGGCTTAAACCTCATTTGCATCCTCTAACTCAACTATCCAATTTTATGAAGTTGGAATGATTATAATATTTTATAAAGCAGATAACCTTGCCCAGGGCCATGCAGTCTGAGCACTAGAGAATATAGTGAGTAAGCAGTAGAGTGTACTTGGAGCCCAGGTTGTCTCACACCAAAACCTTCGCTCTTAACCAATACAGTGACAACCCTCTTTTTTTACATCTTTATTGGAGTATAATTGCTTTACAATGGTGTGTTAGTTTCTGCTTTATAACAAAGTGAATCAGTTATACACATACATATGTTCCCATATCTCTTCCCTCTTGCGTCTCCCTCCCTCCCACCCTCCCTATCCCACCCCTCCAGGCGGTCACAAAGCACCGAGCTGATCTCCCTGTGCTATGTGGCTGCTTCCCACTAGCTATCTACCTCACATTTGGTAGTGTATATATGTCCATGCCTCTCTCTCGCTTTGTCACAGCTTACCCTTCCCCCTCCCCATATCCTCAAGTCCATTCTCTAGTAGGTATGCGTCTTTATTCCTGTCTTACCCCTAGGTTCTTCATGATATTTTTTTTTCTTAAATTCCATGTATATGTGTTAGCATACAGTATTTGTCTTTCTCTTTCTGACTGACTTCACTCTGTATGACAGACTCTAGGTCTATCCACCTCATTACAAATAGCTCAATTTCATTTCTTTTTATGGCTGAGTAATATTCCATTGTATATATGTGCCACAGCCCTCTTTTGACTCCCACTTGATTTAATATATTTTTGGCTGAAATCAGAAAAGCTCATGTCTCCCACTTGGTTCTGCAGTGTTCTGTGGGGATGTCTGAGAGCAGAAAGACAGAAATTTCATTTCTGCCTTTTGTGCTATAGGGGAGGAAAACTAAGATAACATTATTGAGAGTGACTGTAATGAGAGAAGAGAAATCAATAAAACGTACAATGAGAAAAGTGAATTTTTGAAGGAAAAACTACCACAGTTGACTAAAGGAGAGTGTGTTGTCATACTACTCTGTGTTCTCCTTCCATTGGTATATATTTTCAAAATGTCTCTGTTATCTGAGACATTCAACTTGACCCATCGCTGCCCTTTATACAGAGTTAGCCCTCCCAAGCAACTCTGAGCAGCAGATGCCACATAGAAGAATTGGTGATAACCCTGAGTGGCCTAGGTAATTTCTGCTTACCTTGACTGCTGTTTCTTGCTAATCATTTAACACTAGACTTTAGCTTTCCATATTAGTTTTTGGTCTCTCGGCTGGTGGCCCAGGTGGCCTTCCTTCTCTGGCTTAGTGGCATGAATCTCACTCTTAACCTTTGGCTGTGCCTCACCTTCTCATGTCATCACTGGCAACAGCTTTAAGGGAAGACACTCTCTTTAAAGTCTTGATCCACTAAAACACTTCCAACCAAGCCAACCCCCAGCATACCCACTTAGAGAGGGAAAGTTAAGCCTACCTTTTTAAAAAGGAAAAGTTAAAAACCTTTATGAAATTAGACATATTTAAGTATGGCAATTCTCACCCACTCTCTTCAAACAACATTTAATATGTGTTTTTGTGTGTTAAGCTCTGCAGTAAGTTCTTCAATTCCTAAGTTTCTACCTACGGTTCCATCTTTACGTATATAAAAGAACAACACTTTTTATAGAGTGCTTCATAGTGAAGAAGTTTTTTTGGAGTCAATTAATTTTCAGTGCTGCTTAAAAATGACATTTTATTATTTTTAATATAGGCAAAGTGAGGAGGGTCTCAAGAAAGATCTCATCTGCATTACCGACTTTAGGAATGCTAGAATGTTAGAGCACGTGAGATGTATATGCCCAAAACCCAAAGAGCCACTCAGAAAAATAGAAAAGAGGACACAGGATTTACAGAAAAGAGAGACAGCATAGTACAGACTATAGAGTTAAATCTCCTAGGCTCAAATCACACCTGTAATATACCTACTAGCGGTACAGCTTTAGACAAATTTCTTAACTTTCTTTCTCTGCTTCTGTTTTATCTATAAAATGTGAATTATTATAATTATAGCACCTAGTATTATATGGGGTTTTATGAGTATTGAATTATCCCTTATTAAAGCATGGGGAGTTCTAAGAGCAGTGCCTAGTATAGGAAGTGCTTGATGAATGGCAGCTCTCATTATAACCAGCAACTAGCCATGTGACAATTGCAAGTCACAGACCTCAGGAGCTCACTGTCTTCCTCCTTAAACAGCATTGGCCATTGGTGAAAGTTGGGTGTTTAAGTGCCCTACTATTAATGTGTTACTGTCGATTTCTCCTTTTATGGCTGTTAGTATTTGCCTTATGTATTGAGGTGCTCCTATGTTGGGTGCATAAATATTTACAATTGTTATACCGTCTTCTTGGATTGATCCCTTGATCATTATGTAGTGTCCTTCTTTGTCTCTTCTAATAGTCTTTATTTTAGAGTCTATTTTGTCTGATATGAGAATTGCTACTCCAGCTTTCTTTTGGTTTCCATTTGCATGCAGGATACAAAATTAATGCACAGAAATCTCTGGCATTCCTATACACTAATGATGAAAAATCTGAAAGTGAAATCAAGAAAACACTCTCATTTACCATTGCAACAAAAAGAATAAAATATCTAGGAATAAACCTACCTAAGGAGACAAAAGAGCTGTATGCAGAAAATTATGACACTGATGAAAGAAATTAAAGATGATACAAATAGATGGAGAGATATACCATGTTCTTGGATTGGAAGAATCAACATTGTGAAAATGACTCTACTACCCAAAGCGATCTATACATTCAATGCAATCCCTATCAAACTACCAATGGCATTTTTCACAGAACTAGAACAAAAAAAATTCACAATTCATATGGAAACACAAAAGACCCCGAATAGCCAAAGCAATCTTGAGAATGAAAAACGGAGCTGGAAGAATTAGGCTCCCTGACTTCAGACTATGCTACAAAGCTACAGTAATCAAGACAGTATGGTACTGGCACAAAAACAGAAAGATAGATCAATGGAACAGGATAGAAAGCCCAGAGATAAACCCATGCACATATGGTCACCTTATCTGTGATAAAGGAGGCAGGAATGTACAGTGGAGAAAGGACAGCCTCTTCAATAAGTGGTGCTGGGAAAACTGGACAGGTACATGTAAAAGTATGAGATTAGATCACTCCCTAACACTATACACAAAAATAAGCTCAAAATGGATTAAAGACCTAAATGTAAGGCCAGGAACTATCAAACTCTTAGAGGAAAACAGGCAGAACACTCTATGACATAAATCACAGCAAGATCCTTTTTGACCCACCTCCTAGAGAAATGGAAATAAAAACAAAAATAAACAAATGGGACCTAATGAAATTGAAAGCTTTTGCACAGCAAAGGAAACCATAAACAAGACCAAAAGACAACCCTCAGAATGGGAGAAAATATTTGCAAATGAAGCAACTGACAAAGGATTAATCTCCAAAATTTATAAGCAGCTCATGCAGCTCAATAACAAAAAAACAAACAACCCAATCCAAAAATGGGCAGAAGAACTAAATAGACATTTCTCCAAAGAAGATATACAGACTGCCAACAAACACAGGAAAGAATGCTCAACATCACTAATCATTAGAGAAATGCAAATCAAAACTACAATGAGATATCATCTCACACCAGTCAGAATGGCCATCATCAATAGAAACAATAAATGCTGGAGAGGGTGTGGAGAACAGGGAACCCTCTTGCACTGCTGGTGGGAATGTGCATTGGTACAGCCACTATGGAGAACAGTATGGAGGTTCCTTAAAAAACTACAAATAGAACTACCATATGACCCAGGAATCCCACTACTGGGCATATACCCTGAGAAAACCATAATTCAAAAAGAGTCATGTACCAAAATGGTCATTGCAGCTGTATTTACAACAGCCAGGAGATGGAAACAACCTAAGTGTCCATCATCGGATGAATGGATAAAGAAGATGTGGCACATATATACAATGGAATATTACTCAGCCATAAAAAGAAACGAAATTGAGCCATTTGTAATGAGGTGGATAGACCTAGAGTCTGTCATACAGAGTGAAGTAAGTCAGAAAGAGAGACAAATACCGTATGCTAACACATATATATGGAATTTAAGAAAAAAAAATGTCATGAAGAACCTAGGGGTAAGACAGGAATAAAGACACAGACCTACTAGGGAATGGACTTGAGGATATGGGGAGGGGGAAGGGTAAGCTGTGACAAAGCGAGAGAGAGGCATGGACATATATACACTACGAAACGTAAGGTAGATAGCTAGTGGGAAGCAGCCGCATAGCACAGGGAGATCAGCTGGTTGCTCTGTGACCACCTGGAGGGGTGGGATAGGGAGGGTGGGAGGGAGGGAGATGCAAGAGGGAAGAGATATGGGAACATATGTATATGTATAACGGATCCACTTTGTTATAAAGCAGAAACTAACACACCATTGTAAAGCAATTATACTCCAATAAAGATTAAAAAAACAAACAAACAGCATTGGCCTTTGATCTAGAAGTTGCTCATCTCTCTGTTAATGTATTCTTTTACTAGAAATAGGCTCCCTTGACCAAATGTCAACCAGTTAAATTCTGACTGCTGGCATCTCACACATTTTAATATTTCTAAGCTTTAATGTAAATCCCCTCCCAACCCCACACAATGTGTCAAACTAAAGAAGGAGACAATCAGAACAGAAATCTCATCACTCTTCTTATTCCCCATGTGATTCAAATGTACTATTGTTTGTCTGTTATCTGCAGTAACTCCTGAAAAACCTCATTCTGTCACTAGAGATACAGCCTTTTAGGATTTGCCTGTACAGTTTGTCAAGCTTTGCAGCCTTCACTTTAATCTCTCAGCCAGAGTGGCTGTCTTCTAAAGAGAGGTCATCCTAAAGCCTATTCAGGTATCGTATTTTCCTCTGTTCTTCTGTTCTCTCTTTTATGGGCTTCCCTCCCCTTTAGGATTAGAGAGAAGAATCACAGAGAGGATTCATTCAAAATCCACTCCCCTCTCCTCCTCTTTGTGTCAGGAGAATATAGTATTTGAGTTCAACACTGAAGGTAGACAGACATAATTCCTGACTCTACCACTTATTAACCGGGTAATGCAAGGCAATTTTCTTGTTATCTTTGATCCTTGGTAAATAAATGTTATTGTGAGAGTGAATTAAACAAGATGACACAATTGCATACAGCATATAGCAACCTTTCAGTAGTGGTATCAATTACTGTTGTACTTTCCACTCTCTAACATCTGACATGTTTTTCCATGTTTCTTCTCTGCAGCTATGTCAAGGTCTTTATACTTTATTCATCAGTCTATTCTCCTCTCCTTTCCCCCCACCAAAGCATATCCTCTTAGTTATCTACCTGAATCTTTATTCTCCACCTGATGTCATTCAAATTTGAGACCCTGCTCCTCTGATTAAAACACTTCTGGTTTGGTGACCTTCCACAGTCCTTTCAAAACACTTATTCTAATTCCTCTGCTTGATTATCTGCAGCACCATACAATATATAGCAATTACCATTCCACTTTTCCTAATGTGCGCAGGTAAAGCTTCAATAATTCCTCTTACTTTCTCTAAAGACCACTTTTCTGAAACAGTAGAGCCCTCTGGAGGAGAGCTCCTAGAGCTGCTAGTGATACTGATATTGGGGTAGATTTAAAGTTGACTGCAGCTGTCTCATACAGAGATACTCCTGGCACAGCTCTGTCCCCATGGTCACTCCAAAGTCTGAGGGTTTGGAAGTTTAAAGGAATCCCTGGTACCAGTGCAGAGGGATAGCATGTAGACATATTATCTAGATCAGATGGTAAGCACAGAATAGAATAATGCTTAAGGATATTGGTTTTATAGTCAAGACAGATATAAAGTCAGATCCCGGCAATACTACTTTCTACCTGTTTGACCTTGAGGTTCTAAGCATTAAATGGTATAATGCATTTGAAAGGGCTTAATAAATTGCTTGGCATATTATATTATTATTATCATCATAATCACTGTAAATATGAAATGCAGCTGAAGACGTATAGATACACATATACGAAGATGTATAGATACACCTTCAGCTGCATTTCATATTTACAGTGATTATGATGATAATAATAATATAATAATACGCCAGGCAATTTATATATAAAATATTCGTTCATCTCTTTCTCCTCTGCCATGATGCTTCCTTAAGCTGTTATTATACTCTCCCTGGAATACTACCGTAGCTTTTAACTGGTCATCATTCTGTTCTGCTCCTGTATCTTTCTTCTCCATTATTCACAAAGCTAACCAAGTGCTTTTTAAAACATGTAAAATAGATCATGTCACTCTTCTATTCAAAATGACTTTAGTCTTTAATAAGTCCAGTCTAGACCCTGTCTACTTCTCCCTCTTCGTATAGTACCACTTCTCCCCAACCCTCAACTAATTTCAGCCCCAGTAGTCTTCCTGCAGTTCTTCAGGTGCACACGTTTCTTCCCTCTGCCTGGAGTGCACTTCACTAAACTATTTGCCTGTTATCACATTCTATTTCTTCAGGTCTCAGCAATGTTTCTTCAAAGAGGCCCTTCTTCACACCCCTCTGTTTTCATTCCCCTTTTATATTCTCCCATAGTACTGTGAATTTTTCTTTATAAAGCTTATACTTATTTGCATTTCTATATTTATGTTTATGATTTTCAGTTTATGATTTGCCTCATGACTCCTCCACAAGCACAACGAACGCAGGAGTCATATCTATTTTGTTTATAATTTTTACACCAGGTGTCTAACTCAGAGTCAGACCCATGGCTTCACGAATATTTGCAGAAACAATGTTGAGGGAATATGACAAATACAGGACGAATGTTCTTTCTGCTCTTGCCTAGCCTGCCTATCCCCATCAGCAGCATCAGCAGGATCTTCACAACAGCAGTAGCTATGATTTAGTGAACGGCTGCTGTGGGCCAGGGCCTGTATTAAACTTTTCCATGTATATGCTCATTTAATCTTCACTATCATCCTACCATACTTTTCAGATAAGGAAAACATGCATACTCGAGGCCATACAGCTATGGTGAGACCAGAATCAAACCCATACCTAGCTGACTCAAGACCTTGATCTTGCCACAGGAGAGAGAACTGAGCAGGTTACCACTTATCCAGAGGAATAAATTAATGCTTTCTTTTTCTTAAAAAATCCTAATTTTTAAACTCTTCCTCAAAAGATACATTCCAATGCTTAACATTTCCAAATGACCAAGAAATCAAGCATGAATCGAAATGGTCTTCTTTCAATGCTAACTGAAAATTAATAATAAATTGCCTGTGTTCTAAGCTCAGTAAATCTTTTCATGATGTTTCTATTCTTTCAGTCTGTCACGTAGAAAGTAATATTGGTCAGGCAACAGTGAACCACTGCATTGATCCTGGTAGGGTCATTTTTCTCGTCACTCTGTATAGCTACCTCATCACCAACAGTGCCTTTTTCAACTAGCAAATAAAGACAGAGTCCACCTTAGTTTATAAAGAAAAAAGAAACATTGTAATGTAATGGAATTTTATTTGTGATTTCCCACAGCAGAAGTATTATATCATCTTAAATGCTCATAGGTAATGTGCTTTAGTTATTTAATCATCCCAGAATTTAATTACAAACCATTGACTTCAATAGATTTTCATTCTACTTTCCATTCCTTTAAGAATAAGGAAAAAGAAGACATTTACAAAAATTGTCATGCATGAATGTTATCTCAGAGACATGTGGGTTCTTAAAAATAACTCCAGAACTTTGTACGGGCAATTTTCAGACCACAAGGAAAATCTACCTTTTTCTGGTTGGCCTTTTAAAATGTCATAATCGTTAGCTTAAGGTAACAGATGGCCAACTGTATCCAATATTAAGCTGACCTTGAGTAACAAGGTCACCAGCACTCAGAATTTTTCTTTAAATTCTTATTTCTGTTTGGCTTCCATGTGAGTGTCTGTGAACAATATAAATATTCCTGGTTTTATGCTTGTGTTATTGTACATTGTATTGTATTGTATATTGTATATTATATTGTATTGTATTTGTTCCCATTAAACTTGACCCTATACCTCTTACCAAGGGGAAAAAAAGTTCTTCTCATTATTTTGATGAGACTATTATGACCTCTTTCATCAGCCTGGAGTACAAATGTGTCACGGTACTAGTCAGCTCAGCTGCCATAACAAAGTATCATTGACTAGGTGGCTTAAGCAACAGAAATTGATTTTCTCACAATTCTGAAGACTAGAAGGCCAAGATCAAGATTCTAGTCAATTTGCTTCTTGGTGAGAGCTCCTTTCTGACTTGCAGATGGCCACTTTTTCCCTATGTTCTCACATGGTGGACAGAGAGAAAGAGATCCCTCTGGTGTCTCTTCTTGTAAGTACACTGATCCTATTAGATGAGGACCCAACCGTCATGACCTCATTTAACCTTCATTACCTCCAAAAAGCTCCATCTCCAAATATAGTCACACTGGAAGTCAGGGCTACAACATATGAATGTTGGGGACACACAAACATTCAGTCCATAATAGTCAACTTAATTTTATTTTTCAATTAATTAATCCAGTCTCCACATAGTCAAACAAACAGGAAGCTAAGAATCTTTTTGAGGCTACGTTCTTTCCCTAAATTATTTAAGAACACTTTTTCTTTAATGATTGCAAAAGAGTCCATTCTGCTTTCAAACACTAAGCATAGAAAATGTAAAAGTCAGATTAGTTCGCCAGTGGAGTCCAGCTTTCTCCCTATATTGCTTCTGCCTCTATAATGATGAAATTAACACTGGTCCTGCAGAGTCCTATGCTTCAGTGAGTTCCTAACTCCTCCCAGTTTTGAACAAGTCATAGTAGTGCCCATGATCTGGGTCCCAAGATGACAATTCAACCACTAGAACATCAAACTGAACACAGCCCTTGCCATCACCACCTAAGTCTAGGTATTGAAACTGGGTTACCAATCCAGACTTCTCCTCCACTCCTGAATTTTTTTCCAGGGCCTTGATTTCCTTCCCAGCCATAAAACATTAGTAAGACCATATCTCTCCCTCAGAGCAGTGCTTGAACTTTGAAAGAAAGGGTCCCTATGCACGTTTATTTACCTCTTCCCTAGCAACCACAGCCGCATATCCAGGGCTGTTATTCAGAGGAACATCCTTTCTCAAGTTCACAAACATCCTGTAATATCATTCCCCTAGGAATATGGGTCCCTTATATTTGCAAAACTGGAAAAATCCATTAGAATGATTCTTCTGGAGGAAAAATTATATATATATATATACAAGGAAGTGGCCAGAAAAGGCACATTTAAAAAATTTTTAATAGATCTTTATTGGAGTATAATTTCTCATTTTTATTCTTCATTCACCACCTTTATTTATACCATCAGCTACCAATCCACCGAACATTCAAGAGTATCTTCCTTAGGACCCGACCAACTTAGAAAGTGAAAGAGTTGGGAATTATAAATATTTTAAATTGTCTTCAATCGATATTTTCTATAATTTTTAAGGAAATAGAAATCATAGGAGAATCTGGGCAGCAACACATAAAAAAGTGTGACAAATAGAAAGGAGACACAGAGTTAGTGAAACCTGGACAAGAGGATAATGACACTGGGATTATGGCCATGGAAATGTTTTCAGATGATGTGAGGGCTTGGATATATGGGCCGGCTTCTTGAGAGCACACGGCAGAGACACTTCATATAAACCATCGTGCATGGCTGTGTATATGCAGGGATACAAAGGAGTCACAGAGGTACTGAATAAGCGGCAGATCAAGAAAGGATTTGCCTAGGATGGGAACATGGATGGGCCTTTTGTTAGGAAGATACCAAAATTAGAATTAAATCTGTGTCCTGGTTCCCATAGAGGAAGCTCCAATTTTCAGAACAGGGTGTAGGTTCTAAATAAGGATGTTGGAAGTGTGGATTCTTGAATATACTCACTCACAAGATAGCAATTAAGATCTTGTCTTACGTTTTTTGCAATACTCAGACAGCTTAAGGATACTCAGCGACAGGCCTCAGTAGTATTACTTTGCATTTACTCAAACATTCTCATCTGTTTATACCTTAGCTAAGGAGACTTTTTAAAATGTTTTGAAGAAACTAGTCTCACATGGTTGGTGATAACAGTAAGGCTGAGTCCTCCAGATTCCCATTCAGAGAAGTCCTTTCTATACTGATAGGATAAAAAAGTAGGCAGGTAGGGCTGTGAAAGACAGCTGTAAGCCTCTTCAGAGATTGCTTTAGCTCAAAAAAGTTCCTTCACCCAAGATTATATGCTTCCTAGAGTAACTCTCATCTAATGATTGACAGAGGCAGGGATGTAAGGGTCCAACTATTCTGACCCCAAAGGGACATCTCTGATGAGCTATTTTAGCTTCTGAGCTTCCTCTGGGGTTGGTCAAGGATGTCATCCAAGCTGCCTCAGAGTGTGACTTCTTCCCCAGCCCATTCCTGGTTCCCCGCCACACACACAATGAGGCAGATTATGGCAGATGTGGTAATATCCTTCCAATATCCATTATACACTTGGTACTTGATAAGAGAATTCCAAAATTTAGATAGGAATATTGCAGCTCAGATAAAAGAATTTATTTCCCAAAAGAATTATTTCCTTGCAAGTTAATATAGCTAAGGAACTACGTTTGGGCCAAGAAAATCTAGGAAAAACTTTTTTAAAGGAGAAAATGTACCTTTTTCACCCTTCCTTCTTGATACTGGTTGTAATAAAGACATAATGGCTGGAGACTGAGCAACTCTTCTGGACCATGAGGCAGCCTGGTAAATATAGTAGAGGGGCAAAATAGAACCCTGGGTACTTGATATTTGTGAAGCCATGACACCAGCCCAGACTATCTACTACTAGATTCTTTTTACATGAAAAGAAATAAATTTCTATTATCTAAGCAAATTTTGAGGAGTGTTTTTTTATTTTAGTTTTTGTTAGCTTTTTTTTTTTAACTTATAGCTGAATCTAAACTAATATACAAGAGGTTTGGGGGGTAGGGGTGGGGGAAGAATCAGCAAAGAGTAGAAGCAAAGGCAATTTCCAAGATGAAAGTAAACAACAATTCCAGGAAAAAACAAAAACAAAAACATGTTTATCTGGCTTAGAGAGCAAACTGCTCAGGTCAAAGCATGAAAGCTGTTTCTAGGAAAAATATCTGAAATTAATAACTCATCTGACATGTTTGACTGTCAAGAAAATTGTACTGAGAGGCATTTTAAAGAGTTATGGGAGAGTGTAGGAGACTTAGATCTTCAAAGAAATGAAAGACAACAAATAAGCAAAGTTTTAGGGCTTTAGTAACTACAGCGGAAATAAATTGTGTAAGAAATCAAAAGCATCATAGCATTCTACCTGGTTCAGCATGAACAATATTTATGTAGTCACAATAGTGAAAACATTGGATATTCTTTTTTTTTTTTTTTTTTTTTTGTGGTACGCGGGCCTCTCACTGTTGTGGCCTCTCCCGTTGCGGAGCACAGGCTCCGGACGCGCAGGCTCAGCGGCCATGGCTCACGGGCCCAGCCGCTCCGCGGCATGTGGGATCTTCCCGGACCGGGGCACGAACCCGCGTCCCCTGCATCAGCAGGCGGACTCTCAACCACTGCGCCACCAGGGAAGCCCCTGGATATTCTTTTAATTAAAAATTGAAATATGCTGAGATGATGTGAAGGGTAAGACAGGAGAAGAGGAATTTTGAGTTAAATCCTCAAATACCATAATAGAACATTTTTGTTGATAAAGAAGTATATGCATATATTTTGAAATTATGAAGATAAATATCTAGAAAACAAGCTAAATAAGTTGAAAGCAGTTGTCCCTATGGACTAGGACAAGGGGATCAAGTGAATGTCACATTTATCACTATTTACATTTAGTTTTTTGCAAATATTTCTCAACAAAAATAAAATATTTTCAAAAAAATCAGGAACAAAACTGAAAAGAGGTTAGAGGAAGGCCCAAAGAAATGTGAGAAACAGATAGCAAGAAAGACTGAAGTAAGTTGAAAACCTGGGAGTGCTTCAAATATCTTTGCAATGTCATTTCTTACCACATGATGTGAATAAAATCTGAGCTATGACAATTATAATTACTGCCAATATACTAAAATTTCCTCAGAGAACATTAACTTTCTGCCAATTCACATAAGCTAAATGCCCTTAACTTTCATTCTCAGAATGAATGTTCTTGCCAGGAGGAAAGATCCACGCTACATTCATTTCTAGAATTTGCCATATTGTGAGCTACTTCAAAAGACATTTAAGATCCAGGATTGCCAACAGGAGGTTTTTTCAGTATCTAGTAATTACCACAAACTTCACATGAAACTGCTATATAATAAAAAAGGAAAAACCTCAGCTTTTCTTAAGACAATTTGAAGACTTTGTGGGGTTCATTAGGTTCCCCTTTTGAAACTTAACTTTTTCTTTCTTTCCAACCATATGTGACCTCTTTTAAAATATTTAACCCTGGTGGTGCAGTGGTTGAGAGTCTGCCTGCCGATGCAGGGGACACGTGTTCGTGCCCCGGTCCAGGAGGATCCCGCATGCTGCGGAGAAACTAAGCCCGTGAGCCATGGCCACTGAGCCTGCGCGTTGCAACGCGAGAGGCCACAACAGTGAGAGGCCCGCGTACCGCAAAAAAAAAAAAAAAAAAAAAAAAATATATATATATATATATTTAACCCTAAATTATGTCTTAATGAATATCTTCAGGAATCCCTGTTTTGTGTTACTTATATACTCTCTGCTTACAGAAGAAATAGCATTTTTATTCAGTTTTGTCTAAAATATTACCTAGCTTTTTGTTTAGTGGGTTTTTCCTGTCTTTTCCCCCTTATGTATCCATCACACATACCTCAGCTATAACTGTTAGTACAAGGCTTACAAATGTTTAAAGATGAGATGTGTACTTTAGTGGGGCTAACCAAAAGTTTATCCAAGTTTGCTTTCTAAATCAATAAACTCTGCCAAATACTCAACTATTTCAAATTTTTAAAAATGATGTGTATGTGACTAATATTCTCCTGTATTCAGCTATTTTCCTTCACTAATTAAAACCATTTAGATTCAATTTCTTCAAAAAATTTAAGAGAAAGTCCTTTTACATTTTTTTTTTTTTTTGCGGTACACGGGCCTCTCACTGTTGTGGCCTCTCGCGTTGCGACGTGCAGGCTCAGCGGCCATGGCTCACGGGCCCAGCCGCTCCGCGGCATGCGGGATGCAGGATCCTCCCGGACCGGGGCACGAACCTGTGTCCCCTGCATCCGCAGGCGGACTTCCAACCACTGCGCCACCAGGGAAGCCCAAGGGAAAGTTTTTTTAAACTTGTTTTTTGTATCAGAAAAATGTTATTAAACAGGCTGGACCCGACCTCCCAACTGCTTTAAGTAGGTCTTGATTAGAGGTTCCATAAACAGAAGGATTTTGGCTAATTTTGCTGTGTAACAAGTTACTCTAAAACATTAGTAAATAAAAACAACTATTTTACTTTGTTCACAATTTTCTGGTCAAAAATTCAGGAAGAGCTCAGCTGGCCATTTCTTCCTGGGCATCTCAAGCAGTTACAGTCAATTAATGGCTGGGCTGCATTTATATGAAGGCTCAATGAGGCAGATTGTCCCAGATAGCTCATTCACAGGGAAGACAGTTGATGGAAGTTGTTTGCTGGGAAGTCAGCTGGGATGTCCACTGACCACTTCCACACAGCCTTTCCGTACATTGGTCTCAGAGTAGTCAGACCACCAACATGGAGGCTCAGGACTGCGAGTGTTCCAGTAAACAAGATGGAAGCTGCATAGCCATTTTCGGCCTTGCTTAGAAAGTCACTCGAAGTCACTCCTTCGGCATTCTAGCAGTCAGTAATGAGAAACAGTCCCACTGAGATCCAAGGAGAGAGGAAATAGATCCCACCTCTCGGTCAAACCAAAAAACTTGTGACTATTTGTCTTAAACAGCCACATGAAGTATAAATGTTGAGGTCAAGTTGTTATAGCCCAAGTTCTTATTGTTATTTTTGTGGTATTTTTGAGACTTCATAGTAAATAGTTATTTTGGGTCCCTGTGCTTTTAAAGAGTTTACTAAAGTTAGCCCCATCCTGTTGCATATTTGAAGTCATTTGCTACCCCTGAGTGTTTCTTTCTCTTTGACAAATCTTCCACATTTAGCTTTTAACAAACATGATGTTTTTGCCAAGTAGATGTTACAATGGAGAGTTTCTAACCACCTCCTACCACATTATTAAAATACTTTTCCACTTGTTGATTGTCACGTTCCTCTCTTCCATATTTCCTTACTTTCATTCCCTCCTTCTCTCTGTCCCCACACCCTCTTCCTTCCTTTCTTATCCAATATGCTTTGACTTTTTGGTTCCACACTCTGCTAGGCACTGGAGATATTGAGATAAATAACAATATTCCCTCCTCTACAGGAGTTGCCTTATGGTGGCGAAGATGGGAACTGAAACTGACAAACAGTGTGGTAAATATGATTGCAGAGATATGTGCAGAGGATTATGGGAGCACTGAGGCAAGACTGAAGTGCCTCAACATCTAAGTTACTGAAGAGAGCGCGGTACAAACAGATTCATATTCAAAGAGAGAGAGAACAGATTCAAGGTCTGAGATACATGACTATGACACCCACACAGTTCTGGATCATGGGTTTTGAAATATAAATCATTTTATCTCCTAAAAATAAGATTCTTTTAAAAATAATATTAGCCACATTTACACAAACATCTGAAAATATGCATTAATTTGAAATCAACTTCTCCCTCCTTCCAATAATCAAACTATCGAAAGTCAGCTTCTTTAGGGTAGCAGAGATAGCAGGAAAATCCCATGAGATTGTCAGAACTGCTAACCCACTCCAGTGATTGGATTCTCACAGCTCAATTAAAAGAAAATTGCAAGCACAGCTGGTCACGAAATTTAAAATATTTATGAGGATAAAAGGCCCTTAACGGTGTTTTTTTTTTTTACTATCAATTCATAGCTAGATGGAAGGGGAATACTTTGGAGTCTTTTACTTCATTATACTTTCTAGGACAAAACATACCAACTATTTCCCTTTTGGTTTAGCTTGAGAATCAAATGAATGCTTGATTTTTCTGATAATTTTAAGGCAGTTTCTTCCTATCTTTCCCTCAGGAGAACTTGGATCTTCACTGTTGTTGAGAGAAGGCAGTGAAAAAAAATTTCCCAGTTTATGAAGTATCATCAGCACATTCTACTCAGTAGAATGCCAGGTGTCTAAAGTGATTCAGTTGAACAAATGGTTAAGTTGGGAGACGTTTAAAGCATCTCGTAAGTAGGTAAATGGGTTGCAAGATGTTTAATACACAGGAACAACTGCTTGCAGACTAAACCACTGGGACTTCTCGGCATTTTTAGGAAGAAGGAAAAGATTGGGAAATGTTCCTTCTACAGGCTAGCCTGTATTACATTGGGAAACACTTGCAAGTAGAGATGTTAGTCATATGTCCCTCCGTCTCTGAATTCCCAGCATCTAGCGTAGTGCCTGACCAGAGTGTGTGCTCAATAAATTTCACTAAATGTGTGAAGCAATAAATGTGATGTACAGACTGCAACATAATAAAATATAATTACCAACTATTGCTAGGTAAAGGGTGGATAAATTAAGTTGCCTTGTATTTGAAATGTTGAATTTCATTTTACTTGGTATTATTCTAAGATATCAACTATTTTTATCAATATCATCCTAATCATAAATCTTGAAGAAAGACATGCCATATTCTCATCTGACATGACTATAAGGAATATATAAGACTTTAATAAGTGCATAAAAATAGAAATGAGGACTCCAATGGGTTAAGAGAATTTGGTAGTAAGGTACTTAGTCTGCCTGCACAGTGAGGGGGAGATAGAGTAATACAGTAATGATCCACTTAATTATTTCTAAAGTATTTTTGATAGATGCATGTCATAGCTTAGCAGATGTGACAGTGACATTGATTCTGCACACTGACAGACTCTTTTATTACACATTTTACAGTTCATTACAGTGTTTATTCCCCCAATACTTAGCCTTCATTTCTATTGCTACTTAAAGTTACTTTGTCTTGATTTTTAAAAGGGTGGGTTTTATCTTGCAGGCTGAGACATACATTATGTTCTAATTCCCATTAAGATCAAAGAAATATGTAATTCTTACCATGCAAGAGCTCTGGTTCCATCTCACAGAACTAACATTCCACATTGCTATTTGGTTCTCATTTTAGAAAAGCATCCATTTTAGTTAATTTTTGCAACAGCCATTGCCAGATAACCAAATTCCCTTTTTCTAGGAGCACTAAAATCAAAATGTTAATAAGGACTAGGGAATCAGGCTTAGCTTGCTTATACATTTTGCAAAATAAGGATGCTGTTTGTAGAAGTGCCATGCTCCTGACATTTCACTATGAACTTATTCTTCAGTTCTTCTGTTGCTTATTTTCCTTTTCTTCTTCTTATTTGAAACCCACTCTCCATAAAAAAAAAAATGATTGGATTGGATTGTTTCTTCTGGAATATTTCTTTCCTTTTGATTAGGAACTTTTATTTTTTTGTGTTGAGGTCTTTGTTTGGTTTTTTTTTAAACCAAAGGCATTTATTTGTACCTGTTTGCTTTAGCTATCATTGTAGCAAAATAGGAGAATTATATGAAATGATAGATTTCAGTTTTAAATTCTTCACGTATCAATTGATTTACACATTCATTTACAAATATGAACTGAGCCCTATGAGTTGGGGGTCTACTCACTGCATTTTGTTTTCTTATTTATAGATATTGCTTCTATTTTATTCATACTGGAGAACTATGTTACAGCAGGCCTCAGCTTATATAGGGTCCTTGACCAAACACTTATTTTAGACTTATGATGAGATAGACACTATGCTCAAACTGGGGAGTTGGAAATAAATTAAACCTGGGTATCTACTTTAAGGAGTCTAATGAGATAGAAAATGTATGAAAATATATCATATTTGGATGCTCAAAGGTAAGAGAAAATTCAGCACAGTCTAACCTTAACTTTCATTCTGTTTCTTTGTGATTCTTTAGCCTCTTGCCTTCTCCTGTATGTCAGTTTATCCTCAGGCTAACTTACCTTGTGGTTCTACACAGAAGCAGGGACTATGTACTTCCTCCATTCTCAACCACTGATTAAAATTATGCACTTTACCTTGATTGGAATATTTCTGCATCAAGTGTGTCTAGGGGAATCCCGGTGTTTTGGGCTTGAGACGGGTTCCTTCCTTTTTCTTGACCAATTGATGTAGCCTGAGGAATGTGATTAGGCTTATTAGTTTGCACCCTTGAGCAGAGGGTAGAGAAGTCAATATCCCCCAAACCACAGTTCTACTACACAAAAGCGAAAGATGGTTACTTAGAGGGAGATTCAAGTAGTGTTACAAAATAGAATGGTGGGAAATTGGTATTGGTAAGGCAACCAATGACTGGATCTGGATAGCATCAGTTTTCCACCCACTCCCACTTTATGTTCAGACTCAGCATTTTATTATTATGGTAGCTTGATTACAAAATTGTCCAAATTGTTCTACATGCTTAGCAATTTGACTTTGTAGGTCCTCGCATCAAGGGAAAGTCTGTTCTCCTATTTCTTGAATCTGGGCTAAGCTGGTGATTTCATTTAACAAAATAATGCCTTGGAAATGATCCTGTTTTGAGCTTGGCTCCCAAAAGGTTTTATGTGCCTCCACTCACTCTCGGAACCCTGCTGCCACCCTGTAAACTAGCCTGATCTAGTTGGCTGAAGGCTGGGAGACCACATAGAACAGAGACAAGCAGTCATTCCAGCTCAGGCCATCCCAGACCAGTCAGTGACCCAGGATTTGACCACAGACACGTAAGTGAGCCTAGTCAAGACCAGAAGGATCTGCTAGGGAGGTGAAAGCAAGGGCTTACACAGGGCCACAATTGTTTAGTTATGATTCTGAAATCCAATAAACTCTTAAAATCAAAAGAGTTTTTATTAATTTGCAGGAAATCCATTTGGCGGCAAAACCAAATGTGAACTTATTGAAAGGCTACTTACACTCTTTCTTTACCCAAACTAGTGTGAATATCCACTTTTTGCTGAAAGCTATATGAATGCGTTTGATCACAGTGTGCTGTCCCAGATCCTACTGGGGATTTTACAAAATATATTATACATGCAAAGTTCTGGCTTTTTAAATTACTTAAAGAAAACCCCAAATCAAACAAGAACCAAAACAAACAAACAAATCACTTGACTTTTGAAACATATCAGGCTCAAGAATTTGGGGACCCCAAAATTATTTTGCACAGAATGTCATCCCCTTTCTTTTTCCTCTTCCCATTCTTTTCACAAAAAATCTTCCCTAATCTTCTTACACTTTTTTTTTTTCCCTTCCCTCCTCCTCCAGAATCCTTCTCTTCTAGCCTCTCAGGGTCTGACTTCATCCTCCTTCCCACTCTGGGATTTTCCTCCACCACCTCTTTCCTTAAATAGTACTACTTAAGCCTTTCTCAGCTTCCCAGTTTGCACCTTCATATATCACCCAGCTCAGCAAATTGAAAGATATTCCTTGACATTTGCCGTCTTTTGAAGGCAAGTGAAGGTTGGAGATCAGGGGTTAAAAATGATGACTAATGCTCTCCCCTTTCACTCATGTAAACAAATATAATGATATATTACTGATGCTCTGATAGGAGTGTAAGAGCTAAATTAGGCTGAGGTACAAAGAAAGTAGTGGTCAATTCTACCCAGGATGGAGAAGGCTTATTAAGGAACTTTATAGAGAAAACCATGTTCTAGAAGAGTTGGCCTGTACTGACACATTGGGGGAATGAAATTCAGAATCAGCTAGTCTAAGTAGGGGAGGCAGCTTTAGAAAAGGAAAACTGTGGGTACAGCAGGGAATATCAGTGAGTCGCATACAGTTTATGAAGCTGGAACATATGGTGGGAGATGAGGAAGAAGAGTTAGGCAAAGGCCAAGTCATAAAAAAACTTTCTCTGAAATAAGCTTCTTTCAAAAATCTGTAAGATTGTCAGTGGGGAAGAAGTCAAGAGAAATCTCTAAAATATGAAAAGCAGGATAAGGTGTGATGGATGAAATATGAGACCACTAAAGGGAAGCTATCAATACAGATGGAGCAGCAAATCCAACACAAAATGTCCATTGTGGAGAGGAGCATAATAAAAAAATGATAAAATATCTGAGGAAAGACATTCCATGAAAGAGAGACAAAACTGAAGACCTTATACCCAATAAGTAGTTAAAAGAACAATCAAAATTGATATGGTTATAAATTTGAATATATTGTATAATTAATATCCATGGAGAGTTATGTCAGGACATCATATTTAGAAAATAAGAAATAGCATAGATGATTACAAATAAGAAAACAATAAAATGGTTAAGAAGTGAAAAACATAATTGTTGAAATTAAATAATTAATAGATGGACTGAGCAACATAATGGAAGCAGGTGAAAAACAAATTAATAGCTAAAAAAGTAATAATAATATACTAATATTATTGGATCACTTATATGCCAAGCATTGTTCTAAGTGCTTTGCATACATTTTATTTACTTCTTCCTCACAGTAGTCAAATAAGCAATGCTATTATGATCCTTATTTTACAGATAAGAAAATTAAACTACAGGAGTTTTATAAAACTCACTCAAAGTCACATGTGTCAACTCCAGATAACACCTACTAAACCACTGTACAACATATAGAAGATTGAACCTAAGAATCACTTTAGAATGCAATACAAGAAGATAAAAATATGGGTATAAAGAAATAAAGGTTAAGGATAAGGAGAATAGAGCTAGAAGTTGCAGCATCTAAGAGCTTAGTGATAATGAAAAGGGAGCAATATTTAAATGTATGATAGTCGAGAATTTCTTACAACTGAAGAAAGATAAGATTCTTCATTTGAAAGAAGCCATTAAGCCATTAGACAATGGAGATTAGGTACAGGATTTTAAGAAGAGGATTGCCATAATCAGATTTTTTCTTTCATAAAGATCAATTCATGGGCACTGTTAAGTATAAATTTGAGGCTCAAGATTATAGGCAAGGTACAACCTATCAGATAATTGCAGTAGTCCAGACTAGAGATGATAAGAGCTTACACTGAGGAAGGAGAGATAAGGAAGAAGAACCAAGCACAGAGTCAGAAAACTGACGCTAATACTAACAATAAAGGTGAGATACCAAACTGTCAAATCACATACCATAAAGTTTAATGACATAAAAAAAATTTTTTTTAAAAATGAAGCACAGCCACCACCTAAGACACTTGCTAATCTAGGGTCTCCAACAGTAGCATGGCAGAATTGAATCATAAAGGGTCTTGAAAAATATGAATCAAAATATGAAATAGTATCTGATATGACTGCTGAAAATAAAATAATTTATTCATAACAGTGTTTCCCAAAGTTTATTTTATATAGCAGTAGTTCTACAAGATGCTTTGTGGCAAATTAAAGATTCATAATCCTATAAGTTTGGGAAAACTTTAAAAACAGGTCTTACCCTTAGAGTCTCAAATCATGCCTTAACAAATTAAAGAGTCTCAGAAGTATTATAATAATGAAACCTGCTGAATTTTTAAAGAGTAGAATACTCTTCAGGAATATTTAGTTATACCCCGTGACACTAATTTATGTGTGTATGTATATATATGGAAGTACATATATTTAGGAAAATAGTATTTTAGAGGCATACGTTTATGCATTTATAGGAATTCAATTTTTATTATTCCTCTGACGTACATTCAGAAGTATGGAATATAGCTTTACAGTGTTATTATGCCTTTCAAATATTTTATAGAAAAGGAGAATGTGAGAAAAAATGAGGAAGATTCAAGTAGAAAGATAACTTAGTTTAAGTATTAATAATATCACTCAAAAGATTAGCAGTAATAATAATTATGATATGAAAAAGTCTAAAATAAAACCTTTACTCTCTTTAATGTAAAAGGAAAGCAAAATATAATAATTGCTTAAACCACTATCTAGTGGTAGATAACCAGATCCCTCTGTCCCCCTTCTGAGCTCCTTTTTGGCTCAGGAGGGGCTGCAGTTAAGGAAAGAAGGCTGACTTGTGCCGAACAAGTTCAAAACCTCACGGCCACAATAGAAGTTTGTTTTATGCTCGCATCTGAGTCTGATGTGGATCAGGTGACTCTCTTCTAAGCTGTGATTCAGCAGCCCAGGCTGCTTTCATATTGTGGCTTCAGGGTCATTTTAGCATCATTCAGATAGCACATGGCATGAAGAGTAAATGGGCAGCAACATCAGACCCTTAACTACCTTATCCTAGAAATTAACTCACATCATTTCCACACACATTCCATTCCCCAGAACCAGAAATGTGGCCCCACAGAGATGCAGGGAGTACATTCATAGTTTGGATTGGTGTATCTTCTTCATGAATTGACCCTTTATCATTATTATTTCCCTCCATACCTGGTAATATTCAACGTCCTAAAGCCCACTTTAATACAGCCACTTCAGCGTCCTTCTGATTAATGTTTGCATGATATACATTTTTTCCTGTAACTCATCTATATCTTTATATCTAAATTTCACTGTCATTAGCTCTTGCTTGAAGATGGTTTTTATAAGCTCTTTGATTACACTAAGCTAGATCTTCAATCTATTCCCCAGCATGGTCTTTTAAAAATTCAAGTATGATCTTATTCTCCTGCTTAAAAACCACCATTGACATTTTGTTGTTTTTAGAATTAAATCCACACGCCTTAGCCTTGATTACAAGTCCAAAGATGATCTGTCCTCTACTGAAACTCCCAGTATCATTACTGACATTCTTCCCCTCACATTTCATACTGTATACATACTGAACTTTTTTCAATTCCAGTAATTCCACTTCTGAATTGCCATCCATATGCTACCTCATTCTTCTAAGGACTAACTTCTTTCTGGATATTATATCATCTAGAAATCTACTTTGACCTGTCAATTCTGAATTAAGTACTCTTCCTTTATGTTCCTGCTGTACCATTTATTCCTTTATCACAGCACTGATGAAATGGCATTACACTTGCCTGTTAAACTGGCACACCCCCCATCAGATTGTAAACTCCCTGAAAGTTAGGATGTATCCACTCAGTTCACTGCTGTACATCTGAAACTTAGCATAGAATCTTTTGACATTTAATTAATACTTGTTGAGTGAGTGGCTGAATTATTGAATATTATTAATGACTTTAATAAGAAATTTCAGTGCAGTGATAGACCCATAAACTGGAACATATCTCGAAAAAGAGATGTGATAAAGGACAGGGAAAGAGTTGAAGTCAGTTGAGATATTTCTTGAATAAATAACAGGAGACCATGGTGGTATGGTATCAGGAGTACTGAATGATTTTATACTCTCCCACTCTCCATGCATAACAGTATTTTGGATGAAGCCAAGCTAGAGAAAACTGTCTTTTAGTTCTTCTTAAGATGAGAGAACAAACTCCTTACACTATGATACAAACTCTTAAAGCAGAGATTCAAATCAGGTGCTTGAAACCTGAATTCTCTCCAAAAGCATATTGATCTTTTATAATGAACTACTACATACAGTACGGTGCATGAAATTAAGAGTCAACTCCGATATCTAACTCAAAGAGAATGCTCATATAAGCATATCTAGTCAACGTGCCAGTGTCCCAAAGCCTCTCCTTTTGCTTTCTGCAAATCACTATTCCCTCCCTCCCTTGCATATGTAGCCTCTATCTTGAAATTTATGGCAACCACAGTCTTGCTTTTCTCATTGTTTCACCAATATCCTAAAGTACTCTGATATAGTTTTGCCTCTTTAGCTAACAATATAAATGGACTTGCACAGTTACACATTAGTATTTTTTAGTGGCTAGCTTCTTTTCTTCATTCTTACTGTTGGGCTTTAAAATATTCATAATTATTAATTTTTATCCAGAATGTACTCATGGTATTTGGATCAGAGACATTACCATTATTCACTTAAAAAGCAAATAATGACCATGTGGTTCCCAACACTCCACTTTTACCCCTGGGACAACACGACGAAAGCCAAGTCAAATGTCTTATGCATACAAACTTCAAAGTCTTTATCAGAGATGAGAAACAGAAAAAATTGATTTTGTCTGCTTATACACAGAAGCCAGAAAAAGCTGCCTTTTCCTCCCCTCGCAAAAGAAGACAGAAAAACTTCACTCTTTGGACACAAGAATCTCTGACTGAAACTTGACTGTTTATCCTCTATATCTTTTTATCCTCACTTTTGTCTTTTTCATCCTTTTGTCTCTTTGCGCTTTCTTTGAGATGTTTTATTCTGATCTACCTCCAGTTTACTAATTCTCTCTTCACTATGTCTAATCTCTTAATCTGTCCACTGAGTTCTTAATTTTGATTCTGGCAATTTTCATTTTTTATTCCCAGTTCTCTGACAAAATTCTAAATTTTGTCTTATTTCATTGAGCACAGTAAATATAATTATTTAAAATTCTCTAGGGACTTCCCTGGTGGTCCAGTGGTTAAGAATCTGCCTTCCAGTGCAGGAGATGTGGGTTCCAACCCTGGTCGGGAAATAAGATCCCACAGGGCACGGGACAACTAAGCCCATGTGCCAAAACTACTGAGCCCACACACTCTAGAGCCCACACACCACAGCTAGAGAGAAGCCCACGTGCCACAACGAAGATCCCACATGCTGCAACTAAGATCCGACGCAGCCAAATAAATAAATAAATATTTTTAAAAAAATGAAATAAAATTGTTTAATATCTGAAATCTCCCATTGGTCATTTTCTATTGTTTTATGTTTCTGTTTGTTTTCATACATGTGATATAATCTTCTGATGTGCTTGGGTTTTTTCTTTGTTTTAATTTTAAAATAATTATAGATTCTTGGAACGTTGCAATGATATTACAGAAAGATCGTGTGTACCCTTCATTCGGTTTCCCTCAATGGTTACATTTTGTGTAACTATATATAATATCAATCCAGAAAACTGCTAGTTTACCACATGCGTAGATTTGTGTAGCCACCACCCCAATCAAGATACAGAACTACTCCATCACCACAAAGATCTCCCTCATGCTATCCCTTATAGTTATGATCACAGTCACTCCTATACCACCCACAATCCTTAACCCTTGGAAACCACTAATCTGTTCTCCATCTCTATAACTTTGTCATTATGAAAATGTTATAGATACATAACATTATATATATGCTATATATAATGTTATATACATTATATATATATATATATGAGAGAGAGAATTATGCAGTATGTGACCTTTAGAAATTGGCTTTTTTTATTGTTATTTTTTATTCTGAGTTAATGTATTTGCAAAATTGTTTGTAAAACTGGTTTGAGATGATGCAGTATTTTTTTTCCTTTTTCAAAGATTGCTTCTTATGCCAAGTACCTGGTGTTCTAGCACTCTGAAATTACCATGGTTAAATTTTAGGGATTGACACCTTAACAAAGTGAGGTGCACTCCCTGTGAGGTCCCATCTAACTGCTTCACACTGCTAGGATGCAACCTTTTAGGATTTTTAACCCAAAGTTTAAGGAGTGGAGCAGATTCACTATAATTCCTTCCCTTGGTGGGCTCAGAACCCCAGTCTCCACTCTCCTTAGCTTCTTGGACTCTCAAATATTTCCTCTTGAATCATCTAACATCTCCAAGTAAAAGGAAACTCCAAGCTCCTGACTTGCCTCATGGACTCTCTCTCCTTTTCTGGATTGTAGCCCAGTAATTTTTCTCTATCTTGTTAAATTTACGTGTCTTCAAGCAAGTGATTTTTGTACATTTTGTCCATATTTCTTTTTTTTTTGGTTCCCCCTTTTACTTTATTATTTATTTATTTATTTAGCATCTTTACTGGAGTATAACTGCTTTACAATGGTGTGTTAGTTTCTGCTGTATAAAAAAGTGAATCAGATATACGTGTACATATATCCCAATATCTTCTCCCTCTTGCGTCTCCCTCCCACCCTCTCTATCCCACCCCTCTAGGTGAACACAAAGTACTGAGCTGATCTCCCTGTGCTATGCAGCTGCTTCCCACTAGCTATTTTACGTTTGGTAGTGTATATATGCCCATGCCACTCTCTCACTTTGTCCCAGCTTACCCTTCCCCTTCCCCGTGTCCTCAAGTTCATTCTCTACATGTGCGTCTTTATTCCTATCCTGCCCCTAGGTTCTTCAGAACAATTTTTTTTTTTTTACATTCCATATATATGTGTTAGCGTATGGTATTTGTTTTTCTCTTTCTGACTTACTTTACTCTGTATGATACACTCTAGGTCCATCCAGCTCACTACAAATAACTCAATTTCATTTCGTTTTATGGCTGAGTAATATTCCATTGTATATATGTGCCACATCTTCTCTATCCATTCATCTGTCAATGGACACTTAGGTTGCTTCCATGTCCTGGCTATTGTAAATAGAGCTTCAATGAACATTGTGGTACATGACCCTTTTTGAATTATGGTTTTCTCAGGGTATATGCCCAGTAGTGGGATTGCTGGGTCAGATGGTAGCTCTATTTTTAGTCTTTTAAGGAATCTCCATACTGCTCTCCAAAGTGGCTGCATCATTTTACCTTCCCACCAACAGTGTAAGAGGGTACCCTTTTCTCCACACCCTCTCCAGCATTTATTGTTTGTAGATTTTTTGATGATGGTCATTCCGACTGGTATGAGGTGATACCTCATTGTAGCTTTGATTTGCATTTCTCTAATGATTAGTGATGTTGAGCATTCTTTCATGTGTTTCTTGGCAATCTGGGTATCTTCTTTGGAGAAATATCTGTTTAGATATTCTGTCCATTTTTGGATTGGGTTGCTTGATTTTTTGATATTGAGCTGCATGAGCTGCTTTTATATTTTGGAGATTAATCCTTTGTCAGGTGCTTCATTTGCAAATATTTTCTCCCATTCTGAGGGTTGTCTTTTCGTCTTGTTTATGCTTTCCTTTGATGTGCAAAAGCTTTTAAGCTTCATTAGGTCACATTTGTTTATTTTTGTTTTTATTTCCATTTCTCTAGGAGGTGGGTCAAAAAGGATCTTGCTGTGATTTATGTTGAAGAGTGTTCTTCCTATGTTTTCCTCTAAGAGTTTTATAGTGTGTGGCCTTACATTTAGGTCTTTAATCCATTTTGAGTTTATTTTTGTGTATGGTGTTAGGAAGTGTTCTAATTTCATTCTTTTACGTGTAGTTGTCCACTTTTCCCAGCACCACTTATTGAAGAAGCTGTCTTTTCTCCATTGTATATTCTTGCCTCCTTTGTCAAAGAATAAGGTGACCATATGTGCATGGGTTTATCTCTGGACATTCTATATCGTTCCATTGATCTATAGTTCTGTTTTTGTGCCAGTACCATACTGTCTTAATTACTGTAGCTTTGTAGTGTAGTCTGAGGTCCAGGAGCCTGATTCCGTTTTTCTTTCTCAAGATTGCTTTGGCTATTTGGGGTCTTTTATGTTTCCATACAAATTGGGAAATTTTTTGTTCTAGTTCTGTGAAAAATGTCAGTGGTAGTTTGATAGGGATTGCATTGAATCTGTAGATTGCTTTGGGTAGTAGATTCATTTTCACAATGTTGATTCTTCCAATCCAAGAACATGGTATATCTCTCCATCTATTTGTATCATCTTTAATTTCTTTCATCAGTGTCTTATAGTTTTCTGCATACAGGTCTTTTGTCTCCATAGGTAGATTTATTCCTAGGCATTTTATTCTTTTTGTTGAAATGGTAAATGGTAATGTTTCCTTAATTTCTCTTTCAGATATTTCATCATTAGTGTATAGTAATGCAAGAGATGTCTGTGCATTAATTTTGTAACCTGCTACTTTACCAATGTCATTGATTAGCTTTAGTAGCTTTCTGGTAGCATCTATAGGATTCTCTATGTATGGTATCATGTCATCTGCAAACAGTGACATTTTTACTTCTTCTTTTCCAATTTGGATTCCTTTTATTTCTTTTTCTTCTCTGATTGCCATGGCTAAAACTTCCAAAACTATGTTGAATAATAGTGGTGAGAGTGGGCACCCTTGTCTTGTTCCTGATCTTAGAGGAAATGGTTTCAGTTTTTCACCATTGAGAATGATGTTGGCTGTGGGCTTGTCATGTATGGCCTTCATTATATTGAGGTAAGTTCCCTCTGTGCCTACCTTCTGGAGGGTTTTTATCACAAATGGGTGTTAAACTTTGTCAAAAGTTTTTCTGCATCTATTGAGATGATCATATGGTTTTTAGCCTTCAACTTGTTAATATGGTCTATCACATTGACTGATTTGTGTATATTGAAGAATCTTTGCATTCCTGGGATAAACCCCACTTGATCATAGTGTATGATCCTTTTAATGTGCTGTTGGATTCTGTTTGCTAGTATTTTGTTGAGGGTTTTTTCATCTATGTTCATCAGTGATATTGGCCTGTAGTTTTCTTATTTTTTGATATCTTTGTCTGGTTTTGGTATCAGGGTGATAATGGCCTTGTAGAATGAGTTTGGGAGTGTTCCTCCCTCTGCTATATTTTGGAAGAGTTTGAGAAGATTAGGTGTTAGCTCTTGTCCAAATGTTTGGTAGAATTTGCCTGTGAAGCCATCTGGTCCTGGACTTTTTTTGTTGTAAGATTTTTAATCACAGTTTCAATTTCAGTGCTTGTGATTCATCAGTTTATATTTCTTATTTCTTCCTGATTCAGTCTTGGACAGTTGTGCTTTTCTAAGAATTTGTCCATTTCTTCCAGGGTGTCCATTTTTTTGGCATATGGTTGCTATAGTAATCACTCATGATCCTTTGTATTTCTGCAGTTTCAGTTGTTTCTTCTCCTTTTTCATTTCTAATTCTATTGATTTGAGTCTTCTCCCTTTTTTTCTTGATGAGTCTGGCTAATGGTTTATCAATTTTGTTTATCTTCTCTATTTTTTTTTTTTTTTTTTTTTTTTTTTTTTTTTTTTTTTGCTGTACGCGGGCCTCTCACTGTTGTGGCCTCTCCCGTTGCGAAGCACAGGGTCTGGACGTGCAGGCTCAGCGGCCATGGCTCACGGGCCCAGCTGCTCCGCGGCATGTGGGATCTTCCTGGACCGGGGCACGAACCCGTGTCCCCTGCATCGGCAGGCGGACTCTCAACCACTGCGCCACCAGGGAAGCCCCTGTTTATCTTCTCAAAGAAACAGCTTTTAGTTTTCTTGATCTTTGCCATCATTTCCTTCATTTCTTTTTCATTTATTTCTGATCTGATCTTTATAATTTTTTCCTTCTGCTAACTTTGGGGGTTTTTTGTTCTTCTTTCTCTACTTGCCTTAAGTGTAAGGTTAGGATGTTTATTTTAGATGTTTCTTGTTTCTTGAGGTAGGATTATGTTGGTATAAACTTCCCTCGTAGAACTGCTTTTGCTGCATCCCATAGGTTTTGGGTCGTCGTGTTTTCATTGTCATTTGTTTCTAGGTATTTTTTGATTTCCTCTTTGATTTCTTCAGTGACCTCTAGGTTATTTAGTAGTGTATTTTTTAGCCTCCATGTGTTTATATTTTTTACAGATTTTTTCTTGTAATTGATATCTAGTCTCATAGCATTGTGGTTGGAAAAGACACTTGATACAATTTCAATTTTCTTAAATTTACCAAGGCTTGATTTGTGACCCAAGATATGATCTATCCTGGAGAATGTTCCATGAGCACTTGAGAGGAAAGTTTTTGTTTTTGGATAGAATGTCCTATAAATATCTTGTTTTTGGATGGAATGTCCTATAAATATCAATTAAGTCCATCTTGTTTAATGTATCATTTAAAGCCTGTTTCCTTATTTATTATCGTTTTGGATGATTTGTCCATTGGTGAAAGTGGGGTGTTAAAATCTCTTACTATTATTGTGTTACTGTCGATTTCCCCTTTTATGGCTGTTGGCTTTTGCCTAATGTACTGAGGTGCTCCCATGTTGGGTGCATCAATATTTACAATTTTTATATCTTCTTCTTGGATTGATCCCTTGATCATTATGTAGTGTCCTACTGTGTCTCTTGTAATAGTCTTTAAAGTCTATTTTGTGTGATATGAGAATTGCTACTCCAGCTTTCTTTTCATTTCCATTTGCGTGAATACCTTTTTCCATCCCCTCACTTTCAGTCTGTATGTGTCCCTAGATCTGAAGTGGATCTCATGTAGACAGCATATCTACAGGTCTTGTTTTTGTATCCATTTAGCCAGTCTATGTCTCTTGGTGGGAGCATTTAATCCATTTACATTTAAGGTAATTATCGATATGTATGTTCCTATTACTATTTTCTTAATTGCTTTGGTTTTGTTATTGTAGGTCTTTTCCTTCTCTTCTGTTTCCTGCCTAGAGAAGTTCCTTTAGCATTTGTTGTAAAGCTGGTTTGGTGGTGCTGAGTTCTCTTAGCTTTTGCTTGTCTGTAAAGTTTTAAATTTTTCTATCAAGTCTGAATGAGATCCTTGCTGGGTAGAGTAATCTTGGTTGTAGGTTTTTCCCTTTCATCACTTTAAATATGTCCTGCCACACCCTTCTGGCTTGTAGAATTTCTGCTGATGAATCAGCCACTAACCTTATGGGGATCCCCTTGTATGTTATTTGTTGCTTTTCCCTTCTGCTTTTAATACTTTTTTTTTGTATTTAAATTTTGATAGTTTGATTAATATGTGTTTTGGCATGTTTCTCCATGGATTTACCTTCTATGGGACTCTGCACTTCCTGGACTTGACTGACTATTTCCTTTTCCATATAAGGGAAGTTTTCAACTATAATCTCTTCAAATATTTTCTCAGTCCCTTTCTTTTTCTCTTCTTCTTCTGGGACCCCTATAATTCAAAGGTTGGTGCGTTTAATGTTGTCCCAGACGTCTCTGAGACTGTCCTCAATTCTTTTAATTCTTTTTTTCCTTATTCTGCTCTGTGGTAGTTATTTCCACTATTTTATCTTCCAGGTCACTTATCCATTCTTCTGCCTCAGTTATTCTGCTATTGATTCCTTCTGGAGAATTTTTAATTTCATTTATTGTGTTGTTCATCATTATTTGTTTGCTCTTTAGTTCTTCTAGGTCCTTGTTAAATGTTTCTTGTATTTTCTGCATTCTATATCCAAGATTTTGGATCACCTTTACTATCATTACTCTGAATTCTTTTTCAGGTAGAGTGCCTATTTCCTATTCATTTGTTTGGTCTTGCGGGTTTTTACCTTGCTCCTTCATCTGTTGTGTATTTCTCTGTCTTCTCATTTTGCTTAACTTACTGTGTTTGGGGTCTCCTTTTTGCAGGCTGCAGGTTCATAGTTCCTGTTGCTTTTGGCATCTGCCCCCAGTGGGTTAGGTTTGTTCAGTGGGTTGTGTAGGCTTCCTGGTGGAGGGGACTGGAGCCTGTGTTCTGGTGGAGGAGGCCGGATCTTGTCTTTCTGATGGGCAGGACTGAGTCCGGTTGCATGTTTTGGGGTGTCTGTGAACTTATTATGATTTTAGGCAGCCTCTCTGCTAATAGGTGGGGTTGTGTTCCTGTCTTGCTAGTTGTTTGGTATGCGGTGTCCAGCACTGTAGCTTGCTGGTGGTTGAGTGGATGTGGGTCTTAGCATTGAGATGGAGGTCTCTGGGAGAGCTTTTGCCATTTGATGTTACATGGGGCCGGGAGGTGTCTGGTGGTCCAATGTCCTGAACTCGGCTCTCCTGCCTAAGAGGCTCAGGCCTGACACATGGCCGGAGCACCAAGACCCTGTCAGCCACATGGCTCAGAAGAAAAGGGAGGGGAAAAAAAGAAAGAAAAATAAAATAAAATAAAGTTATTAAAATAAAAAAATTATTAAAAATTAAAAAATAAAAAATTTAGAAAAGAAAGAAGAGAGCAACCAGACCAACAAACAAATCCAGCAGTGATAACAAGCACTAAAAACTATACTAAAAAATAAAAAAAAAATGGACAGACAGAACCCTAGGACAAATGGTAAGAGCAAAGCCATACAGACAAAATCACACAAAAGAAACATATACATATACACTTACAAAAAGAGCAAATGCAATATATATATATATATATATATATATATATATATATATATATATATAAAGAAGAGAGCAAAATCAATAAATAAATCTACCAATGATAATAAGCTCTAAATACTAAACCAAGATAAACATAAAAACAGAAACAAATTAGATGCAGAAAGGAAACCCCAAGTCTACAGTTGCTCCCAAAGTCCACTGCCTCAATTCTGGGATGATTTGTTGTCTATTCAGGTATTCCTCAGATGCAAGGTACATCAAATTGAATATGGAGATTTAATCCGCTGCTCCTGAGGCTGCTGGGAGAGATTTCCCTTTCTCTTCTTTGTTCACACAGCTCCTGGGGTTCAGCACAGCTCCTGTGGATTTGGCCCTGCTTCTGCATGTAGGTCGCTTGAGGGTGTCTGTTCCTGCCCAGACAGGATGGGGTTAAAGCAGCAGCTGATTAGGGGCTCTGGCTCACTCAAGCTGGGGGGAGGGAGGGGTACGGAATGCGGGACGAGCCTGCGGCGGCATGCCGGCATGACGTTGCAACAGCCTGAGGTGCACTGTGTGTTCTCCTGGGAAAGTTGTCCTTGGATCACGGGACCCTGGCAGTGGCGGGCTGGACAGGCTCCCGGGAGGGGAGGTGTGGATAGTGACCTGTTCTTGCACACAGGCTTCTTGGTGGCTGCAGCAGCGGCCTTAGCATCTCATGCCCATCTCTCGTGTCCAGGTTGATAGCTGCAGTTCACGCCCGTCTCTGGAGCTCATCTAGGAGGTGCTCTGAATCTCCTCTCCTTGCGCACCCTAAAACAATGGTCTCTTGCCCCTTAGGCAGGGCCAGAGTTTCTCCAGGACTCCCTTCTGGCTAGCTATGGTGCACTAGCCCCCTTCAGGCTGTTTTAACGCAGCCAACCCCAGTCTTCTCCCTGGGATGTGACCTCCAAAGCCCGAGCCTCAGCTCCCAGCCCCGCCCGCCCTGTTGGGAGAGTAGACAAGCCTCTCGGGCTGGTGAGTGCTGGTCGGCACTGATCCTCTGTGCAGAAATCCCTCCCTTTTGCCCTCTGCACCCCTGTTGCTGCACTCTCCTCCATGGCTCTGAAGCTTCCCCCCAACCCCCCCGCCCCCGTCTCCACCAGTGAAGGGGCTTCCTAGTGCATGGAAACCTTTCCTCCTTCACAGCTCCCTCCCAGAAGTGCAGGTCCCATCCCCATTGTTTTGTCTCTGTTTTTTCTTTTTTCTTTTTCCCCTACCCAGGTACGTGGGGAGTTTCTTGCCTTTTGGGAAGTCTGTGGTCTTCTGCCAGCGTTCAGTAGGTGTTCTGTATGAGTTGTTCCATGTGTAGATGTATTTCTGATGTATTTGTGGGGAGGAAGGTGATCTCCACATCTTACTCCTCTGCTATCTTGAAGGTCCTCTGTCTAGATTTTTTAATTATCCTCAGCAATGGGTGGGTCTAAATCACTTTGTCTGCTGTTACCAGAAACAAATGTTTCCTATAGTTATGTTTTCTTTGATCCATACAAATTTAAAATTTTTTTAATTTAAATTTTAAAGATTTTGAATTTTTAAATAAAAATTGGGATATCTGACTTTTATTGATGTATGAATTCACTCAAGACAAACATCTGGTAAAGCAGTTAGGGGACACTGACCCCTTAGGAAAAGCACTTGCTCTCAATTTGGCTACAGTCTTCCCTCCTCCCTAGTGTCTGTATCTGTCCACTTTATTTATTTAAATAACTTGCTATCCTGGCCGCTATAGCATTTTTATTTAAAGAAGACTTTAAAACTTAATATGACTTTTTTGTTGTTCCTAGAATTTTGTTAGTAAGTGAGATCTTCATTACTATAAAAGTTGGTCATTTTTATCCTTTTCTTCCACCATTTAGAAGTGTCAGCTTGGACATAAAGTAAATCATATTCCTTGTACTATTCCCATGAAGTCACTGAGCCTCTATCCAGCCAATGTCTTTCTTACCACCCTACAACCTAGCCTCTCCTATTAACTTTAAATCCACTAAGGATATTTATTTATAATCAGTCCTTTTTATTATTGCTGAAGAGAGAAAACTGGAAAGTACCCTCAGTCATCATTACAAGAGACTATTTTTTAAAAGTCCCTGCACTACCTTTCTGGCCACTCGGCAAGGCTTGTGAGATCTTAGTTCCCTGACCAGGGGTCGGAACTGGGCCCTAGGCATTGAAAGCGTGGAGTCCTAACCACTGGACCACCAGGGAATTCCAAAGTCCCTGCACTATCTTTGGTTCACATGGTAAATTTACTTCTCAGAGTCTATTTTTCCAGTTGGTGTAATGATGATTGTGCCTCTCATACCTCATGGAGTATAAGTAAACAGGAAAATATGAACCATATTAAAAATTATGTAAGACCAAAATCATTACTTAGACGTTAGTATCATTTTTTTATTGGTGTCAATCATTTTGTAAGCATACAGTGAAGAACCATTGTTGGCCATGTATTTTTGCTGTTTCATGCCCAAGTGTATCTTCAAGGTTATAGAAAGAATATATTCGTTCTCAAAGAGCTTAAATTTTATCTGGGAAGAGAGACAGCAGTATAAAGAAAGCAGTATAAAATATATATGAAATACTTCTATAGATGTAACATGATAGTATAAAAGGAAGTGTATTACGCCACTAGAATGCCAATTAGAAGAGCAATAAGAATTTGGGGATTATGAACAAGAAAGGCTCTTGAAAAAGGTTCTTGGGTGAGATTTTGAGGGAATTTTAGACATGAACTTATAGGAGAGAGAGGTGAAATTATTCTAGCAAATGGTATTTTTCGCAAAGCTTTTCTTTCCAGAAGCTTATTAAGTTCACATTTATTCTTTTTCTGCAGAATTTTGAAGGAGATTTTGTACCATGTTGGCAGAGACTTGATTTTATTTTAATGCTCAAGAATATGTAGACAGTCAAGTGTACTATATTCAGAAATAGGAAATGAGAGAGAATAATGTGAATAGATAATCATCTCCAGTCCCAGTTCAGTCTTGGCATTTTCCTTCACTCTACTCAGTAGAAATATTTTACTTCTGTAGGAGATAATAAGACATTTAATATGTGGATACTGACCTTAAGGAGCTTACAATTGCTATTAGAGGTTTAGGCACCTAAGTGAGAAGTTGAACGATATGCAGTAGTTACCTAGACATTCTAGAAATGTCACAAGGTAGTGGCTGATAAATATTAAAAAATATCAGTGCTGACAAGTCCTAGTATAGTTCATAGGAGGTAGAAGCTTTGGGAGCTGGCTTGGAGGAAAAGGGCTTCATGAAGGAGATGTAACTTAGAATCATTTCAGCAGGAAACCATAGAGGTCCTCTAACCCAACTAGATGAATCCCTTCTGCCACATCACTAATCAATGGTTCTTTTTTTTTTTTTATCCTCTCCAGTAATAACAGAATTCACTTTCATGAGACATCCTGCTTCAAGTCCTTAAAGAGAATGTTCTTCCTTATGCTCAGCCTCAAATTAGCCTCCTTATTAAGTCTGATAGTGTTATCCAGAGCTTCCCAGCCCCTGTATCCATCATCCTCAGGTGCCCCAGTATACTACAGATGTGCTGGTTTATCTCTTCCCTTGGGCCCCCTAGCTGTCTTGCAGGGCCTGAAGTACCCATAGCACCAGGATGATGGCCATGAGAAACCTACTGTGTTTATCCCAGTGCAATACATATGATCACTTCTTATTTATGCTCTGCTGTGAAAATGATTGTGAAGCATTGCTCAGTATAGTGTAGTGGTGAAGATAGACACGAGTTGGAATCTTGCCTCTACCAGTTACTTATTACTTCTAATACCTTGGGAAAAAGACATTTTCAATACTCAATTTCTACATTGTAAAATGGGTATAATAATACTGGCTCCCTTATAGAGTTGGTCTAAGAATTGAAGATAACACATTAGGACAAATAAATACTATTATTGTCATTGGTTCTGCTTTTCCCTTTTTTAACCACAATATAGAATTCCTCTTCTATTCATAAACTTCAAATAATTTAAAGTTAGCTTTTGTTTCCTCTGAGTCTCCTCCTCTGGCTAAATATCCCAAGTTCCTTTAGCATCTCCTTGTCCAACGTGAGTTTAAGTTTCTTCAACATCTTAATTGCTCTCTTCTGGACACTGCATGGTATCTTTGGGCTCCCTTTTAAATATATAGCACTAAGAACAGAATGCACCCCAGCAAATGTGGCTTGATGAGCTAATCCTTGAAGCGTGGAGGGAATAGGGGAATGAGGAAAGGATATTCTCACTGGAAAACAGTGTAATTAATGAGCGAAGGAGAAAAAGCCATAATAGATATGTCATGTTTAGCAACAGATGGGCTTAACTGGCTAAAAGAGAGTCATAGTGAGAAAAGATTTAAAAGTGGTATATTACGAATTCCCTGGAACTATGAGACTATGAATTCTATCAATATAAAGGAAAACCAACAAAATCATCATTATAGGAGATTGATCTATTATTTGAAAGCAAGCAACAACAGAATTTATGTGAGCTACTCACAAGCAGGAAGACGTTATATTATAACCCTTCTCTTGCTCCCCTTTGATAAAAACAATCAATAACCCTAGAATCACCCCAAAGGAGATGCTGAAAACTTGGAGACAATTCACAAACCGCACATTCTGTTTGGCTGTTGGCTGTCGCAGTGTTGGCTGTGGTTAGAAAGAGGTTGGTGACCCAAAGAAGTTACTTTGTCCTGTCCTAGGAATCACATCTCAGTAGCTTCAACCTCCAGATTTCCTTTAATCCTAACCCTTTCTTTTCTTGCCTTCTGGTCCTTTTTCCATTCTTTCAATTTGCATAATGCTTAGGACCTTTGGGGGTTCATGCCACCTCTACCGAGTACTAGCTGTATGACTTAGGGCAAATTACTCAGCTTCTTTGTTGTTCAGTTTCCTCTTTTGTAAAACCCCATCTTTACAAAAGTGGATTTTTACAGGACTTTAAAAATTAACTGTGGGGCTTCCCTGGTGGCGCAGTGGTTGAGAGTCCGCCTGCCGATGCAGGGCACACGGGTTCGTGCCCCGGTCTGGGAAGATCCCACATGCCGTGGAGTGGCTGGGCCCGTGAACCATGGCCGCTGAGCCTGCGCGTCCAGAGCCTGTGCTCCGCAACGGGAGAGGCCACAACAGTGAGAGGCCCGCGTACCGCAAAAAAAAAAAAAAAAAAAAAAAAAAAAAAAATTAACTGTGACCATTAAATGAGCTAATGTATCCAACGTGATTAGAAGAGAGCCTGGCAATAGTAAGTGCTATGTATGTTAATTATTGTTATTTTGGGTCATTATTATTCAAACACTCTGCTAGGCACAGGGGATGCAGAGGAGAACAGGACAATCCCCTACCCTCAATGTTCACATTTCTCCTGATTTTGTGACCAAGGCAATGACTTTGGAAGCAGATTCTTGGATACAATTTATTAGCAATCATTAATTGTCTTTGTAACCCTGGATGAGGCACTTAATTCCTCTGAGCCTCTTTCCTTATCTGTAAAATGAGGATTAATGAAATCTACGTGGAGGATTTGTTCTGACTTTTAAACAAAACGAAATATGCATATTGCCTGGCACATAGTTGTAACTAAATATACACTCCTTCCCTCATAATCCTGTGGCCACACCTGAGGCTAGGGGACCTAACCCTGAGTTTAGGAGCCAGCGATTTCTTCTAACGTGCCAGGCCGGAGCACGGAGGTATAGCGGGAACTCGTCTTCAGGAAGGGCAAAAGCGAGAAGGTAGGACAGAAGAGAGACAGGAGGGAGGCAGGGAGGCCGAACCGCACTACATCTCCCGGGATGCTCAGCAAGAGGGAGAGCCGAGCCCCGCCCCGGCCCGCCCAACCGGCACAGCAGGCGCTTGCCCACCCCACGGAGCCCGGCGGCGCGCAGAGGCTACAAGTGCTGCGGCTTGTGAGCGGGGTACTTTCCCGAGGAGCCGCGCAGGGACAAGCGCGCGGTGCTCGAGCCTCGCTGGGTGGCCAAGGCAGGAGGTGAGTGGCGGAGAGAGGGACGGGGAGGAGGCGCTGGGGCGAGGGAGAGACCCCGAGAGCCTGGCCGAGCGTCCCCAGTCCTTGCCCAAGGTGCCTGCCTTGCCTTAGGGTATTTGGCAAACGCAGCCCAACACTGGGTACCTCGGCGGACGCGGAGTTCACCCGGAATGGATTGACTGATTCCGCGAAGGACACCGCTGCCCTGAGCTCGCGGCGCGCCCTTCCCGCACAGCGCGCGCAGGACGGATCCCGAGGTCGCCTCCCCCAGACCAGCCTCGCCTGTGTCAGTTAGTTCCAATGCAAATATTCATGTCCTTAATTGCTGGCAGACGGACGAGGGAGAGTGCTGACCCCTCGTTTTGCGGTGCAGTTTTATTAACCGCACTCTTAAACCAGAGACGAGAGGGAGTAGACTGAAGGAAAGAGCCTTTAGCTGGTCCCCTGGGATTATCCATTCTCCCCTGAGAATGGAAGCCTCGGATAACGGAGCTGCAAAGGAAATCGACTGTGCTGCTTGTTCCGATGGAACAAGCAGTCTCCCTTTTAAGAGAAAAAGCAGCAGGAGAATGGAATTAAGTGGAGATTTCTCTCCCTCTTTGTTATAAATTGGAAGTCCCATAAGGGACTCTGCCGATTTTTATCTAAAGTAATCCAATTTGATGGGTTATTTGTGGCAATGGTTAATCACAGCGCCTAATGTTTGAGGGAACTGCGAGATGATTTCTCATTTCAGTAATTGGTCAAACCCGTTATCATCGCTTCCTTCGCTAAGGGATCCTGCAGTGGGGGTCTGTCCACCTACTAAAGGAAAGCTCTGGTTCAGTTGTGTTTTTCCTGCACCTGATTTTTTTTGTTTGCTTTTGTTTTGGGTTTGGTTTTTATCTGTTTTAGCCCCAGAGAAACGCCGATAATAGGAGAGAAGTGTGTGTGTGTGTGTGTGTGTGTGTGTTTTAAACAAACTCTAATGTAGAACAGAAAACTGTAAATTTCCTCTCCCATATTTTAAGTGAGTTGCCAGGTGGACTTTAGGTTAGCCTACCTGCGTTTCTGTGTGGGTTTACCAGTTGCTGGGATGTGGATTTTGAAGCATAATAAGCCTCCAAGACATGAGTTAAATCAGTTATTACCCTGAACTTGGAAGCAAAATAAAAAGGGCCCTTGCTTGAAACCTCTGTACTTGGTGATAGTGGAAAGTACATTTTTATTCCTCAGAAAGATGGCAGAGGCAGAGAAAGATGGGCAAGTGGTTTTCTGCTCAACACAAACTTCTATCCCATAAATGTGCCTTGCTGTGGTGGGGCTGAGGGCATGTGATGGATACAGAGTTCCAGAGGTAACTTTGGAAATAGCTTTCTACCTATTTGCCTCAACAAAACTGTGACTCTGTGGGTTGATGATTTGTCTTTTATTGTCAGTTTACTTCTAGGTTGGATTTGTGAAAACTTCTAGACAGTTGATTTCCTGTACACATTTGTTAGCAAACCATGCCGAGGTAGAGGAACTCATACCCACTCAGACCCAGTGAGTGGGAGTAGCAGACCTATACCTGGAGCAGGCAGCTGTGTGTGTGTGTGTGTGTGTGTGTGTGTGTGTGTGTGTGTGTGTAGGAGAGGGCTAGCCCATTGTGTTTTGCAGAGATCACACAATGAGGTGTGTTGTCCACATACTTTTGGGTCCAGGACATGCTACCACCATCTGGCAGTAAGCTGAGAATGGAAGCACTGTGAACAAGGCTGTGTGACTAGGGTCTCTGGATATACAAAGTGTAAGGTTAGGAGGGGTGGCTGATCAAGCTAGCCATCTTTCACCCATTTCAGAGCTACCCAGTCAAAATGCTGAGCCCCAGCTCCAACGGAGCCCAACTGATAGTGACATACTGATTGGCTCACCCATGGTGACGCTCTAATACTAATCTGTCTTAGAATCTGTTCTGAACTACAGAGAGTCTAAACACTTATAATTTAACTGAATTGTTGAGAAGTCTGTGCTTCCCTAGATTCTTCAGAAAATCAGCAGCTCTGCTAAAAAAGGTCCCTGCTTTTCTCATTTGTATCTCTATGCAGGAAACCTGCCTTCTCGTTTGAGGGATCCTGTCACCGAAATGTGTGAGTCCTTGGATAAATTTGGCTTGGTGACGGCAATGCTTTCTTCAGAGACACTGCCACTTCCTCCATGTTCCTTTTCTACCCTGGCCTAAATTTCTCAGTGTTAATCCCTGTGATAAGTCAGAGGATTTGCCCTTCTCACACTTTCCCACCACTAGGTAGCCTCTCCTTTTTCTTACCTCTTTTAGGAGGAATTGGGGCTGAAGTGTCAAGACCTGTGGCTACAAAGGAGATGAGGGCCTCAGGAGCAATACTGCTGGTGGTACGGCCTTAGCTCCTGTTGGGTTCTTATCTAACTGTGTTGCTACTGGCAGACTTTCTGGAAGCTGCTGGGGAATGTCTGACTAGCTCCAATGGAGCTCCACTATCTTGCTAAGAAGAGCAGCCAGGCAGCCCTGTGTGATGCTGTGGACTGGAGTTCAGGAGGGCTTCCCAGGGACCAGGCAGATGCAGCAGCCACTGAAGCTGCTCTCTGCTGCCAGAGACATTGTACGTCGACACCAAGAGCACCAGAGAGGGAAGGGTCTAAACTTATCCCTTCTCCAGCATCCCCTCCCCCTTCACTGCAAGACAGTGCTATTCAGCTAGACTTCTTGCCACCAGGGCTTCTCAACTCAGGGAACAACCAAATACCAGCAGAACAGAAAGTCTGTGACTGCTGTAGCCAGGAATTAGAAACCTCTTTTACCTATGTGGATGAGAATATCAACCTGGAGCAAAGGAACCGGCGCTCCCCTTCAGCAAAAGGGAGTAAGCACCTGGGAGACCTTGGCTGGGGAAATCCAAATGAGTGGTCCCCCGAGGCTCCCATATCGCTGATATCCGAAGATGAAGATGATGCAAGCTCGGAAGCCACCTCTTCAGGGAAGTCAGTAGACTATGGTTTCATAAGCGCCATCTTGTTCTTGGTCACTGGCATCTTGCTGGTGATCATCTCTTACGTTGTCCCACGGGATGTGACTGTGGATCCCAACACTGTGCCGGCCCGGGAGATGGAACGTCTGGAGAAGGAGAGCGCGAGGCTGGGGGCTCACCTAGACCGCTGTGTGATTGCCGGCCTCTGCCTTCTCACGCTTGGGGGGGTCGTTCTTTCCTGTTTGCTAATGATGTCCATGTGGAAGGGGGAGCTATATCGGCGTGACAGGTTTGCCTCTTCCAAAGAGTCTGCGAAACTCTACGGTTCATTCAACTTCAGGATGAAAACCAGCACTAATGAAAACACCCTGGAGCTGTCCTTGGTAGAGGAAGATGCTCTCGCTGTACAGAGTTAATTCTGGTTGTGAACTTCTTGAGAGTCTGCCTTGGCATTTTATATGAACAGAACAAAGCAAAGCAAAACAAAACACAACACATTTCTTAAAATTAACAGTGCAGTTTATATGCCTGGCGAGGAAAGTCTATTTCCCAAACGAACAGCCAGTGAGTGTTTTTGTTCTCTATGTACTTTTATTTAGAAGAAAAGCCATGTAAGATGCATGAAGAAACCACAACCAGCTTCACCAGTCCTCAAGAGCTGAGAGTAATTAATCTGTAGTGGCCATCAGCTTCTACTTCTATAGCAAAATACTTCTAACAATCCAGTGTGCAAACTTTTTTTTTTTACATGATATGGGATATTATTCTTTGGACACTAGGAGGTGTAGGATCAATTAGCAACATATTTTGTGAAAAAGAATGTAAGCGCTAATCACATAATAAGGCTTACATTTAATTCTCAAAGGTGCTTATTCATTTTCTTGCTAAATTTATTCTTCCTGTAATTTGGCTAAACACTAAAATATGGGGTTTTGACTTTGAATATTTCGAAGCTTGAGGATACTGATTATTAAAAAATGCAAAAACACATATGTTATATTCAAAACTATTCCAGTACACAGAAGTGGTAACTAAGTCATTAGAATAAACTTTCTAGTAAAATAAAATTATATAAATCAATCTGAATTTAACCCAGAATGGTAGTGTCACATATTAGGCAGTGTCACATGCCCATTTTCTAGATGAAGTAAAATTAATTGCTGATATAAATTTCATTTTCTGTTTGTGATTTAGCTATCATACTGGTTATGCACGCTCTTGAAGTCTTTCCTGGTTCTCACAGCAGAGAGGCAAGAATAAGGTGTTTTTATCCTATTTCCAGATATCTAAGCATCGAGGCAGGTTGACTCATGATTGGCTCGGGCACACTCCCAGGTGACATTTTGTTGTTTGGAGAAAACCTCCAATACAAGTGCAGCTAGACTCTTGGGGACCGTGCCTAGAAACTGGTGTCACTTACTCAGGCCAAGCAACAAGTCATTGCGCCAGGATGGCAGCAGTCCTTAAGCTCACAGCCAAAAATATTAAAATGAGAAGAGAGAGAGACAGACTAAACACACTGATTCAGTGGGAACTGCACTCCTCACCAGAATCCACCTGCCCCTAACAATGGTCTGGGCATCATTCTGAGCACCTAATATCCAGGCCCTGAGTACCTGTGAGATCTTGCCTCATGAATTCAAACTTGCTTGATTAGAAGTACCATGAGCAAAACAGTAAATATTTTTAAAAACACACACCTAGCATCCATGCTAACTCAGCGTCGTGGTACGGTTATGGTTCAAGAAGGGGATGGGGAATGCAGCCTCAGAAATATCTTGCATTTTAGAATTCTTCTCTGAGGTGTTTCCAACTTCCCACTTCAAGAGTTGTTTTAGTTTCCATTACTGTGTTACCAGGATCAGTGGGGCCATTCTTAAAGAGGACTGGAGCTGGGAATTGGGGTGGGAGGGCAGGGAAGGGGAGGTGAGAAAGTGATTTCTTTGTAGATTCTAAAGCCTAATTCTAATGTCTGAAGTTTTTGTTGTTATT
The DNA here is from genome assembly GCF_963924675.1 of Phocoena phocoena. Taxonomy (NCBI): domain Eukaryota; kingdom Metazoa; phylum Chordata; class Mammalia; order Artiodactyla; family Phocoenidae; genus Phocoena; species Phocoena phocoena. The sequence continues at coordinate 52,773,794 of NC_089235.1, read as the reverse complement.
GAAGGCTGTGGAATATGTGGGTGACTTTGGCTGGCAGAGTGTGTGAGTCAGGATATTTATGTGAATGAGCTCTCGTGGGTGTCAGATTGATTTGATGAGTTAGGTACGCTATGTGTTAGTAAGGGTTAAAGCGAAATGCGAAAAAAGATCAGAGGATAATAAAAATAGTGAGGACAGGTGTATGAAAGAATTATTAGGTTAAAATGGTAAATTATATGGACATCAGAGGAAGCTGGATGTAGCTGGATTACCTTATCCTATGTAACAGACTATTATTGATTTGGAAATAGTTGGTATAATATAGACATGATTTCTGTTTTCTACTGCTTTTTGAAGAAACTTTTGTTTTACCGTGACTCTCGTGTGTTGAGGCCAGCTTAACAGCAGTATAAATTTCATATTCTGAAGGTTTATATATAAATTTTCAGATTCTAGCCTGCTTGAGGATCTACTTTGCGTGACGTTGAGGCAATAAGGGAATGATCTCCTTGGCTTCGTGAGTAGGTCTGAGCTGTGTGTTTTTTTTAAATATACTTTTAAAAAATACATGTTTATTCAGAGATGCTAAATGGCATCAGCTGAGTTTTGTTTTTATTTATTGATGAAACAGGATTAATTAGTCAAATTGCAGACAAACAATTAATGAGCAGCCCGATTTTCAGCTTCTGAAGTAAGACAAATTTGAGAATCAGGTGTTAGGACGTTTTTTCAGTTCTGTAAAACTGATGATAAAGGAGAAAAAGTCAAAGCTCTTCATTTGGAAGCACTTAATGAATGTTGTAGTGCTACCAAACTACATATAGTTCTGATGTGATCTAAAGGATATATATTCATATAAATATATGTATATATCCCAATTAGGAAAAAACATTCAGGGAAAAAAAGACTTAGAATATATTTCTTCCTTTTCTTCCTTAAACTTTTAAAATTGAAATATAGTAAGTATATGCTTACTTATGTCAACATTATTTAATTCTGCTCGTATCTAGGGCATATCTCTTTTAACTTCTTTTATGTGGGCAGACCATTACTCCAAAAGGAACCAATTCAGAACATCATCTGGGTGTCTCCTCTAGTGCTGTGTTGACAGGATTTAGACAACTGCCTTAATCAGTTATGATTTCCCCAGGTATTCAGCTGTGTAGCTCTAGTTCATCCTGTCAGTGCCTAAATTCAAGAAAAAGATTAACTGAATTTAAAGTGATGGTAACACAGGTAACAAAAAACCCTGAACTTTAGACACTGTTTTTTCCAAACTGATAAAGAGGGTTTGGGGCTCTAAATATATTTATTTAGAAGTACTTTGGCAACATCAGGTGATACTGTTATAGTCACTGAACAGACCATAGCTATGGTGCTGGTCTTGGAGCCTTCCTGGAGATTTGTGACTTTACGCCTATCTCTTTAACATGGTGCTGGTTGTTATCTATGAGAGCTTTTATTGCTAGACCTGGAGAAGCAGAACTCTTTTTGCAGAGGTCCATAGTTTAGGTCTTTAACTTTTTACCAGGTTTTAGAAAACTAAACTTAGAGTCATCTTCCTAATCTTAAAAGAAGACAGCTCATTGTTCAGCGTTGAGACCCAAAGCGGTGAGTACCACAAACTTTCCTTTGCTGGTATTACACCGTAGGGATCTACAGGCTGCTAACAACTGAGCTAAGTCGTCTTTAATGATTAGAAAGATGACTCTAAGTTTAGTTTTCTTAAACCTGTTTGTGGCAGAGCTGCCGTGATTTCTTTGCAATGTTGTGTGTCCTTTTTAGCCATCTGGAACTCCTAAAGCAGACCATCTCATATGATGTACTGGCTCCCTCATAAGAAGAATGTCTTTCCTCCAGGCTCCCCATTTCATAGCTGGTTTTGTAGTTTAGAGGATTACAGGACTGCTTGGAACCATGAAATTCTTCGTGGCTGTGGGTGTTTTTACCCACAAAATTGCCATGCCCCTTGATGCTATACTACCTAGCTACTTGCCTTGCTATCAGTCTCACATGCTTTACTGTCTGCTTAAAATATGAGTCCATCCCTCTCATACTTAATTGTTTTAGGGACCCAACTGGACCAATACTGGCACATGTCCTTCGAGGTGCAAATTTAGACAAAGAGACTGCCCTACCAAATTCCTTTGTGCCTTCCCTTTGCTGCTGGGCATAAGGATAAATGAGTGAGAATTATGTCAGTTGAATATCAGGAATTAAAGGTGTGAATCCAAGTGGCTCTACTTTTTGTTACTTCTTTGTGAGAGGCAAAAATTCTGGGCAAGAAGATTTGAACATTTTAGCCTTCATCTTTCACACGTACAATGACAGGCACATGCAAAACCTGTATTATTCATATAAAGTTAAACAAAAAATGTTCTATATATATATTAGGAGAAGGTTTTCCAATCTGAAGGTCAGATTCCATTGCAGCAATAACTGCTACCACAAAAATGTGGTCTGACAAAAGAGATTCACAACCTTCACCAATGGTTCACCTGTTCAGCAAGATTTAATACCACCAACTATATTCCACTGTGACAAAGGAATAAGACAGATCCTTATAGTTCTCTGAAATGGGGTTTACCCTTTCCCAGAATTGGGCATAAAGAATGACTACAATAAAAAGAATTATGATGAAATCTCACTGGCTTTTCTCAGTATAAAATGGTTTGTAAAGAGAATTGACATATCGGCTTTCAGCTGATTTTCAGCCATATCATTTTATGGTTCATAGTGTTCTATAATATTCTTTCCTTCCAACTTTCGTATGGGCATAAGCCTTGGGAAGTAATTGGCCTGACTTGTGCACTAGCACTGTAGAAAGTAAGATGTTATTTTAAACATAAAAAACTGATTTCATAAATCCATGGGTTACTGTTAAGGGTGCGCCTGTCTATCATTTCTGTTTGCAAGTTTATGTACACTCAAGTCTATGTATCTACTGGGAGAATATTTTATAATTATAGAACTGTAATATTTAAAGCTATCATTAGAATAATTTTCTTATAGGCAACTTGGCATGCCTTAATGTTGACTTTAAGGACAAGAGAAGTCTTTCACAGGTCATGAATGAAGAATTTGCCATCAACCTCAGAATGAGATGCCATAATTATATGGATTGTTTTGGTTATTCAGCTTCCTGCAGATGTTTAATTTACATTTTTAACCTCCCAATTTTAGGCTCATAAAAGTGTGGCATATTTAGAAATCATTTTACCATGATTATTATTTTATTTCAGGGAAATATGAGTAGCAGACAGTGTTTTCCTCTGCTTTATTAATTCTCCTGTGTTTCAGGAAGAGCCAGCCTTGTTTTCCCACTACCATCTTCATGCTTCCTAGCCAGGCTCCAAACAAATGTCATACAAGAAAGCAAAGATAGGTTATTCTATATAGTGTATTGAGAGTTTTAGTTTTATGGTTCTCATCGTGCTTTAAATTTTACTGTTCTTGCCAAACAAGAAAAATAATTTGATGTTGATTATTTGTTTTTGATATTCTAAAAGGGCAGTTATTAAGGTTCTTGGCCTTTTATTAGGGCATTTGATGCCATATATGTTAATAGCAAGTGTGTCATATCATTTTAAAATAAAACTATTTATTAAGATGTTTTGTTGTGTTTGTTAACTTTCATTTAAATCTGAATCTTTAATGCTGATTTGATCTTTTAAAATTATATTTCAAATTATCTATCAAAAAAAATTAGAAGTAATATTTACCCCTGATTCAAGCATAACATTCTTCTTGCTACCATATCATTGGACAATGTAAACTATGCCTTTTTTTTTTTTACTTTATATGAAATAATGAAAGCTATTTGGGTTTCTCTAAATTCTTCAAAAAACACAGGAATAGATATTTTAAAAACACCTAAAAAATCTAGAAAGCTTTTAGGTGAGAAACAAATAACTGGATTAGCTTGTGCCCCTGTTCTTAATCATTTTTAAATCCAATTTTGATCTCTGTTTTCATTTGGGAGATGGATAAGAATTTATATAATTAAGTGGAACTTTATCCTTATTTTGTGTAACTGCTGTCAAGGTTGAGAATCCTAAAGCGACAATTTGAAGTGAAGCCCCATATATTGCTCCACTCATTTAAAACAAAAATTGGATCAAGATTCTTATCTATTATAAAGAAAGAAAATCTAGACTTTTTTCATATGTATTTTTTGCTAGAAGACCTTTTTTAAGTTAACTACCTCTGGTCATTCAGGATGAGCTACACGATGCTGCTACAACTCCATAGTCTCTTGCTACCTGACCGGGACAGGTCAGCAGGGAGGCTCTCAGGAACCCAATATGATGCAACTACCTTTTCAAATGTTACTGGTTGTCCAGCTAGAGGGAAAAAGAATCTGAAAGGTCTCAACAGGCATTGTTCCGCCTCACAACTTGTTAGCCAGGACTAGTTACATAGTCCGACTCATGCCAGGAAATACATTTCTAACATGTGCCCTGAAATGGCACACATCTGAGCCATGGTTTTTTCATCTGTAAAACAGGAATAATACTGTTTACTTTGCAGGACTCTGATGAAACTTAAGATAAGTGATACAAAGGCTGAGAGAGAAATCCTGTTTGGTGTTCTATCATTAGATCCACATTATCTTTAGCGGACTGCTTTGTAACAGCAGAACCTGGGTTTTTGGACGTACTTGGGAACCATGATGATGTTGATTAAGTACTGCTGACAAATTACTGTATTGGGTCATCACCAGGATCCAAAATAATCTCTTCCTCTTCTTTCTTCTTTTCCTTTCTTCCTTCTTCTTCTCTTTTCCTCTTCTTATCCTCCTCTTCCTTTTCTCTCCTCTCTCGTCCTTCACCAGCATCATCAACTATGTGGAAACCATTAATTTGCAGGTCTTTTATTTCTACCGTCGTAGATATGTCCAAGAAAGAAAGTTATATTTCCCTTCATGAGACAGAAAATAATCTGGAAGACTGTCTTTTGCTTAATTGTGAAGCCAACTGTGTGCTAATATCTTGTACCATAGTCTTCCATACCTTGAATAGCCATCGTTCCAATCATCAGCATGCTACATGGCAGAAAACTCAGTTATCTTTTTGAATAGAACAGTTTTGCCATAGAAAAGTCCAACAAAATCCTTTTATTTGGTTGAAAAAAAAATATATTTTTACATCATAGTGTTAAAACTTAAATGATTCTATTCCGTGAGCACTCTGGCAAAAGGCTGTTCTTCACTGCTATTTATCTATACCTGAGTGTGTGTGTGCTTATATTAAATCTACCTTTGAATTCTATTTGAATTGCCCACATTCTGCCAAATTAGGAAAATTAACTGTTCTGGAATACAGATGACATTTAGAACAATTGCCAAAAATTAAACTCATTTTCCCTTGATGCTTAAATGGCATAGGCAGCAATGCCCCTGCTGCTGAGTGGATCCATAGCAGAGAAACCAGGGTCACCAGAGAAGGAAGAGGGCAAAGGCAGGACCTGGTTGCAAACAGAATAAAAGGTGTTGCTAGATTTTAAACCGTAATAGATGAAGCTGAGAGAGACTTCGAGAGAAAACGTTTCTTTAATGACATAACCTTATATCAAAGATCATATTAAGGGCATAGCTCTTTTGGATAATCTCAAAAGAGCCATCATTAAGCTGAGAAAGAGAAGCTGGGGTCAAGAAGCTAGGAAACTATTCGGGCTGGAGGGAGGAAAATTTTGAGTATGGTTAACGGCACATGAAACTAATGGAAGCAAGCAGCAGAGAAGTCTAAGTTGCTGAAGGAATTTTATTGCCAAAGAAGCCCTTAAATATTTGAGCCTTAAAAAACAACACTTGGGCCCCAAAACCTGTACTAGCAGGAAGCAGTCCTGAACGTTTGTACAGGACCTAAGGAAGGCATACTCCTGAATATCCATTTTAGATGTGGCCAGAAGAGGCAAGGAAGAAACAAACTCCTGGAAGCTTGAACAGGAGCTTTGGGGAATAGCAGACAAGTGAATTTCTTCCAGAAATCAGAACAAAGCCTAATCAAGGAATTTACCCACCCCCTAGGACAAAAGAACTGTATAATACCTGACAGAGTTTCAGCATTTCTGTGGATCAATGATATGATTACCATGTCCCTGTTGCTACCACCATCTTATATTGTATATGAGGGATAACTTGTCTTCCTAGTTTCCAGTTTTTTAGATCCCAAGAAGAGACATCCAGGTCTTATGCAGAAGACTGTGCACATCCTGGAGGTGTTGGACCTGGAGCTGGAGGCAATATCTAGATGGACCTTTTAGTCATCCCCCTTGGGAATTGAGTATGCTCTGTGTGTAAGGAGAAGGGATAGACCATGGCAGGTTGACCAAAGATCATACCCCATTTCCTTTGTGTAAAGTTGTTGCTAGAGAGCAGTGGCCCAATGGGGTACTACATTTCCCAGCTTGTTTTTCATTTAGGTGAGGCCAAATGACTAATTTGCACCAATGGAATGTGAGCAAAGTGATGTGTATCACTTCCTGGATGAAGTAGTTAAGAAAGCTGCATACTTTTGTTCATTTCCCTCCCCAATCTGGTGGCTGAATTAAGCAGGTGGTTAATTTTATGTGTCAACTTGACTGGACTAAATGATGCCCAGATAGTTGGTAAAACATTATTTCTGGATGTGTCTGTAGGATGTTTCTAGAAGAGACTAACTTTTGAATGGGAAGTCTGAGTAAAGAAGATTGCCCTCACCAATGTGGGTGGGCATCATCCAATCTGTGGAGGACCTGGATAAAACAAAATGGTAGAGGAGGGGTGAATTTTTTCTCTACTTATGCTGGGACATCCATTTTCTCCTGCCCTCCAACATTGGTGCCCCTGATTCTTGGGCCTTCAGACTCAGACTGGGACTTACATCATTGGATCCCCTGGTTCTTGGGCCTTTGGGTGTGGACTGGAACGACACTATCAGCTTTTCTGGGCCTCCAGTTTAAGTCAGCACACTGTGGGACTTCTCAGCTTCTGTAAGTGCGTGAGCTAATCCCTCATGATAAGTCTCTTTCTAAATATCTATGTCTATACTAATTTATCTATCATCTATTGGTTCTGTTTCTCTGGAAAACACTGACTAATACAATGCCCAAGAAGAACTTTGAAGCCACAATGAAGATGACAAATCCTCCATTAGCAAGGTTTGGGATGAGTGTGGGCGGTGCGGGGTGCTGACTTCTGAGATCACCCTGGTTGTCAAGATTTCGCCAGCAGACAGAAAAAGAGACAGCATGGAGGCTTTCATTTCAGTTGGTTAGCACTCAACCTTATTGCCACATCTAACTGCATTTCCCAGCAGTTAGATGTGAAATGTCATCCAGCAGTAATATCCTCCAGGAAAAAGAAGAAATGGCTTTGATGGACAGCTAGCTAGTCTCTGCCAAAATGTGTGACCTGGTTGTAGTCAATTTCCTGACTGATATTTTCCAATTATTTTCTTCAATTTTGCTTAACAAAATTTTCCTCTAATTAACTATGAGTATTTGACTTGTTTTTTTCTCAAGTGAATTAGGTTAAGTATCTCATTGTATATCATGTTTAATTATCCCCAAACTTAATGACTTAAAAGTAAACTTTTATTATTTGGGAGGAGGTTAGCTGTGTGGGTTTGGCTTGGGTCTCTCATAAGGTTGCAGTCAAGATATTGGCTGGGGCTGCAGCATTTTAAGGCTTGACTGGGACTGGAGGAGTCAATTCCAAGATGGCTCATTCACAATGCTGGCAAGTTTGTGCTGGCTGTTGGTGGGAGACCTTGAGTTCTTAACACATGGACCTCTCCATAGGGCCTCTTGAGGTTCCTTAAAACATGACTGCTGGGTTCCCCTAAAGAGTGTGATACTAAATAGAAGGAGGATGCTGCAAAGTTTCCTATGGCCAACTTTTAGAAGTCAAACACTGTCCCTTCCATCACATTCTATATAGTCACTAAGTCCAGCCCACATTCAATGAAGGGGGAACTAGGCTCCATCTTATGAAGGAAGGAGTGTCAAAAAAAAAGTGTGTCTATATTTTAAAACCTTCACACTTAGAGTTTTGATTTTTCTAAATCCTTTCATCCTCTTTAGTGTTGCTAATATAATACTTCTTTACCTACTAGGTACTTTAATTAACTCCTTTATTTAATTACTTTTTTAATTAACATTCCCATTTTTAGGAATGTTAATTACATCTTTTATTTAGGATGTATTAATGGGAGCACTGAATTTGATCTTTAAAAAGTCAACTGACTTTGGGTCTTGCAGAGAAAAATTAGGCTCTCAAGCCCAAATGGAGAGAGACATAGGTCAGTGGATGTGGGCTATAATTAACAGTAAACTGACCTTGAGAGAAGAGCCAAGCATTCCACTTCAAAATATAAGATGTGCATCATGATTTGGGGAAAAACCTCCAGTTCCAGTTTCTTTTTCTCCTTTGCAGTAACAAATCTGTCCAATTCTCTCAATCAAAACACCAGTGGTTATCTATTATGGTGGAAAATCATTATTACATCATAAAACAAGTGATTTACTAAGTTGATGCTTAAAGAGGTTAATGATGAAAACTAACACTATTGAGTGCTTATAAGGTGACAGGCCCCTGTTTTCATATTTAATCCCCACGACAATGCTATGAGGTAGGTGCTCTGATTACACTGATGTTATCCATAAGCAAAGTTAGATTTACCATTACCAAGAAATTATTAGTTTGCCCCAATGATTAGCTTTGACACAAAGTTCATAAATGGCAGGGTTGGGGTTCAAACCGAGAGTTTGGTTAATAAACTTGCTTAAGGTTAAAGCTAGTAAATGGTGGAGCTGAGACTTCCCACCCAAGTCTGACACAAAAATCCATGCTCTTTGTATCTATACTAAGCTGCCATTTACTTCTGTAGTTCTTTTCACCTGAACCGCCTGTCCTTCCCTCTGCCAAGGCCAACCTCATTGATGATTACTCACATCATCATTGATCTCTCCTTTCTTTAAACGACCATAGCACCTAGTATCTATATCTGTATTCCACAATTCACCCAGTGTAGGCTGCCTTGTATCGATCACTAATTGTTTCATGGCTTAGATGTTTCTCTCCGGTTAGACTTTAAACTCTGGGAGGGCAAGCACCTCTCTTACCTCCTAGTACCTAGATTAATACTTACTCATACTTACTTACTTGATGATTATTCATGACTTGCATAAATAGGAACATGATAAATTCTCCTGATTTATAAATTCTTGCCAAAACAAGTAGTCTGGCCCCAATACTAAAGTAGCCTCTTATCTTGGAAACCAGGGTAAGAAAAGAACCCAAGGAAGGAAAAAATCCCTAGAGGAGAGCCACAAAGTGGATTAAAGTTAGAGAGCATGACACAAAGGAAAATGTAAAAGAACAATAACTTCCAATTATAGAGCCAAAGACTAAGGCATAACTTAATAAAAATTCACTAATTTTGATATTCAGAAACATTCACTTCCACCAGGAATCAAAACATTCAAACTAGCATCTTAAACATGATTTTTATCATTAAATTGGGAAGTTTTTCCTTTTTTAAAAGTAATACTTAGGGCTTCCCTGGTGGCGCAGTGGTTGAGAATCTGCCTGTTAATGCAGGGGACACGGGTTCGAGCCCTGGTCTGGGAGGATCCCACATGCCACGGAGCAACTAGGCCCGTGAGCCACAACTACTGAGCCTGCGCGTCTGGAGCCTGTGCTCCACAACAAGAGAGGCCGCGATAGTGAGAGGCCCACGCACCGCGATGAAGAGTGACCCCCGCTTGCCACAACTAGAGAAAGCCCTCGCACAGAAACGAAGACCCAACACAGCAAAAATAAATAAATTAATTAATAAATTCCTACCCCCAACATCTTCTTAAAAAAAAAAGTAATATTTAATGTTGCCATGAGAGATGCTGTCTCATACACTGCTTCATAGGAGCATCAATTCATACATTTCCTTCTGGAACACAAATTAACAGTTTGTACCTGAAGTCTTCAACATATCCTTTCAAGAAAACTTAGAGTAGAAATATTCAGGGAGGTAGATAAAAAATTATTTACAAAGATATTTATCACTGCATTAGCTAAAACAAGGAAATACTGAAAACAATCTCATAGCTCAATAATAGGGGGATTGCTGAGATGGGGTAAGCCCATAAAATGAATTGCTGTAAAACCCCTAAATATGATTTTCAAAGATTTTTAAGGATATTGAGATATTTTCAAAGATATTTAAAGATATTTTATGGATATGCCCATAAAATAACATTAAGTGAAGAAGTTCATGAATTAGACCCTTTTCTCAAATATAGCGTCATCCCAATCATGTGCAATCTGTGTGATTTATATATACACAGGACAGAAGGGAACATCAAAACGCAAACAGTTATCACCAGAGTGAGGTTACTGATGATTTGTTTCTTTTGTTGTTTTTTCTAAATTTTCTTTCCTTTTTATTTTTTAAAGTGCTTTCAATTTTCTAACAAATATTTTTATAATACTATATGCCAATATTTATTCAAGGGATTTACAGATATTAACTCATTTAATTTAATCCTCATAAGAACCCTATGAAGTAGGTACTGTTCGATGATGAAACTGAGGCACGGAGAGGTTTAAAAATTTCCCCAAGGTCACACAGATAGTAAGCTGTGGAAGCAGGATTTGAGCCCATGCACTTAACTATATACTCTGATTGTGAAAATCTTTTGAAACCAGAAAATAAAATAAAATAATTTTTAGTTGGAGAAAATTATGAGTTAATTATACAGACTTCTCTGGGCTAATATAAGAAGGTAAGAAAGCAACATGAAGAATTCAGTTATTCATTAGGAAAGACTATTCTGATATCCAGGATTATTACACTAGAATGAGTTATAAGGCAAAATGTGGGAAGTTCTCAGTGAGGCAATAAAAATGGGATTGGTGGTCGCCTGGTATATGTAATGTCTTCTTGCTGAGATTGGTGGTGTGACTCTCAAGGTCCCTGCCAGGCCTATGATTCAGTGATTCATGAAATAATAAAGCAGAGTTGGATGACCCAGTTTGTCCCCTAATTATATTTATACTCTCATCCTTTAAAGGAGTCACATAAATGAGACTCTCCTTCCTGTAAATATAATAATTTAATTTTTTAAATCTACAACCTAGAATAACATACATAATCTAAGTACTTTCTAAGAAGAGAGAGAATCCACTGTTTTCTCACCTTTCTTCTCAGACATGAATAAGTCGACTGAGGAAAATATAGTAGAAAGAAGAATTCGTCAGCACATTGTCAGGTAAGTATAAGGATTACACCATATAAATAGCTACGATGAATAATTTATTTGATAGCTAGATGGCATCATTTGGTCTGAACTGTACTTCAACAGTTTCCCTTCCTCTTCTTTTAGGGCTTTTATGAGTTTAGGTTTTGTGTCAGAATATACGTCAGTGGAAAAAGAAATACCTGTTTAACAATTAAAAAATATTCTTATTTGCCAAGAGGCCTATAGTTATTCTGAGAAGTTGGTTTTACTGTTGTTGATTTCTATCCAATTGCAAAAGAAAAACAGATTAGTAGGAAAATTACTAATTTATTTTCTCACTGTGCTAAACCATCCTGGTTTTAAAAAAGGAATGGCCCACTTTGTAGCTTGTTACTCACAGACTGAACTTCTTCCTGCTCAGGGAGAGTGAGTGGAAAGTAAAACTACTCTATATGATAAATACAAGGAACTTTAGAGTTGGATATAGGCATCTAGGGAGAAAAGGGAAGGACAGAGGGAGAAAAGAACAGAGGGAGAGGGCCCGAGAAAGTGGTTAGAGGCTTCAGAAGGAAAAGTCTACTTGTTGACAAATTCCCAGTTGCAAAGATGGCAGAAGGGTTTTGAAAATCAGCGATGTTGCATATTTAATATTAAGCTGGTCCCTAGTCCTAATTATTCTGTATGTTCTCTCTCAATGTCTTTAAGCCTTTCATACAAGTCAGCCATATATAACAGCCTCATATTAGTGGAGCCATGGGGAATTTAAGGGTAGGTCATAGAAGAGAAGGGCAGACCCCCTGGCATTACTCCTCTGCTGATGCCCACATGGTGGAGGCACCAGCAGTCAAGGGGGCTGGTTGTTCCAGAATTCCATGATCTTTAGCAAAGCAAGTGAAGATGTGAACTAGACCTAAGAGCAGCAGGTAGATGCTAGCATTAGTAGAAAAGTAGGCTCTGGTATGCACTGACGTACTTTTAATTTCTCCCAAACTGGCTAGAGGAAGGGGGTCCTTGAAAAGAGTTGTGATGAGGGTGGGGGAGGGAAGTGGTTGTGGATGAAAGCTACAAACACTTGTGTTATGGGAGTAAATGGTAGAAATAGAGATAGGAAACAACAACATGTCATGGTTATGTAAACTGAAGTTTATTCTACCAATAATGGAGGAAATACTGCGATTTTCTTAAAAAGAAAAATGGCACAATCAGAATTCAGTTTTAGAAAGAAAACTCAGATAATGGGGTAGAGATCAGATTGGAAAAGTGGGTAAAGACTGTTGGGAAACAATAGAAAGGGGCCAAGGAGAAATGATGAACTTGAAGAGTGAAGGAAGAAACTGAGAGGAGGTAATATATTAGGCATTTCAAAGATCAGATAAAGTTAATGACTGATTTGAATAGAGTGGGGCCATTGAGAGAAATCACTTGGATAATTTGTCACTGACCAAGTTATGAAAAGCATAGGAAAAAGCACTATGTTTGGTGGAAGAAAGATATGCTGAGTTTGAGGTATGTGGGGGACATCCAAGTGAAGGTGTCTAACGGTGAGTGGAAAAATGAGTCTGGAGTACTAGAATGAGGTTGGGTTTATTTGTGATATAAAGGTATGTGACAATATTCTCTTAACCCAAAATTAGGGCCCAGGGTCTTTCAAATTTTCAATGGTGAGTGAATTTATTTTCATGAAAAAGTTTTATGAATATGAGAATGTGGAAGTATATTGTTAGATTTTAATTAGTTACCATCAAGTAAAAAAATAAAGCCACTGAAATCAAAACATCCCTGGAAAATCCAGGATATATGGTCACTATACTTTCATCTCATCTATTTCAAAGAGGGTCAATACAATTGTGATATAAACCAAAGCTTAATAATATTCAAAATCAATCAGAAGGAAAGCAAGGGAATACCTGAAGTTAGTCAATAGCCACAATAAAAGTTTAAAAGTTAACCTTGAGGTTTCTATTAAACAAAGTGAAAAATAGAGTGAAGAATATTGGATCACAGTTATGAAGTACCTGATAAAAAGAAAGTCTAGATATTAATTTAGACAGAGAAACATTTCCTTGTGCAAAATTTTAGGAGGTATTATCATGTGGATCTTTAGATAAAGGCCAATGAGTAACATAATGGAAAATCATTTTAGTAAGGCTAAGAAATGTTCTTCATATCATTAAGTCCAAAAGGAAGATAGGTTTTTCAGAAAACTAGGATACTACAGCCCAAGTTGCTTTCTGATGATAACTTAATTAAGGAATGGAGCCGGAATTATCTTGAGGATTGAATAGTTAGCATGCTTCTCCGGCTGACTCTTAAATATTGATTTTTTTCAAGTAAGCTTCTTACAAAATTGCTGAATTTCTGATCTTTTGTTGAATTCTCTGATGGGTGTCTAGAAAGTATGTTTCAGATGCTTCAGGTGTCAGTTATAGGGGAAGAGTTGAGATTCTACAGTGAAAATTTCAGAGGCTCCTTTTTATGTTGGTCTGTATGGAAGTTCTTACCATGTGTTTGTGAATGGGGTCCACTAGGGACCAGGCAAAAGTCCATCTAACTTAAAAAATTATTTTGAAATTTTTCAATCACTAAGAGAATTTTCATTCCATGAAAGGTGCAGAATATGATTTTGGCTTGAAAACTTTGAAGGTCTATGTTTATAATGTGTTACCTTGGCCAAAAAAAAATAACCTCTTTATTGTCTCTGTAGAGAACATCTTGCTGAGTCTACAAGGTCCAAATGAAATCTCAATAATAGTTACCCTTCATTACTGCTTTCACTGAGCACCTTCAAATATTATCTCTTTTAAAATCCTGCTAGATAAGGTTATTTAGTGTCTCCTGCTTAAATATTAGGATATGCCAGTCAATGCAAATGTTTTCACTGTTAATTAGATTATGCTAATGCTACTGAAAATAATCTGCCAATGTGCTTCCTGCTTTTCCTAATACCCTGATATTAGGGAACGGGCTGGTTCTTACAAACTCTTCCAAAACAAATTCCATAGAGACAAAGCCTGCCCCAAAAGATTTGGTCAGAATGCTAGGAGCACTTTAGACTTTAGAAGATACCCCATTCCAATTATTGTATGTCAAATTTCAGAGTTTAGGGCAGAAATATAGAGGGTCAATATGTTTACAAGTTCACCTCTAGGAATAGTGACGTATTCAATAAATCATGGGCTTTTCTTAGTGAAAAAGACTATCATTTGTAATAATAAATGAGTCTGATAAGGTATTTTCTGTTTTGATACAGGAGGCTGTCTATGAAGAAATGGCTTAGAAAGAAACAATTTTTCCAATGCAGGTTTCCTGTGAGTGATGTTTCATAGTAGAACCAAAGCAGAACCACTGCGAATCATGGTATTCAAATCTTATCTGAGATCGTCCGTACATGGATCCTAGCAATGTTCAGAAAGCTGTCAATTGAAGAATAGCATCTTGCAAGCTTTCTCTACTTGTATTAATAGGACCCTTCCAGGTGGGTCTCAGCCCCAAACTGGGCCATGCTTCTAAGAAACACATTCTTAAATATACCATATCAGGTTAAAAATTGAATGTCGGTATGAAATTGTTCTGGCTGATCCACTTATATGTGTTTATCAAGCTTTTTTTTTTTTTACTGGAAAATTAGCTAAGAAAGGATTCCATAACATCTAACATAGAGAAATTGACTTTCTAAAAGCAGGTCCATTCTTTCTCTTCCATCATCTCTGTTCCCTCTACTAGATGTTTCTATTCATGTCCTAGTCTTTGAAATCAATCAATTGATGCAAACTGCTAAGACCTTAGCAAGGTTGTATTGTGTATGGGGTCACCAAGCTCATAACCACTTCTTAAAGTCCTGGATAATGAAGGCCCTTGAGAATAGTGACTTAAAATCGAAGCATTACAGGTAGCTGGAGAAGAGAGTACCCCAGATAAGGCAGATATGTCAGACCTGACCCTCTGTTCTCAGGACTGGCTAAGCTCTGATCTCCAGTTCAAACTTGAAGCTGAGGGTCAAGGACGATATTAGTGTAGGAACAGCAAATGTGCCCTATACAATCTTCACCTCTTACACCTAATTCCAACCACAGGCAAATCCAGTACCAGAGGCTGTGTAGGTTGAGGCTGTGTACCTGAAATTGATAACCACATTGACTTGATATGATGAAAACTCAAGAGGAAGAGACTGGAGGGCCCAGACACATTGGAGCCCTAAAATGATATAGCAGGGAGATGAATACTTGGATCAACTCAGCTTGATTGAGTTCTTACAGATTTTCTGCAGCTGAGGGAATGAGTTCATCTCTGGCAAAACTAGGTCGAATCCTACTCTTACAGGTGCCTAGGACAGTACAGAATGTCTTTAAATGTCAGATACATGCATTTTTAGCAGACAGTAAATTGGAAGCAGGGATCAAACCAGAGTGAGATGAGCTGAAAGAAGAGGCACAACCCCTCCAGCAGCAGTTCAAGCTCAGATCCTCTGTGTCATTGTCCAGACATGACCTCCTCCATCTTAGCCTAAAGGGCAAGCATAGCATAGGGAAATATTCTGTATCTTTAAATGGCATCAGCAGGATGAGGCAGCCACAAGACCTTTGTCTTTAACTTCATCATGCACACAGATAGGGTAAGGATTTTTTTTCATCTTAAACTCAAAGCAAACCCTATTTCAGAGCTGGAAAAAATGTGAATGGCATCTAGAAATTCACTTTTTTATTCAACCTCCATTCTCCTGCTGCTCAGGCATAGCCAGAATTTATTCTCTCCCTTTTATTAACCCTTATCTTCCCTTTATCACTCTAGGAAGGTAATGGTATTTTTTTTAGTCAAGCCAAATATTTGGGAGTTTTATTTGTGTATGTTTTTGTTTTGTTTAGTCTTGGTTGTAGAAAGTGCCAAGTCTATTGAAATTCCAAAAAACCACTGTGGCTTATGGACGCCATCTGTACTGTTGAATTGGTCTCCTTTCTCCCATTGCTTGCAGTTGGTTTGTCATGTTGTTGTTACCCAGACTTAACCTGCCATTTGGACATCCTCTCTTTTATCTTGGTTGTATTGTGGAGGCAAGAGAGAAATGGGATATCCTATAAAATGCTATCATATTTTCCCCCTGGGAAATGGCAATTTCTGGAGGCTCACTTATTCTCACACCTTCTACCTTCCTAAGGTGACACAAAAAAGAAAAAGGAAAAAGTAGGAAAATTTCATGTCTTACCAATTGTTTTCCCCCAAGTACTTTTTCAATAACTCTTCCACCTTTTTTCCTAAGTACTGCCATGTTAAACTGTGTGCATGAACAAATATTTAAATAATCAGAAACCTGTAATGTTACTAGATGGAAGAATTATTGTTTAATTCTGAGACTATGCAAATAGTCAGTAGACCTACACCTGCCTGTGGAATAACTCTGAAGATCATCATAGTTTCAAGGATTCAGATACAGATTTCACTAATTGAAATAAAGATACTGGTCAGAGAATTAGACCTTTTACTAGAGAATAACCTTGCATACCTGCTTTGAGTGCTAGGTGTTGGTATATATTTGTTTATTTCTCAAAACACCATTAAGGGTAGACATTCTTACCCAAGATATAAATGAATACATTCTGGTGACCTTCATGGTCATCCCCAAGTAATCTAAACCACAAATTCAAAGCTCAATAATCTATTGTTTCTTTTATATTACTTATAAAATCTCTAAAATTAGTGAATATTGGAATTTATGTTTTAAAACAGTCTAATACTATGCAAACCACCTTATGCCTAGATTTGTGTTTATTTAGCTAAATTCCAGGGCAGAATTTTTAGCACTTTAGAAGTACAATTAGCATTTTTCAGAATTTATCTAAAATGCAGCTCTTTGCCTTTAACTTGCTTGGGGTTTGTGTTTATTGTGGCTGACTCATAACACCTACTTTATCTGGGCTGATTTGAGACAAAACATACGGGAGTATTACGATGGGGAAAAGTTTGGTTTCTTAGACTTATCAATGGGAGGAGAGGAAAGGTTTAATTACGATTCAGCCAGATAAATGGGACAATTTAATTCCATGAGAAATATGAACTAGGAAATATCTGGAAGACTGTAGTAAGGTAAAATAGAAGAAAATAATTTGGAGGAAATGAATTCTTTCATTTGTTCAATAATTTACTGGTTAACTGTAATATTCTAGGAATTTTGCTAGGCAAATAGAATATAAAGGAAAGAAAAACCAAACCAGAAGCTACCTGTCCTCAAGGAATTTTAATCTAGTAGAGGAGACAGGTGTGAATCAAATAATCACATATGAAAATAGTTCAATTGATGATAAATAAAACAAAGGGAAAAGGACAGGGAGAGATGAAACTATAATATGGGGAAGGAAGTGACTCTTGGACTGAGACCTGAAGTTTGATGATGGTGGGAAGATAAATGCTGTAGTTCGGGTCATTGAAAGTGTCACCAAGGTAGGTTCTACCCACATGGTTGAATTGAAAAATTTCTAAATACACATGAGTGAGTCTGAAAGGAGGAACAGATTAAGAAATTAGAGAAAATGTGGAGCCTACAATAAGCTCTGACCTTGTGCATTATATACTAAGTTTGCTTTGAAGGGCTTTCAGTCTGTTCACGAGAATCAGCTGTTTGTCCTTAGGAAAATGTATAAAATAATGCTGGATATTTTCCTTCATGTTGGAGGTAATCCAGCATCATGGAGGTTGAAACCCATCACGTCAGGGTGTGTTATGTACTTTTATTCTTTGAATCTCTGAAATTTTAGTCAGGTGTGCTTGGAGAGATGATGGAGATTATTGTCTATGCCAGGTTTATTTGTGTGCAAAGAGGCTTACTTTCACGAAGCACAGCTAGTTCCTTCCTCAAACCCTGTTTAAAATGCTGCCCATTCTATCAAATTTCATCTTTGGTGTTAATAGCAAAAAGAATGAAACACTGCCGAATCATTTTCAAACATTACTGCATTGAATTGTAGTTAGTTAAGAAGTGTAGGAGGGATTACATTAGGTCGAGAAGGATTCTTTGTTGGCCTTTCTTCCCAAAAGCTGTACAGAAATGCACCAAGCCCTTTGGCTAGGTCTGTTTTGTGTTGTGATTTGATGGAAATCAAATCAGCAGTGGTCCAGGAGAAAGGGCAAGTAGGTGGGTCATTTATCTGCAGAGCTGGGAACTGCGATTATGCATTCTTGGCTCTGGCTCGGGAGCTGAGTCCCCACAGAAGCAATGGCGTAAGCCCCTGGGACAAGAAAATGAAAATGCTCGTAGATAGAACCTGGGCCAGAAAGGGAATTTCTTAGATTCCAGCTCTAAAGGGACTGGGGAGACAGATTATAGAGGGCAGAGCTGGAGGGTCAGGATCCCACCTCTGGCTTTTGCCATTTCTGACCTGGACCTTTTAAGAACTGAGTGTAGACACAGCCTTTTTCCATGGTGATACCTAAAACCAAACCGATTTGAAAAACTGTTAGGATGAATTCATTAGTTTGTTTATTGCAATATTAGAGGCTTTTGAGGGTATAAAATCATTTAAAATCTGTATTTTAAATAGCACATTTAAAAAAAATATTGAAATACAACAATGATGATACATTAAAAAAAAAGGCTGACTAGGCTGACTAATTGTTTTGGAAGTGAGAGTTCTTTGTATATTTTTTTAGAACGAGCCCTTGAAATAAATATATTTCATAAAGGAATTACCTAACCTTTAGAAAGTTTGGTTGATGTTATGAATATCCTCATGTAAGGACTAAATAGGAAAAAAAGAACTCAATTACTCCGCCAGGAAGAGTGTTAGGACTGCATATAATTTGGATAGACAAGGAAATAGGAAGAGGGTACAATAATATGGAAAAGGCATCTTTGCTTCGGGCATGGCCTAGCTGTAGAACTATTCCTGTGGCTCTCATTTAAAAGGATAAGGGATAAAATAAACAATTTTCATTAATTCATTATTAATAAGAGTTCACATTTATTGAATCCAGCTTCTGTGCAGATCTCTTTATATTGATTATCTCATTTAATCCTTACAACTCTTTGAGATAGGTTCTATTTAGATGATGAAAAAAAATAAGGAGTAGTGAGATTAGAAAACCCAAAGTAATATCTAGTAAGTAGATGATCCTGGACTGGAGCCCAGGTTTCTGACTCCAGAAACCATGTTCTTAACTGCTATAGCATACAGAACCTAATATTGTATCAGCTATACTGAAGATGTTTATTGTATTAATGGAGGAATGGGTTCATGAATGAATAGGAACAAAAATAAGGTAAATAAAGGCAATGAGATTCTCTTGCAAAGGAAAAAATTTAATAAAGATTTTGGCTGTCGTGAAATTTTAAACACACACACAGAGCAAAACGACTCACAAAGGACCCTATACAAGTAAAGAGTTGCTAAAAACCTTCTAGGTAAGGTGCTAGGTAGGTGGATTTCTTCTCAAAGAAGGGTCTCATAGTATTCAGAGGGAGGGAGAGAGAGAAAAACAGTCAGAAAGGTTGAGAGACAGAGAGAGAAAGACAGAGAGAGAAACAGAGAGACAGAGTGAGACAGAGCCCTAGTTTTTCATTTTAATTTAGGAATTCAGGAGCTGGTGTATCGGAGCTGCAATAAGAGGAGAATCCTTTAGTTGACATAGTCCAGCCAGCTCTGACCCAACCCCTGAGCAAACAAATCACCTCCTTTCCCTTCTGCACTGCAGTTTGGCTTGAGTGTTGAACCAGTAAAAGCTTTGGGGGTTGTAGCACTTACAGTATAGTTCACTATAGATTATCATATAGAGTTACATCACTGTGCCCTCTCCTGTTAATGACATCCTTGGCTAGGGCTCATATCAGACACCAGCCATCAGGTATGACATTGCTGCAGCCCAACTACAAAGTGACATAGAGAGAATTTTGAAAAAGGGCAAGGGGATAATTGCATCTCTTCTAAGGAGAGCTTCAGGCACTCAGCCAAGTAAAGGTTAAGACAAGTTAATGTTTCAGTCAGAGCAGAAACAAGCCACAAGCATTTGCTGCCTCTCACACTCCTGCCAACGGATGCATTCTGTCAAATCCGCACTCAGAGTGGGCTTGCTACTAATCGTCTAGCTCTGCTACTGGCAACTCATCTCCTAAGATAGGATCTGTGACCAACAAGGGCCGTGAGAGCCAGCATTGCTTCCCTGGTGCACTTGGCTTTTCAACCCAGATCGCCAATCCCAAGATGCTAGCTTGACCCTTGTTCTGCTTTCTCTAAGCTTCTTGCGGGTATCACTTGGAATCATCAGATCCATTATGGGGTCTGTAGGTCAATGTGCTCTGAAAACTTTCTAAGCAGTACTTTGCATCAGGTATATTAGATGATCAAGCCATATCAAATCATTCTTGTTATAGACCAAAATATATAATGGTTCGACTTAACATATTATCATACCCCATTTTTTGACTGTACAAATATATGTATATATTTGGAATAGTATCAGTGACTTTGTTCACAATTCCACCTGCTAAGTGCATAGCTCAAAGTAAGTGTAAGATGGGGAAAGGGTATTTGTATTTCCTATTGTCTTAATTTGGTTTTCCTCCATTACTAAGGTGATTACACATCTTTTCATAAGCTTATTGGCCATTTGCATTTCCTGCTTTGTGAATTGTCTTTTCACGTGTCAGTCCTTCCCCTGACTCAGGTCAAGAGAGTTAAGCCTGAGTGGAGTTTTTCTAATACCTCCCTTCATGGAGGATGTAAACCTTATGGATCCTGCATGCATGCAGAGAGCTCAGTTTGCATGCTCACTTACTGGTTTTCAACACCCCCTTTGTTTCTGCTACACATTTAAAAGTATACTTGTTCTGGGCTTCCGTGGTGACGGAGTGGTTGAGAGTCCGCCTGCCGATGCAGGGGACACGGGTTCGTGCCCCGGTCTGGGAGAATCCCACATGCCGCGGAGCGGCTGGGCCCGTGAGCCATGGCCGCTGAGCCTGCGCGTCTGGAGCCTGTGCTCCGCAGCGGGAGAGGCCACAACAGTGAGAGGCCCGCGTACCGCAAAAAAAAAAAAAAAAAAAAAAAAAAAATATATATATATATATATATACTTGTTCTGTTTTTACTTTGTGATGTTTTTTCTTTTAATAAAGGGATTATTATGGTAATTTGTCCAAACTATTCCTGGAACTGGAAATTTTCTGTTAAATTTACTTTTGGGTTATTATAAAATTCTTATAGAATTCATCAAATGATATATCCTAGTTACATCATCAAAGATGTTCTGCTTTTAAAGATGTCATTTTTAAATGCTCAGAGAGAAAAAAAGAGTTTAACTTCTCTCTTGATAACACAAGAAGAAAAGCACAATTCAACAGGAAAGTGAAAGATGCAGAGTTCAGTACATAAATGATTCAGTGCTAAACAAGTAATGGTATAGACTCCAGAGTAAGTTGCCAAGCATTTACTAAGGGGAAATTGCTCCTGATTTGATGAGGGAAAAATAAAAGACCTGACCAAGGAAGTCATAGGGAAATTGAGCACATAAATGTACTGTTAATTCTGGCACCATTAGGCTCATTTTCTCTGTAACAACTACATAAAATTTAAAAGTACATACATGGGGGCTTCTTGAAGGCATTAAAAGCAATTTATTGGTTTAAAAAAATAGAAGAGAAGCAATTTATAGCAGCAAGCACTTAAATCAACTTTGTTAAGGTCCTTTCTCTGATAAAAGTAATTAATTAATTCACCCTATATGTAAGCTTAAGAATACCCTTAAGAGGACAGCAAAAGAAAAAATCTTCAGAATATTATAATATTTGAAAACCAGTCACCATTTTATTTTTCTTATTATGAATAGTCTGTGCTGAGGTAAATACTGATATATCCAATCTGGTGGAACATAGTAACACAAAAAGAATGTTATATACTTCTTTCAAAGGAATTTCACTAAATTAAGCCTACGTATTTGTTATCTTTAAATTATCCACATCAAGGATGATCCTAACCATTTAGTTTGCATAATCCTAATCAGGCATCACTGTCTCCTACTGCCAGCAGTAAGAAATACCTGGCTTCTTAAATGCTAAACTTGTAGACCCCCAATTAGGAAATGAATGAACAGTCTATAATCTTATCCTTTTCTAGTATTGCTCCTTTGGGTATAGTCTCCTAGTTCTTAAGGGAACAAAAATGATTAATGGAATTTCTGAGGTCTGTGATCAAAGCAGAGGTCTGCTGGGAATAATAAGCAGTGTTGGCGCCATAAGCTTGGAACTTAGGCTATTACCAGGTAAAGAATCCCTTCCCCAATTTAGCACCATTCTTGGAGTTCCTACAACAGGTACTGACCCAGTCATTTTGAACACAGCTACAAAGAGATGTTAGATGTATCCTTATGAAGAAAAACTGATTTTATTTCATGCAGTGATCTCACTCTGTTCCTCTAAATTTGCAGATATGTATCTTAGGTTGTAAGAAATGAACATGTTGATTTGATAAGGTTCAGGAGCAAAGACACTGAAGTTAAATGTCTCAAGAATATACTGTAACAGATGCAGAATTTTAGTCCCTTCCACCTATTTTTAAGTCAGGAAGGGAAACAAAGAGATGAAGTGATTTCCCATGTGCTATTTACTGAAACAGAAAGGTGAGGGGGACCCAAGAATTCTGTAAATGTAAACACTTTATATCATATGCTAAAAGAGTTCCCCGATTTCTGAACATAGTAAAATTTAATTTCTGTATCATCAGGTACATTTATGACCCCAAATTCTGGAATGTTGCCTTCCATTTAGTTGGAGGTGGATAAAACCCAAGTGTTTTGAAAATTTAATAATATAATAAAATAACTTTAAAAGTTCAGAAACAAATTCAAACTCTTTATTTTTCAGTTATACCTTACTTTCTTATTACAAAGTATTTTATTGTTGCTTTCAAGTGATTAGAATATAATCTAGGATCCCTTTTAAACACTAATTGAATGACAAACACCAAAAAAGAAAAAAATATATTTTTATTCCCTCTCATTCCTATATTCCCCAATTCCTGATAATATACTTTTTCCTGTTCTTCTTTCTCTTTTTGTCTGTTCATACTCTCATCTAAACCGTAAGTTCACTTTAATTTGGTAATAAATTTATGTTGCTATTAATATTCAACTTCCACTCTGACCTTAGTTCTAATATGAGTTTTAGAAAATACAGTACTTACTTTTCTTGTGTGTGTCTCCTATCTTAAATATATTTATTTATTTGTCATTTATTTGCTAATTAAGCAAATCATTAGCAGAATTCAAAATGATTTCTTAAACTTCTATTAAAAAGCAAACCATGAGGGTATAGAATGCAAAAGTGAGATTGTTATTTTATTAGCTTAAAACAGAAATCTTAGTTACGCTTGGACACTTGAGAAATAAAATCAATGATGCCAATTTACTATTTTATTGTAGTGTAAAATGTCCTCTTCAGAATTAATTTTGAAAGTCATATTTTTAAGTGGGACTTCCAACCTTATTTTCTTGCACTATATTTAAAAAATTATTTTATAGTAATGCCTACTCTTTGATTGATATTTGATTTCTCATTTGAAACAGTGGTTGCCAAAAGACAATGAGTATCTTTAAAATGCTGAAGGAAAAAAATATTGTTAACCTATAAGTCTATAACCAATGAAAATATCCTCCAAAAATAAAAGCTCAATAAAAACATTTTCAAATGGACAAAAATAGAGGTTTTTATCACCAACCATCCTGCACTACAAGAAATGTTAAAGGAAGTTCTGGCAGAAGGAAAATGATATCAGAGGGAAGCCTGGATCAGTAGAAAGGAAAGAAAAGCATCATAAAGGGTAAGTATGGAGGTTGTATTAGTTTTCTATTCTATGTAACATATCACAAATTTTGCAGCTCAGAACAATGCACATTTATTATTTCACAGTTTCTGTGAGTTAGGCATCCAGGTACAGTTTAACTGCATTGTCTGCTCAGGCTCTCATAAGGCTGCAACCAAGGTGTCAGCCAGTCTGCTTTCTCATTTGGTAATGACTGAGGAGAAATATGGTTCCAGAATCCCTTAGGTTGCTAGCAGAATTCATTTCCTTGAGGTTACAAGACTAAGGGCCCTGGTTTCCTGTTGGTTATTGGTCACAGTTCTGAGAGGCTACCGGTAGTTTTTAGAGGCAGCTTCCAGTTCCTTGCTACATGTCCACTAACTTCATACCAGCAAGGGGAGTCTCTAGAATGAGTCTGCTAACAAGACAGAGTCTTATATAATGGAACATAATCACAGGCGTGACATCCTATCATATTTGCCATGTTCTATTGGTTAGAAGCAGGTCAGAATTTCTGCCTACTCTAAAGTGGAGGAGGTTATACAAAGGCATGAAGACCAGGAAGCAGGGATCATGGTAGGGGACACCCTTGGGCCTGCCTACCACACAGGTAAATATAAAAGATGTTTTTATTATCGGTAATATATTATAAAATTAATTTTAAAAACTGTTAACAGTTTAAAACAAAAATAATAACTATATAGTGGAATTTTAACATATGTAGAAGTAAAATGCATGTCAACAAGAGCACAAGGGGAATAAAGGATAAAATGAATTTTTCTGTTTTCAGTTTTTTTACAGCACTCATGAGGTGGATCATTTGATAGTAGACTGTGGTTAAGTTAAAGATGCATAATATATTCTCTAGAAAACTGGTTCTTGAAGTGTTGTCCTGGAACTTAGAAATATAAATTCTCAGGTCTTACCTCCTACTTTTTGAATCAAAATCCCTGAGATTGGTACTAGCAATATGTGTTTTAGTAAGCTCTCCATACAATTTTCATGATTCTAAAGTCTGAGAACACTAAAAAAAAATAACACAATGAGGCATAGCTACAAACATAGCTCAGTAGAAGAGATCAGATAGAATACCAAAATATACTTGATTCACACAAATGAGTGCTGTAAAGAGAAATGGAGGAATGTAAAACAGATGGAACACATTCCATGATGAAAAACTCATACATAAATTAAAAACAGTATAAAACAGAGTAGACATGTCTGAAAATTGAAGTGCTAATATAAATAAAGATTTGGAGTAACCTCACTTCCAAAAATGCAGATGAAAAGGACAAAGAGATTAAAGCAGTCAGAATAGAGCTGATAGCTATAATAGGCAAACAGTCTTCCCAGTAAGCATAAGTGGTGCCCCTGAAGTGTGGAACTCAACAAATGAAAGAAAAAATATAAGAAAATTCCCCCAAATGAAGCAACACCTGAAATTGCCATTCAAAGGGCACATAGATTCCAGAAAAATTTGATTCCAAACATTCAATGCTAAGGATAGCATGAAAATTTGAAGGCAAATGTTCAACATCAAGGCGTACCATGAAGTTATTTAATTTCAGGCATCCACACACAAAAACAAAAATGTCTACAAGGGAGAAAAATTAGGCTGGCATCAATTTCTGTACACAAACATTCAGTGCCAGAAAACAATGAAGCTATATTCATTAAGTTCTGAAGGTAAGAACCTAAGAATATTATATCCAGCCAAGATAGTTTTCAAATAGAAGTAGACATTCTCAAACATGAAAGAATTCAGAAAATATAATGCCTATAAGTCCTTCTTGAAGAAAATACTTGACCACAAACTCCAGCAAATTAAGAAATGGATCAAAATGTTTAAGAAAAATTTGAGAAATGGAGAAGCTTAGAATAATTAACACAATCTGAAACATATGGCGGATTGGAGATGGATGTGTTAAAGATGTGACTGTGTGCTACCAAAAGGCAAACTGAGGCTGGAGACCCAATGAATCTATGGTGACACTAAGATTTCCACCCTTCAGCTGCCCAGTTATAGGATTTTCATGACAAGTGCCAAGAGAAATAGAGAGGAAAATAAACTGGTTGTACTGACAAGAAAGACATTATGTCTAAGCCAGATAAGGAAGAAGCAAATTCATGAGGTGGTAAGGGACTGAGAAGGAAGAGATTTAAGGTGCTTGGAAAAGTGCAAGAACAGTTGGAGTGGGGATAAAAAAGTGAACATGGTGAAAGACTATAAGGTTATGGACAGGAATTAATACATCTGAGTGGACGGAAATAGTTATATAAGGTTCCAGAGAGAACTACTTGGAAGTGACAATAAGGTTTTGGTTGAGACCATGCAAGTAGGTTGGTAAAGTGGTTTATGGGTGCATAGTTGGAATGAAAGACAGTTAAAGAACTTTGAGACTGGTTTGTTAGGTAGTCATTCATATGAAAGCAGATGTTTAGATTTACGATGCCATATCACCGACCTTTGAGAAAAGCTACATTTATAAATTTCCATCCTTCACTTTTTCATTCAACAAATATTGCCTGAGAGCTATTCTGTGCTAGGCCTCCTTCACAGGCTTTAGTTGGATAACAAATTTACTTTCAACAACTGTATGAGGTAAGTACAGTTGCCATCCCTATTTTAGAGATGAGGAAACTGAGACACCAAGGGGTTAAGGAATTCAACTAAGGCCACTCAGCTGGCAAGTAATGGAGGCAGGATTCAAACCCAGAAAGTTCATCTTCAGAGTCAGTGCTCCTTATGACTGCTACCTTGTTTCATATTGTCCCATCCTCTGTACCACTTGAAAATGAGGGATTATCAATATTTGCACATAAAGAAGCTTTGTCATTCCTTCAACCATTCATTCAACAAAAACATTTACTTGACTGCCCAGGCACTGTTCTGTGTGTTGGGTGTAGCAGCGAACATGACAAACAAGAGTCTACAACAGTGGACCTTCTCCTTTCTCTCCTAATAAGTGAATTTTTCTAATAGCATATAGAAGAGCAAGATTTCCCTCTTTTCTCTTACTTTTCAAAATTTTCCTGGCTGTTTTCACATGTTTATTCATTCTAACTAATTTTAGAATCATTTTGTATGTTCTCCAGAATCCTGTTAAGACTTTGATTGGCAGTATATCATATATAGCCATGAATTAGGTAAAATAAACATATTTACAGTGTTTGTTTCCTATTTAGAGCAACGTATTTCATTCAATTTAGTTGTTTTTGTAATATACCACATAGGAAGATTTTTTTGTTTTTCATTTTAAAATTTTGGTTCTGAACATTTTGTGTTACATTTATTATTTTATGTTTTTTGTTGCTGTTATAAAGGAAAACTTTTCTCCCGTTAAATTCTCTAACCAGTTATTGTCAGTATATAGTAAAGCTATTGATTTCTTTTTTTTTTTTTTAAAGCTATTGATTTCTACATATAAATTTTGTAACCAGTGACCATCCTGAATTCTTTCATAGTTTCTAGTAGTTTTGAATGTACTCTCTTGTGTTTTCTAAATATATAATCATGCCATTGTTTTGCTCCAGGACAAAAAGAATGTGTGACGGAACCAGGATTCAAATTTATATCTCCTGATCGCAAGTTCTATGCCATTTCCACAATGCTGCAAATTGTATTTGTAAGTATATGGAATAGGCTGCATGGTATGGTCCAAGAAACAATGATCCTGGACACCTCCCTAAAAATACCTTCTCCTTCTTGCTGCTTGTCATGAGACCCAAAATGTTTCTACCCTAAATAATCATTCCTTTGGGTCTTGAAAGTGGTTTAATCTCAAAAACAATTTGTTCACATGCTATAAGGAATAATGTTGTAAGGCATCTGTTCTCAAAGTGGGTCATTCCTTGCTAGACTATAAGCTCCAAGAAGGGAAGAATCACTGCTCTCACTTATGAAGACTTCAGTGCACCAAGTATGTTCTCTAAATGTATTTGTTCAATACAAGTTAATTGAAATATATGGAAAACTAATTCATAAGATGTTAATAGGGATTATCTGAAAAAATCCATAATCAAATACACTTGATCAGTGTTAGGTCAAACAACGTTTATACAGGTCTATTTACTGGGGAATTCCCAGAAGGTTTATAAATCTGCAATTATCTATTGCGATTCTCAGAGAAGGAACTAGATTTTCAAAGTTTGCAAACTCATTTTGCCATGGAGCCTTTTCATTTCCCTCAGAGCATTTTATGATTTTGAAAGTGCTGCTAAAAATGACACTGACCTAATGGATATCAATAGTAATTAGCTAACAGAGAGCTAAGATCAAAGTCCTGTGGGGCACGGCATAGGGTAGAAACCTGTGCGGAAGGGTGATGAAACAAGCAGCAGGGAAATTCAAAAGACAAACTATACCTACTGTTCAAAATTTTCCCTAATTCTCACTTCTGAACCCATAACATAATCTTTTAAGGGCAGAGAATATAAATATGTAGTCACTAATCCGGCACAATTTCCCAAATGCTGTGACCACTTTCTCCCTTACAATAACATCTGGAGACCAGTCACGGTCCTCCACATCTATCTGCAGATCAGGGCAATCTTCTGCTGCTGGAAATCCCAGGGGCAAGTTAGCTGGCTACACCTAGCAACCGTACAGACCATGTGGATCACACTTCTCTGTGATATTCTTACCTCACCTTTATAAGTTTAACTCCCAAATTTCTCTTTTATCCTGATTTCCCCATCTATTTTATCTGGTCTTTTTTTTCTGTAAGTATTTTTGCAAGCTCTTTTGAGTCTTTATTTGCTGGACAGGAATATAAATAAACACGTGAATAATATTGCCAGACAATTTAGGAGGTACTGGGGCCCAGTCTCTACTTTTACAAAGCTCCTAATCCATCAGGACACCAACACCTAAACAGACCATTACAACCCGCAATGTGACAGGGTTCTATATTGGGACATGCACAAGGTGTAAAATAAACAAACATCATCTAGGGAAATCCAGGATGCTTCACTTTGAGACAATTCAGTAGTTCATCTAATTTCAAATGCCAAGTAACTCTACAACTATTTCTCTCTGGATGGGAAATGCACATTAGAACCTTTTCAAGCAAAAGATCCTCCCCTCTTAAATGATTTTCCTCAGGACAACACTGAAATATTGCAGAGACGGCAAACGGGAATCTCACCAAGTTTAGGGTGACAGAGGGAAATCAATCTGGAGTTAAAATATATCTCAAATATTCCACAGTGATCTTACACATCTTAGTAACTACTTATATATATGGAAGTTTGTTAAGTGCTTTAATAAATACGAAGCTTAGCAAATTACAGCTGTGGAACAAATCTAGCCCAGCACTTGTTTTCGTATGGCCAGAAACTAAAACTGACTTTTACATTTTTAAATGTCTGGAGAGAAAAAAAGCAGAACGGAATATTTTGAAATGTGAAGTCTCTACAAAATATAAAATTTAATGTTTATAAATAAAGTTTTTTATTGTTTTTTAACACAGACATGTTCCTTAATGTATTGTCTGTGGCTACTTTGCCCTACAACACTAGAGTTGAGTAGTTGCAGTAGAGACAATAATGACCCACAAAACGTAGAATATTTACCCTCTGGTCCTTTACAAAGAAAATTTACTGACCCCCGAGATACGCCATTGTTCAATCTGCACATGAACTATAAAGAAGTTAGGCAAGTAGCCGCTACAATCGAACAAATGAAGAAAGACACTAAGGAGTCTTAAGATCACATCTCCTGTGAGTACTTATTCTAGGCAATTAAATGCAGATTCCTGACCTCACATGGAATCTCTTTCCATTACAGTAAACATACATTTTGGCCATTTTGCTTCAGTTGTTCTTACTAATATTGTTTGAAATTTTGTCTTGGTTTTGTTTATTTTAGATAGGGTAAAATTTCTGGTTCCTTCTGCTGAAGTGGGAAAACTCTCTGGCCTATAAATACTCAAGAAACCTGAAGTGAGGTCAGGTTGACTCAAAAACCCACACTCAGAATTTGCTGTGCAGAGAAAGCTTTCAACAAAATTCAACACCCATTTATGATAAAAACCCTCCAGAAAGTAGGCATACAGGGAACTTTCCTCAACATAATAAAGGCCATATATGACAAACCCACAGCCAACATCATCCTCAATGGTGAAAAACTGAAAGCATTTCCACTAAGATCAGGAACAAGACAAGGTTGCCCACTCTCACCACTCTTATTCAACATAGTTTTGGAAGTTTTAGCCACAGCAAGCAGAGAAGAAAAGGAAATAAAGGAATCCAAATCAGAAAAGAAGTAAAGCTGTCACTGTTTGCAGATGACATGATACTATACATAGAGAATCCTAAAGATGCTACCAGAAAACTGCTAGAGCTAATCAATGAATTTGGTAAAGTAGCAGGATACAAAATTAATGCACAGACATCTCTTGCATTCCTATACACTAATGATGAAAAATCTGAAAGTGAAATCAAGAAAACACTCCCATTTACCATTGCAACAAAAAGAATAAAATATCCAGGAATAAACCTACCTAAGGAGACAAAAGACCTATATGCAGAAAATTATAGGACACTGATGAAAGAAACTAAAGATGATACAAATAGATGGAGAGATATACCAAGTTCTTGGATTGGAAGAATCAACACTGTGAAAATGACTCTACTACCCAAAGCAATCTACAGATTCAATGCAATCCCTATGAAAGTACCTCTGGCATTTTTCACAGACCTAGAACAAAAATGTTCACAATTTGTATGGAAACAAAAAAGATCCCGAATAGCCAAAGCAACCTTGAGAAGGAAAAACGGAGCTGGAGGAATCAGGCTCCCTGACTTCAGACTATACTACAAAGCTACAGTAATCAAGACAGTATGGTACTGGTACAAAAACAGAAAGATAGATCAATGGAACAGGATAGAAAGCCCAGAGATAAATCCACGCACATATGGTCACCTTATCTGTGATAAAGGAGGCAGGAATGTACAGTGGAGAAAGGACAGCCTCTTCAATAAGTGGTGCTGGGAAAACTGGACAGGTACATGTAAAAGTATGAGATTAGATCACTCCCTAACACCATACACAAAAATAAGCTCAAAATGGATTAAATACCTAAATGTAAGGTCAGAAACTATCAAACTCTTAGAGGAAAACATAGGCAGAACACTCTATGACATAAATCACAGCAAGATCCTTTTTGACCCACCTCCTAGAGATATGGAAATAAAAACAAAAATAAACAAATGGGACCTAATGAAACTTCAAAGCTTTTGCACAGCAAAGGAAACCATAAACAAGACCAAAAGACAACCCTCAGAATGGGAGAAAATATTTGCAAATGAAGCAACTGACAAAGGATTAATCTCCAAAATTTATAAGCAGTTCATGCAGCTTAATAACAAAAAAACAAACAACCCAATCCAAAAATGGGCAGAAGACCTAAACAGACATTTCTCCAAAGAAGATATACAGACTGCCAACAAACACATGAAAGAATGCTCAACATCACTAACCATTAGAGAAATGCAAATCAAAACTACAATGAGATATCATCTCACACCAGTCAGAATGGCCATCATCAAAAAATCTAGAAACAATAAATGCTGGAGAGGGTGTGGAGAAAAGGGAACACTCTTGCACTGTTGGTGGGAATGTGAATTGGTAAAGCCACTATGGAGAACAGTATGGAGGTTCCTTAAGAAACTACAAATAGAACTACCATATGATCCAGCAATCCCACTACTGGGCATATACCCTGAGAAAACCATAATTCAAAAAGAGCCATGTACAAAAATGGTCATTGCAGCTCTATTTACAGTAGCCAGGAGATGGAAACAACCTAAGTGTCCATCATCGGATGAATGGATAAAGAAGATGTGGCACATATATGCAATGGAATATTACTCAGCCATAAAAAGAAACAAAATTGAGCTATTTGTAATGAGGTGGATAGACCTAGAGTCTGTCATACAAAGTGAAGTAAGTCAGAAAGAGAAAGACAAATACTGTATGCTAACACATATATATGGAATTTAAGAAAAAAAAATGTCATGGAGAACCTAGGGTAAGACAGGAATAAAGACACAGACCTACTAGAAAATGGACTTGAGGATATGGGGAGGGGGAAGGGTAAGCTGTGACAAAGTGAGAGAGTGGCATGGACATATATACACTACCAAATGGAACATAGATAGCTAGTGGGAAGCAGCCGCATAGCACAGGGAGATCAGCTCAGTGCTTTGTGACCACCTAGAGGGGTGGGATAGGGAGGGTGTGAGGGAGGGAGACGCAAGAGGGAAGAGACATGGGGGCATATGTATATGTATAACGGATTCACTTTGTTATAAAGCAGAAACTAACACACCATTATAAAGCAATTATACTCCAATGAAGATGTAAAAAAAAGAATTTGCTGCCCAGAAAGCTCTTGCCTACTGATTCTGTGAGCTCTGGATAGAGAATAGTTAAATAATAACTGACTAAATAAGAGGAAATGTTGAATTCCAACTGGGGTTCAGGTGTACTAAGCATTGTCCATCTTCTTGCTTTATTCTTCTGCTGAAAAAATAGGATTGAGTACCTTGGTTGGCATTTTTTAAATCTCTGGATAAAAATGATATAAATAAAAATTTTCCTGTGGGTTGCAGTTCACATCTTCCCCCACATTTTCAAACATTCCTTCTCCCCTTGGAAAGCTGCTCAGCAGAGTGCCACTGCAGAGAGGTAAAAGGCTCCATGGAGGAGAGGGGGGATAGGACATTACTGAAAGAAAAATAAAATTTCTATGCAACAATAAACTGAGCTGTGGGAGCCTACTGGTATTATGAATTTTTTGATCACAAATGAGATAAAGGTCTCTAGAAGATTTTTCTGGATTTCAACTATTATAAGAGCCAAGAAAAACTAAAATAAAGCAAACCATAGGCAAGTCTGCCAGGTAACTTTACAAAGCTGTAAAAACAACTGAGCTACGTATTTTGCCTTTCCTCTCATTTCTCTAACAATTCCATTATTATATATGACATTTTGAAAGATTTTTTGATAAACCCTCTAGAACAATGCATATATTTTTACAGATGCTATTTTTAAATAAAATAAAATTCTTTTACTTTTTTTTCTGTTTAATTTCTGGTAAGACTTTTTTTGTCGTTGTTATTTTGCAGTACTTTACACCGTTGTTTTGTTCCTGAAAAGAAGACTAAGAAGGAGGTGGCGGTGGGGGAGAGAAGGAGGAAGAAAGTCTGATCCCAAATTATGCAAAAGGAAAGACAGTGAAGCTAAATAAATACTGTACAATATTTCCAAGGCTTTCTTAAGAGAAAAAGCCACAAATTTAACCTTTCTTACCATTTTATCATAAACTGTCGAATTTATTATGTACAGTAAACGACATGAGGTCATTTGCTTTCTTTTCAACTGAGAAAACCACCTCCTGAATTAATCGAGGCTTAGCTCATAACAATAGACATAGATCATTTAACATTTCCTGCTTAAAGTATGTTCATTATGTACTTGCCGATCTGTTTCAAGGCTGTTGCTATGCATAAAACTATTGACTATATAAGGCAACAAGCAATGAGGAAAGGCCACGTGCTGAAAGCGAAAATGGTCTTCAAATTATTTTCAGTTACATCTCTATTGACTTATGGCTTTCTGACAGAAGTGTTACACTAGGTCATTAATAACAATAGTAACTCATATTCCCATGCTGCATTCTGGTTTCCAGCCTACCTCCACTTGAATGCCTTCATTTGATCCTCACAGTAAGCCTGTAAAATGAGAAGCCACCTTGTTTCCATTCTACAGTGAAAACCCAGACTCTCTCTCAGAAAGTGACTCACTGAGGTTAGAATAGGTAGTAAGTAGTTGGGCAAGAAAGAGGGCTCAGGACTTCAAATCCAGAACACTTCCTACTATAGCCACTAACTTAGCAAACATTCAACATTTAACATATGTGGTATCATGGAATGAGCAGGAATAAGAACTATATAAGTAGGATAGAATAAGAATAGTTTTACAGAAGAAATCAGGCAACTTTTCTGAATCACACAGCTAATAGCAGTGCTACTCACCTCTTAGGTCTGATGAGAGAATTAATGAATCTAATGTATGTACAGTGGTTAGAACTGTGCCTTGCAGAATAAGAACCCAATAAATGGAAGCTACTATGGTGATAGCTATCATGGCATGACTCACATTACATTGAAAATAAATTTTGTTGTTTTAAATTGCTCTTTCAAAAAGGTAATACATGGATAAGGCACAAAATTCTAACAGGGCAAATGGGTTTATAGGGAAAAGTAAGTCTCCCACCTCTGTCTTCCAACCAGCTGATTCTGCTCCACTGTTATCCATTTGTAGAGTATCCTATTTCCCAAGTATTTTGTTTCCACAAATTCTCCCTTTTCCCAAAATGTTGGCCATAACTTTTATTTTTCTCTAAATTTAAATTTATGTGTTTTTGAATAGGTCATATTATACAAACTGAAGGATGATTAAACACTATTCTGCATCTTGCGTTTTGTTACTTAACAATAGGATAAACATATAATTTATCATTTCAATCAGCCAATTTAAGGATGAAAATGACATAATTAGTAATTATACTAGGACCACAGGTATAAACCATGACTGTCCCATGCAAAGCAGGACATAGCTACCCTACTAGAGGGTCTATGTTAGACATCATTTAATACCAGTACATAAAGTGAGTCTTCACTATTATGTAATTTAAATTTAAAACAGCCTCTGTTTGGATGGCAGCAATATTAATCCCATCTTTGCCTTAAAATTCAAAACCTTTGTTTGATAGAGGACTCTTAAGAAAAGTTGCTTGGGTCAGTCTTTGCTCTTGCTAAGGTGGCCACATGGAATTTGTTTAGAATGTAAAAACATTTTTTTTTAACAGTCTTTCAGTATCTAAAGTCAGCATGCAATTTAGATTTCAGGACACAGGCTTAAAGCAACTCTCTCAGCAGATTTGTATTCTGTTTCCAAAGAAAGCACCCCAACCCTTATGAAGCATGCTTCCTGGGATTCCCAAACTTGTGTAGTCGCCACTCTTTGGATCTAGGTCGGCCCTTTAACTCACCTTTGACCATAGAATGTGACAGAAGCGATGCGTCATGCTTTCCAACGGTAGATTATAAGAAGTCTAGGGGCTTCCCTGGTGGCGCAGTGGTTGAGAGTCCGCCTGCCGATGCAGGGGATACGGGTTCGAGCTCCGGTCCGGGAAGATCCCACATGCCACGGAGCGCCTGGGCCCGTGAGCCATGGCCGCTGAGCCTGCGTGTCCGGAGCCCGTGCTCCACAACGGGAGAGGCCACAACAGTGAGAGGCCCGTGTACCGCTAAAAACAAAAAAATAAAATAAATAAGTCTAGTAGCTTCTAGCTAGGTCTGTCATATACTCATTCTGGGGATAGCCAACAACAATGTAAGAAGCATGACCACCTTGAGATTGTCATGCTGTGAGGAAATCTAATTTAGCCATGAGAAGAGGCTGCATGGTGAGAGAGAGAGATCCATAGCCTCCGGCTATCCTAGCTAAAGCATCAGACATGTAAGGAAAAAAGCCTTCTTGGATGTCCAGACCAGTCAGCACATCAGATATTTTCAGTCACATTTACTATCTGACATGAAATTACATGAGAGACCCTATAGGAAAATCACCTAGCTGAGCCCAGTCATCCCATAAGAACCACAGCAATAATAATTCCTGTTTTGAACCATTTAGTGTTGGAGTAGTTTATTACACAGCAACAGATGATTAAAGCAACTCCCATCCTTGTTTGTAGAATGGTCTGATGATAGTGGTAACAAGTAACCCCTACCTCCCAATAGTCTGAATTGCCCTACCATTTTTCCTAACACTGTAGCCTGGGGATTCATACGGTCTACCTCCTAAAATGCAACCCACACCAGTTTGACCTGATTCCACAGAGGGATCATCATGTTTTCTGGCATGCAGTATACGAGTCCTTATTGTCCAGTGCACCACTTTCTTCCTTTGGTCAATTCCATATTTTATCTTCTGTTACTATTCGCAGCCTCATTTAGGATCCAGATTCTGAATTAAGGATTGCATTTGGCTTCATATAACTGAATCTTAAGTTTAATCAAATGGGGAATTTTTTTTGACATAACAATAAGTCACAGATGGGGGGCTTCCAGGAAGATGGCAGAAGAATAAGACACGGAGATCACCTTCCGCCCCACAGATACACCAGAAATACATCTACACGTGGAATAACTCCTACAGAACACCTACTGAACGCTGGCAGAAGAACTCAGACCTCCCAAAAGGCAAGAAACCCCCCACGTACCTGGGTAGGGCAAAAGAAAAAAGAATAAACAGAGATAAAAGGATAGGGACGAGACCTTCACCAGTGGCAGGGAGCTGTGAAGGAGGAAACGTTTCCACACACTAGGAAGCCCCTTCGCGGGCGGGGGCTGTGGGTGGCGGAGCGGGGAGCTTCGAAGCCGCGGAGGAGAGCACAGCAACAGGCGTGCGGACGGCAAAGAGGAGAGATTCCCGCACAGAGTATCAGGGCCGACCGGCACTCACCAGCCGAAAGACTTGTCTGCTCACCCGCCGGGGCGGGCGGGGTTGCAAGCTGAGGCTCGGCCTTCGGTCGGAGCGCAGGGAGAGGACTAGGGTTGGCGGCGTGAACACAGCCTGCAGGGGGTTAGTGCGCCACGGCTGGCCGGGAGGGAGTCCGGGGAAATGTCTGGACCTGACGAAGAGGCAAGAGACTTTTTCTTCCACTTTGTTTCCTGGTGCGCGAGGAGAGGGGATTAAGAGCGCTGCTTAAAGGAGCTCCAGAGACGGGCACGAGCCGCGGCTAAAAGCACGGACCCCAGAGACGGGCATGAGATGCTAAGGCTGCTGCTGCCGCCACCAAGAAGCCTGTGTGCGAGCACAGGTCAGTATCCACACCTCACTTCCGGGGAGCCTGTGCAGCCCACCACTGCCAGGGTCCCGGGATCCAGGGACAACTCCCCCGGGAGAACGCACGGTGTGCCTCACGCTGGTGCAACGTCATGCTGGCCTCTGCTGCCGCAGGCCCGCCCCGCAATCCGTGCCCCTCCCTCCCCTCCCCCCCGGCCTGAGTGAGCCAGAGCCCCCGAATCAGCGGATCCTTTAACCCCATCTTGTCTGAGCGAAGAACAGACGCCCTCCGGTGACCTACACGCAGAGGCGGGGCCAAATCCAAAGCTGAGCCCCTGGGAGCTGTGAGAACAAAGAAGAGAAAGGGAAATCTCTCCCAGCAGCCTCAGAAGCAGCGGATTAAAGCTCCACAATCAACTTGATGTACCCTGCGGCTGTGGAATACATGAATAGACAACGAATCATCCCAAATTAAGGAGGTGGACTTTGAGAGCAAGATTTATTATTTTTTACCCTTTTCTTTTTTTTGTGAGTGTGTATGTGTACGCTTCCGTGTGAGATTTTGTCTGTATAGCTTTGCTTCCACCATTTGTCCGAGGGTTCTCTCTGTCCATTTTTAAAAAATTTTTTTCTTAATAATTAATTTTTATTTTAATAACTTTATTTTATTTTACTTTATCTTCGTTCTTTCTTTCCTTCCTTCCCTCCTTTAGACAACGAATCATCACAAATTAAGGAGGTGGACTTTGAGAGCAAGATTTATGATTTTTTTCCCCTTTTCCTCTTTTGTGAGTGTGTATGTGTATGCTTCTATGTGAGATTTTGTCTGTATAGCTTTGCTTCCACCATTTGTCCTACGGCTGTATCCGTCCGTTTTCTTTTTTTCTCTTAATAATTATTTTTTTATTTTAATAACTTTATTATATTTTATCTTACTTTATTTTATTTTATCTTTTCTTTTTTTCCTTCCTTCCCTCCTTCCTTCCTACCTCCCTCCCTCCTTCCCTCCCTCCTTTCTTTCTTTCTTTCTTTATACATCTACTAATTCTTTCTTTCTATTTTTTCTCCCTTTTATTCTGAGCCGTGTGGATGAAAGGCTCTTGGTGCTGCAGCCAGGAGTCAGTGCTGTGCCTCTGAGGTGGGAGAGCCAAATTCAGGACACTGGTCCACAAGAGACCTCCCAGCTCCACATAATATCAAATGGCGAAAATCTCCCAGAGATTTCCATCTCACCACCAGCGCCCAGTTTCACTCAACGACCAGCAAGCTACAGTGCTGGACATCCTATGCCAAACAACTAGCAAGACAGGAACACAACCCCACCCATTAGCAGAGAGGGTGCCTAAAATCATAATAAGCCCACAGACACCCCAAAACACACCATCAGATGTGGACCTGCCCACCAGAAAGACAAGATCCAGCCTCATCCACCAGAACACAGGCACTAGTCCCCTCCACCAGGAAGCCTACACAACCCACTGAACCAACCTTAGCCACTGGGGACAGACACCAAAAACAATGAGAGCTACGAACCTGCAGCCTGCAAAAAGGAGACCCCAAACACAGTAAGATAAGCAAAATGAGAAGACAGAAAAACACACAGCAGATGAAGGAGCAAGATAAAAACCCACCAGACCTAACAAATGAAGAGGAAATAGGCAGTCTACCTGAAAAAGAATTCAGAATACTGATAGTAAAGATGATCCAAAATCTTGGAAATAGAATAGACAAAAAGCAAGAAACATTTAACAAGGACCTAGAAGAACTAAAGATGAAACAAACAATGATGAACACAAATGAAATGAAAAATACTCTAGATGGGACCAATAGCAGAATAACTGAGGCAGAAGAACGGATAAGTGACCTGGAAGATAAAATAGTGGAAATAACTACTGCAGAGCAGGATAAAGAAAAAAGAATGA
Organism: Phocoena phocoena; assembly: GCF_963924675.1. Lineage (NCBI taxonomy): Eukaryota > Metazoa > Chordata > Mammalia > Artiodactyla > Phocoenidae > Phocoena > Phocoena phocoena. Next base: position 52,735,038 of record NC_089235.1, on the reverse strand, counting down.
AAAGAACTGAGGACAGTCTCAGAGACCTCTGGGACAACATTAAATGCACCAACATTCGAATTATAGGGGTTCCAGAAGAAGAGAAAAAGAAAGGGACTGAGAAAATATTTGAAGAGATTATAGTTGAAAACTTCCCTAATATGGGAAAGGAAATAGTTAATCAAGTCCAGGAAGCACAGAGAGTCCCATACAGGATAAATTTATCCCATACAGGATAAATCCAAGGAGAAATACGCCAAGACACATATTAATCAAACTGTCAAAAATTAAATACAAAGAAAACATATTAAAAGCAGCAAGGGAAAAACAACAAATAACACACAAGCTGTAAAGTGTCTACAGCATCCCAGGCTGCTTCCCATAAGGTTAACAGCTGATCTCTCAGCAGAAACTCTGCAAGCCAGAAGGGACTGGCAGGACGTATTTAAAGTGATGAAGGAGAAAAACCTGAAACCAAGATTACTCTACCCAACAAGGATCTCATACAGATTTGACGGAGAAATTAAAACCTTTACAGACAAGCAAAAGCTGAGAGAGTTCAGCACCACCATACCAGCTGTACAACAACTGCTAAAGGAACTTCTCTAGGCAAGAAACACAAGAGAAGGAAAAGACCTACAATAACGAACCCAAAACAATTAAGAAAACGGGAATAGGAACAAACATATCGATAATTACCTTAAATGTAAATGGACTAAATGCTCCCACCAAAGACACAGATTGGCTGAATGGATACAAACACAAGACCCATATATTTGCTGTCTACAAGAGACCCACTTCAGACCTAGAGACACATACAGACTGAAAGTAGGGGGATGGAGAAAGATATTTCATGCAAATGGAAACCAAAAGAAAGCCTGAGTAGCAATTCACGTATCAGACAAAATAGACTTTAAAATAAAGACTATTAGAAGAGACAAAGAAGGACACTACATAATGATCAAGGGATCAATCCAAGAAGAAGATATAACAATTGTAAATATTTATGCACCCAACAGAGGAGCACCTCAATACATAAGGCAAATACTAACAGCCATAAAAGAGGAAATCGACAGTAACACATTCATAGAAGGGGACTTTAACACCCCACTTTCACCAATGGACAGATCATCCAAAATGAAAATAAATAAGGAAACACAAGCTTTAAATGATACATTAAACAAGATGGACTCAATTGATATTTATAGGACATTCCATCCAAAAACAACAGAATACACATTTTTCTCTACTGGTCATGGACCATTCTCCAGGATAGATCATATCTTGGGTCACAAATCAAGCCTTGGTAAATTTAAGAAAATCGAAATTGTATCAAGCATATTTTCTGACCACAACGCCATGAGACTAGATATCAATTACAGGAAAAGATCAGTAAAAATTACAAACACATGGAGGCTAAACAGTACACTACATAATAACGAAGTGATCACTGAAGAAATCAAAGAGGGAATAAAAAAATACCTAGAAACAAATGACAATGGAGACACAACGACCCAAAACCTATGGGATGCAGCAAAAGCAGTTCTAAGAGGGAAGTTTATAGCAATACAAGCCCACCTTAAGAAGCAGGAAACATCTCGAATAAACAACTTAACCTTGCACCGAAAGCAATTAGAGAAAGAAGAACAAAAAACCCCAAAGTTAGCAGGAGGAAAGAAATCATAAAAATCAGATCTGAAATAAATGAAAAAGAAATGAAGGAAACGATAGCAAAGATCAATAAAACTAAAAGCTGGTTCTTTGAAAAGATAAACAAAATTGATAAACCATAGCCAGACTCATCAAGAAAAAAAGGGAGAAGACTGAAATCAATAGAATTAGAAATGAAAAAGGAGAACTAACAACTGACACTGCAGAAATACAAAAGATCATGAGAGATTACTACAAGCAACTCTATGCCAATAAAATGGACAACCTGGAAGAAATGGACAAATTCCTAGAAATGCACAACCTGCCAAGACTGAATCAGGAAGAAATAGAAAATATGAACAGACCAATTACAAGCAGTGAAATTGAAACTGTGATTAAAAATCTTCCAACAAAAAAAGTCCAGGACCAGATGGCTTCACAGGCGAATTCTATCAAACATTTAGAGAAGAGCTAATACCTATCCTTCTCAAACTCTTCCAAAATATAGCAGAGGGAGGAACACTCCCAAACTCATTCTACGAGGCCACCATCACCCTGATACCAAAAACTACAGGCCAATATCACTGATGAACATAGATGCAAAAATCCTCAACAAAATGCAAGCAAACAGAATCCAACAGCACATTAAATGGATCATACACCATGATCAAGTGGGGTTTATTCCAGGAATGCAAGGATTCTTCAATATATGCAAATCAATCAACGTGATACACCATATTAACAAACTGAAGGAGAAAAACCATATGATCATCTCAATAGATGCAGAGAAAGCTTTTGACAAAATTCAACACCCATTTAGGATAAAAACCCTGCAGAAAGTAGGCATAGAGGGAACTTTCCTCAACATAATAAAGGCCATATATAACAAACCCACAGCTAACATCATCCTCAATGGTGAAAAACTGAAAGCATTTCCACTAAGATCAGGAACAAGACAAGGTTGCCCACTCTCACCACTCTTGTTCAACATAGTTTTGGAAGTTTTAGCCACAGCAAGCAGAGAAGAAAAGGAAATAAAAAGAATCCAAATCGGAAAAGAAGAAGTAAAGCTGTCACTGTCTGCAGATGACATGATACTATACATAGAGAATCCTAAAGATGCTACCAGAAAACTGCTAGAGCTAATCAATGAATTTGGTAAAGTAGCAGGATACAAAATTAATGCACAGAAATCTCTGGCATTCCTATACACTAATGATGAAAAATCTGAAGGTGAAATCAAGAAAACACTCCCATTTACCACTGCAACAAAAAGAGTAAAATATCTAGGATTAAACCTACCTAAGGAGACAAAAGACATGTATGCAAAAAATTATAAGACACTGATGAAAGAAATTAAAGATGATACAAATAGATGGAGAGATATACCATATTCTTGGATTGGAAGAATCAACATTGTGAAAATGACTCTACTACCCAAAGCAATCTACAGATTCAATGCAATCCCTATCAAACTTCCAAGGGCGTTTTTCACAGAACTAGAACAAAAAATTTCACAATTTGTATGGAAACACAAAAGACCCTGAATAGCCAAAGCAATCTTGAGAACGAAAAACGGAGCTGCAGGAATCAGGCTCCCTGACTTCAGACTATACTACAAAGCTACAGTAATCAAGACAGTATGGTACTGGTACAAAAACAGAAAGATAGACCAATGGAGCAGGATAGAAAGCCCAGAGATAAACCCACGCACATATGGTCGCCTTATCTGTGATAAAGGAGGCAGGAATGTACAGTGGAGAAAGGACAGCCTCTTCAATAAGTGGTGCTGGGAAAACTGGACAGGTACATGTAAAAGTATGAGATTAGATCACTCCCTAACACCATACACAAAAATAAGCTCAAAATGGATTAAATACCTAAATGCAAGGTCAGAAACTATAAAACTCTTAGAGGAAAACACAGGCAGAACACTCTATGACATAAATCACAGCAAGATCCTTTTTGACCCACCTCCTAGAGAAATGGAAATAAAAACAAAAATAAACAAATGGGACCTAATGAAACTTCAAAGCTTTTGCACAGCAAAGGAAACCATAAACAAGACCAAAAGACAACCCTCAGAATGGGAGAAAATATTTGCAAATGAAGCAACTGACAAAGGATTAATCTCCAAAATTTATAAGCAGTTCATGCAGCTCAATAACAAAAAAACAAACAACCCAATCCAAAAACGGGCAGAAGACCTAAACAGACATTTCTCCAAAGAAGATATACAGACTGCCAACAAACACATGAAAAAATGCTCAACATCACTAATCATTAGAGAAATGCAAATCAAAACTACAATGAGATATCATCTCACACCAGTCAGAATGGCCATCATCAAAAAATCTAGAAACAATAAATGCTGGAGAGGGTGTGGAGAAAAGGGAACCCTCTTACACTGTTGGTGGGAATGTAAATTGATACAGCCACTGTGGAGGACAGTATGGAGGTTCCTTAAAAAACTACAAATAGAACTACCATATGACCCAGCAATCCCACTACTGGGCATATACCCTGAGAAAACCATAATTCAAAAAGAGTCATGTACCAAAATGTTCATTGCAGCTCTATTTACAATAGCCCAGAGATGGAAACAACCTAAGTGTCCATCATCGGATGAATGGATAAAGAAGATGTGGCACATATATGCAATGGAATATTACTCAGCCATAAAAAGAAATGAAATTGAGCTATTTGTAATGAGGTGGATAGACCTAGAGTCTGTCATACAGAGTGAAGTAAGTCAGAAAGAGAGAGACAAATACCGTATGCTAACACATATATATGGAATTTAAGGAAAAAATATGTCAAGAAGAACCTAGGGGTAAGACGGGAATAAAGACAGAGACCTACTAGAGAATGGACTTGAGGATATGGGGAGTGGGATGGGTAAGCTGTGACAAAGTGAGAGAGTGGCATGGACATATATACACTACCAAACATAAGGTAGGTAGCTAGTGGGAAACAGCCGCATAGCACAGGGAGATTAGCTCGGTGCTTTGTGATTGCCTGGAGGGGTGGGATAGGCAAGGTGGGAGGGAGGGAGAGGCAAGAAGGAAGAGATATGGGAACATATGTATATATATAACTGATTCATTTTGTTGTAAAGCAGAAACTAACACACCATTGTAAAGCAATTATACCCCAATAAAGATGTTAAAAAAAGAAAAAAAGACGTCACAGATGGGCCACTGGGGAAGAAGCATCTAGTTACTGACCCCAATTCCATCACCTTCTTCCTTTGCCATAGCATTCATGATTTTTAGCTGAACACGTGGCTACTTTGTAGTTACTGTATAATTAATTTCTGGCTGTGGAATCTAAATAGAAGTGTCCTATGTGACTTCTGAAAAGTATTTTTAATGGGAGACATCATGTCCTTCCTTTGTCCTCTTTCTTGCTCATGAATTAAATGTGGATTTAGTAACTGGGTTATTTGGCCTAGCACCCTTCTTATTCCCAAAGTCATAAGCAACAAAATGCAAGGAGTTTCAGTGCCTAATGATTAATGGATCACTATATGAGCCCCTCTCAATCCTTTGACTTCATTTATACCAAAAAGAAATGAAATTATATCCTGTTATGCCACTGTTATTCTGAGATTTTATTTTGCTCACAACTGAAATTACTCTAATACAGTCAAGGCTGGCGCAGAAGCTGTAAAGTGTCTACAGTATCCCAGGCTGCTTCCGTCTTTCTGATCTACCACGCTTTGTGGCTCTCATCCTTAGGCTACCTCATTGTAGCTAAATAGCTCTTCGTCCTTCAGCTTTCAATTACATTCCAGGTAGAAAGAAAAAGAAGGAAGCAGCAAGGTGGGAGAGGTGATTCAAATCTTTCTAGAATCCTTAGAAGGCTTCACTTATGTCACAATGGCCACGTTTTGACAATTAATTTAGTAGCTGGGCACACTGATACCCTAAGTAAAATAGAAGTTCTATTAGTAAGATAGAACAAGAAATGGAGATTAAGCAGACTTACAAGCAGAGTATACCACAATAGTATGTCACGAGTAGTGCTCAGAAAGAACGTTCTAAACTCGGCAGAAACGCCAATGAGTGTTTAAAATAGGCCCTTAACCTACATCCTAAGTGGAGATGTACAATTAAGACATTTTTGGGGCTTCCCTGGTGGCGCAGTGGTTGAGAATCTGCCTGCCAATGCAGGGGACACGGGTTCGAGCCCTGGTCTGGGAAGATCCCACATGCCGCGGAGCAACTAGGCCCGTGAGCCACAATTACTGAGCCTGCGCATCTGGAGCCTGTGCTCCGCAGCAAGAGAGGCCGCGATAGTGAGAGGCCTGCACACTGTGATGAAGAGTGGCCCCCACTTGCCACAACTAGAGAAAGCCCTCACACAGAAACGAAGACCCAACACAGCCAAAAATAAAATAAATAAATAAACAAAATGACGGAGGAATTATGTTTTAAAAAAAATGACATTTTCAAACGTTTATTAAACTTCAGTAGGGAGGTAGGACTGGATACATCAACAGGGTGGTCCCATAGGCCACAGTTCAAACTAGAGTCATCTCAAGAAAGAGCACATACATTTAGAAGAATAGTGGGCTGAAAATGAAACCCCGAGGGAAAATTAATGAAAAGAAGCTGAGTATAGGGGAGAGAGACTTTCAAACACATCAAAAGAGTTAAAGTGATAGTAAAAACCAGAGAGAGAAGTTTATGAAAGTTATGATTAAAGATTTCACATATTACATATAGTTTGAAATGCAGCTGGTGGGTACATTACACTAAAGGCTTTCAGTGCAGTGGAGACTATGTGCTACATTCAAGAATGGTTTCACTAAAATAGAGAGTACCAAAACCAGTTTGCAGGAAATTGAGGACTGAAGGGAGAATAAGAAAGTGGAGATGTAGGGTAGACTACACTACACTAGCCTTCTCTACTCAAGCTTGGCTTCTATATACGTCCATATCTTTTTATAAATATGAAGAACAAAGGTTTTAAGTACTTGGAGGACAGGAAAGGGTAATGGAAGATAAATGTATTGTTTTGAACAAACTATTCAGAAAGTTCCTCCTTTATTGAATTTGTATTGTTTGTTTTATGCTGGATTGCACTGAAGTTTTATTGATTTGTAGCTACAAAGATCCAACGATATCCTTAGCCCAGACAGGTGATACCTGCCTCTACTGGTCCCAAAGAGGTGAGTGTCTCTCTGCCAATGCTAGAAGACAGTTTCAACATCAGACTGCCTTTGATATTAAATGGTAAATTTGAATATATTTTAATATTTAGATTACACACATTTGATTTAATCAACAAATTATGCTTGCTTTTTAAATAATGAATGAACCAGATCCAAAGGACAAATGTTCTGAGTGATATTACGTCTGGAGCACATGACAATTCTACCACGTTGATTTGATATGCAAGTCATTGAGAAATCATGTTAATGCAATCAAGAAGAATCAAGCTAGAGCCAAAGGGAATAAAGGAACAAGAAGGAACTGTATACCAGGCGCTTCATACATATTAGCTCCTCATCAGCGCCCTAAGAGGTTTTCATTTTGAGATTGAGAAAAAATAAGGTTTAGAGTGGTCACTAGTTTACTCAGCAGTCCCTATATAGCAAGTAGCAGAGGCAGGATATGAACCCACAGGTTCCTGACATTCAGATCAGCACGTTTTCTGCTCTACCCTCTGCGTTCTAGAGTGAATACTTTAAAGAAACAGAAAGTCAAGGGGGCTTTTAATAAATTACTGATAAAACTGTTCTACTTTTATAAAATTAAGCATTTGTTTTTAGAGGAAAGCTCTGAAATAATCTGACCCAAGGGCATCTTTAATGAAGTAAAATATTGAATTCTATAAAAAGGAAATTGGCTGATGCTAAATGAGGACATCTACAAATTTATGTAGATAAATTTACTCTATCGAGGTAGAGTTATCATTTCTTCTAGAGAAAGTAACACAAGGTTCTACTCACGTAGCCCAGTAGAGTGACCTACCTGCTTTACAAACTCTATATATGGTAAAGAGAGGTCTGGTGAAAGTTTTGCAAGGCCCAAAATTTCAAGGTTATTTAATCTGCCTGAAAAGAGACCTTGACAGGATTACTGGGAACATTGTAGCTATTTCTGTGTTTTTTCTTACCTTGTGCTGTGGTTCTGAATTGAGGAAGAAAAGAAGTACTTATGATACATAGTAGTTTGTGTGCAATATATGTTGATGATGTTTTATATAAAGGGGTATCTTTTTCTCTGAAAAAAAAAAAAAAGCCACAATGAAGACATCTGTCCTGCTTAAAGATCTCTTTTGATAGCTACTCAGATCGTTTTGCTCATCAACTTGTTATTTTTCTCAAAGGTTACCTGTGTATGTTTTGCATCCCTCTGGCATTGAAAATTGTAGCTTCTATGATACTAACAGGAAAGAAGAAATGCCATTCCAAGAGTGGCATGCAGACTAATAATATCTAACTATCATTAGAGTCGTCATATCTACAAATTTATGTAGGAGTACCATCAGGGAGAGAACAGGCTATCTATAACGTTAATTCCAAGAATCATTAATTTCCCATTTTGAAAATAATTTACAAACCACGCTTCAAGTAAAGAGAAAAAAGAAGCCAAAAAAACCCCTGTATAATTTAAGGTAAGCAAACTGATATAACTAGTAGATCTCAAATACAAAATGGCTCAAACACAATAGATATTACTTTCTTATGTAACAGCCCACTGGTGGTGCCAGCTTGCTGGTAGAGGGTAGAGTAGGGTGGTATGGAGTTCTTTCCACGAAGTCTTTTGGAGACCCAGGCTGATGGAAGCACTACTACTCAACTCATAGCTCCAAGGCCCCCCTAGCTGTCAACATCTGGATGGTGAAAAGGAAAAGCTCATGGAGGATCACACATGGTAGACTTGAATTGGCCAGGCGTGGGAGTGGCTTACATGGACATGCTGATTCTTTTCAGGATGCACACTCACTACCCCTCACTGCCTCCAGGTCCAACATTGCACAGTTGGAAAACTTCAAGGCCTGAGGAGTGGCAGATTCATGTAAGCAGAATTATGGACAGCATGTACAGGACTAGCTTCTAAGTAGTTTAGACCAAGGTGGTCAAGTCACAAGATGACATCAGTTTTATTTATTGACATGGGAGTACATTCAGGATTCAGAATTTAATGTGTTAACTCATGCATGTGTAAATGCCATGTACCTTCTTCAACTAGATTGATTAATTGAAGCCTGGCCTGCAGCAAGTGGTGGGGAAATGCGGGAAGTACTGGAATTTCCCCAGCACATTTTAGATAAAGGGAGTCTAAAAACATCAGAAGGATGTAGGTTAACCTATTATATGCCAACTGTGTAGCCACCCTTAACCATATCCCCTAGGATATGGGCTCAGAAGATATTTCCCTCATCCACACAACAAGAAATTGTAATACTAGTATCTTTGAAAAAATCTGTGTTAATTGTAAGCCAGAGATAGTATCAGGGAATGCCTCAAAGATGTTGGGCTCTTGGATTTTAATAGGAATATTGGGATCCTGAACTGGTAGAGTCAAAGTCATGATCACTTAATAATCAGATAAAGTGGGTGAAAGTATCACAATAAACCTCAGGGGTAGAGTAGCATCAGAGTGTTTGGAACACAGAGTTCTATGACAATGACAGTATTTCTTCATGTGGCAGGAACTACAGTAGACTTCATTATCTTGATCTCAGGGTTATGTCATTATTCCTGCTCTATGTTATATGTCATCCAGATGCCACTTCATCATCTTAGTACCCCCCAGAATATCATTCTGGTCCATTATATAATATGATGCTACTTGGACATGTTGAGCAGAAAACAGTAAGCATCTCTACATGCCTACTAAAACATATGCCCAGCAGAATATGGGAAATAAGTGCAGGAGTTCAGGGGCCTCCTCATTAGAAAAATATCTAGGTCTAGTGGTCTGTGGGCACATCTAGCTATGTCCTCCAGTGTGAGTGGAGGACAAGTTGTAAGTTGCCCTCATATATCTTACCACCAAGAAAAAGGCACATTGCTTGGACTCTTTGGATTTAGGAGGCCACATTTAACATATTTGGGTGTGCTTTTCAAAGCCACTTATTAGATGACACATAAGACTGCCACTTTGGGTGAGACTTGGACCAAAAAAAGGCTTTCCAGCAGGTACTAGCCACGTTACAAACTGCCCCTGCCACTTACATCTTATGAGCAGTAGACCCAATGGTATCAGAATTATCTATGGTACAAGAGACCCTGAATGGAACCTCTAGCAATACCTAGAAGAATAATCACAACACCAACCTCTACAACCTGGGGTTAAGAGCAAACCTGCTTCTAAGCACCATTTTCCATTTGAAAAGTAACCCTAGATTTGCTACTGAGCCCTAGAAGACTGAAAACCTAATAATGGAACACCAAGTGACTATGTGACCCACAATGTTCATCAGAATGTTATCTGTTGAAGCATAAAGTTGAACATGCTCAGTAGTATGTGGAAGGCACAAGTCAACTTCATGAGTAGATGACTCAGACTCCCATGATGTCATGGTGTCATGGGGAGTTCCCTCTAGGCAAAAAACAAAGAAAAAAAATCTGTGGACCTAGTTATGAATGGGTCTGCATGGTGTGCTGACCTCTGTATCTTCCACCTCAGTGCTTACTCAATGGGCCCATGTGCAGAGATGCCATGATGGCAATTGTGGCTCTTCAGAGCTTTAAAAACTTGGGCCTCCCCCAACAAAGGTGAGTACTGGACCAAAAACAGCAAAGGCCAGTGCTGAGTTCTGCTTGGCCCATTCCCTGAGGTACCATCCAGGCACCTAGTGCCACATAGATTATTTTGGAGAGCCCTTCTATCATCAGGTGGTGAGCAAGGCAAACTTATCTGCCCTCTTAGGAATAGGTATGTTTAGGTGCAGATTATTCTTTTCTGATTGCAGTTCTTCTGTCAACACCATCACCTGTGGACATGTTGATCTTAATAAAAAGTCTTATTCATCACCACATAATTTAGACTAGGACACCATCTCAGATCAAAGAACTCATTTGCTGGCAAAAGAAATGCTGTAGTCAGTGCACAGCCACAGAATTCACTGGTCTTACAGTCCTCGTAACCTAGAAGTAGCCGACTTGATAGGATAGGTGCAACAGCCTGTGGAAAACTCATTTACGGTGATAGCTTGGAGCCAACATTCTGCAAGGCTGAGCTGATGTCCTACAGGATTTGTTATGTGCCAGTGGTCAATATATGGTGCCATCTTACCAAAAGCCAGAATGCAGGGTCTGGGGAAAGAATGCAGGTGGGAGAGGATCATCTCTATAACCTTGAGAACTGGAGTTGGAGATTTTAGTACCTCGTGGAGGAGTGTTTCCACTAAGGAGTATGGTCATTATTCCACTAAATTGTAATTTAAGACTGCCACCTGATCATTTTGTGTTTTTCCTACCCTGAACCAACATACAGAGAAGGAGAACATTGATAATTGATCCTTATTATCTGGGAAAACTGGGTCACTGCTACACAGTGAGGGCAAAGAAGACTGGTATCCAGGGATTTACAGGTTCTTTCTCAGTACTCGCTTGCCCAATAGTACTCGTCAAAGGAAAACTGTACCAATCAATGAGGACTTGAACTCTGGGAATAATGATCATCCCAAGGGAAGAAATAAAAACAGCCATGGTGCCAATAGCCAGGGGAACACGGACAGATTGATGGAGGAAGAAATATATGAATACGTAGCCCTTGTGACTAGTTACAGAAACAGGGACTGTAGGGCTAATTTTATTTTAATTAATTGATTCTCTCCACCCTGTTTACTCTGCTGCTGTTTCATGCTGGTCTCAGCCTATTGATAACCAATATTGTGGCTGGACCTGGACCTGTGGTCTAATTATGATTGCAAGATGCTCTCAGCAATAACCACCAGGAAACTTTGGGAAAAAAAGTTTATTACTCACAGGTCCTGAAAAGCACAGGACACACCTAGGACCACACATTGAGGTCACAGGTAGGGGGAGAGAGAAAGAGAGACAGAGACAGAGACAGTGGAGGAGGTGGGGAAGGAAGGCCCAGGACTCTGCTTTTATTGAGGTACAGGGTGGGGGCCTCAGGTTTCCAAGGCTCACTCTTTAATGATGTGCTTAAAACACAAGATCAGTAATTTAAAGCATGGAAAGGGAAAAAGAACAAGCGGCCCAAATGGTCAGTTATCAAAATCAGCCAAGACTTCGAAAACAAAGCCTGGGTGGGGGGAAGGGGAGCTGGCTCTTTATCTAGTCATGTGGCTGGGAATGTGCTTATTCAAGATATATAAGATAGCCATCTTTGAAGTGGATGCTTCTTTGAAGTGGATGCCTGAGAAATCAAAGTTTAAGTCAGGTACTTGCATTACAGAAAGAAAAGCCAACTGTCAGGGCTTACACTATAGCTACCTCAAATAAAATACACTGGTGCTAATATTTTAACTTTCAGGTAAGACTGACTGAATTGACACCAATCCAAAAGGACATGCTAACTGTTAAGAGTTTTTATTCCCCTGTGTGGGAACAAGGTGTTTCATCTTGACAAAGGACAGCAGTGGTTGCTGAAGGAGAAAAGGGATAAACTGAGTATTCACTGCTGGCCCCTCCAATTCTACTCTCCATCCTTCTCAACCTTGGGGGATGACTATATAGGCAACATCAACCAGGCTCCCTTGTCCTCTGGCTTCCAATAGGGTCAGCCAATTAGAGAGTGGGAGAAAGCAGAAGGCAAAGTATTTTGTCTTCCTGCTTGACCATGGTTTGTCAGCGGCTGCATTCCTAAAGGACACAGATTCTGCTAGGCAGCCCTCTTTTATGGCTATAACTACCACCTGGTACTGGTAGCCTTTCTTTGATGCCCAACTTCCTGCTGTTGCCAATCCCAGAGTGCTTTATCATCCCTTGTAAATTTCCCTTAATCTTACCCAAACCTTTATAAATACTTTTATTAAAATTCTTTAATTATTCCCTTTTTAGTATGGCATGTTTCCTATGAGGATCCTGATAGATATAGTCACACAGAAAGTGAGACTTAAGAATAAGAAGGACAAAAAAGAAGTGTTTTAGGCAGAGAAGACAGCAAATATAAAAGCTGCAGGGAAGCGATAAGTTTGTGTTTTTTGCAATAGAAAGAAGGCTAGTGTGGCTGGACAGAGTGAAGGATGCATCTGGAACTCTGAGAAACATCAACATTTAAAGGACAAGTTGAGGAAGGTGAGCCTCTGTTAGAGAATAAGAAAACAAAAATATCAGAAAGATAGCAGGAAAAAAAAAAAAAGTAACACAATAGCAGAGGAAAGTGTGTATCAAGAAAATGGACATGCTCAACAGGTCAGCTGCCCCAGAAGGGCCCTTAGGATAGGGAAACACACTGTCTATTGACTTTGACACTATGAAGATCATGGTAAATCTTAACATAAAAATAATCTTGGTAGAGTAGGTAGAGAAGAATTCAGGATACTGTAGATTGAGGAATGACATGAGCAATGAGAATGTAGAAATAATATAAATAGAACTCTTTCTCACGAAGCTTGGCTGCGAATGGAAGTATGCATACATATAGATATAGCTATATAGAAAAAGTAGCACAACAGGGGAATGTGGGTTCTAGGGATTTCTGTTTGTTTGTTTTTTGATTTTAGGTAGAACAAACTCAAGTGTGCTTATCAGCTCCAGGAAAAGAGGTAGTAAACCTGTCTGCAGAGGAACGGTTAAGGATATAGGAAAAATCGGGAATAAATTATGAAATTTTCCAGGTTAAAAGGCAAAGATGAGAAAAAGAACAGACAGGATTCTCTTTGAAGGAGCGGGACATTTATTCACTGAGATGGGTAAGAAGAAAGTACAGGTGCATGTGGAAAAGACTGAGTGGATAATGAGAGTAGAGAAAACAAGAAAGTGGCATAAATATTACACTCATTTATTCCACAAAATTTATTGAGTCCTTCTTATATCCAAGTTTTCCTCAGTACTAAAATACATGAGTGACCATAAGCAGATGAATGCCTTGATCTCATGGAATTTACATCCTAGCAGGGGAAGGCAGACAATAAATAGATAAATAAATAATAAGCCAGGTGAAGATGAGCGCCTAAAAGAAAAATAAAGCAGGTAATAGAACAGAGAGTCATGACAAGAAGGTTGTTGGAAGACAGTTCAGTTAGGTTAGAAAAACAGGCCTCTCTCACGAGGTGACATTTGAGAAGACAACAGAACGAAGTTAGGGAATAAGAATACAAATAACAAGTAGAGGTTCCTGGTCATATGGAACAGCAAGAACAAAGGTCCTGAAGTGGGCATGTTTTTGAGTGTCTGGACACAAGGAGGGAGCTGATATGGAGCAGAGTAAGTGTGGGGAGAGGGTAAGAAAATGAATCAAAGAGGTTGGAGGGGTGAGCAGGGGTTCATAATATAGGCTTTTGAGAAAAGATGACAAAGTTTGAAATACTGTTATGGGAAGTGAAATAACAAGTTGGCCTAGGACAAATGAAAACATTGACAAATAGCACCAAAAGCCTAGCTGAGGTTAGAGACAGGGAATTTTTAGTGATGCCAAACTAGGATGATTTTTTTTTTTTTTTTTTTTTTATGCGTTACGCGGGCCTCTCACTGTCGTGGCCTCTCCCGTTGCGGAGGACAGGCTCCGGACGCGCAGGCTCAGCGGCCATGGCTCACGGGCCCAGCCGCTCCGCGGCACGTGGGATCCTCCCAGACCGGGGCACGAACCCGTGTCCCCCGCATCGGCAGGCGGACTCTCAACCACTGCGCCACCAGGGAAGCCCTAGGATGATTTTTAAGAGCAGAAAATGCTTGGATTAACCCCAAATTAGGTCTTTACATTGTGCAATAACAGAAAGAAAAGAAGGCAAAAGATTCGAGAATTGTGTCAAGTGAGTAATTCAAGTGATAGACCATCGGGTATGTAGGCAAGAGTATAAAGTTAGAAGGAATCACATAGTTTGTGGGAAAATGAAATTGGATTTGTATACAGTTGTAAAGTAGGTGTGTAGAGTAGAGAAAAATGAGAACCTGATTTGTGGTCAGAGTGAGATATTGAATATTAAAATGTATGCAAGATATAAAGATATCACATGACCCAGCAATTGTACTCCTAGATAGATACCCAAGAGAAATGAAAACATATCCATACAGAAATTTGTGCATGAATGTTTATAGCAGCACTATTCATAATAGTCAAAAGGTGGAAACAACTCAAATGTCCATCAATGGATGAATGTATAAAGAAAATGTGGTGTATCTATACAATAGAATATTATTTGGCCATAAAAAGGAATGAAGTACTGACACACGCTACAACATGTATGAACCTTGAAAACATTATGCTAAAAGAAAGAAGCCAGGCACAAAAGATCATATACTATGTGATTCCATTCATAGCAAAGTTCAGAATAAGTAAATCTATAGACACAAAAAGTAGATCAGTGGTTTTTCAGGGTTGAGGAATGGGGTGTAGAAGAATGATAGCTAAAGGATATGGGATTGCTTCTTAAAGTGACAAAAATTATCTAAAATTGACTATGGTGATTGTTGCACATACCTGTGAATATACCAAAAGTGTACCAAAAGTACACTTTAAGGTGTACCAAAAGTACACCTTAAATAGGTAAATTTTATGGCATGTGAATTACATCACAATAAAGCTGTTGATAAAATGAAGTAGGCAATGGATGAGTCCATCCTGAAGACATGGATATGAGCTGCTAAAGTGGGATGGAAATGAAGGTCAAGGAACTAAAAAAGTAAGATACTGAATGAGATATCTTGACCTAGGATGATGATGGGATTAGAAGTAGAGCAATATACTGAGTCTGATGCCAGAGTCCTTAGTGAATGTACGGGAGTCAGTCACTAGGATATTAGCAGATGTCAGTGATAAGCAGAAAAGGTGGTGGTTAACTATATGTCATTGAACTACAAGTAGGTGCTGTTTGTTGTATGTATCTTTGTTAAAAATTTCTTTTAAGGCAAATGGTTTGGATAGATCAATGCCTATCAGAATGCCTAGTACCCTACACATGCCTGAGGGTGTGATAGTAAACAGCCTCTGCTTGAGAAAGCTGCAAGGTCTCAAATGTTCCCTGTGTCTATTAATGCAAGGATGAACCTAGGGCACTTTTTGAAAAATTCAGTCTTCTTCAGGAGGATTTTTTCTTTTCTTTCCTCAATTTTTTATCCTATTCTTTCTTTTTTGAACCAAAAAAAAGTTCCAAAATCCATAAAGAATTGAGCACAGAGGAAAATAATGGAAAGATGATATAAAGTGGGAGAAGGAGAAGAGGACACACTAAACTTAATAGAGGTGATGATAGAGAAGACAAATAATTGAAGTAACTTGTGTTTTGAATGGCACCAAATGAGGACATGAATGAGATGAATGAAAAGATTCACTGGTTTTGAAATAGCTTGAAGTTCTAGAATGAACAGACTAGATGATGCTTGATGTCTGTGGAATGGCTAAGCTACAGCTACATTTCAGCAACTGGCTTGTACCTGGACTTCTGGTTAGAGAACAAAATGTGCCACACACTGGGCCATTCACTGGGATATGAATATAAATAAAACAGTCCTGTACTTAAAGAATTCCCTCGTTATTACAACAAAATAAATGTGGAATATTTATATCCTGTATTAAGGTAACAAGCAGTGATAGACAAAATCTGGCAGGTATTTTCAAAAAAATTTTAAGTACAATTTTATGTTCGATGAAATGCACAGATCTTAAGTGGATAGGCTGTTCAGTTTGACAAATGAGTACACTAATGTAACCCACATCCTTATCATCAAAATATTCCCATCACCTCAGAAAATTCCCTCCCACCTCTTTCTAGTAACTCCTCTTTATTTTTCCCCAGAAGCAATCACTCATCTGATTTATATTATCATAGATTATTTTTGCTTATTCTAAACTTTTTATAAATGGAATTATATGCTACTTTGTTTTTGGCTTCTTTTACTCAACGTTTTTGAGATTTATCCATGTTGTTATGTGTATCAGTAGTTCACTTCTTTTTATTGTTGTTCCATTGTATAAATATACCATAGATTATTTAACCATTGTTCTCCTGTTGATGGACACCTGGGTTTTTTTCCAGTTTGGGGCTACTACAAATAAAGTAGTTCTAAATATTCTAGAACAAGGCTTTTGTGGATAGATGTTTCTAGTTCTCTTAGATAAATACCTAGGAGTGTAACTGCTGAGTCACAGGATGTACATATGTATGTTTAACTTTTGAAGGAACTGTCAAACTATTTTCCAAAGTGGTTGTACCATTTTATATCTTTACAGCTGTGTACGAGATTTCCAGATGCTCTACATCCTCTAAAGCATTTGGTATTTTCAATCTTTTATCAATTTGTTTTAATTTGCATTTCCTTAAGAATCAGTGATGTTGAACACTTTTTAATGTGCTTGTTAGTAATTTATATGTCATTTTTGTGAAGTGTTTCCTTAAATATTTTGTCCATTTTGTATACAATTATATATTATTATTGAGCTGTAGGAATTCTCTGTATATTCTATATATATTATAAGACCTTTCTCAAATGTATTTTGACATTTATATTATGAATACAACAATTTGTATTATGAATATTTTCTCCCAGCCTGTTGTTTACCTATTTGTTTTCTTAACAGTGTCTTTTGATGAACAGAAGTTTTTGATTATAATAAAGTGTAATTTATGGTTTCATTGTCTTAAGAAATCTTAGCCTACTCCAAGTTCATGAAAATATTCTCCTGTGCATTGTTCTAGAAGCAGTATATTTAAGTTCAGCTGTTATTTATAGGTCTATGATCCATTTCAAATAATTTTTGAGTGAGGTAGAAGTTGAAGTGTTTTTTTTAATTTGAATACCCAGTTTTTCTAGCACCAGTTGTGAAAAGATTTTCCCCTTCTCAATGAATTCCTTTGATGCCTTTGTTGAAAATTACTTAATCATCATAGATGCATATGTAAGTCTATTTTGAGATTCTGTATTTTAATCTATTTATCTATTATTATTTTAGTATATTTGTCTACTGTCTTTATTACTGTAGCTTTGTGACACATCTTGAAGTCAGGTATTGCTAACTTTGTTAAAAGACTTTTTTTTTTTTTTTTGCTATTCTAGGTCCTTTGCATCTCCAAATATACTTTAAAATCATTTTGTATATTCTTTAAAAACCCACAGGGAATTTAGACAATTTGTGATTACACTGAACACACACACACACACACACACACACACACACACATACATACATACAGACAGACAAAACTGGGGGGAGATTGGACATCTTAACAGTAGTGCCTTCCAATCAATAAATATAGTAGCTCCTTCTATTTACTTAGGTCTTTTAACATTTCTCTCAGCACTCTTCTGTAGTTTTCAGTGAAGCAATTTTGTGCACCTTTTAAAAAATTAATTCCTTAGTATTTTATGGTTTCAACACAATTATACATGGTTTTTAAAATTCTTTAATTTCCAATTTTTCTTTGTCTAAGATATTTGAAAGGAAGAATTGGGTTTTACAACTGCTGTGTAGAACTGCTGGAGTTGGGAATGGGAAGCAACTGGGAAGAGAGGATCAAATACTGAGTCCAAGCATGTACGTACTGGGGATCAGAAGAATATGCTGTTAAACTGTGAAATAAAGAAGCTGACTGAGGAGAAAAAATATGGTGTTCTTTTTTAAAATATTTCCCTTCATCTGTTTTTGTGTGTTGTAGATTCTTAGGAATAATTATAGATCCCTTCGTAAAAATTGAAAGGAACAATTCCTCCTGTAGGAAATAATGATTAAACTAAAAGTCTTCTACAAAACAACATTCCAAAATTGAGATAATATTCAGACATGATTCGACTAAGAACAGTTTTCGTATAACAGACCAAACTGACGTGGTTGCTCCCATTACCCAGAATGTAAGGCTGGCTACCTGTGTTAAGTATATAGTAATGCTCAGAGGTTTAACATAAGGGCAGAAACTTATTATCAAGCAGAGTCTAACAGATGCCATGTCCTATTTTGAGGGTGTATTTGTGCTCACTATTACCTAGTACTCCCAGTGACTTAATGCATCCTACAGAAGACATTTTTATTTGAAAACTCAGCACCATCCTTATAAACAAGTAGGGCTGCATTAAATGCTTTGGCAGGCAGAAATGAGTGTAGAAATTTTATGCTCCTGAGTGTGTAATTTTTGCTAAATATAAATTGCTATGTTAAATCAATATGCTGTTTCCAACTACTGAGAACATGTATCCTATTAATTGATCATGAGATTATACATTTTCCCAGAAAATTCTGATCATCCTTTTTGAAAACTCTGCGGTCTACAATTTTAATGAACTTTCACTGTGTCCATTTTCTTCAGACAATGATGTAAGACAACAATTTATTTAACACCCTAAATCTGGGTAGAAAAGAAAGGAATATAGGGTTAACAGATAAGCTGTAGGACACACCAAAAAAAGGGTTTATAATAAGGCAAATAAAAAGAATGAAAAAGGTGTGAAAATAAAAAAGGATGAGGAAAGCAAGGTAAGATGTTTTCCAAGTGAAGAGAAATTTCTAGGTCACAAAATTCTGCCATGCATGGTCATGTTGGCTGAACAAAGATCTTTATAATAATACATAATTATGTTATAATCCCCACCCTCCTTTCTCTAGTAAATTAGTTCTGACTCTGGCTGAACAAAGAGATCACATCAGAACTTTCTGAAAATTCAGATTCCCAAGTCCAGCATAGATTTCCTGAATCAGACTATAGCAAGGAGCATCCTGGTAATCTGTATATTTTTAAAAGGCTCTCTAACTAAATGAATGCTACTTAAAATTGTTAAGAATCACATATGTAAAACTATTGTGTTTAGTTGAGGAAGCAAGCACTGGAAGAACTAAATACTGTAATAGTCAAAAGTTAATTCTTCTGGGATATGATTCTGTAAAGCAGAAGAAATGTAGGACAAGAGATTTGACTTAAAAAAAGAAAACTAGCAAGATGTAAGATAAAGCTCATCAGTTAACTCTTAAGAAGAGGAAGATGTGGGAAACACTGCTCTAAGGTACAGTTGTAAAGGAGCGAATGGGTCAAAATAAATAAACAACAGAAAGATTCTGCCCACAGCAAACTCATCTACTAATTCATAAAAATACTCTTCCTCAAGACTGATATTTAGCTCTCATGACCAGTATGACCATACCAAGTGTTAAAATACCTAAATATTTTCCTACCTGTTGGGAATATATCTTGTCCCCAAACACCTAGGACCCTCTGAATCTACCCACATTCCCAAAACTAAAATGTTAATGCCATACCAGGTATAGCAAGGGGTCTTTAGGACACTGCCCAAGACCTCTGCTGACATCTATTTGGACTGGTCAGTGCCTTATGGGATGGTCAAAAATATGAATGGTACCCCTGCTTTCCTCTTATCCCTGAAGAATAATAGTTAACTTAATTGTACATGCTAAGCCAAACTAAGTGTTTCATTACCTTAGAAAAACATTGGTCAGAATGGCCATCATCAAAACAATCTACAAACAATAAATGCCGGAGAGGGTGTGGAGAAAAGGGAACCCTCTTGCACTGTTGGCGGGAATGTAAATTGATACAACCACTACGGAGAACAGTATGGAGGTTCCTTAAAAACCTAAAAGTAGGGGCTTCCCTGGTGGCGCAGTGGTTGAGAGTCCGCCTGCCTATGCAGGGGACACGGGTTCGTGCCCTGGTCTGGGAAGATCCCACATGCCGCGGAGCGGCTGGGCCTGTGAGCCATGGCTGCTGAGCCTGCGCGTCCGGAGCCTGTGCTCCGCAACGGGAGAGGCCACAACAGTGAGAGGCCTGCGTACCGCAAAAAAAAAAAACAAAACTAAAAGTAGAACTACCATATGACCCAACAATCCCACTACTGGGTATATACCCTGAGAAAACTATAATTCAAAAAGATACATGCACCCCAATGTTCATTGCAGCACTATTTACAACAGCCAGGACATGGAAGCAACCTCCATCAACAGATGAATGGATAAAGAAGATGTGGCACATATATACAATGGATAATTACTCAGTCATAAAAAGGAATGAAATTAGGTCATTTGTAGAGATGTGGATGGACCTAGAGTCTGTCATACAGAGTGGAGTAAGTCAGAGAAAAACAAATATCGTATATTAACGCATACATGTGGAACCTAGAAAAATGGTACAGATGAACCCATTTGCAGGGCAGAAATAGAGACACAGACGTAGAGAGCGACATGTGGACACGGTGGGGTAGGGGGGTGGGATGAATTGGGAGATTGGCATTGACATATATATCACTACCATGTGTAAAACAGATAGCTAGTAGGAACCTGCTGTATAGCACAGAGAGCTCAGCTCGGTGCTCTGTGGTGACCTAGATGGGTGGGATGAGGGGTGGGGGTGGGAGGGAGGTCCAAGAGGGACGAGATATATGTATACATATAGCTGGTTCACTTCATTGTACAGCAGAAACTAACATAACATTGTAAAGCAACTATAGTCTAATTTTTAAAAAAAACAAAAAACAGTGGGAAGTTTGCATACATTTAAAGCTAAAACTTATACAGTTTTATATTCTGGATATACACAATGAAATGAAGGAATAAATGAACATATGAATAAATTATTTAATGAGCAATATAAAAGAACCTTATCTGAAGGGGAAACCATATTTCTCTGAAACACTGGTATCCAAAAGTGCAACAAAAAGCAAGACAGTGGTGGAGCCAGTTGTCTTGATTGTGCTGATAAAAGCTTGAAACCTTATTTTGTCTGTGAAGGACAGTGCCAGGGTCTATATAAAAAATCGCTACTGTTTTAAATCTTCAGAGCCCTACCAATGAGTGCTTCAGCAGTCTTCTACAACGTACATACGGCAAGAGTAATTGCCAAAGGGTCAGACAGAGAGTATTCCAGGGGGATTTAGACATATGCAGGCCTCAGCCCAGCCTGCCAGCTTGACACCCCACCCCTACTCTATTGATCATGATGGGAGCCTTGATTTTTACAGGCTTTTATTTGACCTTATAAAGTTAAGTTATAGAAAGACCAGCAGGCTCATGCCAACTCTGAAATGTTTTCCTTTTTAGTCACAAGGCAATACTCCAAAAGATTTTTATTCAGGCAGTTGAAGATACAGGTGGAGGAGAAAACTGTTTTCTAGAGACTGCTGGGGCTTCTTGAAAATCTAGTTACTTTGGAAATATTCCTGTGGTCCAATAAAGCATTAGGGACTCTAGGGTGTACAAGTAGTTCTAACTCAATTTCTTTGTCCACTAATGTTTATTTGCTACACCATGTTCTGCAAATTATGTTTGTAAGGTTTCCCCAACTAAGTTGTGAAATTCTTAAGAGCTAAAAAATGTCTTCCATCTTTATATCCATTGCAACTAGCACTGGTGTCTGGCATATGGAAGTTGTTCAACTAAAGTTCTAGAATGGAATGGAATGGAATAGAATGGGATCAAATGGATGAAAGGGGAGAGAAGGAAATAAATGATATTTAGGAAATTAATTAAATTTAGGAAATTACAATTAATTTTTTGCTTCTCTTCTTCATTCCCTAAATGGAGTAATATCTATAATCTCTTATCTCATGGACAAAGCTTAACTTTATAAGAATATCTTTTGAACAATGCCTTGAATCTTTAGAGGAAAGATTTGGGAAGCAGAATGCTCCCTTTCCCAAAGATGTCCACGCCCTAATCCCTAGAACTTGTGAATAAATTACATGGCAAAAGGACTTTTCAGATGTGATTAAGGTGACAGAGGGTATACTAAATTATCTCCATTGGCTGAACCTAATCACATGAGCCCTTAAAAGCAAACTTTATTTGGCTGAAGTCAGAGAGATTCAAAGTGTTAGAGTGACTCATTCCACCATTGCTGGAGGAGGCCACATGGAAAGCATAGTGAAGACATGTGGGCAGCTTCTAGGAGCAAGAACCAGCCCCAGTCTGACAGCCATGAAGAAACAGAAACCTCAGTCTTATAAACACAAGGAACTAAATAAATTAAGCCAATGACCTGAGTGAGCTTGGAAATGGTTTCTTCCACAGAGCCTTTGGTAAGGAATGCAGCATCCCTGCTGACAACTTGATTTTAGCCTGGTGAGATATATGTCAGACTTATGACACAAAAAAACTATGAGATAATAAATAGGTCTTGTTTTAAGCTGCTAAAATTTTAGAAATGTGTTACAGCAGCAACAGAAAATTAATGTAATGATTCAGTGACTGTATAATTCTCACATTTCTAAATAATTGGGGACTTAAATTTTGATTGCTTTTAATATAATTAGTGAAATAAGTGAATTGTCATATCTGGGCCTCCTGTTTTGTTTGGAAAAAACACATGATTTATTAATGCATCATTCATTCAACAAATATTCATTGAGATTCTATATGTATCAGGTACTGAGTAATGGTCTGTGAGTTACGACATCAATACAGTTTACACCAATGACTCTAGGTGGAGAATTGGAAGTGTTTAGATTATTTAGTACTTGATTAGTTTATCTATAAAAAATGGAAGTGTTACTAACATTAACCACATATGTAAGCTAGAACTAGCCATTTTATCTTTCTGGATATAGTTCATACCTTGCTAAAGTGAATGGTGTGTCAATAAACCAGTGTTCCCAGTGTTCTATGGCATACCCAACCTGGGTATATTAGTTGTATTGTGTTGGAGCTGGGGAGGAAGAAAAACGGTTTTATGATCAGAAGAGAACTTTCTTAGACTCCCACTACCCCTCTCAATTACCTACCAATATCTGCCTCCACAAATTCTACCTTCCCACCTGCTACCACAAATAAACTCTTTGTGCTGATATCTAAAGCCAGAATATTGCTTATGCCTATAGGAAAATGCTGTAGCAAGTCCCCCACCCTCCTACATCAATATTTCATTGTCTTCTGGATCACTGCCATAAGCATACAGCATATGACTTTTTACCATCTTTCAGTTGGAAAAAAAATTCCCTTGGCCCTACTTTCCTCCCACCTTCTCTTTGATCCCAGTTACAGCAGAATTCCTTGAAAGAGTTGCTATACTTATCATCTCCAATTATCCCTCTTATTTTCTCCCAAAGCTATTTCATAAGGGTTTTGACGGCACCATTCTTCCAAAATTACACTTGCCAAGGTCACCAACGATTCCACATTGCTAAATCCAATGTTTAATTCTCAGTCTCACCTTACTTGACCTGTCAGGAACATTTGGCACAGTTGTCATTCCCACCTCCTTGATCCAGTGTCATCATTCATCTGCCAGGACACCATATTCTCCTGGTTTACCTCATATCTTGTTGTCTATTCCTCAGTCTCTGTTGCTGGTTCTTCCCCTTCTCCCAAGGCTCTTGATGTGGGAGGCTCCAAAGCTTATTTTTCCATCCATTTCTATTTTTTATTGACACACTCTTGGTGACCTCTTAAATTTCAGGTCTTTAAATACAATTGACATGTTGATTTCTTCCAAATTTTTATCTCCAGCTTAAATCTCCCTCCTGAATTTCTGACTCATATATCTAACTGCCTTCCCAGCATCCCCACATCTATGTCTGTGCAAGATCACAAACTCAAAACTGAACTTTTTTTCTTTCTTCCAAAAGCTAGCTCCCCACACAGACTTCCCACTGAAGTTGATGGAAACTCCATCTTTTAAGTTCCTAGAGCTGAAAGCCTGAAAGGTATCTTTGACACCTCTCTTTCTTTTATATTCCACATGTAATCTGAAAATTCTCCTGGATCTACATGCAGAAATCGCACCATTTTCACTATCTCCACTGCTATCCTCCTAGTCAAGATCATAAGTATCTCTCACATGGATTACTGCAATGGACCCCTAATGGGTTTCCTTGCTTCTGACCTTGCAAATATATTCTCGTCTATTCTTTTATTTTTTGGTGGGGGGGCGTTGAAGGAAAGATAGCTTTATTAGGAGGCCAACAATCCTGGGGAGAAGGTGGACTCATGTCCCAAAGAACCAATTCCTGACTCCCCAGGTTTTCCTCAGAGATAATACGGGAAAAGAGGAAGGGGTTACATGCTGGGGAAAGGGTAGTCTTCTATTTTCAGAGATGATTATCATGATCACTGGCACCAAAATTTCATCATGTCTTGCTTGCGGTTGGAATGTTATCAGGCCATGAGTCTCTGGGTTAGTTATTTCTGCTAGTGTTGGAAGGTCTCCTGCAGAGGTGGGTGGCGGCTGTGGCTCACCGCGGGGATGAGGACACTGGCCTATAGTCTATTCTTAATATAGCAGCTGAAACAACCTTTTTAGAACTTAAACAAATTTGAGTTATTTATCTGGTCAATGCCTTACAGTGGCTCCCCATTTCACTCAGAGAAAAAGCCAAAAGCCTTAAATAGCCCACAGAAATCTTCATGAGCAATCCTCTCCATCTCTTCTCCTGTCACTCTCCCTCTTGCTCATTTTGCTTCAGCCACAGTGGCCCCCTCACTTTTGCTTGAATATCAAACCTGCTCTTGCCTTAGCATTTGTGGCTGGTACATAGTAGGCATGTAATAAATATTTGTTGAATGAATGAAATGTATGTTCAAAGTTAGTTGGTCTTCTTCACTGATGAATTTCTAGGACCTTTAATACACTGATTATATTTGAGAATCTTCCAGTCAAATACAGTGTGCAATGTTTTCCATATTTATTTGAACACAGAACTAATTTGTCACACAATACCTGTTAACATATCATATTACTTGCATCCCACAGTTAAAAAAAAGCTACATCAAATCATTTTTTAGGTCCTTTCTATATACAAAATGTATAATTCCACCAGAAAAAGTTTTGCAATCTTCAGTTGCTAGGCATGGCCTATCAGTGCTATTTGTCCATTGATTGACTCTACTTTGAAAGAGGTAATGCACTTTCCAAGTGGCACGTAAGGCCATCCAGTCAGAGATTTGGAACAGATAAGTTTACCTTCACTGATCTCATTTGTTTACTTTCCTCTGCTTTCAGTGTATTTTGCTTCTGAAACCTGTAACATTCCAATTCGTTACAGAGTTTTTGGACCCGTTAGAGACCTTACAGATGATGACACATATTGTCATTTTAAAAATAAAGAAACCTACTCAGCAATGGGATTTTCCCCAGGCTCTGATTACTGGAGCCCCACTGAAGCAGGCCCCATCAATATGGCCCAAAATGTCCAGAATAAATGGAGTAGTGAATTATGTATTACACTCCAAACTTACTCAGGTGCATTTTTCACTTATTATCACATGGTATACAAAAATGTTTTTCTGATCCCTCCCTCCTTAAATATCTAACAACTTCCCCCCAAGTATGACACTAATTACATATTAGCTTCTTCCCCCGGAGATATGATTTTTCTCTGAGTAACTTACAGCAACTTAGATATGAAAAAATAAATCTCGTACGTCTATCATAACACATGTCCTAATTAATTAATATGATCTTTGGCACTATACCATTTTTTAGAGACATAATTCTTTCTTCTGTTGTAAAAAGAAAAATAAAAACTTCTCTTGGCCCTAATTCCATCTCACTTTTTCTTTGGTTGCATTTTCAGCAAAACTTGGAAGAGCTGCTACAGTCTCTGAGTCTGCTTGGTTCTAGCAGAATCTGTAACCTGCCTTTGGATATCTCAAAACCAAGAGTATTTTCAACATTTACTTCTCAAGATGCTGATCCTTTCAATTAATCTACTAATTTTTAAACATTTAAGATATTTTAGACGAATGTGTTCTTAACATCAACTTTCTCAGGAAATATTTTCAGAGAATATCAGGGGAAAAGATAAAGAATAAATTTGATTCCCTATAGAACATTAATTTGTTTTAGAAATGCTTTTGAGCCCCTATTTGCCTTTTTGGAGATCTGGGCCACAGAGGTGAACAAAGTATCTGTTTTTAAAGACTGTACCATCTAGTGGAGAGGGACAGAAACTAAACAAATACCAAGAAGAAGTCAGGTAGTGCTAAATGCTATAATAAAGATAAAACAAGATGATATGCTTGAAAGATGTGAGGAGCTATTTAGATTAGGCAATCAGGGAAAGCTAAGTGTTTTTAATGTGGATCTAAACCATGAGATAGCAAGTCTCTTAAAAGAGGTGAGGGAAAAGCTCTCCAGGAGAGAAGAATGCTCGTCAAAGGCTAAAAGTGGTACTAAACTTGGTGCCTTCAAATAAAAGAAGACAGGAGAGTGTGACTGTAGCTTGTGAATGAAACAGAATACAGTGAGAAATGACAAGAGCGGTCAGCAGAAGGCAGACCACATAGGGCCTGTGGGCCGAAGAAAAGGGTTTCAGTTTTATTGTAAGTGGATTGAGACGCCATCAGAGAGTCTTAAGCAGGTACGGTTTGATTTCTTCTTTTTAAAAAAGAAATTGCTCTGGGTTCTGCATGGAGACTGGTTAGCAAAGGGAAGAGATAAGAGGAAATTTTAGCAAATGGAATCTTTCCAGTACACCTCAAAGTATACTGTGAAGGTGTATTTTCTCTACACCTAAGACTCCTGACTTTGCCACATGAGAGGCTTGAGTCCGGGTAAAAGTAATTTTAACTTGTTCTGCTTTTGTCCAAAACATTAAAAGCTCATTTTGAAAAAAAAAATTGGAAATTTTTGTAATATGGAGGTCTCTTAATTTTGTATAGTAGTTTCACCATGTACTTAAATCACCATTCTTATCACTACTGACCTCATCTCACAGACTCAAAGTTGCCTGTGGATACTTGGCACTGTGGGTACCTAGCCCTACAAAAATCCAACTTAATTCTATAACATGTTCTGAGTTCCCTGGAAGGTTCCAAGGATACTGAAATAAATAAGGCACATTCTCTGCTCACACAAAGTTCGGAATTCAGTCATGGACACAAGACCATAAATCAGTAGCTGGAATAGGAAATAATGTGTTTTGGGAAATATGATGAGGAAATAAATAACACTGCACAGGGTGGGGAGGGGTGTAAAGATTATTCAGGGAGAATGATTGAGAAGATGGGATAACTGAGCTATACCCAAAGAGCAGAAAACAAGGGTGGAAAGAATGCAATCTTCACCAGAAGAAATCAAAAAGCAAATCATAGATACTTTGAAAGTGCAAAGTACGTTAGGGAAACAGCAAGTCCTACTGTGGGGCTCAGGCTCAGGCCCACGCTTTGTCAAACTAAAGAAAATTAACTGAACTGTTGAAAATGTAAATTCACAGTGAAATAAAGTTTCACAGTATCTAAGACAGGAGATTATTTCCTCCCTTCCCTTTAGGATAGTTCATATATAGTTGCTTTAAAAATTGAATTTAACAGTTTCTTAAGAGAAATGCTTTAAACTACATTATCTTATCTCTCGCCATGTGAGGGGTAAAACTTCACATTAATCTTCCCATTAATGTAGCTTCTTTTAAACTTATTAATATTGCATTCTGGTCTTAGTGTTGAGTGTGACATCTTTCTTGTTTTATATTTAAGTTTTTCAATAAGCCAAAAAAAAGTTTAGAGCCACTCTGGGTTATCTGGACTGTTGATGTTAAAATTATAACTCTCTTCTTTTTGGATTTGCTTCCATAAATGCCATTTATAGTTTATTGCCTCAACAATCTTTGTCACAGGAAGAATTAATTTCTTTGAAAGGTTATGGTTTGAAAGATTCAAAATGATCACTGCCTTGCCTATTTTAGTGTAATCATTATATGTGTATATATATATACATATGCACTAAAAATATATTTTATGAATTATGGGATTTACATCTTGGTCAGCCACTGAAGGACACTCTAGCATGTAAGATTATTTAAATTTTCTGATCTTGCCAAGGAATTGAGCATTTTGCAAAATAACTCAAATTATTGTTAATCTAGATGAACCTCAATTAATGCTCTGCTTCAAAAATTTAAGAATGCATATATAATGTCACATAGTTGTGAATCTGCGTGGTTTAAATCACCTCTTAATCAATTTTGCTAAAAACAGAATCCCAGGAAAGAAGCACCATATAGCTCATCTGCTTCACAGGATTCTCACTCACATGGAGCTCCCTCTAAGGGTCAAATTAATTACTGCGCCACAGTCCTGTGATAAGTACTTTTTATGCACCTCCATTGTCCCCACAACAACACCATGAGACAGGTAGGTCCTATTACTCTCATTGAGGAGATAAGAACACTGAGATGTAAACAAATGACCTGATCTCACACAGCTCACACAAACTGACATCAAGATTTAGAACCAGGCACCTCTAATTCTTAACCTCTTTACTAATGTGCCCTTAGCCATGATATTAATTTGAAGATGAATGACTTCAGTGCACACAAACCAATTGCATAAGTATCTGGGATAAATAAGGCACATTCTTTGTTCAGGAAAATACAGCCTCATGGAAGCAAAGCTTTCTGGAAGAAATGTAAATTACTATACATTTTATGTGCTGTCTAGGCATTTACATTATCTTTTTAGTCCTCAAAATAACCCTATAACATAAGCATTATTATCCTATTATTAAATGAGAAACCTAAAGATATAAATTAACTTGTCTAAGGCCACAGAGTGAATAATGGAAAAATTAGGGATTCAAATCCAGTTCCTAGTTACTCTGAAGCCCATACTCTTTCCACTGCAAATTGGGTGAGCTTTTGGTGGTAAAGCTTTGTTCAGTGTTCAGTCTTTCCACTCCCATCTCCAAGTTGTTCACCCTATTAATCTATTGTAGAGCAACATGGAAGTCACTTGTATAATATGGAAAACCCAGGGATATTTGCTTACAGGAATCCATCTGTGGTAGACGGAATAATACGCCTCCCCACCAAAAGATGTACATATTCTAATTCCTGGAACCTGTGAATATTTTGCCTTACAAGCCGGGGGGAGTTTGCAGATGTGATTAAAGTAATGATCTTGAGGGGCTTCCCTGGTGGCGCAGTGGTTGGGAGTCCGCCTGCCGATGCAGGGGACACGGGTTCGTGCCCCGGTCCGGGAAGATCCCACATGCCGTGGAGCGGCTGGGCCCGTGAGCCATGGCCGCTGAGCCTGCGCGTCTGGAGCCTGTGCTCCGCAATGGGAGAGGCCACAACAGTGAGAGGCCCGCGTACCACAAAAAAAAAAAAAAAAAAAAAAAGTAATGATCTTGAGATGGGGAGATTATCTTGGATTATCCAGATAGGCCCAACACGATCACAAAGGTCCACCATAACTCAAAATTGGTCATAGACCTAAAAGTGAAATCTAAAACTATAATACATCTAGCAACATATTTGACCTAGGTAAAGATTTCTTAGATTCAATGTCCAAAGCATAATTCATAACAATAAATTTTTACATTCTATACATTGAAGAATCTCAAAATAAGTGTGTTGAGTGAAAGATATCAGACAAAAATTAGTGCGTACTATATGCTTCCATTTGTATAAAATTCTAGGAAATGAAAACTAATGTATGGTAGGAGAAAGCTGATCAATGTTTGACTGGGGATCACAGTAGGAGATGGGAAAGAAGAATTACAGCTGGGCCACCAAGAAATTTTTGGAAGCAATAGATATGTTCAGTATTTTGATCACAGTGATGATTTTACAGGTATATACCAATGTCATAACTTATCAAATTGCATACTTTTTATATGTGAAGTTTATTGTATGTCAATTATACCTCAATAAATCTGTAAGAAAATCAAGCAATGTAATTCATCATCTTAGGAGAATTAAAGAGAAAAACAAATCAGTTCAATAGTTGCAGAAAGAGCACTTCATGAAATTTAACACTCATTCATAATGAAAGGTCTCAGCAAACTTGGAATAGTAGGAAACTTCTTGAATGTGATAAAATGTATCAAAGAAAACCTATAGCCAACATCACATTTAATGTTGAACTATTAAGGCAAGGATGCCTCATCTTACTGCTTCTATTCAACACTGAACTAGAATGTTCTAACCTGTGTAAGAGGAAAGAAAAAGAAACAACATAAAGATTGGAGAGGAACATGGTAAACTGTAATTATTCAGAGATGACATGACTGGGAATACTGAAAACTCTGGAATAAACAAAATAAAATTCTTAGAAATGATAAGTGAATTTAGCAAGGGGGATCTAGTATAAGGGGATCTTGTTCAAGAGTTTGGGGGTTTTTAATTTCTTTCCTAGAAGAAGTTTTGGTTAATGGAAATAGACAGACTGAATTATTGCTCAGTATTCACTTCCTTTTCCTCAGTCCATGAGAGAAATATAATTTCCTGTCCCTTTGATATTACACCTGACCATGTGACTTGTTTCAGTTAATGAAGTTGGCAGACATGACACAGAGGAAGCTTGAAATGTGTTTATGCAGGTAGGCTTGTTACCTGGAGTTTCCATTATCACCATGAGAAAAGCATGCTCAGTTTGGGACACTAGTCCCAGACAGAAAATGAGAGACACTTGCAGAAGAGTTGCCCTACCCCAGCTGTGACAGTCAGATCCAATCTACCTCAGCCAACTCCGAGATGCATAAGCTAAATACATGCTCATGCCACTAAGACTTTGTGGTTGCTTGTTATGCAGCAATAGCTAACTGATTGTGAGATCGTCTGCCTGGCAAATGTTATGAAAAATTTTAGTGTTCTCCAGAAATTAATCAGACATTATCTCTTATGTTCAGGCAAAGAGATAAATGTATACTGTGGAGTAAAGAATAAGACTGAGTCAGTAGGATCTATGGTTAACAGATTTTCAACAAGGGTGTCAAAAACATTCACTGAGGAAAGGGTAGTCTTTTCAACAAATGGTGCCGGGACAACTGGATAGCCACACATAAAACAATTAAGTAGGACCCTTACCTCATACGATATACAAAAAGATTAACTTGAAATGCAGCAATGATCTAAATATAAGAGCTTAAACTATAAAACTCTTAGCAGAAACTGTAGAGGTAAATCTTCATGAGCCCAGATTTGGAAAAGAATTCTAGATATGACACCAAAAGCACAAGCAACAAATGAAAAAAGTAGACAAATAGGTCTTTATGAAAATTTAAAACTTTTGTGTTTCAAAGATACCATTAAGAAAGTAAAAAACAGAATGGGGGGAAATAATCGCAAATCATAAGGGACTTGTACCTAGAATATATAAAGAACTCTATAAAAAGACAACCCAATTTAAAAATGGGCAAAGATCTGAATAGACATTTCTCCAAGGAAGGTAATACAAACGACCAACATGCACATGAAAAGCTACGCACATCATTAGTTATGGGGAATGCAAATCAAAAGCACAATGGGATACCACTTCACACAGAGTAGGATGCTTAGAATCAAAAGATCAGGTATCAACAAGCGTTGGCAAGGCTATGGAAAAATTAGAACATTGATATGCTGCTAGTGAGAATGTAAAATGGTACAGCTGCTTTGGAAAACAATTTGACAGTTCCTCAAACAACTAAAAATAAAGATACCATGTGACCCAGCAGTTCAATTCCTAGAGAAATGAAAATAATGTCCACACAAACACTTGTACATGAATGTTTATAGCAGCATTATTCATAATAACCAAAAGGTAAAAACGATAAAAATGCCTATCAGGGCTTCTCTGGTGGCACTGAGGTTGAGAGTCCACCTGCCGATGCACGGGACACGGGTTCGTGCCCCGGTCCGGGAAGATCCCACAGGCCGTGGAGCGGCTGGGCCCGTGAGCCATAGCTGCTGAGCCTGTGCGTCCGGAGCCTGTGCTCTGCAGCGGGAGAGGCCACAACAGTGAAAGGCCCGCGTACAGAAAAAAAAAAAAAAAAAAAAAAAAATGCCTATCAATGGATGAATGGATAATCAAAATTTAAAATATACAGACAATGGACCATTATTTGACCACAAACGGGAATGAAGTACTGATATACGCTACAACTTGGATGTACCTTGAAAACATTATGCTAAGTGAAAGAAGAGAGTCACAGAAGTCCACATGTTATATGATTCCATTCATATGAAATTTCAGAATAGGAAACTGTATAGAGACAGAAAGTAGATTAGTGCTTGCTTACGGATGGTGGTGGAAGGAATGAGAGAATAGGAAAGTGATGGCTAAAGGGTACAGAGTTTCTTTTTGAGTGATAAAAATATTCTAAAATTGTGACAATCGCTACATAATTTTCTGAATATACTAAAAGCCACGGAATTGACACCTTAATGGGTGAATTGTATGTGAATTATACCTCATTAAAACTGTTTTAGAAAAGGATAAAGCAGAAATTATCCTTGTCATGATAAGAAAATTTTAACTTTTTCTAATTAACTAAGGAAATCTTTATGAAGAGTTTGGGATTTCAGATGAGACTTGAGAAGTTGAAACCAGAGGTCTTAAGAGAGGAAAGACTAGAAAATAAGAATAATTAGCAGAGGAAAAATAGTGTTCTGGACATGCCTCAAAGGCAAAGAAACTTTGAGCGTTTGTGGCACTGAAGAAGGGAAAGACAGAAAAAGCAATTCTCTGGCTTTATCATAGCACTAACCACACAAATGTGTGATTATCTCTTTATAATTCCGCCCAAATTCTGTCTTTCAGAAAGTTATCATTTGTTTCAACAAGGATTAGGCTATTATTAATTGACAAAGCAGGAGGTCTTACCACATTATAACTACATTTCTGTTCCTGTGAAGCTTGAGGGAAGGCTCAGGGACCACGTAAAAGGTATGTGTTGAACATAACATTTACTAATTTAAATAATGGCAAATTGAATGATTTTGATGTGGATTGTATAAAAATAGTCCAACATTAAAACTACTCTTCAAAACCATGCATCTAACTGTCACGTGCTAATGTCTGGTTCAGTATGGCAGACTGAGCACATGTGTTTGCCTCTCATTGTTCTCAAGACTACCCTGAAATTTTAGTAAAAAGTATATTGAAAATAATAAATCCATGTCAGCACTGAAAATGAGAGAGTATGTCATGTGCATAGTAGAGATTTTGATACATTTCTGGGAGACAGAATTTGAATGGGTCATTCTAATGGAAACACAAGAGCAAAGGAAATTACAGGGCTACAGTACTCGATTCTAGGCTCTAAGTTCTATTTGAACTTTGAATCAATTATCAACGTGTTTAACTAAGAACACTTTGGACCATTTGGCCTCTCTCCCCTCCAGTCTAGCAGTTAGCTGGAACATTTGCCTCCAGTTAGAACCTCAAAAATTTTCCTAGGTAGGCTCCAAGTTGTTGGCCTTGGAGTTGGGAAAAGAGTTAGAGCAAATCCTAAGATAAATTTAGGTCTCACAAAAGATCTAGACAAGGGTTGTTTTTGTTTGCTTGTTTTTGGTTAATTGTGAGGGCCTCAAACCAATTTGCTTGCTCCTTACAAAATCCTTATAATAAGAGTTCCAAAAGGCATGGGGATGAGGACAGAGATAATGAATGGTAGGAAATGATAAAAGAAAAATTTCCTGATTAAAGAAAGTCAGGACAGGAATAAAGATGCAGATGTAGAGAATGTATTTGAGGACACGGGGAGGGGGAAGGGTAAACTGGGACAAAGTGAGAGAGTAGCATTGACATATATACACTACCAAATATAAAATAGGTAGCTAGGGGGAAGCAGCTGCATCGAACGGGGAAATCAGCTCCGTGCTTTGTGACCTAGAGGGGTGGGATATGGAGGGTGGGAGGGAGATGCAAGAGGGTGGGGATATGGGAATATATGTATACATATAGGTGATTCACTTTGTTATACAGCAGAAACTAACACAACATTGGAAAGCAATTATACTGCAATAAAGATGTTAAAACAAACAAAAAAAGCATTATCCTTAGAGGAACACATGGATAGCAGCATTGATTTAGGGTTTCTCCTCTATCCAAGCGTACTACGTATTTGAGAAAATTGACACAACAATAATTTCACAAATGGTGGTTAAAGTACTCGTTAAAGTATTAGAATCAAACTATGGACTATAAATAATGTAACTCTGCCAATGAAGAAGCAATGACAAAAATTTGGAACAGAATAGGTGAGAAGAAAATATCAAGAAACTGTAGGAGAGCTAACTGCCCAATTTTTGATAATTATCATAATTAGATAATATCTAGATGGGTTAATCAAGAGATTTAAATGTTGTTAAACACTGAGAAGGTAACCATGAGTACTAAAATAATAATACCAAGAAGTGGGACATAAAGAAGGAGATGCAGAGAAAGTGGCCCTTTGTATCCATGAGTTCTAAATATATCTAAGGATTCAACCAATCAGAGATAAAAAATATTCCAAAAAAACAATTCCAGAACGTTCCAAAAGAGCAAAACTTGAATTTGTCTTACGCTCAGCAAAGTATAAGTAATCTAGAGATGATTTAAAATATTTGGGAGGATGTGCATAAAATACATGCAAATAGTACATCATTTCATATAAGGGAATTCAGCCTAGGCAGATTTTGGTGTGCATGGGGTGGTCCTGGAACCATTGCCCCGGGGATTGGGGACAATCGTACACCAATTCCTCGTCTTCTACAGTGAGATACTGTCTAACCATGATAAATCAAGAAATGTAAAATGTTACTACTGGAGTTGCAGTAGTAACCACTGGAAGCATTTAAAACAGAAATGTCTGAAAATTAAAGGTTAAATTTCTGGGGAGCACAACTGAGGCTAAGAGTGGGAAAAAAAGAGAGACTTTTACTTTTCTTTCCATACCTTTCTCTACTGTTTGAACTCTTTATTTTCTTAATACAAAAATAATAGTGTTTTGTCCCCTTGGAGTCTGTATTTCCAGTGTCAGTCATATAGCTGTCATTCAAAATGGAAAAAAAATTGTTTTCTTAACCTAATTGTATAGATAAAATTGGCAGGTTGTTCTTTTATGCACTGGAATATAGTGGTGAACAAGACAAATTTGCTTTCATGGAAAGTCTTTGCTTTCTTAGAATTTACTCTGCCTTTTTTTTTTTTTCGGTCGTGCCATGTAGCATGTGGGATCTTAGTTCCAGAACCAGGGATTGAACCCGAGTCCCCTGCAGTGGAAGCACAGGGTCTTAACGACTGGACTGTCAGAGAAGTCCCTGCTATTTTAGAACTTATATTCCATGTGGAGGAAATAATAAACAGATAAATAGACAATATAATTTCAAAAATGTCTCATTGCTAGGAAGAAAATGAAATGGTTTAATGTGATAGAGTGACAGAGCGGAGATGACCAGCTGAGGTTAGGGTGAGGGGAACAGGAAAGACCTCTCTAAGGAGACCATACTCAACCCAAATTCTGAGCGAGAAGATGTGAGGCAGACTGTTCCAATTACATGGAAGAGCAAAGACAGCATCCCTAAGAATGGAAAGTGCTTAGGGAATCCAAGGACAGAAAGATGACCAGTATCATTAGAGCAAAGAGAAGGAGGAAGTGGAGTTGTAATTACTAATTTTTAGTATAATTCTATGTTGGTGTGTCCCAGTTCTGATTTAAGAAAATTCCAGTGAGACAGATTGCCTTTCTCGATAGAGGACAAGATGGGATCTGGGGAGCATGCTTGTCTCCTTAGCAACACATATACTATGTTTCTTAGATACAGGGACTGGGGACCCTGTCCGGTTTGTTCACCACAATATCTCCAGTACCTGGCTCATAGCAGACATTCAATTACGTTGATTAAATCAAGGGGATCATCTCTGAAGTGGACACTTTAATTTTATATCATAATTTTTGGGCTACCTACTACATTTCACCTATTCGGGAACCTTTTATTGGGTTTCTTTTTTATGCCAGATACTGTGCTGAGCACTAGAGATACAAAGATAAGAGTCTGTTCTACTCACGAAGATTTTATAATCTATCTAATTTATTAGAGTTTATAACATAATTGTAGCTTAACATTTGTACAATGACTATAGGTATCATTAAACCATTATTCATGAAGTACAAAAAGTTATACTGACATGAAAAGGCACTTCAGTGAATTACAAATATGAGGGTCTCATAACCAGTGCAATACTTGTGTCCTTTCTATTTCAAGAGTGAATTTTGGCCATTATTTAATCATTTCCACAGTACTGCACACTCAACAGTTCTCATTGCTATGCTCAAAAAACAATACTTATTTCCAACTGTGGTTGGGCTGACAGCTGTCTGAAAAGCTAGAACAGATTTTTTTTTCTTAATCAAAGTCAATGCAGAATGTGATGATTTCATTTTAAAATAAACTTGGATACCCATAAATAGTTTTTCTTTTTAATTTGGGTACAGCCGGTCTGACCACCCTCATACAGTGATTTTGAAAATCACTTTAATTCTTGCCTATTTATAAAGTCAGAGAAGGAAGAACAAAATTTGTATTCATTGAAAATTAGCTATGGCTTCAAAGAGGTTATGTATATGAACATCTCAAGATGGTGACATAAGTAGGATGAGAAGAAAGCAATGTTAAAATAATAGACATTTGTGCCCATGATGTTTTTCTTTTTAAACTATACCTTTAAATATCATAATGAATGGAAGATTATACCACCTTCCAACAAATTGACACAGTTTTTAATAGATATAGGGCAAAGTGATAAGAGAAACATTTCCCAGGTGGAAAAAAATCATAACAATGGAAGTGCCATTTGATCTAGAAATCAGTTTAGAGCTATCCTAAATGCTTCTCAAACTTATCCGTTAAAGAAACTCTGATGATACAAGTAAATGTGATTCCTCCCATTTCCACACACCCTTCCACTTACCCTCACCTGCTAGCCTCCGCACTCTCAAAGTGGCCTGATAACAGCTTGAAATTTCTTTGAAATTCCAGTTTTATACCTAACATGCATGCATGTTTTACATTCTACTCCACTACAAAGCTACATATATCAAACATAAAAACCATAAGTTTATTCTATAACTTCCTGTAAAATTAAAGACACCGGGAAAAATGTACCTTCCCTTTGATTAGAAACAGAATACGAATACAATTAGGCTAGTGCACAAAGATACGCCAACAAGGATAGAAATGTCAGCTGTCTTATAACCAAGCTAAATCTTAAATAATGCAAATCTGCCAAAATGGAAGATCGGTCTAATAAATAACCACATTGTGGATTACTACACTCCTATTAAAAACTTAGTGAGAATGTGTATTAATTAAGAAAAGTAGGTGCATGATCATGACATAGTCCCTAGATAAAAAATAATAAAAATAAAACAATTTAGAGAGCTGATATCATTTTAAAAATATATGTGCCTGCATGTGTTTATCTGTGTATCTCCTCAATTTAAAAAATATATTTATCCCCATTATAATATTTCAGTAGAACCCATATCGAGAATCAGAGTAAAAACATTTTAAAGTAATATATTTAAATTTTAGAGGACAAACGTAAGGTAGCAAACTGCTTATCTATACACTGATGTATTTTCGAAATATGCATTAATAATTTGTGTGATTTTCATTGGGACATTTTGCATATATGATTACAAGGATATATGTATACATACAAAATGTTATCAATAGCTATCTTTGTAGTATGCTGTAATAGGTACATTTCATTCATTATCTCTTTTTTGATTGTTTATTTTCCGATTATTTCTAAAAATATATAAATTATATATGTAAATAAGAATGGAAATGTACTATTTCACATTGATACCACATTATTAAATGTTGAATTGCCCCAATGTTGTTTTAAAAGTCCATAAGAATACAGAACTACAACAACAAGCTTTCATTTTCCCTCTCATACTTTTCCATTTCAAAAAGCTCCCAGACAATGGAACCTTAGATTCTATGCTCTCCTCTCCCTCTCAGTGACTTCAGCCATGGTGTCTCCCTAAGAGAGGACTTTTTCTAAGGTAATATTACTGTTCTGTACCTATAAAATCATCAAGATTGTGTTCTTCAGTACAAAATAGTAATGAAAGAGGTCTGACTGACTACCTGGCAGTCTATAACTGTTAACATTTTGTGACAGTGAGTGAGTAATCCATTTTAACAATGCAGTTGGCTGGTAGTAGAGAAAAACTTATTAGGGAAAATGAACGGTAAATGTGAACATGATTAAAGATACCGTACCCTCTCTGAGCAAAGAACTAAGATATCCTCAAAACCAAGCCTAGTGTCTGGGGGGCTATACCCACCCAGAGTGCAGGTGCCATTTCTAATCTGCATAAAGGCAGCATATGGGCTAGAGGTAGCCCTGTATCTGCATCTTGGAGGGATTAAACAACTTGACCAAGATCCATTCAGAAATTAACTACCTTTCTCTCCTAATCAAATTTCTTTTAATTAAATGTGCATTCCCCTGTAATATACTAAAACAGGTTTCAAGGCATTGTTAACACAGATAAATAGCCTTTATTCCCAGAACACTTTGCAAGCATAAGTTCATTGATATCCACTCCCACTTTTAGATCTTTTCTAGTTTTATTTTGGCTTTTTCTTTATTGAACAGCCTACAGAGTTTGCTAATCACAAGTTAGTACAGATCTTCAATAAAGCAAAGGGCTTCACAAACCATGGAGCTACTTTAAGCCATATAAATATGTGAATATCAATTACAGAAGTAGATGGAAAAAAATTAAATACTATCACAATTTTATTAAAAGTGATGTTTCTGAATGATTTATTTGTAAAATTTGGTCTCATATATTTTATCAGATATTTATATCCTTGATCTTCAGTGATCACCCAGCCAATACTTTTACTTTGAGATCTGCAAATCCCTGAGGCCTCTCAAGTGGTGAAGAATTGAATTGAATACGGATGTCTATGAAACTTTGCTTATAGTTTGACATTTGTACTCACACTTCATTTTACATGGAATCCTCAAAAAGCTGGAAGGTAAGACACCACTACCTCTAAGCAACCTTCCTTCTGGCTAAGTTAGATGCCTCCTTCCATTCTCTGGGACTTCCTCTTTTAGGGGTCTCATCATGCTGCTGCCTCTGATAATTTGTTTATTTTTCTGTCATCCCCCAAAATAAGTCCTGGAGAACAAAGAGCTTCTCTTTTTTATTTTTGTATTCACAACATCTAACATGTACGGGGTAGGCAATAAATTTTTGCTAAATAATTATCTGAGTGGAAGAGAAGACAATGTGTCATTTGTTCTTATAGATCTAAATTCATAAATGGGTGGACTTTAAATTCCCTTACCCAGAAATCTATAGAAGATATCAGACAGTCAGACAGACAAAAATTCAGAAGACACACAGATACACAGGCAGAGATAGGCTGAGACAGCTCTTAACCTGCTTTGATTCCTTAAGGTGAATCTGTCCATCATAACCATATGGAAAAGGAAATAGGGAAGAGGTGAAAGCATGGACTGAATGTGATGGAAAATGAAGGGGAAACGTATAGGCAAATACATACATAGTAGCAATAAAAACATCTATAACCATGTCTCCAGTCTAGTAAACTTGAAAGGAGGGACCATGAACTGAAAGTCTGAAAGCATAGGTTTCAGTCCCCTCTTTCATTCGCTGTTGTTACTAACTCTCTTCTCTCCCAAGATATAGACAGACAAGTTGACCTTCCCACACACCAAATTCCCCATTGATAATCCAGTGAGATTTAACCAAAGTTAAGTCTAAACTTTCCATGAACTCTAAGAACTTTCACTGCTAGAAGTCAGTCTTTCATACTGTCAATATTCCAGAAGGGGGCAGCATTTATTCATAATAGGGAAACCAAGAAAAAGTTTTACTTTAGCTAGCTTTCGAAGTAGTAAAGGTTGAGAAGTTGGATGAAAGGAACACTTGAATTTCGTGTGAGTACATAAGGATGTCAGGAGTAGGAAAGTGGGTGGAAGCCTGGTGTCTGCTCTGCTGTGTAGGACTTTAATAAGGAACAAGTCAAATGGCTCTGTGAGAAAGAGATCATCCCTCTGGCTCACTCATCATTGAATCCCTAATGCTAAGTGCTGTTTCTGGCACACGGTAGTTGCTTACTAAATGAATGATTGATAAAGAATGGGGATGCAATGGGTTCGTTCCCAGGGCAAGTCTCACGCATGAGTGTGAAGTAGGCAAATCTATCTTTGGAGCGTCTCTCCTTATACAGCATTCTAGGTCTCATCCTTCTTTCCATGACCCTAACCCAGTCCTGCACCTCTGCAGCTCCACTTACACCGGCACCCCTCTTCTTTACAATTACTGATTCATCCATCCGTTTACTTAACAAATATATTGAACACCTGATATATACCAGATTTTGTTCTGATACCCCTGTCCTGACAAAATACATACTAATTAACTTTATGCCTTAAGATATAATAGTTCCTAAGGGTAGCTACAGTAGGGAGCAAGGTTAGGGCTGAGATTATTCTGCTTTAAATACGTGCGGGGAGATGGACTTAAACAAGTGAGTCTCTAATAAAGGACACATCAGGCAGAGAAGGTGACAATTTGGGGTAAGAGGGCCTGTTCAGCTCCTGAGGAATCCCATCACTTATGTGAACTCTCCAAAAGTAGACTTAATTGCTTTGTTCCAAAACTGAGCAAATGGGAGTGGCAAAGAAACCTTAGAGAACACTTTTTCCACTTGCTTCTTTTTTCATACGAGAAAGTAAAGCTTAGAGAAGGTGTTATTTTCCCAAGGTACTGCTGACTAGTTGCAGAGCAGGGTCTAGAAGCAATTCTCTATGGTCCCCGTCTAGTGCTCTCTCTAGGTGTCTACTACTCTTTTAACAAAACTTATCCCCACACACTCACTGTCTGTTGCAGTTTTTTTGTTTTTTAACAGACTTTATTTTTTTAGGGCAGTTTTAGACTCACAGAAAAGTTGTACTTAGAAATTAATTTAGTTCTTTCATGGATCATGTCTTTGATATTGTATCTAAAAAGTCATGGCTAAACCCAAGATCTATATCCCTATGTTATCTTCTAGGAGTTTTATAGTTTTTCATTTTACATTTAAGTCTATTATCCACTTTGAGTTAACTTTTGTGAAGTGTATAAACTCTATGTCTACATTCATTTTTTTTTTTTTTGCATGTGAGGGCCCAGTTGTTTTAGCATCATTTGTTGAAAATACGATCTTTGCTACATTGTATTGCCTTTGCTCCTTTGTCAAAGATCAGTCACCTATATTTGTGTGGGAGCTTATTTCTGAGCTCTCTATTCTGTTCCATTGATCTGACTATTCTTTCACCAACACCACATTATTTTAATTCGTGCAGATTTATAGCAAGTCTTGCATTTGGGTAGTGTCATTCCTCCAACTTTGTTTTCCTTCTTCAATATGGTGTTGGCTATTCTGGGTCTTCTGCCTCCCCATATAAACACTAGAGTCTGCAAAATAACTTTCTGGGTTTTTCATTGGGATTGTATTGAATCTATAGATCAAGTTAGGAAGAACCAACATCGTGATGATATTGAGTCTTTCTATCCATGAACATAGACTAACTCTTCATTTATTTATTTATTTGATTTCTCTTATCAGTTTTGTAGTTTTCCTCTAAAAATCTTGTACGTATTTTGTTTGATTTATACCTACATATTTCATTGGGGTGTCAATATAAATGTTATTGTTTTTAATTTCAAATTCCACTTGTTCATTGCTGGTATATAGGAAAGCAACTGACTTTTGTAGGTTAACTTGGTATGCTGCAAACTTGTTATAATTGCTTATTAATTCCAGGCAATTTTTGGTCAGTTCTTTCGGATTTTCTACATGAACAATAAAGTCACCTGCAAACAAAGACATTTTATTTCCTCCTTCACAATCTGTATACCTTTTATTTCGTTTTTTTGTCTTAATGCATTAGCTAGGACTTTTAGTACAATGTTAAAAGCAAGTGGT
The DNA here is from genome assembly GCF_963924675.1 of Phocoena phocoena. Taxonomy (NCBI): domain Eukaryota; kingdom Metazoa; phylum Chordata; class Mammalia; order Artiodactyla; family Phocoenidae; genus Phocoena; species Phocoena phocoena. Next base: position 52,692,671 of record NC_089235.1, on the reverse strand, counting down.
AAGAGGGGACATCTTTGCCTTATTCCTAATCTTTGTGGGGAATCTTCAAGTTTCTCTCCATTAAATATGAAGTTTACTATAGGCTTCTGCAGATGTTATTTAACAAGTTAAAGAAGTTCCCCTCTATTCCTAGTTTGCTGAGAGTTTTTTTTCACTATGAATGAGTGTTGTATTTCTTCAAGTATTTTTTTCTACATCTATTATGATCATTTGATTTTTGAATGTTGAACTAACCTTGCATGCATGGAATAAATCCCAGTTGGTCAAGGTATAAAATTCTTTTTTTTTTTTTTTGGCCGCACCTCATGGCTTGCAGCATCTTAGTTCCCTGACCAGGGATCAAACCCGAGGCCCCAGCAGTGAAAGCACTGAATCCTAGCCACTGGACTGCCACGGAATTCTCTATAAAATTCTTTTTATACACTGTTGGATTCAATTTGCTAGTTTGTTTTTAGACAGATTACTAAGCTCGCCAGTGCTTTTATTTCCTCTTTCTCTAAAACTGGAATAATAATCTTTGTCCCAGATATTTTTCTAAAAGTCCTGTGCTGCCAATCTGCAGGAATGGTGAAAACCCATTAGCTCAGGAGCTAAGCCTGATTTTAAATACAGCTCTGCCACTTCTCAACTACATAGACCTGGGCCAGTCATTCACCCTCTTGAGGACTTCACTCACTTATTTACCATGGAATCACTTAGGACATCCAAAAATGGCATTTAAAAGCAGCTTCTCAAAATTTTAATTAGATCACTCACTTTTTAAATTTCTGTCAAGATGATTAAATGCACTATGTATGTGAAAGCACCTCTTTTTTCCTCTCTTTTTTGCTATCCTGAGACTGCACTTCCCAATAAAGCATCAATCAAGCTTTGCTGTGTATTCTGTTTTCTAAAAAACTTGAGCCGTGGTATTCATTTAAAGTACCATTATTATTAGGAACATCATCAAAGCACTTTTTCTTTTCATTCCTTTCCTGTTTTAAGTTGTTGACTATTCATCAAGGCTATCCTTATGAAACAATTTCATTCAGGTGAAATCAGATTAAAAAGGACACCAAGTACAGCTCAGAGGAAGAAAATATATCCCAAGAGAGAAATGAGAATATTAAAGATTTGTCTGTATGGATGGAATAGGTGCCCCTTCTGTTTCAGGAACTCCTCTGCTTTAGCAACCATCTGACTGGCGCTAACAGGTCCCATGAGTCCCCCATTAGAAACCTCCTTTAAAAGACTGCCCAGTCACATGGTCCCTTGAGGTGGGTACCTGGCCATAAACACACACACACGCATACATGTGCACATACCATGTGTTGCCTAGAGCAGTTCTCCATTTCACATATCCCAGAGTCTAAGGCCACGGTTCCCTGATTTTCCTCTTTTGCCAATCTTTTCATAAAGTAAAGACCTCTTTGTCACAAAAATATAGGAGTTACATAATCTCAGAGTAAATTGCTTTTCTTTCAATTAAATAAATTTAGCCATAAGAAAAAGTCCCTACATTACCCGTATTTTTCTCATTTTACCTCATACTGGTGAAATTTTGTCACAGACTGGTGTTTGGAAATCACTGGCAGAGGGGCAACTCAGTTAATGAGCCAAATAGAGAACTGGGAAAGGCTGACTCACCTCACCAAAGTGAGGAATGTTCCAGTACAGAAAAACACTAGGAAATACCCGATCCAAGAAGGACAGTTTAGGATCAACCTCAATATTTTAAGTGGTTAAAACCACTGTGCACTTAATAGATGTTGTACAACAAATCAGATGCGAGAGTGTTGGTCCAGGCACCCAGGCCTTCTCTTTCTTTTGCAAAGATCATCCTTACAACCAAAATCAAAAGCCCAATTTTTCATTACTTTTATAGATATTACTTCAACATAATTTTTCTTCAAATATATCTGAGGTATTATGGCCAATGCCATAGAACACTGAGTAAGATTAACATTCATGAATATATGTTTGTTTTGAGAACATGACCCTGACAGAGTGTGAAGTTCTGTTTTTTTTTTAGGAATCGTTCAGGGCAGGACCAGACAAAGTCCCTGCCCTTGAAGTCCTAACTTTCCAAGTTTATATACACATAGCACACATAGTATGAAAGACACAGGGCATATGAAAGGGTTAGTTTTGTATTTGGTTTTGATATCTGCTTTAATTCCCTAATAGAAGAAAAGAAAGGAAGGAAAGAGGATGGGAGGGAGGGAGCAAAGGAGGGAGGAAGGGAGGGAAAATGGAAAGCAATAATGGTGGTTCCCAGAAAGAAGGACAATGGCTGGTGGGAGATTTATGGGAAGTGAAAGTCCTGATCCTGCCCAGCTTGTCCGGGAACTCTTCCTGCTGAGGGGTGATTTGTGAACTGCTGTCTGGTCAGCAGTTCCAGGGAGTCAGTTCTGGACTCTAATCCTCACATTTAGAATCACTAAACCCAAGCCAAGGTTGTTTTCCAGGAATAGGGCTTTATAGGGTAAGGCTACTTCATGCATTGTGTGGTAATTAGTGAATAGTCCACTTCATATTTAAGAACAGAGTCAGGACAGAAAAAAAAGATGTAGTAATATTACCAAAGCTTGGAAAGCACTAATTTAAAAAAAAAAATCATTTCTTTCCAGAATAGATATGGCCCCACATGACCGTGGGTATGAATGGTTAAATACTCAAACCTCTGAACTGATAAATCATGAAGGATTTTCATTGATGCTCCCAAGTAAATGTCATGACACCAATAGTTCTGTTTAATAAACCAATTTTCAGTTCAACAGTAACAGCAGCTAGCATGTATTGAACTCTTCCCACATGCCAGCCACTGTCCTAAACACTGATGTCACCTGCAATATTGCATTTAGTCCTCACAGTAGTCCAGAAAGTTAATTAACATACTTATGTCCATTCTACAGATGAGGAAACTATGTCTAAGAAAGTTCAAGTAACTTATTCAAAGTTAGTTCGATAATAAAGGTGGAGCCAGGGTTTGAGCCCAAACAGTCCAGCCGCAGAGCCCCATGCCTCCATTATACATTTACTTCCATTCTAATAGTTACTTTTCTCACTCAAAGTCACTCTGAGCTTTAAAGTCACATAGATATAGATTTAAATCCTGATGTGTGACCCTAGAAAAGTTGTTGAATTTCTTAGAGTCTTAGTTTTTTATCTGTAAAACAGAGTAATCATACCACTCTGCAAGATTACTGTGAAAGTGAGAGGCAGTACATGGAAGCCATTCAATACATGGGAAGTATTACCACAGCACAGACAGGACATCAAGATTAAAACGGGAAAATAAGCAGACAAAAGACACAGAGACCAGGCACTCAGGACCTATCTCCAGGGTAAGGGATAATTGGTAGTAGATCACCTTCACAAAGACTGAAGGAAGTAACTTCCCTTTAAGCAATTCAGTTGATAAAGTAAAATTTGAGTATACTTGCAAACAGGATTTCAGGTAATAACATTTAAAACAAAACAAACAAACAAACAAAAACCAACAAGAAAGAGGAGTAGATCCTGTACAAAGAAATAAAACAAAACCCAAGCCATTACAAAAGATTATGCTCTGAGCCACACCAAGCCAAATTTATTCACATGGTAAAGGAGGAATTGATGTTTGTATCAGGACCCATCTGCGTGTCATAGATAATGCAATATCTACAAAAGCATGTTAAACCAGACATAGTTCTTTATCCTATGTTGTGGAGGAGTCATCTCTGTGACTCTATTGTCTCAAAGAAACTCTAGGTTAAAGAATAACTCTGGTAGAACCCTAGACAGTGGATATCCACGGGCAATTGCTGTTGAGAATCTAACGTGTAGTGTGGGAAAACAAATAGATAACAGACCTTAGAGAAGATCACGTTAGCAAGGTCTCCAGCATTCTTGCGCTCTGCATTCTCTAAGTAATGTAATTTCCCAGTCCAGTAGAGGTTCATAGCTTTTCCACCGTGGAAACACTAAAGATCTAACATGAAAAGGAAAAAAAAAATTAGGAAAGAGTGAGTGGAAATGATAGAACAAATAGCAAGAGTACAATCTAAAGGAGTCTGAGAGGGGATCTGCTGTGCTAGCACAGAAATATCCATGAGCATTTTGCTCCCATATGTTGGAGTCTTCCATTCTATAGGTCCCTATCCTCACAGTGCACTGCAACAAAAACGTAAAATTTATGAAAATAAAACCTATTTTTTGCTAGTTTGTCTTTTGTACATAAATTTTGCAGACAAAAGCTTGAATTTAAAAAATTCAGTCAGAAACTTGCAGTTTTAAGATTTACTTAATTCCTATCTACTAAAACAAAATCAATCTTTTGGAGAGATCCTTCAAAAAGGTTTTCATTCATTAAATGTTACTATGTTTTTCAGAAACTGACTTTAAAGACTGCTATTAGAATACAAAAAAATATGCTTATGACTATATTTCTCATTTTATCCCATACCATGGTGTTTTAATCTGCTAGTATTACTTGAATACCTAGTAGGCACTCAGTGGATATTTGTTAGATAACAGGAAGAATTTGCTAAGGAGTTTTAAATCCTTTCATGATTTCATAATTTATCATTTCACGATAATTAAGACCAAGAGCTCTGAGATCAAATGGACCTAATTCACTATCTGTGGCCTTAAGCAAGTTTTTATAACTTCTTTAAGCCTCAGATTGTTCATTAAAAAAATCTCAATATATAATTACTTCTTCCATTGGGTGGTTACTTAGGTTAATAAGATAATTAATATAAAACTCTTAGCTCAGAACCATGCTCATGGTTCTAAAGTGCTAAAAAACATTAGCTACTAACAATTTTACACCTCATCTTAGCAAATAATGTACACAATTCTTTAATCTGTCTTTAATCTTTAATCTTGCATTCCTATACACTAAAAATGAAAAATCAGAAAGAGAAATTAAGGAAACAATCCCATTTACCATGGTAACAAAAAGAATAAAGTACCTAGGAATAAACCTACCTAAGGATGCAAAAGACCTGTACTCAGAAAACTATAAAACACTGATGAAATAAATCAAAGACAATATAAACAGATGGAGAAATGTACCATGTTCTTAGATTGGAAGAATCAATATTGTGAAAATGACTATACTTCTCAAAGCAATCTACAGATTCAATGCAATCCCTATCAAATTGCCAATGGCATTCTTCACAGAATTAGAACAAAAAGTTATACAATTTGTATGGAAACACAAAAGACCCCGAAAAGCCAAAGCAATCTTGAGAAAGAAAAATGGAGCTGGAGGAATCAGGCTCCCCGACTTCAAAGTATACTACAAAGCTACAGTAATCAAGACAGTATGGTACTGGCATAAAAACAGAAATATAGATCAATGGTACAGGATAGAAAGCCCAGAGATAAACCCACACACATATGGTCGCCTAATTTATGACAAAGGAGGCAAGAATATACAATGGAGAAAAGACAGCCTCTTCAATAAGTGGTGCTGGGAAAACTGGACAGCTACATGTAACACCATACACAAAAATAAACTCCAAATGGATGAAATATTTAAATGTAAGACCAGACATTATAAAACTTTTAGAGGAAAACATAGGAAAAACACTCTTTGACATAAACCACAGCAATATCTTTTTTGACCCACTTCCTAGAGTAATGAAAATAAAAAAATAAATAAACAAATGGGACCTAATGAAACTTCAAAGCTTTTGCACAGCAAAGGAAACCATAAACAAGACGAAAAGACAATGCTCAGAATGGGAGAAAATATTTGCAAACAAAGCAACTGACAAAGGATTAATCTCCAAAATACACAAACAGCTCATGGAGCTCAATATTAAAAAAATAAACAACCCAATTAAAAAGGAAGACCTAAATAGACATTTCACCAAGGAAGACCTACAGATCCAAGAGGCACATGAAAAGATGCTCAACATCACTAATTATTAGAGAAATGCAAATCAAAACTACAATGAGGTATCACCTCACACTGGTCAGAATGTCCACAAACAATAAATGCTGGAGAGGGTGTGGAGAAAAGAGAATCCTTTTGCACTGTTGGTGGGAATGTAAATTGATACAGCCACTGTGGAGAACAGTATGGACGTTCCTTAAAAAACTACAAATAGAACTACCATATGACCCAGCAATCCCACTAATGGGCATATACCCTGAGAAAACCATAATTCAAAAGGACACATGTACCCCAATGTTCACTGCAGCACTATTTACAATAGCCAGGACATGGAAACAACCTAAACGTCCAACAACAGATGAATGGATAAAGAGGATGTGATACATATTTACAATGGAATATCACTCAGCCATAAAAAGGAAAGAAATTGGGTCATTTGTAGAGATGTGGATGGATCTAGAATCTGTCATGCAGAATGAAGTAAAACAGAAGGAGAAAAACAAATATTGTATATTAGTGCATATATGTAGAATCTAGAAAAATGGTATGGATGAACCTATTTGTAGGGCAGGAATAGAGATGAAGACATAGAGAACACACACATGGACATGGTGGGGAAGGGGAGGGTGGGACAAATTGGGAGATTAGGATGGACATATATACACTACCATGTGTAAAATAGAAAGCTAGTGGGAACAAGCTTTAAACACAGAAAGCTTAGCTCCATGCTCTGTGATGACCTAGATGGGTGGGATGCGGGGGGAGTAGGAGGGAGGTCCAAGAGGGAGGGGATATAGGTATACATATAGCTGATTCACTTCATTGTACAGCAGAAACTAACACAACATTGTAAAGCAATTATACTCCAATTTTTAAAAAATCTCAATATACAATTACTTCTTCCATTGGGTTGTCACTTAGATTAATAAGATAATGAATACAAAACTCTTAGCTCAGAACCATGCTCATGGTTTTAAAGTGCTAAAAAACATTAGCTACTAACAATTCTACACCTCATCTTAGCAAATAATGTATACAAATCTTTAATCTGCCTTTTTGGCCATATAAAGTATATATTAAGCCTTTTTGTGAAAGTATCAAGTATTTGGTCATTGCAAAATGACATACATTTTTGTGGAGATTCCTGAGACTCATCGACAAACAGATGAACAAAAAATGTCTCAGAATCTGACTTGTTCATGACTTCATGGTAGCTTATGGGTAGCAGGAGATGGAAGTGGATTCAGTAGCAGAGGCAAGACCACAGAGACCAGGAGAGAGAGAATAGTACACTAAGAGGAAAAAGGGAAGGCCCATTTTCTGATGCTGAGCCTCATACCATGTTTGACAGGCACCACTGAAAAAGCTGGGTCATCCATAATAACAATTACCTGGGAAGAAAAGGATGCCCCTCCCTTTTTTTGGCAGGGGAGGGGCAGGGAGGGAGATGGAAAGAGAAGAAAGAAGCAGAAAACTTCACTATACACAAAATGGAGATCAATGTGGGCCTGCGGGGGGCAGTGCGGTATAGTGGACAGAGCATGGGCTGTATAATGAGATAGATCTAAATTTGGTTTTGTAGCTGGGTTATTTGCTCCCTAGGCTAAGTACCTATTGCTCTTCAACAATTTGTGCCACTCTCACTTTACCTTTGTAATGGTAATAAAAATTATAACTATAAAATATAAAAATTATAATTATGTCATAGGGATGTTGTGAAGATATAATGAAACAACAATGCTGGTTGAGTGCCCAATCCATTTTCTGGTCTTAGGAAATACTTCTCACACACTCTGCAGGCAAGGAAGGTACAAAAATCCTTGCTGAAGTATTGTTTCTTGCACTGGTTTAGTCATTTCTTCCATAAGCATTCCTGGTAATTGTGGGAGATTTGTGTTGTGTCAATTTAGCTAAACTGGGACTACATTTCCCAGAATCCACATTTCCCTCATGTGATGAGTTCTCAGCTAGCTTCTGGTGCTGAGAAGGTTGGTGCAGCACAAGGCACTGCTGCAGCTCCTGCCTGGTGGTGCTGACCCCCTGGCTTCTTGGCTGGAGGGTGTCAGCAGCCAGATGCTTAACTCTTCCAGATCCTACTGCATCTCCTGCTCTGAGTTCTCCAACTCCTGGCCCAGATGTGTGTTTAGCAATGTGACAAAGGGGCACCAGCTTCTCCTGAAGAAAACCCTCATCATCAAAGTTTGAAACTTGGAGGCAGTAAGGAACCCATACAGGTTCCAGTTCATTCTTAAGGGTTCCAGCTCAGACTTGCAGGTTCCAGTTTGGCCTTTTTTTCCCCCACTCCACAACCATCCTCCCTTCCCAACCATCTGCCTGTGGACATCAGGTTCCAGCACTAGACTCAGACACTAAACTTCACATACACTGTTTCTCCTGTTTCCATAACTGTGTAAGGTCGAAACTTTATGATAAATGCCTATTAAAAATATATATCTATATAGTTATAGATATATTCATATATTTATCCTGGTCATCTTCTCTGATAATCTGATAAGAACCTTAACTGATACAGTGGGCTCTCTCTCCTTGTTCCAGGAACTGTGTTATGGACTGACAAAACTGATGAATAAGGTACTGACCCTATAGTTACAAAATTATCACAATTCTTAAAGGAAAAATCAGCCTTTGCTCACCATACAAGAAATTATAAAGTTTCTATGGATTTGCCTACTTTGGACAGATCATATAAATGAAATTATGCAATATGTGACCTATTGTGTCTTTTTTTTTTTTGTCACTTAGCATGCTTACTAAGTTTACCCACATTGCTGGATGTATCAGTATTTCACACTTTTATGACTGAATAATATTCAATTGTATGGATATATCACATTTTGTTTATTCATTTATCCATTGGTGGACATTTAGGTTGTTTTCATTTTTGGAACTATAGAGTTCCAAACTAGATAGTGATAGTTACACAACATTGTGAACATACTAAATGCCACTGAATTACACACTTTAAAATTGTTAATTTTATATTATATAAATTTCACTTCAATAAAAAATTTTAAGGTTATGAAGTTATAAGGTTGGTTTCCTTTAGTTTAAAAAAATTTACATGTATCTATAATTGTTCAGAGTGAAATTGAAGAGACTCCATTAGAGTTTATGGGTGCCTAACTAGTAAAAATTATGTTCATTAAACTAGATATTTTCAGTGATAAGGTCAGATGTTTTCCACATTTGACTCCAATCTGCTACGTATATTATTCTTTGCTCTGCTATTTTGCTACAAGCTTGCCACTGATTGGCTTCTTGACATGCACATAAAATCAATTAGCATTCAGTCTCTGAGAATAATTCTCTTAATAGATTACTGCTTTCACCATTTAGCCAACAGAAGAACATTTCTTTCCACACCACCCCACACTTATATAGGAAGGCATTTGGTAACACTTATCAGCTTGCACATGCCAGCAATTAGATGTCAATAGAATTCCTATGTTCAATCTCTGTATACAAGGAACATGTTAGCCAAAATTTCCAGTCCTCTCACAATTTTCTGAACTCATCAATTTTTGTCCTTTATATCGGTTAAAGGCCCACATCTGCCTCCCCTAAAAAGGGGAGAGTATGAAAGTAGACTTCAAGATTGAGGATATGCCAAGCCAGTTCTCTTTCCCTCATGTTTCAGGGAGTACAATAAAAAGCCAGTATTTTCCTTCAACTGCTAACTCCGCTTTCTTTTTTTTGTTGTTGTTTTACTTCTTTTTTACTCCAAAGATCTAATATGAATATCATTGTCTTACAGATATTTCCGACCCCATCTCCCTCCATTATCCCTCTCTTACACTATAGTACAGCCACACTGGTTTACATTTGGCTCCTAGAACATGTAAAACTCATCTCCGGCTCAAGACCTTTACAGTTGGTGCTCCTTCTGCTTGAATATTCTTCTCAACAAGGTAATTTTTTCATCATTCAAGTTTCAAATCATTTAGTACCTTTTCACAGTGGGCTCCCCTAGCTAGAGCAGCCCTTTCAGTCACACTCACCACATTACCCTATTTATTTTTTATTTCCTGTTTCCCAAAAGTATATCATATATGCTTAATATAGGGGGGACTCTGTCTGTCTAGTTGGCAGCTGTTTTCCCAGAGTTCTGAGCAATGCTGGAGCAGATAGGAGATGTACAATTAATATCTTGACTGACTGACTAATAAACTAACAGGTACTAATTATGCTAATAAATGTAAAATTGCAGTTTGATTCATAGTGGTACCATCCTTGTGACAGAGGATGCTGGAAAAGATTGGGTATTTGTTTCTATATGCATGTATGCATGTATGTATGTATGTTGGTTGGTTGGTTAGTGTTTTTTTGAGGTGGGGAAGGAGCAGGATATAAGTTCAGTTTTGACATTTTCATTTTGAAGTATTATTGATGCCACAAGAAGTGATATCAAATAATTTTGTAGATTAAACTGAACTTAAAAATTAGAGGTGTGTATAAGGATGAATTCATGAGACATCTGCTTCTCAGTGCCTATTAAATGTGGGCATGGATAAGATCATTCAGGAAGAGCAAGAAGAATAGGAAGAGAGGACCGGAAATAGGAATGGATAACAATGGAAAGGAAACAGAACAGGAGTGGTCAGTGAGGAAGGAGGATAACCAGGCAAGTGTGGCACGCTGAAGAAGGGAGTTGTTATAGACTGAGTATGTCCTCCAAAAATCCATAGGTTGAAGTCCAAATCCCCAATGCAATGATATTTGGAGGTGGGGCCTGTGGGAGGTAATCAGATTTAGATGAGGTCATGAAGGTGGAGCCCCTGATGGGATTAGTGCTCTTATATGATGAGAAAGAGACACCAGAGCTTTCTCTCTCTCTCTCTCTCTCTCTCTCTCTGTTTAAACAAAGAAGAGGTCATGTGAACATACAGCAAGATGGGGACCTCTAAACGCCAGGAAGAGGGTTCTCACCAGGAACCAAAACTACCAGGACCTTGATCCTGGACTCTCAGCTTCCAAAACTGTAAGAAAATATATTTTTGTTGTTTAAGCCTATTAATCTGTGGTATTTCATTACAGAGCCCAAGTTGACTAAGACAGGGGTGTTTCAAGAAGGAGAGAATCAGAAACATGTATAACTGATTCACTTTGCTGTACAGCAGAAACTAACACAACATTGTAAATCAACTATACTCCAATAAAAATTAATTTTTTAATTAAAGGAGATAACTGTACAATGTGTTGAGATGTTGCTGAGCCTGAAGTAAAATAAAGACTGAAAAGTATTCACTGAATTTAGTCACGTAGAAGTATGGAATATATATATGGGACTTCCATATATATACGTAATATATCCTAAAACCATTTGGTGATATGTCTTACTACAACTTCACAACACTGTGAATTTATGTCCTATTTATATTTCATATTTATATTTCCCTTTAAGATTTTTATTGGAGACTCTACTACCTAACTAGCTTATTCCTCTGTATTTTTGTTTTTACTATGTTTCCTACAGGAACCATTTTACATGTCTCTTTATGTAAGATTCTTTACATGACTCTCTCTCATGTAACGATCATTTGTCAAGATTTCAGTGACCTTGAATCGTTCAAAATGTCCATGGATCACTTCTCCAGTTTATAACACTTACCAGTTCAGACCTGCTGTATTGCAAACTTTAGATCCTTATTTTAGATTTCAACTCTATAGGAATGCTGAGCACAAATGACCATATATTCTGTTTTGAAAATCTTGTTTTGACAAGTTCTGGGGGTTCCAGGCATATGCCGAACAGTTGAGAAACTGTAGCCTCTCCAGCAGTTTTCATTCACATATTCCATTTAGGTGCTCATCTTCTGAGTGTAGAGGACATTTGTTACATAGGGCAGTTCCCCACCAACACCCCTTTCCTTATTGGGAGAAACCAGAGGTCGTTGGATTACCATCCAATGATCTTTCTTTTTTCTTTGGCGCACCATCAGCCAGAATAGAAGCAAATGTTCCAGTCCTGGTCAAGCAGAGGCTCCAACATGGGACAGCGACTCTTTAGCAAGGGACACAAAACAAAAGGGACCATTTCAATTCATTCACGGCAGCAGCAGCTCTACAAGATTCTGCTTGGGCTAAAGACTTGACTTCCTCCCTCTTGGCATAAAAGGACAGAAGTGTCTTGGTTCACACCCAGTCTCTATTCCTGGTTTTCTGTCCTCCCATTGATTTTGTGTGATGTCCTTGGTATCCTTGCAAATTTATACACTTTTTCTTTTTTCCTAACATTAGCCAGGTAGTTTTTGTTACCTGCAATCAAAACATTCCAGGGCTTCCCTGGTGGTGCAGTGGTTGGGAGTCCACCTGCCGGTGCAGGGGACGCGGGTTCGTGGCCCGGTCCGGGAAGATCCCACATGCCGCGGAGCGGCTGGGCCCGTGAGCCATGGCTGCTGAGCCTGCGTGTCCGGAGCCTGTGCTCCGCAACGGGAGAGGCCGCAACAGTGAGAGGCCCGCGTACTGCAAAAAGAAAAAAAAACAAAAAAAAACATTCCAAACTAACAGAGAGGGAGGTCTTCACATGATGGACCCAAGTAAGAACCTAGTAACCATGGTTAGTGGCTGAGCTGGCACTTCCTGACAGAATTATTTGTTACTCTTGGCAGATTTCAAGGGGGAAAAAAACCCACTGCTTTGCCAGAGCTTCTGTTGCCAGTGACTATCACTCTGGGGGTATTCTCCACAGAAAGAGAACACTGGGGGAAAAAAAACCCAGCTCTGCAATTTAGATTGCCACTCCAATTAATAAATAGGGAAATGGTGTTACTTTACCAGTAATTAATTTTTTTTAAAAGCCCACGTAAAATGTCAGCTGGACTCTTGTTTATTGGAACATAACAACACATTTGACAAACTTAACCTTGTTGATTTATCCGAGACAGCTAGGCTGACAAATTTCAATTGAGCCTGTTACAAAGCTGGCTCTGACTTGTAAAAATGTCTATTTTGAGTCAAGACTAAGTAGGACTATATATGTATATATGTATTTTCCTGCCTCGAATGAGAGAAACAGACATATGAAAAAGTTGTTTATCCTTTGAGCACCAAACATCATACTGAGTCCCTTTGAAATGTTAAAATTTGGAGCCATTGGTCTGTTATCTACAGAGAGAAAAACAATACTGTGGGTTCAGGAGAAATGGATAGGAGGGTTTGAAATGGGAAGAAAAACACCAATAGGAATGATAAACTGGGTTTTAATGACAAAGTCACTTTGCCAACTGTAACTCGGGTGCTGGGTAAGCTGATCTGACTTCATTAGGTGATAGTCAGCCTCCCAAAGCCATCATCAGGCTGGAAGAAAGCCATATGTGTTAGTCGCACAAATGGACATTGATTTTTCAATAAACTGGAACCCAAAGCCAACATCACTCCAATGATATCTTTTCTCAGGAGAGAGGATTTCTCGCTCACGCCTGGCACCATGTCTCAGCTCTTATATTACAAGAATTACATGGGTGAAGCAGAGTAGAAAACATCAGCTCACTTAAGTCATGTGATAAATGAGGCAATTAAGTCAATTAGATGCACAGTTACTGAGTTATATCTGTTTTGCTTTGTAAAATATAATTTTAAATAGGATCATCTGTCTTACCATACTTGACAGCATTAGAATTCTGTGGGGCAGAAAAAAATGTGGTTCATTACGCTATAAAAACAGTGCCTACTCTCTCAACTGGATAAAGTAACCTTGCTCTTTAAGTTAGAGGTTGTTATCCCTTAACTCTTTCTCTGTAAGAAGGGAGGACACATTTTGTATTTGCTAGTTGTCTGCATTTCTTTAAATGAACGGCTTTTCTACCACTCATCATGCGTTTGGGGGATTAGTAGACAGAATGTTAAGTTTTTCAATGCATCATTTACCAGATGCATCTCTTTCTGGAGGAAGAGAGAGAAGGTAGTTGAAGAAGATTTACGTTATTCTGGGAAGTGTCATTTGAGTGACTTTGTAGTGAAAAGATGAGCAGCCACCCTTGTCTAAGAGAATAGTGCCAAGACCTTTAAGTGGCTTAATAAAGGTGCTCACCACCACTGTCTCCCCTTGGTATGCAGAACTTGTCACTGGGGAAGAGGTGTATACATCTACAGAGGAGACAAGGAGGTCTTTCCAGTGACCATAATAAGACCCTTTGCTTTTGGAGGAACACTTCTAGAGCTTCTGACAGATTGTGATGGTCCTGCCTAAAGTGTGTGGACAGGTTAGGACACCAGGAACCACCATGGGAAACTAACCATGAATGAAGGTAATACTGGACTGGTGGACAAGGCTAGATTAGAGGCTTATCAAGAAATTGCTTATGAGCCAAATTATGTTCCCTTTGTTTTAAAGTAGTGAACCATCTAAACTCAATGAGCCATTTAAAAGTTAGAGGACTTCCCTGGTGGTGCAGTGGTTAAGAATCTGCCTGCCAATGCAGGGGACACAGGTTTGAGCCCTGGTCCGGGAAGATGCCACATGTCACGGAGCAACTAAGCCTGTGGGCCAAAACTACTGAGCCTGTACTCTAGAGCCTGTGAACCAAAACTACTGAGCCTGCGTACCACAACTACTGAAGCCCGCACACCTAGAGCCCATGCTCCGCAACAAGAGAGGCCACCACAATGAGAAGCCCGCGCACCACAAGGAAGAGTAGCCCCCACTCGCCGCAACTAGAGAAAGCCTGCGCACAGCGATGAAGTCCCGACGCAGCCAATAAATAAATAAAAAGATAAATTTATTTAAAAAGTTAGAATATTTCACATATAAATATGAACTACTTTGGCCAGGACACATGCTCTGCAATTTGCTCAAAAGCCTACCACTCACATATATATTCTTACTCTCCCTGCTTCACTCATTTCTTTAACTTTCTGGAACAGAGAAGGCAGCTGAGTTCTTCATCTTTTGCCAAGATGGTTGCGGGGAGAGGCTACCAATTCTGTCACAGAATGGAGCTGAGACTGGAAGCCCCTTTAACCCCGCCACATGGGAGTACGGTTGAGAAACTTTGGCTGAACATGTGGAGAGAAACTGAGTTGTAGCTTTGGGAACATCCTTAGTTGAACTGGGCGTGTGAGTTGTTACCTCACACACAAGGGGTGGGGACCTTGCAAGAGCGCTATTGCAGGAGAGGACAAGGACATTAAACATGGATTTTTAAGGTATAATTGCTGATCAAAGAATATGTAAATCCTAAGTTTGAAAAATATTGTCAAGTTGGCCTCAGAAAGGTTGAACCAGGTTATATACAAACCAACAGTTCATGAGAACACCAGTTTGCATACTGGTCAGCGATGGCTATTATTGATCTTTTTAAGTTTTGCTAACCTGATTGGGAAAAATTGCTGCTTTGATTGGAATTTTCCTGAATACTGGTGAGCTTAAGCATATTTTCCGATGTATGCTGGCCATTTTTATTTTTTCTAAGAACTAACAGTCTATAACTATTGTTCCTTTTCCTTTTGCGGTTATTTGCTTTTCCTTATTGAACTGTTGGAACCCTGAGATGCTTCTCCTTTCTCTGTCATATTTGGTACAATGTTTTCTTCCAGTCTGTTAATTGCCTTTTAACTTTGCTGTTGCATCCTTCATTGTGCAGAAATTGCTAAAAATGATTTTTGTGTTTAATGTCTTTCACAGATCCCCTCAGCTCCACGACTGCCAAAATAATCTCCTAATTTCCTTTAATAAAGCTGTTGGTGTTTTACATTTGTATTTGATTATTTAATCATCTGAAAGTTGTTTTATGTTTGCTATGAATAGAAATATAACTTTTTAAAATAAATAGATATCAGATTACCTCAACACCATTTTCTCATTATTTGAAATTCTAATTGTATCTTAAACTAGCAGGTATCTTCTTGCTTTTGGGTTCATTCTGAAATTCCATAAGGCAACTTCCTTACTGGAGATAGGGGGTTGCTGATTACTCACCATTCTTCTCTCTGATTTCTCAAAAAATGATAATAGACACTTAGAGTCTGATAAGGATGAAAATGTATAGCATCTGGTTTACATTGGCTGGGTACTGTCCAGTAACCTCTTGAAAATATAGAACTTCTAAAATATTGTATAAGAGGATGTAGGCTGGTCTGGAGCCAAAGTGAGGCTTTCTTTTTCTTCCCTACAGATCTAGATCTTAGGATCTAACTGTGAGGAGGATGAGATCTGCAAAGCAACTACTCAACCAGCTTAAGGAGGTGAATGCCAGCATCCCAAAACCATTTTCTCAGAGTATTTACCCCAATAATATCTCCCCCTACAAGGAGAAGCAGAAATTCTCTCTTCTCTAAGGAAAAATACAAAACAAAGGAATGACCATCCTTCCCAACATACACTCTCATTGTTTATCTTTCTCAATTTTTTATTTTTAGGATATCTTTGCATGTTTTCTCTTTGAGATGAATTTTAAAAGAAACTCGTAGCTTTGATTTTAAAAATCTTGTTGGGATTTTACTTAGAATTGCATTTAATTTACATGTTTATTGGGGTATAATTATCTTTACAGTATTGAGTTTTTTTGTCCTGATGCTTATTTATTTATTTATTTATTTATTTATTTATTTATCGGTACGCGGGCCTCTCACTGTTGTGGCCTCTCCCGTTGCAGAGCACAGGCTCTGGACACGCAGGCCCAGTGGCCATGGCTCACGGGCCCAGCCGCTCCGCGGCAAGTGGGATCCTCCCGGACCGGGGCACGAACCCGTGTCCCTTGCATCGGCAGGCAGACTGTCAACCACTGCGCCACCAGGGAAGCCCCTGATGCTTATTTAAACTTTGCTATATATACTTCAGCATAATCATATAATTTTCTCTATACAGGTCATGTGCATTCTACTAAGTTTGTTCATGGGTTTTAAATACTTTATTGCTATTGAGTCGGATTTTTTCTCTTTCATTTTTCTAATTAGGTTTTTATTTGTAAAGTGATTGATTTTGTATGTTGACATTTTATCAACCTGCTTTGCTAAAATTATTGTTACATTCCTTCTCTCAGACAATTCTATGAAGTAATAAAAGTTTGAGGCTCTTATTCTAAAATTTCTGTTTTCTTTTATTGCCTTGTTGCATTGGTAGATGTCCAGTTTTACCAGCCATGATGGTGTTAGGCATTCTTATTTTGGTCAAAACTTAAGTGGGAATGTTTTTAATGTTTCACCATTATGATGTTTGCTAAGTTTTTCTGACAATTTTCTTAACTAAATCAGGGAGGAACCTCTTTACTCCTAGTTTGACTCTATTAATAATGGTATTGATTCATGAGAAATTCCTTTTTTGTAATGAGATAAGTGTATAATATCTCTAAATGTGTTAATCTGGTTGAATTATATAAACAGATTTACCAATGTGAAACCATTATTACACTTCCAGAATAAATCCTGGTCATTTATATTATTCTCTGAAAAAGTTGCTGGCTATAATTTGTGAATATTTAACTTGAGATGTTTGTACTTAATGTTTGTAAATGAAATTACTCTATAGTTTTTCCCATTTTTTTTGTTTTTTTGTTATCTGTTTTTGTAATAAGAGTTATTCAGATTAATTAAATGAGTTTTAAAGTTTTCTTAAACATTTTTAATTCTTTGGTAAGTTTATTTAACTGAGTAATTATCTTTAAAAGTTGAATAGAACTGGCTTATAAATTCATTTTGAACTAGTGTCTTTTATAGGGATAGATTTTTAATATGGTTATTGATGTATTCAATTTTTACCTCTTCAGTCATTTAAAGTAATTTATACTTTCTTAGAGAATCATTCACTTTTTTGTTTTTATTATGGTTTTTTTGAGCAAAAAGTTATTCATAGAATTCTGTCAAGATTTCTTGACATTCCATACCCCTACTTATCTTTTTCCTTGTTTCAAATTACTTTCTCTTCTCTCTTTTTTCTCTAATACACTTACCAAAGAGAACAAAAAACTCATTTTATTGATTAAATCTATTATATACTCTATTTTATTAATGCCCACTTCTTTCTTCATTAATTGAGTCCTGCTCCCACTTCAGCAGGAGTTCGTCCTTAGTGTGTGCTTTACTGGAAGTTTTTGAGAGCCACACTACAGCACTGTGAGATTATTTATGTGAGATTCTATCAGTTTATGAGAGCCTTTAAGCAATCATTGAAATTAAGGAAAATCATGTAAATTTAATTACCAATCACATTATCTCTGGGTGGATAGAGCTTGTGAAATCTTCTAGTCTAACTGCATTTTTTGTTTATTTATTCAAATAATATTTTTGAACAAAAACTAGTCGATTCCCTATGTACTGCCTGCTATGCTATGCACTGAAGATATAGCAGTTAACCAAATAAACATGGTTCCTACCTTCATAGGGCTTCAGTCTGATGGAGGAAACACATTAAACAGAACAATAGTTCACGATAAACAGACAAACATAAATAAATAAGTGAGTTTTAATTTTTCTATGCATTTGGAAGAAAGAAAAAGGTGCTATGAAAGAGAATAATTTAGATGGAGAAATCAGAGAACGTCTCTATGAGGAAATGACATTTAAGTTGAGATAAGAATGATGATAGGTCTTAGGTAGGCAAAGAATGATGGGAGGGCAATGGGGGTGAGAAGAATGGCACATGCAAAAGCCTGGAGATGAGAATAATTCTGGCTTGCTCAAAAATTAAGAATGAGGTCACACCAAATTAAGCTGTGGAAGAGAAACAAAGCTCAGATGTAGGCCAAGATCTGAACTTGATGGGTCTGTAGCTATAATCAGAAGTTTTGGATTTTATTCTAAATAAGATGAGAAATCACTAAAATGTTTTCATCTGGGGAGTGTTACAATATAATATACCTTTCCAAAGACCCATCTGGCTTCAGGGCAGAGAACAAATTGGAGCAGAGTAAGGGTGGAAATGAGAAGAGTAGTTAGAAATTGTTGACATAACATGCAAGAAATAATGGTGGCTTGGACTAGAATGGTAAAGTCAGGACGGCAAATGCACACTGATTCAAGGCATTTTACAAGATAAAATCAGTATGACTAAGTGACGACTTCTTTCACTGTGGTAAGATACACACAACATAAAATTCACCATTTTAACCATTTTAAGTGTACAATTCAGTGGCATTTAGTACATTCACAATGCTTGCAACCGTCACCACTATCAAGTTCCAGAATACTTTCATCACCCTAAAAGAAAGAGTCACGCCCATTAGGCAGTCATTCCCTGTTATGGGCTGAATTATGTCCCCCCAAATTCATATGTTGAAGTCCCAACCCCCAGTACCTCAGAAGATGACTGCATTTGGAGATAGGATCTTTAAAGAGGAAATTAAGGTAAAATGAGGTCATACAGTAGGCTGTAATCCAATATGACTGGTAGTCTTTTTTTCTTTTACATCTTTATTGGAGTATAATTGCTTTACAATGGTGTGTTAGATGAAGACAGAGTGAGAAAACATCCATCTACAAGCAAGGGGATAGGGCTCAGATGAAATCAACACTGCTAAAACCTTGATCTCAGATGACTAGCCTCCAGAATTGTGAGAAAATACACTTCCGTTGTTTAAGCCACCCAGTTCATGGTACTTTGTTATGGCAGGCCTAGCAAACTAATGCACTTTCCATTCCTTCCTCTCCTCAGCTCATGGCAACCACTTATTTGCTTTTTATCACTATGGATTTGCCTATTCTCGATATTTCCTATAAAGAGAACCTTACAATATGTGGCCATTTGTGTCCAGCTTCTTTCACTTAGCATACTGTTTGCAAACTTCATCCATGCTGTAACATGTATCATTACTTTGTTCCTTTTTACGGCTGAATAATATTTCATTATATAAATATATCACTTTTTTATTCTTCAGTTGATGGTTGATGATGACTTTGATGTAAGGAATGAGAGAGAAGAAGGTGTCAAGAATGACTTCTAGATTTCTAGCTGGAGAACCTCAATGAATGGATGACATTTATTGAGGTGGGAATGAAAGTAGGAAGAGTATATTAGAGGGAAGATTTGGAAAGCTTATGCCTACAAAGGGTTAATGACTAGTCACATGGCCAAGGCAGGTCTGTGTCCTCCCATTCTATTACCCTCTCTCTTCCTCTAACAAATCAGCATGGGTGAAATAATCTAAACCATTTTACTGGTTTCACCTTTTCCTATCTATCAAGTGAAATTATTCCTGGTCATTTCTAGCCCTGTACATGCCCTCTGGCCAATCAAAATGTTCCTGAAACCAACTAACAAAAACTATGAGCAAAGACTTGCAATATATGAACACATAACTGGGTTTAAGTACTAAGCCAGCCACAGTATTAAAATTCAATCAACTAACCAAGTGATCCTTTCTCTTGGTCTCCCGGAAAGTCTGAAAGTCTAGTTCATTTTAAACAGTATTTTTTCTAATTATGAAAATAGTATGTACACCTCGTTTTAAAATTTGGAATATACAGAAAGGAACATAAAAATAAAGTGAAAGCTGCTTATGATCTCTCCACTTATAGATAAGCACTATTAACATTTCTGAATTTTTTTTTCTATAAATTTTACAGAAATATCTCTTTAAATTCAGAGGTTATATTTCTAAAAGAATTGTGGTTGGCAAAACAGCAACTGGCATGCTCAAGGTGCTGTAGGAGATACAGATTTAAGGAGAAGTGCTAAACTGTAATGAATTAGTTTTAAACATAGCAAACAGAAATTCTAGAACAGGTTTCCTTTAAAAAAAAATCTTAAATACTTGTTAGAAAGCCCAGGAAATATTGTTCCAGTGTCCTGACCTGACAGGGCTTTTACATGCAGACTCTATCACTTTTTATATGCAGACTCTATTATTTTTTAAACAAGTTTTTCTTGCCTTGATATGTCTTTTGCATTCCTGGCTCTGCATCATTTGTTTTTGCAATTAGTGGCAAAATGTTTGAGTGCTTTATCACCCTTATCCCTTGCCTTGTCCCAGCCTCCTCACAATTTATCACTGGGCTTAAGAACACATTTCTTTGAATGTAGCCTTCAATTTCTCCTATGAGAGGGTGTGTTCTCTTTTCTTTGGAGTATCCCATAGACTGGCTTACATGATATATAGGAGGAGCTAACAATAATAGTGGTTTTCTTTTGTTTAAGAGAATCTAACAAAAATGGGAATGATAATCATCTTGATCATCATCAACAGCAAGAACAGAAGCAGCAGCATAGAATGACATTTTCCAGATATTTAATTGATATGCTAATATAAAACTAAGTTACCTAAAAGTCAAAATTTTCTAATTTTTTTATGTTTATACAACTGAAATCTATTGTTTTTGTCATCTGTAGTCTTCACTTAATATCCTAGAAGAATTTCTCCTGTATGATTAAAAGTTATGAGAAGATATGGTCTTTCTTTGAACAGTGTAAAGAAGGATTGATGCATTTCATAGTCTAATGCTTTGTTTTTGCAGTAAAAATATAAATGGCTGTTAAGGAACATCCTCTCCAGGAGAAAGGCAGCATGAAAACTGGCTTCCTTATTGAAAACTACATGTGGCCAGGGTCAAAGAACTATCTACTATGATCTCTTTCAAGGCTATGGTGCATTTCCAGTGCCACTGCAAGCTGGTGATAGAAAGAATAAAATGTCTAAACTTGGATCACTGTAGCTTGTCACAACTCATCTATATGAATGTACCCTTAAGTGCAAGTCTTATTAAAAAGGAAGGACCTAAGAAGGACTAGGCTGATCCAATCCCATGGCTCCAAAGCCTATTAGCCATATTTGGTCTCACGGCCAAGTGAAAATAAAATGCTGATCAGCACAGAATGACAGATTTTGTGGCAAAAACACAAAGTCAAAGTAACTGTCATTACTTGTCAAAATCCCCTCTTGCCACAAGGTAATGGTGGAAACATGGCTAGAGTTTGAGCCATTTCTGGAAAAAAGTCATCTGGTCAGATTGCACATGATTCATTTGTTTCAGAAAAGGTTAAAATACCAAGGTTATTGGGCTTCCCTGGTGGCCCAGTGATTGAGAATCTACCTGCTAATGCAGGGGACATGGGTTCGAGCCCTGGTCTGGGAAGATCCCACATGCCGCGGAGCAACTGGGCCCGTGAGCCACAACTACTGAGCCTGCGCATCTGGAGCCTGTGCTCCGCAACAATAGAGGCCATGATAGTGAGAGGCCTGCGCACAGCAATGAAGAGTGGCCCGGCTCGCCGCGACTAGAGAAAGCCCTCGCACAAAAACGAAGACCCAACACAGCCAAAAATAAATAAATTAATTAATTTTTAAAAAAATACCAAGGTTGTTTCAAAACTGACTTCAGCCAAAAATCAATTTTTTCACATTAAATTTAAGCTACTATATTTTCAAATATTTTTTAGAATATTTTATAACATAGTACTTCTAGATTACTGATATGCATAATGCATTTTATATATTAATTTTCCTTATTTAAAAATAATCTGTTTTATTTTGGAAGATTAATATTTTTATGTTCATGGTCAGTATCTATACACTGTGTTTAAGTATTTAAAATTTTATGAAAATAAAGATTTGAGTGACTGTTTGGAATCACTGAGATGGAAAGAAGAGAAACTATATTATATTCTCTTCCCTCCAGGCTGGGTCACCCTAAACCATACCACGCATTGTCTCCTAGAAACTGTAGTCATCTCACAAATTTTAACTAAGGAAATTTCTTAACTTCTAGCCTAGGAAAGTGGGATTTTGGATTCAAGAGATTTATGATGATATATTTCACAGCTAAAAATTAAACTATAAATCCCAGTAGCTGGAAGGAATAATTAGTTGGCCTTTGAACAATGTTTTAATTTACATTTTGGTACTAACTTGAAATTTTATCTCAACAGCTGTAAGATTTTTCTAGTCAAGCACATGAAGGTTCATTGCTCCTTTCATTCAGTTATTCAGCAACTATCTTGTGCCAGCTGTTGGTGTTAGCAGAGCAAAGCAACATCATCATTCATTCATTCCATAATATTCACTGGGTACCTACTGTGTCAGGCATTGTTTTAGATGATTGAGATACATCAATGAAAAAAACTGAGACAAAATTCCAGCCCTCAACGTGCTTACATTCCGGTTGGGGGGGAGGAGGGGAGTGAAATAAAAGATAAACATAGTATGGAAGTATATT
The DNA here is from genome assembly GCF_963924675.1 of Phocoena phocoena. NCBI lineage: Eukaryota > Metazoa > Chordata > Mammalia > Artiodactyla > Phocoenidae > Phocoena > Phocoena phocoena. The sequence goes on along the minus strand of NC_089235.1, from coordinate 52,669,699 downwards.
ATGCATTTTGTTAGAAGGTGAAAAATACTATTTGAAAAAGTATATAGCAAGGCGGTCAGGGAAAGGATTGAAATTTTAAATAGAATAATCATAGAAGGCCTCGTTGAGAAGGTGACATGCGAGCAAAGACTTGAAGGAGAAGAGGGAGTGAGCCATGTGCATATCTCCATGGGCAAAGGGAATAGCCTATACATAGACTCTGGGATAGGACAGACTGGGCCTGGCATGTTTGAGGCCCTGAATAGAGGCCAGAATATCTAGAAATGAGTGAACAAGAGGAAGAGTCAGCAGAGATAAGGATAGAGAAACAAGGGGAAAGATCATGTACAAGCCCATTGGAGGATTTTGCCTTTTATTCTGAAAGAGATGGGCAGCCATCGGAGGGTTTTGACTCAGGGAGTGACATGAGCTGATTTAAAGTCCGTGAAAGTACTCCTACAAAGGGTTTTGGTATCCTGTACATGTTCTCCAAATTTACTGACCCCCCACATTCCATTTCTGCTGTCCAGTTCTGATATCTTTCCCTTCTCCTCAATGCTAATTCTCCCTTTGAATACCCTCCCCTTTCAGTATTTCACATTCAATATTCCTCTACCTTTCACATGAGTCCTTTATAACTTGGATCTCCTTTTCAAAAGTCAGTTTATCATTTTCTCTACCTATTTTTTTTTGTTTTTATCCTTCTTTCAAATTATTTTGCTACTACAATACAACCAAAATGGAGAATGTTACCTCATTGTCATAACTCCCCATACTAAACTATATTCAGTATCACATGCTCCCACCCACTTCCAAATAAGTGACATTCTCTGGAATGAGTATCTTAACAACTGTGGATAGCACTGTCCTAGGTAATGGAGCAAAGACCTAGGCATATTCACCACTTCCTAATGTATTTTTAACTGCTGTGTCACAGCCTCTGAGTTTCTGTGTAACCTCTTCTAAATTTAAAACTTTCTGCTATTTAGCTCCCTGAATGGCTAATAGAAAAAAATGTGGGTTTTTTTTTTTCCATTTCATTTCCATGTACTCTGAAGAGAATAAGGTTGTGACGAGAGTTACTTTAAAGAACTCGTAATATTGGGTAGAAACAGAAACAACGTTCATTTGAGCACTTTGTGACTTGTTATGGTCCTTTAATTGTGATTTCAAATTGTCTATTCAATTTAGATGGCAGCGGAAGATTACATTTTGCAGGAATGTCTATTGTACTTTGGCAGCTGTTCAGCACCAATATTCCAACTTCAGTAGACAAGGAAGAGGCCTTCTGCAAAGGGACCAGAACTGCAACCACATTCTGGAAATTTTTGAGCAGATCCAGGTTGCACCTTGTTTTAGTTTCAGATTGCCCAGAAGATCCTGGGATAATAATTCAAATTCGAGTAATTTATTTGGCAAGTAGAGGCAATACTGCAAGAAAAGTGGGGAGGTAACACAAGAAATGGAAGGCAATCAATAAAGGATATACTATTCCAGCCACCACAGTGGGCAACTGAAGCTTATTCCCACAAGGGGACTCTGGGAAGTGTTATAAAACACATGCCTCAGAATTATCCCACCCAAGATGCAAGGGGGCTGTGGATATATATATATATATATATATATATATATATATATATATCTCAACTTCCAGATTCATTTGGTCAAGAGCTGTTCTGTGGGTATTATTAATTCAGTGCTTCTAGTATGCCACTTTTCGAAGTTGGGGGTAAGAAGTTGAAGAAGACAAGTCCTTGGGCTCATCTGGAAGTTAGAAGTCTGGCAGAGCAAATTGAAACATCTGAGTGATCTGACAGCATCTGCTACACATCTGGATCCACCTCCCCTCCAGGGTTGCATATATTAACTCACAGATTGTCTGCTTCACAATTCCATGGAACACAATGCACACAGATGACAAGGTGAGTGGTGCCCCTCTGGAGTCATGCAGCTTGACCATGCCTATCTGGGGCCCAGTTCAGTCCATACAACTAATAGCTGTTTTGGTACTTATGACATTAAACAGTCAACTTCTCTCATAAACTTCTCTCACAATTAGTTCTCATCATAATCTACAGACAAGGCCTGACTTCAGCCACCATGATTCAATTATAGAAATTTCTGAATAACTTCCACTGAGACTGAAACTGAATCTTCAGAGTTATTAACCCTTGTCTCTTTAGTATTATTACTTTTCACTAACTGGCCTGATCAATCAGACATATACAATCCATTACAATTAGTAGGATGCTCCTGGAACCAAAGTGAAGACTGATGGGTTACAAAAGGCAAGATGAAAAGCTAAGAAAAGTTGTTCCCACTATAATGCTCTTTGTATCTTGGGCCATGCTCTCTTTCTCTACTAATATGGGAAGAAACACATACCATTATTTAACAAATTCATGAAGCACAAACAATAACCCCTCTTTGATGTTGGGTATAGTCACATGAATAAGGCACACTCTCAGCGCACATTAAGTTCATGGTATACGAAAAACACAGCCATGAAAACAATTGTAGTACAACAGCTGGTAACATCCGTATTGAAACAACAGTCGTTAATGAGGGGTGTTAATATAATTTTTCAAATTCCAGGCATCAGTATTTAACTGTAATGGTCAAGCTGGATTCACATAGCCCAGGCATCCATGTTTAATAAAGTCTTTAACTTGGGACTTTGTGAAAACAATACGAAAATCTGAATATGTTTGAACTTATTCATTGACATGGGAACTATACAGTTTGCCACACCTGAACTTAAACCAAGGTATTAATAATAAGCCAAATACCATCCAGTAGGGTTCTGATATCAGTGTTTGGCTATTCCTCACTTAAGGAATGACCAGAAGAGTGGCCAAGACAATAATGTCCATTCTGATCTCAACTGGATTCTTCTTCTTCTAGGTTTGCTGATTTTCTGTGTCTCCCAAATTTTCTTTTTGTCCCATACAATCTACCCTGGGATTGTGTCATTCTGAGAAGTTACGTGAAGTGTGTTTGAAGTAGAATCTTTATCACTTAGTTGCTTTTGTGTTTTGGTTCCCTCTAATGTTTTCTATAAAATGCCTGTTCCTGTTGCTTGGCTGTCTCACTAAGCTGATTGCTCTCTGGCTATGTTCTCCTGCCCATAGTGAAGGATGACTACATTCAGTTCCAGCTGTTCTGAAGATTTGCTTCCTACTTAGAGCCTGTGCTCAAAATGAGCCCCCCATTTCACAGTGTCAAGGCTCTTCCAATATACAATATTATTCAGCAGCTTACCACTTGAGGCTCAATTTTCTGAGGTCATGTGATTAAAAAAAAGCAGGAACTAGAATTTCCAGTAGATACTGAGTACCCCAAGTGTATACTGACTCTACCAGGTAGGTCCTGGTACAACAGAGAGTCTTACTTGATCTGTGTTTGAGAATAATAGAGACGGCTTTATAGGATTTTTAGATAGACTAGTTAATTCTCCAAATACTAGAATTTCTTGGATTAGCCATAGCATTAGCTCTCTGGCATTCCTTTCATGGAGTAAGGAGGATCCCGTTGTGTGATTTCTTTTTTCAAAAATTAGCAACTTCAATAGTAGATCTTATAGCACTATGTAGATACCCCATGAGTTTTGAAAAACTTGTTAAAATCAATATAAAGTATATTCATCACCATAAATTGGTCAATTATTGCCAATACTCCTCTGAATGCACTGCTCATTGCTGTCTATTCCACCTAGTGACATGATCATAGAAAATAAATATGGAGTGGATCACTAGAATTGACTTTCTCCAAAAGATCTGTCTCAGAATTTTCCTTTTATTCCTTCACATGCTAAGCATCTATGCCTGGAACTAAAGTCAGGCTTACGGAGAGGGTTAACACAACAACTGGTGAGAGAGAACTTACACTTATTGTGCACCTACTATGATTTATGTATAGCTCCTTATAACTATCTGATTTGATCTTCATAAAATTCTTATAGGCTATAAATTTTCTCTTATAGTTGAGGAAACAAAGAATATGAATGACTTTCTTAGGATCTGAATATATGTCCTTCAGACTACTGAGGTCATGCTTTTCCATTTGTGTTTCTGCTACATAAGATAAGTGAAGTTGAAAAGTTGTATTTAATTAAATCTTGATCTTCAAGTCAAAACCATTTCTATTTGAAATATTCCAATCCATTCATTCAATAGCCAATATTTCGAGCATCTGCTTTGTGGGAAGTGTTGTATTAAACCTATCCCTACCCTGCCCATTCTCTATCATCTTGTTTTGAGCACATGCTCAAGGACATGACACTTTTACAGATTTGAAAGTTTTTTAACTTCAGAAGGATCCTTGTTGGTTGATCTCTTTCAGATATATTTGAGGTATGGGGAGGAAAGTTAATGCCACTGCTTTGTACATTTTAATTCTTTGACTTGAAACTACCAGGACAATAAACTCGACTGGCTCATTCCAATGAACCAAATATCAAACTGGGTTCCACCCCTCTGTGAACTTTGCACAAAACAAAGAGTCCTCCTCAGATAAAAGAGTGGTCCTAGCAGTGGATGGACACCCCAGAAAGCAGCTGTGCTTGTCCAGGATGAATCCATGACATAGTCTTAAATAGATCTACCAGCCAACCGGAAAAATACTGAGACCGTGTCTCACAATGCCAGAAAAAAAAAAAAAAAATCTCATCTTCCCCTGATTTCATCTACAATGAAATCAAAGATTGGATTTCCGGAAATATTTGGATGACTGAGTAGAATTTTATGCAGCTTCATCTCAATATTTGGTAACATTTAGACACAGCCTGAGGTTGCTAAACTCAAGCCATTCCCTACAGTTAAAAACACTTTTTTTCTCCTCTCCTCCCCACCCATAAAAATGGTCTCATTGTTCTTTATTTAGTCTAACAGAAGGATCCATGTACCAGTACTACCTTAGCTTTGCTTGGCTTCAATTATACAAACTAACCACACTCAGTTGGATGGTAACTGCCGTAGCAGTGTGCCTGCCGTCTCCAATTCATGAGTGGAGTTTTTCCACCCTCAATGTCAGGTACAGGATATGAATCGAGGATCAGAATTCTCCAGTGCAAATGGGGGGAAGTTCCAATGAAATGATACTGCTTCTAAGATTAAGGTATACTAATCTGCTCCCTCATACATAATAATAATAAAAACAGCCAGATTTTAAATTGATTAATCACTATGATCCTGGCACTATACTAACTTTCTTACATATATTATCTCATTTAACAATATGGAATTTATCTATATTTTGTCAAATTCTTGAATACTTGAATATGTTTCTCTCTCTTTTTTAAAATCACAGTTTGTTTTAATTCAGTTGAGCTGTTCGTTCTCTCCTGTTTGCCCTGAGGGCTGTCAACTCCCTGCTGCCATGCAATACCAATTACATATTTTCAGACCACTAATCTCTCTCCACCCCACCAGCTTTCCTGCTCCTGACCACAGAGTGACAACATCAGCTGCACCATGCCACGGAAAAGAGGACTCAACATTTCAGGAGAACCAGCTCAGCTAAGAGAGTTTCCCGAGTTGTGAAAAACCTCTTAGCACTTCAATGTTGTATTAACCTCAGCTTCACCTGCGTTTCTTTGGGTAACAGGGATCATTAGCCATGTGAACACCTTCCATCCAACCAAAAACAGAAACAGGATGATCGCTCTTGAATCAGGGGGAACTTCTCAGCCTGGCAACAAGGTAATACAGCTCAGTGGGCAGTGTGGCTGAGTGGAAACCCTGTTTTCATGAGAGCCAGAAAACCAAGATACTGTTTGACTCTGAGCTAGAATTTAGCCTTTGGCTCTACCTGAGCCCAGTTGGAGGGGGCTTTTATTTATTTATTTATTTATATTTTTGGAAGGGGCCTTTTAAATTAGATAACTCCTAGCCAAATATAAAAGAAACTGCTTCCAAAAATGAGCACAGGTCATCACCTGTCTCTGCCAGTAATTCAGGTCATATATTTTGACCATATTCAACCAAGGCTCCTGTGGACCTTTATCAGGCCCCAGGATCCTTTCCTGTTTCAAAAAACACAGCTTTGGCAGGATTAATGAAAAGTTTTATCTTATTATTCCAACTTTACACTCACTTTAAAAACATCATCACTGGGCTTCCCTGGTGGCGCAGTGGTTGGGAGTCCGCCTGCCGATGCAGGGGACGCGGGTTCGTGCCCCGGTCTGGGAGGATCCCACGTGCCGCGGAGCGGCTGGGCCCGTGAGCCATGGCCGCTGGGCCTGCGCGTCCGGAGCCTGTCCTCCGCAACGGGAGAGGCCACAACAGTGAGAGGCCCGCGTAACGCATAAAAAAAAAAAAAAAAAAAAAAAAAAAAAAAAAAAAAACATCATCACTAAGCATAGGTATGATATTTTCTTAATTTCTTAATCTTAATAAAGTGTTCTTTATTGTTAATTGGTCATTCTCTGGAACTTTGATCCACATCTTGTATGGATTTTGAAGTTTAAAACAGTTATTACAGGATCAAAGCCAATTACATTATGATTATTTTCTTATTTCTTTTCATTTTCCCCTCCTTTATTTTTAATCTAAAAGTATTTACTTTTCAAATATAATTTTCTCCAAATTGCTGGGTCTTAATTCTAGAGGGAACATGGGATGCAAAAGAAGTTTCCTGGTAATATCTCACAAACCACTGAATTCATCCATCTTTCACAGATTTCTGTCTCCAGACCTTCCACAAAAGTGTAGAACAGTTGCACTTATACTTTGTTGGATATAACTATTTTCAAGGCTCCTTAATCTGTTTCTGAAAGATTGAACCAGTTTTATTAAAGGTCTTGTGGGTTGTTGAGGACACAATTAAAGTAAGGGAATTAAGTTTAAAGTATCAAAATAAATTACTATGATATTCGTTTGTCTTACAAATGGGGAAGTGATATCATAGGGTACATTAAGACTCAGCCACAACCACACAGCATATGGGAGACTCAGAAACAAAATGCTATTAATGATCTAAAGTTTTCATATATTGTGCTACACGATGCCTGATATTAGACTAAACTAAGACACTCTTTTTTCCAAAGACTTTGCAGGGTAAATCATTATGTAAGCAGATGGTGCTTCTTGACCCAATACTTAGTCTGTGTTCTGAAGTAAATGTTGAACACAGCACCAGAATGACCTTAGTCATTGGCCATTTGTTCATAGAGGAGTTAAACAGGAATGAAAGTACCGTATATTTTGTCATAGAGCAATGAAAGGAATTTTTATAACAAGTCAAATACTTTATCCAAATTCAGAGTGAATATTTCATTTGTAATTTCATTGTCAGCATTTTTTTGAGTGCAGGAAAAATTGATATGAGGAAGGGAAATGGGTCTTCTCACTTCTTCTGGAGAATGCTCCAGTCTTTCATTTTGGAGATAACTGGCACTTCCATCTGATTTGTGGATATTAATGATAAGCTGACAATATAAAAAGCATACAAGTGGATATATTTCCTCTGCTTTTGAAAATCTTACATTGAATCTTATTAAAGTTAGAAAAAAATAAAACTAATACATGATTGCTCCAAATAAGAGTATTCCCAGATCACAGGTTATTTCCACTCACTACCAAGAATTGGAGGATAGATGATTTCCTTCTACTCCTTCCCATGGCCATTGCAAATATCACCAGCCAAATATTCTCTACATTTCAGTCCAGAATAGAAAGTGAAAGCATTGTGGCTCAGTAAAATTTTCAAATTACTAAAGGGACCAATGATGATTAACTTTTATGGTAATTTGTTTGGCAGGATAACATGTGTATGTCCTCCCTATATCCACTCCTTCTCAAGCAGACGGTCAACATTTTGTAACCCCAGCCTCAGAGACTTTGAAAGGAAATGATGTTTTGAGGCTCAGGAAGTCAAGTCCAGGAAGAAAGGAGAGATGATGCCTTTTGAAAAGCTGAAACACAGCTGGAAAAGGAAAAGAGATCTATAAGTCCTCTGAGCAATGTCCACATATACTCTGTGACAGCAATCTCAGAAGGTGGCAAGACTTTAGAGGGGAATGGTTGCATGGTGTGTATAAGAAGCCAGGATCATAGACACCAAGATTCCAAGGTCATAAAAATTCTTCCCTGCACCCAAGTATAGCACAAAAAAGCAGAGCTCCAGACCTGAAGTGACAATGTAAACTGGATTAATGTTGCAATGCAGAATACTGATTGACATCCATATAAATTTCTCCAGTGCTTTAGCACCGAGTAGGATCACAAAGTTTGGGAGGATAGGGAAAGCCAGTCACATTGACCAAGAAGTCTGGATTCTCAGGATTGATGTAAAAAAATTTTAATGTGATATTTTTGTATAAATGTGTTTATTTCACTCTGATGAAAGGTAAACTTCCTTGATATATAAGATGCTATCAATGTAACAAAATACCCAATACCAAGATAGGTATTCTTTTTTTTTAATATTTATTTGGTTGCACTGGGTCTTAGTTGTGTCAGGTGGGCTCCTTAGTTGTGGCAGGCAGGCTCCTTTAGTTGCAGCTCAAGGGCTCCTTAGTTGCAGCATGCATGTGGGATCTAGTTCCCTGACCAGGGATTGAAACCAGGCCCCCTGCATTGGGAGCATGGAGCCTTAACCACTGCTCCATCAGAGAAGTCCCCAAGATACGTATTCTTGAAAGTCACAAAAACTGGTTTCTTTGCCTGCTTCTGCTTTAGGTATCTCCTTTGACCTTGAACTACTCCTTGAAATATGCTCAGCTCCATGTTCCTCATTTAAGATGGGAACAAGTATAGCTGTCAGGTTTACCTCATAAAGCTAGTAGACACAGAATTACCAAGAGTAGTAAGTAGTAGTACCAATAGAGTTGGTGCTAGGATTTGGCTCAAGATGGCGGAGTAGAAGGACGTGTGCTCACTCCCTCTTGCGAGAGCACCAGAATCACAACTGCTGAACAATCATTGACAGGAAGACACCAGGACTCACCAAAAAATATACCCCACATCCAAAGACAAAGGAGAAGCCACAGTGAGGTGGTAGGAGGGGTGCAGTCACAATAAAATCAAATCCCATAACTGTTGGGTGGGTGACTCACAAACTGGAGAACACTTATACCACAGAAGTCTACCGCCTAGAGTGAAGCTTCTGAGTCCCACGTCAGGCTTCCCAACCTGGAAATCAGGCAATGGGAGGAGGAATTCCCAGAGAATCAGACTTTGAAGGCTAGCGGGATTTGATTGCAGGACTTCGACAGGACTGGGGGAAACAGAGACTCCACTCTTGGAGGGCACACACAAAGTGGTGTGTGCATTGGGACCCAGGGGAAGGAGCAGTGACCCCACAGGAGACTGAACCAGACCTACCTGCTAGTGTTGGAGGGTCTCCTGCAGAGGCGGGGGGTGGCTGTGGCTCACCGTGGGGACAAGGACACTGGCAGCAGAAGTTCTGGGAAGTACTCCTTGACATGAGCCCTCCAGGAGTCTGCCATTAGTCCCAGCAAAGAGCCTGTAGCCTCCAGTGCTGGGGCGCCTCAGGCCAAACAACCAACAGGGAGGGAACCCAGACCCACCCATCAGCAGACAAGAGGATTAAAGTTTTACTGAGCTCTGCTCTCCAGAGCAACACCCAGATCTACCCACCACCGGTCTCTCCCATCAGGAATCTTTCACAAGCCTCCTAGATAGCCTCATCCACCAGAGGGCAGACAGCAAAAGCAAGAAGAATTAAACTCCTGCAGCCTGTGGAACAAAAACCACATTCACAGAAATATAGACAAGATGAAAAGGCAGAGGACTATGTACCAAATGAAGGAACAACATAAAACCCCAGAAAAAGAACTAAATGTAGTGGATATAGGCAACCTTCTAGGAAAAGAATTCAGAATAATGATAGTGAAGATGATCCAGGACCTTGGAAAAAGAACGGAGGCAAAGATGGAGAAGATGTGAGAAATGTTTAACAAAGACCTAGAAGAATTAAAGAACAAACAGAGATGAACAATACAATAGCTGAAATGAAAAATACACTAGAGGGAATCAACAGCAGAATAACTGAGGCAGAAGAACGGATAAGTGACTGGGAGGACAGAATGGTGGAAATCATTGCCATGGAACAGAATGAAGAAAGAAGAATGAAAAGAGCTGGTGCTACAGGGAGATCAGCTCGGTGCCTTGTGACCACCTCGAAGGGTGGGATAGGGAGGGTGGGAGGGAGGGAGATGCAAGAGGGAAGACATATGGGAACATATGTATATGTATAACTGATTCACTTTGTTATAAAGCAGAAACTAACACACCATTGTAAAGGAATTATACTCCAATAAAGATGTTTAAAAAAAAAGAGTTGGTGTTATTGTTGCTATTGTTATTTATTAGTGTTGCTATGATGTGTCTTGAAAATAGAATAGCTTCTGTAATAAGACCTACCAATGATTATTGTCAATATAACAATTAACAGGCATCATAGTTTCTCTAGCTGACAAATGTAAATGCTGTGGGTAATATAAACATACATTTACATATTTGTACATACTTTGATAAATTATTACACAAAAACTAGAAATCAACTTACAGATTATATTTCTAAAAGCAGTACAATTATAAAGAGTTCTTTGAAAAGCCACTTATTAAATTTATGAACTGACTGAGAAGGTGTCCTGGTTCGTTTTTGGTCATGTGAGTAATACTCAAATATGGATAATTTGTCTTTTAAGTGATGTTTCAATAACCAAATGTTGGTGGCAAACTTACTTGAAATAGAGCATGGTGTCTTAACCAAGCAATATTTTTGCTTTGGGTCAGGCAAACAAGAGCTGCAGAACCAGGAAATGTGGAGGGAGCATGGAAAATATTTAATCAACACTTATCCCTCTAGAGGAAAATCACTAGTATCTATAAAATGAAGCAGATGACAGTGTTGTTCTGCGTCTTAGTATGAAGAGAGGAGGTACTAGGCATGTCGTTTCTTTCAATTTAAAGAGGGAAAAGTAAATATGCAGAAATCTGGGGGAGGGGAAAGACGTGGAGAGGCAGACTCTACGTTGTACAATTCAAAGATGAACAAAAGCTAGGAATACTACTTTTATAAATTATGTATACGAAGGGGAAATGAATTAAACCATTAAAAATATCTAAGGGATCTGAAATTTACTAGTCTATAACTTGATACTTTCTTTATCATAACCAGATTATTATGGAAACAGCTAGTCAGTAAGTGGTTTCTGTCTACTTAAGCACTACCTACCCAATAAGTTACCTATTATAGCAATAATCTAGAAATCTGTTTAAATATAGCAGTGAGATACTTCCATAATCGTTGAAGTTCTTATTTCTAATTAGCAAAAAAGAGTGACATTAAAAATTGCTTAGTAATCAATGGTCATTCTAATTAAGGCCAGAGGTAACATTCTTTCCTTGCTTACTTGTTACACTGAATGAAAGGCTGCTTTTGTAAAACCACACATTTTTTGAGAGAAAGATGGTCTATAGCAACTTAGTGTTTACATATTATACATTTCCTTTCCTCTCAAGGTTCAGATATTGGTTTCAGCACCCTTCATGCAAGAGAATGACTGAGTTGAGGCTGAATGGAGATTGACCACACTCAACCTCAGAGAGGAGAGATGCGGGGCAAAACTCAGGAGAAATTTGGATAGTCAGTGGTCTTTTCTCATACCATCCTCATTTAACCTTGATAAGGTCACTCTGGTAGAAGAGTTGCTTTTTTAAAGTTGAAATATAAAGAAATGAGGTCAAGTTATCTATGGAAATCCTACTTCTTGATTTTATGCTCTGAGTGAGGATAAAAGCAGCATGCAAGTGAAATAAATATACTTAAATACAGTACTGGTGAAGAGACAGCCAAGGGAAATGATGTTTCAACACGCATGGTACAGGGGGTTCAGCTCGAGTCAACTTGTGTTTCCTCCAAGTCAACAATATAAGGGCAAAAATGGGACCAGAGTTTAATGACAAATCAAGGTTTTTCTGTCTTGGTACCAACAATCGCAGTGGAGAACTCTAGTTCCAGATGAAATCTCCCCAACGAATTCAAGAAGACCCCAAATAGTGCTTGCTTTTATTCTCTTGTCCATCTTATAGTCCCCTATTTCCTCTTCTCCTGATTCAGCAGATTCGAATGCCCCTTCTAAGAGTGAAATACTCTGCTTTGTTTCCTTTTTGTGGTATTCAGTTGTTATTTTTGCCACCAATCTCCATTTCTCCACCTTCTAGCAATGGCAACCAAAGTTTTCCTTTGTGGGAATTTTTCCTCCTCCTCCTTTCTCAGTCCTGTTGCTTAAGTGGGATTGCCCCCACCCCAATTAGCCAACTGTATGTATAGCCTCTTGTCCTGGTTACAATGACCTATTCAGGAATGGACATGTAACCCACTCAAGGTGAATGAGATATGAGATATTCGCTCTGTCTTCTATGGCAGCAATCATAAGAGCCTGTCTCAGGCCCTAGACGGTTCAGTATATGTGAAATCTGACTGTCTCTGCCACTTCCTTACTCTAAGACACGCCTGCTGATGCCCCCTGTCATGCCACCTACTAGCTATGTGGTCTTGGACTAGTTGTTTAACTTCTGTGTGCCTCTGTTTCCTTACTACAATGGGTTGTTATGGGAATTAAATCAGTTAATGTGTATACAGTACTTAGAACAGTTCCAGGCATGTCATAAGCACTCCTTGCGTCACTCAGGTTTCAAACATTGCAGTTGTCTTGGACTCATCCTCTTTCAGTGCATCTGCCATTCACTGAAAATTCTCTGTTCTGTACCACCAGCCCCTTCTTTTCCAATCTGTTATACTCCACCGACTAAGTCCATATTCTTCATACCTGTGGACTCTTTTGTTTACCTATGTATACTTTTAATGGACACCTATAGGATTTCCTATTCCAGCACTTTTGTCTAGGTAGGAACTGCTCAGCCCTCTACTCCTTTCCAAATGGCTCTGTAGGAACTGCCTCCTTAGTATAGCCTGAGTCACAACCACTAGCACCAGACAGAGCTTATTGGTCAGCAAGTGAGCCAGAGAGTCCCTTGTCTGGAATGTGGAACTTGCAGCCCAATAAGAAGGTGGCAAAATTTCTCTCCAGAGGCTAAATCTCTAAAATGTAAAACTGCTGTGGTAGCCAAGTTTTCTGCCATGTAGAAATATCTGATTAACCCTGTTTCTTTTTCACTTTGGACTTCTTAGAAACTTTAATATGGTAATATAGTAAGTCATATATCTAGTTACCCTAGGTACCTCTGTTGAGGGCTAACTCTGACTTCCATGCTTCCTCTCTGCAAAGTGGCTCAATTTCATCACATCCACTGATTTTATTTTTTTATTTTTTTGTGGTACGCGGGCCTCTCACTGCTGTGGCCTCTCCCCTTGTGGAGCACAGGTTCCAGACGCGCAGGCTCAGTGGCCATGGCTCACAGGCCCAGCCGCTCTGTGGCATGTGGGATCTTCCCGGACCGGGGCACGAACCTGTGTGCTCTGCATCGGCAAGCGGACTCTCAACCACTGCGCCACCAGGGAAGCCCATCATCCACTGATTTTAATTGGAGGTAATCATTAGCCTGAGATTTGTCCATAGGGCTGAAGAACTGACTGCAGCATATTAACAAATTAGACTCTACCTCAGAAGCCTGGATCTTTCTGTTTTTAATATAATCAGCCCCATTTAGCCTCTTTAGCTTTGCTTGAGCCATTCTAGAACAGTACATGATTCTCTTGAGGACATTTTGAAGTGTGTCATATTATCTCCTTTTTTACAGATGTGGAAATGGAGGCTCATTTAAACAACTGACTTAGGTCAGGACGTTGGTTACATGGGTAATGGAAGAGATATAAAGCAAGAAACCTCTGTGGCCCCTAGGGTAGGAGAGCAGAGGAGAGGTAGTTTTCCTACAGCCCAGAATCCAGGGTCACCCAGTGAAAGCTGGAAACACAGAAGGCCTACCCGTCTTGCCAGAATTTTGTACTAAAGAGGGTAGAGATGTCCAGTGGGAGTCAGAGCGAGTAAGGAGATACCGGAGACCCGTCCACAGCAGGAAAGACAGGGAAAAGACTCTGGCTTCCATCTTCCTTTTGCCCTCCAGTCTACCTGAAGCTGGTTGACAAAGTAGTCTAGGAAATGTAGTTCACTGTTATATAGAAGAGAGGAAGAGAAAGGCAAATAGGGAAACGACTACACACACTCCCCTGCTTAAAAGATTGCAACCCATAGGTGAGCTTTGTAATTTTTTGCAGGGGAGTAAGTCTAAAGTTCAAGAAATGTCCATCGACAGATGAATGGGTAAAGAAGATGTGGCACATATATACAATGGAATATTCCTCAGCCATAAAAAGGAATGAAATTGGGTCAGTTGTAGAGATGTGGATGGGCCTAGAAACTGTCATACAGACTGAAGTAAGTCAGAAAGAGAAAAACAAGTATTGTATGTTAACGCATATATGTGGAATCTAGAAAAATGGTACAGATGAACCTATTTATAAGCAGAAGTAGAGACACAGATGCAGTGAACAAACGTATGAACACCAAGGGAGGGAAGGGGGGTGTGGGATGAATTGGGAGATTGGGATTGACATATATACACTACTATGTATAAAATAGGCAACTAACGGGAACCTGCTGTATAGCACAGGGAACTCCACTCAGTGCTCTGTGGTGACCTAAATGTGATGAAAATCCAAAAAAGAGGGGATATATGTATACATATAGCTGATTCACTCCGCTGCAGAGCAGAAACTAACACAACATTATAAAGCAACTATACCCTAATAATAAAAAAAGAACTCAGAACATAGAATGAGAGTCTACACGTTTATTAATATTGAGATGTTTGCTACTGTGGTTTAAACTCTAGGAGCACCGTTTTTTTTTTTTTTTCCTTGTTAGAACAGAAACTGACTCCAATTTAAAACAGACATTTCAGAACTTCTCTGCACAAAATCTCTAGCTATGCTTTTACTATTGCTATTGTCATAAAGACAAATACTAACTCAAATTATTTTACTTAATAGGGGCTTTATTGTACATAAATAAGGAAGCAAGCCCCTTTTCATACAGACCATCTTCCCAGAAGCCAAGGGAAGCCACAGAACCAGATATCAGGAAGGGCAGAAATCAGAACAGAACTCATGGAGGTTGGAATCAAAAGGTCATTCAGAATTTAAGGCAGCTCTAGCAGCAAAAGCCCATGGATATTCAGTCCAGATCTACACCTTTTAACTGACTCAGCTATCCTCTGCATACCTCTTATTTTCTGTCTACTTCTCTTCCTGATACCCTCTGGTTTATTCTTTTCATACTTGGCAGTGCAGAGTCTAAGAGAAGTAATCTAACTGGCTCAACTAATAACACTTCATCTTTTTTGGAACAGATTTTTGGGACAATATCACATAGGCTGTTGTCCATGCTATGGATCTGCTAACCTTGGCTCAGTTACCCATTGAGTCTCATCACCTGCTGCAATGGATCACATGGCACAGGGCATGGATTATACAACCTGGCTGCCTGAAACTACCTTCTCAGCAGGACAGTTTTCCTTAGAAAATCTGTTGTGTGACTGCATCTTTGACCTTGGAGAAGGAAAAGAATAAAGAAGAGAAAGGAAGAGAAAATCCTCCTCCAGAATGAACAACTAATGAATCTAACTGAAACAAATTGAATCATTTAATCCATCTTCATCATCAGATATCATGAAAGGAAAACATATCATTTTACTATAATATTCTATCTTGACAAAAAGTGCTTAACAATCTTATGTTAATTTATTCTTTCTGCATCCCAGAGAGATTGGTCAGTTTTGTTTGCCTACTCACAAAAGTAGATTTGTCACACAGTTAGAATTTGTATTCAGCATTCCAGGATATGAGCCTGTTTTTAATCTAGACCAACTAGCTTCCAGCCACTGTGACACTGGCTGCTATGA
This sequence comes from Phocoena phocoena, assembly GCF_963924675.1. NCBI lineage: Eukaryota > Metazoa > Chordata > Mammalia > Artiodactyla > Phocoenidae > Phocoena > Phocoena phocoena. The sequence continues at coordinate 52,653,830 of NC_089235.1, read as the reverse complement.
AAAACACACAGATCTTTTTTACTGCACCAAAAAAAAAAAAAAATCAATCCATATTGGGAAATTAGACCTCTCCTTGCAACTATCAATTTGAGAAACAGCCATTTGTTTCTGTGGGAGTGCAGAATGAACCTGGCTGTTTTAAATAGATGACCTAAGAAGCCCATTACAGATGAATCAAGATTGGATTAGAAAATAAATGTGAACAAAATCATCAGAGTTATGCTGTGAAATGGCCTAAGTTCATTTTCACTAGAAGTGCCAATTAGGCTGAATTATCGATAATGCTGCAAAATGTGGTAAACGTAACGCAGTGTTTGGGTAGGATTCTGTTTAGCTGGTTTTTGGTTTTAAGCCACCGAATTTTTAAAACCTTAATGCCCTTAAATCTGAGATGGGATGTGACCACAACATGTCTTATAAAGTCTGTATTATTCTCTTCCTTCTGTTGTCTAATCTCCCATCTCTCAGTACTGAGATGATGAAGAATAGAAGTAGCCATAGTGTAAGGTCAGACAGGGGTCCATTAGCACAATTTTATGTAGTATCTTAGATGGGCAAAAGAAAGTCTTCCTCTACATCTAGTCCTTGTCCAAAAGCTATGGTTCAATTTGACTACAGCCTTAAAAGGGGTAGTGAGTAGAATAGGGATGACCCAGCAAGGCTAATACTCAAACTATACTCCTGAAAATAATTACCAGTTCCTTCAGACCTAATTCATGACTACAATGCTTTTAAATTCTTTTAGGAATCATTGCCAGCATGTGCACTGATACTCAAGTTTTTGTAGTCATCAGGGCTCCTACATGGTGATTTAGCTATTAAGCAAATAATGTCCATCAGGTTAATCTTAGGTAAACAGCTGTGTTGCCATCTGATTGATAATACATGGAATCTGTTTCTGAACATGTGGCTCTTTTTAAAAATTTTTATTGGAGTATGGTTGCTTTACAATGTTGTATTAGCCTCCACTGCACAACAAAATGAATCGGCCATACACATACAGATATCCCCTTCCTTTTGGACTTCCCTCTCATTTAGGTTACCACAGTGCTGAACATGTGGCTCTTTGAAAGAATGTATAACCAGCTTCCCACTTAAAAGAGCTTTCAACTGGGAAGTTTGGATTCATACAGTCCAAAGAATAAAATCTGTGTCTAAGGATTTGGTTGTTTTCATTATTTTAATGTTTTGTTATGTGGTGAGTTTCTTCTTCCTTCACAGTCTTCTATTCAACACCAAGGCAATAAAAACATTTTTTTGCAAATGCAAGTAAAACGTTTACTTATTCCTTATGCATAGTCCTAACTGAATGATATATTTGTAGCATTACCCCTGATATTTCACATCTTAATAGACATTTTACATTATTGTTTTTGTGCTGCAAGCAATATTGTTTTGAACCAAATATCCTTTAGAGCACCTTTTTCATCTGGCTACACATCTCTGCATCAGCACCTGAGTCAGATGCTCCAAGATAGTACTGCTATCTATTCAATAAACAAGTATTGAGCCTTTGTTATTCCCTAGATCCTGCAACCCCCCTCTGTCTCTTTACATACTGACTCCGATCTGCACACAACCACATTTAGACAGCCACATTTTCTCGGGCCAATCTCAAGTTCAGGCAAACTCCATTAGGAATCGAGTTTAGGCATCTCCATTCACCATTCTTTGACTTGATCTCATTATTCCTTCTGCTAGTGTAGCCTTCCTACATATTTAGTATCTGAGTTCCTAGGCTATTAATGCACTCAGAAATCTTTGGGACTAAAACCTTTCTTGCATCGTTTAGTCTTCTACTGTTCTCTTGACCCACGATGTCTCAACCTTGTACTCCATGGGGGGGACTTTGCTTCCTGCTACTCTTTTCCCACTCCCGTATCCAGGATTCCAGAAGATCACTTGCTCTCACACCCGTTACCACAATGATATTCCCCTAGTTGAAACAATTGCCCTGCTACACACCTCCCACCTCATCCCTACCATCCCAGGCTACTAGCCTAGCTACTTTTATATAATAATTCACTCAGTGACTTCCGTATTCCAACTGATGAATTGGAGTTTTTTCTCTGCCTGTAAATGGGACATGTGGGAAAAACAGTGGGAGAAACCAGTTCCAAGTCCTGGACTCTCTCAACTTGGCCTGTCCCATTGTAATTCACTATCCACAGTTAGTTTTCCTAACATAAGGAAGAAAACAAGGATGCCAAGGTATCTGATCTTTAGCAGGAGAGAGAATCTGTATAGTCTATCAGGAAAAAGAATGCTATTAAGGTGGATCCAACCATCTACAATTGCTACTTGGCCTCCTAATAATCTCTAGACAGGATAAGTGTGTGGACTGTGCTTGTTGAGGCAGCTGTATTCTTCTTCCAAGTTACTGAATATTCCCACTGAATAAGTGGGAAGCAATGTTGTAGAGTAGAAATAGCAGAGAGATAAACAGAAAAATCTATGATCTCGATCTTGATTTTCCATTTACTATTACCCTTACCTTGAGCAGTCTCTAACATCTCCTAGCTATTTCTCCTAGGTAATGTGGGAATAATAACATTCATTAGCAGGTGACTGTAAACCATCAAATCTTTAAGACTTGACTTTAGTAAACTACAAAAGCAAAAAAATAAAGAAGAATTTGTCCCAGCTTGGCCTGGTTGAGGTGAATAACTCTGAAGGTTTCTCTCCATTTGGGCTATGCTCTAAGACATGTTTGTGCAAAAGCATGTCCATGAATTAAGGGCTAGTTTCCTGCATATATATTGTCCCCATTCACCATAAAAAGAATCAAGTGTTTCTACAGATATCAAGTTTCACGATGCCTATTTAAAAAAAAAAAAAACATGGAGCAACCGGCCCCACAGACGTGCTTGACTCCTATGGCCCTGTCCCTCTGCCACCCCTATTGGGTCCACATATGGACCTGGCTTCAGATGGTCTTGCTCAGAGGAGAAGCTGGCCTGGATTAATCCAGAACATGCAGTTGGCACAGTCTTTACCATGAGCCTCCTGCTTGACTCTTTTCTTGCCCTTACTTCCCTTTAGGAAGTGACATGTTTTCAGCACAAGGGAAAAAGAAAATCCTGGTCTTGAAACTTATTAAACTGCAGAAAAAATTTTTTTCTAAAGCTGAAAAAAAAAACCATGAAGATGGAAGGTATGTGGCCCCATGTGACTAGAGTTAACCTATGTTCCACCTGTGGTAAATGAGGTGAGGTTAGGTTTCGTGGGAACAACGAAGGGCACCTAACCAGATCTGAGAGGATCGGGAAGACTTCCCAGGTGAGGTGATGCCCAATTGCTCTTCCTGAGATGAAGCTAGATTTCCCAGAGCTCTCTAGGCACAAGTCCTGGAGTCGAAACTGAGAGAAGTCACTCTGACCACAATAAGGCCCAATAGGCGATTCCAACCCCCTAATGGGGCACACAGCCCTTCCCTGCTCTCATCACTGTTCACCTCTAGGGTATGTAACTGGGCATCTGTGGGGCCAGTCTGACCATGTTCATACATCTTAAAGCAAAAACTCTTAATTCTAAAAATGTTGATAAACAGGACAGCTTATCAGGACAGTTTTAATAAACTTTCTGTGGAGAAACAAAGAACATTACATAACATAGTACACTGACGGGGCTTCCCTGGTGGCGCAGTGGTAGAGAGTCCGCCTGCCAATGCAAGGGACACGGGTTCGAGCCCTGGTCCGGGAGGGACCTAGGCCCGTGCGCCACAACTGCTAAGCCTGCGCTTTGGAGTCCGTGAGCCACAACTGCTGAGCTCACACGCCTGGAGCCCGTGCTCCGCAACGGGAGAGGCCACCGCAATGAGAAGCCCGCGCACCACAACAAAGAGTGGCCCCCGCTCACCGCAACTGGAGAAGGCCTGCACACAGCAACGAAGACCCAACACAGCCAAAAATAAAATAAATAAGTTTATAAAAATAAATAAATAAAGCCATGAAAACGATTGAAATAACCTAGGGAGCTAGTAGACAAAATTTAAAAAAAACAAAAAAACCATAGTACATTGACAGTACAGGAAACCCTTCTTAAAAACCTCTATAAGCAGTCCTTTTTCCCCAAAGTTCTAGTAACTGTGGTAGCTGCTACGTCTCTTGCTCTCTATTGCTCCATTTGATGTCTGTCTTTTTATATGTATCTCTATCTTTGTCTCTCTGTTCTCTCACTGCCACTGTCTCTGTCTGGGTGTATATTCTTTTTTTATTGATATATAATTGACATATAACACAAGTTTAAGGTATACAATGTGTTGATTTGATACATTTATATATTGCAATATGATTACCATCATAGCATTAGGTAACACTTCTATCATGCTATATAATTATTTCTTTTTTGTGGTGAGGACAATTACGACCTAGTCTCTTGGCAACTTTAAATTTTATAATACAGTATTGTGAACTGTAATCACCATGCTCTGCTTTAGATCTCCAGGACCTATTTATCTGTTAGTTGCAAATTTGTACCCTTAAGCAACATCTCCTCAATTCCCCCATCCCCTGCCCTGGTAATCACCATTCTACTTTCTGTTTTTATTAGTTGGCTTTTTTAGATTCCACATATGAGTGAAATCATATAGTATGTGTTTTTCTCTGTCTGACTTATCTCACTTAGCATAATGCCCTCATGGTTCATCAATGCTGTCACAATTGGCAAGATTTCCTTCTTTCTCATGGTTGAATAGTATTCTATTGTGTGTGTGTGTGTGTGTGTGTGTGTGTGATATCATCTTACCCATTCATCCACTGACAACTGTGTGTTCTTTTCTTTCTCTCTCAGCTATATGTTTCTCACTGTTTGTGTCTGACATGTGTTTGTATATGTGTATGTCTTTCTCTGTCTTTCTTAATCTCTCCCTCTCCCTCTATCTCCACCACTATCTCTTCAACTTGTCCACCTGCTTCTTCCTCTATCCAGACTGAGATTCTAGGCTCCATCTCCCAAATTCTTTGCTGTCCCCATATTTTTTAATATATGAAGGAATTCTTAGCCTCTTTCATTTTCTATCACCATTTCTCACCCTACTCAGAAAATAAGGATTATTATCTTTGGTATCTATATTTCATAGAATATTTGAGATGAAAGATGGTAAATCTTATAATTTAATCATATTCTCTTCACCAGTCTCATCTCTTATTACTCCATTCTTTGCACTCTCCTTATAAGCTAGACAGAACTTCTTGCAGTTTCATTTTCTCCTTAATGGCCTGTCCATCTTATCTGTCTTACTACTCCCCCCTCTTCCTTGGATAACTCCCACACTTCTTCTAAGGACAGGGTTACCCACCCAGAAAGGAAGCTACTCCCTTCAGTGTGGAATTAGACATGCCTCAGTGCTTTGGAAGCCCCTTCTTCTTACCCTTACATCACTCATCACACAGATCAGGAAATGTTAACAGGCTTGAAAGTCTTCCCCACAAGACACGGCTCCTTAGACATATGAACACATATGTACCTCCACTCCAGTGTTTGACTTCCAGCCAGCACTCCATAAATGTTTGTTGAATGAATATGGAAATTCTAAGCAATAAGCAGTGATTTATGACAATCTCTCTTTTCTTTGAAAGAGTCGAACCTAAAACTGAAAACAAAGAAAACAATGTGCAAATACCTATAAGCCTCTCCACCTTTCTCTAATAAGTTCAGCAAAGAGAAAAGACAGGGTTGCAAGAAAAAGAGTGAAAAGACCAGGTTCAGTGGCAAAAATCACGAAACTGTTCTTGCACAATCTCAAACTAAAACCATCTTGACCACAAAGAGCCACTTTTAAATGGGAGTCACATAACTTAAAAAGAACACTTGTATAAGGGAGGCATTAACTTTAGCCAACAATTCTCTTGCCACTGAGTTAAGAATCTTGGAATGGGTAATTTCAAGGGAAAGGCTTAAAGTAATGGAAAATGTATCCAAATCATGAAAATGCTGCAGAGGAGGTCATTGTGTGGAATTCCTTTAGGGCCTTACATTTAACCCTATGGAATTCTTTTCAAAGTATCATCCTAGTCAGTCTTTGGGAATGAAGGATTTTCTTAAAACTCCCTTTATTTAGTTATTCCTCTTGACCACAGACAATGGTCTGTTTCCATTTTCCATATGTAGCATATAAGGAAGTCAATAATTGTAGCTTCTCTTTAACATGGCAAACTGAGCTACATATACATGAAACAAGCAACAGTTAAAATCTGTTTTCCTCTCCCAATAAACTGAGTTACCTACACTAAATACTCTCAGTGGGGATATCACAGCTAACTGTTTCACAATGCAATATAAAAAAGGGATTAAAAGGGGGCAGGTTTATGATGTGTGAATGATGTGCTTAAATCATTTTATAAACAAGTGCACTTTAATAGAGGCACAACTATTTAACTGTAGGTTTAAATGATACGTGACACTAGGCATTGTTTAAATCTTACTTACCTGGGTTATACTCATTTATTAATTACCCAAATATTTATAGAGTTTCTCTAAGTGTGAGTTTCCTACTATGGAGTTAAGGGTGTGTGAAGTTTTGGGGATTGTATACCAAGATGAATAAGACTTGGCTTCTAGCCTGGAGGGGCTCATAGTTAAACAAAGGAGAGATACTTGTAAGCTTCCAATTCAGCAAGGAGGAGGACAATAATTCTTCTGGGTCCATTCGATAGATGAAACCTTAACTTTCAAGTTTATTAAGACAGGACTATCTTTCAGATGTCCTGGTATAAAAATCAATTGGCCAGATACTAATCTTCTTTTTTTAATATTGATTTATTTCATTTATTTATTTTCCTTATTTTTTTTGGCTGTGTCAGGTCTTAGTTGCAGCACACGGTATCCTTGTCGAAGCATGTGGGATTTTTTCATTATGGTGTGTGGTCTGCTCGGGCTTGTCTCTAGTTGCAGTGCGGAGGCCTCTTTCTAGTTGTGGTGTGTGGGTTTTCTCTCTCTAGTTGTGGCGCATGGGTTCCAGGGCCCATGGGCTCTGTAGTTGTGGCGCACAGGCTCCAGAGCGTGTGGGCTCTGTAGTTTGTGGCTCGCAGCCTCTCTCGTTGAGGCGCACGAGCTCAGTAGTTGTGGCGCATGGTCTTAGTTGCCCTGTAGCATGTGGGATCTTAGTTTCCCAACCAGGGATCAAACCCGCGTCCCCTGCATTGGAAGGCGGATTCTTTACCACTGGACCATCAGGGAAGTCCCCAGATACTAGTCTTCTTAGTTGAATTACCCAAGAGATTAAAGTTAATAGTAGTAGTGCTGTTTTTAGGAGAAAAAGAAAGCAATTCTTGTGCTCATTCATACATTCATTCATTCAAGTAACATTTAGTGAGTAGGTAATATAGGTTAAGAAATGTACTTGGCACTGAGGATACAGATACTGCAACATGATAGACACATATAAATTGACCTTCACATTACAATGTGGAAAGGGCTATGGTGGGAAGTATGTCAGGGACAGTGGGGGCCAGAGGGAGAAACAACTGGGCCTAGCTGGATGCATCAAGGAGAAACTTACAGAAGAATTAATACTTGAGATGGCCTGTGAAGAGGCTGTCGTCTTATCCATATCTTTAGTTGTGGAAGAGAAGTGGTCTTTTCCTCACATTAAACTTTGAATGACTTGTTGATTTCTTTCATTTCTCTCCTTTCCCTATTATCTTTTCCTCAGTTAGCTATGCCTACCAAGCCTTATTTTCACAAATCTGCCCTATCTTGGGGTGGGGAGAGGATGGATGGTTAAATAGGTTTAACTTGATGCCATGTTCTAGCTACCATCTGATTTCTCCATCGTATTTCACTTGATTACATTTCTCGTATTTGATCTACATAGGTATTACTTTTATTTCCTCTCCATTCATTGTTTTGGCTTGAATTCCCCACCACTGAAATGACTATTTTCTTGAAGATTGTTAATAGCAATAACTACCTATGTACTGAGGGGTTTTCTAATCCTCTTCTTCAAGTTATTAACTATGAGTCAGAATTTTGACTTTACCATTGAGACTCAGAGAGATTATTTGACTTGACAGAGATTACAAAATTATTAAGTAGCTGAGCCAAGACACAGATTGGCATTTGCTTAGCTGCAAAATTCAGAGGTATTCTTTCCTCCTAGTAATTCTTGTCTTCTGTCGCATTTGATATTTTAACTTTCCTCTTTGTGGACATCTGTTTTTGCTGATTTGAAATCTGTTCCTCTTAAAGTTTGAAACAACATTCCAATATTCCCTTTAGAGACCAACCTACCCTTCTCATTACTAATGGTTTGAAGTGGGGCTGGTCTCACTTACCCCAAGAACTAGAGGTAAGCACATGACATAAAAGAAAGCAAATATAGGAAGTCCAAAAAAATGTATGGATATGACAATGTTCCTGCTTATTTTGGGTATCCCACCTCTACATAACCCTGCTTCTTCTAGGGAGAGCCCCATGCATCAGTTTTAAAAACTGAACTTGCTGAAAATAACAACTAACTTGTATGATTTGCTGAAATCCCTGTCCCCCTTCTATTACACTATGATGATCTAGTGCTTGGCTGGTGTTTTCCCAACTCAGGCCTTAGCTCACAATTTACATGGCCAGAAGCCACCAGAAATGAATCACAGGTTGGCTAGCCTGTTCTCTGCAATGATTTTGGATCTTCTCATTTTCCTTCTGCCTGTTCCCATTCTCTACTTGGTTCTGGTGTCTACTAGACTCCTGGTATTTTAGATTTTAATTTATGGTGACTAAATTTCATTCTTGAAAGCCTGAAAGTGATAGACTTTAGAATTCTCCAAGGACATGTTTTTGTTGTTTTGTTTTTGTTTTTGTTTTCTTATTTATCAACTAGTTCCACCCACTCCTGGATATTTCAGAGCAATTACTAACCCAAGATGCAGCTTTCAGGTACCCAGACCTAGCCCTAATTCATTTGGCCAAAACTCAGGCTGGCTATCCTGATGCCTCAGAAGAGGAGAAGTAGATAGTCAATAGGTTGAATTCACATCTGTTTCTCCCATTTATGAGCTAGAATCTCAGGGAAAACGACCAGGTCCAGTTAATCTTTGGAGTCCCCAGTTTCTAATACCATGCTTCATACATGGTAGTTTACTCTGTAAATCATTGCTAGATTAAGCTGATTAGACCTCATACATCTCAGGGTTATAACCTCAGAGTTTCAGTTTTTAACTGTGCCAGGCCTTCTCCCTCTAACCTGGAATGACTCAAGGTTTCCCTTACATATAAATTTGGGAGGCTGATTGAAACTGTATAAAAGGCTGTAACATTTTAATACCTTCAAGTGAATACTGTAAAATGCATTTTATGACTATTATATAGCAGAAAAAACCCCAAAGAAAAAAGCTTTCATTTGTCACGGATTCTGAGCCTAATTTCAAAGTTTATCTTTTATATAACAATGGTTGCAGAAAAAAAATCTAGAGTGTGGAGAAAATCGGTTTTCATTCAGATTGGTGGTAAGAAAATCCTAGAAAACTGGAGAGCTATATGATATTAGACAATATTTAATTTTCCAATGAAGAAGGCAGGATTTCTCTTGCACCTGTTTCTAGTACTTTCCTATTTTGTTGGGTGGTAGAATCTTCTTTGTTTTGTTAGCTCCATGACAAAAATAGGGAACAAAAATATGTGACAATAAGAATTCTGCTGAATCCACTATTGTGAGATGGATATTACGAACATATCAAAGAGGGATGTATTTTGGTCTCTTTGAGATGATTAAATCATCCTAACAGTAGTTATGTCTTGCATTAAGAAAATCATAGAAAGATTTCTGTCTGTATCTACTGCCAGGTAGAACAATATGTCTGTGAAATGATCATTTTCTCTGATGCATGCTATTACAAAGTGGTGAGTAATTCCCTATGAAAGTTAATATTGGACTTTGAAGGAACTAGTAAACAACTCCCCTGTTTTCCTCTCCTGAATTCTGAATCAATGAGATGGACAAAAGAATGAGGCAGATGGAGACCAAAATAGGGCTCCTGGAGAACACGTGGCCAGAACGGACTTCCTGATTCTGAATCCTAGAATTAAGCAAATGTTATCACCCACTCACTCTGAATAAAAAGCAAGCTTGAGACCTTTACCACTAAGCTTTCCACATGATCCACCAGGGCAGAGTCTCTGCAGGCAGGCAGATCCTAAAAACTAAAGGGACAGGAAGGAACTACACATGCCAGGTCCTCCTCTCAAACTCACCCAGCTTTAAATAGCTCTACTCTGCCAAAGAAACAGAAAGTAAAAAAACTGAGAGGAAAAAAATCCTTTCTAAAGGAAAAGAGGAGTGGAGAATAAGAGCAGTCCTTACTCCTACCAGTACCACCAGATGATGTACAATTGGTGCACTCCTGAAAGTATCTGCTCTTCAGAAAAGCGTTTGTGGGAGCAAAGGAGAATGAAAGAGAACTTCCATGGAGGTTAGTTCTCTAAGAACTGATTGAAATTTTTTTGTAGTGAGGTTTTGGCTTTGTAAGGTCACTTTTTAAGTGTTCTTTTTAATTTTACCTCTGTACACCAAAATAATTGTTGTTTAACTTTCTCACAAAAAATTTTTTCCACAACTTTGGGTGCTCAAAACCATGTTATTATCTCAATAACGATCTTTTCCCTAGAATGTATTATTTGATATGTTACATTATTCTACAATGTTTAAATTCTTAATAATATTCCCCAATAATATGGCATTAACCCTCCTTACCATCCAATTTCTAATATTATGTTAACCAGCTGTGGAATGAAAGGTCTGCAAAGGGTCTTCTTACATACTGATGCCTATGAAGAAGACTGAGAGAAGGAATGGTCAGAGGTGAGGGGTGAGTTGGGAAGGACTCTTCTGGAATCCAACAGAGAAGATTCCAGAAGTTTTAAGAGGATTCAAAGTTCAAGAAGTGGTCAAGATGTTGATGTTGAATGGTTAAGCAAAATAAGGACTGAAATAAATAATTGCCCCTGGCAACTAAGAAGTCAGTGCACACCCCAGTGAGAGTAGTTTGAGCAGAGTAGAGGGATTAAAGAAACTTGTAGAGGGTTAAGGAGTAAATGAGCTATGGAAATGGAAACCACACTACTATAAATGCAGGTTTCCATTTCTAAAGGTTTGGTTATAAAAAGGAGAAAGTACAAGGTCTTACAGGAAAGGTTAGGTCAAGGGAAAATCAATGTTCTTTCATAAAAATTGCTACAATAAATAAACATACTCTATAATCCTATAGTAATTAGTAAAATATGTTCTACTTAATGGTATCATATAATAAAGAACTAATATCTGTCCCTATAATTAAGACTATACAATATAAAATGGGGCTAAATGCAATGAACAACTAACATATGCAAGAGATAAAGAGACTTCTGAGTGGGCCAGGGATTTTACAAAAGGCTCTGTGGAGGGAGTAAGTCTTGTTTTTTCCTTAAAATTAGTTATGATACCAAGAAATGGATAAAAGGGACAAAAGGAATATTGATCAAGGCATGCTACAAGTTGCACTTTTTAAACATCCAGTCAAATTAAAATTTCCCCCATTCCCTGCTCCTCCTTTGGAAATCCCAAACAATTGCTCAGACTCAACCCTTATTCTTCTCCCTCAATAGACCACCAAACCCAGTTATTAGTATAATAAGACATGGGCCAATTTAGAGTAAATAAAACAGACTGAACTGATTCATGATTTCTTTTTTCTTTTTCCTTTCCCAGACACATAATTATAATATATCACATATATAAGACACTGGTTCAAGTACTTTATCTACACTAACTAATTTCATCCTCACAGCGACCCAATAAGGAAAACACCCCTATTACGTCCTTTTAACAAATAGGAAAACTGAGGCACAGACAAACTAAGTAAATTACCTAAGGTTATCCAGCTAGTAAGTAGCACATCTGGGATTCAGACTCAGGCAGTCTGGTGCCTGGGCTGATGCTCTCAAGTGCTACTCTACCCTGTCTTTTTCTCTGCTGCCTTTAATCATTTTTCCATCTTAATTTTTTTTAGACCTAAGTCAAAATAATATATACTCATGATCTGAAACATGCCACACTATTTCTTGGCATACTCACTGGCTCTGCAGTGAACAGCTGTGTGTATAACAGTGGGAAGAGGATATGGGTGAACAGATCGATGCAGCTTTCCATAAACACATGTCAAAAAATTTCTTCATTTTGGCTTCATTTCTCATTCCTGCCCTTGCTCCCTGTCAGTTAGGGTTCCATATTCTCTCTGGGGATCACCAAGAAGATTAGCTGACAGTGCCCCAACCACACACACACACACACACACACACACACACACACACGTACTAAACCTCTTTCCTCCATGTTTTCTGGGCTACAGCTGCCCTCAGATTCTATTTCATCTTTCAACTTGCTCCCATTTTCTTTCCTATTTCTAGGTATATGAAATTCACTTTTGACTTTTAGCCCAACCCTCATTTCTTATAATGTGTTTATTCCCTTTTGTGTTCCTTGCATTTTTCACAAAATCTCAGCTTGAACTTGAAAACACAGGAAAGATTTTTTAAAAAATATTAGTGAAGTTTAACTGTATTTACTGGCTGTAAACATTAATTTAGATGAGAAGGGGAGAGGAAAAATACAGGAAAATTTGGGAATAGCTGAGGAAACAATTTCTAAACACGCAGTAGAGATTGGATTCAGTGTATAAACAAAGAAGTTACTGAGGAAGAAGAAAACATCATTCATTCATTCATTCATTCAACAAACATTTATTGAACTTCAACCGTGTGCCAGGGAATGTCATAAGCACTAGGAGATATAGCAGTAAAGAAAACAAACAAACATCTCTTTCTTTTATGCATCTTACATTCTGGTGGGAGGAGACAGACAATGAAAAAAAGAGGTGAATATACAAAATGTTTGATCGTGGTAGGCACTACAGAGAAAAATAAGACATGAAAGGGAGATAGATAGTGGTCAGTAGGATTAGGTGGGTGGAAATTTTAATTAAGGTGATCAGAAAGGACCCACTGAGAAGAAAATGTTTGAACAACAACCTGGAATAAGTAAATGGAAAGGCAGGCAAATAACCTGGGGAAAACTGTTGCAGGCAGAGAACAACAATGCAGAGGCCTAAGGCCAAAGCAAGTCCATCATATTCAAGGAAGAGCAAGGAGGCAGATGAGTGAGAAGAGTAGTCAACCATAAGGGCAATAGTGAGCCTGTTGGTATAGAGCCTTATAGGCCATTGCAGAGACTTAGGCTTTTCTTTGGGGTGAAATAGGAAGACAATGGAAAGGTTGGGGCAGAGAATGTGATCTGATTTACAATTTTGGCAGAAGGATTCCAGATGTTGTGCTGAGAATAGATGGTAGGGCTACAAGAGCAGAAGAAAAAAGGAAAAATTAGGAGATTATTACAATAATCCAAACAAGAGATGATAGTGACTTAGCTGGCAAGGATGACTCCAAAATTTGGGGCCTGAACAACTAGAAGGATGGAGTCATCATTAACTGGCAAGGGGCATACCCTGGAGCAGCAGAACTTGGCAGGGAAGATCAGGAGTTTTGTTTTCAACATCTTTAGTTTGAGAAGCTTAGCGGAGATGTTCAGCAGGCAATAAACAATGCGAGTCTGGAGTACAGGAGAGAGGTTTGGCTGGATATACAGCACATCACGGATGAATATCAACTCATCTTCCCTTAATACAAAAAAGAAGGATGGACACTACTATGGACAGTTTTATAATGTAGGGAAGAGGAATTATTAGCATCTGAGGGCCTCTATTTTTCTCTGTCAAGGCTGAGGCAAAGTTATGTACTAAAAGAGAAAGAGCTTATGCTATTAACCAGCATCAACTAAAGGTTTGCCAAGTGGCACTGGGAGACCAGCTGGACTTGAAAATCCTAAATTTGTAGTAGTTTCAGTTTGTGGTCATATAACTTTACTTCCACAATGTTCAGTAGCCTATGTGGTAAAGCACGGAAGATGTCTTGAATCCATTCAGGGTTAGGGAATGATTGGTGGGTGTGGAGGAAGGAATTAATGATTCTGGTGACGGTGTCATAGAATTGACGACCATAGAACCCAAACTGAACAAGAGGCATATATAATAGTGGTGGTGAAAAAAAATATATATATATAATGCAAGAAATTGATATAATGCTGGGACTCAAAGGAGCTAGATGCCATGTAACAGAAGTTACATTTTACTACAACTAGATCCTTATTCACCCTCTAAAAAGTACAACACTGTATATACAACTTATAGGACATTTAAAGAAGGAAAATTTTGCAGTAAAACTGGCACTTTTAATAGTTGTGAAATTTATTTTACTGCTCAAATTATCTTTGCTTTTTCATTCCAAACTGGTTTCATTTGATTCAAGCCAAAATCCCATGCGATTCTTTCTAACTTTCCCTGGAATTTTTCAACAGACATAGGCATAATAATATAATTGTGGTCAGTCAGTCCCTTAACAAAGGATAGAATGTCTTCTCATGGCATTCCGAAGAGATGACTTAGTTTAAGCTGAGTAAAGAGCAAGACAAATAATGGTCTTAGGCATGGAGGCTCTCTTTAAGTAGCTCTCAGCTTATGTTGACATGTTTCAATGAAATAATAATCAATATAGAAGCTTTCCTTTAAGAGTCTTTAAAACTCCAAAATTTAAAAGATAAATCTAGGGCTTCCCTGGTGACACACTGGTTGAGAATCTGCCTGCTAATGCAGGGGACACGGGTTCGAGCCCTGGTCTGGGAAGATCCCACATGCCGCGGAGCAACTAGGCCCATGAGCCCCAACTACTAAACCTGCGCGTCCGGAGGCTGTGCTCCGCAACGAGAGAGGCCACGACAGTGAGAGGCCCGCGCACCGCGATGAAGAGTGGCCCCCGCTTGCCACAACTAGAGAAAGCCCTTGCACAGAAACGAAGACCCAACACAGCCAACAATAAAAATAAATAAATTAAAAGAAGGCTCAACATTAAAAAAAAGATAAATCTAGAAATGAGTGAATATCTTTCCTATCATGCTTGTAAAATATCAGGGTATCTAACAGATTTATAACGGCTGGGCAATGAGAAGAAATTCTCAAATTACATCACGGAGCTCACAGTCTAACAGTAACAGAAACCAGCTCTGGTTAGTTTAAGTCAAAAGGGGACTGTATTTGAAGGAGGTCCAGGGAAATTAGAAACCCAAAGAAGAGGTGAACAACCAGTCTTGGGGAGGGTAGGAACGAGTGTTGGCTGGGGACTAGGAGGCAGGAGTTCATGAGTCTTTGCTTTAGAGAGCCGCCATTGACATGGCTCGGTTCCAGTTCCCCTGAGGCTCTACATCTCTTTGTTCAAAATTCCAAATTCTTGGCAGAATGAAACCGGATTGTCAGCCTAAGTTAGATGCTCACCCTTGGATCAAGGGCAGGATGAAGGGGTATAATTAAGTTTAGAAATAGTCACATGGTTCTGAGAGACCATTCCTATGTCCTGGGGACAGTTCCCAGAGAAAGGGAACTCTTGGACCAAAGAGCCACCAGAGATTTCTACTACCAAGAAAGACGGGCAATAATTCAAGGAACTTCAAAGATGAAGGATAGGAAAGGAAAGAAGAAAATTTTAAAGAAAAACAGATAACAAAGAGCAATGTAAGTATCAGGGAAGAAGATGGTACCTAAGCTGAGATGAGAAGGATATGGGAGAGCTGAGTCCAAGAGGAAAGAGAGCATTCCAGGAAGGACATCAGTGTGTGTGAAGAGCCTGGAAGTTGGAGGGAGTATGACACTTTTACCTTCTGGTGGATGTCAGTATAACCAGAGCACAGGGAAGCAATATGATGTGGGAAAGTTAGATAGTGAAAAGCAATTTGGATCACGTTAAGGATTTTGGACTTGATTCTATAAGCAATGCGGAGCTGTAAGAGTAGCAGACAGGATCAGATACACTTTTTAAAAGATAACCCTAGCTGCAGCTGATTTAGTTACAACCACCTGTGGGCCACCAGGCACAAAATGATGAAGGGCTTTAGAATCAGGTAGTGTGGGGTTACATAATGAATGGACTTGAGGACACGGGGAAGGGGAAGCTGGGATGAAGTGAGAGAGTGGCATGGACATACATACACTACCAAATGTAAATTAGATAGCTAGTGGGAAGCAGCCACATAGCACAGGGAGATCAGCTCAGTCCTTTGTGTTCACACAAAGAGGGGTGGGATAGGGGTGGGATAGGGAGAGTGAGAGGGAGATGCAACAGGGAGGGGATATGGGGATATATGTATATGTATACCTGATTCACTTTGTTATACAGCAGAAAGTAACACACCATTGTAAAGAAATTATACTCCAATAAAAATGTTAAAAATAAAAAAGTGTGGGGTTAGAAGCATGGTGCTGCTGGCTGCTTATATGATGTTAAACAAGATACTTAACCTTCTGAATCTTAATTTTGTCATCTGGAAAATGCAAATACCAACCTCTACCTCGCAGGGTTAGAGTAACTATTAATAAACATAAAGTTTCCAGAACATATAAGCAATAAGTAGTATTCTCATATTGTCTTTTCTTTTTATTGCCACTTAGTTTTCCCTCATCTTCTGATTTGGCTGACATTTATTGCATACTTACTGTATGTCATGCAAAGCTGAATGCTTTACAAGCATTTTCTCATCTAATCCTCAAAACACCCCTCTAGGCCAAGTATTATTGTTATTCCTTTTTTGAAGATACAGATACTAAAATTTACAGACTTGAACAACCTACTCAAGATGAGACTTCTAGGAAAAGAACTGTGTGCTCCTTGAGTGCAGAAACAAGTTTCAAATGTCTACCATACAGTCTAGCCTAGTACTATATAGGCAGTGGATAATCATTTTGTATTGTATTAAAGAATGGATGAAATTCTCATTTAGAATTGCAGACAATGAAAAGAACCCACATAAAAGTCCATAAGAGAGTTAGAGAAATAACTTTAAAAAAATTTTTATTGGAGTATATTTGATTTACAATGTTGTGTTAGTTTCAGGTATACAGCAAGAAATAACTTTTGAAGTAACTTAATATAAATATATTTTGCTTTATTTTTTTCATTTTGAATATATGGACCAGTGTATCAGTTAGCTGTTCCTGTGTAAGATATCACTCCAAAATTTAGTAACTTAAAACAACAACTGTTTATTATCATTCATGATCCTGTGGGTAGTCTTGGTGGTTCTTCTGGTCAATACCAGCTTGACTGATCTCTGCTGGCCTCTGCCATGCAGTTGTGGTCAGCTGGCAGGTTGGCTGGCAGTTAGATAATCAAGCACAGCGTATTAGTTTCCTTTGCTGCTCTAAATATTGCCACAAACTTAGCAGCTTAAAACAAAACAAATTTACTCTCTTGTAGTTCTGAAGTCAGAAGTTTTGACTGGACTAAAATCAAGGTATCAGCAGGACTGTATTCCTTCTGGAGGCTTTAGAGGGGAATCTGTTTCCTTGCCTTTTCTAGACTCTGGAGGCCACCTGCGTTCCTTTTCGCTTGGCCAGCAGAAAAGTATCTTCAGTCTCTCACTGACTTTCACCCTTGTTCTACTCTCCAGTCCCCTCTCTAGCTCTGACCTTCCTGTTTCTCTCCTAGAAGGACCTTTGTGATTACAATGAGCCCACCAGAGAAAATTCAGGATAATCTCTTCACTTCAAAATCCTTAATTTAATCACATCTTCAAAGTCTCTTTTGCCTTGTAAAGTAACATGTCCGGTAGGTTCTGGGGATTAGGATGTGGATATCTTTGTGGGGAGGGGGCTTATTTTGCTTCCCACAGATGGCTTTCCTCACATTTCTGGCAGTTGTCAGCCTGTCAGTCAGGATGCCTTGGTTCTCTTCCCCCCCTGCAGGATAGCTCAGGCTCATAATACATGATGGCTCAGGGCTCTAGCTCAGCAAGAGGTCAGGCTCCAACATACAAGCACTTGTCAGGTCTCTGCTAGTATCACATTTGCTTATGTCCCTTTGGCCAAAGCAAGTCACACGGCCCACCCAGATTCAAAAGGTAGAGAAATATACTCCAACTCTTTATTGAGGGGACCTGTAACGTCACATTCAAAAGACTTGGATGCAAAAAGGGGAAGAATTTGTGGCAATTGTTACAATCTACCAAAACTAGCATAATATGTGAGAGAGACCTTCTAAGACAAGTCCATCACTAGTCAGAAAGATCCACATCTTTGTACAGTTGTTTCCTCTGCCTAGAATGCTCAAAATGCTTTCCTCTCTTCCTGGATAAATTATTCTCCTCCTTGTTATCATAGCTGAGATATAACCTCTTCCAGGAGGCCTTCTCTTTGTGCTCTCATCATACTCAATGCTTACCCCTGATATAGCACTTAACACACTGTATTGAAATTACCCATTTATTTTTCTGCCCTTCAACCTAGACTGTAAACTCCTTGAGGACAGCAAATGGGTCTTAGTAGCTCTTGCTTTCCCAGTGACTTAGTGATGTACCTGACTTAGTACTTATGTACATGACTTAGTAATGTACTTAGTAATGCATGAAGTAGGTTAATAAGAATTTATTGAAAAAATGTATGAACAAATAATCTATGAACTCCAGCCTTCAAATACTACTAATGTTTCCTTAAAATGTATTTATATTTAATGAATCTTTAATCCTTTATTTTTTTTTCTACTATGGAATCCAGACTTTCATCGATAAACTAAATAGGAAAGAAAGGAATTAGTAGTACTAAATATTGGTTGCAGAAAAAGTTTCCCTTGCAATAAAAAGTTAAATTATGATTTTCAAAGCTTGGTATCACAAACTGACTGTGTGACATTTAGGAAATCCACAGATTCTCACCAAGGGTACTGATTTGCCAAATAGATCTCTGAAGCTGTCTTCAGTTGGATGGCCAGTCAAAATTAGGAAACCAAGGCTAACCTAACTGGAATTCCTTCAAACTAAATACAAAATAAAAACCGAGGTATTTTGGAATATTTCCAGAAAGGTCTTAAGGGGCTGCCTGATTGCTGTTAATACATAAGGCAGAAAGCAAAGATTTCCGAAATTACATGACTCAAGGGCTAAGATTCCAGAGCTGCAGGCACAACATGAATAAGCAGGCTGCTCCGAATTGCCAGTGGAATTAGGAAATCAAAAAGAAGATGGTGAGTTACAAGAAACAGAGCTTGTCTGGGGGAAAAGATATTCTGTAGGACTGTAACCAAGAGTGCCAGCTGTAACATAAGTTAAAGTAAAATGTACAGATGTTTAATATGATGAAATAACCGAGAAGAACCCATCCCTACGTTATTCTCCAATGTAACGTTACAATGGGCCACACCTGGAATATGTGTGGGTGCCCTGTATTTTTTTATCTCAGGTAATGAATATTTTTATAACCTGAGTTATGAAGGACAAAAATGAATAAAAACAACATTGAAGTCCAAAGACAATCAAGTTAATGTTTAAATATCTTGAAAGTGTTTCTATCCCAATGTTAAAACTGTCATTGTTAATCCACTGAATATTTTACAAAAGCTCAGTTAACCATGCCTTAAAATAGATAACAGTGTAACAACAGTAACAATGAACTCTAGGCTTTTTGAGTTTCTTAATACTAAGTCTCCAAAGAGACTATACCCTAAAAGGCACATTCATGTTTATTTGAAACTCATTCATGAAATACAACCCATGCAAACTGATACAGCCAATAAATTATCATTAATGTTGAATTCTTATATTTAAAAACCCAAAGACTTAGTTCATTTAATCTCCATAACAACCATGAGAGGTTTATTATTATACTTATTTTTCAAATGCAAAACTCAGAGCAGAACATTTAGCTAACCTGTCCAAGGTCATATAATTATCATATGGTATACCTAAATCTAAGCAGGTGATTCCAGAACCTATTTTCCTAACCACAGCACTAACCATAGAGTAGAGGTACTATGTCCCTCATCCTAAACTGAATATTTAGCATGGATACACGTGGATGATTTAGAAACATCCTAATAGCGTCATTTCAACCTAACAAATATTTCTTGAGATTATGTTAAGTATGAAGTTTTTTATTAACCTTTTCCCTGAAAACTCATGGAAAATGTATATAAAGTGGTGGTTTTCTGGTTTCACAATTTCTCTTAAAATAATTTTACAATTGTCATATTAACCAAAAGAGGCAAGTATAAATCTGAGCCCACAAACTCAGATGTGTAAGGAATATCATTTATTCATTGTCATTATTTTTATTTAAATCCTTGTTTAAGCCTCTCTTGTGTTTAGTTGTCAAGAGATCCATTCTGTTATTATGGTACTTCCCTCCTCCCAGGTTGTTAGAGGACCAAAGTCTTACATAGTACCAGATTATTGGGGGTGGAAGTGATGGGAGTCCTTTAGTCATTACTCAGAATCTCCCTATTCCATTTCCAAAGCTTCCTGTAAGTCTGATCGCTCTGCTGCTTCTATGGCACATGTGAGGGTACGAGAATAATGAGCAAGGTTGGGAGGCCCCATACCAGGATGATTCTTTCCTGGTGCTTCAGTTTTGTAGATTTGCCATATCTCCAGGACATGGTTATACAATGGACAAGCTTCCTCTCTGATCACACACCTCTTATTATAGGCTTCAGATTTCTCTCCAGCGTAACCAAACTATCTCTTTTCTTCTAGATCTCAAAGGAACATCTTTTTCCCCCCACCTCTTTCAAGGACATCTGGCATGAACTCTTTAAAATTGAGTATAGGTGTTTATAAAAGGCTCCTGAATTTGAAGAACTTCTTCCTTACACTTTGAAAAAAATCCATGTGGCAAGAAATTGCTAAAGGTCAACCTCTTTCCTCAAAAAGGCAGGAGGGAATAAATGTATCTATACAAATTAATATTTCAATGAATTATCCTTCCCTCAAGTTATAATTGAAATGATGAGGTCACAGAGTTTCCCCACCCTTGGCAGTGGCTCACTAGGAGCGTTCAAACCATTAAAGAAGAGTAGGTAATGTGTCACTCAGCTAGTTAAACACTTCTATATTTTTAAAAATCTGTTCATTTATTTCCAACTGTATAGTGAACACAGTCACTTGGATGATACATGGATCTTCCAACTTAAAATTTCTACTCCTAATTGTATTTGCTAACATTCATTGAGTTTGAGTTTTCACTGTGCCAGGTGCAGTGTCAAGTACAAACTATTCATTATCCTCATAACATATCATATCATAACAGTATTCCCTGAGAGCAGCTGAATTCTCTTTCAAAGACCTAGGAAGCTAAGAGGTCCCATGGAAACTAAAGATGAAGCGAAGTTTGTGAAATCCCTTGATCAGATCTTTCCCAACTAGAAGTAAAAGAGAAGGCGTGCAAAGAAGACTACTGGCCTGGGCTGCAGATTAATTGGTTTCGTGCTATTTTACACCCTAATTGACCATCCAGCCTGGTGGGCCCAAGGAACCACCTGTCACACAAGACTGCTCACTTTGCAGAAATGCTCACTGTAGTCCAAAGATCTCAGGGCGGGATACACAGAGGAGGACCGAAGACAAGTCCCAGGCAGGATTATGAACAAAACCAAATTGTGGATGAGTTCACATAATGGATGAGCCCTCACAGTCATCAACCTTGAGTACAGTGGCAGCTGAAATACAGGAGAGCAGGAGAGAGGAAAACACACCAGTTCAGACTGGCAGCAGTATTGACACAGGACTAACAGAACAGTATTTGGACAGTGGCAGTAGCATGTTATCCCTGAAAATGACAATTAAACAAATAGCCTTAAAATAAAAATTAGGAGAGTGGACTCTGTCAATAAGACATCATTCTCTAATTTTTACTATTTTTCTTTGTACTTTGTGTTTTCTCCCGGTCTTCTATAATGAATATGCATTGCTATTATAATCAGAAAGCTTCATACCTTCCCTATTATTCTGTAAACTGATATTCTAAAATCATCCTGACTTGAAGTACAGAATTAAGAAAAAAGCATCCTAACCTGTAGCATCATGATCCCATGTAATGACTAGGCTTTGATTTTTTCCTAATTTTGGAGGAGAAGGTCATGAAACAGCAACTGGACAGAGAGAAAGTACTGAAGCAAAAGCATTTCTACATCATTCTTGATTGAAAAAGTACTATATTAATGGTTAAAGTGATGATACCATTCTTGAGCAGGTATGGGTGGAATAGAGCTACTGTTAATAGCTTCCGTGGAAACAGTCAAGGCCTATTGTTTGAGAAATAATTATTAACCTCACTGTTTAACACAGTATTTTCCTTGGCCATGATGCTAATTGAAGAAAGCAGTGGGGTCATTATCTCAAGACACAACTGTGCCGAAATGACAATATGTTTCTGAACCAATGCACAGTACTGACAGACTGAATAAACTGTACAAAGGTTGATTATATAAATGATATTACCATAGTTTTTTTTCCAAACAAAAAGTGTGTTCATCTCACATATTTACTGCCTCAGGGCTGAAATAATTAAAGATCCAAGGTTCTTCAACAAATAAATTATAAGAAAAAGAAAGTGATGGAGAAGATACATTTAGATTAAAAGAGACTGACAAGGTATATTTAGAAAAAAAGTATGGTCAAAACAAAACAATAGTGACTAGGGACACACATCTGGGTGATGAAACTACAAAAAAAGATAAATTTAAGAAGTGATTATTATAAAATCCAGGAAAGTAGTTACTTTTGAGGGGATAGAAGGGGTTGCAGTTGAGACAAAGAACATAGGAGGGATGTCTGCAATGACTGACAAAATACTTCTTCTTTACCTAAGTGGTGATGTCAAGGATGTTTGTCTTATAATAACTTATTTATCCTTAATGACTAAATTATTTCTTAAAATTAGTACATCTACACCAAAAAACACATATATTTAGTATTAAATCTAGTGTTTTGTAAATTCCAACAGTGGTTCTCAACTAGAACCAATTTTCCCAGCCCTTTTCCCCATCTAGGGAGGGTTAGAAATTTGGGGTAATGGATATATGCCAAAATTAGTAGTCAGAATTACTATGAGGTCATTTTTAGTGGTCATTGTTACTGGAGCAGAGGGGAAGGGGCATTAGTAACATTATAGGGGCAGGGTCCATAAACATGTTGCGGCCCAAAAAAGTCCCATACAATAGGAAACTTATCCCTCCCAGAATGTCAAGAGTGTCATCTATGTGAAATTAAAAGATCAACAATGATCATCTACTGCCCCATTATATCACATCTATTTCATAATGCTTGTTTCTGTCCTGTAAGAATGGAAACACCATGTGTGTGTGTGTATGTGTGTGTGTAAAAGAATTAGTCTAACCATTTTTAGGCTGAAGAATTCACTTCACAGTTTTACAAATTGTGGTTTGATTGTATATGGGCTTTAGAATCAGTCTTGAGCAAGTTACTCAATCCTTCTAGAATTCAGTTTAACCATACATAAAATGAGCATATTAGTATCTACATGTATCAATAGTTAGCTATTGATAAATAGCCAACCACCTCAAAACTTACAGCTTAAACCAATCAGCACTTATTATTGCTCAATATTTGGGCTGGGCTGTACTGTGCTAACCTTAACTAGGCTCACTCAGGCTTCTACAATCACCTGGCTGGGGCTTGATAGGTTAGGAAGGCTTTGCTTGGGATATCTTGGCTCTTCTCCAATATATCTCTTTTCTCTCCAGAAAGCTAGGCCAGCCTGTTCACTGGTGGTGGCAGAAGTCCAAGAGACAGAAGAGTAACGTGCAAGCATCTTTTCAAGTCTTTGTTTGCGGCAAGTTTGCCTTAGCCTAGTTGGACCAGAGCAAGTCACATGGTCAAACCCTGAGTCAGTGTTGAAAGAAATCATTAAAGGGTATGGATTCAGGGATGCTCTGGTTAGGAATATGTCCCCCAAAAAAATTCATACCCAAAGATGATGGTATTAAGGTAGGGCCTTTGGAAACCCTCATGAATGGGATTAGTGCCTTATAAATGAGGGTCCAGAGATATCCCTAGCCCCTTCCACCACATGAGAAGACAGAAAGAAAGCACCAGCTATGAATCAGGAAGAGAGCCCTCAGCAGACAATGTGACCATGTCTGCCAGAGCCTTGATCTCAGACTTCCAATCTCTAGAACTATGAGAAATAAATTTCTGTTGTTTATAACCTACTCAGTCTGTGGCATTTTGTTAGCAGCCCAAATGGACTAAGAGAAGGGATATGTGAAAAAAATGTACCTATTAATACAATCAACCCACCACACTATATCACAGAGCTGTTTTGAGAATCACACATGCCAATAAATGTAAAATACTTAGTTTAGAGCCTGACATGACACTTACATTAAGTAAGTGCTTAATAATTGTTAGCAATTATGAGTGGTAAGAGGCTACACATAACATTCAAAACTTCCTACCTGGTACAGTTGAATATAACATGTTATGGAATTACGGCAATGTCTGAATTCAAGACTGCTTATTTCTTGAGAAATTTTTTTAATGGTAGAAACTTTGGAAACTTCACCAAGTTACTGAAAGTTTATTACTTATATCGGGGTTGATTTAGTTTGAACCTCTTAAAAAACTGCAAAACAAACAATGAGGAAAACAGTATGAAGAACATGAGTTTTCCTAGAATCTTATTAACAATGAAATAGGCTCTTAGTAAAAAAAAATTAGAGTGAAGGTTATTTCTCTCCAATGAAGTTCAACAGACAACCCTGAAAACTCTGAACTTGAACCCCTGGACGTTGAAAAGTATGTAGAGGTTTCTGAGCAGAGTTCTCCATTCGGTCATAAAAGCATATTCTCACTTTTAATTAAAAATTATGAAATGACATGATATTACTGGACCTTGAAAAAGCTTTAAGGAAGCAAAAGTTTTCACTGACACTTCAGAACATGCACTGGCCCTACCCACAGTTCTATTTCCATGACTAAGCAGGAAATGTGCAGACATGTGCACACAGAAGTATATTCAGTTAGGCTGCATTAGCTGAATGTGTCTGCAAAGAGAGAAGTTGGTGATACATGGACACTAGGAATACAATGATCCGCTCAGGTTAAGTGAACACCAAATAATTCCCTTCCCATTAATTATTTTACAAACTTTGCTTTCCATCAAGAAATACACAGGCAGTAAAATAGACTACATTATCAGTTTTGTTGCTAAACTAATTGTGTCTTAACAAATTATGACAAATGTTTAAAACAACATAAACGTATTATCTTACAATTCTGGATGTCTGAAGTCCTAAAATGAAGGTGTCGGCAGGACTGCCTTCCTTCTGGAGGCTTAGAAGAGAATGTTTCCTTGCCTTCACTCAGCTTCTAGATACCACCTGCATTCCTTGGCTCATGGCCCCTTCTTCCATTTTCAAAGCCACTAGCATAGCATTTTCAAATCTCTCTCTCTCTCTCTTTCTTTCTCTCCCTTTCTCTTTTCTTCTCTCTCCATCTGCTTCTGTGATCACATCTCCTCTCTGACTCTGACCTTCCTCTTATAAGGATCTCTGTGATTATATTGTGCTCAACCAGATAATCCAGGATAATCTCCCCATCTCAAGATATTTAATCACATCTGCAAAGTCTCTTTGAAATGTAAAATAACACATTCACCGTTTCCAAGGATTAGGAAGTAGATATTTCCAAGGGCCATTATTTTGCCTACCACTCCTGGTTAAGAAGGAGATTAGATATTTTAGATTATACAATCAATAAGCATTTCTTGACTACCAGCTACAAAGGGCTGACATTGCAAATGGGGAAAGTAATATTTGGCCTTTCTAATTTACAAGTTTATTGTAAAGATTAAAATAATATGGAACCCTCTTTACACTCGGCACGCATGTAGAATGAAGAATATGCCTCAATCAAATCCCAAAATATAATTATGCTTGAACTTTCACTTGTCAGGAGTAGCAAGAGGTTTGGTCTTTATTTCTTCAAGGCCTTAACCCTCTCCAAATATTCATTCCAAGGAAGCTCTTGTGCTTAATAGTACCCAGGAAAGAAAAGTATTTACTGTGGTAGAGAGCTACTGAGTAGAAGCTGGGTTTGACCTTGGTCATGGCCGAAGCACAGAAGCTTAGACAAATTTTCTTTTGCTTTCGTTTCCATTCTTTGAGGAAGGGCAGATCCACTCCTCAGTGGAATAGTCATTAAAGAGGGCTGGGGCTCCCAAGACCAAAGCAGTTTCACTTCTCTCACTCAACCACTTCCATAGGATATACTGTATCAGGCAAGAGGCCTGAGTGAAATTCGGGCAGTGTTGGTCCTAGGCAAAGAGGTTTCCAATCATTTTACCCAGAGATGTAATGGGGAATAAAATCCCCAATATAGATGCTGCCCACTGCTGTCTTCAGGGTTTCTTTACAGAAGTATTATGCTGGGCCTCAGTGTAGGCCTGACCCCCAAGTGTTACAGCCTTGGTCTTCAGATCTTTTGGGTCTTTTGTTCCCCCAGATAGGTCATCCCCAAGAAGTGCTCAATTAAAGCTGATTCCAGTGTTTGCTGCCTCAGACACAGAAAACAGTGCTCACTCTTTTCCTCCTTCTAAGTGTCATCTTTCTTTGAACTTGTGTTAACTTTACTTAACGGCTCTTGTTGCTCTCTCTCAGCAGTGGCGTTGGGTCAGGACCACCCTCAAATAAGCAAGGCTCCCTGCTTCTGAATCTCAGGGAGTGGGAGCTGAGGGAAATAAGTTGCTTCTCTCCCATACAACTCTCTGGGCTCTTCATGCAGGCGAACCCACTCCCATTAAAAGTTCTTCATGCTGACAGAAGGTGTGATGAATAAAACAGAAGCTCTCCTTGCAAGGTTTTGTCACTGGAGTGCTCTATCTGACATATATATTTGCTCACTCAAATATGTACCAAGGCCTTTTCCAGGATGACCTTGCAACTCTACAGAGTGTGGTTGGCAGCTATGTTCTCTGATTGAAAATACAAATTAATTAAATTCTGGTAGGCTTTCTGGCTTAATGATAATGTACATGAAAGGACTCCACAGATTTCAAACAGCTATTTAAGTAGGAATGGTAGAAAATTTTATCTTTTATCAAGGAGTGAGGGATGGACATCACAAAAATTAGCCTCTAGTCCTTGATGAGTTTATACTTTAATTATAAATAGAAGGCTAATTATTATTAAAGTATTCAAGAAAAATAACAAGACAATATTCAGTCAGAAGAGGGAGACTAACAGAAATTCAGAGAAGTAAAAAATCAGTCAAGGTTGCAGGCCAGAGTGGCCAGAAAAAGCTTCATGAAGAAGAGATTTGAATTTTAATGAGTAGGACTTGTACAAACAGAAAGTATTTTTAAAAACCTTCTAAGTGAGGAGAGATATGAAAGTTAAGAATAAACCCAGTGCTGGTGAGGTGAATGACAACTGTCTTTAATATAGAGATGTGCTTAAGGGAGTAGCGGGAAATGAGGTTTTGGTAAATTTGGAGAAGTTTCTACAGCGTCTTAAAAATTAGCAAAGCATTTAGGGCCAATTCGGGGGATCCTGGATCCTGCTTCAGGCTTCTGAACAGAGGAGACACCCAAGGACAACACTGTCTTGAGAAAAGTGTAACTATATGATAAGCAGAAAAGATCGGAGGGAAAAAAAGACTACAGACTAGAGCTGTATTAACTAGGACATGATTACAGTTTCTTGGGTGCAAAGGCTTAGGAGAGCATCAGTGGCAAAACAAACAAACAAAAACCTGATATGAGATATACTGTGGAGGGTGAAGCAATAAATTTTGTCTTTTTTTTCAATGCAGTTGATATTGAGAAGAGAGAGAGGGAGAGGAGAAATCAAAGATTACTCTTTTTTTAAAAAACAGACATGGGAGAGATTCAGCAAGAGGCCAGCCAGTTGAGTGGGAAAGGTGAAGGACTTGGTTTGGCCATGATATATTTGCAACTGTGAAGTGACATAACAGGGGTTGGGAATACAGGACTGCAAGCCTATAGAATCAGGGCTGAAGGTAAAGATGAATATGTACAAAAGACCAGCTACAATGGTGACTGAGAATAAGAAGGAAGAGAATCTTCTGACATCCCCTCAGGCCAGAGTGAAAAGACATACTTCGGGGCAGGCAGAACTCCCAGATCACCTCTACTGCTCAGACTCTAAGGCTAGTTAATCCTGGGGACCCTTGGTGCTATGAATATACTGTGAATATACTATGCAGACCCACTGACATCACCAAGATTCTAGGGCTTGCGCTAGGTGTCCAGGTCAGCTGCAATGTCAAGTTGAGAGAAATTCTCTCCCTGTATGCTTCAAGAAGAGCAGCAGCCCTGGTTTTCTCAGAATGGAGAATCCCCTGAAAATCAGCCATATTGCCAAAATAAAGAGGAAAACAGAATGGCTGACCATAAAAAAGGAAAAGGTTTGGCGAAGCTGAATATTCTTTCAACTGGTGTGGGTAGCCTTATCCAGCAGAACATCTTCAAAAGTTACAACAAACCCACAAGACAGCTGCTTCTTTCCAAAACAGTTAATGGATTTTAGGCTAATGTACAATATTGAGAGAGGGGAGGGACAATTTATAAGTGGAAAATAAGAATAATATTTGGCTGAACATAGCTAACTGATGTTAGAGCATGCTACGCAACTCATTCTACAAGTGCCAAAACATGATTTTCTCTTGTTTTTAGGCTTGTTTCATCAGCTGTCATTTGTTAAATACTATTTTGTTTGGAGTGGGGGCAGGGAGGAGAGCTTATTCTTGTGGTCTCTCCAGTTATTTTGTTTCTGTTCTGATTCCTCCACCAGAATGTTAAGTCATATGGCCATGAAAATTCTCCTGGCTGACTGCTGTGTTCTGTGCCCACACACTTCCTTTTCTCTCAATGGCCACATGAAATGTCAATGAGGAGCCTCAACTTATCACTGTTTTTTTGTCATCTTCTACTTGGTAAATTCTTTTTCTCCCTTTCGCTTATAGTCACTTCCCATAAAGAAAGATACTTGTCTTCAAGATTTATGCAAAGTAATCCTCCTATTAAAACCAAATAAAATAAAATACCACTCATTCACTCAATCTAAATAATGTTTAATTGCTTCAAAAATTCACATGTTGGAAGGTTTATGCCTAAGGTTATGGCAGAAAAAAAAAGAGGTTTAGTTCCCCCAAACTTACATGTGACTGTGGTGAACACTGAAGCAGGGTAAGGAGCGTGCCCATGCCCCATGAGAGAGCTTGAACTATTGTTTAGAAAGCAGTACTGAGGGGCTTCCCTGGTGGCGCAGTGGTTGGGAGTCCGCCTGCCGATTCAGAGGACATGGGCTCGTGCCCTGGTCCGGAAGGATCCCACATGCCGCGGAACGGCTGGGCCCATGGGCTGTGGCCGCTGAGCCTGCACATCCGGAGCCTGTGCTCCGCAACGGGAGAGGCCACAGCAGTGAGAGGTCTGCGTACCGCCAAAAAAAAAAAGAAAGCAGTATTGATACAACAACTACCAAACTGATACCTACAACAAGCATGCTCATTGAGCACCAGCTAACTATTCCAGAGGGAGGGAGTGCAGGAGAAAAGGTGGTGGGGGAAAGAGAGAGAGAGAGAATGAAAAAGAATAAGAACCAGTGGGAAACCAGACCTGGGTTCCAATCCCAGCTCTAGCGCTTACTAGTTATATAATTTGGGAAAGTTGTATCTGAGTCTCAGTTTCCTTACCTGTGAAAAGGGGATAGTGCTGCCTTCTTCATGGATGATTATAAGGAATACAAGAGATCATTTTCTTAAGCACATAATTAGTGGCTGATAAACATCAGTCATTCATTAGTTACTAATCTAAATGAGAAGACAGGTTGAGATGAGGGTAGAGGAACAATGGAGGGGTACTTAGCATGGTCAGGGAGGGAAAGGGATACCAGCACATATTCTACTTGCTTGAGCTATTTCTCCAGGACCAGCCATGTTTCTCTCCTCTCAACACTTAATATTTTCACAATGGAGTCATAATTGCTCATGAACTAAGATGTAAAAATCCCATTGTTTCTTGGAGAAAGAACGAGTATAAAAAAAAGTCTACGGTTATTACAGTAACCCTCTGAGTGATAAAAACTAGTTTCCACGGAGACATGACAGATTTTTCAGAGAAACAGCAAAAGCTCACAGTTTTTATTTCATACAAGTCATAAACGTGTGACTTTTATTACTCTGGGAGAAGGAGATTGCTGCCTAATGGGACTGTTATTTGAACAATCTGCTTCCCAATATGGAATTACTAAGTCAGTATACTCGGGCTCAGGGATGGTGGGGAAATGAACCAATCCTACCCATGTCAACTAGGAGAACACGTTCTTCTTACTGTTCATGGCAGAATCATTTTGGAGCTAAGAACAACCTTGGTCCAGCTCTCTCACTTTGCCAACAAGGGAATTAAGTACAGAGTCTCTCAATCTAGTTTGGTGACTTGTTCAGAACCCACGCAAAAAGGTAATGACATGGCCAGGAGTCAAACATAGGTCTTTTCCATGAGGTCAAAATGACTATTCTATCCCTTAATCCTAACACATTTAGAACTTTGATAAATACTTAATGAATGGGTGAATGAACTCTAACTTTCAAATTAGGTCATTTTCCACGTCATGTGGCTACTGCGCCTCTTCTTTCTTAAGGATAACCTTTCCTCTCTCCTACCCAACCCTCTGGTAACTGCCCATCCTTCCCCCTTCCCTCTGCACCTAACCCCTTCTTGAAAAAAATCATCTGCACTTACGGTAGATATGCCATGTTCTCTCAATCCCCTATGACACGGCCTTTGTTATGCCCACTCTCTGGATTGCCTCTCTTTTTGCTCCACCTCTATTCATCTAGTGAGGAGGGCTTATTAGGCTTGGTTTGAGCATCATCTATTCCTGGAAACTTTTCCTAGACTCCCTAATCACCTCCAGGCTGGGATAATGCCCTTCCTATGTGCTCTCATAGCATCCCTGAGTTACTCAGTTACAGTCTACTGCAGCCTTCTGTTTACTCAACTGCATTCCTCTCTAGACTGTAAGTCCCCTGAGGACAGGAACCAAGTGTTATCTGCCATTGAAGCCCTAATGTCAGTGGAGCCCAGCATATAGTAAGTGCTCAATAAATGTCTGACAAAAGACTAGATGAGGGCTTCCCTGGTGGCACACTAGTTGAGAGTCCGCCTGCTGATGCAGGGGACATGGGCTCGTGCCCTGGTCCGGGAAGATCCCACATGCCGCGGAGCGGCTGGGCCCGTGAGCCATGGCCACTGAGCCTGCATGTCCAGAGCCTGTGCTCCGCAATGGGAGAGGCCACAACAGTGAAAGGCCCACATACTGCAAAAAAAAAAAAAAAAAAGACTAGATGAATGCTACTAATTAATTTCATACAACTATCTATAACTCCAGTAGCCTGTATCACTCAAAACAAAAGTAGAAATATTTCTATTTGATGTTTCCTATCATCTGAGTTTGATTTATAAAAGTGGAGGAGTTAAGAAGTAAGGTTCATACCTTCCTTTTCCCAGTGGTCTCAAACCAAATACAAGTCCCTACCTAAATGAGCTGAGTTCTTTGAGCATGCTTTTAACACCAAGTAGAAGGCAAATGGGAGGGTTATTCCCACTGTGGTCTAAAAACCTTTGGAAAACTAAAGGTGGGGAAGGTCCCGGCATCCTATTTTTCCCAACTGATTTAACAGGATTAAACCATATCCAAACTGGCAACTCCCTTAAGGTGCCTTTCCTACCATGACTTTGTAACCTAGGAGGCCTAGCTTTTTTCATATGCCACTACCTGTACCTCTTATATCCTCACCAACTCCACTTTGGGACATTTTTATTAAGTATCCGTGCTAGTTCTCTAGGACTGCCATAAAAAATATCACAAACAGGGAGGCTTAAATAACAGAAAATTTATTGTCTCACGTTCCAAAACCCAAGGCATCAGCAGGACTGGTTACTTGTGAGGGCTGTAAGGGAAAGATCTGCTCCAGGCCTCTCTCCTTGGCTTATAGATGGCTGTCTTCTCCCTATGACTCTCCAAATGGCATTCTCCCTCTATTCATATCTCTATGTCCAAATTTCCCCTTTCTATAAGGATACCAGTCATATTGGAGAAGGGCCCATACTAATGACATCATATTAACTTGATTACTTCTGTAAAGACCCTATCTCCAAATAAAGTCACATTCTGAGGTACTGAGGGGACACAATTCTTCCTGTAACAGTACTCAGTGTCATAGACAAAGGGGTTTTGCTGGGCTGACAGACAATGTCTCATCACTCTACTGAGAATTCAAGGTATCTACACATTGTTTGATTTGCTGGTTTTCTTAGACACTATAACCTATTGCCACTACTCTTTCAGCCCAAAGTGCTGGCTAGGGTATGCTCTTCCATGTTTTTAGTTCTCTGGTTCCCTAAGGATCCCACTGCTACTATATTTAATTCAAAGAAAATTTTATCTCACTAGATTAGCTTTCTGATATGGACCCAACAGTGCCCCAAACAAAAACCCTAATTAGTTGAGCACTTAACGTTCCAATAAATGTGTTAAGTTCTTTACTTTCATTATCTGATTTTATCCACAAAAAACCCTATGAGGTAGGTATCATTTTGGAGATAAAGAAATTAGAGTTAAGAGGCTAAAAGATTTTCCAAGGTCACCAGGCATAGACATGGCTGAGGTAGACTTTAAATCCAGGAGGTCTGACTTCAGATAGAGAATGCTTAACCAACTTACCAGGCTATACTACTTCCCTGATTATTTTCTTTGATGCTGTAGGAACTAACCCCAAAGAGGAATTTCTAAGCCAAAAGTGATAGAATCTGGAAATGCCAAGTTCTTTCCCAGGCATTATTCTCCTCATACATGGAAGGTCCTTCACTGTGATAGTCTCTCCCTTTGCCCAAACTCTCCAATAGGCTTGCTAAGAGTAACTAGTCTAATGGACACTACATGGCCGTCTGCTAGTAGAAGCACACCTGTCTGTACGTTCCTAATCAAATCTGGGAAAGTGGAAAGGCTTCTATTACACAAATTCTCCTAAAGACACCCCACTATTCCCATTATGCCAACCTCCCATGGTGAATGCGGAAAGCATTTAGACAAACCTCTTCATCGTGCCTGTTGTGCTTAAACATAGTTAGGAGGATAAAAATTCCCAGCTTTTATGGACTGCAATAGATGGTATCTTCAAAAGGTCCTTTTGCTGTGTTTATAACTCTAAATGATGACAAATTGGTTTGAATTAGCTCTACAGTTTTGAAATAGGGGTGTTGCAACTTTGGAGTTTATTGGAGGCAGAAATTTCCACTTTTGACCAGACTGTCTGCTAATGTACTAAGTTATACTGAGCGTAACTCAAAAAACAAAACTGCAAAGCATTCTAACGAGGCTTTATTTGCATAATTCCTTGTGACCCCAATCAACAGCACCATTCCCCACCCTGTGGGCCTTGATGAAAATTCTGATCTCTCATTTTGGGAATTTGTTTTTCACTTTTTTGCTGTATTCCTATAGTGACCGTATCTCACAGGGCTCCTCCCCTTTGAGTGTGAGAAGTCTTTTTCAGTGTACTTCCTTGGGCACAGAAGTGGGAATAAGAGTAACGACTAACCTTATAGAGTACTTACTGACTAACAGAAACTGTGCTAGGAGTTTTTACTCATTATCCATTAATTCTTTAACAACCATATAAAGTCAGTATTAGCATCCACCCTACTTTACAGGAGTTTTGCCCAAAGCACACAGCTAGGATATGGTGGAGCCAGGATTTGAACTCCATCTGAATTATACTGAATTCCCTGTTTATGGGTTATATTGTATCCCACAAAATTATAGTTCATTCCTCAGATGGCACAGGTGCCCACAGGAGCTGGAAACCATATCTCAACTCAGTATTACTAAGCGCTTTGTCTATAGCTGCTGTTACTCAAGGAACCAACAGAAGTGTGTGTGGCGAGGGTTTGAGGGGAGAAAAATCAGAAGGATTCCTTACCTTCTTTGTAAATTATAGCAGTTTTGGAACTTCCTTATTTTAGCATCCAACATATTGTAATAATGGAGAGTGAAAATGTAATTTGCCCATTTATTATACTGGTTTTACTAAGTGGTAAAAATTTTGGATCATTTTTAGATACTCAAAAGGGAAATGATAGTATTAAAAAGAGAATAAGAGAATTCCCATATTAATTTTTTTTTAAAGTCTCCATACAATAACTTCTAGCCCGTCCAAGATTGCTTAATACCGATTAGTAATGACAATGAAAAATCATTTATGGATTTTTTTGTGAGTGTTCAGAGATACTAATGGGTTTTAGAGTTACTTGGGAATCTTCCTGAGGTCAAAGGAAGAAAATAAAGTATGAAGTGATAATAAAATGTATAAAGCGACTAATGGACAGGTTGTATACATATAATGGTTCCAGCAAAGAAAAAACATTCAATTTTTACAGCATACATTTAAACAAATGGAAATCTCACTGCCATAGCCTCTTGTCTTCACTCAAGAGCTAGTAAGGATGATAACATTGTGTATCACCACTGTCCATATCAGATTCTCAACAATTTCTCAGCCATCAGGTCACTGGCCTCAACCACCTCCACAGCCACTCCCACCCTCAGCTGCCAAAAATCTTATAAAAAGTAGTGGGAAAATAATGCCACATTTAATGAGGCACCAATAAAATGACTTGATCTTACACAGCACAAATAACTAACTAACTCAAGTATGGCTTTTACATGGCAAACATTAATGCTGCAAACAGCTCCCCACAGTCCATGGAGGGATCATGTATCTCTCCAAGCTTTTGCTATATGTGTAAGCCAACAAAATGACAATAAATCAAATGAAATAAAAAGGTGTATGATATCATAAAATTTTGAACTGTAGGAGGGAAATTCAGAGTAAAATTTAATTTGAGGATTTCATTTTAAATCACACAATAGCACTCTTGATTTCCCCAATATAGAGACAAACACAAATAATGTTTTATCAAAAATAAATGTATTAGAGATATGTAATAATGTAAATAATGTAGAAAATGATGTAACAGATATACTAGAATAATGGATGCTATCATTTCAAAAGAATTTTGTCTGGAGTCATCAGTGGAGCTAATGAAGGAGGATGGATGAGATGTTTAATTGTTGTCCAATAAAACCGTCTTGATTCTGGCTCACAGTAAAGTAGGTCTTAATATCTAAGGTCATCAAGTCAACTGGCTACATTATTGAGTGATTCCATTATACGCTGATTATTCTTCTGGGGTTTAGAGTGTACATAAAGTTTATATTAAGTATGCTTGACCTACTACGTAACTCTTACATACTATTCCCGTATTTGAAGAATGCATTTGTTTGAAGTAGGATGTAATTGGTATTTTCCAAATATAAAATCTCTCTTTTAGATATATCAGACTTCATAACTACAACATCCCTATAGTAAAATTAAGCTTGTTTCCAGGTTAATATTGAGCAGAGAGTCTTAAAAATGAATAGATTTCCTCATGAGCAAAATAATTCAACAAGAATTATTTTGTATAGTGGGCAACAGACTAAGCACATTGGGAATATTAAGTGATATATAATTGATAAAGTATACCCTACAAACATTCAACTGCTATACCTTATCTTTAAACCTTAAACTGTGATCCTATTTTTAATCTGAAGAATTCACATCTGCAATATATAATTTTATGTTTTGTTTGGAAAAGAAAATTTGAACAGTCCAAAAGAATTTTTAGTACTGAGAAGGGAAGAGTAAAGCTACTTGTGAACTGGAAAGCAATAGAAGAAAACACTTTCAAGGGAATACTGGAAAGAAATATGTTAGTATTTAACCGTGATCTCATCGCATAACTATATAGAGTATCTACCTCATCATATTTTGATTTGTTCTTCATGGTACGAACATAGGGAAAATTTTTAAAACACAAATGCAGAATTACAAAACTTGGTTCCCTGCTTTCATGTTTCATTGCTACCATCTCACATATGTGGTTTTTGTTGCAGTTAACAGTTTAAAATCTGTGTGCTCCCTCTTCCAAATGATTCACAAGTATGTGAGATAAGCTCTAGGCATCCAAGTCAAAGTCACACCACTTGCTGCCCTGTGAGAAACACACATCTAAATTCTTATCTGTCCTCACCTCTCACCCTCCACCTCTCTCCCTCCAGAGTTTTCACTAACAAGAAAGAACATTCTGTGGGAAATGTTTGTAGAAACTCTAAATGCTTTAAAATATACCAAACTAAACAGGATAGATAATTCATGTTAGTGTGGCTCTCTGTCTTTCCAGCATCAGCTGATAAATTATCTTTTTTCTGGTACTTTAAAACATTGTGAAATAAATCTGGATGAGAGTATTTGAGAGATAACCAAAGTAAGGAGGAATAGTAAGTAATTTCCTTTAGCATGTTATAGACACACAGTCCCTCCACAATAAGAAATGCTATTTTGGTAATACCTTTATCTTTACTATGGTTTACAACTCCAGGGTTTTCAAATGCAAATATTCTTTTGAATCTTTTGAATCTTTTGAATGCCAATTAAGTGCATGCTCAGTGGATAGATGTTATGAGAGAAATGAAAGATATAAAATCGAGTGGCTTATCTTTAAAATATAAAATATTTAAAATTCAGTTGACGATACTATATATTTTTTAATAAGATACACAGATTTATAAATACATATGTATAAGTTTTTTGACAGAGGACCACAGAAAGAGTGCTGGAATCCATGAAATTCATATAAGAAAGAAGCAATCACTTTTTTGTGGGCTGGTCCAGAAAGGTTTTACAGAGAGTTGGACCTTGAAGTATGGATAGAATTTCAATAGTTAGGAAAGAGTGGAATAGTGTGAACAAAGGTCTAAAAGTTAGAAAACCCTAAGCAGATTCTGGAAAAAGTGGAAATAATTCACAATGGTCACCCAAATTCTGGTGCTTTAACAAGACATGGTTTCATTAATTATTCTTCACCTTTCTTCCTGATTAGAGATTTTAGACACTGAGAAGATTATGGTGGTGTTCCCATTCATACTCACACATATATATTTAAAATAAGAGGAAGAGAGCCTTTAAAATGAGTCAAAGAAGTCAAAATTCTGATTTGTTTCATTTTGGAATAATAAAATCTATTGGGTGCGGTGTTGTTGGTTCCCCTACTTTGCTGATGAATTAAGTTTACAGGATTGTGTTTATCCTGCCACTGGGAAATCCAAGACTATGGCTGGCACAATTAACCTTAAGGAACGCAGTTATATCTCCCAAAGTTTTTAGTTTTTATAAAAGGAAAAGATTAGACTCAGAATTCTTCAACCTCAGCACTATAGATATTGGGGGTCAGGTGATTCTTTGTTGTAGGGGACTGCCCTGTGCTTTGTAGGGTAGTGGGCAGCATCCCTGGGGCCTCTACCTACTAGACGGCAGTAGCAGTTGTAACAACCAAAAATGTGTCCAGATATTGCCAAAAGTCCTCTGGGGACAAAATCACTCCTTAAGAACCAGGGGTTAGAGGAAGGCATTAAAACTAGTGAATTAACAGGAAAACCCACCAAATTTCCCCAGAAAATTCAGAAATACCTTTCCAAGCTCTATTTGCACTTATATATTAATTGACTATTTAGGAGTGAGAAGACACTTATTGTGTGTATTGTCTGTTACCATCAGTATTGGGCCAAGAGATGAGTAGGTAGATAACTAATTATATACAAGCCAAAGGATTAACACAAATCAGGAAACCATTAATGGCTATTCACAGCCAACACAGAAACACTGTTATCTGCACCTGTGAGAAACATTTGATACAAAACAATGAAGCCATCAGAAAACTATCAGTTTGGGGGATAAGTTGTTTTTTGAAATTTGTGGCTTCCTTGAACTTCAAAAGCCAATAAAGGCAGTAAAACTAGATCCCACTTGGAAAGGTATTTGTTTATTCTGCTTATCTGCAGCCAAAGCTAACAATCTTAATGGTTTTAAACACCTTAATATTTCACAGCATTGGGAAGGCCTAATTTGCAGATAGACATATCTATCTATACATGAGCACATGTCTTCATGAGAGCCTTGACATACAGTCAAAACTAACTTAAAAGCATTTAGACTTAATTATTTCTAAACAATGAGCCAAGGGCAAACAAAATGGTGAGCTGGTTATCTTTTTTTTTTCTCAGTTAAAATATAAAGTAGAATTTAAAAAAGAAGAAAAGAAAAGGAAAGGAAAGGAAAGGGAAGGGAAGGGAAGGAAAGGAAAGGAAAGAAAAGGAAAGGGGAAAAGAAAAGAAAAGAAAAAAGAAGAAAAGAAAACAAAAGTGAAGAAGAGGGTAAGCAAAACAAAATCTCATCACCATAATCTCCCTGCCACTATTCTGAGAACAATTCTGAAAGATATTTTTTATACTCCTAGACTTATAAGCAACCTGAATGTAGGTACCATGTTACTTTCATCTTTATATTCCCAGCTCATAAAACATGGCTTATATAGTAAGTACTTAATACAGGTTTGTGATGTGAATTAATAAGATGAAAGAAGGAAAAGAATATCAATTAAAAACTCTGAAATACATGAGTATAAAGTTGACTATGAAATAATTTTTAATATGAACTCCCTTGTTACTATTTTTATTCAGAGACTCAGCCTCTCATTCCAAAATTTTATCCTTTTACATGACCAAATCACACATTACTGAATTATAAAGTACTTATATAATTTCATGGGATTCCCAAAACAATCCTATGAAGTAAATACCATTATTCCTCTCATATAGAAAACACAATATTACAAGCTCAGAAAGGTTAAGTGATGCCCAAGGCAGTAAGTAATAGAGCAGGACTCAACACAAGCTTCAATTCTAAGCCACCGAGTATATAGTATCTCAAGTGATGTCAGTGGAGAATAACATTTAGCTTGCTGCGGTGTTTCAACTGCACATAGTTGTTAAAAAAAACATGCACTGGTGTCAGGATCCCAGCCCCACGAATTACTAGTTTCGGATCTTGAGCAACTTCAGCTCTCTGAATCTGTCTCTTCATCTGAAGAACTGAGTGATAATATCTACCCCATAGATTTGATATAAAGATTAAATGAGATAATGTGTTTAGCACACTTAGCACTTACCCCCTCAGCAGTAACCATTGCCATATTTCATCCCCAATCCAAAGGAATCTATGTCATAGTGGATACTGTTTATGTGGAGTTCTGAAGGTATCCAGACCATTTATGGCAACACCAGCACTTTCTGGTTTTCAGAACCTCTTGTCACTATGCCCTTTTATAAACTTTTACTCCGTAAAAGTTGAATTCTCTGATTACTCAAAATTTGAATAGATTACATGTTAAGATATATGTGAAGTCCTGGGTCTGGGTAAGTAGAATTCGATGGTGGAACGTAAAAGAAAGCTTTCTAGTTAAAGAATTCACTAGGAAGATTTTTGAAAGTTCAGTTCTACATTTGTAAAGTTTAGGAGGCAATATAGGTCTCTTGCATGAATAAAAATAAAGAGTGCTTCTCTGCTTATTTGGGGATTGACACTGTTGTAAATGCTATACATATATTAGCTCATTTCAACCTGACACCAACATACATGAGGTAGGATTTATCATCACCATCCTCATTATACACAGATGGGGGAACAAGTACTGAGAAGTTAAATAACTTGACCAAGTCAACCCAGCTAGTAAGTAACGAGATGATTTGAATCCAGAGTTGCTGCCAGAGTTCATGCTCATATGTACTGTACTGTACTGCCCCTCTCCAGAGTATCTTATCACTAATCAATCACACATTCACAAGGAGTCTACAGAATGGTGCAATCACCCCTGTACATTTCACATCAAGCCTTCTGTCAGTTCACAGAGACGTCTGTAGCACATGCTATTGATATCCTGCTCCACACTTTGACTCCCCAGTTCACTTACAGCTACAGTAAAATTCATGACAAATGGACAACTTCTTGCCTGGGTTTCTCTTGACCCTGCCTGTCTAAAGGCTTTTTCAGGGACTATGGAAGCAGGACCTACCAAAGACAGGCACAACCTACAAGTACAGGAGAATTAAAGACCCTAGGGGCAAACTTCAATTAATGCAAAACAGGAATTAATAAATGTCCAGTTTCCCCATCCCATTCACTTTCTCAAAGGGCCCCTAGTGGAACTGAGTCCAGTTGGCCCACAGCAGTAAACTGTTCATTAAAATATCTGGTATTGGCTCTCTCCACCTCCTTGTCTCACTTTCCACACACCCTCACTTATGTTTTCTGGGATCATCTTTTAAATAGGCTACCTGCACCCATGGCCTTTTCTCAAGTTCTGCTTTGGAACAACCCAAATCAAAGTAAATCAGCTGGGCATCCAGAAGTTGCTTGCTGTCTACAATCCCACGATCCCCGTGACCCCAGCTCCATCTACGTCAGCTTGCCAAGGACCAGGCTTCATGGGAGGAGCATAGTGGAATGATGAGGGGCTTCAGAAGGAGGCTTTGATTCTTTGGATTCTTCAAATTGAAACAAAAACAAACACTTCCTCTTGCTGATGTCGACCATTCTCATAATATTGCTTCAATAGGTTGTGATGATAACCAAATTTCCTTCTCTCTACCTTTAGTAAGGACTTCCTACTAAGAAGAAAGAGTAGGGGTAGAGAAGGGGTAAGAAGAGAAGAAAACACCACACCACCAGACAAGGATTACAAAAATCAAAAAAGTTATTAGTGTATCTAAAAAGATTGCTATGAATGTGCTGCGTGTGTCAAGAGGAAGCTGAATGATCCTACGAAGTGATATCCTTCTGAGATATGGGATTCAGTGGAAAGAGTGTGCACAAACCTTGAGACATACATACCTGAGTTTGAACTTCAACTTTATCAAAAAGAGT
Organism: Phocoena phocoena; assembly: GCF_963924675.1. Lineage (NCBI taxonomy): Eukaryota > Metazoa > Chordata > Mammalia > Artiodactyla > Phocoenidae > Phocoena > Phocoena phocoena. The sequence continues at coordinate 52,613,089 of NC_089235.1, read as the reverse complement.
ATGAAATTAGGGAAATTAACTTCCTGAAGCCCTATTTTTCATACATATACAATGGTGTGGAAATATTTGCCTCTCAAAATTGTTAAAGATTTAAATGAGATAAGGTATGTGGAACTTGCTGGCAAGTGTTTAATAAAATAGTTTTCCTTTCCCTGTCTACCCATGCCCCATCCCGATCTGCCACCCCACAGAGAAAATACCATGGAAAATTTTCTTAATGATCTTCAATCTTACACATGTAGCGATCTCTGCTGCTCTATTGTATTAACTTCCTGGAAATTCTTCTACATTTTTATGGTTAAAAAAACTAATTCAGCGAGCATTTCTTTTGTGGGCATTATGTGCCAGATTCTGCAGGCTAAGTAAGGAAAAGTAAAGAATCAGGGCAAGTCAGGAAAGATGAAAATAAACATCAGATATTGAAACTACAGAGCCAAAGATGTGGGAAGTAAATTTAAGACAAGTGAATAATAGCTTCTATTATGTGCCACTGAAATAGCAAGGAAAATAGATAAGCCTCCCTATCCCTATGACAAATGGACTAGTTTTCAACAAACTACTTTTATAAAAAGAAGCAGCAGCAGCAGCAGCAGCAGCAAAGGGCATAGACTACCTTTTTTTCTTTTTTAACATCTTTTTTTGGGGTATAATTGCTTTACAATGGTGTGTTAGTTTCTGCTTTATAACAAAGTGAATCAGCTATACATATGCATATATCTCCATATCTCCCCCCTCTTGCATCTCCCTCCCACCCTCCCTATCCCACCCCTCTAGGTGGTCACAGAGCACCGAGCTGATCTCCCTGTGCTATGCGGCTGCTTCCCACTAGCTATCTACCTTACATTTGGTAGTGTATATATGTCCATGTCACTCTCTCACTTCATCCCAGCTGACCCTTCCCCTCCCCGTGTCCTCAAGTCCATTCTCTACGTCTGTGTCTTTATTCCTGTCCTGCCCCTAGGTTCTTCAGAACCATGTTTTTTCTTTTTTTTTTAGATTTCATATATATGTTAGCATATGGTATTTGTTTTTCTCTTTCTGACTTACTTCACTCTGTATGACAGACTCTAGGTCCATCCACCTCACTACAAATAACTAAATTTTGTTTCTTTAGATGGCTAATATTCCATTGTATATATGTGCCACATCTTATTTATCCATTCATCTGTCGATGGACACTTAGGTTGCTTCAGTGATAGACTACCTTTTATCTCTGATTCCAGCATAGACTCTTCTACCTTTCACATTTCTCCCATGGAGTTATGTGGCCCCTAATTAAGAGGATCAACAAAAGCAAGTTTTGTATATAAGTGTACTTCAAAATGTTTTGAATAACTTTGCAAAATAATCTAACTTTAAATCAGAGGAGCATGCATGTATGTGAATAACTCCTCTTCCAGAACCTGAAACCTCCTTTAACTCTTAGAGCTTAAGCCTTCTCAGGGCAGGACCCACATTTAAGATCCGACTAGAAAGCTGGAGAGGATGCCCACCCACAGTTACATCCATTCCATAGAGACAGAGAAAAAGCACAGGGAGCTGTGGCCTGGGGTCACCCAAGATCCAGCTTGCACTAAAATTTATTACATATATTGCGGTGGCCCATTCACTTCTTTGGTGACTGGAAACTGTGGATGATGGACAGGTCTCAGCCCTCATGCTGAGTCACAGGATCAATGCAACATCCGTACATGCGTGTGGGATTCAGAGAAGTCCAGAACCTTCAGCAGGCCAATACTCCCATATCTCCAAACTTCAATAACTACTTATTTTGTAAATTACTCTGCTTATTTTTGGAAGATTTTTAAAATTATTACTCAGAGTTCCTAATTTCTCTTCCTAGTTTCTGTTCCTGGGAAGCAGTATTTCATAGAGGTAACAATATTTCTTAACTAGAAATATAACTTCTTGACTTGAATACTTACTCTGCCACTTAATAGCCATATAAGCTCTCTGTGCCTCAATTTCCTCACCAACAGAATTAGGATTGATAATAACACTTATATGATAAAGTTGTTCTTGGGATTAAATAAAGGTTTAAAACTGTGCTGTAGGGCTTCCCTGGTGGTGCAGCAGTTGAGAGTCCGCCTGCCGATGCAGGGGACACGGGTTCGTGCCCCGGTCCGGGAAGATCCCACATGGCGCGGAGCAGCTGGGCCCGTGAGCCATGGCCGCTGAACCTGTGTGTCCGAAGCCTGTGCTCCGCAATGGGAGAGGCCGCAACAGTGAGAGGCCCGTGTACCGCAAAAAAGAAAAAACAAAACAAACAAACAAAAAACTGTGCTGTAAGCTATTATGTCTGGTACAAATATATAATAATTTTCTTTCTTAGAAATGAATACTTACAGAAAGGAGACAATGATTTACCAGGTTCTTTGATATGGCCCTGGGCTGCCCATAGCATTATCAACCTTATAAATACTGGACAATGGTGCAAACAATGATGATCCATTATCATGGCTTATATTTTGCTGCCTGGGTGAAATTGTTTGGGTGGTTACTAAAACTTCTCTATTATGTCTGTTTTGTCACATTAATCCATCTAAAAATCAAACCAGTGCATAAGGTCACTAAACCATTCTTTTCTATTTCAACAAAAAACAGTAAATGTGTGCTCGCTTCGGCAGCACATATACTAAAATTGGAACGATACAGAGAAGATTAGCATGGCCCCTGCGCAAGTATGACACACAAATTTGTGAAGCGTTCCATATTTTTAACTGACAAAGGATTAATATCCAAAATTTATAAGCAGCTCATGCAGCTCAATAACAAAAAAACAAACAACCCAATCCCAAAATGGGCAGAAGACCTAAATAGACATTTCTCCAAAGAAGATATACAGACTGCCAACAAACACATGAAAGAATGCTCAACATCATTAATCATTAGAGAAATGCAAATCAAAACTACAATGAGATATCATCTCACACCAGTCAGAAGGGCCATCATCAAACAATCTAGAAAAATAAATGCTGGAGAGGGGGTGGAGAAAAGGGAACATTCTTGCACTGCTGGTGGGAATGTGAATTGGTACAGCCACTATGGAGAACAGTATGGAGGTTCCTTAAAAAACTACAAATAGAACTACCATATGACCCAGCAATCCCACTACTGGGCATATACCCTGAGAAAACCATAGTTCAAAAAGAGTCATGTACCAAAATGTTCATTGCAGCTCTATTTACAATAGCCAGGAGATGGAAACAACCTAAGTGTCCATCATCGGATGAATGGATAAAGCAGATGTGGCACATATATACAATGGAATATTACTCAGCCATAAAAAGAAACGAAATTGAGCTATTTGTAATGAGGTGGATGGACCTAGAGTCTGTCATACAGAGTGAAGTAAGTCAGAAAGAGAAAGACAAATACCGTATGCTAATATATATATATGGAATTTAAGAAAAGAAATGTCATGAAGAACCTAGGGGTAAGACAGGAATAAAGACACAGACCTACTAGAGAATGGACTTGAAGATATGGGGGGTGGGAAGGGGAAGCTGGGACGAAGTGAGAGAGTGGCATGGACATATATACACTACCAAACGTAAAATAGATAGCTAGTGGGAAGCAGCTGCATAGCACAGGGAGATCAGGTCAGTGCTTTGTGACCACCTAGAGGAATGGAATAGGGAGGGTGGGAGGGAGGGAGACGCAAGAGGGAAGAGATATGGGAACATATGTATAACTGATTCACTTTGTTATAAAGCAGACACTAACACACCATTGTAAAGCAATTATACTCCAATAAAGATGTAAAAAAAAATAGTAAATGTAAGTAACTCCTCTCAGAGCTGAGAAGGTGAGTGGCATTTCAATTACCACACTTCCTAGGCTGTCTGCTTCAGTGAATATGTAGTATTTTCAGTGCATTTTCAGCCTGTAGGGACAGGCTTCATGGTAGTGGAAAAGATTCATTGAGCAACTTCAAACAGAATCAGACCTTTACTGAAGCACTCCAACAAGCACTGATAACCAGTGACAGAACAACCATGGTACAGTATGAACAGCCATGATACATTCAAGTTCATGATACGTTCAACCAAAATCCTTTGGTTATTTAGGTCACAGATGATGAAACTTAGGATCAGAGAGACCAAGCTGTAGTGAAATTGACTTCCCATTAACAAAGTTGAGTTTCAAAACCATGATCAAGCAAAGATCTAAAAGGGGAATTATGTCCATAAGAATATATAAAATCTAGCAACTGGTCTAGAGCTCCACCATCAAATCCTTTTCACCTATTACAACTCTTCCAAAGTATCCAAACAATGAAAGGCATCATATATATTATAAACAATATATGACTTACTTTAAAAATACAGACTCCACAGTTGATGAAAGAATCATGGAACATATGAAGGACAAAAGGCACAAGAGACTTTGGGTTGTTGTGAGTTAGGCAGTGGGGGAGAGAAAGTGAGTGCCTTCCATCAATTCTGGAAGCTCAAGTACAGAGGACAGAGCTTGCTGTTTGATGCAGGTTCCTCTTTAGCCTTTTTCGAGGCAATAAAGACAGGAATGGAGTGGGCATTCCTTTCACTGCACTATAAATCTTGGCATCACGACACATACAATGATATGCCTGCAGTCTCTCCCAGGAACATGACTGTGAAGTTCACTCATAAAGACTGCATATTCCTGAGACTCTCTCTCCCTCCATACTAATGCTCCCAATACCAGAGCTGGGAGAACCAGGGCAGGAAAGGCTTTAGGAATCAGCAGTGAAATTTTCCTTGTAATTAAGGGAGTCCTGAGGCTGAATTAACAAGTAAGTAAAATTTTTCTTTTACACCTTTTCGTTCTCTCCCTGAGGCTTTGGTTCCCCACCTCCTCTTCCTCCCTCCCTCCAGGGCTCCTTGTATCCATTTTCATGAGATCATCTGTAAAAAAATTAAATTCCTGCTAAATTATTATGCCCCTTAGGATACCTGCTTTTTAAGTGATGATTCCCTATAAAACCAAGAGGTCATCAAAAGCCAACCAGCTGAATTCCAGGCAATCTAATAAATGGGTAGCAGGTCCCTTTCACACAGTATTGGGTAGGGGGCTTTCCTACACTCCCTAATCAAAATCACATGTGGGAGCAGCTGCTTCTATGTTGGCTTCCCCATTTGCAGGACGCATTTTAAAACAAAAAGGACCTCAATAATATCAATGTTAGCACTGAATCCATCAAAATTAAAGGACATACTGAAGATAATACATAGGCCTTGGTGCCATTTATGCTCTGAACTAGTTAAGCCGCATGAGACCAAAGGGCCAGACTAAAGAAAGAAGAAAATAAACCTCACCTTCATCTGCTCCTTCCTATCTCAGGTCCTTTACATATGTCTGCCTTTGCCTGGAATGCTCTTCTAAAGGTTCCCTATTAGTCACTACGTTTGCCTGATTCATTGCTTCTTTCCTTTCAGTGCTCAGGTGATAGTGAATCAGGGAAGAGTTCCCAGATGCCCAGAAGAGAACATCTCCTCCTTCTACTCTAAATCACTCTATTCTATCACTCTATATAAATATATATAGTCAGATGAATTTACAATAGTCATTTGAGGGGGATCATTAACTCAGGACCCAAATTCACTCTTATAAACCAAGTCCCAGGATTACTGAGGAGCTTTCCTTCTCCTTAGGGTCACCTGCAAAATGCTGACAGCCTGGTTGCTACTAAGGCTCTGTTCTGCATTTCTAACAAAAACCTCCATAATTATACAACTCATATATCAGCAGGAGCCATGTGAATTCTACTAAAACTTTGGCACCTAGTTTACTAGCACTCAGGTGTTAGGTAAATTTGATACCCCCTCCCTCTTTCTTACAAGAATTTTTATAATTGGACTTTCTAGCTCATTCTTTTTGGCATCTCTGGACCTATTCTTCCTTCTTTCCTCTTGCCTTCTTATCTTTGCAAATTGCATTCCTATTTACTTTTAATCTCTGGCCATTATTAGTGGACTTTATCCAGAAAATATTCTTAAAATCAAACTAAGATAATGCCAAATGCACTTGGTATATACTCAGGGGTATGGAGACCAAGGAAAATAAGAGGGCAATATTGATTTGGGTTTAGTGAAAATAAGAAAAGACTTTGTTTTGGGCTTAAGCATTAAAGAGAAAGAGACGAAAATAATGGGTAGCAGTATTGCAATATGTTGGACAGAAATTGTTATATAAGTAATACCCATTTAAGATATTTAAAAATTATTTTTTAAAACTAACAATCTGTAACATTGTATAATTCATTATTTAGTTTCCTTTATTAATAAGGAATTCTTTTTAATTAATTAATTAATTTATTTATTTTTGGTTGTGTTGGGTCTTTGTTGTTGCGCGTGGGCTTTCTCTAGTTGCGGTGAGCGGGGGCTACTCTTTGTTGCGGTGCACGGGCTTCTCACTGTGGTGGCTTCTCTTGTTTTGGAGCACAGGCTCTAGGCACGCAGGCTTCAGTAGTTGTGGCACTTGGGCTCAGTAGTTGTGGCTCACGGGCTCTAGAGCACAGTCTCGGTAGTTGTGGTGTGTGGGCTCGGTAGTTGTGGCACACGGGCTTAGTTGCTCCGCAGCATGTGGGATCTTCCCGGACCAGGGCTCGAACCCATGTCCCATGCGTTGGCAGGCAGATTCTTAACCACTGCGCCACGAGGGAAGCCCTCATTTCAATTTATTTACATGAAAAGGAAATGCCCAAATGTAAATAAGCCTTACCAAAAAGTTAGTTCTCCCCAATCTTCTCATAAATTACTTACTGTGTGTCAGGTTCCCAAATGCTCAGTGTACAGTATTACAAGGAAGTCGGTACTTTTACTACCCCATTGGAAGATGAAGTAAACAGGCTAAGTAAGATGAGGCAATTTCCTTGAAGGTACATTCAAGGGACTTGAATTCAGGTAATCTGCTCCATAGTATGCACTCTTCATTATGACATCATCCTGTCCCATTTGATGTAAGGTCTGGAGGATAATTTGGCCAAGTATAGAAGCCAGTGAGTGTGGGTTTGGACTTTCAAAGTGAACTCAGACCTTTTGGTATTTGCATTCTCTATGTGGTAGACAAAATGAAAACTTCTATTTGAGAAGGGAGAAAGAACGTGGCCTAAATGACTTCAAAGTCATGAACATCAAATAGTTTTTACCAAAAAACAGTACAATCACCGAAGTGTATCTGAATCAAAAAATACATGGATTTGACAGCAATCTGATTCACAAAACACCAAGAGCCATTTCGTGGTTATCATGGTTCCAAGTTAAATAGAAAGCTCTGTCTTGCCTTCTTCTCTCCATTAATTAATTCCTGACTGGGCATTCCTGCTCTTCCAAGGGCATGTTGGGGGACACACTTCGGGGAGCTTCATCATTCAGGAAATGATGTTGGCAAAACTGAGGGTTTGGCAGGGTGGGTGGCTTTGGGGCAGGCCTGGCTGACGCTGTCTCCTCATATGGCCCAAATCATCATCAGCAACAACTATAGGCACTTTTAGCCTGGATGTTTCACAATGGGTGTTTTTTCCATGTCCTTCAAAGTCTGTGGATGGAGGGATGGGCAAGTAATTGTGCCTACAACTTGGTAGTGTGGGCAGCTAAGATCAAAGCAAGGGAAATTGTACAAATTGTCCACTTGAATACTAAAGAAGCAAAGAAAGCCAAGCCAATTCAACCAAGTATTGCTTCTTTTTCTTTGAATTCCTTATTTTTCTGATCCAAAAGTTTATATTCTAAATGGCTGGTTAGCAAAGCGGCAGAAGTGGCACACAGTCAAGATTTTGAGATTGCTACCAGAAAACCTGATTTTAAAAAAAAAGAAGAAGAAGAAGACCTGGACTTTTTTATTTTGCTGCCAATGAAGATAATAAGCTGGCATAATTCAAATAATCAGGTCAGGCAAATCTAAGCTGTAATGATTTACAGAAGAGCACTGAGTTAGAAAATAGTATCAGCTTGAAGAAGAAATGAACTAGAGCCAGGATGCAGCTGGAGCATGCAAATCTCACAGAACACATTTGTTATCTAAACCATGAGAGAGTCGGACTATCTTCTCCACTGTGCCTTCCCATTCTAACATTCCATGACCCTATTTTATGTTAAATGCATACATGGAGCTGGACAGATCACTTTATATTGAGTAGCAGCTTTCAGTAATGAATCATAGATAGCATCCACCAATTCTTAGACAATTCTTGTTAGAATTAACTCTAATCTTGTAGAACATTCCAGAGCCTAATGCTGAGAGTGAGATAAAATGGGATTGACCTAGCTCTAACATTGGTTAGCTATGTGAAATTGGGCGAGCCAACTAGCTTCATTTCCTCATCTGGAAAATGAGACTAATCCTTATACTTCTAATATTTGATTCTCAAATATTCACTATTCATTATTCTTGTGACCCTTTGTAAAATTTTATTAAATATTTTTAAATTATTTTAATATTTCTTGAGCTAGAATAATGTTAAGTAGGTCCAGTATCTTTAACATCCAGGAAGCTATGAAATATGAACTGTATCTTTAATCCCATTTTCTTTAACACAGAAATAGTATGGACTTAAAGATTCTAAGATTCAGTGCCCAGGAAATAATATCTATCAGTCACGAACAAATATTTGAAGACATGTCTTTCTGGTAATAGATGACAGAAAAATTTGGTCATACTGGTTACTTGGCATTGCTAATTAATTAGAAGGCAGAAGAGATCAAAGATGTTGCCGAGGAAGAATGAAATCAGGCAACTACATACACAAGAACCCTCACATAGCCAAACTCTGTCGCCCGTTCTTATTTGAGTATTGAGTCTCATTCCAACAGGAGCACTATCTATTCATTTGAAGCATCGGCATGTTTCTTATGAGCCCAGCTGCATCTTAGTAACCTGGAAAATAAACACCCCTTGGCTCTATAATCTGAAATATCAACTATAATATACTAGTGACTGAACAGTCATTATGTTGAAGAGGTCAGGACCACTTTGTTATTCCCAGATATTCTACATGACTTGTTTGTATCTTCTTGGGTTCCCTAATTTAGGAAATTTAGTGATTCTCATTTATTTTTCTTAATGTTCTCTCTTAGTTATTACGTTTATTTAAAGCCCTAGGTCCTTGGAAATGGAAATGAAAGATTTCACTAACCACAGATATATACACTCTACTTTAATCCACAGATTTCAAATAACTTTCCAATGTGATCAAATTCTCATTTACTTCATGTTTAAATGAAAATACTCCATATTTTATGTGCTGAAAAGAATCCTAAAAATTGAGGCAAATATTGACTAGTTTGGACAATAATTGTTCAGGGACTAAGTGATTTATAAAATCCCCATGTATGTTGTAATATAATTTAAGGACGGGGTCAGGTTTCCAACAACCATCCATCCAAACATCCCCACAACACAAATACTACACACTACTAGCTCCATAGGCACTACAGAGTGAATAAGTAAATGGGCACTTTATTTCCACTTCATTTAGAGTGAAAACATTTTGTGTTGGTTTGCCTTTGCTCAAACCCTTTAATGTCATCCCATACTACTCAGAGAAGCCAAAGTCTTCTTTAAACCCCCTTCCTATTTACATTCTCTCACTTCTTTGCTTTCTACTCTCCTGGACCATTCCATTCCAGCTACACCAGCCATGCTTCCACTTCAAGGCCTTTGCAATTGCTGTTCCCTTAGCATGGAAGCTTTCCTTGTAGGGTATTCCAGTGACTGTTCCCTGTTCCCTTGACTCCTTTAAGTTTCACTCAAATATCACCTTCTTAACAAGAACTTTTCTCTCCATTCTTCCTAAAATTTCAACCCCCGCCCCACTTTTTTTTCTCCTTGACACTTATCACTACCTGATATACAAGCTATTTATTTATTTCTTTTTTATAGAATGTGTCCCCCAAGCAGAATGTAAAATTCATGAAGGCATGGATTTGTGTTTTTATTTTTTAAAGAACTTATCTGTCCATTTAATAAATATTTATTAAACAAACATGCATTTCTGGAAATTCATAATTATAGTCTAAAAATAACATCTACTCAAACTGGTACTGATTAGGTGATATAACTGTCCTTGTCTTCATGTGTCTTGAGGTAGAATTTCCTTAGTGCTTCTTCCCAATAGCAACCTCAAGTTTTCTCTTCTTCTAAATGCATGTTTGTACTACTTGGATAATCTTCCTTAGAATCAACTTATATCCTTGATGAAAATGAAGATTCCTGACCCTTGATTCAGTCAAAACCTCTGGGCCAGGGAGGAGGCCTTTGCAACCTGTATTTTTAATAATCCCTCCAGGTGATAATTATTCATACTTAAGTGTGAGGGCCATTGACAGAAATATTTTGTGTACCATTTATTTCTTAATATCTTTCTTCTGTTGTACTAAGGTATACATATCCATGTCTATCTAATCACCAGAGACCATATCCACGTGGTTCTCTTTAAATTGTGTTGGGTACAGGGACATAGACGCTTAACTAATTATTTGACGCTTTTGATGAAGAGGATGGAAGAATGATAGGGACCATTACAATGAAATTTATTTTGAACCTAACACACTTTTTTTTACTAAGTAGGATTTGTAAACTAAACTAGTTTCAGATTTCTTGTTTGAATGATAATGGCATATTTTCTTTTCACATGTCATGTCAAAATTTTTGAACAGTTGAACAAGTCAGCTGCTTCTCTTATGAAGTAATCTATTCTAGATAAAATCTTCAGTTGGCATTCAGAAATCAAATCTCACAACTACATCTTAACATCACTCAATCCACTGAAATATATTGAGAAACATCAGCATTGCTTACTTGCTTTCTCAGGAACATTCATCTATATAGCTGTTTGCCTCCAATGATGAGGCAAAGTAGAAAACCACAGACTTTTCAAAAACTTTTATAAAACCTGGCTGAAAGCTGACCTGAGATTTTTACAGTGAGTGTGATGTTTTACAAGGCAAGAGGGAAATAAAACTTGTTTGTTTGTTTATCTAACCAGCACACACATTTTTCAAACAATGTGGGTTTGGCATCACCCACAATGCATCTGGCCAAACACTTTTTCCCCTTAATTTTTATAACCAAAGAAATTTTCAGGGAAATTTAATCCACATGTTTCTGATTCATTCCATATCCAGTAATTTTTCAGTAAAGGGTATTTAATTTTAAGAATTTTGGAAAAGATTCTATTATCAGCAGTTCCTAAGACTGCAGGTAAGTCAGTATAAATAATAGGGAAGCTCAACTGGGTAGTTCTCTACGTAGCCTATATCAGCAAACTCACTCAAATCCTAAAACACATAAATATAAACAGACACACAGGATTGTAAACCTAAAAATCAGAAATTAAGATCTTATTCCATTCAATTTAACCAAAATTCATCTTTTATCCTGCATGGTACACAAAGCATTTTAAACATAGTACATGTTTAAAACATATTTAAAAAATAATAAAGTTAATAAATATAATTTTTTCTTGCTTGTTTTATATGTTAATCTGAGGAACCAAAAAGAATACTGTAAGATTGGAATTGATGACACTTGAGACTAGAAAGCTAGGCTGGAAAAGCCATGAATGCCTTTTTAATAAGTTAGATTTCAAACTAAATTCCAGCCCATTTACAGAGAAAATACCATGGCCATGCCACTACTACACTTGACACAGCAAGAGCTGCTGTGATAAAAGTAGTGATTACTACATTCAGCCTAATCAAAGAACAGAGTCTACCATACCACCAACAGCACATCATTTTCTAATCATGAGTTAGGTCACAGTACCTCAGAGCAGAACCTAATTGTGCAGATCCTCTCCATAAAATTTTGGTCTATATGTTTGTTTTTTATTGATTGGTTGACCTAAAATAGCATTCATTTGACATTCTAAATTTTGACTTTTCAATTCATATATTATACATTTTACTCAAATGCATTTCCACAATAAAACCACTGAATTTACTCTGCAGAGTCAGATGGCTCCCATCCTACATACGCTCCTGCAACGTTACCTTGTCACATTCCCATCAGGAACTGCAGTTCATTTCTCCAGCCCTCTTGAATCTGGAAGGCCTTGTGACTGCTTTGACCAATAGAAGAATAGGGCTAAAGTGTCACTGTGCCAGTTCTAGGCACATCTCTTAAGTGGCCTGACAGCTTCTGACTTCTTCCTCTTGGAAACCAACCATGATGCAAGAAGTGTGATTACCTCGGAACAACAGTGCCTTGAGAAGCCCAAGCCACATGGAGAGGCCTTGGAGGATGAGACGCCATGCAGAGAGAGCCAGGGCAAGGAACACCAAGGTACCTAACAGTATGTGAATGAAGAAGTCATCATGGAAGTAGGTTTCCAGTCCAAGCTTTCCCACCTGACATCAGAGGGATGCGAGACAAACCACTAGCCAAACCATTCCAACTTCTTTACACCCCAAACCATGAGTAAAATAAAATGGTTGTTTTAAGCACAGAGTTTTGGAGCTGTTTGTTATGAAGCAATAGACAACTGACACGCAGACTATTAGGGAGTTTCCTTCTCACTACCCAAACCTGTACTAATATGTGAAAAGAAAGGTCTAAAGGATCTAGAAAACAAATCAGTACCCTCAAGAAGTATGCAATGCAGTGAGTGCCAAAAAGTATATTATTACAGGAGAATGACTAGCAAAGAAACCATCGAGAACTACAAATAATAAATTATTAACGGTAATAAACAGGATTATCTGGAATCACAGAGAAAATTCGTGTTCTGACTGAAAGAAAGCAGCCAAAGAAGGTTTCTCGTAGGTAAACTGCATCTTTAATGACTATGAGTTAGGATTGTTAGAAAGAAGGAGGAAGGCCTTTTTTAAGAAAAATAATCTGAGCCAAAGTGATTAGGAGAAAGTAAGCTGAAAGAAAGAGAAAGAGAGAAAGAGAGGGAGAAAGAAAAAGAAAGAATGAAAGAAACAAAGAAAGAAAGAAACAAAGAAAGAAAGAAAGAAAGAAAGGAAGGAAGGAAGGAAGGAAGAAAGAAAGAAAGAAAGAAAGAAAAAGGGAGGGAGGGAAGGAGGAAGGAAGGAAAGATGGAAGGAAGGAAGGAAGGAAGGAAGGGAGGGAGGGAGGGAGGGAGGGAGGGAGGAAGACACAAATGAAAAGTCTCAAGAAAAGAAAAAGCGAGATTAAAGATATTGTAGGAAACCTATCTTGGCTGGAATAAAGGGCTGCCTGGGGTTGGGAAAGTGTATTTTGAGAAAAAAACTTGTATTTGAGGTAAAGGAATAAACACAAATACTTGCACAAATATATATATACAGTGAGCTCTAATGCAATGAGCTAGAAAAACCACACAAAGGCTTGTTATAAACTTTACGGCATCACACCACTAATTTGGATGTGGGTTTGATTTCAAATACATAGAATAAATAGAATAAATACAAACTGGGTGTCACACTCAGTTTTATCCAAACAATACACATTTGCATACATTACCACTGAGAGTGCCAACTGAGCCAAATGTCACCGATTAGCAACTAGCCCTGGGAAACCTTGTCCCACTTAACGAGGTTACTAGATCTGGCTGTCCTTGGAAATCTAAGAATCAGATTAGCATATCTGGTAGGCTCCCTTGTCCTGCTGATACTCTCAAGTTGCTTTTTAGTTGAACGGATGTTGAAAAATGGGAAACTTCTGCAGTGTCACTGGACTTATTTGGCTCTGAAATGGACCTTAGGAATTATCTAGTTCAACTGCCTTCTGCGAGCCAAAAAAGTCATACTCAGATTCTGCCTGCTTAGCAGCAGAATCAGGATTTGAACTCAGACTCCTACTAGTACAACACTCTTTCTCAGAAAAATCCTGACATCCACCATGAGGATTCTATCAACATGTCTAGGAGGAGGCATAGAATAGTGAAAAGAACATTAGTGTGGAGTTCAAATTCCTGGGTTAAATTCTGCTACTCTGATATTGAGAAAGTAAGTTACTTTCTCTAAGGATAGTATTCTCTTCTAAGAATGGGTGTTCATGTGTTCAGTCACAAGCACAGAATATATACCAGGCACTGTTCTAGGAGCTTTCAGAAATATAATACGATAATAATAAAGAGTGACATGATTTGACTTCCATGTTAAAGGATTACTCTGGTTGTTGTGTTGAAAGTAGCTTGTAAAGGGGGCAAGGGTGGCAGCAGGGAAACAAGGGCTATTGCAATTATCCAGTGGGAGATAAGTATGGCTTGGACCAGTGTGGTGATAGACGAAAGTGGTTAAATTCTGGATATATTTTGAATGTAAAGCCAAAAGGTTTCCTGATGAATTAAGTATAATAAGGAGTAAAGAGACTCCTAACTTTGGGATGTGAGCAACTGGAAAGATGCAATTATCAACTAAGATAAGGAAGGTTCTGGATGAAAGAGGTGTGGGAGCAAGATCAGGAGATCATTTTTGACACTTTGAAATTAGAATGTCTAAAAGACAGCCAAGTGGGAGATGGTGAGTAGAAAATTGGATATACAAATTTAGAGTTTTATCTGGCTGAAGATGTTAACGTGGGAGTTGTCAGCAGATAGATGGCAGAATCTATTTGTTTGCTGAAATTACGTTGTGTAGCATCTCCAGAGGGAGAGAAAAGCCTTGTTAAAATATTTTCTGAAGAGTACAAATGACCTGATTTTATTCCATTTTGGATTCAAGAATCCTGCTTTAAGAGAGGGAAGTATCCTTCAGTTTTTTACTTAATGAATGGTAACAATAACAACAAAAAATAATTTTAAATGACTAAAAGCACATTATATACTGAATATTACATACATTTTACTACAATGTTGACTCAAACATAGATTTCAAAGCTAATTTTACATTATTTACAGTGGGTTTCTGATGTCAGTTTCTAGTTTCTCCTTACAATGTTTGTGAAAACTTTTATCTAGTTATGTCTAAGAAGGTAGATTACAATGTGTATTTCTCCTTGTTTCAGTTTCTGAAAACCTGCTTCTTTATCTCCTCAATCTTTTTTTCCCTACTAATATGCACTTGGAATTGTCATATCATGGCCTTTGAAATTCAGATACATCTTAGGTTTTGTCTGGGCTCTGGACCCAAGTTCACTCTTGCATACCAAGTCCCAGGATTAGGAGGAGCTTTCCTTCTCTTTAGGGTCCTCTGCAAAATGCTGACAGACTGGCTGCTGCTAAACCTCTGTTCTACATTTCTATAATCTTGGCACTCCTCTGGTGTCCTCCACTTCTCTGCTTTTAATCAATTATCTGATGATTTAGTTTTTTATTTCCTGCCTCCTTCCACAAAGATTTTAAGGTTGATTTCAATCATTCATACAGTTTGAAAGGATATCATATAACTGTATGCTACAGAACAGAGATTTCTCAATGGCATGCCATGAATGGTTTTCTGGTGTATAAACATACTGAACTCTGGGCCCTCAGGGAAGCCAGGGGTAGTTGGATGACCCAACCCTAGGCTGGCTACTTCTGGCCATTAGCAGCCTGCTCTCTTTTCCTCAGCATGCCATACAAATTTTAGCATTTGCTATCTGTGTACGACCTGACAAAGGTTTAGAAAGATAGTACCTTAAAAGTTGCTAGAATCAATGAGATTCCTAGTGACGAAAACAAATAAGGACCCAGAATAAGATTTTTTTAAAAAGATTTGTTATAATGGAGGAATCATAATTTTCTCTGTGAAACCTGAGAATAATTTTTCTTGTGCTCTCCTTTATGGAGTGTATAATGTCTTTAGCAATGCACCTACAGTAGACATGTGATGAATTTAGTGAAACATTCTTCAATAAAATCAGTTTTATAATGACACCAAACAATATAGTGTTAGTGCTCTTCTTGGTGTTATTGCTTGATCTAAGAGGAAAATGTGGCATATCTTGAAGACTTCATGTCCTTTGGCTAAATTTTCATAAATATTATCACAAAGGAATTTTTTTGAATAATAGTTGGTCATCAAAAAGTTCAAAGAACATCCCCAGAGGAAGTGTTCAGTGAAAATATTCTGTTACATATTTAACAACCAACTAGGCAGAAAGTAAGATTAACATTTTCTTATGAAAAATCTAATCAAGACACATATCTGAATGAAGGGCCACTTGACTTGGATGGCCAAGAGTTTACTTATATGCAATGCCAACATTTTCCCCTGATAGCAGGCCTGGTTGCAAGCCACAGATGGATGAATGGCCAATAAAAGCCTCAAACCTCTAGATCTATATAGCATACCATAAGAATTTTAGCTTGGAAATTTCTAGGTAGGAATTGCCAATCATCTCCCAAAACAACAGAGTCAATTCTAATGATTCATTATAAAGATGGTATCTAATTTTGGAAAATACAGTATATGCATGTAGTTTCTGAGATAAGGTTTCTGTACCCCCAGGGTAAATAAATGACTTAACTTGCTGTACTGAACTACTGGATATAAACCAATTAAATATCACTTGACATCTCTTAGTTTAGATGCTTTGGATATAAGAATGCTGAACTTAAACTATCCTTTCTGGCAATAATATACAGCAAGACTAACTGAATATGGGGGTTACTTCTAGGACACAATAATAAAATCCAACCATCAGTAATTAGTCAAAACAACTAGCCTTGCTGAGGGCTTACAATGTGCCAAGCTCTGTTGTGATTGCTTTACATATTTTAACTCATTCCTCACAACTCTTTGAGGTAAATACATTACTATACCCATGTCACACATAAGAAAACTCAAGTATTATGAGATTATTTCACTTGCTTAAGGTCCCATCATTAAAAAGCACAGGAACTGATTCCAACCATTGCAGTCTGTCTTTAGAGCTCATATTTTCATTATTCTCTTACACTTCCTCTCAGTATAGAGAATTATCTTTCTATTCTCATTACTAGGAAACACTTGTCCATCTCATCTAAGCAGTATCATATCATTAACCTACAATTTCAAAGGCAGAAAGAGTAAAAACAAACAAACAAAAAAACTCCACTAAAAATTACCATTATTTCTACCATCTCTGTAGTCTACACTTATGTTTTCTGCAAACTACAGTGGTTTTGTCAGTTGTTGGATTTTTCTTGTTGTTGTTTTTGTTTTGTTTGACAAAGAAGTGCAACTTCCTAATTGAAATCTAACCTATTTAGCCTTTTTCCTAACTGGGCAAAAACCTGAATACCAGGGCATTCCTGTATAGCTCTATTAAATTTTCTCTGAATGAAGAAATTCCAGGTAACTAATGTTTTATCAAATTTCATGCTCAAAATTATGCAAGCTATACTTTAAAAAATAAATTCTGCAAGAAAGCTTTTAGTAAACCTAGGTAGTGCTTCGGAAACATTCTTTGGTGGCTTAGGTTTTTGAAGATCCTTCTCACATTTGATAAAAAGCAAAAGACTGTCCTTGAATTTACCACTCCTGCTTCTAAATGAAGTCTTGGTTTTCTAAAAATTACACTTAGAATTAAGCACTTTAAGTAGGAAACTATTACTTAACAAGATATCTTATCACAGGTTGATGTGGAATGCTGTCCCCTGCCCAGTCGTTTCCATTCTTTCTATCAGAAAAGAGATAACAACGGAGGTGAAAGAGAAATCACTAATAAGTGGCACTGAAAAATGGTTTCCTGACATGGCAGGAAAGTTTTGTTGACTGTGCAGAAACATCTACGAGAGATTTATCTTCTATATGTGGAAACTATTTCCTAATCCATAGAAGAATCATGTCATAGTGCAAACATGTTTTTGTTTTTTTGTTTACATTTAAAAATTTTTATTTTTTTTAAGTCTTTATTGAATTTGTTACAATATTGCTTCTGTTTTATGTTTTGGTTTTGGGATCTTAGCTCCCTGACCAGAGATCGAACCTGTAGCCCCTGCACTGGAAGGCAAAGTCTTGACCACTGGACTGCCAGGGAAGTCCCACAAACATGTTTTTATAAGAGCCTTTACAACACTGAATTATTATATTTACTGTACTTTCCTTTTGTCAGAGCCCTTTTTCTAGTATGTGGTTTTTCTTTTGACTCCTTTTCCAGCTCTGCATTTCTCTGTTAAGTTTTTATAAAAAGAGAGAGGAATGAGCCATGGACGTGACTCTCACCTGCAAAAAATAGACTGGCAAAGATACAGGGTGAAAAAAAAAGAAGTATCAGAGAAATTATCACAGAAGCTCACTTGCTATCATGAACAGTGAGGCTAGACCCAGTCTCAGATGAAAAGGAACTAGAGAGCTGAAAATTTCATTTAGTGGTAGCAATTTTATTTACTAGGATAGAGGACAACTAACCAATTCACAAATTAAGTTTTATTTCTTTCATATTAATTTAATACAATATCTGCTTCCTCAATTTTTACCCTGTTTCAGGTAATTTTATTAGGTCCCAGGGATAAAATCATCCATTGAAATTGGGTTCTGCCCTCAAATTGTTCTCAGTTTAGTGGGCAAGTATACATGTATAAATGGATTTTAATTTCACAGTCATAGACTCAGTTGTGCAAAACTGGATCCAGTTCAGCAGTAGAAAGCTTAATCTTGCCCATTTGAGATATTTCTATTTTAGAACTTAGTATTGTTGTTGTTAACAAGTCGTTTAATTCAGGAATCTTACTCTCTGCTTATCCTTCCCTTTTTCTTGGGTGGTGACTGGTTTTGAAGGAGGCTCAGAACACCTTGGTATCCTAGAAGTTGGGGGGTTCGGGGGGCAGAGGGAATGGCCCATGTCCAGTCCGTGGTAATCACCTGATCTCTCTGCAGAGATTTAATGTTTCCTGCTTGATCTTGGCCACTGGCCCCTGGACCCACTGTTTCCGAAAGCTGCTGATACTTATGGGCCTGCATGGCATCCAGTATTCAGGGCCACAGGGTCTATGTTCTACAAGGCCTCTTCTGGATCATTTGCCACTCTTCCCTCTCATGACCATGGGAAAATGTTGAATGTTGTCCCATTTCACTAGAGTTCAGGGGCTAAAAACAGGTCTTATTTCTGACATCCCCTGCCTTTTTCCTTTACTGTTCCAACCTCTGCTCTATTCTGGATATGGGATCTCTGAAAGGTAGACAGCATTTCCTGTGGTCATCCTGTAGAGCAAGACACAAATCTCTGCTTTTGGGTCCCCAAAGCCTACCTATGGTTTCTCTCCTAACCCAGGTTTGGATAGAGAGAGTCATGTGATCCCCTCACCTCCTCCCAAACCTCCATTTTTCTGTCTCCCTTTCTTATGTAGTTTCTCTCCCTTGCCTCTCTGCATGGTGGGAAAATCATTTTATATCAAGAGGCACTTACCCACAATTTGGTAAATGATATAAAAGGCTGAAACCTTCAAAAGGCTTTTGAAACTCAAAGCAGAGCAATGACTCTTTCTTTCTCTCTTCATTTCTACAGTAACATCTAATCCTGAGGACAATGCAGGCAGAAAGTCCTCACTGATGGGGCCATTAGAATTAAAAATATATGGTAAAGAGGGCTTCCCTGGTGGTGCAGTGGTTGAGAGTCTGCCTGCCGATGCAGGGGACACGGGTTCGTGCCCCAGTCTGGGAAGATCCCACATGCTGCGGAGTGGCTGCGCCCATGAGCCATGGCTGCTGAGCCTGCGTGTCCGGAGCCTGTTGCTCCAGAATGGGAGAGGCCACAACAGTGAGAGGCCCGCATACCGCAAAAAAAAAAAAAAAAAAAAAAAAAAAAAAAATATATGGTAAAGAATCTAACCAGTACTGTTGTATGTATACAATGAGTCTGCCTCTCTGCTAAGTCACCAGCTACATTTGACGCAAGATTTATCTTCTTCTAGCTAATATATGCTATCAGTCATATAAAGATCAAAAGGATTATTTATACATGTAATAGGGGGTTACAAAGGGACTCCTCCTCTCTTGGTTTTGGTTAGGCCACCTACTCACATTCCAGAGTAAGTTGCTACACTATACTAAAGACTTGTATAGTGGTAGAAGTGACCTTCCCATTAACCTCCACCCCATAAAATAGGCTGAGGAGTCTGGGACAAGTTAGTAGAAAATTATAGTCATTCTTTGGAGAGAACTGTTAATGTGCTATGAGACCCACCAGATGTGAAGCTAATCCAGAAAGACTCAAGAATACTTGAATAGTTTAGGGAATATGGTAGACTGTGGTATGACTCACACCCAAGAGATTTAAAGGGCAAGAAGCAGCAGTGTAGAGGGCTATGCTTTGGGAAAGCAAGTGATTTTCCTGTGGACTATATGTATATGTGAAGAGAGAGAGAGGAAGAGGGTGAGGGAGAATGAGAGAGAGAGAGAGAGAGAGAGAGAGAGAGAGAGAGAGAGAAAATGCCCTGGCCTACGATAATCTTAAATGAATTTTGCCCCCAAAAGCCACTGGGACACGTGTTGGAAGCCCAACACTAAGAGTTTATGTGGAGGTGTTGCATCATCAGTGTCATGGAACTGTTGGTGAGTATCTGAAAACCCTACAAATAAGAAAGGTCAGTTTAGCTTTAAATATTTGTTAAGTCTAGGGCCAATGTTAACTCACAACAGTGCCAGCCAAGTTAATACTTTTCCTGACCCTTAGCTCTTCTCCACATTTCCAACTCTAGCCTTCAGTCCTGGGGAAGTCAAAGGTGTCTAGTGAGTGGAGGAAAAAAAAGAAGTGCCAGTAGGTAAAATAGAGAAAATGACAACTCTGTTTCCTTGCTCCTATAGGACCCTGGTCTGGAGCAGCCCCAGGGGAAAAGATTCAACTTTAAAATAAGGCTGAAGTTCTAATTATTATGTGGGGACATATAATTCTTGAATTGAGATGATTTGACATAATAAAATGACTGGAGGACTATTTTTTTAATCTAAGAGGAACCAGATAACAAAAGAGGCCTGCCCAAGATTTGATTGCAAGACAAGGAAAGAATTAGCCACTCTGAGTGTGTCTGTTTGGCATTAAGTGGTAAGAAGAGAAAGATATTTTACACCTGTATCCTATAATCTCACTTGTCTTAAATATTGAGATATAAAACATAAAGCCCTACCCTTCAACAAACACACAGAGAAAGGAATGCAAAGGGGACAAAAAAATTTCCAAAGTACTCTATTTTACTTTAAAACATTAAAACATTTTCCCCCTAAAATTCCTGTAAAAATTACTCCCAAAATTTGAAGGGAAAAAGCATGCCTAGAAACAGAAAAAAGAATCTCTTATTTTTAAAAACATAAAATGATTCTGGTTCCAGGACAGTACACTCTATCCTGTCTCTTCCACTGAATGCGGCTATAAAACCTGGACAGCACACTTGGAGCAACTATTTGAGAACTCGGAAAAGAATACAGGAGTTTGGGGGAAAACACCAGAATTCAAAGTATCATGAAACTAGTGGTGAGTTCACAATTTTATTTTCTTCTGCTATCACCTTGCTTGGACACATGGCAGTTACCTTGCCTGGAAGTAGCATTAGAGTGGAAAGAGAGAGCTAGAAGAGAAGCCCTCTAGTTCTGTATCAAGGAGCAGGAAAGGGGTTCCCTAACACTCAGAACAGGGAAGACTCCCTCATAAGACTGGAAACAAGACAAGGATGTCAACTCTCCCCACTCGTATTCAACATCACACTGGAAGTCCTATCTAGTACAATAAGGTAAGACTATGTAAAAGCATACAGATTGGAAAGTAAAAAAAGCATCCCTATTTACTGACAACATGTTTTTCTACATAGAAAATCACAAGAAGTCTACCAAAAAAAAAAAAAAAACTTCTTGAACTCGTGAGTTTAGCAAGTTCACAGCATAAAAAGTCAACAAATCAATGGTATTCCAATATAGTGTACAAGAAATAAACAACTAGAAACCAAAATTAAAATACAAGATCATTTACAATATCTCCCCCAAATGAAATACTTTGGTATAAATTTAACAAAATATACAAGATGTTTTCCAAAACTACAAACACTGATTAAAGAAATAAAAAACAAATTTAAAAGTAAATGACTAAAGACCTAATAAATAGAGATTCCATATTCATGGATTATAGGACTCAAAAATAGTAAAGGTGTTAATTCTTCCTAAATTGATCTACAGATTTAGTGCAATTCTAATTAAATCCCAACAGTTTTCTGTAGCTATAGACAAATTTATTTTAAAACTTATATTTAAACAAAGAAATGAAATAGGAATAAAATGAAAGTTATCTCACCACTCAATCTTAAAATTTCTATAAAGCTACCGTATCAAGACAGTGTGGTACAGATAACAAGATAGACACGTATGTCAATGTACAGAAGGAAGTCCAGAAATAGACCTTCACAAATACAACCAGTTGATTTTTGCAAAGATGCAAAGATAGTCATTTCAATAAGTGGTGTTAGGAAATTTGGAAATACATATGCAAAAATAAAAATAATGAACTTTGCCCTAAACTTCACTCCTTATACAAAAAT
This sequence comes from Phocoena phocoena, assembly GCF_963924675.1. Lineage (NCBI taxonomy): Eukaryota > Metazoa > Chordata > Mammalia > Artiodactyla > Phocoenidae > Phocoena > Phocoena phocoena. The sequence goes on along the minus strand of NC_089235.1, from coordinate 52,590,753 downwards.
TACCTCTAAATGGATCATTGATATGAATGTAAAACATAAAACTATAAAGGTCCTAGACAAAAACAGACAAGAAAGTCTTTTTGGTCTTGGGTTAAACAGAGTTCTTAGATTTAACACCAAAAGCCCAGTTCATAAAATAAAAATTAATAAATTGGCCTTTATCAATATTAAAAACTTTTGCTCTGAAGACACTCTTAAGAAAGTGAAAAGAGAAACTACAGACTGGAGAAAATATTTAAAATATTTGTAAATCACATATTTAACAAGTATCCAGAATATATAAAGAACTCTCAAGTACCGAAAAATCAAATAGCTCAATTTGAAAAATATGCAAAAGATTTGAACAAAAGCTTCACCAAAGAGCATATAAGGAAGGCAAATAAGCATATAAAAATATGTTCAACATCACTAGCCATTAAGGAAATGTGAATTAAAATCAAAATGAGGGCTTCCCTGGTGGCGCAGTGGTTGAGAGTCCGCCTGCCGATGCAGGGGACACGGGTTCGTGCCCCGGTCTGGGAGGATCCCACATGCTGCAGAGCGGCTGGGCCCGTGGGCCATGGCCGCTGAGCCTGCGCGTCCAGAGCCTGTGCTCCGCAACGGGAGAGGCCACAACGGTGAGAGGCCCGCGTACCACAAAAAAAAAAAAAAAAAAAAAAAAAAAAAAAAATCAAAATGAGATACCACTACATACCTATTTGAATGACTAAAATTAGAAATATGGATATATATACAAAGTGCTGACCAGATTACAGGACAGATGGACTCACACATAGGAATATAAATAACACACACTTTTACATGACCCAGCAAACCCACTCCTCACTGTTTATCCTAGTGAAATGAAATTTATATTAACACAAAAGGCTATATATTAATGTTTATAGCAAATTAATAACTGCCAAAAACTGGAAGGAAATTAAGTGTCCTTCAATGGATAAAAAAATCCTGTGGCACATCCATACAATGTAATACTACTCAGTAATAAAAAGAAATAAACTACTGCTACATACAACTTGAATGAATCTCAGAGGCATTACACTAAGTGAAAGGAGACAATCTGAAAAGGTAGCATATTATATGATTCCATTTATAAGACATTCTTGAAAAGATAAAACTATAATGATAGAGAACAGATCAGTGGCTGCCAGGAGTTAGGGATGAGATGAAAGTGACTATGGGGGGATATAGTACAAAGGAGTTTGGGGGACAATGGTACAATTCTGTATCCTGATTGTGGTGGTGGTTATAGAAATTTATGCATATATTAAAATTCACAGAATTGCTCACCAAAAGGTCAATTTTACTTTGTTAATTCAAAAATTAAAATAAAATAGATGGGGGTGCAGTGGGAGGAACTAGTTGGGAAATTTCTTGTTCACTCCCTTTACTTTCTCGTAATAGACAACAGTTTGCCAACAACTTCTAGCCAGGCTAGATTGTCCTACCAGACATGCATTAAATTGTCTAGCCGTGATGTGTCTCTTAATCACACAGGAACATTACTGAAGGTGTTCTCCAAGAATTACAAAAGAACTTCCAAAACGTCTGCCAGAATAAGAACTGCCAAAAAAAAAAAAACCACTCAGGGAAGCCAGGTTCTGTTACTCTTGGCAAGCTTAATTGCCAAACCAAACCCTGTCAATTACAAGATAGCATTTACGTGGGATTGGGACGATTGCCCTTCCTACAAAGGGACTGGGACACTTACCTATTGCTGATTTAAATACGTCAAACTCAACATTGTTTTTGTTGGGAAATAAAGACTTCAATTTATTGCTCAATTCTGATTTCAAAGTTAACTTCACCATTATAAAGACCATAAAACTGAGCCTCTTTTAAGATACATCATGATCACATAAAGGGCAAATTTCAGGGGAGGAATGCTCAGAAAACCTATATTTTGGTCATGTATATGGGTTGGTGATACTATAACATTTCTTTGCTAAAATAATACATAAGTTTCAACAAAAATATAAATATATATGTTAATTTGTTCTTAAAATGAAAATACTCAACAATCCTAGGAAAAATTTGTTGTTTATTAAAGTAAAAATAATGAAAGAACAAGACTATTTCTCCAACGGCTGGTAGAAACGCACACCCTCACAAAAGCTGGGTATTTAGGAGTGGTTTGGCATGAAGAAAAAATGTCAATGAGTAGGTCAAAGAGTGGAGGACCTCATGCAGCCCATGTGGTTCCTTCTAATTACAAATGTAGTCTCATTTCAGTAACTATTCATAGTCAAATTTGTATCCACTAAAGCAATAAACACTCCAGATTTGAACCTCCTCTTTTTCTTTGCTAATAAAGATACAACAAAAATGAACACACATTCTTATAACTATGGTCACGCATGACAGAATATTCAACCCCTCCCCGCACCCCCCACACCTTATTTTACAACTGATGAGTTTCAGCAGGGTGATGTCTGAGGACATGACACTTATACTGAGCAGTTATCTGGATACCTATTCAAGGCTTAGCAGTCTCAACAAATGCTGTTTTTTAAAAGTGCTGCCTGGGTGGTTTGAAAGAATGAATCATAAAGCAATTATACCCCAATAAAGATGTTTAAAAAAAATGTACTAAGAAATAAAGTAGAAACAAACAATGAAAAAAAAAATTAATCAAAAGTATTTGTGAACATAAATATTAATATGCTTTAAAAAAGAATATGGAAAATGAGCTTGAATTTTTAAACATGAGATATAATCAGCTAAAGAATAAAAATAGCATGTATAATGCTTAAACATTTGCCTATTCAATAACAAAAAATGGAATAAAATTTGAAATTAAAAAAAGTGTCTGTGTATGTATGTGTGTGCTTATTTATCTATAAATGTAAAGCTTTCTTCCTACTGGTATGAGAGGTGGGCAAAGGAGGGGATTGCTACTCTCCTCCTTAACAGGAAGCTCCAGAACCTGCATGGCCATTTATATCCATGCCTTCTAGAGAAAGGGAAGCAATTAATCCCAAATTTTTACAGTTGAGCTCTCCTAACCTGTGAAAATTCATTGCCAGCACCCCACACATGGGGCAATCATTCTTCCCCCAAACACATCTCTTCTCTCTTGATCCCTGATCTATCCATAGTTTTTTTAGATTAGCATGTTATTAATTAGATTAAAAAACAATATAACAATAATATAACCAGCAAAATACTTAATAAAGTTGGTTAACAAAGTCCAAAATTAACAGCAACCAGCATAAGATGCTGGTAAATGTCCTTCTCTCTCCCACGTCCCATGTTCCAAGTTTTGTAATGGTGAAGTCAGGGAAAGGGGAGATTCTTTCCCTTTGGGAGATTTACTTGTATTCTCAGGTCCTTTCCATTCAGGCTTTCTGTATGCCTTATGCACTTAAAATAACAATCCCTATTTTCTGCACACCAGCTTGTACCAAGTACTTTAGATGTATGACTTTGATCCTTAGTACAGCCCTTAGGCATAGCTTTCATTAACCCTCTTTCATGAATAAATAAGTTGAGGCTCATAACTGATCACGGTATGTCTAACCACCCACGGGGATTCTGGCTGAGGTGTGTGTGACACCACACTGCTTGAAGTCCATGGGACTCCTATAGACAAGGAGACCATAGATCCTGGTTTGCTCTGGACAGTCCACATGTATGTCTGTTCTCCAAGCAACCCATCTGATACGGGATTTTTCCCCTGTCCTTTTTCACATTCAAAAACATCCTAGTTTTATCAATAAAAGATAGGATGGCCCTGCCTTTGGAACACTGACTGATATCACAAAGGAGAACGATGTGTGTCTTGGTTTCTTTCTCTCTCTCTGCAACGTTGCCCTTGATTGATTTTCTTTTTGTTCTCAGATGAGACCTATAGCCTTTCTTGGGGCTTCCCTTCCAAGTTGGTCCTCTGACAGCTTCTCTCTGTTAGAATTTTATAATCAATTTGAGATATGCCCACCAAGGGACCCAACTGTAAGAGAGCAATTTATTGGGTATGATAAAAAAAAAAAAAGGATAGTTAATGAGAGCTTCCAAAATCATGTCCCCACTGGTTTATTTTGACAGGAATTAAGAAGGAAAACTGGACTAACATTTACAGAGTGCCCATAATGCAACAAGTACTATGGCAAGACTTTTACATGAGCAAATTTCTCCTTTTGCCAATGAGAAAACTGAGATTCAAAAAGATTAAGTAACCTTTCCAGGGCCTGAATAAGGATCCTAAACTTAATGGGTCTGACTCACATGTCTTACTTTCCTTTCAACATGCTGCCTCCTAAATAAATGTAAATATAACACATTCATACATTAATATAAAAACGCTGCTGACTGGATTAAGTAAGACCTACATAGTCTATATTTAAAGAATCTGTATTTTTCCAAAGCATTTTGACCTATATGCTGATTTCTATGTCACAAAGCCATGTGTTGACATGAGATGAACTTGTGGTACCCAGACCTATATTTATTCCTCCTTTTGCTTCCTATAAAGAATTACCAGTGATGTATGTGCCTTTGTGATCAGCTTTGGTTGTTTTGGTTTGGGGTGAGAGCTCTTTCATTGTTAGAGACAATTCTATGAATTGGTATGTTTTTAAAATGAAGTTATAAAGAATGAACAAAGTAAAGCTTCCCTTTAAAATATAACAACACCAATATTTACTTACCACCTACTTATAATCAAATGTGTAGGTTATTTAAAATCAGTTCTTGAATGGTTTCTTTCACATACACATTCTACCTGAAAAGTCCATGAAAGAACAACTTTTAGTTTGCTGTATATACTAAAATTACCTACAAAAGGCACTGAGCTGAAGTAGAGAATTACAAGCCAGAAAAGTCATATTTCTGTCAATTGTCCAGATTGCTCAGTGCCAGCTCAAATGTAGCCTGGGCTACTTTTCTTCACAGTTTACTGTCACCAGCCTTGAGGCTGACTGGGGACCCCTGCCAGAAACAAAAGGTATTTTTTTTCTTCTTATAATTGTGTTTGAGAACACAACTCCCATGTGAATTTGGTGGTAGCCCTCAATACAACCCTCTTCATTCTTCCCAACCCTCCATATACACAAAGGTTATTTTTCATAGTCCCTGTGGCACTTTTGTGAATCTGGGAACACTCCAAGTAGTGACGCAGAATGTTTCAACAGCCAAAATCAGGGCATCGAGCATCTCTGGCCCAGATGCAGTGACAGCCTGCCGTTAGACAGGTTACCTCTTTTGCCCCCAGACAAACAAAAAGGAAACATAAAAATTTCACATCAGAACTTGTGACCAAGGAACATTGTAAAGTGGATCAAGTCTCCCCCTGTAACTCCTTCAACAGCAGAATTCCAATCTCCTTGACCTCAGAATGGAAATAGAACTTTGGAAAGAGTTTGATATAGTAGGAAGAACACTGGTCAGGAGACTAGGCTCTGTTGCTAGTTCTGCCACCACCTTGCCCTGTGACCTTGGGGAAACCACTGTGACTCCCAGATGTTCAGCAGTTTCATTTGTCAAAGTAAGATGGACTCAATGTTTTCTGAGTTTCCTCTAGCTCAAGAATTAGAGAATTTTCTAGTTTTGTGATTAACCAGTGCTTGCTAATGTACCAGTGAGATAGGAATAAGTGTGGTGTGGCTTTCATCACTATTTCCCACTTCTAATGACCTCTTTCCCACCACTGATCACATGTGAACACCAAGCACAGCTATTTGTTGTGTCTGTCTCCCATGAAATGGAAAGCTCCTGGAGGACAATGTGTGCCTTATCCATTTCTACATTCCCTTTGGATCAGGCATGATGTCTGACACATAGCAGGTACTCAGCAAAAGGGGCACACCTATTTCTTGGCTAGCCAATGGCTGTAACTGAAGAGCATTTAAGAAGGTAAGCTGGCCCCATGGGACCAAGATGGTGGAGTAGGAAGATCCTGAGCACATCTTCTCCCAGGAACATGCCAAAACTACAACTACATATAGAACAACTCTCTGAGAATGACCTGAAGACTAGCAGAACAGCTCCTCTACAATTAAGTCTGGTTTTTAAAACCACACTGAGATGGGTAGCAGGGTCAGAGAAGTGATCTAGACTGGACCTATACCCACAGCACAGTGACCCACAAACAGGAAGGGATATCACAAACTTAAAGGTCCTCCCTAAGAAGCAAAGGGTTCTGCCTCATACTGGGCACCCCATCCCTAGGTCTGGTACCAGGAAGATGAGGCCCATAACTGACTTTGAAACCAGCAAGGCTTAAGTCCCAAAGAGCTGTAGGAAACTAAGATTCTGCTCTTAAAGGGGTCGAATGCAAACTCACTTGCTCCAAGTTCTAGTATAGAAGCAGCAGACTGAATAGCACCTGACACTCTAGCCATCCTGCCAAGACTGCATCAGCAGCCCCCTGGCCCACACCTGGGTCTGGCTCCAGCAAACCCACCAAGGCAGCAGCCCCATCACACTGTAGAAAATCCCCAGCCCATGACAAGCTACAGCTCCAGCCCACCCACAAAGATGCAGTCCCTGCTGTGCCCTGGCCTACGCTCACTTCAGCCCTCCCACTAAAGCACATACAGTCTGCATATGAATGTGCCTATACAAAGCCATACCTTCAAGACCAGTAGAGATAACTGTATTACCCAACTCATTGAAACAAACAGAAAAATCAAACAAAATAAGAAGACAAAGAAGTTAGTTTCAAATGAAAGAGCAAGATAAAACCTAAGAAAAAATCCTAATGAAATGGAGATAAGTAATATACCCGATAAAGAGTTCCAAGTTATGGTCCTAAAGATGCACACTAAACTCAGCAAAAGAGAAAGACAGTGAGAACTTCAACAGATTTAGAAAATATAAAAAAAGAACCAATCAGAGTGGAAGAATAGAAAAACTGAAATGAGAAATACATTAGATACAGCAGATTAGATGATACTGCAGAATGTATAAGTGATCTGGAAGACAGAATAGTGGAAATGACCCAATCAGAAGAGCATAAAGAAAAAAATACTTTTAAAAAATGAGGATAGTTTAAGGGACCTCTGGAACAACACCCAGTATACTAACATTTGCATTATAGGGGTCCCAGAAGGAGAAGAGAGAGAGAAAGGGCCAGAGAATGTATTTGATGAAATAATGGCTGAAAACCTCCCTAACCTGGGAAAGGAAAGAGATATCCAGGTCCACGATATCCAGGTCTAAAAGTTAAAAATAAAGAAAGAATTTTTAAAGGCAGCAAGAGAAAAACAAGTCACATGCAAGGGAATCCCCATAAGGCTATCAGCTGACTTTTTGGCAGAAACTTTGCAGGCCAGAAGGGAGTGGCATGATATATTTAAAGTGCTGAAAGGAAAAAGCCTACAACCAAGGATACTCTACCAAGCAAGTTTATCATTCAGAATTGAAGGAGAGATAAAGAGTTTCCCAAACAAGAAAAAACTAAGAGTTCATCACCACTAAACCAGACTTACAAGAAATGTTAAAGGGTCTTCATTTAAAAAAAAGAAAATGACATAACTGGAAATAAAAAATATATGGGTAAAAAATAAAGACCTCAGTGGTAAAGTCAAATGTATATAGAGGCAGTGGATCAACCACTTAAAAAGCTATTATGGAAATAAAAGTTTAAAGGACAAAAAACATAAAACCAACTACAACTACAATAAATAGTTAAGGGATACACAAAATAAAAATATGTAAAATATGCTGTCAAAACATAAAACGTTGACCGGGGAGAAGGGGGGAGGGATAAATTGGGAGATTGGGATTGACATATACACACTACCATATATAAAATAGATAACTATTCAATAATAAGGACCTACTGTATAGCCCAGAGAACTCTACTCAGTACTCTGTAATAACCTATATGGGAAAAGAATCTAAAAAAGAGTGGATATATGTATATGTATAACTGATTCACTTTGTTGTACATCTGAAACTAACACAACATTGTAAATCAACTATACATCAATAAAAATTTATAAAACATTGAAGGGGAGGATTTTAAAAATGTAGAGCTTTTAGAACGTGTTTGAGCTTAAGTGACCAACAACTTAAAACAAATTGCTATATATAATTCATCATACATGAACTTCATGAAAACCACAAACCAAAAACCTACATGAGACACACAAAAAATAAAGACAAAGGAAACCAAACACAACACTAAAGGAAATTATCAAATAACAAGGGAATAGACTAAAAGAAGAAGAAAGGGACAGGCAAGAACTGCAAAAAAAAACCCTGAAAACAATTAACAAAATGGCAATAAGTACATTCCTATCAATAATCACTTTAAATGTAAATGGATGAAATGCTCCAATCAAAGGACAAAGAGTGGCTGAATGGATAAAAATACAAGATGTATATTAATATATATGCTGCCTACAAGAGACTCACTTCAGAGCTAAAGACACGCAATGACTGAAAGTGAAAAGACGGAAAAATGTTTATGCAAATGGAAACAAACAAACAAAAAAGCTCAGGTAGCAATACTTGTATTAGAAAAAATAGGCTTAAAACAAAGGCTATTAACAACAACAAAAAAGGGCATTACATAACGTTGAAGGGGTCAATCCAGGAAGACAATAAAATATTTGTAAATATATATGTACCCAACATAGAAGCACCTAAGTATATAAAGCAAATATAAATAGACATAAAGGGAGAAGTTAATGGTGATACAATAATAATAAGGGACTTTAATACTCCCCCACTTACATCAATGGACAGATCATCTAGAAAGAAAATCAATAAGGAAACAGTGGCTTTAAATGACCCATTAAAGCAGATGAACCTCATAGATATCTATAGAACATTCCAATCAAAGACAGCAGAATACACATTTTTTTTAAGTGCACATGGAACATTCTCCAGGATAGACCACATGCTAAATCATAAAACAAGTCTCAATAAATTTAAGAAGATTGAAATCATAGCAAGCATCTTTACCAAGCACAATGTATAAAACTAGAAATCAATTCTAGGAAGAAAAATTTTAGGAAAAAACACTAACACATGGAGTGTAAACAACATCCATACCATCCAACAATTCCACTTTTGGATATTTATCCAAAGAAAATGAAAACACTAATTTGAAAAGATAGCCCTCCAGGAATTCCCTGGAGGCCCAGTGGTTAAGACTCTGTGCTTTCACTGCCAAGGGCCTGGGTGCAATCCGTGGTCAGGGAACTAAGATCCCACAAGCCAGACAGCACAGCCAAAAAAGAAAAAAAATGAAAAGATATATGCACTCTGATATTCACTGCAACATTATTTACAATAGCCAAGATATGGAAGCAACCTAAGTGTCCATCAATAGATGAATGGATAAAGAAAGTAAAGAAGATTGTTTGTGTGTGTATGTACGTGTGTGTGTGCACATGTGTTTGTGTGTGGAATGGAATATTACTCAGCCACAAAAAGGAATGAAATCTTGCCATTTTCAACAACATGGATGGACCTAGAGGGTACTATGTTTAGTGAAATAAGTCAGACAGAGAAAGACACATACTGTATATTTTCACTTACATGTGGAATATGAAAAATGAAACAAGTGAATAAATACAACAAAAGAGAAACAGACTCATGGATACAGAGAACAAACTAGTGGTTGCCAAAGGGGAGGGGGATGGGAGGATGAGTGAAATAATTGAAGGTGATTAAGAGGTACAAACTACCAGTTAGAAAATAAGTAAGTCATGGTGATGCAATGTACAGCAGAGAATATAGCCAATAATATTGTAATAATTTTGTATGGTGTGTAATGTATAAAAATATCCAATCACTATATTGTATACCTGAAACTAAAACTGTAAGTCAACTTATACTTCAATAAAGTATAGGATGGCACAACTGATTGCCAGCAGGAAAGTTACTACAGAATAGGAAGTACCCTGAATTGCCTTTCAAATCTTATCCCAGTGCCACCTTCTGCACCATTTTAAGGACAACTTTTATTCATCACATAACAGTCTAATCAATGTAGTCATAGGCTGTTTGTTTTATTTTTAATTTACCCAACACACTGTGTGTGTGTGTGTTTGTGTCCATATGGAGAGAGAGAATGCACTTTCCCTAATCTGTTAACATTTCAACTTGGTAATACTTTTCTTGCTGAGTCATTCATATAGGTTTCACCCCCACAGAATTAAAACTGGTGACAGATCTTATTCTCAATTCCCTAGCTCTTCACTCCTACCCACGACTACAGTTATCAAATGAGCCCATTAATTAATTTGTTAATAAACAATGGAAGAATTCAAATTTCAAAGAATAAGACTTCAGAAAGTGAGGCAAAGTGTTGAATCAATAACATGGGTGGGTCACTAAATAATATTCTGTTCAAATTTGATTATAACTGCCCAAACTTCTTATGAGTAAACTGTGACAGTCAACATACCAGATTCCCCAAATTAAGCAGACTTCTCTATAATTAAATATCACAGCTTCATTGTTCCGATAACAAAATTGAAATATTTTCCACCATCATAATATCCTTAGCAGATAATGTCATTGGAATAGAATGATGTTACCACATGATAATAGGCTCTCAACGCCAAAGTCAAGTTATACTGTTTATTTTCAAAGCAGATCATTACACTGACTTTTTTTTCCATTACCAAGATTGATGCAGCTTTAAAGGTGACCAACAAAAATTTCAGAAAAGAAAAAAATATGACCTAACAGTGAGGTTATGTGCTGAATAATTCAAATACTGAGGGAGATGCCACATATAGCAGCATAGAATCCATTTAAAAATTAACCTTTGCCAAACCTTCAGCAGCAGTTTACTCTGAAAAATGAGAGCAGCTGTCAGAGGCCCCAGAGTGCCTCAAAACACAATAAAACTTTGTGTCAACATGGTCCATTTCTTGATAACTATGGAATTCTGGAATAGAACACCTGCCAACAGAAGAACCTGGTGTGCAGCTAACAGACATGAGCCAGCTCATCTTGAAAAGCAGCCTGAAGAAAGGTTGTGCTACAAATACCAGGCCCTGCAAACAGGCTCTCACCACAAACCAAAGAAAAACCTTCCCACACGCCTCTGAGACCATAGCCGTTTCAGTCACTTGGAGATACAACCCTATCGGTGAGGTCATCTTCAAATACTAGAGACGAACAATGACTACCTTTCTCTGAGACTCAAAGCACCTACACAAAGGCCTTTCAGCTGGAACACGCTCAGTACAAATGACTGCATTATCACATTTCATCTCACCCCTCCGGAAGAAGGCAAAGGGACAGGGGTACTATCTCTAAAATAAAAAAAGCTAGGTGATTCAACTTTCAAAATCAGATATGGCATTGGAAAGATATACCAAGTTCCATATACTTTTCATTTTAAAAAATATGAGTAAGGCACTCATAACTAAGGCACGGTGCTAAGGGCTGCTGGACGTAGAAAAAGAAAAAACAAAAAAAAGTCTACTCTACCCAGATCAAGCTGCCTGCTCACTGGTATTTATTTTCTCTGCATGAAATCATTTGAACTGGGTGGGTTCCAGTTGTAAGTACTTTGCACAGTCAGTGCTTACTGCTTGCATGAGATGTGTGACATGCACAATATTTTTGATGATGATGTTAATTGGTGTTGAAAATAACTTATTTATAATCCTAGAGAATTATGCATGTGTTAGGGATGTCTGAGGCTGCAAGGGCCTGAGTTAAATATTAAAGATTAAAAAGGACAGATTTCTCGACTGGACAGTCCAATAGGCTGACACTAACTGATTATTTGCAAGGATGTAGCCACAGTATCTGAGAGGAAGTGTTAGTAAAAGAGAAAAAATTTTAATGATAGCACGTTCATGAGAGAAAGCACAGTAATCCAGAGCTCCTCAAACATATTCCAAGAAAGTATTTCTCAATGTCACATATTATCCTAGGAAAGATCTTGTCCAGGCAGGGCTAACCAAGAGCTCTTCAGCCCTGGTTGATGTAGCAGTCCCACAAAATACATAGCCATGCCCCCAAGCATGCTTCTTCTACATTTGATTTTTCTGTAATGCCCTGTCTCAGTCTCTTGCTCCCAGTCTTTGTGCTAGTTTCTTAGCACCCTGTACATCTTCTTAGTGGCACTTACCACATTTGTTACAGGTTTAATGTCTGTCTCTCTCATTAGACATTAAACACTGTGGTCTAGAAATTAGCATCTGATTGTCTGCTACTGTATTCCCAGTACTTAGCACAGTCCCTGGCACACAGTAGGTACCTACTAAATATATGTTGACTGTCTTGATCCCCACAGGCTCTGGAACCTGTTTTTGATCAAAGGGGAAACTGAATTCTGGCTTAAAACTCATGGGACTCATAAATAAGTCAAATTTGCTACCAAGGCCAGCTTTTATTGTGTGCTAGCTTGTACTAATTCAGCAACTGACTTACTGCTCAGGAAAAAGCCCTGATCCTAAACCCCAGTTTTGGTTCTCTAGGGCTGCGGCCATGACTTGCTTTTGCCAGTTCTCTCATGGTGTGGGAGGAAAGCTGACTGCTTGCTGACAACCTTCCTTGGTGGCTAATATTACCTAGTCTCCACCCCTACACTCTACCTATCTTTTAGACCTCTCAGAGGCTTTCTCTTGAACTTCCCTAATGCTGTTTTTTTTTTTTTTTTGCCATCTTTATTGGAGTATAATTGCTTTACAATGTTGTGTTAGTCTCTGCTGTACAACAAAGTGAATCAGCTAAATGTATACATATATCCTGATATCCCTACCCTCTTGAGCCTCCCTCCCACCCTCCCTATCCCACCCCTCTAGGTCATCACAAAGCATCGAGCTGATGTCCCTGTGCTATGCAGCAGCTTCCCACTAGCCATCCATTTTACATTTGGTAGTGTATATATGTCAATGCTACTCTCTCACTTTGTCCCAGATTTCCTTTCCCCTTGTATGTCCTCAGGTCCATTCTCTACATCTGCATCTTTATTCCTGCCGTGCCACTAGGCTCATGAGTACTGTTTTTTTAGATTCCATATGTATGCATTAGCATACAGTATTTGTTTTTCTCTTTCTGACTAACTTCACTTTGTATGACAGACTCTAGGTCCATCCACCTCATTAAAATAACTCAATTTTGTTCCTTTTTATGGCTGAGTAATATTCCATTGTACATATGTGCCACATCTTCTCTATCCATTTATCTTTTGGTGCACATTTAGGTTGTTTCCATGTCCTGGATATTGTAGATAGTGCTGCAATGAACATTATGGTACATGTATTTTTTTTGAATTATGGTTTTCTCAGGGTAAGCACCCAGTAGCGGGATTGCTGGGTCATATGGTAATTCTATTTTTAGTTTTTTAAGCAACCTCCATACTGTTCTCCATAGTGGCTGAAGCAATTTACATTCCCACCAACAGTGCTGGAGGGTTCCCGTTTCTCAACACCCTCTCCAGCATTTATTGTTTCTAGATTTTTTTAATGATGGCCATTCTGACTGGTGTGAGGTGATACCTCATTGTGGTTTTGATTTGCATTTCCCTAATAATTAGTGATGTTGAGCATCTTTTCATGTGTTTGTGGGCAATCTGTATGTCTACTTGGAGAAATGTCTATTTAGGTTCTCTGCCCATTTTTGGATTAGGTTGTTTGTTTTTTTGATATTGAGCTGCATGAGCTGCTTGTATATTTTAGAGATTAATCATTTGTCAGTTGCCTCGTTTGCAAATATTTTTCTCCCATTCTGAGGGGTTGTATTTTCATCTTGTTTATGGTTTCCTCTGCTGTGCAAAAGTTTTTAAGTTTCATTAGGTCCCATTTGTTTATTTTTGTTTTCATTTTCATTACTCTAGGAAGTGGGTCAAGAAGGATCTTGTTGTGCTTTATGTCATAGAGTGTTCTGCCTACGTTTTCCTCTAAGAGTTTTATAGTGTCTGGCCTTACATTTAGGTTTTTAGTCCATTTTATTTTTGTGTATGGTGTTAGGAAGTGTTCTACTTTCATTCTTTTACACGCAGCTGTCCAGTTTTCCCAGCACCACTTATTGAAGAGGCTGTCTTCTTCCATTGTATATTCCTGCCTCCTTTGTCAAAGATGAGGTGACCACATGTCCATGGGTTTATCTCTATGCTCTCTATCCTGTTCCATTGCTCTATATTTCTGTTTTTGTGCCAGTACCATACTGTCTTGATTACTGTAGCTTTGCAGTACAGTCTGAAGTCAGGGAGTCTGATTCCTCCAGCTCCGTTTTTCTTTCTCAAGATTGTTTGGCTATTTGGCATCTTTTTTTTTTTTTTTAACATCTTTATTGGGGTATAATTGCTTTACAATGGTGTGTTAGTTTCTGCTTTATAACAAAGTGAATCAGCTATACATATACATATGTTCCCATATCTCTTCCCTCTTGCGTCTCCCTCCCTCCCATCCTCCCTATCCCACCCCTCCAGGCGGTCACAAAGCACTGAGCCGATATCCCTGTGCGATGCGGCTGCTTCCTACTAGCTATCTACCTTACGTTTGGTAGTGTATATATGTCCATGCCTCTCTCTCGCTTTGTCACACCTCACCCTTCCCTCTCCCCATATCTTCAAGTATGTTCTCCAGTAGGTCTGTGTCTTTATTCCTGTCTTACCCCTAGGTTCTTCATGAAATTTTTTTTTCTTAAATTCCATATATATGTGTTAGCATATGGTATTTGTCTTTCTCTTTCTGACTTACTACACGCTGTATGACAGACTCTAGGTCTAACCACATCATTACAAATAGCTCAATTTCGTTTCTTTTTATGGCTGAGTAATATTCCATTGTATATATGTGCCACATCTTTATCTGTTCATCCGATGATGGGCACTTACGTTGTTTCCATCTCCGGGCTATTGTAAATAGAGCTGCAATGAACATTTTGGTACATGACTCTTTTTGAACTATGGTTTTCTCAGGGTATATGCCCAGTAGTGGGATTGCTGGGTCATATGGTAGTTCTATTTGTAGTTTTTTAAGGAACCTCCATACTGTTCTCCATAGTGGCTGAACCAATTCACATTCCCACCAGCAGTGCAAGAGTGTTCCCTTTTCTCCACACCCTCTCCAGCATTTATTGTTTCTAGATTGTTTGATGATGGCCATTCTGACTGGTGTGAGATGATATCTCATTGTAGTTTTGATTTGTATTTCTCTAATGATTAATGATGTTGAGCATTCTTTCATGTGTTTGTTGGCAGTCTGTATATCTTCTTTGGAGAAATGTCTATTTAGGTCTTCTGCCCATTTTTGGATTGGGTTGTTTGTTTTTTTGTTATTGAGCTGCATGAACTGCTTGTAAATTTTGGAGATTAATCCTTTGTCAGTTGATTCATTTGCAAATATCTTCTCCCACTCTGAGGGCTGTCTTTTGGTCTTGTTTATGGTTTCCTTTGCTGTGCAAAAGCTTTGAAGTTTCATTAGGTCCCATTTGTTTATTTTTGTTTTTATTTCCATTTCTCTAGGAGGTGGGTCAAAAAGGATCTTGCTGTGATTTATGTCATAGAGTGTTCTGCCTATGTTTTCCTCTAAGAGTTTGATAGTTTCTGGCCTTACATTTAGGTCTTTAATCCATTTTGAGCTTTTTTTTGTGTATGGTGTTAGGGAGTGATCTAATCTCATATTTTTACATGTATTTGTCCAGTTTTCCCAGCACCACTTACTGAAGAGGCTGTCCTTTCTCCATTGTACATTCCTGCCACCTTTATCAAAGATAAGGTGTCCATATGTGTGTGGGTTTATCTCTGGGCTTTCTATCCTGTTCCACTGATCTTTCTGTTTTTGTGCCAGTACCATACTGTCTTGATTACTGTAGTTTTGTAGTATAGTCTGAATTCAGGGAGCCTGATTCCTCCAGCTCCGTTTTTCGTTCTCAAGATTGCTTTGGCTATTCGGGATCTTTTGTGTTTCCATACAAATTGTGAAATTTTTTGTTCTAGTTCTGTGAAAAATGCCAGTGGTAGTTTGATAGGGATTGCATTGAATCTGTAGATGGCTTTGGGTAGTAGAGTCATTTTCACAGTGTTGATTCTTCCAATCCAAGAACATGGTATATCTCTCCATCTATCTGTATCATCTTTAATTTCTTTCATCAGTGTCCTATAATTTTCTGCATACAGGTCTTTTGTCTCCTTAGGTAGGTTTAATCCTAGATATTTTATTCTTTTTGTTGCAATGGTAAATGGGAGTGTTTTCTTGATTTCACTTTCAGATTTTTCATCATTAGTATATAGGAATGCCAGAGATTTCTGTGCATTAATTTTGTATCCTGCTACTTTACCAAATTCATTGATTAGCTCTAGTAGTTTTCTGGTAGCATCTTTAAGATTCTCTATGTATAGTATCATGTCATCTGCAGACAGTGACAGCTTTACTTCTTCTTTTCAGATTTGGATTCCTTTTATTTCCTTTTCTTCTCTGATTGCTGTGGCTAAAACTTCCAAAACTATGTTGAATAAGAGTGGTGAGAGTGGGCAACCTTGTCTTGTTCCTGATCTTAGAGGAAATGGTTTCAGTTTTTCACCATTGAGGACGATGTTGGCTATGGGTTTGTCATGGCCTTTATTATGTTGAGGAAAGTTCCCTCTATGCCAACTTTCTGCAGGGTTTTCATCATAAATGGGTGCTGAATTTTGTTGAAAGCTTTCTCTGCATCTATTGAGATGATCATATGGTTCTTCTCCTTCAATTTGTTAATATGGTTTATCACATTGATTGATTTGCATATACTGAAGAATCCTTGCATTCCTGGAATAAACCCCACTTGATCATGGTGTATGATCCTTTTAATGTGCTGTTGGATTCTGTTTGCTAGTATTCTGTTGAGGATTTTTGCATCTATGTTCATCAGTGATATTGGCCTGTAGTTTTCTTTCTTTGTGACATCCTTGTCTGGTTTTGGTATCAGAGTGATGGTAGCCTCGTACAATGAGTTTGGGAGTGTTCCTCCCTCTGCTATATTTTGGAAGAGTTTGAGAAGGATAGGTGTTAGCTCTTCTCTAAATGTTTGATAGAATTCGCCTGTGAAGCCATCTGGCCCTGGGCTTTTGTTTGTTGGAAGATCGTTAATCACAGTTTCATTTCAGTGTTTGTGATTGGTCTGTTCGTATTTTTTATTTCTTCCTGGTTCAGTCTTGGAAGATTTTACTTTTCTAAGAATTTGTCCATTTTTTTCAGGTTGTCCAATTTATTGGCATATAGTTGCTTGTAGTAGTCTCTCATGATTCTTTGTATTTTTGAGGTTTCAGTTGTTACTTCTCTTTCATTTCTAATTCTGTTGATTTGAGTCTTCTCACATTTTTTCCTGATGATTCTGGGTAATAGTTTATCAATTTTATTTATCTTCTCAAAGAACCAGCTTTTAGTTTTATTGACCTTTGCTATTATTGTTTCCTTCATTTCTTCTGCATTTATTTCTGAACTGATCTTTATGATTTCTTTCCTACTGCTAACTTTGAGGGTTTCTTGTTCTTCTTTCTCTAATTGCTTTAGGTGTAAGGTTAGGTTGTTTATTTGAGATGTTTCTTATTTCTTGAGTTAGTACTGTATTGTTATAAACTTCCCTCTTAGAACTGCTTTTGCTGTATCCCATAGCTTTTGGGTCATAGTGTTTTCCTTGTCTTTTGTTTCTAGGTATTTTCTGATTTTCTCTGATTTCTGATTTCCTCTTTGATTTTTTCAGTGATCTCTTGGTTGTTTAGTAGCATATTGTTTAGCCTCCATGTTATTTGTATTTTTTACAGTTTTTTCCCTGTAACTGATATCTAGTCTCATAGCACTGTGGTGAGAAAAGATGCGTGATAAGTTTCAATTTTCTTAAATTTACCGAGGCTTGATTTGTGACTGAAGAAGTGATCTATCCTAGAGAATGTTCCATGTGCACTTGAGAAGAAAGTGTATTCTGTTGTTTTTGCATGGAATGTCCTATAAATATCAATTAAGTCCATCTTGTTTAATGTGTCATTTAAAGCTTGTGTTTCCTTATTTATTTTCATTTTGGATGATGTGTCCATTGGTGTAAGTGTGGTGTTAAAGTCCCTTAATATGACTGTGTTACTGTCAATTTCCCCTTTTATGCCTATTAGCATTTGCCTTATCTACTGAGGTGCTCCTATGCTGGGTGCATAGATATTTACAATTGTTATATCTTCTTCTTGGATTGATCTCTTGATCATTATATAGTGTCCTTCCTTGTCTCTTGTAATAGTCTTTATTTTAAAGTCGATTTTATCTGATATGAGTATTGCTATTCCAGCTCATCTGATTTCCATTTGCATGGAATATATTTTTCCATCCCCTTACTTCCAGTCTGTATGTGTCCCTAGGTCTGAAATGGGTCTCTCGTTTTTGTATGCATTCAGCCAGTCTGTGTCTTTTGGTTGGGGCATTTAATCCATTTACATTTAAGGCAATTATTGATATGTTTGTTCCTATTACCATTTTCTTAATTGTTTTGGGTTTGTTTGTGTAGGTCTTTTCCTTCTCTTGTGTTTCCTGCCTAGAGAAGTTCCTTTAGCATTTGTTGTAAAGCTGGTTTGGTGGTGCTGAATTCTCCTAGATTTTGCTTGTCTGTAAAGGTTTTAATTTCTCCATTGAATCTGAATGAGATCCTTGCTGGGTAGAGTAATCTTGGTTGTAGGTTCTTCCCTTTCATCACTTTAAATATGTCCTGCCACTCCCTTCGGGCTTGCAGAGTTTCTGCTGAAAGTTCAGCTATTGACCTTATGGGGATTCCCTTGTATGTTATTTGTTGCTTTTCCCATGCTGCTTTTAATATTTTTTCTTTTGTTAGTTTGATTAATATATGTATTGGTGTGTTTCTCCTTGATTTTATCCTGTTTCCTGAAGCTGTTTATGTGGACATCTTTTCTGTTGCTTATCATCAAATTGTCACTCAAGTTACTTTAGCCTTGGGCAGTGATACTACTGTGTCAAATATATTAAAATTCTTCCATGGCCCTTGTTAGATATACTTAATATAACATTTTTGAAAGAGCTTTATAATTTTGTTTTAGACATTATGTGGTACACATAAATTCTCTGTAGTCAACACTCATCTTGAGAATTGTGGCAAGGTAAAAAAATTCAATCTCCAAATTGTTTCCAAATAAAATCAACTTTTAATTAAGAAGAAATTTAACAAGTAATAGAATAAATGATGTTATACTTTGTACAAATTGAATTAAAAATTTATTTTAATTTTGCTGTTGTTTTTTCATATTTGAAGCCAACATTTTTTTTTCAGCCCTCAAATATTTTTATGGGCCCCTGAAAATCTCAAAGTCCCTAGGCAATATTTACCATGCCAAAGGCACAAGGGTGCCTTGTCCTAAGAAAGCTTCTATTCCTCATTTTCATGAACTAGTGCAGAGGCCTGGCCCTTGCCAACCTGCTAAGACCTACACAGTTGAACTCTTTAATGGGTAGCTATGTCACGGGCAACAAACTCCAATAAATTCTTAGGTTAGTGAAATCTCCAATATTTCCCTACCACTGTTAAACATTGCATAGTTTTCATAAAGACTTGTGAACCTAAATGATGATTTTCTCTGAAGGCTTGTCTCTGCCTATAAAAGCCCCACTTATACACCATGTTGTCAAACAAGTGATTCTTGAGGCTGTATCACATACGTCTAGAACTCCTCCCTCAGACAGCTGGTTAAAACCCAGAAATAGGTTACTTTTGCCTCACATAGGACACATTCCATTCCCCAAACCAGCTTTAGTGCCAAGTTTGATCAAGTCACTTTCAAAAGTACTCTCAGAAGGGTGTCTAGTTCTTCTTCCCAGAATTGCTGCTCTCTCCCAACCTCCTTAGAGTGGGGTTAACTGACTGACTTTTTCATTCATTCAATAAATAGTTATTGAACATTTACTATGCATGAATGAGTGAGTGGACAATAAAGATGTGAGTCAGAGAGTCTGAGAGGTGCTGTGACCCACTTGGGGTCCCGCAGTCACTCAGTAATGCAAGCCTCCAAGAGGCTCAGACAAAGCACTGTCTCCTGCATAACACAGAGCCCAGGGCAGACTTTCTCCTGGTAACCAGGCAGACACACAAGGACAAACATGCCATAACAACTGCAATTGGATTTGGGTCACAAAATAGACACTTCTGATTATAATATTAATTTACTTCAAATTACATATGCATCTCTGAAGTATTACTAAATAATATGTTTTACAGATATTGTTGATAGGAAAACCCCACTAAATCATGCAATTCTCTTTTTTCCTCTGGTAAATAAATGAGTTCTCTAGTACCCTATGATTAGTAGGATTTGGTTATGACCAAACTGTCAACCGTTTGGAAGCACTTACTTAATCATGTTAGCAAGCGACAGGTAAATATGTAAACTTAACTGAGTCTGTAATGTTTGCTGTTCTTTGGGCTTTATTTCTACCCACTGTGTTATACCTGACAAACAGAGGTTACTTCATTCTGTTTCAATACATAATATACTGTTAATGAGTCTTTCTAATCCAGTTAAGTCTTCTAAATATCTGAAGATGGTTGATTATAGTTTATTTTAACTCTCTGGGAAATTGCTCCTCCATTCTTCCAAAGAGCCATCTGCTCATTTGCAGATTTATCAGTGAAACACAAGTGAACTGAATTGGCCCACCAAAGGCTCACAGTTCCTTTGGACGAGACTGCTGGATTTCCATGTGGCTGACTGCCATCTTCTTTGGGCAGGTGACTGATCAATAAGAGCAATTTTCTGAGTCTGAGAAACACAGAGGTTGAGAGTCTGGCATCTGCAGACTAGCTCGATTCAAATTCTGGATCTACTATTTACTATTTGTGGGACATTGGAATATTACTTAACCTCTCTCTGCCTCTCATCCTCATCTATAAAATAGGCCTGTAATAGAATGAGCCATAGGGTTGATTATAAGGATTAGATGAATTAGAGCAGAAAGCTGGTACATAATAAATGCTCAATAAGTGAAAACTGAATTTATAAAAAGGTAATGAGAATTTCTCAAGCTTTCTCAAGTTTACTTTTTTTGAAAATCCTTACTGAAATCCTAAGAGCAGAAGTTAGTATTTTCAATCTTTAGTGGAGGAAACCAAGCTTCACAAGCATTAATCAATCATTTTTTCTAATATAATAACATTAGCAAGAACTAGAACCAGAATTTGACCTAAAGTCTCCTTGAAGGTAAAGTTTGAGTTCTTGACATTATACCAATAAAAACAGTACAAACTAGAACATAGAAAACTCAATGTTCTTTTGTATTCCCTTATCCATTCAGCATTACTTGGTACATTCCATGTGTCAAAAGTAAAAAGACATGTCTGTCTTCAATTATGAAAAAAGTTAAAAAAAAATCACTTCTAGCTAAAAATGAGGGAAGACTTCATGAAGAAAATGTCATTAAGCTGAGCTGAGAAAATTAATAAGATTTCTCCAAATCAAACAATCCAGAGGTGGCTTGGATGGAGGCTGAGAGTTCATCTAGTTCAGGTCATAGCTAAGACTTAAATTCTCTCCATTTTTAGTCCCTCTTATTTGACCCATGGCTTCTGCTTGGATAGCTCCAGAGAGGAGAAAGATGTTTCACTGGTGACCCCTAAAGAGTCTTTCAATTCTCAGATTCTATGGTTCTATCATTTAATACCTTTGTTGAATTTCTTTCCAAAATGAGGATTGTATTATAAAGCAATATAAAGCTAGACTTTAGGTAAGAAAAAGTACAAATCTAAAGAAGTCAATTATGGGGAATGATCAAAGCAAGATATTAATATGGTCAGATTTGCATTTTCAAAGACCTCTCCAGCAGAAATGTGGAAGATGGAAGGAGTCGGGGGAGAAATGAAGATGAGATAAGAATTAAGTTAGGGTAAAGCTATAGGAATGGAGAGAAGGAAACCCAAAATATTATTGGGACATAAAACTGGCAATATCAGGGATTGATTAATAATAAAAAGGGATTAGTCAAAGATGACCTGAGTATCTGGCTTGGGAGATGGGATGAATAATGAAATGGAGAATAAAAAGGATGAGCAAATTTTTTTATATAAATTTACTTATTTTATTTATTTTTGGCTGGGTTGGGTCTTTGTTGCTGCACAGGCTTTCTCTAGTTGCGGCGAGTGGGGGCTGTTCTTTTCTGTGGTGCATGGGCTTCTCATTGCAGTGCTTCTCTTGTCATGGAGCACGGGCTCTAGGCGAATGGGCTTCAGTAGTTGTGGCACGCAGGCTCAGTAGATGTGGCTTGTGGGCTCTAGAGTACAGGCTCAGTAGTTGTGGTGCATGGGCTTAGTTGCTCCACAGCATGTGGGATCTTCCCAGACCAGGGCTTGAACCCATGTCCCCTGTGTTGGCAGGCAGATTCTTAACCACTGTGCCACCAGGGAAGCCCAAGGATGAGCAAATTTGTAGAGCAATGGTAGTTAGTTTATTTCCATAACTAAGGCATTTGAGGTGGCCATATGATGTACAAGTGAAATATTACTAGTCTAAGAGAAATGAAATAAGGTGTGGAAAGAGAGAGAGTGGGATGTCATCACCATTTAGGTGACAACGAAAGCCCTGTTAATGGGCAAGATTATCCAAGGAAGGGAGCTAGAGGAAGGAGAGCAGTAAACAAAGGAAAGAAGCCTAAGCAACACCAACATTAAGGGCAGGGAGAGGGGACTTCCCTGGTGGCACAGTGGTTAAGAATCCACCTGCCAACGCAGGGGACACATGCTCAAGCCCTGGTCCGGGAAGATCCCACATGCCGCGGAGCAACTAAGACCATGAGCCACAACTACTGAGCCTGTGCTCTAGGGCCCACAAGCCACAACTACTGAGCCTGCGTGCCACAACTACTGAAGCCCACGCGCCTAGAGCCCATGCTCCGCAACAAGAGAAGCCACCCCAATGACAAGCCCACACACCACAACGAAAAGTAGCCCGAGCTTGCTGCAACTAGAGAAAGCCCACGTGCAGCAACGAAGACCCAATGAGGCCAAAAATAAAGTATAAATAAATAAGTAAATTTATTTTAAAAAAAGAGCAGGGAGAGGAAGGGAACTGGGAAAGGAAATAGAACTGTAGGAGAAGCAGGAAGAACACGAGGAAAATTTAACATACCTATTCCTCCCCAACTACGGTATGTATAAAAAAACACAAGTTAAGAAAAATAATTGAGATATTATTTCCCTTATTTAATCATCCCCACCTAATTGAAGATTTTTTCCCTAGTTTTGAAACAGTGTACCACTCACTGGATTAGGAAAAGCAGAGAAAACTGGTTAGTACTTATTTCTCTGTTTTCTGAGTCACCAGCACCAATTCCCTCTCCAGTTTTCCACAGTAAAGGGGTTTCCAAACTGTTGCCCTCTCCTGTGAATGTCCAATACATGGATATATGAGCTGAGGCCGTGGCAGCTAGAGATCCTTTCTGCATCTTACTTTTTCTCCTACACACAGCCTTGATTAAACACTTTTTTTGCTTCCTAGTAAGGAAATCAGTTCTTGAAAATGAAATGCAAACTCTAGATTTAAATTAACTAGTGATTGCCATGCCAATGGGTGAATTGTGCCTTTTTGATAAATGAGATTCTGAAAGAAAAATGAAGGTAATGAGGGTGGCAGCCAGGGCAAACTATCCTTCCTTATATTACCCTCTGCCACAATTTTACACTGTTCACATCAGGAGGAAGAAAAAAATTTTGGAAGGATTATATTTGGTAATCCTTCTTCATTAGCAAAAGTTAAATCAAGAAGGGCATCTGCGTCATTGATTCAGTTCCAGGATATTTAGTTTTCCTCACTTTCAAATCCTTGGTTTCACCACCCCAACACCCACCCCTGCCCCCTCCCCACACACACAGAACCTGTAACTGCCTACATTTCCCCTCCTCCTTTCCTGCTTGAATTTTTAGCACCAGCACAAACCATTATATATTTCACTTATGTATAAGTTTAGAATCTAGCTTCCACCACAGGAATGCAAAGTCCATGAAGGTTGGGATTTTCTTCTACTCTATGTACAGCTTAATTCCCAGTATTCAGAATAATTATTGACACAGAGTATATGCTTAATAAATGTGTTCAATAAATGAATTAATGTTGTCATATCACTATCAGATTTATCTCTTCTGTTATTATATAATGCCTTAATAAAAAAATCATTTAGGATATAAAGTATCATAAATAATAACAATGATATTAACAAATGTGAGAGGCATATGTAGTACAAGTACTTCTAGTAATGTTCCTATATAGCTATGTAGCCTTGAATGTATCATTATATATTCTTCATTATATTTACCTATAAAAGAAGAGGGTGAGGTTAGATTCCTTATTGCTCCAGAATCTAATGGTTCTAGATTTAGGTTAAGTCAATGAAATCAAAGAAGAGAAGGGAAAGGTCAATATCTAAGAGAGCTTTTTATAATGGAATTGTGACCTAAAAAGTGGGATGAGTAAGGGCTAATAGTGAGGACAGGGTGAGGGTAAGTAGAGAAAGTTGGCAGTCAACTCTAGTAAGAGTAGGTCCAAGCAGGACAGAAAATGTGAGTTCAAGAAGAGACAGTTCAGGACTTCCCTGGTGGCGCAGTGGTTAAGAATCTACCTGCCAATGCAGGGGACACAGTTCAAGCCTTGGTCCGGGAAGATCCCACATGCCGCGGACCAACTAAGTCCGTGCGCCACACTACGGAGCCTGCACTCTAGAGCCCTTGTGCCACAACTACTGAAGCCTGTGCGCCTAGAGCCCACACAACAAGAGAAGCCACCGCAATGAGAAGCCCGCACACTGCAACAAAGAGTAGCCCCCACGCACCACAACTAGAGAAAGCAGTGAAGACCTGATGCAACCAAATAAATAAATAAATAAGAGACAGTTCATGAGGTATTGCATATAGATTTATATTTATATATATTGATAATATGTATATATATAATTATATATATTATTATATATGTAATTAGAGAGAAAGAACTATGCTGGAACAAAGATTCTGTTGGAATCGGTATGGCCACCAACCACTGAGCACCCTCAGTTTCATGGCTGAGTCCATACTGCTGATTAGTTACTTTGGTTCTCAACTATGGAGGTAGATGAGCTGACAGTATGACCCAGATATATTCTTATACTTAACTGAAAAGTCCAAAGGGAATTCTAAGTGGGCCCTTCTGGAAAATCTTAGGAAACGGTTCATCTATTCCAAGGCCTTTCCCCTCTGTCTTGCCTCTGCTCACCACCACAAATAAAATAATGTTTTTCTGAATACTTACATTGTTTACTTAGAGTTTTGCAAGGCCCTAACCTCAAACTGATATGCAGTCAAAACATAGAAATTGGAGGGTTTTTTCCTAGAGAAATTCAACTTTCTCAATAAGCACACATTTGTGCAACATTAAAAATCCCTTTAAATAAATATTTAGTTTCATTTTTACTATTCTTAAAAAAAAACTCTCAACTAACACCATGACATCCTTAAAATTTTATTACAGAAAAAAATCACTAACATCCAATATAATCAAATAAAACATACCCATTCCCCTAGCTTGTATAGCTATCCACATTAAAACCAAAAAGGAAATAAACTCACTAAATCCCACTGGAATCCACTAACACAGCTATAAATTTAAAAAATACAAAACAATGTTATGAGGCATCTTTTTTGAATAAGTGTCTGCGTACTTTCCCTTGTTTATTTAAACTATAATTGCTGTGTTGAAATATTACTAAGAAAAGAAACATACCCTTAATTGAAAAGAGTAAAAACAATAATTTTAAGTGACCCAATTAGCTCTACCAATACAATCAGCTACTGCTTTTTAGCCAGTAGCAGTAGGAAACTATGACCTGCTGGATTTGAAATGATACACAACCTGAATGCGCTTATACAATATTGCTGCCTACTGTTTCCATCCAAATGAAACATTATCTTTATTCATTTTGTCTGAAACAAAATGTTGCATACCATCTCAATTTTTTTCAGTGATTTCTAGTAATATCTGAAAGAGTATTCCAGGCATGTTTTAGGGGGCAGGAGTAGAAGGCAGACCTACTGGTTTTATTTCCATGAGAACTTTATGGATCTTATGGTAAAAAACATGGCTGGGCCTCTTGGCACTGAGGAGTAGACTCAGAACAGCCTGAGAATAACGGCTCCCGCTTAGCTTCCCAGACAGTGTACTACATTGGAAAGGAATTTATTTGAAAGGAAAGAGAGTAAAGGCACTTCCTTGGTCCATTAGCTAGGGTGTTTGTGAAGGTGAATGGTTTTGAGTATTTTGTCAACTTTTGTCCAAGTTGTACAAAGAATGGGCCATGGAAGGGAGAGGAGGAACTGTAATTAAGATTTATCAAATGAAACCACACTTTACTAGACGTGCTGTAGAGTACATAGAACACACTGCTACTCTAATAAAGAATTTTATTCAGAGACAGAGAGTAATTTTTGCCCCATTGCTTCCCCTCACCTACCATCACCACCAGTGGAGGACAAGTCATGGTTTCTAAGCATTTCACAAGTGAGCCAATTCTTCCTTCCATAAAAGTGGCATATTATGCAGATATAAGACAGATCAAAGGAAACTTACTGTATTAGTTTCCTAGGACCACCACAACAAAATACCACAAATTGAGAAGCCTAAAACAGCAATTTATCCTTTCAAAGTTCTGGAGACTAGAATTCCAAAATCCAGGTTGGCAAGTCATTCCTTTAGGAGCTCTGAGTGAGAATCTATTACGTGCTGCTCTCCTAGCTTCTCGTGGTTGCCATTAGACCTTGGCATCCTTGGGTTGTAGACACATCACTTCAATCTCTGCCTCCACTTCAATTTCTGCTTACCATTTTCAGATGGTATTCTCCCCCTGTGTGTCTCCTCTCTATGTTGAAATTTTTCTCTTATAAGGATCCATCATAGGATTAGGGCCCACCCTAAATCAACTTGACCTCATTTTAACTTGATCACATCTGCACAGATCCTATCTTCAAATAAAGTCACATTCACAGGTACCATGGGTTAGGAGTTCAACATATCATTTTTTCGGGGGTAGGGAGTGTCACAACTGAACCTACAACAGCTACTGTGGTTAAAAGGTTGTCTCAAGGAGGAGCAGGGTCCCACCCATTAGGTATCTGACATCCCTGAGGTGCATACTGAAGCATTTTCAAGGAATCCTAAAGTTCTGCGGAGAAGTTTGAAAGGAGAGAAGCATTAGAGTAATTATAACTATGTATATTAATAGCAGGAACATCTCCAGGCAACCTCCAGAGTAGCTGTGACTATAAAGAATAATAGCATTATGCCCAGAAAATGATGATTATAGACTCAGTAATTAAGGAGGGGATTTAGTAGGTCTGGGATGAGGCATGAGATCTTCCATTTCTAACAAGTTCCTTTGATGCTGCTGATACTACCAGACCTTATTAGGGTCAGACTTTGAATAACATATGTTTAGGGGAAGATGACTGTCCAGTATGAAGAAAACCAATAAGAAGGAGGTTGGCACACACTCTGATATTATCCAAGGCTTGTTGGAGCCATAGGGACATGCGCATGCACACACATACACAAACACACACACACTTAATTGATATCACAGTTTCTGAACTAAAACGTTATTGAACTGCTCTCTCATCATTACCACCTTCCTTTCATAGAAAGGTAGGAAAATGCTAAAAAGGGATTTTATGTTTGCTGTTGTTCTTTTTTTTTTTTTCTTTAATGTGAAAGGTGGTTGGGAGGGAAGGATATTAAGTAAACATTGCTAACACTGGGAAAAATCCACTGAATTAAGGGAAAAAGTATCAAAGTTAATTAGCAAACCTCTGGCCTAAGGAACCCAGAAGAGGGCAGAAATGGCCCGGACCTGGAGGCTATGTGGCCACTCACAGGGGAGTATTTGCCACTTTGCTGCATTCCCTAGACTCACCTGAAGGAGGCCCTGCGAGGAATGAGGGAGAAAGTCAGATAAGACCTGGTGAAAGAGAAGACGTGTTCCCAGCTATGAGGACAAAATGACAGTCCCAGACAAGAGAGAGGAGGAGGTGGCTTCAGTGAGAAATTCTCAGAATGCCTTCCACAAGGGAGATTGAAAGTGAACCCAAAATGTCCCATAATACCACTAGTCCTTCATGAACTTGACAGCAAAATGACCTCAGGTTGGGTTTCTCCTGCTTACATGCAAGCATTAATGAGTCATGCAAAGTTTCAACCTTTAGTATCACTGGTTCCCCAGAAAATTGTAAATCTGAAGAAGTTAATTAAATTCCTGGGAATCCCTTGAACAGTTCATGAAGAATGAATTGCTGGCTCTGGATCCAACCAGTATAAGTAAGACATCCCAGAATCTGATCATCTGTTTGAATTTTGGCAAAAGCATTTCCCACATTTGGTGATTTTCTTAGTTACTCTCCATCAAGTTACCCATACTAAAAGTGGCTGTGTTTCATCTATGTGGTAATTACTCACAATACAAAATGGTGATAAAGACATGGCAATAATTTGAACATTTGCCTTAACTTTTTCTATAATTGATTCACATTAAATTTTCTGTTTTTGTTTTATATAGGAATAAAAGGTCTGAAGATAGGCCAAAGATGACAAGAAGTAACTTGTATATGGTTTGTGATCTACCTAAATATATTTACAAATATAAAATTATACAGTATATAAGATATTTATATACTTATAAATATAAAATATAAAAGTATAAATAAAATGTGTTATGATCCAATGCACTGATTTTCTCTCTTTTAAAAATTTATTCCTGTGGACCCCAGTCACTGTTGTGAATATATGAACCCATACAAATTTTTCCTCTTAAATATTGTGGATGAAGTTTTTAAAGTCTCTGGCATTTCTTATTTTTACTCTCATTAAATTATCTGACAGGGGCTTCCCTGGTGGCGCAGTGGTTGAGAGTCCGCCTGCCAATGCAGGGGACATGGGTTTGTGCCCTGGTCTGGGAAAATCCCACATGCCGCGGAGCGGCTGGGCCCGTGAGCCATGGCTGCTGAGCCTGTGTGTCCGGAGCCTGTGCTCTGCAACGGGAGAGGCCACAACAGTGAGAGGCCCGCGTAACGCAAAAAAAAATAAAATTAAATTAAAAAATTATCTGACATATTTATTTGACTTTTAAAATTATAGACAAGTATCTGTATTTATCTAACTATTAAGAAAACGAATGCTTAACATTAAGTTTCCTACACTACAAGTAAATAAAGACACTGGTGCCCATAAATAAAGAGATCAAAGAAATTTTGGCAAAAATCTCAAAAGAACATATGTTTTGGTCTTTTAAACTAGCCCTTAATTATTTTAAAAAATAATTCATTTTTACAAAAGACAGAGAAAATACAATTTCATGTTTGGGCAGAAAAAATCATAATAAACCTGGGACATTTTGCTACCAAAATACAAGATGCATTCAAAGATACCTATAGTAATATACAAAATGATTAAGAAGTTCAACCTGCAGAGAAGACCACAAGTGAACAAGTAGTGACAACTTGAATATAAAAAAAAGATTACACATCACTATAACTAGATCATTTACTCATTCATGGATTCATTCATTCAACAAATGTTGAGTGTATACTGTGTCCCAGGCACTGCTTTATGCTGAAGATAAAACATAAATAAAACAGATGAAAATCTGTGGTGGGTGAAGCTTACTGTTTTTTTTAAATTTTATTTAATTTATTTTATCTTTGGCTGTGTTGGGTCTTCATTGCTGCATGCGGGCTTATTCTAGTTGCCGTGAGCAGGGGCTACTCTTCCTTGTGAAGCTTATTTCTAGTCATAGGAGACAGAAAATAAATACATAAACACATGAATAGATAATAAATCAGGTTCTGACATGAAGAGCACAGGACAAAAAAACGAATGACAGTGAGGGATGCTCTTTTATATCGAACTGTCAG
Organism: Phocoena phocoena; assembly: GCF_963924675.1. Classification (NCBI taxonomy): domain Eukaryota; kingdom Metazoa; phylum Chordata; class Mammalia; order Artiodactyla; family Phocoenidae; genus Phocoena; species Phocoena phocoena. Next base: position 52,560,948 of record NC_089235.1, on the reverse strand, counting down.
GGAGGGCTTCTCTGAAGAGGTGGCACTGTAGTCACTTAAAGGGTAAAGGATTGCACCATAAATATCTGGAAGGAGCTTGACCCATGCAGAGGAGCCTGAAAGGTAAATCTCCAAAGTGGGAGGATGTTGGACAAGTTGGAGGAACATAGCTACTGTAGCTGCAGAAGAGAGGGAGGGAGAGATATGAAATGAACTCAGAGAGGTAGAGAGGGTCAGGACATGTGATGCCTGATAGGCCAAGGAAGGAATTTTGGAATTTCCTCTGAAAGGGTTAGAGGGTTTAACCAAAGGACTGACAAGTTCTGGTTCATGTTTTAGAAGGATCACTCTAGCTGCTGTGTTGACACCAGCAGGGAAACCAGTCACAAGACTATCAGTACAGTTTAAGGCTAAGGTGGAAGTGGTAAAACTGATAAGGAGTGACTGGATTTAGGATATATTTTGTAAGTAGAGTTGACAAAATTTGCTGAAAAATTGCTATAAGAGATGACTTCATTAGATGTTCATGTGGTAAAATATATATAACTATATATAGTTCTTTAGGTTGAATTTGAATCATTTAAAATTACCATCTTTATATATCAAAAAGAGGTCAAGTTTCAGAAATTTTATATGGTTCAACCAAAAAAATATATTCAGGAGTAATTACCATACAGCTGCTATTTAAAATGATAGGACTTAATGACATTGTATAGGAGTAGAGAAAATAGAGAATAATTACAAGAACTGAGCTCCGGGATACTACAACATTTATAAGTCAGGAAGATGAGGAGGAAGCAACAAATGAATGAATATCTAAGAATGTAGGAGGAAAACAGGAAGAAAATTATCTCTTGGAAATCAATTGAAGACAGCATTCCGAGAAGGAGGGGTTATTCAACTTTGTCAAATTCTTTAGGTAGGTTAAGTGACATGAAGACTCAGAAATGACAACACAAGTGAAACCACTTATGTCTACAAAAGGCTATTTACCAATATTGTTGTAATATATTTCAAATTGAATGACAAGGAAAGAACTAAATGTCAAAATTTGAGACAAAGGTTAAACTGCACTTAGAAGAATATTTAGAGGTTTGAGTAAATCTATTTAAAATATGAAAGATATAAAAAAACTGAAGTAATCATCCAACCATAAATTAGAAAGATGGCAACATAATAAACCAGAGGGAAATGAAGGAGAAAAGCAAGGATCAGGCCAGAAATTAATTACATATAGCTTATTTATAATAAAGATGGTTAATAAAGCCAAAAGACAACTCCTTGAATAGATTAATAAAACAGAAAAGTCCTTGGAAATACTGCTTTTAAAAATGTAAAAAAAGATAGCCTCATTCGCCAGGGGCAGACAGCAGAAACAAGAAGAACTACAATCCTGCAGCCTGCAGAATGAAAACCACATTCACAGACAGACAGACAAAATGAAAAGGCAGAGGGCTATGAACCAGATGAAGGAACAAGATAAAACCCTAGAAAAACAATTAAATAAGGTGGAGATAGGCAGCCTTCCAGAAAAAGAATTCAGAATAATGATAGTGAAGATGATCCAGGACCTCAGAAAAAGAATGGAGACAAAGATGGAGGAGATGCAAGAAATATTTAACAGACACCTAGAAGAATTAAAGAACAAACACCTAGAAGACTTAAAGAACAAACAGAACAATATGACACAGCAATCCCACTACTGGGCATATACCCTGAGAAAACCAAAATTCAAAAAGAGTCATGTATCAAAATGTTCATTACAGCTCTATTTACAATAGCCCAGAGATGGAAACAACCTAAGTGCCCATCATCAGATGAATGGATAAAGAAGATGTGGCACATATATACAATGGAATACTACTCAGCCATAAAAAGAAACGAAATTGAGCTATTTGTAATGAGGTGGATAGACCTAGAGTCTGTCATACAGAGTGAAGTCAGTCAGAAAGAGAAAGACAAATACCATATGCTAACACATATATATGGAATTTAAGAAAAAAAATGTCATGAAGAACCTAGGGGTAAGACAGGAATAAAGACACAGACCTACTGGAGAACGGACTTGAGGATATGGGGAGGGGGAAGGGTGAGGTGTGACAAAGCGAGAGAGAGGCATGGACATATATACACTACCAAACGTAAGGTAGATTGCTAGTGGGAAGCAGCCGCGTAGCACATGGATATCAGCTCGGTGTTTTGTAACCGCCTGGAGGGGTGGGATAGGGAGGGTGGGAGGGAGGGAGACGCAAGAGAGAAGAGATATGGGAACATATGTATATGTATAACTGATTCACTTTGTTATAAAGCAGACACTAACACACCATTGTAAAGCAACTATACCCCAATAAAGATGTTAAAAAAAAAAAAAAAGAACAAACAGAAATGAACCATACAATAACTAAAATGAAAAATATACTAGAAGGAATCAATAGCAGAATATCTGACGCAGAAGAACGGATAAGTGACCTGGAAGACAGAATGGTGGAATTCACTGCCACAGAACAGAATAAAGAGAAAACAATGAAAAGAAATGAAGAAAGCCTAAGGCACTTCTGGGACAACATTAAATACACAAACATTCTCATTATAGAGGTCCCAGAAGGAGAAGAGAGAGAAAGGACCCGAGAAAATATTTGAAGTGATTATAATCGAAAACTTCCCTAACATGGGAAGGGAAATAGCCAACCAAGAGGCAGGATAAACCCGAGGAGAAACACGCCAAGACACATAGTAATCAAATTGACAAAAATCAAAGAAAAAGAAAAATTATTAAAAGCAACAAGGGAGGGCTTCCCTGGTGGCTCAGTGGTTGAGAGTTCCCCTGCCGATGCAGGGGACACGGATTCGTGCCCTGGTTCAGGAAGATCCCACATGCCGTGGAGCGGCTGGGCTTGTGAGCCATGGCTGCTGAGCCTGCACGTCCGGAGGCTGTGCTCCGCAACAGGAGAGGCCACAACAGTGAGAGGCTCGCGTACCACAAAAAAAAAAAAAAAAAAAAAAGCAACAAGGGAAAAACAACAAATAACATATAGGGTAACTCCAATAAGGTTGACGGCTGATTTCTCAGCAGAAATTCTACAAGCCAGAAGGGAGTGGCAAGATATATTTAAAGTGATGAAAGGGAAGAACCTACAATCAAGATTTCTCTACCTGCAAGGATGTCATTCAGATTCAATGGAGAAATCAAACGCTTTAGAGATAAGCAAAAGCTAAGAGAATTCAGCACCACCAAACCAGCTCTAAAACAAATGCTAAAGGAACTTCTCTAAGCAGGAAATACAGAAGAAAGGGACCTATAAAAACAAATCTAAAACAATTAAGAAAATGGTCATAGGAACATACATATCGATAATTACCTTAAATGTGAATGGATTAAATGCTCCAACCAAAAGACACAGACTGGCTGAATGGATACAAAAACAAGACCCATATATATGCTGACTACAAGAAACCCACTTCAGACCAAGGGACACATACACACTGAAAGTGAGGGGATGGAAAAGCATATTCCATGCAAATGGAAATCAAATGAGCTGGAATAGCAATACTCATATCAGATAAAATCGACTTTAAAATAAAGACTATTGTAAGAGACAAGGAAGGTCACTACATAATGATTAAGGGATCAACCCAAGAGGAAGATATAACAATTATAAATATATATGCACCCAACATAGGAGCACCTCAATACATAAGGCAAATTCTAACAGGTATAAAAGACGAAATCAAAAAAAAAAAACAATAAACAAACAAAAAGATGAACTCAACAGTAACAAAATAAGAGTGGGGGACTTTAAAACCTCACTAACCCCAATGGACAGATCATCCAGACAGCAAATTAATAAGGAAACACAAGCTTTAAATGACACAATAGACCAGATAGATTTAAATGATATTTATAGGACATTCCATCCAAAAACAGCAGATTACACATTCTTCTCAAGTGCACATGGAACATTCTCCAGCATAGATTACATCTTGGGTCATAAATCAAGCCTTAGTAAATTTAAGAAAATTGAAATCATATCGAGCATCTTTTCTGACCACACGCTATGAGATTAGCAATAAATTACTGGGGGAAAAACGTCAAACACACAGACAGACATATGGAGGCTAAACAATACGTTACTAGATAACCAAGAGATCACTGAAGAAATCAAAGAGGAAATCAAAAAATACCTAGAGAAAATGACATTGAAACACGATGATCCAAAACCTATGGGACAAAGCAAAAGTAGTTAGTTCTAAGATGGAAGTTTATAGCAATACAATCCTACCTCAAGAAACAAGAAAAATCTCAAATAAACAATCTAACCTTACACCTAAAGGAACTAGAGAATGAAGAACAAACAAAACCCAAAGTTAGCAGAAGGAAAGAAATCATAAAGATCAGAGTAGAAATAAATGAAATAGAAACAAAGAAAACAATAGCAAAGATTAATAAAACTAAAAGCTCGTTCTTTAAGAAGATAAACAAAATTGATAAACCTTTAGTCAGACTCATCAAGAAAAAGAGGGAGAGGACTCAAATCAATAAAATTAGAAATGAAAAAGAAGTTACAATGGACACTACAGAAATACAAAGCATCCTAAGAGACTACTACAAGCAACTCTATGCCAATAAAATGGACAATTTGGAGGAGATGGACAAATTCTTAGAAAGGTATAACCTTCCAAGACTGAACCAGGAAGACATAGAAAATATGAACAGATCAATCGCAAGTAATGAAATTGAAACTGTGATTAAAAATTTCCAACAAACTAAAGTCTAGGACCAGATGGCTTCACAGGTGAATTCTATCAAACATTCAGAGAAAAGCTAACATGCATCCTTCTCAAACTCTTCCAAAAAATTTCACAGGAAAGAACACTCTCAAACTCATTCTATGAGGCCACCATCACCCTGATAGCAAAACCAGACAAGATACTACAGAAAAAGAAAATTACAGACCAATATCACTGATGAATATAGATGCAAAAATCCTCAACAAAATACTAGCAAACAGAATCCAACAACCCATTAAAAGGATCATACACCATGATCAAGTAGGATTTATCCCAAGGATGCAACGATTCTTCAATATACGCAAATCAATCGATGTGATACACTATATAAACAAACTGAAGAATAAAAACCATATGATCATCTCAATAGATGCAGAAAATGCTTTTGACAAAATTCAACACCCAATTATGATAAAAATTTTCCAGAAAGTGGGCATAGAGGGAACCTGCCTCAACATAATAAAGGCCATATACAACAAACCCACAGCAAACATCATTCTCAATGGTGAAAAACTGAAAGCATTTCCTCTAAGATCAGGAACAAGACAAGGATGTCCACTCTCGCCACTATTACTCAACATAGTGTGGAAGTCCTAGCCATGGCAACCAGAGAAGAAAAAAAATTAAAGAAATACAAATTCGAAAAGAAGAAGTAAAACTGTCACTGTTTGCAGATACATGATACTATACATAGATAATCCTAAAGATGCCACCAGTAAACCTCTAGAGCTAATCAATGAATTTGTAAAGTTGCAGGATACAAAATTAATGCACAGAAATCTCTTGTATTCCTATACACTAACAACAAAAGATCAGAAAGAGAAATTAAGGAAACAATCCCATTCACCATTGCAACAAAAAAAAAAAATAGAATATCTAGGAATAGATGTACCTAAGGAGACAAAAGACCTGTATGCAGAAAACTATAAGACACTGATGAAAGAAATCAAAGATGACACAAACAGATGGAGAGACATACCATGTTCTTGGATTGGAAGAATCAATATTGTGAAAATGACTATACTACCCAAAACAATCTACAGATTCAATGCAATCCCTATCAAACTACCAATGGCATTTTTTACAGAACTAGAACAAAAAAATCTAAAAATTTGTATGGAGACACAAAAGACCCCGAATAGCCAAAGCAATCTTGAGAAAATAAAAAGGAGCTGGAGGCATCAGATTCCCTGACTTCAGACTGTACTACAAAGTTATGGTAATCAAGACAATATGGTACTGGCACAAAAGCAGAAATATAGGTCAGTGGAACAGGAGAGAAAGCCCAGAGATAAACCCACACACCTATGGTCAACTAATCTATGCAAGGATATACAATGGAGAAAAGAAGTCTCTTCAATAAGTGGTGCTGGGACAACTGGACAGCTACATGTAAAAGAATGAAATTAGAACCCTCCCAACACCATACACAAAAATATGCTCAAAATGGATTAAAGACCTAAATGTAAGACCGGACACTATAAAACTCTTACAGGAAAACATAGGAAGAACACTCTTTGACATAAATCACAGCAAGATCTTTTTTGATCCACCTCCTAGAGTAATGGAAATAAAAACAAAAATAAACAAATGGGACCTAATTAAACTTAAAAGCTTTTGCAGAGCACAGGAAACTATAAACAACACAAAAAGACAACACTCAGAATGGGATAAAATATTTGCCAATGAATCAATGGACAAAGGATTAATCTCCAAAATATGTAAACAGCTCATGCAGCTCAATATTAAAAAAACAAACAATCCAATCCAAAAATGGGCAGAAGATCTAAATAGACATTTCTCCAAAGAAGACATACCAATTGCCAACAAACAGATGAAAGGATGTTCAACATCACTAATCATTAGAGAAATGCAAATCAAAACTACAATGAGGCAGCACTTTACACCAGTTAGAATGGGCATCATCAGAAAATCTACAGACATCAAATGCTGGAGAGGATGTGGAGAAAAGGGAACCCTCTTGCACTGTTGGTGGAAATGTAAATTGATACAGCACTATGGAGAATAGCATGGAGGTTCCTTAAAAAATTGAAAATAGAATTACCATATGACCCAGTAATCCCACTACTGGGCTTATACCCTGAGAAAACCATAATTCAAAGAGACATATGCACCCCAATGTTTACTGCAGCACTATTTACAATAGCCAGGTCATGGAAGCAATCTAAATGCCCATCGACAGATGAATGGATAAAGAAGATGTGGTACATATATACAATGGAATATTACTCAACCATAAAAAGGAACGAAATTGGGTCATTTGTAGAGACGTGGATGGACCTAGAGATTGTCATACAGAGTGAAGTAAGTTAGAAAGAGAAAAACAAATATCGTATTAACACACATATGTGGAATCTAGGAAAATGGTACAGATGAACCACTTTGCAGGGCAGAAATTGAGACACAGATGTAGAGAACAAATGTATGGACAGCAAGGGGGGAAAGCAGGGGTGGTGGTGGTGGTGGTGGTGGGATGAACTGGGAGATTGGGATTGACATATATACAGTAATATGTATAAAACAGATAACTAATAAGCACCTGCTGTACAAAAGTAAATAAATAAAAATAAAATTCAAAATAATCCCCCCCAAAAAACTAGTAATAAGCTACAGATGTAACAGAGACTTTTTAAATAATAGACTATTAACAACTATATGCCAAGACATTTGAAAACCTAGCTTAAATGGATACATTTCTGGAAAAATGTAAGATTCCAAGATAAACCCCACAAGAAATATAATACTTGAACAGATGAATCACCATTGAAGACTGGATATCAGAATCAAGAACACCACCCTCCAAAAATGACCAAACTTTGGTCCTACATGGTTTTTGCAGTTGAGTGCTACCAAGCATTCAAGAACAGATCATCCCTTTCTCATACAAGTTGTTTCAGAAAAACGGAAGAAAGGAGAAAGCTGCCCAATTCATTTTATGAATCTAATGTAACCTTGAGTTCAAAAATGGATGAACAGGGAATTCCCTGGCTGTCCAGTGGTTAGGACTCCACACTTTCACTGTCAAGGGGTCTGGGTTTGATCCCTTGTTGGGGAACTAAAACCCCACAAGCTGTGTTTAAAAAAACCAAAAAAACAAAGATGAACAAAGCATAGAAAAAAGTATAGATATGTTCAATTTATGAACATTTTATATATGCTAAAATACCTAAATAATCAGACAACTGAAAATATCAATTTATTTAAAAATTAATATATCATGATTCAATGTTCAATTGTTATTAAAACAATTGAAGATAGTTCAATATGAGAAAACTTATTAATGTAATTTACAACATTAACAAACTAAAAGAAAAAAATCACATGGTCTTCCCAGTAAATGAAGAAAAACTATATTTGATAAAAGTCAACACATATTTTTGATGAAACTCCCAGAAAAGGAAGAGTAAAAGAATTTCCTTGACTTAATAAAGATTATCTATTGAAAACCCATAGTTAAGTACATTCCCTTTAAGAACTGGAAGAAAATAAAAACTTGTATTTTCTCTATTACTATTCAGCATAGTAATACTGAACATCCTAACTAATGCAGTAAGAATGATAAGAATGGGTTATGATAATTGCAAGGGAAGGTGCAAGACATTACTTCCTGATGGTATAGTCATTAAAACAAAAGTAAACAAACAACTGGAACTAATAAAAGAATTCATCAAGATTGTAAATATACTATCATGTTACAGAAATCAAAAGCTATAAAGTGAGGGTAATTTAGTGAAGAATGGACAAGCCATTATGAAAGAAATGTTCAATCTCTTTTTATTGTTATTGGAGTATAATTGCTTTACAATGTTGTGTTAGTTTCCGTTGTATTCAAACACTTTTAACTAATAAAAGAGGACCTGAATAAACATGCCATGTTTAAATTCAATGTAATACAACAGCAACAACAAAAGTCTGCAGAATTTTTTAGAGGAACTTCACAAACATTTTAATGTTTACATGGAACAATAAAATCTCCAAATAGCCATGATTAATTCTACTAGGTATTGAGACATACTAGAAAGCCATAGCAATAAGAGTAGCAGAACTGGTCTAAAACAGACAAAAACAAAAACTAATGCAGCAGAATAAATGGTCCAGAAGCAATCTTATGGATCATCTTTATATAGGATATATAAAGTACAATCCAACTTTTCCCTTACCATATAGAGTGCTAGATTTCTCAAAAACATCTACAAAAAACACTTGGCCTTTTTCTACAAACCTGTATTGTTGTAAGGGAATTATTGGAATCCCCAATAGGGATTTATTGGAAAAATAAAAGATTTTCATGTTTACACCCAACTCAATACACTGGTTACACTCGTTACAATGAAAACTAAGAAGACCTTGCATCTGGCAGTTTGAGAATAATAAACATGACAGTAAAGCCAATGACACTCAAAGCTCAAACCAAGATGCCTCAGAAAAGAACAGTGTGGAATTTGCAAGAGAATTCAAATAGGGGCATGATGGGTACAAAAGGAAATGATTGATTTCATGCTCTCAACATTAGTGAAAAGATCTTCTAAAATATTTTCTCTTAACATTATTTTGAGGCTATATAGCTTCTTCAACATTACAGGGAGCACTGAAGTTCATGATAGAGGTGTTCTTTCATAGCTAAGGAATGTGGGACTTTTGATGAGAAAATGTTATATGTCTTGTTATAATAGAGCCTTTGGAGGGACTTAAAAAGCCTTTGGAGGGACTTCCCCTTCCAAAAAGATGGAGTTGACATAACATTCCCTATTTTTCCATCTAAGTACAAATAAAAACCTTGGGCATTATATGTAAAACAAACATAAGAAGACTCTGAAAGATGGAGAGAAGATGGCAGACTAACAGGAGATCCAAGAATCAATATGGTGGTGAGTACCCTGGGTTTGCTTTTTGTCTCATATACCCCAGACTTTGAGCAAAAAGTCTTTGGGCTGGTAACCCAGAAATACCAATGGGCACAGACAAACAAAGAACAAAAGGCCTGCTCTCTTTAGCCAAAGGACAAGGAGAGGGAAGTTTAGCACCTCCCACTGAAAAAAACAAAAGCCCAATGGGGAATCCAGACTTCCACCCTTGACAGACTGTAATGAGGCACCTCAACTCTACCACCGAAGTGCAGTCAGAAAAGGCTTAGTAGAGGGCTGGGATTTCCATCCCCATAGGTGGTAATAAAGTTCCCAATTTCTCACAGTGTCAGTGGAGACCACATAGGGAGCTAGATTTCCACCTCTACCCAGCAGTAAGGAAGTACCCCTCTCTCTCCCCATTGGAATAACATCAGAGGAGGCCTAGTAGAGAGTCAAGATTTTAACTGCTACCCAGTAATAAAGAGGTAAATTCCATGCCATGGTGTTAGTAGAGGCTTGGTGTCAAGCTAAAACCCCAACTAGCAGTCACAAAAAGAACACCCCTAAGGTGACAAGAGAGGCCAAGTGGGGAGTTTGTAGTTCTACTCCCACCTGACAGTGATAAAATAGTACTCCTCCTTCCTCTGTCATAGGAAGCCAGCTAAAAGAGAAGGTTTAGGGCTTCCCTGGTGGCGCAGTGGTTGGGGGTCCGCCTGCCGATGCAGGGAACACGGGTTCGTGCCCCGGTCCGGGAAGATCCCACATGCTGCGGAGTGGCTGGGCCCGTGAGCCATGGCTGCTGAGCCTGCGCGTCCGGAGCCTGTGCTCCGCAACGGGAGAGGTCACAGCACTGAGAGGCCTGCATACCGCAAAAAAAAAAAAAAAAAAAAAGAGAGAAGGTTCAACCTAAAGGGGAAAAACTTTGAAAAAAAATAGATACATGTATATGTAAAATAAATAAATAAATATAAGATCCAGGTTCTCATAACATAATATTCAAAATGTCCAGATTTCAATCAAAAATGCATACCAAGAACCAGGAAGATTTCAAAACAAATGATGAAAATCAATAAGTGCCAACACTGAGATGAAAGAGATATCAGAATTATCTAACAAAGATTATAAAGTAACCACCACAAAAATGCTTCAATAAGCAATTACAAACATATTTGGAAAAAATTTTTAAAAAGTAGAATCTTGGGCTTCCCCAGTGGTACAGTGGCTGAGAATCTGCCTGCCAATGCAGGGGACACGGGTTTGAGCCCTGTTCTGGGAAGATCCCACATGCCACAGAGCAACTAGGCCCATGAGTCACAACTACTGAGCCTGCGCGTCTGGAGCCTTTGCCCCGCAACAAGAGAGGCCGCGACAGTGACAGGCCCACGCGCCGCGATGAAGAGTGGCCCCCGCTTGCCGCAACAAGAGAAAGCCCTCACACAGAAATGAAGACCCAACACAGCCAAAATAAATAAATAAATAAATAGATAGATAAATAAATTTTAAAAAATAAATATAAATAAATAAATAAAAAATAGAATCTTAGCAAAGAAACAGAGGTATAAAGAACTACCAAATGTAAATTTTAGAACTGAAAAATATAAGAATTGTAATTTTTTAAAAACTCAATAACAGAAGCATGGAAGCGACAGAGGAAAGCATCAGCCAACTAGATGATCAAACAATAGAAATTATCCAATATGAACAACAAAAAGAAATAGACTAAAAAAAAAAGCCTCAGGGACCTGTGGAACTATAACAAATGATCTAATATTCATGTCACTGGAGTTCCAGAAGGGAAGGCGAGAGAAGACAGGAATAGAAAAGTACTGAAAGAAATAATGGCTGAAAACTTTTCAAGTTTAGCAGAAGACAAAAACTGACAGATTCAAGAGGCTACGTGAACACCAAACAAAGAAATCCACACCAAGATTCATCATAGTCAAACTATGAAAGTGAAACTTAAAAGCAGAGAGAGGGAGAGAGGAATAATGAATAGGGAAAAAATTCAAATAGCAGACTTCTCATCAGAAAACATGGAGGCCAGAGGAAGTGGAACAATATTTTTCAAGTGCTGAAAGAACTGTCCATCCAGAATCCTACACCCAGTGAAAATATCCTTCAGGAATGAAGGGAAATCAGACATTCTCAGATGAAAGAAATCTAAGAGAATTGGTTACTGGAAGGCTTACCCTAAAAGAATAGCTAAAAATAGTACTCTAAACAGAAAGAAAAAGGGTTTGTTTTTTTTTTTAATCAAGATAGAATATGGTAAGCAAAAATATGGGTAAATACAATAGGTCTTCCTTCTCCTCTTGAGTTTTCTGAATTGTCTTTGAGAGTTGAAGCAAAAATAACACTGTCTGACGTAGTTCTAAATGTATGTAGAGGAAACATTTAAGATAATGGAGGAGAGTAAAGGGACACAAAGGGAAGGAACGTTTTTATACTTCACTCTCACAGGTCAAACAATGACATCAGTAGACTGTTAAGTTAGGTAAATGTAATACCTACAAACCCACTAAGAAATGTTATACAAAGACATATTCAAAAACACAAGAGATGCATCAAAATGGAATCCTAAAAAACACTCAATCCTCACGTACCCACAGAAGGTAGGAAAAGAGAAACACAGAGATAAAAACAGAGACAACAAAACCAAAATGATATTGTTTTCATACCCATGAGAGTAATTGATGGGGGCATCCACCTCTCCCATAGATTTTGGATCTGACCTCTAAGATCAGTTTCAAGTTATGTGACATTACACTTCCAGTGGTTGTGCACTATAACATCAGACTGCTACATAAAGGCAGGGATTTGGGCCAGTTCCTGGGCATTAAACACAACTCACTAAGGCCAGCTTCGTTCATCCTGGACTCCCTCCTGCACATTTAGCACGGGAAGACGAAACTGCGCTGAACCAAGGTTCCTCTGCCCTCAAACAATTCATTATCCCTTGGACACATCCTGGAAGGTACTTTGTCCTGGATTTATTTCACAGTCTGGGGAGGGTCTGAAAAGTATCTCTTTTTCTCAAACTGTATAGTCGTGACGGAGTAGACATACACTGATTACAGATAAGATACTAAGTCCATGCTGTGCAATACCTACAATAATAAGAAATCAGATCAACCATGTAGGAAAACCCAGAGTTTTAAGTATGGTGTTTCTAGAATCCAAATTCTCAAAATGGTTCAATATTTTCATTAAAATAAAAAAATGCTTTTAGAATTTTGATACTGCAAAATTGATCTGGTTGACAGAAAACATGAGTGAAATAACCCCTAGTGACATTCATGCTGTTCCCTAGGATTTGCAGTGATGACAGGCACAAATGCTTGGTTTTGTTGAGGAAGTTGGTAGATGGGATTTGGCAGGTTTACAGACCACTTAACTATATAGATAATAGCCCAGGCCCCTCTAAATCATAAAAACATGTTCAGAATCATAATCTCAGCTTGGGTGGTCTAGTAAGATTATCACATCATTATTTCTTAAGACTCCTTAAAACTCGTGGCTACTTACTCTCTTGGTCACCTATGATTTTGAGTATCTTGACAACTGGTTATTTATATCACTTATAGGTTATTAACATCACTATGATGGAACTTGAATTCTGTTCTTCAAAGATGTCATACTGACTTTAAGCAGATATTTGCAATGTCAGACTGAAATTCACATACTTTGCCTCTACAGTCCAAAGATATTGACAGGAGATTTGAAGTTAGGTTAAGAACACTTTAAACTGACTTTTTATAATCAGGCACACCAATTGTACAATTTGATCCCAATTTTTTAAAATCTAAAGTTTTTCTGTTTTTTTCTACAGTCCTATTGAAACTAATTACAACTAAGCAGAATGGAAATATTAAAAATAAAAACGTGAGGTGAGTGGAGCTTGGGAACAGACATTTCCTTCCATCTAGTTGAGTTCCCAGACTCTTTAATTCTCAGTATGATTTTTCAGGTAGGACATAGAGATCAGAAGCTAGACCTAAGATCTCAAAATGGGCTGTGATGCAGGACTAAATATTTCTAGTGTTTTACAGAAAGACAACTTTTAAAAAATGAAAGAACCCTGTTTCCGAAATGGCAAGTCAAAAATATTTGGGTTTCTTCTAAGGAATTTTAGGTGTTTCCATGCCCTACTTTTACTCCCTCTTTTTGCCTCCCTTTTCTTTCACTTTTATCTAGGAAGGGGGTGGCAGAAGTGTTAATTCTTTGGTAGACTGAGGAGAGTAAAATTCATGGACATGCATACAACCACATAACCAACATATACAGATCCAGAGCTCCCATCCCTTGCACACCTGCTTTCTCTACTTATTTCCTTCTCTCCCTACTCCTCCAATACCATCCAAGGAAAAAGTGATGTGACTGGATTGTTGAGAAAAGCATTCATTATGGAAGAAATGTTCCACCCCTCACGGCTACTGGTCATGACAGAGAAGACATAATCTGTTAGGACATAATCTGCATGACTTCACATTGTCCAGGACAGAATGGCATGGATAACAGCTGTTTGTTACAGATGAAGACAAGGCTCCCAGGATTTGAGGGATAACAGATACTAGAGAGGATACAATGTTTTAATATAACTGTGGTAGTTTATCTTCTTAGACTCCCATAAATTTTTGTGAGAGATGCAAGGAAAGATTGAATTTCCTGTCTATACTCTGTTTATTGAAACTCCAACCTTGCCCTTGGGGTGGAGGGAAAGGTTATATATAAGATACTGAGTGAAAGTCAATGGAGGTAACTGTGAAAGAGATGAGGAACTGCCAAAGCTCCAGAGAGTTTTGTTATGTCAGAGAGACATTTTAAATATATAATTTAATATAATGTAAACAAAATTAAACTTTTTAGATGTTTTTATTCACTGAAACTTTATCCATCTCTATACTAGAATCTTGAATCCTCATGAGTACCTAGTTTATTCCAATTGATTGAGAGGTAGAGAAGAATTTATGGATTTCTAGGTACTTTTCTTATTCTTAGACTCTGTGTCATTAGAGAGTACCTTATTGCTTCTTTCCAGAATTCATATTCAGGAAGCAACCTGACATTTAGCTAATATGCCTCAAGAGTTTCCATGGAGGTATGGCTCAATACTCTGTGTCAAAATTCCCTTTTTCAGCAGTCTTTCTCATCTGCTTCCAATAGTATACAGTGTTTTCAGATGGCAAGCTCTACTCTGATGTGGCATCAGGCAGTCCATCACTTCTTTCTTTACATTCTTCCTGTAATGTAATAGTTAACAATTCTTGGTAAAGCAAATTTGTTTCTCCTATCAGGTACTGAATACAGGAAATGGGAAAACTCAAATTAAAAATGAACATCCTGAAGTCAGTAAGAGAGTTCAAGAAATTTAGTCTTAGATTCATATTAGGAAGAGAGTAGGCACCCACCTGATACCAGTGACTAGAAATATTAGATTGTACTATAGTTTTCTTTAAAAAAAAAAAAAAGGAAACAATTCATCCAGAGGTTATTTTTTAATGTATGGTTTAAAGTAAGAACTTAATTTTATTTTTCTGCTTCAAATGAGCCAATGTAGCTGAGACAGCTGTGTAGTATAGTGGCTAAGATCATGGACACTGAATCCAAACTGCCTGGGTTGGAATCTCTGTTTGGGAATTGTCAAGTTATCTAATCTCTCTGTGCTTGTGCCTCAATTTTCTCATCTGTAAAGCAAAACTATTGCCTACTTCATATGGTTATGAGACTGAGTGTGTATGCCAACCTTTGGAGCAGGGCTGGAACATAGTATGTGTCTAATAAATATTGATTGCTGTTGTTCTTATTATTACATGTCAATATTACTTTTTAAATAATCCATTATTTCATAACTGATTTAAGTAGCTAATCTATCCTTATCAGTTTCCCTGTGTAAATAGGAATGGTTTGGGAATCTCTATTCTATTATAACAGTCTATTTGCCTGTTCCTGGGCCAGTGCTAGAGTAATTTAATTATTACATATTTGTAATAAACCTTTATAACTTATGGGTAAGTCTCTCATCTTCGCTTTACTTTTCCAAAAACATAATGCTGAATGAAAAGAGTAACAATGTGTCAAATAAGACCATTTCTGTAAATTAAAAGCACATACGTAATACTTAATATTGCCTATGGACACATATTTGCAAATATATATATATGATGGCTTAGAAGGACTCACGTTAAATACATTAAGAATAGGGACTTCCCTGATGGTCCAGTGGTTAAGACTCTATGCTCCCAATGCAGGGGGACTGGTTTGATCCCTTGTCAAGGAACTAGATACCTCATGCGGCAACTAAGAGCCCACATGCCACAACTAAAGATCCCGCATGTCACAACTAAAGATCCTGCACGTGGCAATGAAGATCCCATGTACTGCAACTAAGACCTGGCACAGCCAAATAAATAAATAAAATAAAATATATATTTTTCTAAAATAAAATTAAAAATACATAAGAATTGGTGTCTACAGGAGGGAAAATGGCTTTTGAAATGGGCAATACAGCAAATAATAAAATTAGATGAAGAAATTAAATATAAAAGGGAAGTTGAGCATGGATCAATGATGACACTTGACTATATACTGAGAATCATGACAAACCAATTCTATGAATGTAAGATCAAAAAACCTGAAAGGGAACAAGCGAGAAAGGAAGGAAAGAATAAGTGAAAAAAGAAATGAATAGCTATATTGAAGGCTCTGAATAATGCCAAGAAGCCAAAAAAAAAAAAAAGAAAGAAAGAAAAGAAAACATGAGCTTCAGCTCTCAACCAGAGAGTGGGTTCTGTTAAGTAAACTTAAAGGATCTAATAGAACTGTCCACAGAAGATCTAAAGAAGAACTGTTGGAAACTTAGGCACATACATCTCCTACCCCCTACTATACCTAGCTTGCCAACTCTGAAAATATGGAGGTCTTCTGCCTAAGGAAACCTTTTGAGACTCTTTCAACTGTTTTTTTAAATGGATAAATAATACATGTAGTACTGTACTTCAGACAATGATTCAAGTTCGCTGAATCACAGTGATTTTCTAATTTCAGTCATCAGTAGCATTGTTTAGTGGAATATGCACTAATGTGACTGATGTTTTCCCAGGAGGATGTTATCCAACCCTATGGAAGCTCCCCTGATTCCTTCCTACTCTTAAAAGGAAGTCTGGCTGACTAAATTATCTTATTTCCCTACAGTCAGCTTTAGGTTCATAACAGGAAAAATATTTATGCAACTGTGGTTAAGCTTTTGGAAAACACACATATGTGCAGAGAAAAAAAAAAGGGCTGGGTGAAAGTACCCTTGGCTAGAGGGACAGGAAGAAGTTAAGCTGGCTTTGTTAGGAGTCATGAAGAGACAAAATGCAGAGACTGGTAATGGCTTAATTTGATGCAGTCCTGAGAAATTAAAAGTTTTCAAGCCAGTAAGAGTGGCAGTCTCCCAAATGAGGAGCATTCATGTGATCTTGTTTGGCCTTTGTGAGACCTACAATGATTATCTCTAAATGACCAAGACTGAATAAAAGCCACAAAATGTTCTTGCCTGTCCTGACCCCTGTCATGTCCATACAGTAGGAACTCACAAAGATGAAGAATCTGTATCGTCTCTTTTGATACGACACAATGCATAGGAAACCTTTCATTCACCAACATTTACTTCAAGGTCCAGTTCCAAAGCCAGGGCCTTGACTTATAGACTCTGTATCCTCCTCCTCTTCACTCCGCATGCATACAAACACTCAAATGGAAAAAATTAAGGTTATATGAGGCAGTGTGTGCCCTAGATCTCAAGTGTCAGGTGTCCTATGGCTTTTAAAGGAACTGATAAGGACTGGGGAAGAAAGGACCTAAAATTTTTTGAGAGAGCCTCTCAACTTTGCCATTTCCCAAGCTCCACATTATCTCAGTGGATCCTTACAACCACAACAACTCTGTATACTATGTGTCATCGTTATTACCCCATCGTAGCATATGAGGAACCAAAGCTCAGAGAGGAAATGCTCACAATCAGAAAGCAAGTAGCCAGGCCCAGCACTTCCACCCTCTTTCTGGTTTCACATGCTGTGCTATTTCTGCTGTAAAACGTAAAAAAAGTTTCAATGGAGCAGCAGACACAAAAGTAAAATCCCTTCTCCAGAAGAAGTAAATTGAAATTATAGATTTCAAGTTAACAATCTCTGGCTATTCCTTTTTTGATGGGTCACCAAATGACACAAGTGTTCCTTGGTTAGCAGTGATCCTGAATTGGTATTTTGTTCACCAATAAAATGAGAAGTTTTTACAGAAAATGTTTAAAGTTTTTCTAGATCTAACCCAATTTGTTGTGTTTCCTTCCCAAAGGACACCCTCTTTCCCATTCTCAATTAAAACTCATGCACTGTGGCTGCTGAATAATGGCCTTTACAGGGTGGCTTATTAAACAACACAGACTTTGCCTTGTTTCAGGACCAAATAAAACAGCTGTCCACTGCCTTTACTCCCCAGGAAATCTTCCCCAAATTGCCTGGTTTAATTTACTTCATAGTTTCTGAAATGTCTCCAACTATTGATTCTTTGGGGGTAATCAGACTCTTCTTAAAATGCCAACATTCTAGAAGTAATAAAAAGTTATCAATTATTCATACTTAAATGTGAATTAGTTCAGCCAGCAGGCTGTTCTCTTAAAATTCACTTGAAATTTCTCTGTGAGGAAAGTAGGGGAGGCATGACTGGAGGGGAAGAGGTACTATTTGGGAATAGTAGAAGGCAGAAATCATCATAACTAGGGTTTTAAGTATCTGGAGAGCAATAAGAGGTATTACCCCTCTAGAACTATAGTGGAAAGTATGCCAGTAGGTAGCAAAATAGAATGATAAACAGGTAGATGAAGAGATGCAAAAGACAGAGGGTAGTTTTTACCTCCATGCCAACTCTGCCTATTGAAGTGAACCACCCAGATCTTGAGATTTTCCATGAAGGCCATGAAATCCATTCCCTACTTCTCAGGAGCTACTCCTTTGCAGAGGCACAGACTACAAACCAGGACACCATTCCTAGCCTGTTCCTGTCCAGCTGACCAGGGAGGGAATCTTCTGTACTCAAGTTACAAAGTAATTGCTCCAAAGGACTGTGGCTCCTATTCTCCCTATCTAATGATAAAACAAAAGACGCTGGAATCAAACTGCAGCACATCTGAAATTGGTTAATGTAGGAATGAATTATTGATGACTAGACGTTCACCTTTATAGCTTCATATCTCTAGTTTGAGTGGAGAGGTTTCTGCTTTGTGTCTTACAGGAAGCATATTATGGGAGGGGATGTTTTCCATGATTGTGGATTTAGGGTTGAGCTTTTATCACTGTTAATTGCAATAGAGAGGAGAGGAGGAGAGGGGAGGGGAAGGGAGATTAAAATGTTTTTGATATGTCCTCACACAATATTTCTGTTCTAATAAATGAAAATGGGAAAAAGAGGTGAGTGTTCCCCCAACCTACTGAAGTCTTTGCAAATCCTTTCGGAGTCTTAGCAAGTGGGTAACAGCTTAATTCTTTCCTTTTACCCTCCCTTTGGTTACCAAGAATAACAGGCAATGGAAACGTATTAGAGTGTTTGTGGAAACACTGTGCAGGGTGTGTTCATTAGCATTCTCCTATAAGCTTCTAATACATGTGTGTGGTTACAGAGAGATGATATAATCAGTTTGTGGGGAGTGCTGCTCTGAATGCATCACAGCTGGATCGCGCCCAGCAGTGCGCTATGCTACCTCTAAGAAGTATGAGACTCCAAATAGCCTGAGGATTATTAACGATAGCGAGTTTGTTGGCACAAAGGAAAAATGCAGAATTTTGTCTCAGAATAAGATGGTTTTTTGTAATGCTCATTCCCTAGACAGAGATCCAACAAGTGCCTTGAACATAGATGATACTGGTAAAAATTATACTCTACAGGGTCATATCAGAATTAAATAAATGAGATCATCTTAGAGGGGTAGGAAGTATAGTTGCAATTTTGGGGAAGAAAATCCTACAAAATTCAGACCTTGACTCTTGTCACGGCAAACCCAGCTATAATTTTTCTTTCATATTCAAAGCAAGCTGAACAGTCTGCCTTTTACTTGCATAGACCAAACAACAGTGGGGATTTTTAGAGAAGATAAGGTCCAAAACAGCTGTTCACATGTATGTGACAGGAGTTTTGGAAATATTCCTATGCCAGGTCCTCTTTGGAATCCAACGCTTCGTGGGTTTGTGGAAATGTAAAAGCTTTGTCATTGGTCCTACTTTGCTTTCTTCTTCTGCCTACCTTTTCCAGTCATCTACACAGGGCAGTGTTTGTTTGCAGGATCTGGAAATGAGAGAACTAGTAGGGAGCAGATAATCTGTGGGATGGGTGACAGGAACCACCCATGGGATGATATCCAAACAGAATCTTCCAGCCTATGCTTCCTTCAGTGATCCATCTGTGTAGGGGCATTATAGTTTGTGCAGGGCCAAACCCTTAGGAGGGACTCTTCCAGGAAATCTGGGTTTCACGCATAAGAATATAACCTCAGGACACTCTATCTTCATTGCTAAAGATCTCTTTTTGGGTAAATTTTTCTTTTTTCACCAGTGTGGTCTTCTTGGCCTCATTCATGCCTCTTTCTTATCCCATCTTGAGGAAGCAGTTCTCGTCATCCAATTATTACATTCACTGAATTGTAGATTGTTATGAGATGAAAACTCTTCCAACTTGTACTGAGTTCCAATGAGTTAAACAATAGTTTGTGATTCTTATAAGAGAATACAGAAGAAGGAGGCAGATAATTAAGTAATTATGAAAACAGAGCCCAGAGAACCTCTCAAGGTCCTCCAATTGACACTGAATATCTTTTTAGTAAACACAAACTAAGCCCTCTATGTTTCAGAGTTAATGAAGTAAAGTAGCATTTTTGCTACTCACTCCAAGATGAAAATAATACCATACTAACAGCTGAAGATATACAAACCCCAGATTTCAAATACCAGCTCTGAGTCACAAAAATAATTAACAACTAAGAAAGTATCTGCAGAATCATAGGTTTCACATATTTCAATCACCCAAATATAACGAATAAACAAATAAATACTGAGATCCTATAACATATTCAGCACTGTGGGGACAGGGGAAAAGAGAATTAGTTAATACTATGTATGCCTTTGGCGTGACAAGAACTTCTATGAAACCACTACAAAGGATACCTCCAACACTTTGTGTAGAAGAGGTCATGGATACTCTAAAGAAAATAATCAACACTGTGGCAAAATTTTCAAGAAAGGAGACAGGAACTTAGCTGAACCTTGAAGAATAGACAGAAGAAGGGTCTTTTGTTTTTGATGAGAGGAAAAAAGGCAAGTGCAGGCAAAACCAAATTGAATTCAATTATTCAGAAAGTATGCGTTGAGCACATTATTACCAAGAATTGTGGGAGTCTAAAACATCAACCTATCTTTCCTTTGTCCTAGGGGTTTGTCAGAAGAAGCCAATGCTCAATCCTTTCTCTTTTTTTTTCTTCTTTTTTTAATAGCTACGCTTGTTGCTTACCTATTTTTTAAAATTAATTTATTTATTTTTGGCTGCGTTGGGTCTTCGCTGCTGCATGTGGGCTCTCTCTAGTTGTGGCGAGTGGGGGCTACTCTTTGTAGCAGTGTGTGGGTTTCTCATTGCGATGGCTTCTCTTGCTGTGGAGCATGGGCTCTAGCATGTGGGCTTCAGTAGTTGTGGCACATGGGCTCAGTAGTTGTGGTTCGTGGGCTCTAGAGTGCAGGCTCAGTAGTTGTGGTGCACGGGCTTAGTTGCTCCACAGCATGTGAGATCTTCCCAGACCATGGCTCGAACCTGTGTCTCCTGCATTGGCAGGCAGATTCTTAACCATGGCACCACCAGGGAAATCCCTCAATCCTTTCTTGATGACTTTCACACTTAAACATGGAACTCTTGCTTAAACTTCTCTTTCTGCCCCACTACCTTGGTGTACATAACAAAAATATAGCTGAAATGCTGATTGCCAGATTCAACAACACAAATAGAAGTTAATTCAAAAGATTCAAATGAAATTCAAAGATATTTTTATTTTAAGTCTTCCACCTGAAGGTATAATAGTCTCAGTGAAGTGAGATAAATATTCTGATTCTGGAGTAGGCAATTAAATGGACTGGTACTAAATTTTCTATATGAATCTTTATTAAAGGGACAAAGGGTCAACATAATTCAGTGTTTTCAACCTGAGTTAAGAAACCAGAGAGTCCATGGTCATATTTCCCAGTTTCTGTAAATGTATGAATAGAACTTAATTTTATAAATATACTTTAAATAACTTTTAAAATTATAGTAAAAATCCATTTATTATACACCAGGTTATGAAACATGAAAGACCAGCAATCCCAAACTTGCTGGACTAAATTGTATATTGAAGAATTCTTTCATAGGACATTTTTCATGGAAAGAGCTTTCACTGAGTTACTTGTTCTATATAATTGCAATGTCATTGTAATAGCTAACATTTATGGAGCGTTTACTAAATACTTGTGCTAATATTATGCTAAGCATTTTATATGAGATGCAAATCATTTTAACGTTCACATCAACCCTATGAAATAGACACTATTAATCCCACTTTGTGATGGGATAAACGAAGCTTAGGAGATAGCAAACAATGGGCCTAAAGTCACAAACTAGAAAACAGTGAAGCCAGGATTGGCTCCTAGAGAGTCTGACAGCAGAGCCCAAACTCTTGGTGGGTATCACAATACTGCCCCTAAAGATAACTCTATGGCAAAATTTAGCAAATTTGGCACAAACTAAATAAATATCATAAATTATTACAGTCAGTGGCAATAGAACAATGTCTCCCACCAGCCCCCATCGCACCAACTATGTATCTGTAACTAGATCGGCTACAAGTAGTTTTGTTATTTTTCACATAACAAATTACTTTCTCATCCTCAGAGATGTTCAGAGCACTTTGCCTCTCACATACACTGCTTATCATGCACACTGATTATGAAGAAAGTAGAGGAATTAAGATGCACCTTGCTTATAATTCTCCATTTTTTACCTAAACGTTATTAATTTTCATGTTATTTATGATCAAGTCATTTTTTTTCCACACTGCTTAAAAGATGAGCCATTTTGCGTGTGTACCAAACTTCAAGTTCCCCAATAAGGAAAATTCTTGATATAATAGCAAGGTGGAAGTTATATTTTAAAAGATAAAATAACAGAACCCTGTGTCAATAGCTTCTAGGTTGCCTAGACTAATAAAAATGCCTTGATTTTAGTCCAGCCAGGATGTATCACTGGCAGCTTCAGAATTCGTTTAACTTTTTCCTCAGAAGCTTTGACCTATCTTATCATCTTCCAAAATCTACTATCTGCAGAGTCAAGAATGCATACTGCATCTCATATCCCTTACACCTTAAGTTTACCTCCTCTGTTTAGATGATGTGATATTCTGCCAAAATTGTAAGACTTGCTAAATGCATTTGGCAGCCCAGGTTCAAGTAGCTAATCTTCTCTAAGAGGTTTTTTTGTTTTTTCTTACATCAGACATCAGTAGGACATCATTGCATAAACATAAACTGTTAAAGAGAGTTTTCAGATGTCAATGACATCATTTTTATGCGCCACTTGGAAGGTTTTGTTTATTTTTGAAAATCATTTTATTTTTAGTCTGATAACCAGTCACATGGTTTTAAGTTTCCAGTTCAGAGTAAAAAATTGGACAATATTTATTGAACATTTCACTCTTATAAAACTAGATCTTTAAACGATTTATATGTCCTTGAATAGGATTCCTTTGTATCCTTACCTTGGAAAGGTGGTAAGAGTATGGCTGAAAGTCCTGGCTTTCATTTATTTTGAGTTCCACAGACCTCCCAGGAACATCAAAATGTAATTTTTGAATTATTAACCTACTGTGGGCAGAAATGTGGTTTTGAATAGACGTAGGCCTATAAAAGGGAAGCCATTACAGAACTTACAATTTATAACCTCAAAAGACCTAAGAGAACTCAAAGATACATGAATCTACCTTTTTTTTCAGGGATGGTGGTATAGGTTCAACTTCAACATTAGACCAGCATGGCAGAGCTAGTACCTATTAGATGCACTATTCATTTCTCTCTTGTATTCTTCTCTTTGCACTTCCTGTTGTCTTACCCTCATCTTATAGTTAATTTCAGATTTCTTATCCTACAAGGGATTCCCCTAGTACATGGTACTTACCTAAGACTATTGTACCCACAATTTGCTTCCTATGCTTTGTACCAGATAGAGTACAGGCTGTGATTCAAATGAGAAAAGTGTAAGGTTTTAGCAAAATGACTTCTTCTTTAAAATTCATTCATTCAAAAAAAAAACATAAAAGTTTGTCATGCTAGAGGGAAAATGTATTTTAGAGTTAAGGAGTAAGGAAAGTCAGACTTGGAGAGGGTGGGACAAAACCCCAATGCTCTTTTCTCTATAGCTCCTATAACCAGTGGGCCCCAGATGCAAGTACAGTCATGAGAAGTGAGCAGGGCAGCAAAGCAGGTTAAATAAAGTCCCAGATTTCTAGCCAGAAAATCAACAATGGGAACATCAGGAAACTGGAAAATTCTGAGGACAGGAAGGAGCTTGGGAAAGTAACACCTAAAATTATTTTTTATACCTGGGCTCACACCCTAAGTTGCATGTGAATGGATCATATCTTAAACAGCATAACAAAGACTGTGGGAACTTAACTGAGAGGTAAGTCTCAGACTGGACATTGAATGGTGTGTACATGGGACATATATGAGTAATATGGCAAAGGCTCTGTAAATGGAACTGACATTGAAACCACAACCCACAGAAGACTGGACAGAACTTGTGACAATTGGGTCAGTTCCCTGCTAACACAAAAATTTTGACATTCTCCATAGGATTTAAATAAGACAAAGAGTCTCATAACATTCAAAATATCCAGGACAAAATCTAAAATTATTTGGCATATAAAGAACTAGTAAAATCTCAACTTGCATGGAAAAAGACAAGCAATAGGCATGAACACTGAAATGACACAGATAGTGGAATTATGTGGCAAGGACTTTGTATCAGCTATTATTAAAATGCTCCAACAAGAAAGGGAGGATATGCTAGAAATGAAGGGATTTAAAATAAAGAAAAGATATTCAAAATCTCAGCAAAAAAAAGAAGGTATAAAGAAGAGCTAAATGGAAATTTTAAAACTGCAAAAACCAATAACCAAAATTAAAAACTTACCATGAAGGCTCAATAGTAGATTAGAGATGACAAAGAAAACACTAAGTGTATTTGAAGATAGATCCATTGATATTTTCCTAACTCAAAAACAAGTTGGGGAAAAAAAAGTAATAAAGCCTCAAGGATTTATGGTAATGTATCAAAAGATCTAACATTTTTGTCATTGGAGTCCCAGAAGAAGAGAAAGAGCCCAGTTACTCAAAAAGCTTTGAAGATGTAATGGCTGAAAACTTCCAAAATATGGTAAAAAATATAAACCTACAGATTCAAGTAGCCCAGTATACCCCAAACAGGAGAAACTCAAAGAAATCCATGCTTAGAAACATCATAATTAAACTGCTGAAAATTAAGACAAAGAAATTTTTTGAAAGTAACCAGAGTAAATAACAAATTATTTATAGGAAAACAACAATTCAAATTCATCAGAAAACATGTAAGCCAGAAGCAAAATGAACATTTTTAAAGAGCTGAAAGAAAAAGATTGTCAACCCAGCACACTGCACACAATGAAAATACCCTTCAGGAATAAAAAAGTGAAAGAAATACTTTCTTAGAAGAAGGGAGACTAAGAGAATACATAATCAGGAGATATGCTCTGAAATAATAAGATAAGGAATTTTTTCACAGAAGGAAAATGATAGCAGAAGGAAATTCAGAACATCAAGAATATAGGAAGAGCAATAGAAATGGTAAATATCTGTGCAAATATAATATTCTTCTCTGTAAATATGTTGCCCTTTCCTTTAAATTACTGTTTTAGGCAGCATTCCAACAACTCCAAATGTGATCCCTTCTCCCTGATATTCACAGCCTTGTGGAATTCCCTCCCCTTGAGTGTGAGCTAGACTTAGTAAGTTGATTCTAACAAACAGAATACAGCAAAGTGATGAAATGCCATTTCCATGATTAGATTATCAAAGAGTATGACCCTCCCCCCACCTTTTTTCATTCAGCTGTACTATTCTGCATTCCCATCAACGATGTATGAGAGTTCTACTTTCTCCACATCCTTGTCAGCACTTGAAATTGCCAGAATTTAAAATTTTAGTCATTCTAATACTAATGTGTAACTAATTTTGGTTTTAAAACCAAGATACAAAATGGTACGGCTAGAAGGTGATCTTCCAGTGTCTCTTAAAGTTAAATACACATTTATAATATGGCCCAGTAATGCTACTCCTGGCTAACTACGTCAGGGAAAGGAAATTTATGTTCACACAAAAATCTGTACACAAACGTTTATAGCAGCATTAGTCATAATTGCCAACAATTATAATCAATTGTTGTCATTTAACAGGTAAATGGATAAGCACATTGTGGTATATTTATATAATGGAATATTACTCAGAAATAAAAGGCATGAATTATTGACATAAGGAACAACTTGGATGAATTTCAAAGGCACTATTCTCGGGTAAAATACAGCAGCCTCAAAAAGTTACACACTCCATTTATACAGCAGCCTCAAAAAAATAAAACTGTAGGGACAGAGAACAGATCAGTAGTTTCCAGGGGCTAGGCAGGAAAAGTGTACAAGTAGCAAGGAGGAGATTCTTGAAGTGATGAAATGGTTCTGCATTCTGACATCAGTGGTAGTTACTGAATCTACACATGTGTTAAAATTCATATAACTGCATAGCAAAAGAAAGTCAATATTACTATATGTTAATTTTAAAAATAATTTTTTAATTTAAAAAAATGTATAGTCCTTGTCTCAAAATGCTTATAAGCATTCCTATCAATAATTACTTTGAACATCAATAGACTAAATGCTCCAATCAAAAAATATACAGTGGCTGATTGGATTAAAAAAACAAGAACCTGCAGTATGCTGCTTACAAGAGACTCACTTCAGGGTGAAAGACACATACAGACTGAAAGTGAGGGGATGGAAAATATATATTTCATACAAATGGAAATGACAAGAAAGCAGGGGTAGAAATACTGATACCAGAAAAAAATAGACTTTAAAACAAAGGCCATAAAGAAAGACAAAGAAGGGCATTATATTATAAATTTCGGATCAATACAAGAAGAGGATATTATACTCATTAACATATACACACCAATACAGAAGCACCTAAATATATAAATACTAATAGACATAAAGGGAGAAACTGACAATCATACAACAGTAGCAGACTTTAACAGCCCACTGACATCAATTGACAGATCTTCCAGATAGAAAATCAATAAGGCAAGAGAGGTTCTAAATGACACAATAGACCAGTTGCACTTAATTGATAACTACAGGACAGTACATCCAAAGAAAGCAGAATACGCATCGTTTTCAACTGTGCATAGAATGTTCTCTAGGATAGACCACAAACTAGGTCACAAAATAAGCCTCGACAAATGTAAGAGCCTAGAAATTCTATTAAGCATCTTTTCTGATGACAATGTTATGAAACTAGAAATCAACTACAGAAAGAAAATCAGGAAAAGAAGGAATACATAGAGAATGACCAACATGCTACTAAAAAACCAATGGGTCAATGATGAAATCAAAGAAGAAATCAGAAAATACCTCAATACAAACAGAAATGAAAACACAACTTTACAAAATCTATGAGATGCAGCAAAAACACTTCTAAGAGGGAAGTTCATAGCCATATAGGCCTTCCTCAAGAAACAAGAAAGATCTCAAATAAATAACTTAACCTACCACCTAAAAGAATTAGAAAAAGAAGAACAAGCAAAGTGCAAAGTCAGGAGAAGGAAGGAAATAATAGAGATTAGAGAGGAAATAAATAAAAGAGATTAAAAAATAGAAAAAATTTAATAAATCAAAAAGCTGGTTTTCTGAAAAGATAAACAAAATTGACAAACCTCTAGCCAGACTCACCAAGAAGAAAAGAGAGAGGACTCAAACAAAATAAGAAAAGAAAGAGGAGAAATAACAACCAATACCACAGAAATACAAAAAAAAATCATAAAAGAATACTATGAACAGTTATATGTGAACAAATTGGACAACCTTGAAGAAATGGACAAATTTCTAGAAACATACAGCCTGACAAGACTGAGGTAAAAAGAAACAGACAATATGAACAGACTGAACACTAGACATGAAATAGAATTTTCAATTAAAAAAAAAATAACCAAAAGAACTCCCTACAAACAAAAGTCCAGGACTGGATGGCTTCTCTGTGGAATTCTACCAAACATATAAAGAATTTATACCTATCTTTCACAAATTATTCCAAAAAACTGAGGATAAGGGAACACTCCCAAATTCATTCTAGGAGGCCACCATTACTCTAATATCAAACCTGACAAAGATACTACAAAACAAGAAAATTACAGGCCAATATCTTTGATGAATATAGATCCAATAATCCCCAACAAAATGTTAGCAAACTGAATCCAACAATACATAAAAAAGATCATACACCATGATCAGACTGGATTCATTCCAGGGTTGCAAAGATGGTTCAACATACACAAATCAATCAATGTGACACACCACATTAACAAAAGGAAAGATAAAAACCACATGATCATCTCAATAGACACAGAAAAGCATTTGACAAAATTCAACATCCATTCATAATAAAAATGCTTATCAGGGCTTGCCTGGTGGCGCAGTGGTTGAGAGTCCACTTGCCGATGCAGGGGACGCGGGTTCGTGCCCCGGTCCGGGAGGATCCCACATGCCGCGGAGCAGCTGGGCCTGTGAGCCATGGCCGCTGAGCCTGCGAGTCCGGAGCCTGTGCTCCGCAATGAGAGAGGCCACAACAGTGAGAGGCCCGCGTACCACAAAAAAACAAAACGCTTATCAAAGTGGGTATAGAGGGAACACATCTCAACATAATAAAGTCCATTTACAATAAACCCACAGCCAACATAATACTCAACAGTGAAAAGCTGAAAGCCTTGCCACTAAATTCAGGAACAAGACAAGGATGCCTACTCTCACTGCTTTTACTTAACATAGTATTGAAAGTCCCAGCCCCAGCAATCAGTTAAGAAAAAGAAATAAAACATATTCACATCAGAAGGGAACAGGTAAAACTCACTATTTTTTTTCACATCTTTATTGGAGTATAATTGGTTTACAATGGTGTGTTAGTTTCTGCTGTACAACAAAGTGAATTGGCTATATGTATACATATATCCCCATATCCCCTCCCTGTAAAACTCACTATTTTTAGATGACTTAATACTTTGTATAGAGAACTCTAACGTCTCCACACAAAACTATTAGAACTGATCAATGATTTCAGCAAGATAGCAGGATACAAGATTAATATACAGAAGTCTACTATATCTCTATACACTAATAATGAAATATCAGAAAGAGAAAGTAAAAAAACAATCCCATTTAAAATCGCATCAAAAAGAATAAAATACCTAGGAATAAACTTAACCAAGGAGGTAAAATACCTATACTATGAAAACTATAAAACATGGATGAAGGAAACTGAAGATTACACAAAGAAGTGGAAAGATATCCCATGCTCTTGGATTGGAAGAATTAATATTGTTAAAATGGCCATACTACCCAAAGCAATCTTCAGATTTAATGCACCTATCAAAATACCCATGACATTTTTCACAGAACTAGAACAAATAATCCTAAAATGTACATGGAACCACAAATGACCCAGAATTGCCATGGCAATTCTGAGAAAAAAGAACAAAGTTGGAGGTAAAACCCTTTCAAACTTCAGACTACAAATACTACAAATCTACAGTAATCAAAACAGCATGGTATTGGTACAAAAATAGACACATAGATCAATGGAACAAAACCAGAAAAAAATCCATACACCTATGGTCAATTAATCTATGACAAAGGAGGTAAGAATATACAATGGAGAAAAGACAGTCTCTTCAACAAGTGGTGTTGGGAAAGGTGGACAGATACATACAAAACAATGACATCAGAACATTCCTTCACACCATATACAAAAACTAACTCAAAATACTTTAAAGACCTAAATGTAAGACTTGACACCATAAAACTCCTAGAAGAGAACATAAGTGAAACATCCTTTGACATAAATCATAGCAATAGTTTTAGATCAGTCTTCCAAGGCAAAAGAAATAAAAGCAATAATAAACAAACGGGGCCTATTCAAACTTAAAACCGTCTGCACAGTAAAGGAAACCAGCAACAAAATGAAAAGACAACCTACAGAAAGGGAGAAAATATTTGCATACAATGTGAAAAAAAGGGGTTAATATTCAAAATATATAAACAGCTCACACAACTCACTATCAAAAAAACAAACAACTCAATCAAAACATGGGCAGAAGACCTAAATAGACATTTCTCCAAAGAGGACATACAGACGGCTAACAGGCACATGAGAAGGTGCTCAACATTGCTAATTATTAGAGAAATGTAAATCAAAACTACAATGAGGTATCACCTCAAACCAGTCAAAATGGCTATCACCAAAACGTCTACAAATAATAAATGCTGGAGAGGACGTGGAAAAAGGGAACCTTCCTATACTGTTGGTGGGAATGTAAATTGGTGCAGCCACTGTGGAAAAGAGTACGGACGTTCCTCAGAAAACTAAAACTAGAACTACCATACGATCCAGCAATCCCACTCCTGGGCATCTACTTGGAAAAAACAAAAACTCTAATTTGAAAAGATATATGCACCCTAATGTTCATAGCAGCACCATTTACAATAGCCAAGACATGGAAGCAACCCAAGTGCCCATCAACAGATGATTGGCTTAAGAACATGTGAGATAGAGAGATATATATACATATAATGAAATATTGTCATTTGTAGCAACATGGATGGACCTAGATAGTATAATGCTTAGTGAAATAAGTCAGACAAAGACAACTACTACATAATATCACTTACATGTGGAATCTAAAAAATAATACAAATGAATCTATATACAAAATAGAAACAGACTCACAGATACAGAAAACAAATTTGGGTTACCAAAGGGTAGAGGGAAGGAGGGAGGGATAAATTAGAAATCTGGGGTTAACAGATATAAGCTACTATACATAAAATAGGCAAGCAACAAGGATTT
Source organism: Phocoena phocoena (assembly GCF_963924675.1). Taxonomy (NCBI): domain Eukaryota; kingdom Metazoa; phylum Chordata; class Mammalia; order Artiodactyla; family Phocoenidae; genus Phocoena; species Phocoena phocoena. The sequence goes on along the minus strand of NC_089235.1, from coordinate 52,530,068 downwards.
ACTGTAAAGTACAGGGAATTATATCCAATATCTTTTAACAACCTATAATGGAATATAATCTGCAAAAAAACTGAATTACTATGCTCTATACCTGAAACTAATACAATAGTATAAATCAACTATACTTCAATAAAAAAATAAAATACTTAAGGAAAAACCAAGCACTTATAGGCAGGTGGATTTTGAAGAGTACCCTAAACACCGATAGAATGCTTTCTACCAAGTTGGTGTTGAAAAACTAATCAAGTGGAATTACACATGCCTTTAACTTAAAATCACTTACTCCTACTTTGATATGACAGAGAAGTTTTATGCTGTCAGGGATCTTCCTCCCCTTAACTTCACTTCCTCTACATTCTTAAAACTAGACATTGGTCTCTATTGCCCCCAAAGAAAACTGAAATCTCATCAGAAATACAAAGAGAAACAAAATAATATTGACTTCGGAACATCAAGAACTCAAGCTCATCAATGAGGATATTTCTGGGATAATTTAGCTTAACTGGATTTCTGCTTTACCCAACTAGAGTACCCACCCCCATCATAGCTACACTCCTGCCCCTTCCCTATCCTTCCCCAAATAAGAAGATTCCTCTGTATTGGCCTGGAATAGTCTCTATGTTCCACATTCCAGCTCCCCATATCTAGGTGGAAGAATTAGACTACCTCTAATTTCCCTTTGGCTTTAATTTGGTTCTCTTTCTTTTCTTTTATCTTCTTTTGTTTTTTTTTCTTTTTGGTTGGGGTATAAGAAAAAAATTACCATAAAAATGGCAACATTTTGCTTTTCTTAAATAGGCAGAAAAAAGAAAAGAGAAAGCCTAACTGATTTTCACAGCTTCTAAAAACCTAACCAAACTCAGGTTTTATTTTTCCTCTACACTATACCAATTTCACACCTCTGCTCACACTTCAACCTCTTCAATTTGGTTCCTAAAAGAGATCTTAAGGTCACTAATTCATTCCATGTTACAAAATCTATGAATATGTTTCAGTCCTCATCTATGATCATATGTGTTAGTCTCTCCTTTTGAAATCCTTTCTTACAACAGCCACTTCTGTTTTACTCTTCGAGCTCTGGTCATTCCTGTATTCCCTTTTGCAGGCTCATCTTCATCCACCCACCCAACAGATGGGGGACTTCCAAAAGCCTGGGTAGTAGACAACTTTTCAGTCTCACCCTCTGTATTTTTCTGAGAAAAATCACATCCACAACTTTAATCATCATATATACTATGATCATCCCCTCCCCCATATTTATATCTCTCATCCAGGACTATTCTCTGAGATTTATTTCTTTATTTTCAACTTCTTATCCTACATTTCCATTTGGAAGTCTCAAACTCAGCATATTCAAGTCCAGCATATACAAAAAGCAAGGTTTTGATCTTTCCCCTAAAATATGATTCTACTTCTGTTTCCCTATTTTAGTGACCCTTACAGAACTAAGAGCTCTACTTGAACCTTTCTCACTTAACCACTCACATCCAGTCCATCACAAAGTCCCATTGATTTAAATTCTAACTCAAACCCATTGACTTTTCATCCTCTAGATTATTACTAATCTACTGTAAGAATCACCATCTTTCACCTGGATTGCTGCAGTAGCCTCCTAACTGATCTCCCTACATTCATCTAGCTTTTCTCTAACCTGTTCTCCATACTGCAGCCAGTGTGATATTTTCAAAATGCAAATGTAGTTATTTCCCACCTACCATTCCCAACCACCTTCATAGCATCTGAGTCCAAGATTGTCAATAGACATAAACTGATCCAGCCAAGTGTGAATGCATGTATGTGTAGGTGGAAATAAAAAAGAAAGATCTACAGAAGCAAATCTGAGAATATGTCTGATTGTGTATGCCTAATTATGTTTCAAAGCCTCCCCCAAAATTTCTAGGCTTGTCCACCATTTGAATTCATTTATGCCTTTTCACAGGAAATGTCAAGTTTTCTGTATGGTAAAAATTTTCATCACTTTCCATTTTTATTTTTCTCTCTTCATGGCACACAGAAATCATATAACATGGCTGAAGTTCAGGGAGCTTTGTTTTTTTGAGAGGCAGCATGGTGAAGCAGTAAGAGCTTGGATTAGAAAGTCGAACAGATGTGGATTTAAATCACAGCTCTGCAACTTATTATAATTTGAGCTTATTCCTTATTTATTTTTATTTTTTAGTTCCTTATTTTGAAATGAGAATCTCTCATAGGTTTTTTTGTTGTTGTTGTTTTTTGGGGGTGGGTAAGAATTTGATGAGTTCATCTATGCAAATATTCTAACATATTATCTGATGTGCAATAGGTGGCCAGTGACTGTTTGTTCCTTCCTACCAGGATGGGTGGTGCTAAAATATTCTCATCCAAAGAAAATCTCCAGATCATTTGCAAATTTCTCCACAGCCTAAGTTTGCTTCAGAGACACTTGGAAGTGAGTGTTGAGTTGAAATTTTATTTTTGTTGATTCATTTCATCTAACGTATTAAGCATTACCTACATGCTAAGCTTCATGCTATGCAATTTACATTCATTATTTAATATCCACAAATTCTCTGTGATGTATCATACTCTCCAACTTTATGGCTAAAAAGTGCCAGAGCTCAAATTTGAACTCAGGTCAACTGACTCCAGAGCTTCTGATTTTATCTATAGGATTCTGACATCTCTCACAGAGAGAACAAATCCAGAAAACTCAGAGGAGAAATAATGCCTTTATCTAAGTTTCAGCAAGGACCTATAGAACACTTCATTTTGCTAAAATCCAGAGCTAGAAACTCAAACATATGAACTTCTTTACATGAAGCAATTTTACTTCATTACATTACATGGCAATTCTAAGATTACAGACCTAAAACGTACTTAATTTTTCCATGCTCGATATTACACAAATAATCTTTCTGGAGTTATCACATTTAATACCTCTTTCTGGCTGTATTAAATACAGATACCTTAAAGGATTATTCATGCAGCATTAAAGATAGGAATTTGACAAGGAGAGAGAATTTTAACTGTGATCTTTATAGAATCAGGAATAGATTAGGAGCCTGATTTTGACAGCACTGTGTATGAAAGAATGTAAGCCTCTATCTTTAAAAAAACTGGTATGTTTTCAAACAAACTTTCTCTGAAAGGAAAGTTCAAACCCTAGAAAGTATTCCAAATGTACAGGGCTGTGCACCCAAAATAGTTATGCAACATGATATGTAATAAGTTCATATATAAGGAAATATTTTTTTTCCCAAGGCTGACTAAGGGTTGAAATCTATCCCATAAGGGAGTTCTGTGGCAGTACCCAAAGAAAAACACATGTCTGTCTGATAGCCCACAAAGAAGTCCATAGGAAAATATGAGAGATGTGTCTGGAATATTAGTTCACAAATCTGACTGCATTCGTAGTATTTGTGGAAGTTTGGATTCAAAAACCAACGTGAAAACCACAGAGTACCTATAGCTAATAGAGTCACTGCTTTACTTTGTTGGTTCCTGCTAACCCTGAACTGCTGTTCTGTAAAATCTAATAAATATGACGGAATCTACTAATGTTTTGTGTAAGTATATACTACATAGAGGAATCTAAGGGCAAAGACTTTGCTGGCTGGCAAGTCTCAGCTTGCCTTTGTCCATGTCATTTTATCATTTGAAATAGTGAAGAGGTACTAAGGTATACTTAATAATCGTGTACAATGCTCTGAGTATATGATAGAGTTGCAATGGTATATTAATTAACTGAACAATATCTCTAGGAGCACTAATGATTTTTGTTTACTCATTTCGCTATCTCTTAGGAATCACAAAGGGACTTTTTTTAACATCTTTATTGGAGTATAACTGATTGAAAAGGTGTGTTAGTTTCTGCTGTATCACAAAGTGAATTAGCTATACATATACATATGTCTCCATATCTCCTCCCTCTTTCTTCTCCCTCCCACACTTCCTACTCCAACCCTCTAGGTCGTCACAAAGCACAGAGCTGATCTCCCTGTGCTATGCGGTGGCTTCCCACTAGCTATCTATTTTACATTTGGTAGTGTATATATGTCCATGCCACTCTCTCACTTTGTCCCAGCTTACCAATCCCCCTCCCATTTCCTCAAGCCCATTCTCTACGTCTGCTTCTTTACTCCTGTCCTGCCCCTAGATTCTTCAGAACCATTTTTTGCTGTTGTTTTTTTTTAGATTCCTTATATATGTGTTAGCATATGGTATTTGTTTATCTCTTGTTGACTTACTTCACTCTATGAAAGTCTCTAGGTCCATCCACCTCACTAAAAAGTAACTCAATTTCGTTTCTTTTTATGGCTGAGTAATATTCCATTGTATATATGTGCCACATCTTCTTTATCCATTCATCTGTCAATGGACATTTAGTTGCTTCCATGTCCTGGCTATGTAAATAGTGCTGCAATGAACGTTGTGGTACATGACTCTTTTTGAATTATGATTTTCTCAGGGTATATGTCCAGTAGTGGGATTCCTGGGTCATATGGTAGTTCGGTATTTAGTTTTTTAAGGAAACTCCATACTGTTCTCCATAGTGGCTGTATCAATTTACATTCCCACCAACAGTGCAAGAGGGGTCCCTTTTCTCCACATCCTCTTCAGCATTTACTGTTTGTAGATTTTTTGATGATGGCCATTCTGACCGGGGTGAGGGGATACCTCATTGTAGTTTTGATCTGCATTTCTCTAATAATTAGTGATGGTGAGCATCCTTTCCTGTGTTTGTTTGCAATCTGTATACATTCTTCGGAGAACTTTCTATTTAGGTCTTCTGCCATTTTTGGATTGAGTTGTTTGTTGTTTTGATATCGAGCTGCATGAACTGCTTGTACATTTTGGAGATTAATCCTTTGTCAGGTGCTTCATTTGCAAATATTTTTTCCCATTCTGAGGGTTGTCTTTTCATCTTGTTTATCATTTCCCTTTCTGTGCAAAAGCTTTGAAGTTTCATTAGGTTCCATTTATTTATTTGTGTTTTTATATCCATTTCTCTAGGAGGTGGGCCAAAAAGGATCTTGCTGTGATTTATGTCATAGAGTGTTCTGCCTACATTTTCCTCTAAGTTTTATATTGTCTGACCTTACATTTATGTCTTTAATCCATTTTGAGTTTATTTTTGTGTAGGGAGTTAGGGAGTGTTCTAATTTCATTCTTTTACATGTAGCTGTCCAGTTTTGCCAGCACCACTTACTGAAGTAGATATCTTTTCTCCATTGTATACTCTTGCCTCCTTTATCAAAGATAAGGTGACCATATGTGCATAGGTTTATCTCTGGGCTTTCTATCCTGTTCCATTGATCTATATTCTGTTTTTGTGCCAGTACCATACTGTCTTGATTACTGTAACTTTGTAGTATAGCCTGAAGTCAGGGAGCCTGGTTCCTCCAACTCTGTTTTTCTTTCTTAAGATTGCTTTGCTATTCGGAGTCTTTTGTGTTTCCATACAAATTGTGAAATTTTTTGTTCTGCTTCTGTGAAAAATGTCATTGGTAGTCCGATAGGGATTGCATTGAATCTGTAGATTGCTTTCAGTAGTACAGTCATTTTCACAATGTTGATTATTCCAATCCATGAATATGGTATATCTCTCCATCTGTTTGTATCCTCTTTGATTTCTTTCATCAGTGTCTTATAGTTTTCTGCATACAGGGGTATTTTGCCTCCTTAGGTAGGTTTATACCTAGGTATTTTATTCTTTTTGTTGAAATGGTATATGGGAGTGTTTCCTTTATTTCCCTTTCAGATTTTTATTCATTAATGTATAGGAATGCAAGAGATTTCTTTGCATTAATTTTGTATCCTCCTACTTTACCAAATTCATTTATTAGCTCTAGTAGTTTTCTGGTGGCATCTTTAGGATTTTCTATATATAATAACAAGTCATCTGCAAACAGTGACAGTTTTACATCTTTTCCAATTTGGATTCCTTTTATTTCTATTTCTCCTCTGACTGCTGTGGCTAAAACTTCCAAAACTATGTTGAATAGTAGTGGTGAGAATGGGCAACCTTATCTTACTGGAAATGGTTTCAGTTTTTCACCATTGAGGATGATGTTGGCTGTGGGCTTGTCATATATTGCCTTTATTATGTGGAGAAAAGTTCCCTCTATGCCTGCTTTCTGCAGGGTTTTTATCATAAATGGGTGTTGAATTTTGTCAAAAGCTTTCTCTGCATCTATTGAGATGATCATATGGTTTTTCTCCTTCAATTTGTTAATATGGTTTATCACATTGATAGATTTGCGTATATTGTAGAATCCTTGCATTCCTGGAATAAACCCCACTTGATCATGGTGTATGATCCTTTCAATGTGCTGTTGGATTCTGTTTGCTAGTATTTTGTTGAGGATTTTTGCATCTATGTTCATCAGTGATATTGGCCTGTAGTTTTCTTTCTTTGTGACATCCTTGTCTGGTTTTGGTATCAAGGTGATGGTGGCCTCGTAGAAGGAATTTGGGAGTGTTCCTCCTTTTGCTATATTTTGGAAGAGTTTGAGAAGGATAGGTGTTAGCTCTTCTCTAAATGTTTGACAGAATTCGACTGTGAAGCCGTCTGGCCCTGGGCTTTTGATTGTTGGAAGATTTTTAATCACAGCTTCAATTTCAGTGCTTGAGATTCGTCTGTTCATATTTTCTATTTCTTCCTGGTTCATTCTTGGAAGGTTGTACTTTTCTAAGAATTTGTCCATTTCTTCCAGGTTGTCCATTTTATTGGCATAGAGTTGCTTGTAGTACTCTCTCATGATCCTTTGAATTTCTGCAGTGTCAGTTGTTACATCTTTTTCTTTTCTAATTCTGTTGATTTGAGTCTTCTCACATTTTTTCCTGATGATTCTGGCTAATGGTTTATCAATATTGTTTATCTTCTCAAAGAACGAGCTTTTAGTTTTATTGATCTTTGCTATTCTTTCCTTCATTTCTTTTTCATTTACTTCTGAACTGATCTTTATGATATCTTTCCTTCTGCTAACTTTGGGGTCTTTTTGTTGTTCTTTCTCTAATTGCTTTAGGTGTAAGGTTAGGATGTTTATTTGAGATGTTTCTTGTTTCTTGAGGTAGGATTGTATTGCTATAAACTTTCCTTTTAGAACTGCTTTTGTGGCACCCCATAGGTTTTGGGTCATCGTGTTTTCATTGTCATTTGTTTCTAGGTATTTTTTGATTTCCTCTTTGATTTCTTCAGTGATCTCTTGGTTATTTAGTAGTGTACTGTTTAGCTTCCATGTGTTTGTATTTTTTACAGACTTTTTCCTGTAATTGATACCTAGTCTCACAGCGTTTTGGTCAGAAAAGATACTTGGTATGATTTCAATTTTCTTAAATTTACCAAGGCTTGATCTGTGACCCAAGATATGATCTATCCTGGAGAATGTTCCATGAACACTTGAAAAGAAAGTGTATTCTGTTGTTTTTGCATGGAATGTCGTATAAATATCAATTAAGTCCATCTTGTTAAAGTATCATTAAAAACTTGTGTTTCCTTACTTATTTTCATTTTGGATGATCTGTCCATTGGTGAAAGTGGGGTGTTAAGGTTCCCCACTCTTATTGTGTTACTGTCAATTTCCCCTTTTATGGCTGTTAGCATTTGCCTTATGTATTGAGGTGCTTCTATGTTGGGTGCATAAATATTTACAATTGTTAAATCTTCTTCTTGGATTGATCCCTTGATCATTATATAGAGTCCTTCTTTGTCTCCTTTAATAGTCTTTATTTTAAAGTCTATTTTGTCTGACATGAGAATTGCTACTTCACCTTTCTTTTGATTTCCATTTGCATGGAATATCTTTTTCCATCCCCTCACTTTCAGTCTGTATGTGTCCCTAGGTCTGAAGTGGGTCTCTTGTAGATAGCATATATAGGCGTCTTGTTTTTGTATCCATTCAGCCAGTCTATGTCTTTTGGTTGGATCACTTAATTCATTTACATTTCAGGTAATTACCAATATGTATGTTCCTATTACCACTTTCTTAATTGTTTTGGGTTTGTTTCTGTAGGTCTTTTCCTTGTCTTGTGTTTCCTGCCTAGAGAAGTTCCTTTAGCATTTGTTGTAAAGCTGGTTTAGTAGTGCTGAATTCTCTTAGCTTTTCCTTGTCTGTAAAGGTTTTAATTTCTCCATCAAATCTGAATGAGATCCTTTCTGGGTAATCTTGGTTGTAGGTTTTTCCCTTTCATCACTTTAAATACGTACTGCCACACCCTTCTGGCTTGCCGAGTTTTTGCTGAGAAATCAGCTGTTAACCTTATAGGGATTCCCTTGTGTTATTTGTTGCTTTTCCCTTGCTGCTTTTAATATTTTTCCTTTGTATTTAATTTTTGATAGTTTGATTAGTATGTGTCTTGGCATGTTTCTCCTTGATTTATATTGTATGGGACTCTCTGCACTTCCTGAAGTTGATTGACTACTTCCTTTCCCATATGAGGGAAGTTCAACTGTAATCTATTCAAATATTTTCTCAGTTCCTTTCTTTTTCTCTTCTTCTTCTGGGACCCCTATATTTCAAATGTTGATGCATTTAATGTTGTCCCAGAGGTGTCTGAGACTGTCCTCAATTCTTTTCATTCTTCTTTCTTTATTCTGCTCTGTGGTAGTTATTTCCCCTATTTTATCTTCCACTTATCCGTTCTTCTGCCTCAGTTATTCTGCTACTGACTCCTTCTAGAGAATTTTAAATTTCATTTACTGTTCATCATTGTTTGTGTGTGCTTTAGTTCTTCTAGATCCTTGTTAAACGTTTCTTGTATTTTCTCCATTCTATTCCCAAGATTCTGGAGCATCTTTACTATCATTATTGTGAATGATACTTTAAATCATTTACTTTAAATCATTACTGTGAATTCTTTTTCAGGTAGACTGCTTATTTCCTCTTCATTTGTTTGGTCTGGTGGGTTTTTAGCTTGCTCTTTCATCTACTGCATATTTCTCTGTCTTCTCTTTTTGCTTAACTTACTGCACTTGGGGTCTCCTTTTTGCAGGCTGCAGGTTCATAGTCCCCATTGTTTTTGGTGTCTGCCCCCAGTGGCTAAGTTTGGTTTAGTGGGTTGTGTAGGCTTCCTGGTGGAGGGGACTGGTGCCTGTGTTCTGGTGGATGAGGCTCTATCTTGTCTTTCTGGTGTGCAGGACCGTGTCTGGTGGTGTGTTTTGGGGTGTCTGTCAAGTTATTATGATTTTAGGCAGCCTCTCTGCTAATGGGTGTGGTTGTGTTCCTGTCTTGCTAGTTGTTTGGTATGGGGTGTCCAGCACTGTAGCTTGCTGGTCATTGAGTGGAGCTGGGTCTTAGTGTTGAGATGGAGATTTCTGTGAGAGCTTTCACCATTTGACATTATGTGGGGCCGGGAGGTCTCTGGTGGACCAATGTTGTGAACTCAGCTCTTGTACCTAAGAGGCTCAGGCCTGACACCCAGCTGGAGTACCAAGACCCTGTCAGCCACATGGCTCGGAAGAAAAGGGAGGGGAAAAAAGAAAGAAAGAAAGAAAGAAAATTAAATTAAATTAAAATAAAGTTATTAAATTTTAAAATTATTTAAAAAAGAGAGAAACCAAAGTAATAAACAAATCCACCAATGATAACATGCACTAAAACCTATACTACAAACAAACAAAAGACAGACAGAACTCTAGGATAAATGGTTAAAGCAAAGCTCTACAGACAAAAATCACACAAAGAAGCGTACACATGCACACAAAAAGAGAAAAAGGAAAAAATATATATACATATTTAACAAAAAGAAAGAAAGCAACCAAATCAATGACAAGAAGCTCTAAATTCTAAACTAAGATAAACATAAAACCAGAAACAAATTAGATACAGAAAGCAAACTCCAAGTCTACAGTTTCTCCCAAAGTCCACTGCCTCAATTTTGGGATGATCTGTTTTCTCTTCAGGTATTCCAGAGATGCAGGGTACATCAAGTTGATTGTGGAGATTTAATCTGCTGCTCCTGAGGCTGCTGGGAGAAATTTTCCTTTCTCTTCTTTGTTCGCACAGCTCCTGGGGTTCAGCTTTGGATTTGGCCCTGCCTCTGCATGTAGGTCACCTGAGGATGTCTGTTCCACACCCATACAGGATGGGGTTAAAGTAGCAGCTGATTAGGGGGCTCTGGCTCACTCACGCTGTGGGGAAGGAGCCTGCAGCAGGTGGAGGCTGGTGTAACATTGTAACAGCCTGAGGCATGCCGTGTGTTCTCCCGGGGATGTTGTCCTTGGATCATGGGGCCCTGGCAGTGGCAGGCTGCACAGGCTCCCTGGAGGGGAGGTGTGTATAGTGACCTGTGCTTGCACACAGGTTTCTTGGTGGCCGCAGCAGCAGCCTTAGCGTTTCATGCCTGTCTCTGGTGTCCGTGCTGATAGCCATGGCTTGACCCACCTCTGGAGCTTGTTTAGGCGGTGCTCTGAATCCCCTCTCCTCACGCACCCCGAAACAACGGTCTCTTGCCTCTTAGGCAGGTCCAGCCTTTTTCCCGGACTCCCTCCAGACTAGCTGTGGTGCACTAGCCCACTTCAGGCTGCGTTCACACAGCCAACCCCAGTCCTCTCCCTGGGATCTGAACTCCAAAGCCCGAGCCTCAGCTCCCAGCCCCACCCCACCTCAGTGGTTGAGCAGACAAGCCTCTCAGGCTGGTGAGTGCTGGTTGGCACCAATCCTCTGGGTGGGAATCTCTCCGCTTTGCCCTCTGCACCCCTGTTGCTGCACTCTCCTCCGTGGCTCTGAAGCTTCCCCCCTGTGCACCCCCCGTCTCCACCAGTGAAGGGGCTTCCGAGTGTGTGGAAACTTTTCCTCCTTCACAGCTCCCTCCCAGAGGTGCAGATCCCATCCCTATTCTTTTGTCACTGTTTTTCTTTTTTCTTTTGCCCTACCCAGGTACATGGGGAGTTTCTTGTCTTTTGGGAAGTGTGAGGTCTTCTGCCAGCATTCAGTAGGTGTTCTGTACGAGTTGTTCCACAGGTAGATGTATTTTTGAGGTATTTTGGGGGAGGAAGGTGATCTCCACGTCTTACTCCTCTGCCATCTTGAAGGTCCTCCCCATTAATGATGTTTTTAAGAGGGCAGTGTTTAGCTAATAAATTTCTCTGTTTCTCTTTTTTATACTTTCAAAGGATTGACTAACTTTCATCTTCAGAACAACTTGTAGCCAAATTATCAACAAATCCATTTTAAAAAAACAATTAAGAGCATAGAAAATATTGAGTGGTAGACTTTAAAGAGCCATCATTAAAAAAATATTAGTCACAATGAATCTTTTTATTAAAATATCTGTTCAGATAATTTTAAAATAATTAGAAATGGTAAAGAAAGTTAGATAGGGCTGCTTAATTAATTCCTACATAATAGAAGGGTCCATTCTCACAAAATAAGATAAACTTGCATTGATGTGGCAGGTACATCCTAAGGTGATCCCAGTGAGTTACCTTGTATAATTCTTTCCCCTTCAGTGTAAGAGGAATTTGTGACTCGCTTCCAACCAACAGAAACAGCAAAGATGATAGAATGTCAGTCACTTCCTTGATTTGGTTAAGTTATATAGCAATGGTAATGTGATACTGTTATTCTCGTGATTATATAATGTTATTGTATGAGTTTTCTAGGGCTGCCATAATAAAGTCCCACAAATTTGGTGGCTCAGCAAATAGCAGAAATGTATTTTCTCACAGTTTTGGAGGCTAAAAGTCTGCAATCAAGGTGTCTGTAGGTCCATGACCTCTCTGAAGGCTCTAGGGGAGGACTCTTTTCTTGCCTCTTCTAGCTTCGGTGGTTACCAGAAATCCTTAGGGTTTCTTGGCTTATAGCAGCCAAACCCCAATCTTTGGCTCTGCTGCCATATGACTGTCTTCCCTCTGTTTGTATGTATGCCTCTATTTTCTTGCAAGGACAAGTTATTAGCTTAGGACCTACTCTACTCCAGTATGACCTCATGTTAACTTGACTAATTATATCTGCAAAGACCCATTTCTAAATATGGTCACTTTGTAAGGTTTCAGGTAGACATGAATTTGAGGGGACACTATTCAACCTAGTATGGTTATATAAGACTTAGTCTTAGCAGACAGGAGGGACAGACTCCTTCCCATTGGCTTGAAGAAGTAAGCTTCCAGGTTTTGAAAGGGCTTATGAGGGAGCCACAGAGCAAGAAACTGCCAGCAACCTCTAGAAGCTAAGAGCTGCCCCTGGCTGACAGCCAAAAAGAAAATGGGGACCTCCATTCTACAACCATAAGAAAAGGAATTCTGCCAACAACCAGAGCTTAGAAAAAGACCAAGACCCAGAAATGAATTAGCCTTGACTGCAGCCTTGTGAGACCCTGAGCAGAAGACCCAGCTAAACCATGCTGAGACTCCTAACCCATGGAAACTGTGAGATAACAAATACGTATTATTCTAAGTCACAAAATCTGTTGTACTTCATTATACAGCAATAGAAAACTAATACAATTGGCATAGTGCTTTAAAGGTTTCATTCACTGTACCTCACTTATACTTCCCAAAGACAAATCCAAAGGCATTTCTTTCAGACATCACATGGATCATTGTGCATGACCTATAATACTTGAGGATTCTTAGAATATCAGTACTCAGAAGAACCTCAGAGATCAGACATTTCATTCCTCTCATTATGCAAATGAAAAAACAGAGCCAGGACATAGAAATTGACTCTTGACCACCAGAGTACCAAGTAGAAAAACAAACACAAACTCACAGTTCTCTTGGGAACAAGTCCAACATATTTTCAATACTGTAGATAATCACCAACTCACTGGGATCCCTTGAGATCCCTAATGTCAAACAACAGAAGAGTTAAAAATAAATCAGACTTTTAGAAGATGCAAATAAGTTATACAACTTAATAAATGTCAATATTCACAATTAGCACAATTAACTCCTAGAAAAGTGCCAGTCATATTGCAGCACTCAATAAATATTTGATAAATTAAAAAATTAATATCATGTTTTCATATTCTGAATCATAAAGGACACAAGCCCATCCCCACATATCTTGATCTAGAGGCGGAACACCTTTGTGGGCAAAAGCCACGTTGCAATGTTGATGTCAGACCCACCTGAGTTTGAATGTGAGCTCTAAGTAATATTCATTTGTAAACTTAGGAGATTTCCTCAAAGTCTCAGCTTCCAGTTTCCTTATCTGCAAAATGAAGGTAATAACAATGACCTCCCACTGTTGTGCTCAGGTTCAAACAAAATAATAAATGAGAATGCTTGGCATTTAGAGTACTCGATAAACGTCACTCTCTTTCCATTCACTGACGAATTTTGTTTTAAATGAAGAACAATTTTTCCACTTACCTTCAGATAATTCTCTGAACCATAATCTGTGTCAGAGGCATTTAATACAAATGTACTTTTAATTCTATATTAGGAGACATTTGCTTTGAAAACAATTTTCTGTTGTATGGATTTACTCTTTTTGGTTCTAACCACCTATCTTTTGCCTCCTCAACAAACTCAGTAGAAAATAAAGGTCTAAAAGTCTACGGAAGAAAAAAATTTTATTTGACTAGGCCTGAATTTATTGACACTTAGGAACCACATAAAAAAAGAAAAAAGGCAGCAGCCTGAAGATTCTTAAATTAATCATTGATTAGTAGTTTACATAACTTAGAGGTAGTAATCCAAAACCTGTTTCAAATTAGATGACAGCAAAAAAGTGATGTGGAAGTAGTTACTGTTAAACTGGAATTCTTCTGATTGCACTATTTATCAGGTAGTATTTCAGATAATTAAATAGAACTATGAGTAACATGAAAGATTATAGTTATGGTTCATTTTTGCACAGGTTTGTTGAGACTTAGAAATTATGTGCAGGCAGAGTTGGAAAAATTCCAAAATGGACCATATTAAATTAGGCAACAGCTGGTGAAGAAGGTTTAGTTTAGGGACTGTCCTGACAGCTGGAGGAAAAGTGATATGTGGTCCATACTGAATGTCATACTAAAAATTAGCAGTAAATAATTACAAGTTAACTAGAAATGTACTGTCTTGATTTCAAAGCTTAAACAATCTTCCTTGGGCTATATTAAGACCATTTTAAAGTTCTTTAATCTCTGCTCAAGAGAATTTATTTTCTAGCAGGTGTGCCTTAAAACTAAAAATGCAGACATGACTTAAAATCATTTCCATGAGCTTCAAGCACTTCCACATGTTTAAAAAAATAGTCATTTCAATGTTGTTTGAAACTCAGGGAAGGTCATGGGGAGAGGAAGCTGTGAAAACCTTAATCCTGCAAATCCCATGACACACGGCATGATGCAATGGGGTATGGAGCCAGAAGGGTTGGGTTCAAGCCTCTGCTCTGCTAATTACTAAGTAGGAGGTTTGGGGTAAATTCATGCCCTTTTCAGATCTTAGTTTTCTCGTTCAACTTGGCAATAATAACATCTACCTTCCAAACTATTGTGAAGAGTAAGTGATCTATATATAGTACCTAGGACAATAGGCCCATGGTTCCCAAACTGTGCACTGAGGCACCCCTGGGGACTGCAGCACATTTATAGAGGCAGTATGGGATATTTTAAATTTTCAAGGAAACTACAGCAATATTTGAAATCTGTCAGCCACTGTGTGAACTACTAGCTCCAGGTAGTTCACAGTTTCAACATTAGATCATACTACATTCCTTTCAGTGACATCATATCTTTGTGAAGCTGAGTTTTGTTGGTTGCTGCACAAAAAGCAAATAAGCATGAAAATCAATGTAGAACAGGAAATGAAGGTAGTGGTATCCAATCTGATTTCAATGTCTGAGAGGTACGCAGTGCCCAAGAGGCCCACACATGTTGCTGGTAAGTGACATGGTTAAAACTAAAAAATTTTTTCCTTCAACTATGTGTATTATTTTTTTCTCAAAAAACTACTAAGTTGTTAGTATATAAATACATTTTAAGTTGTTTGGCCCTAACCACTCAAATCGACAGTACAGTTATTTACTTTGGTCTAGGAATTCTGAGGATGTCATAAATCAAAAAAAATTGGGGGACTTCTGCAGTAGGTACCTAGTTAATATTCATTTCCTCTCAAACTTGATGTACTTTCACATGATTGAACCCTTTCTCTCAAAATTTAGATACATTTACTTCTGTTCTCATTAGTAATGATTACCAGTATTTTCTGCCTTTGTAGTTTGATGGGGCCCTGTGATTACCTCTGGCCAGTGGGATTTGAAGAAGTTATGAACTCTCCATTCACTCTTCCCCTGTTGATACATTCTACTAAGATGAGGAGAAAAGAGAGCCTCAAGATCTAAGTAGGTTCAAATGTCAAGTTACTGTATGGAAGATAAGTTTTCCTGGAGAGTCACCTGGACTCACTGAGTCAAGCCAGTGATATTTGGTGGTTTGTGTGCTATGAAGCATAGGCTTGTACTATCATGACTAATACTCAAACTTTTTTCTTTCTATTGCCCTGTCTACCATTCTCCTACATATGGTTTTCTGACTCTTTTTATGGCAAATTCTAAAAGATAATTAGGTAAAAACCGGTACTGTAGAAAATGTTGCCTGAATAATAGAAGACTAGATGGGGGAAAACTCAGAGAATAGTTACTAACAGTTTCAACTAAACAGCCTGATGACAATGTGATGCCCCAGATCATGAATAAGAGTCAAGAAGACATTCAGTTAATGTCAAGCTGTGGTTTATAACATCTTAAGGGTTAAAAAGAAAAATGCAAACATTTTAACAAAAGAGTATCAATTAGTTACAAGGAAATATACAGTAAGATAAAGCCACTTTTATATAAAGTATTGGAACCAAGGATGTTCAATAAGAAGTTATTTTCTCTATTCTTGGGAAATTGGCCTTATATCACAACTGGAGAAGCAATTCAAACAAGCACACATTTCTAGAGTGGGGAAATTTCTAATTGGGCTAGAGGGTATAGAAGTCATCTTTTCCAGTGGTTACATAATGAAAGTAGGAGGATGTTGCTTTGAAAGGAAAATTTAAATAAGTTCCCCAATACCTCAGATATTAGAAAGAAGATGAGAATGGCTAGGATGAAATCAGGAAAAGAAAGAAAATTATATCCATTGATTCATCAGTATTTACTGAATATATTAATATGCATTCCATAGATGCAGGTAACTGGGACTTAGTACCTGATTCTAAAGGGTTATTAATCTAGCAAGGAGACAGACTTGGAAAGCATAGTCACAACATGGTGTGTCAATTACTCTAAAGGGCAATGCTCTGGAAAATCACAGATCTGCAAAAATGTTTTCCTGGAAGAATCAGCACAGTTTTCATCAAAGAGGAAATATTTAAGCTGGATCTTAAAAGATGAATAGTGTCAAGAACTGTGAAGTGTTGAGATTTTATCCTATTAGCAAACTAACAAATTATCTTGCAACAGTTTCATAGAAGCTGGCAAAAAACATGAAATTCCTTAATCAAACAGAAAGATCTTTACTACTCACAGCTATCATAGCCAGACTGTTAGCACTTTCTTATACCAATGCCTGGGTCCCAGTTCCCATGGGTGACCCAACAAGGGCCAGGTAACACTTGCACATACAGTGGGCTGCATTACAGGGGAGAAACCCCAAACTTATGGAGCCCAACTTTTTTTTACAACAGGCAATAAACATGCCGGCCCTTTGCTCCAGAGGAAGACACTATCCAGTCTTCCAAGACTGCTTGCCATACAAATATCTTGGAAAAGATAATCCAGAAGAAAGGCATTGAGTGCCTCTGCTCAGAAGAAATGCAAAAATGTAAGTGATCCATGGAGAATTGTCCCTCAACAAGCAGAAGTCACCAGGATAATATAGCATGATATCTTAGCAGGATGTATAATATATCTGAATAGCTGGAGTACAGAATACCTTTTAAAGAATGAACCAGTGGGAGATATAGACATGGGGGGAGGGTGTGTTGGGAAGAAAAAAGTTAATCCATAGAATTACATTAGAATTAGATTATTAAGTAGAGGAAAAACATAGAGAATATTATACTTCATTAACCAATATTTATTCAGTGTCAGCCTCATGGTAGGTATTCACTATATTAATTGAATGAATGAATGAAAAACCTGCTTTGTCTCATAAGCATAGGAAGCCATCGTAACTTTAAATGAAGAAGCAAATGATCACATCTGGCAGCACTGTGACAAAAGCATCATTGTTGAAAGAGAACAACCGAGGCAATTTGCCTATATTTAGTAGGTTTTTGCAATAAGATAGATTAGGGGAGGTGAAGGTTTAAACTAAAAGATAACATGTGGAAACTGTGCGGAAATGGGAGGGTGGGATGAATTGGGAGATTAGGTTTGACAAAAGTACACTACCATGTGTAAAAGAGATAGCTAGTGGGAACATGCTGTATAGCACACGGAGCTCAGTGCAGTGCTCTGTGTTGGCCTAGTTGGGTGGAATTGGGGGGAGGTCCAAGAGGGAGGGGATGTGTGTATGGATATGGCTGATTCACTTCGCTGTGTGGCAGAAATTAACACAACATTGTAAAGCAATTATACTCCAATAAAAAATAAATGTGGCCCTTGGGGGGAGGGAAAGAAATGAGGATTGAGAGAAGTTGTTGAATTAATTTTAGGAGAACCAGCAACATCCAGTCAACTGGATGTGGAAGTGAGAGTTCAAGGATAAATGAGTTATCAGGCAGGTTTAGGAGTGGAAGGTTGTTGAATAAATGGTGATGTCACTAACTGAGATAGAAAATGCAAGAGAAGATTCAAGTAGGAGATAATGAGAGTGGTAGGCATTGAGATAATAGCTAAAGACAAAAGAGTGGAGGAAATAAAAAGGAGAAACTCTATAACTAATACAAAAGAGGCTTGCTTATATATGAGAAGTATCAACATTACTGTGTGAGAAGAAGAGAAAAAGCTCAAGAAAATGGGAAAAAAAAAGTATTGGGAGATGGGGAAAGGGAATCAAGAGAAGAACACGTTGAAACCAAGGAAAGGCAGTTTCATAAGGGAAAGATTAGCAAGGAGGTGTCAAATTGGATGGGTGCTAACAAGTACCCATTGGATTCAGCTTTTGGATCATCACAGAATTTAAGAAAATAATAGGCAGAGTCAGATTATATGAAGAAGCCTTAATTCAGAGAGGGGAGAGATTGGTTCAATTAAGTTGGCATCAACTTATCTGCTGTGATAAGCTGTGAAAAGAAAGTATTTTTCCAAATATACACCTTAAAAAGAACTTTCCAAATAGCACTTATAGATCATCACCTAAAATCCCCTCCACTATACATTGCTACTTTGAGTTATAAAGATTTATTCCTTTTCAAACATCCCCCTAATAAAATGCAATTACTCCTGAAAATATTAATGCCTTAAACTCTTGCTTTGAAGTGTTAGTTGACAAGGACTTTAACAGAGAAAATGTTCTTGGCTAATGACACATCAGAGTGGTCTTAGTATTCTAGAAGCAGAATGACAGAGGAAAGGGCCTATTAAAAGGGGAACTGTGAGATTGGTTAAAGATGGTGGAGAAGAAGGACGTGCTCTCACTCGCTCCTGTGAGAACACAGGAATCACAGCTACCTGCTGAACAATCATCAACAGGAAGACACTGGAACTCACCAAGAAAGATAGCACACATCCAAAGACAAAGGAAAAGCCGCAATGAGACGGTAGGAGGGGTGCAATCACAATAAAATCAATACCGATAACTGCTGGGTGGGTGACTCACAAACTGGAGAACACTTATAACACAGAAGTCCACCCACTGGAGTAAAGGTTCTGAGCCCCATGTCAGGCTTCCCAACCTGGGGGGCCGGCAACAGGAGGAAGAATTCCAAAAGAATAAGACTTTGAAGGCTAGTGGGATTAGATTGCAGGACTTCGACAGGATTAGGGGAAACAGAATCTCCACACTTGGAGGGCACACAGAAAGTGGTGTGTGCATTGGGACCCAGAGAAAGGAGCAGTGACCCCATAGGAGACTGAATCAGACCTACCTGCTAGTGTTGGAGGGTCTCCTGCAGAGGCGGGGGGTGGCTGTGGCTCACCGTGGGGACAAGAACACTGGCAGCAGAAGTTCTGGGAAGTACTCCTTGGCATGAGCCCTCCAGGAGTCTGCCATTAGTCCCAGCAAAGAGCCTGTAGCCTCCAGTGCTGGGGCGCCTCAGGCCAAACAACCAACAGGGAGGGAACCCAGACCCACCCATCAGAAGACAAGAGGATTAAAGTTTTACTGAGCTCTGCTCTCCAGAGCAACAGCCAGCTCTACCCACCACCAGTCCCTCCCATCAGGAAACCTGCACAAGCCTCATAGATAGCCTCATCTACAAGAGGGCAGACAGCAGAAGCAAGAAGAACTACAATCCTGCAGCCTGTGGAACAAAAACCACATTCACAGAAATATAGACAAGATGAAAAGGCAGAGGGCTATGTACCAGATGAAGGAACAAGATAAAACCCCAGAAAAACAACTAAATGAAATGAGATAGGCAACCCTCCAGAAAAAGAATCCAGAATAATGATTGTGAAGAATAATCCAGGACCTCAGAAACAGAATGGAGGCAAAGATCAAGAAGATGCAAGAAATGTTTAACAAAGACCTAGAAGAATTAAAGAACAAACAAAAAGAGATAACAATACAATAACTGAAATGAAAAATACACTAGAAGAAATCAATAGCAGAATAACTGAGGCAGAAGACCAGATAAGTGACCTGGAAGACAGAATGGTGGAATTCACAGCTGTGGAAGAGAACAAAGAAAAAAGAATGAAAAGAAATGAAGATAGCCTAAGGGACCTCTGGGACAACATTAAATTCAACAACATTCGCATTATAGGGGTCCCAGAAGGAGAAGAGAGAGAGAAAGGACCCGAGAAAATATTTGAAGAGATTGTAGTCGAAAACCTCCCTAACATGGGAAAGGAAATAGGCACCCAAGTCCAGTAAGCACAGAGAGTCCTTTACAGGATAAACCCAAGGAGAAATACTCCAAGACACATAGTAATCAAATTGGCAAAAATTAAAGACAAAGAAAAATTATTGAAAGCAGCAAGGGAAAAACAACAAATAACATACAAGGGAACTCCCATGAGGTTAACAGCTGATTTCTCAGCAGAAACTCCACAAGCCAGAAGGGAGTGGCATGATATACTTAAAGTGATAAAAGGGAAGAACCTACAACCAAGATTACTCTACCCTGCAAGGATCTCATTCAGATTTGATAGAGAAATCAAAAGCTTTACAGACAAGCAAAATCTAGGAGAATTCAGCGCCACTAAACCAGCTCTACAACAAATGCTAAAGGAACTTCTCTAAGTGGGAAACACAAGAGAAGAAAAGGACCTACAAAAACAAACCCAAAACAGTTAAGAAAATAGTAATAGGAACATACATATCAATAATTACCTTAAATGTGAATGGGTTAAATGCTCCAACCAAAAGACACAGGCTTGCTGAATGGATACAAAAACAAGATCCATATATATGCTGTCTACAAGAGACCCACTTCAGACCTAGGGACACATACAGACTGAAAGTGAAGGAATGGAAAAAGATATCCCATGCAAATGGAAATCAAAAGAAAGCTAGAGTAGCAATACTCATTTCAGATAAAATAGACTTTAAAATAAAGAAGGTTACAAGAGACAAGGAAGGACACTACATAATGATCAAGGGACCAATCCAAGAAGAAGATACAACAATTATAAATATATATGCACCCAACATAGGGAGCACTTCAATACATAAGGCAACTGCTAACAGCTATAAAAGAGGAAATCGATAGTAACACAGTAATAGTGGGGGACTTTAACACCTCATGCACACCAACTGACAGATGATCCAAACAGAAAATTAATACGGAAACACAAGTTTTAAATGACACAACAGCCCAGATAGATTTAATTGATATTTATAAGACATTCCATCCTAAAACAGCAGATTACACTTTCTTCTCAAGTGCGCACGGAATGTTCTCCAGGATAAATCACGTCTTGGGTCACAAATCAAGCCTCAGTAAATTTAAGAAAATTGAAGTCATATCAAGCATCTTTTCTGACAAGAACGCTATGAGATTAGAAATGAATTACAGGGAAAATAATGTAAAAAACACAAACACATGGAGGCTAAACAATATGTTACTAAATAACCAAGAGATCACTGAAGAAATCAAACAGGGAATCAAAAAATACATAGAGACAAATGACAATGCAAACATGATGATCCAAAACCTATGGGATGAAGCAAAAGCAGTTCTAAGAGGGAAGTTTACAGCTATACAAGCCTACCTCAAGAAACAAGAAAAATCTCAAATAAACAATCTAATTTTACACCTAAAGGAACTAGAGAAAGAAGAACAAACAAAACCCAAAGTTAGCAGAAGGAAAGAAATCATAAAGATCAGAGTAGAAATAAATAAAATAGAAACAGAGAAAATAATAGCAAAGATCAATAAAACTAAAAGCTATTTCTTTGAGAAGATAAACAAAATTGATAAACCATTAGCCAGACTCATCATGAAAAAGAGGGAGAGGACTCAAATCAATAAAATTAGAAATGAAAAAGGAGAAGTTACAACAGACACTGCAGAAATACAAAGGATCCTAAGAGACTATTATAAGCAACTGTATGCCAATAAAATGGACAACCTGGAAGAAATGGACGAATTCTTAGAAAGGTATAACCTTCCAAGAGTGAACCAGGAAGACATAGAAAATATGAACAGACCAATCACAAGTAATGAAATTGAAACCGTGATTCAAAATCTTCCCGCAAACAAAAGACCAGGACCAGATGGCTTCACAGTTGAATTCTATCAAACATTTAGAGAAGCGCTAACACCCATCCTTCTCAAAACTCTTCCAAAAAATTGCAGAGGAAGAAACATTCCCAATCTCATTCTATGAGCCCACTATCACTCTGATAGCAAAACCAGACAAAGATACTACAAAAAAGGAAACTTACAGCCCAATATAACTGATGAATATAGATGCAAAATTCCTCAACAAAATACTAGCAAACAGAATCCAACAACATATTAAAAGGATCATACACCATGTTCAAGTGGGATTTACCCCAGGGATGCAAGGATTCTTCAATATACGCAAATCAATCAATGTGATACACCATATTAACAAACTGAAGAAGAAAAGCCATATGATCATCTCAGTAGATGCAGAAAAAGCTTTTGACAAAATTCAACACCCATTTATGACCAAAACTTTCCAGAGTGGGGGCACAGAGGGAACCTACCTCAACATAATAAAGGCCATATACGACAAACCCACAGCAAACATCATTCTCAATGGTGAAAAACTGAAGCCATTTCCTCTAAAATCAGGAACAAGACAAGGATGTCCACTCTCACCACTACTATTCAACATAGTTTTGGAAGTCCTAGCCACAGCAATCAGAGAAGAAAAAGAAATAAAAGGAATACAAATTGGAAAAGTAGAAGTAAAATTTTCAGTCTCTTCAGAGGACATGATAATATACATAGAAAATCCTAAAGGTGCCACCAGAAAACTACTAGAGCTAATCAATGAATTTGGTAAAGTTGCAGGATACAAAATTAATGCACAGAAATCTTTGCATTCCTCCATACTAATGATGAAAAATCTGAAAGAGAAATTAAGGAAACAATCCCATTTACCATTGCAAGAAAAAGAATAAAATGCCTAGGAATAAACCTACCTAGGGACACAAAAGACCTGTATGCAGAAAATTAAAAGACACTGATGAAAGAAATTAAAGATGATACCAACAGATGGAGAGATATACCATGTTCTTGGATTGGAAGAATCAATATTGTGAAAATGACTAACCTACCCAAAGCAATCTACAGATTCAATGCAGTCCCTATCAAATTACGAAAGGCACTTTTAACAGAACTAGAACAAAAAATCTTAAAATTTGTATGGAGACACAAAAGACCCCAAATAACCAAAGCAGTCTTGAGGGAAAAAAGCAGATCTGGAGGAATCAGACTCCCTGACTTCAGACTATACTACAAAGCTACAATCAACAATACAATATGGTACTGGCACAAAAAGAAAAATATAGATCAATGGAAGAAGATAGAAAGCCCAGAGATAAATCCACACAACTATGGTCAACCAGTCTATGACAAAGGAGGCAAGGATATACAATGGAGAAAAGACAGTCTCTTCAATAAGTGGTGTTGGGAAAACTGGACAGCTACATGTAAAAGAATGAAATTAGAACAGTCCCTAACACCATACACAAAAATAAACTCAAAATGGATTAGAGACCTAAATGTAAGACCAGACACTATAAAACTCTTAGAGGAAAACATAGGAAGAACACTCTTTGACATAAATCACAGCAAGATCCTTTTTGACCCACCTCCTAGAGTAATGGAAATAAAAACAAAAGTAAACAAGTGGGACCTAATGAAATTTCAAAGCTTTTGCACAGCAAAGGGAACCAACCATAAACAACACAAAATGACAACCCTCAGAATGGGACAAAATATTTGCCAATGAATCAACGGACAAAGGATTACTCTCCAAAATATATAAACAGCTCATGCAGCTCAATATTAAAGAAACAAACAACACAATCCAAAAATGGGCAGAAGACCTAAATAGACATTTCTCCAAAGAAGACATACAGATGGCCAAGAAGCTCATGAAAAGCTGCTCAACATCACTGATTATTAGAGAAATGCAAATCAAAACTACAATGAGGTATCACCTCACACCTGTTAGAATGGGCATCATCAGAAAATCTGCAAACAACAAATGTTGGAGAGGGTGTGGAGAAAAGGGAACCCTCTTGCTCTGTTGGTGGGAATGTAAATTGATACAGCCATTATGGAGAACAGTATGGAGGTTCCTTAAAAAACTAAAAATAGAACTACCATATGACCGAGCAACCCCACTACTGGATGTGCATATACTCAGAGAAAACCCTAATCCAAAAAGACACATGCACCCCAATGTTCATTGTAGCACTATTTACAACAGCCAGGTCATGGAAGCAACCTAAATGCCCATCAACAGTCGAATGGATAAAGAAGAAGTGGTATATATATACAATGGAATATTACTCAGCCATAGAAAGGAACGAAATTTGGACATTTGTAGAGACCTGGATGGATCTAGAGACTGTCATACAGAGTGAAGTTAGTCAGAAAGTGAAAAACAAATATCGTATATTAATGAATATATGTGGAACCCAGAAAAATGGTACAGATGACTGGTTTCCAGGGCAGAAGTTGAGACACAGATGTAGAGAACAAATGTATGGACACCAAGGGGGGAAAGTGGCAGGGAGTGGGGGTGGTGGTGTGATGAATTGGGTGATTGGGATTGACATGTATACACTGATGTGTATAAAGTGGATGACTAATAAGAACCTGCTGCATAAAAAAATTAAATTAAATTTTAAAATTTAAAAAATAAAGGGCGGGGGGGACCTTTGAGGTCCTAAACAAACACAGCTTCTATTTGATGATTTGGTTAAAATCTGGCTAGGCTATTCTTTTTGCTGGCATGCTCTGCCAGACATTTTTTTTTCTTTTTTTTAAAACTATTTGAGAACACAGAGCAGTTGAGAAAATGTAAGTACAAGTAGATTTCTGAAAGCACATAGTCAACTAGTGAAAAGTTACTGAGGTGTTAATAGTTGCTGTTGGGACCCAGAATATCAGTTAAGATTTTAAGCTATTGCACTCCCTTTGATTACATTAAATATGCTTTTCTGGTATCAACAAAGAGTATTTTGCTACTAATCTTCACAGCAAGGAAGATCCTATAATAAGAATCTTCAACTTATTAACAGCTACTTTCCAGATTAATGAATTAATCAAGCATTTACTAAGCATCTACTACGTATGTAGCATTTATCAAGATAGTGTTTGAAGTAAGTAAAAAAAGAAGTGGAGTTGGGAATTATTTTAATTGAAAGGTAAGTTTGTGGCATGTAAACCTGTAACAATGAATTGTATTAAACAAAAATGAGAGTTCCAAGTTGGCCATAATGCTCATCTCATTAGAAATGTAAATGCCACTGTGGGAATAAGAACTCTCTGGTAGCCAGTATGTTCAAGATCTCTTCCACTAAGCAAATTCTCATGAATATTTATTTCTCATGAAAGAAGAGATGGGGAGAAGAAAATAGAGGAGAGGGGAGGGAAGGGGAGGAAAGCACGAAATAATAGAATAAATACATCACCTTTTCTACTTTGTCGCCTTGTTTCATTTAGCTTCACCATGATTTAAGTTTCAAAAGCTAATGAGAATATACTTATGTTTTAGGTTACTATGAAATGATAGATCCTTGATGTAAGCAGTCCCAAATGTTAACCAATTATATTACCTTCTAATAGATTAAAAGGAAAAAAATAATAATTCTTTCACTTCAAAAATATAAATCTATTTATGTCCCGATTTTCCTTTTTCTTTTCTTGTTTCCTTTTTGTTGTAATTATAAAATGCTTAAAGTTTTCTGTAAACCTAAAAGTACCCAAAAAAATGAAGTCTATTAAAATTTTTTTAAATGCTTGAGGGCCAGGTATTATGTTTTTCACGTCTAATATGGATAAAATTTTGTCTGTTCTTTCACTTTATGAATTGAAAAATCGATAAATTTGGATCTACCAGTGATTTTTTTTTATTTTTAAAAAATTTTTATTGGAGTATAGTTGATTTACAATGTCATGTTAGTTTCAGATGTAGAGCAAAGTGAATCAGTTATACATATACATATATCCACTTTTTTTTTTTTTAGATTCTTTTCCCATATAGGTCATTACAGAGTATTGAGTAGACTTCCCTGTGCTAGACAGTAGGTTCTTACTAGTTATCTGTTTCACATATAGTAGTGGGTATATGTCCATCCCAATCTCCCAAGTTATCCCTCCCCCGCTTCTCCCCTGGTAACCGTAAGTTTGTGTTCTACAACCGTGACTCTACTTCTGTTTTGTAAATACATTAAAAGCTCATATTATTAACATGGGGTTAGTACTCTAATGACCGTGATGCTTTTCCTCTTTGGAGAGACATGCTTCTAATAAGTCATCCACTGTTTTTTTCATTGTGCGACGCCAGAAAATATAAGGAATATTGGGCTGAGAGTTGTGCAGAGTTCTGTTCTACAAGGGTCCTCTTTTAAGCTTGCAGCCATACACTAAAAAGAAATGAAAGCAGAAAGTTTGTATTGCCAGGGGAACAGCTATAACAGAGGAGGGGAACTACTTTGTCTCTGAAATGAATTTTCTTCCTTCCGATTCCATTCCTTCTTCCTGTACCTTTCCTCCTGGCCCAGACGCAGCCGGGGCAGACGGAACCTCTCGCGCTCTGCCTCCTCCTCCTGCTTCATGGAGCCATGCACCTGGGTGGGGGCTCCCGAGAGAAGCGGGCCGCGGGCGGGCCAGACGCGCGGCGCCTCTACCAGTGATTTTAAAAATGGATTCTTAATACAAATTTCACAAGACCTTTCCAATTCCAAATTTTAACTCTAGTGTCTAGAATAAGAGAGGTAACTGGTACATTGATTATTTACAAGGTACTTTTACACCATAAGGAAGAATCACAACTAACAAATTTGGGAAGAGGAGCACACCCAGTGTGGAGATATTGCATGCAACTCACATGCAGCTTCCTGAGTATCACCTGTATTGCAAAAGGAACTTGAATTGTGGCCATGTACAATTTAGCAACACCCTACAAAATTTAAGGCTTTTGAATACTCTATGCACCAAAGAGTTTCTAGGAAGTTATCCAAATGAAATAGTCATGGATGTGAGCAAAGATGTATTTACAAAGATAGTCATAACAGTCATGGCTATTGAAAAACTGAAAACTCAAATATCCATCAATAGAGGATGATTCAGTAAACTACTATACTATTCCCCCATGAAGGAATATTATGTGGCCATTGAAATTTAAATGAATGGTAAAAAATGTTCACAATAGATTGTGAAGTTAAAAAATCAGAGTTTAAACAGTATATATGGTATAATCAATTTTATAAATATACATATTTATATACAGCTATAGTTATAGGTAGATACAGATATAAATAGAACAAAGACCTGAAGAACCATGCTAGTCAAAGTTATCATTCACCTGGTCTACTACAATAACCTAACTGGTTTTCATCTACTCCTGTCTTCTAATAATCCTACTTCTTCTTCTAGACTGCAGCCATATTGTTTCAAAATGCAAATACTATCATATCATTCCCAGTTAGAAATACTTAAAAGTGTTCCTTCTATTTTTAGGATAAAGAACAATCCTTCTTGCAATTTGCAATGATTGTTCCCTGCCTGGTTCTCTGTCTCTGTCTCTGTCTCTCTCTTTCACCTCTTTCACCACTCTCCTCCAGGTCCCTCTTAACTACACTGTCTACATGGACAACTGTACCCCAAAATTCAGTTCAAGCAGACACATGTGAGGTATTCTTATCCACCTGGAACTAAGCATTGTTTTCATCCTCCCTAATTTGTACAGTACAAGAAACTTCAAATACCCATTCCTAAAGAGGAATTCATATTTCCTATCATACCGAAAAATAGGCAGAAGGGTTTTCAATCAGCCCTGAAGCAAGGTCTTGGCTAGAGAATAAACAAAAATGCACAAAGGCTGTTGGCCTCTCTCTAAAGGGTTTCTCTGGCAAGCCATTCAGTTTACCAGAACAAGAGCAGGGCTGCCATCATTTGGGTATAGAAAGTGGAGGATCTACCTTTTTGTCTTTGTCTCTGAATCATGGTCATAGAAGAATATTGATACATTAACAACACACACATCCTTCCTCATCACATCTACCTCTCACACCAACTGTGTGTCTTTAGGAAAATCCTTTAACTTCTCAGCACCTCAGTTTCCTACACCACAAAATGGGAGCTGAACTCAGTCATAAGTCTATGGCTACAATTTTGTCCTGATAGCTGTAACTGTAAGATTTGCTGGCCTTGGTGTTCACCTTGTATGCAAAATTAGACATGAAGAACATATATAGCTTTTCCTGGCCCTATA
The DNA here is from genome assembly GCF_963924675.1 of Phocoena phocoena. Taxonomy (NCBI): domain Eukaryota; kingdom Metazoa; phylum Chordata; class Mammalia; order Artiodactyla; family Phocoenidae; genus Phocoena; species Phocoena phocoena. The sequence continues at coordinate 52,502,133 of NC_089235.1, read as the reverse complement.
AAGCCCTGGGAATCGATTTGGCCAATAGATGCCACAAAGAAAAGATTGCTGGAGATAGCACGTGGCATTGGAAGACAAGCCAAAGCTTTTAGCCACATACATTCAAATCCATAGATCAAACCTGGGCAGCCCAAATGCTTCATGAATTTCAGCAGCTGGATGAACCTCTGAACTTGTACTGTGTGTGTGTGTGTGTGTGTGTGTGTGTGTGTGTGTGTGTGTGAGAGAGAGAGAGAGAGAGAGAGAGAGAGAGAGACTTTCTTGCAAAGGAAACCCCCCAAAACTGCAAACAATCCTCCTTGTGTGCCTGAGGTCTAGATTGTTCATGGCTACACTGAGATAAATTCAACAACAGGTTGTGTAGTGGGGCACCTCAGGAGGCTGATAGGCTTATAGACCCTAATCATCACAGTACTCCCCATTAAAATTCCTTTGAAAAAGGCATTCATGAAAGGGAAATAGCACGTCCTGCAAGAAGAAACCAAGGTAGACAGTGAACTCTTTTCCTCATAATTTTTCTTACTAGTCTTTCTGATTTTACAGCATGATACATTCTGAACCTTTTAGTAAAATGGAGGTTTCTCATTTCAGCCTAACTGCTGTTAATCTGTTCCAAATGTTAAAGTTGCAAGTAAGGTCTGGTAACCATCGCTGCATTGAATTGATAATAGGAATAGAGCTGATCACCATCTGGTTTGGTTCAGAGTACAACTTGCTGCCTAATATTGCAGAATTTGAGCTGGAAGTCCCTTGTATTTCATGAATGCCACAAAAAAAGAATTTAAACAAACAGCACTCCCCAATAGTCATATGTCCTTATTTATTGCTCTATAGGTTTGCTAAATATGGAATATCACATTACTAATTTTGGCAAATTCCAGGGTACATAAACAGGCCAAAACCTCTTAACATAAATTATGCCAGAGCTGCCTAATGATAATTTGAAAAATTCATGGTGTTGGTTTTCCAGAGTTATGACAGAAAACAATTTCAGAAATAGGAAACAAAATTTAAAATTGGTTTCTTATTGCATGCCTCCTTTACCAATCCTGCTGTTGCAGATCTATGAAAATATACTTGATTCTACCACTTTATGAATAAATTGGAAAATCTGATTTATATAGAACTACCAGTGATTTCTAAAATGGATTGTTGACTCAAAAGGAAACATTTTACAAGTCCTTTCCAATTTTAAAATTCTCTGTTGTAAATATTGCAATAATTCTGGCAACAATCTGGCTTTATAAAAAGGAAACTTTCTTCTAATTACATAAAGTTATTACTGGGTATGATATTCTCTGAAGAGTTTGAGTGTCCAGACAATGAATATTTAATGACAAGGACTACATCAAGCTATTCCCATTGTATTCCCAATGTTTTGAATTACACCTGGCACAAAGGAGTCTACTTAATGAATGGAGCCCAAGAGACCAATATGGGAGGGAACAAGTCTTTGAATAACAACTTCCTATTCGCTTCAAATTTCTACACTTTAATGAAGAGCTTTTGCAAAATATAATCAGAATGTAACGTCTCCATAAACAATGCAATAGCATGCAATGCCCCTTTCAGGTATAACATCTATACTGGCAGGAGACCCCGATTTCCTAAAGGCTCATTGCTCATTTATTTAGGAATGCATGCCCCAAAATACAAAAGCAAGGCAGAGACACAGGAAGGGACATAGCCCTCCTTGACAGACTTTTTTCTTTATATGGTTGTTATAAATACAGAATATCTCAAGGCACTCCCTCTACCGCAAGGAAACAAGATTTATTTAGACATGACTTTCTCAATTAACAAAGGCTTTAGGAATTCCTTCTGAAACTTCTGCCCAATTTTTAAACTGTATTAATAATTGTGTCATTTCATTTTGATAAGATAGACCTTCTAATATGTCCCAGTTAAATACTTATAAGTATCTAATGGCCAATGGTTAAATGACTTGAATGCAATCAAAGATTTGCAAGGCAGTAGAGGTCATCTAGTCCAGCTGTGTACATCCATTTGTAGGCAGAATCATATGAAAAAGTATCAAAGAAGATATGAATGTGCCGCTCCTGTTTTTAGAGACCTTCCAAGTAGATTTTAACATCCATTGAATGACCTTCCAAGAATCCTCCTAGAATCAGGCAGTTCTTTAAACTTCACTTTCCTTCGACACCTTCTGGCTTACCTGTGTGCTAAAAGAATAGCTCTCATCTCCTTGCCAAAAGCTAATGTCTATGAACTATGGACTGTTTTGTTTTTTTAACAGTATGATTTCCATAATAAGAGCAAGGTTGAGGTAAAAGAGCAAATTTATCTTCCTGTTCCTTTTTTTCTCCTTCCTTTCCAATCTCGAAACTCCTTTCTTTTCAGGTTCTGCACATCATACCTCTGAAGCCTACTGTGTATTTGCTTTGTCACCCATCAGATATAACTCTACAGAGAGAAAAAGTGCCTCTGTGGCACATTATAACTTGTGCCAATAAATCCCCACAATATCAAGAAAATTCCTTTGTACTGTGATAAAGATGCCTTCTAACAGCCAAGAAAGGAAACACCAGTCCACATGTGCACCTTAAAAGAAACTTCATGTACTTTGTTTTTCCTTTCCATCTGACAGCCCTGCAATCTGGGAAGCTAAGCAGAATTGGGTCTGCTTAGTACTTGGAAAGGAGACAGTTTGAGAATACCCAGTACTAGAGGCTTTCTCTCTTCCCACCCCCATTACCCATAACCTATCTGCCCAGAGCAGTGTGGTGGTGCAGAAAGCAAACTGAATCCCAGATAAGCAATAAAGTGATTCAATAACTTTCTATGAATTACAAATCTTCACTGTGCCAAATTCTCAGGACAAGTTAAAAAAATTTCTTTCAGCTCTAAAAGTCTAAAACCAATTTTCCTAGTAAAAGTCTATTTAGTTAGGAATGGGGTACTAAACTTGAAGAAGAAATATACAGTTAAATGTGTGCAACACTGAAAATATTCTGAACATACACTCTGCTTTTCCCCCTGCATTAGTTTGCTCTGACTTTTCCTCCATGACTGAATTGCATTTTCCCTCCACTCTGCCTATGCAAGTCCCATTTCATCCTCAAGACCTAGTTCAAGTCTAACATTCTGCTTGAAGCCTAATTGCTAAAATCGTTAAACTCTATCCTCTGAATATTATACCCACAGTCTTGACCATATGGTTCTGGGTTTAATTATTCTCTATTTTTAAAAATATTTCTATTTTTTCTTATCTGCCCATCCACATTGCCAACTCCTTGAGGAAAGTTAAACTACTGTGAGTAGTACCGCAAAAAAAAAAAAAAAGAAAAGAAAAGAACGTTAACAGTGAATTTTCATTATTTCAAAATGATTTATTTATTTATTTATTTGCAGTTCAAGGGCCTCTCACTGTTGTGGCCTCTCCCGTTGCGGAGCACAGGCTCTGGACGCACAGGCCCAGCGGCCATGGCTCACGTGACCAGCCGCTCCGCGGCACGTGGGATTTTCCCGGACCGGGGCACGAACCCGTGTCTCCTGCATCGGGAGGCGGACCCTCAACCACTGCGCCACCAGGGAAGCCCAATGTTATTTTCTTAATAAGCAAAACTAAACAAATTTCCACGTTTAAAGCAATTATTTCAAATTTTAAAATACGCCCAATGTTTGATAACTTAAAAATAATCTCATATTTTCCCAGCTATACCTGAAGTTTAAACAAACAAACAAAATAGCTCAACTAGCAAAGGGAGAGATTTAGTTTAGCTCTTTGTGCAATGATGGTCATTTTTTTACTTGAGATTTCCAAAAAGTCTAATGTAATAGAGACATCTTTAATTGGACAACTTCAAATGCCTTCTGTGTATGTCAAGGAAATGAAAATGCCAAATGATCCATCAGAAATCCCTATATGTCAGGCACAATTAGGAATAAGAATAGCCTTATTAGGAATAAGAACAGCCTTGTTAGGAATTGTTGACTGGGGACCCCTCTACTATTGAAGATTTTTCTTTGCTGACTGAAGGGCTCTTCTGTGGCAGCCCTGAGTCAACCTGCTTTAATACATTATTTCAAAAGCCAACATAAAGCAGAATTTCTAAAAAGTCTTCTTGGAGAAAAATCTTGAGGAGGAATGAAGGAATAACTGAAAAATAGTACAATCAGCTATGGAGCATTTAAGAATCAAGTCTATATGCTCCCAGAAATTTTGCACACCACTGGGAGACTTTCTTCCTTCTCTTTCTTACTTGCCTGAAACTTAGACCAATTAATATAATATCATTTAAGCATCTATAATTCATGATGCCAAATATAAAACTGCAGAGAAAAAGTACAAAATATAGAAAGCAGTTATTTCACATGGCATTTTAAAAGCCTATGAAATAAAGAGATGAGGATAATAAATATGAAATAGTTAAATAAAGCTAAGTATGTAATAAATTACTAAGTCTGGTAGTTATATGCTTTGATACAGAGTATTACCAAAACTGAGACAGGACTTAAGTTGTCCCTGAGGCAAAGTATTTAGAGAATAGGAAAGGTATCCCAAACCCCTCAAATAGTAGGCCAAGAAAAACAGTCAAAGGAATTCTCATGAAATATTTTGAAATAGTGAAAACTTTTCTCCAACTCTTTCTTTTGATGAGAAATCACTGGAAATCCCTAAGGAAATTTATAATAAGGACCCATGTTTCATCATTAGTAGTAGAATAGTAGTAGTAGTATAAAATCATTATTTTAACTCAGTACCTGCCACCCATTCAGTGCTTCATAAGTTCCAATTACTGTTTATAATTATTATATGATTAATCCTGACAACTTTAGAAGTAGAAATTCTTATTCCCACTTTGTAGATTAGGAAATTGAAGCTTCTCCAAATCATGCAAAATCTGAAATGACCCACATTTTAGTTCTTCTCAGAAGAAATAAACTAGAAATATGTTTATGTTGCTCAGTTTGTAGCACTTCAGTTAATTCACCAATAAATGTTTATTGATAACCTAACATATGAAAGTACAATACTAGGAATTTACATTCTATGAAAGACTTCTTCAGGATGATGGAACTGATCGAATGCATGATGTATCGAAATGTCTTGAGATAAGAACTGGGCAACTGGGAAGAGTTTGGATTTGAATTAATAATAATGGCAAGAAAATAAAAGAGCAAGATAAAGAACACAAAATTTTTCCAGGAAAGTAAAATCAATTTAATTTAATATTTGGACCAGCTGTAACAGTATTTTCATAGTCAAAATTATGTAAAATACTAAATGTTAATATGATCAAAATTACAATGTTAACTATAGTAGGAAGAGAGGGATGTGGGAAGGGTGTTCATATGTGGTAGGGATGGAGAAAGAGAGCTAAATCCTCATCTTCCATAAAGGAAAATCAATCATTAAAATTGAAAAATCAAGAAGAAACAACACAAACCTGTTAAGTAAAGACATCAATATACTGACAAAAGTTAAATGGACGTAAGTTAAAAGGATGAAGAAGTGACCTTATAGAACTACTTGACTCCTTAAGCTATGTGTATGTATAATTTGATAAAAATGAAAATGAACATCCATGATTTATAGAGCATGGTGAATTTTTGAGTGGAATAACAAAACTTGCTCTAAATGTATTAAGCAAACTTTTTGTTGGCATTGCAAAAGAAATGATTAAAGGGAGAGAGGGAAATCAGTTCGAAATCTATTCCCCTAGGTTAAAGGGAATGTAATAAAGACTTGAACCAAGTTATTGTCAGTGAAGCCAGAAGGAAAGGGGACTATTTAGAAGACAGTTCAGACAGAATCACAAGGACTTGGGAGATATTGGATATAGATACACAGGAGGGATGTTTAGGATAATTCAGAGGCATGTTTAAGATAATTTGGAAGTTTATAACCTGAATTACTAGATGGAGCTGCTCTCTGTGTAGTTTTCTGATTAATTCACAATAACATGTATTATTCTCTACTATATATATAAACATATTATAATTTTTATTTTTATTATACATACTAGTATATACAATATATGTTATATATGTATTCTGGAGAGATACTAATCCCTTGTTGGTTGTATGGATTGCAAGTATTGGCTCCCAGTAACTTATCTTTCGATTTCTTTATGGTGATTTTTGATGAAGAGAAATTCTTAATTTAATCTTGGTATTTATTTGGTTTTCTTGATTTGAGTGAGGATTACTGTCTTTCAATAATTCTGAGGAATTCTTTTTGAATACTCTTTCCCATTGACTCTATAATCTCCTTCTAGAACTCTGATAAAAAGTATATTCTTCCTTAATTCTCCACAGCTATTAACTTCTCTATCATGTTTTTCACTTCTCTCTGGACTGTATTTTAGATAAGTTCTTCAGAAATTACTTCACCAATTCTCTTTTCTGCTGCATCTAATCTGATGGTTAATCTTTTTACTGTTTTTAATTATTAGGTTAATAATTTCTAGAATTTCTATTTAGTTATTTTTCAAATCTACTTGTTACCTATTTATGTTTTCAAGCTTCTATCTCTTTAATCATATTAACCATGATTGTACATTCTGTCTCATAATTCCAGTGTTTATAGTTTTGGGAGGTCTATTGTTTTGATTGTTTTGGTAGATTCTCATTTATGATGTCTTGTCTCCTTGGGTGCTTTACGATTTTTTTCACCATGAAAGTTCATTTTCCTTGGTGGTTGAGGCCTAAACTGAAGTTGGAATTCCTCCAAATAATTTTCATTTGTTTCTGCCAGTCATCTGGGGGCATTACCAGCTGGAAACATTCTAAGCTAAGCTCTCCACTAAACTCCTTGAGGCTTTTCAGACCCATTAAGGGGCCAGTTTGTACTTATATATTCTCAAGGAAATGTTTACTTATTCTTCACTTACCTAGAATTACTGGAGAATTTCCTTGGTGTTGCCATCTTTATTTCACTCCTACACATCTCAGCTTTGTGTAGGGGTATCCTATTAGGTAGGTTTCCTTCCATAGGTGGATCTTCAGTTTTAACTAGTATCCCCCATGGCCCAAGAAGCTGTCAAATGGAAACCCAGTATTTCAGGATTCAGCAGAACTCCTCAGAATAAAACTAGGTTTGGCACTTATCTTTTATGGTTCCTGGTTTACTCTGCTTTTGGATTTGGCTGCTTTGCCAGGTCATCAATGCAAGAAAAATGTATATACATAATATGACATGTAATATATATAAAAATATACATAAGATTTTATTTTATCCAATTTTTAAAAATCTGTTCAAAGGGTGGTTTAGAGTAACTAATCTCCAGAAATATACATCCAGGTCTCCATCTTCCTTTAATGGTAAACTCAACTTTCTTGCTTTCCACGTTGTAGAATACATCCTGTTTTAACCCTGTTCCACTGCTTATAGATCTGTGATGTTGAGTCTGCGTTCTCTACCGTGTATGACTATGCTCCTTTGCTACAGTGAAAGGCTAAACTGATTTAGTCAGTACATGTATCTAAACCAGGCCTACACTGCTTATCTGGCAGTACATTGGTACAGGTACATTGTCTCAAGCTTCTGAAAACCAACAAACGAACAAACAAAACCAGTAAATGGCCTCTAATAAACCAAGGGCTGCTGTATCTAGTGTAGAACAAAAGGACTGTCAGGGAATCACTGAAGTATACAATGCTTTTATTTATCTCCTCTGTCAGTGTTTTTTTAGATGTTGTTAGAAGGCTGATTTTTTGAGAGGTAAAGCTGTATTGTACATAAGAAGCAATTTCAATAACTAGGGTTCTGCTTAGTTATCGTAACAAGTCTCATCTATTTGAAATCAAATGTATTGATTTAATAACTGATTTTATAAGTAAACACACATGTGAATGTCCAAAGGTGACTGTTTCTGATGACTGTTATTTCACTAAAGGAACAAAGTTCTGACAAAAAGCACATTGCTGATTCCTATAATTAAGGAAAGGTTAACAATTAGAAGAGATAAGCAGCTGGGAGAGAATTAAAATCAGAAAAAGGAAAAGTGAGGAGAGACCTGCCACTTGAGAGGAAAAAGAGATTGTGGTTTTTCGTGCTACCAAAAGCAACAGTAATTCATCATGAGTGTGATAATAGATTTAGAATCATGAGTATGGAGAAGCTTTATTTTTTGTGCAGAGTAAAGTTGGATGATTTTCCCAGCTATAGGGTATTACAGTAAAGAATTACTTTAAACGTCACTAAGTAAAGGCCCCATATTGAGATAGAATCACTGGCAAATTGAGAAAATCAAAATCAAATCAATAATTTGCATGCCTAACGTAAAATTTTATGTCACAAAAATGTGCCACTGAGGTCTATCCTTAGCACAGACTTTGGGCTGAGCCATAACTTTTTTTCCCCTGAATCAATTTTTCTCCCTTAATCATAAGAAAAAAAGAAACTATAAGAGCTAGCCAGATGCTTCAATCCTGAAGGAAATTGTTTTAGTGTAATCCAAAAAGAGGAAAAAAAGCCAGGAAATTTGGAAAGCTCAGCCCATTTTATACCACACCCAGTCTGTTGCATGTAGGCTGTGTGACTTGTTTGGCAACTTCCAAAACAGCTATATGTACCATAAAGGTTCAGCATTTAAGTCTTAAATACAGTACGTGTGGCCTGAATTGGCTTCCACCAGCTATCTTATTTCATGCAATACAAATCAACCACAATGCTAAATATCCTTTTAACTAAATCATACTGTGCATAAAACTGTCAGGCAAGCAAATGACAGGAGAACAGAACTCTTAGATTTGAAGATGCAAGAACCAGTTACTGACTCATCAAAGAAGAAGCTGTATTTGTAGTTAAGTCCTCAACTGATTAAAGTGAAACTAAATAATCCTAAAAATTCAGCTAACACCATAGCAAATCAGAGATGTGTTTAGAGATTTAGCAAGAGAAAAATAATCAGTGACACTTAAAACACCTGATAAGCTAAGGAGGCCATCTTCACCATAGGTACAATCAGATTCTACCTCTTACCTCAGGTTCAAAGGATTTTAATACTGTTGAGCTCCTTTCCTACTAATATCTTTGTTCATTGGGAATTTAAACTATTAAAAAGATAGAGCTTTGTGGTGCAGAATATTTTCTATAAGCAATACAATTTGTTACAAAACAAAATTTTATTTTTACCATATTGGGAAGTAAGGTTGTCCCTGAATGAGTTTTTTACTTTGTTCACTTTGTAGCCTTAACCTACAAAACTTTCTGCTCTGCTATTTCGAAACAATAATATGAAGTTTTTGGTGTATGTAAAAGTGGAAGAATACTACATTTGAAATATAATATGATAACGCAGGTCCTAAATGACATTAGTCTGTTCCAGATTTCCCTTTGATGTAATTTGTTAGTTTAGGCTGGCCTACCCGAACTTTAAACGCAAAATGAGACAATCCTAGATTATTGAGAGAAGACTTTCCAAACTTAAAATGGAAAGGGAGCAGTAGCTCCTATTCCCACTCTATAAAAATCCAGATCCTATTTTTGTCATTTGTTCTTTAGAAATGAAGGTCTAATAAGTATAACACTTAAATGGTAATATATTTACTTCTTTTATTCATTTTCAAAACCAAGACTCTGATGGAACATTTGTGTTTCTAATTTTTTTCCCTCCCTGGCATATCGCCAGCTTGCTATTTGCCAAATGGCATTTTGTTTCAGGGCTTTGTTACAATGCTAATAATTTTCTTTATTTCCTTGCTGCCCAGATTCAATAACTTACTTTGAGCCATAGCAATGTTTTAAGTGTTGTACCAAAATCTAAAATTAAATGAAGCTGTTTGTTAATCTTGTAATATAATGTCATCATTTATATTTGTGCCACAAATTGGTGTTCTTTTTCTTCTTTTATTCAGTCTCCTCTATTTTATAATATTCTAAATCAAGTCAAATTTGAATGTGCACAAATAGAATTTCTATGAATTACCTTTCTATCAGATCTGGGTAAGTGGCAATGCCTAAATAGAAGACACTGATCATAATTCAGTATATATTTTCATGTTAAATGAAATTTTCAAAATGTTTTACAGACTGAAAGCATTTCCATGTGCCATAAAAACTGAATTAAAAAAATTTTTACATAGAAAAATCTATATTAATCTGCAATGAGCTTCTTTATTTTCTATGGTTAACATGAACTTCTACACAGAGGAAAGATACTATGTTACAATAAAGAACCTCTAACTCAAAAATTGCATTACCTGATACAAAAGGGAAATATTAAATGACACCTGACCCCTTCTAACCTTTTTATGTGAAATTAATAAAAGTATTTTTTTATTTTAAACATCAACCAGAACTAAATCTAATGGCCAGAATCTTAACAACAACTGTATTTTCAATCACACTTCAGGGAAATATGTTTCCATATCTATTTCTGATATGACCATAGTATTAATAAACATGCAGTCTTACAAGTAATTTTAAAATCTGTATCCAGGTTTTATCTTATTTGTGATTCTAGTTTGGAGAATGGATGGCATTACATATATAACTAATTGACTAACATAAAAATTCATAACTCCATGTACCTCCAAATTAAAAAAAAAAAATTCTGGAAAAGGAAAAACAATGGAGACAAAAAATCAGTGGTTGCCAGGGGTCAGAGGAAGGGGGTGATAAATAGGCAGAGCACAGAGGATTTTCAGGGCAGAGAAAATATTCTATATGATATTACAAGGATGGATATATGTCATAATATTTTTGTCTAAACCCATAGAATCTACAACACCAAGACTGAACCCTAAGGTAAACTATGGACTTTGGGTGATTATGATATGTCAATGTAGGTTCATTCTTGGTAATGAGTGTACCATTCTGGTGAGAGATGAGGGACGGCTATGCATCTGTAGGGGCAACGGGCATATGGGAAATCTCTATACCTTCCTCTCAATTTTGTTGTAAACCTAAAAGTGCTCTAAAAAACTTTTTTAAAGTCCTTAATAAAGAATACATTTAAAATTATATTTAAAAGAAGCTTTTCAAGTTTAATTTCAAAAATTTATAATAAACACGTTATACCCTGTTTACTTCCTATCAAGCATTTTATCATCAAGCTAGTCACACAAGTTATTGAGAAAAATAGAATTTTTCCTAGACTCCCTGTTATCCCTTACCTTCTACCATATTCATTTCATCAGGTCTTACTATGTTTAAAACAAACAAACGAACTCAGAAAAAAGAGATCAACTTTGTGGTTACCAGAAGCGGTAGGAAGGGGGAATTGGATGAAGGTGGTCAAAAGGTACAAACGTCTAGTGGTAAGATAAATAAGTACCAGGGATATAATTTGCAACATGATAAATATAATGAACACAGCTGTATCTTATATATGAAAGTTGCTAAGAGAGTAAATCCTAAGAGCTCTCATCACAAGGAAAAAACATTTTTTCTATTTCTTTAATTTTGTATCTATATAAGATGATGGATATTCACTAAATTTATTGTGGTAACCATTTCATGATGCTTGTTAAGTCAAATCATTATGCAGTACAATTTAAACTTACACAGTGCTATATGTCAATTATAGCTCAATAAAACTGGAAGAAAAAAAGTTCATTTAGAAAACAAGTTTTAATATTTCTTAAATCTGTCCATTTTCTCTCATTCCTTTTATCCTTACCATAGTTTCATTTGTTTCTCACTTGAGCTACTCTGCCTACCTCCTTTCTCCACTAGCTCAAGTCTGTTTCGAGTACATTAACTACAGTGCTAATAAAATAGTTACTTCAATGTGGACACACTTTAGTAGACTCCAACCATCTACAGGATAAATTCCATGCTCCAAAGTATGACATACAAAGCTCTTGGTAATCAAGCTACTTGTTTTTTCTCCTCTTATGGTATAAATCTAATTCTACCATAGCCTACGTTTTATTCAATAAATATTTATTGAACTGTATTTTGCTAAGTATCTCCTTCTTTAAATGACCTGTTCATGTACTTTGCCCAATTTTCATTGATTTTTTAAATTCATAAATGTGTATGTTATTATACTAAATGTTTTTTCTTCACCTATTGAAAAAACGTTTATCATCGTTAGTACATTTTTATATAACAAGTTCTTTAAAATTTTAAGTTGTCGTCAATTTAAAATAGACCAAAATTTCTGTGACATGCCCCCGCAACTTCATCCAAACTTGTGGGTTTTGGTGGTATTACTGATTCACAGTGGCTAGGAAGAGACAGAGTAAGGGAGAGGCACAACCTTCTTGGTCCCCAGAAGCAGGTCCCAATGATTCGTATACCACCCATCTTTGTTTTTCACCATTTAACATCATATTGTGTTCATTTACCACCATCTTCAAATCATCAGCCCTTCTGTGGATCGCCCTTCAGAGTGCCATCACCCTTTGGATCTTCAATATCCACCAGACTGTTTCAAGACCTTTTAGACCCATAATCTACATCAGTCATACATTTGCAAGATCTTAGCCTTGTGCCTACTGTAGGCAAAATGCTATGCTAAGCCTTAGGGATACCAGGAAAAAATGAGCAAGATACCACACTAGTAGCATAAAGCACAAGTCTTGTGTTAACAGAGAAAGTCCCCTTAACTCCATAGAATATGGCTTTGCCTTTTCTGGATGTTAGACCTGGCCCTTCAAGGCCTCTGCCAGTTCCAGTGATCTTTTCTGAGATCTCTTTTTGCCTGACACCCCTGCCACATCTAATGCAGAATACTTCCTTGTTAAAATTCTTCCTTTAATTTTTATTATATCATCCCTCTTCTGATTCTCTTCTGACATCTCTGAATTAGAGAGATGGAATGCTGAGGAGGATAAAGCATAAACTTTATTACAGATCTTGCTTTGAATCATCATTGCTCTACCATTTATTGGGTGACTGGGGGCAAATTATTCATCTTTCTTAGTTGTAACTTTCTCATTTAAACTGAGTATGAAATGAGATAAAGTATGTTAATGTCATTCATTCAATGGTTATTCCTCTGTAATTGTATTTCCTTAGTTCTCTATCCTCTACTATTTTTTCTTCATCCACTCCCCAAATTTTAGTAAGCCTTAAACTTTAATCCCTAACTTTCTACTCTCCTTTCTAAATTCTCTCTTTTCCTTAAGAATTACATGGAAGCCTATGCCTATATCAGTTTCTGTATGGCCATTTCCCAAATAGTAATCATCATGGGTTCACAAAAGTCTTATAAGGTATCATGATGTTAAATTAACAATGTTATCTGTTTCAGTATCTACTTAATATGTTAATAACTTTTTAAAAATATCCATCTAAAATGAAATCTGGAGAGCCTAGGAGTGCAAATGCTGTAAGAATGTACAGTGATTATTGGAAATCAGAGGAAGAGCCTCCATACATAGACACTGTCAGTTTATAACTCAGCAAAGCATTACCAGTCATCATGAAGGTATTAATCATTGCTTAGTTTTAAATCATCTGTTTTTGGTCCCTTATTACCTAGTTTATACCCATAATCAGTCATTGGGTGAAGAAAGATAACACAAGAAAATAATAAAATACACATTAATGAGTAAAAACATGATAAATGTGCAAATTTGCCTCAAAATGATCTTCAGACCCATTAGTTCAATCTGTCTGATCAAAATTCTTTAAAAGTGCACCAGTATTTCTTGTACCTCAAAAAGCACTGCTAATAAAATAAATGACTGTTATGATTATATCCAATCTGGCCTTATTTTAACTGGTAATAAAAACCACTATCATCGTGACTTCCCTGGTGGTTGAGAGTCCGCCTGCCGATGCAGGGGACACAGGTTCGTGCCCCGGTCTGGGAAGATCCCACATGCCGTGAAGCGGCTGGGCCCATGGGCCATGGCCGCTGGGACTGCGCGTCCGGAGCCTGTGCCCCACAGCGGGAGAGGCCACAACAGTGAGAGACCCGCATACCGCAAAAAAAAAAAAAACCCCAAAAAACCCACTATCATCAATGCTATATTTGTGAAGACATACTAATAGGTAGCAACATTTTCTCTTATGTCATCATGAGAATAAAATAAAATAATTATGAAAACTTTTTGCTAAATTACTTTGTTACATGCCATAGGAAAATCAGAAAATAATTTTTTAAATTCCTGAGTTGGCAAAATCATATATTATTGTGAAAGAGATCACTCATCCAAAAAGGTTAGGAAATAATTATCTACATCAGTGATTCCCAAAGTATATTCCTCAGAACAGCACTTGTATGGAATTTTTAAATTTTAAGAATAAAGCCTTTAATGTTTTAGAAAAAAAAATGATGCATATTTGGTTCAGAAAGTACACTGAAAAGTGCCAGGAAGAAACTAAAAAATCTACTACTATTCCATCATCCCAAAATAATCATTGCCAACTTTTATTGAACATTCTTACGCACATGTACAGCTTGCAAAGGAGTCCTTCAGAAGGGCAAATATAAATAACTTCAGGAAAAAATGGTGGAATCATGATTATTTTTAAATTTAAATTTTTAAAAAATAAATAGAAGGCAATACTGAAATTCATAAAAATTTAATCTTCACAGAAGATATGGTTACTAAGCAAAAGATCTCTCTAAAGGTAAGAAAAAAAATTATAAAAATCTTTGATGTCACTTTTGAAACTATGTTTTACCTTTAAACCGTCTCCTTACAATAAAAGATTAAACAGATTAACAGTTTTTTCCACTCTAACCTAATTTTTGTTATATTTTCTCTTTAGACTATCAAAGCTTACATTTATATTTTGTTCATTTTTATTTTGTAACAATAATTCCCAGTTGCCTTAGTTCTAGATTTATTTTTAAAATAGAAGTAATAAAGATACTGCATCACAGGTATTTAAGATTAAATGAGAATTACATAGAAATCCCTTATAAATTGTAAAGTGCTAGAGAAATATTTGTTCTAATAATACTTCCCCCCATTCTTTCTCTATACTTACTTCTCTAAACTCTCATCCTAGCAAAAAAGGCCTAGCCACTGTGCCTCTAGAAGGTGGTTTTCTCCTCTCTAATACTGATGCATAAATTGTTACCCCAACCTAGAATGCCAACACTTGATCTAAAACTACCCATCTTTCAGTATCAAGGCCAAGTCTCTCCCCTTCCCTCAAGTTTTTAAAGAACCTTCTGAACTGCAGTGACATCTTCATCTGAAGCTGTACGGCACTAACATATTAAGTCACTAGGCAATAAGAATTACTCACATATTATTCTACTGGACAGTTATTTCCTGTGTACACTAATAGAATTTTCATTCTTATTCACTGTCTTTCAAACTAAATTGTAAGCATCTTGAGGGCAAGATCTAAATATTATATTTTTGTCACCACTCACTTCTGTTTTATGCATAATGGTACCACCAGGGTATCAATTTCGTAAGCTTCCAGAGAACAGGGAATATAATTGTGCAACACAGTTGGGGTAAACACAAAGTTAAAAGTTAACTTAGTAGATATTTAACTAAACTATGCCTCAGAGACTGCCAATGTTTAAAAAATAAAATGAATTACATAAATTAAAATGAACACAATTCACAAATCTAGAAATTATAATGAATATAATTTCATATGCCAACATTAAGGAGTTAACTCTCGGTTGTGTATATTAAGAATCAATGCTAAGAAGGTGTTTCTAGGTTCTTAATATTAAAAAGGTACTTCTTGGGATATCTGAAGATAACCTTTACGAACATCAAATATTACAGATTAATGTGGTAGATGTATATGGGTTTGGAATATTGGCTTGAGATAAATGTACACTAACTCTAAAATATACTAGTTGTTTTTAAAAAGAAATCCTACATATTAATAAGTTCGCTTTTATTTTCTGTTCTGTTTCTCTCATAAAAGTTGAGGAAAATCTTTTTTAATTAGTTCATTTAGATTTTCACTTAGTTTAAGTAAATGAAAGCTTACAAAATGATATTGATGATAATCACAATTTTTCTTTGACCAGGAAAAAATAAGCATCATTCTAATAGCTAATTTCCCATATTAAAATTCTGCTTGAAAAGTGCATGTCAACTGACAAGACATAATATTTTAGTTTTTAACTTTTTGGTTTTAATATTATTATACAAGTTTATTACAATGCAAATATAGTCAATTATAGGTACAGTAACTATGGCACACAACTGCAGTTACGTTTGGTGTTCTTGGAATATATGGGTCCAAGTAATAAGAAGCTACTACTTCATTGCCAAGAAGTCAGGTTTAATTTACTTTCTTTTTTCCTCCCTCTTCAACTGGCTGAAATACAAGTTCCACTGCAAATGCAACAACCAGCAAACACAGATGCCATCATAAATACATAATGCTGCCAAGTAGGAAACCCTACATTGACGAATAACAGAACTCCCTATAGCAACTGGAAGATATTCTGGGCAGCATATTTAAAGTCTTGAAGCTATATTATAAATAAAATGCATGTGTCCCTTGTAACTAAAAAATAAGTTCGTTTTTTTTTTAAACACTGACATTTACTATTACTCAATGGGTAATTTTTCTGTCTGGTTTATATTTTTAGTGGGTTGAGAAATTTTATAAATCTTTCATTCTGAACTTCTGTAATACATAACTGCTATCAGGGAGGCTTTGCTATGCCTTAAATAAAATTTGCCATACTAAATTAAAAAAAAAAAAACCATGAAGAGTTTTCAAACTTTGCTAATTAAATTCATAGTCTGATAAGCTAATTTGACTGTTAAAGTTTAGCAATTGAATGACTCTCCTCACTGACTTCAGTTAGCTTGGAGACAAAATATGATATCAACAAATATTTATAAGCATTCCCTGTGGCAAAAGTATGTGTTAGATAATGTAAGGAAATGAAACTGAAGACAAGACCTCTACTCTGCAGGAATTTTTCCTCTGGATAAGTGTAGAAATCACCTATACAAGGACACAAATAAATCAAAGTGATATTTCATTAGAAAATCTGATCCCTTGTGGGATGTTACAAGAAGCATCGTTTGCCCACAACTGTTTCAAATTTTGAATTCCCAAAGCAAAAATTCCAAGCATTACCTATCAAAAGACACAAAAACTAGAAGAGAAAATGATCTTTTAAAGCAAAGATAAGATAGAGTCTCAGAGATAAGACAGAACTCTCCAAATAGCTTTGGTTTCAAATCTAAAATATTTTGTACTCAATTTCATGATATCTTCCCCCATCACATTCACTATGAAATGTCAATTCTGAGGAGTGACATCACCACGATGGCAAAGTAGCAGGCCTCAGATGCCATCTCCCCGCAAGGATCAACAATTAGACCACTATCCATGAACAAAGCCAGCTCTGGGAGAACTCAGGAGTCCACTTAAGAAACTTTAGCAACACAGTGGAACAAAAACCCTGAGAATAAACACACAAAAAGGATAGGAAGAACAGCTTCATTTTGCCTCCCTCATCTCCCTAGGCCAGGAAGGAACTCCCCAGCTAGAAAGAGTTCCCCTCACTGGGAAAGAGAGAGCAGGGTGTCATCAGCTTCCCCAGCCTTTCAGTTCACTATAAGAAGAATCCACTTCAGTTTCAGCCCACCAAGAGACTGGCGAAGCTGAGACATATAGATACAGCTAGGAATAAGGAAGAAGGGCAAGGGCTACCAGTATCAGCCACACAGTGGAAGTGACCATGATCCCCAGCAAACTCCTCTACAGAAGACCCGAGCAGATTTTGCTACTGAAGAAACCAGCACAACCACAACAGAACCCCTACAGATTTATCTGGCTTGTGCCCCACAGGTTTTCATGTTTACAGATGCCAAATGCCTTAGTATCTCTCCTCACTCCCCACTTCCCTCCCTATCAGAGCCTGGGATCTGCACTGGCATCCCGGCTCTGTGGCTGCATGAGTGCAAAACACAGCCTTAGACCCCCATGGCTGACCCCCAATGCCATGTGCACGCTTGGGGCTAGCTCCTCCAGCTGTGTGCACTTGTACACCTCCAGTTTGATTCCTGTCACTAACCTTTGCTGCATTGAATGCACCCATGGCAAGACCCTGCAGTCACAGGAGTGTATGCTGACAGCCAGGGCCCCACAACTGCCAGTATGCCCAGTTGACCTTGGCATGCGCTGCTTGCCCTGGCTGCTATCACTATGTGTGTACCTGCAACCAGCCCCTATCATTACACAGGAACCTGCAGCTGGCCCCCAGATCCACATACCCCTGACTCCAGCCACCACCACTGGCTTGGTCCCTAGCCACTGGACCTGGAAGCACAGCTGAAGAACCAATAACCCTCGCAGCCACTGAAGATCCCCCACAGTGTTCACCAAGGACCACATAATTTCTGATATTATGTACTCCAGTTGGCCAAGCAATTGAGATGGTACACCCCTCCACAGGACCCAGAGCCACCACATGCACGCACACTTGGTGCCCTGAACCACTAGACCCAGGGTCACATCATGTTCCAGCATGCCCCACACAAGTGAAGGTCTTTTCTCACTGAAGTCAGTCCATAAAGTCTGGCAGAGGGGACTGCTTCTTCTATGCAAGACTACTGGCATCATAAAGAATCCGGTAAATATGATACCACCAAAGGAACACAGTAAATTTTCAGTAAATGATGCCAAAGAAATGGAGATCCAGGAATTGCCCAATAAAGAATTCAAAATAATTGTTATAAAGATTCTCAGACAGTTGTAAGAGAACACAAATAATTACTGAAGTCAGGAAAATAATATAAGAACAAAATAAGAAGTTCAACAAACAGAAAACATGAAAAAGAGCCAAAGAAAAATTTTGGAACTGGAGAACACAATGACTGCACTGAAAAAGTCAATAAGAGCTTTAAGAGCAGATGGCACAAACAAAGCAGAAGAAAGAAATAGTGAGTCCAAACACAGATCATTTGAAATTATCCAGTGAGAAGCAAAAAAAGAGAATGAAAAGGAATGAAGAAAACCTACAGGACTAATGGTAAAAGATTAAGAGAAACAACCTAGGCATAACTGAAGTCCCAGAGGGAGAAAAGAGGGAGAAAGGGGTAGAAAACTTATTTAAAGAAATAATGTCTGAGAATTTCTTAAACCTGGGGACAGACTTGGACATCCAAATTCATTAAGTTAACAGGTCACCCCAAAATTTCAATCCAAAACAATCTTCTCCAAGACACACTATAATAAAACTGTCTAAAATCAAAGAGGGAACTGTAAAAGCAGCCAGAAGGAAAAAATATTTTTCTCTCATAAAAGGGAACCCCCATAAAGTTATCAGTGGACTTCTCAAACCTTGCAGGGTGGGAGAGAGTGAGATGATACCTTCAAAGTGCTAAAAGAAAAAAACTGCCAACCACAAATACTTTACCTGGCAAAGTTGTCCATCAGAAATGAAGGTGAGATAAACACTTTCCTAACAAACAACAGCTGAGGGAGTTAATCACCACTAGATGTGCCTTATAAGAAATGTTGAAAGGAGTTCTTCAACCTGAAATGAAAGGATGATAATTAGTAACATGAAAACATATGAAAATATACAACATACTGGTAACGTTTAGTATACAGTCAGATTCAAAATACTCTAATACTATGATATGGTTGTGTGCTAACCACTTAACTCTACAATAAAGGTTAAAGGGAAAAGTAGTAAATATAGCTATAGTTACTATAATTTGTTAATAGATACACAATATAAAAAGATATAAATTGTGACATCAAAAACATAAAATGAGGGGAGAGGAGTAAAAGGGTAGAGTTTTGTATACAATCAAAGTTAAGTTGTTATCAGCTTAAAACAGACTGCTATATCCATTAAGATGCTCTATGTAAGCCTCAGGATAAATGCAAAACAAAAAACGATACTAGATACACACAACATAAAAAGAAAGGAATCAAGGTATACTGCTATGGAAAATAATCAACTTACAAAGGAAGACAGAAAGGAAGAAATGAACAAAAAAAACTACAAAAGAGCCAGAAAACAATTTAAAAGATGACAGTAGTAAGTCCCTACTATCAATAATTTCTTTAAATGTAAATGGATTAAATCTCCAATCAAAAGGCATAGAGTGACTAAATGAATTTTTAAAAACCCAGACCCAACTATATGATACCTAAAGGAGACACATTTCAACTTCAAGGACACACATAGTCTCAAAGAGAAGGAATGAAAAAATATATATCATGTAAATGAAACCCAAGTGAGAGCAGGGTAGCTATATTTATATCAGACAAAATAGACTTTAAGTCAAAAACTGTAACAGGAAACTAAGGTTATTATATAATGATAAAGGGGTCAATTCATCAAGAGGCTATAACAGTTATAAATATATATGAACTCAACACAGAGTACCTAAATATATTAAGCAAATGCTAACATATGTGAAAGAAATAATAGCCAGCAATACAATAATAGGAGGAGACTTCAATACCTCACTTTCAACAATGGATATATCATGGAGACAGAATATCTATAAGGAAATGTGGAACTTAAACTGTACTCTAAACCAAAAGGACCTAAAAACATATATGGAACATTCCATTCAACAGCAGCAAAATATACATTCTCAAGTGCACGTGGAACATTTTCCAGAATAGATCATATGTTAGGTCACAAAAGTTTCAGCAAATTTAAAACATTGAAACCACACTGAGTATCTTTTTTGATCACAATGATATGAAACTAGAAATCAATAACATGAGAAAGCTGGAAATTTTACAAACACATGGAAATTAAACAATACACTCCTGAAAAACTAATGAGTCAAAGATGAAATCAAAGATAAGTTAGAAAATGTATCAAAACATATGATATTGGAAACACCACATGCCAAAATGTATGGGATGCAGTAAAAGCTATGCAAAAGAAAAGTTCACAGCAATAAATGCTTACATTACAAAAAGAAAGATTTTAAATAAATATCCTAACTTTACACCTCAAGGAACTAGAAAAAGAAAAATAATTAAGCCCAAAGTTAACAGTAGTAAGCAGATAATAAAGATCTGTGCAGAAAACAATGAAATAGAGAATAGGGAAACAATAGAAAAATAAATCAGTGAAACTAAGAGTTGGCTTTGTAAAAAGATAAAATTCACAAATTTTAGCTAGGTTTTCCAAGAAAAAAGAAGAGTGGACTTAAATAAATAAAATTATAAATGAAAGAGGAGACATTACTACTGATACCAAAGAAATACAAAGGGTCCTAAGAAACTACTATGAACAATCATACACCAACAATTGGACAACCCAAAAGAAATGGACAAATTCCTAGAAACATACAACCTACCAAAACTAAATTGGGAACAAACAGAAAATCTGAACAGACCAAATACTAGTCAGGAGATTAAATCAGTAATCAAAAATCTCCTAACGAAGAAAAGCTCAGGAACTAATGACTTTACTGGTGAATTCTACCAAACATTTAAAGAATAATTAATGCCAACTTTTCTCAAACTATTCCCAAAAACGGAAGAGGAGAAAACACTCCCAAACTTATTTTAGAAGGCCAGCATTATCCTGATACCAAGTCAGATAAGAACAAATAAATTCAGTAAAATCTTTATATGAAAATCAGTTGTTTCTATACACTATCAATGAACTATCTTAATAAGAAATAAAGATAACAATCCCATTTACAATGGCATCAAAAATAATAAAATACTTAGGAATAAATTTAACCAAGAAAGTGAAAGATTTGTACACTGAAAATTATAAGACATTGATGAAAAAAATTAAAGATACAAATAAATGGGAGATATTCCATGTTTATGTATCAGAACACTTAATATTGTTAAAATGTCTATACTACCCAAAGCCATCTATAGATTCAGTGTAATCCCTATGAAAATTCCAATGAAAATTTTTACAGAAACAAAAAACAATCCTAAAATTCCTATCGAACCACAAAAGACCCTGATTAATCAAATCAATCTTGAGAAAGAACAAAGCTGGAAGCATAACATGTCCTGATTCCAAACTATATCACAAAGCTGTAGTAATGAAAACAGTATGGCACTGGCATAAAAACAGACACATAGACCAATAAATCAGAATAGAGAGCTCTCGGAAATAAATCCACGCACAAAAGCTGAACAAATATTTGACAAGGAACCAAGAATACTCAATGGGGAAAGAATAGTTTCTTCAATAAATGATGCTGGGGAAACTGGATATCCACATGCAAAGAATGAAACTGGATGCCTATCTTACACTTCTCACAAAAATTACCTTGAAATGGACTAAGGCCTTAAACACAGGAAATACCTAGAAGAAAACACTGAAAAAGCTCCTTGGCATCAGTCTTGGCAATAATTTTTTGGATATGACACCAAAAACACAAGCAACTAAAGCAAAAATCAACAAGTAAGACTATATCAAACTAAAAAACTTCTGCACAGCAAAAGAAACAATCAACAAAATGAAAAGGCAACCTAAGAAATATAAGGAACTCACACACAGTGGCCACCAAGTTTAAGAGTGCTCAGTATCAATAGTCAACAGGGAAATGCAAATCAAAACCACAATAAGATACCACCTCACACCTGTTAGAATGTCTATCATTAGAAAGACCAGAGATAACACATGCTGGAGAGGATGTGGAGAAATAGGAACCCTGGTACACTGTTGGTGGGAAATGTAAATTGAAACAGTCAATGGAAAACAGTGTGGAGATTCCTTTAAAAAATTAAAAACAGAACTACCATATGACCCAGCAATCCCACTTCTGAATATATATCTAAAGGAAATGAAATTACTACCTTGAAAAGATATCTGCACTCCCATGTTCAGTGCAGCATTATTCATAATAGCCAGGACATGGAAACAATCCAAGTGTCCATCAATGAATGAATAAAGAAAATGTATATATATATATATGCAATGGAATATATATATATATATATATATATATGTAATGGAATATAATTCAGCCATAAAAAAGAAGGAAGTCCTGCCATTTGTGACAAGATGGATGGCTTTTGAGGGCATTAAGCTAAGTGAAATAAGTCAGAGAAAGACAAATACCATATGATCTCACTATATGTGGAATCTAAAAACGTCAAACTCATAGAAACAGAGAATAGATTGATGGCTATCAGAGGCTGGAGATCAGAAGAAACGGTGAGATGCTGGACAAAGGGCACAAACTTTTAATTCTAAAATTAGTAATTTCTGGGGATCTAATGTATAGTGTGAATTATAGTTAACAATACCGTATTGCATACTTGAAGGTTGCTGTGAGAGTAAATCTTAAGTGCTCTCACTGTAACAACAACAAAATAGTAATTATGAGGTTAAGGATGCGTTACTTAACCTTATTGTGGTAAATAATTTGCAATACATAAGTGTATCTGATCATTACTTTGTACATCTTAAACTTACACAACGTTATATGTCATTTATATTTCAATAAAGTTGGGGGAAAAAAAGTCAATGATTTTTAACATTGCCTAGTATACTGTGTGTGTACTTACGTATATATCCAAAACTCATTATTTATATTATCTCTCAAATATTCCCATAGTTATTTTAGTTGGTAATAACATGTTAAGATTACCTAATGTCATTGAATCAGGTTTCAAAAATTATAACTCCTGAACTTGATTTGTTAACCATCTCGAGAGGGCACATTGTGTAAATTGCTTAATCTGGAACTATTGAAAAAGAGTCTATTTTATATACAGTAATATTAAGAAAGTCACATCAAAACAGAAAATATATGAAAAATTCCACATTATAATATTATCTTGATTTTGATTAAAATGTGCCTACTTTTTGTAGTTTAGAATAAAACCAGCCCAGCAGTTTTTATACTTTAAAAACTATAAAATTTACTCTAGGTGGCGTACTTCTATAAGATTGTAGAAGGAAAAGAATACAATTGAAAATCATTTTTTGTTACTTCTAATCAATGACTGTTAATTCAAAAACTAGTCTAATGATATTTGAGATTTGTTAATAGAAAATTAAGTTGCTAAGCTAAATTGAGATATAATTAACAGAAAATACTGTATTATGATTCTCTTTAGACTAGTAAATATTGTCTTGTGGGAAAAACTTCAGAGAAATCACACGCAGAAAAATGAAATATTTAGCAGTAACTCCCACCCCATGGGGAAAAAATATTGTATTTAACTATTTTTACATCTTTAAAACTTGTTTTTTAGAACTCCCTCTCATTCTAATATTCATTAAGATTGCATTTGTGCAAGCATCAGAGTTCTGACTCTTGGGTGCCATTTGTGATGCAACAATTTGTGATGCAAACATTTGCACCATGTCTATTTCCCAAAAGCCATTAGTTTTTTAAAATCAGCATATATATCATGTTACTTGAAGCTCTTTTTAGCAAGACAATTTTCTACAATTGTTTTTATCTGGAACCACACAACTTTGATTCCCCTCACAAGAACTGTAGTCATATTTATTCCCGTATTTTTAAAAGTCAGACTGGGGGGGGACATTGGGGAATTATCAACCAGTGGAGCTGTGTTGTCTCCAGTTCTCTCTGTCATACTGAGTATGACACGTAAACCAGTATAGTGAAACTGGATCCAAAATCAGCTGTCATTTGAGGCCAACTCTTGAAACCACTCTACAGTTACCACTCTGGAGAGCTTCAAATTGATTTTAAATTGATGTGATATTTTGGTACACATTGTTACCTAGAGTTTTTAAAGAACATGCTTTTTGATAAACTTCAACTTTTTGGGTCATTCATCTGATACAATCACATTTTCACATAATTCGTATCCACGTTTTCATGTAATATTTAAGTTGCCTAAAAAGGAACTGAATTTGCAATTAGGGATTCTTTAGTAGTGTATCTCTCAAGTTTGTTAGGCATAAACTCAGGTTTCCTCGAAGTTACTGTCCATTCACTGTTTGGAAATGTTCATGATTACTTGGACATCTGCAAGTACATATTTCCTTATTAGTGACTTATTTGCCAAATTAATGTCTCTAAGTTTGTTTTGCTGGCAGCAGTTTGTTGAGATAGAGGAATTTTTCCAGGACTTAGACTTGAAAATGAGCTGTGCATTCTTATAATGTTTGTGTTTTTATGTTAAATAGTAGAGATGCAATTGACCTTATTGAAATTCGGTCATTTGTGGATTAAATGGTCTGTTGCAATGTTTCTAATTTAACTTTGGGCATCAAGATCTTTCTAATTATTAATTATATTTTTATGCTAAGAAACTAAGTATAGAAGACTTGATTTATTCTTGCTTTCTACTATGTCTACTGTAATGCAAAGTTCATACCTTCTACACCTCATTATGATTATTAAATTGGGTGCAAAAATAAATACAAATATATAACTGGAGAGAGATGAGTATATGAACGTGTGTGTGTGTGTGTGTGTGTGTGTGTGTGTGTAGCTTCGATGCTAAAAACTGGAATGACAATAGTGGGCAAAAACAGATATGGTCTCTGACCTCACGTAATTAAAGAATCTACAGCAGGGGGGTGGGGTGGGAATCACCTGAAAATGATTAATATGATAAGTGCTTCAAATGAAAGGTATGTGATAATATAAAAGTATATGAAAAACCATTTTTCAGAGAAGCTAAACATTTGACATTTCCAAGTTGTTTTGCATAATCATCAGCACAGAGTTGTTTTATTTTAGCCATTCTAATAGGTTTTCAGTGGTATCTCATTATAGGTGCAATTTGCACTTCCCTAATAATAGCTAATTATGTTGAACATCTTTTCATGTGCCACCACTACAGCCTCTTTGTTGAAATGTCTGTTCAAGTCTTCTGCCTATTTTCTAATTGGATTGTTTTCTATTAAATCTTGAAAGTTCTTTATATATTCTGGACACAAGTCCTTTATTGAATATGTTTGCAAGTATTTTCTGTCCATGGCTTGTCTTTCCACTTCTTTAACAGGGTCTTTCTCAGAACAAAAAAAATTTTTTACAGAGTTCAATTTATTCATATTTTTAAATAAAGATTACATCTTGTCACCTGAAGAATTTTGGCCTAACCCTAGGTCAAAGGGGTTTCTTCATGTTTTTTTCCTAAAAATTTTAGTTTTACACAATGCATTAAGATCCATGACCCATTCTGAATATTTTTTTAAGGTGTGAGGTCTAGGTTTAGGGTTTCTTTGGCTATAGATTCCCAACTGTTCCAACACCATTTGTTGAATATTCAATCGTCCCAGCACAATTCCTCCACTGAATCAATTAGTTTGCCAAACTGGTGTGAGTCTATTCTGGACTCTATATTCTGTTCCATGTTCTATGTGTCTATCACTCTGGCAAAACCACACAATCAGTAACAATACCATACTTTCCTGACTGCTGTAGTAGCTACATAGTAAGTCTTGGTATCTTGCAGTCTAATTCCTTCAACTTTATCTTCATTCTCAAAATTGTGTATGCTATTCTTGTTCCTCTACCTTTTCATATAAATTTTAGAAAGTCTATCTACAAAGAATCCTTCAGGATAGAAATTGTATTAAACCCACAGATCATTTGGAGTACAACTGATGTCTTTACTATGTTGCCTCCCAATCCATGAATATGGTATGTCTCTCCATTTATTGAGCTCTTCTTTCATTAGCATTTGTAGTTTCCAGCAAACATATCCCACAGATTTTCTTAAATTTATACTTAATATTGTATTTTTTAGCAACTTGTAAGTGAAAATGTCTTCATTGCTAGCATATAAAATTTTTGTTGACCTTGTATTATTCTGTGATCTTGCTAAACTCACTTATTAGTTCCAAGATGTTCTTGGAGACTTCCTGGGATTTTACATGTTGACCATCAGGTTATCTGTAAACAGAGACAGTTTTACTTCTTCCTTTCCAATCCGTATGCTTTTTATTCCTTTATCTTACTGCACCAGCTAAGTCATCAAGTACTATAACAAACAGATGTGGTAAGTGCATATCCTTGTCTTCTTCCCATCTTAATGTATTTAGTCTTTCATTGAGTAGCATGCTAGGCACAAGTTTTGTAGATGCTTTTTATCAAATTGAGGTAGTTTCCTTCTATTGCTGAGTTGTTTTTTTCGTCATAAATGGGTATTGAATTTTTTCAAATGCTTTCTTCAGATCAGTTGACATGCTCATGTACTTTTTCTTTTTTCTTCTTAATATGATAAATTACATTGACCAATTTTCAAATATTAAAGCAAGAGTCTTGCGTATCTGGAATAAAGCCCACTTCATTGTGTAAACAACTCAAATGTCTTTCCATGGTGAATGCATTACCAAACTGTGATACCTCTAAACAATGGAATATTATTTAGCAATACAAAGGAACAAATTATTGACACATACAACAACACTCATAGAGCTAAAGGGCAACATGTTGAGTTAAAGTCAGTCTCAAAAGGTTACAAATTGTATGACTCCACTGATATAACATTTTTACAGTGAGAAAATTATAGCAACAGAGAAACAAATCAGTGGACAGTAGGCATTAGATGAGGATGTAACATGTAACCTAATAAGGAGCAGCAAGAAGTTCCTTTGTGGGGCTTCCCTGGTGGCGCAGTGGTTGAGAATCTGCCTGCCAATGCAGTGGACATGGGTTCGAGCCCTGGTCTGGGAAGATCCCACATGCCATGGAGCAACTGGGCCCGTGAGCCACAACTACTGAGCCTGTGCGTCTGGAGCCTGTGCTCCGCAACAAGAGAGGCCACGACAGTGAGAGGCCCGCGCACCGCGATGAAGAGTGGCCCCCACTCGCCACAACTAGAGAAAGCCCTCCCACAGAAACAAAGACCCAACACAGCCAAAAATAAATTATTTAAAAAAAAAAAAAAAGAAGTTCCTTTGTGATATACATTCTATATCCTGATTGTGGTGATGGTAAAATGAATCTACATATGTAACACTTCATAAACAGAAAAGTAAAAAAAGGCATGTAAAAATTGTGAAATCTGAATACAGTCTGTACCTGAGTTAATAATACTGCTGCAATGTCAATTTCCTGGTTTAACAATGTACTAAGGTTACATAATAGGGAGAAGCTTACAGTACATGGGAATTCTCTGTATTGCTTTTGCAACTTCTTGTGAGTCTTAAAGTATTTTAAAATAAGACACTGTCTTTAAAATACAGTAGGAAAAAAAAAAGAGGGGTGTGACCTCTGAAAGATGAGTTAAGGAAGGCTTTGTTTTATAGAGAGGGAAAAACAAGTACCAAGTTTGTAGAAGGAAGCATAACAAGGCCATTGAATTTAAGCGTAGCTAAATTCAGAAACAAAGGGGAAGAGTAGAGGACGACAGTTTACAATTAAGAAAATCTGAATCTTCCTTCCTGGTTCTGACAGCATACAGAACCTCAAAGGTCATATTTAAGGCAACAAATGGGAAACAACTGAAGAGTTTTAAAGAGGGGGAGGGTAAAAAGGCATTATTAGTGATGTTTTGTCACATTCTAATTGTAGTGAAGAATGGAGCAGGGGAAGTGAAGAAGCTCTCTAGCCACTGTTGTAGTCTAGGAGTCGGTAATGGTAGCTTGGTGTATGGTGGTGGCAATAGAAATGGAGAAGAGTAGATAGATTTGAGGTGTATCATAGAGCATAAAATTGATGGAAAATGGTCATGACTTAAAAGACTGAACACGTCCATTAGATTTGTGACATGGAACTAAACTATTTCAAAGGAACAATGCAAGGGGTGAAGGGAATGCCAGACTGGAGCAATTTAAAGAATGGGAAAACAGACATGAGTTTAGACAAGTGAGGAAATTTGGCTGTAAAAAGAGAAAACTGGGTAGTGGCTGGAGTGGGACTGTGGAAATGAAGGAAGATGTTTTAAAAAGTGGTAGCAAACTGAGCATATTTTAGCGTTAATAGGAAGAATCTAGTTGAAATAAAAAAGAAGAGGTAATGAAGAAAAAAATAGTTTAAGGACAAATGTGAAGAAAAGACGAAGTTTTGGGAAGTCAGGAAGGGAGTGTGGCAAATTCACGAAGCTAAAGTATGGCTAAAGCATAAAAAATGAGGAAGACAGTGGTGGGAAATAGCTCAGAAAAGGGTAGGGCCAATTTCTTTTACTCTAAGAGGAAAAGAGGTGAATTTGGGCACAAGAATGTCATACTGGATATGTTTTTATCTCATGACTTCTCTTTTTCTCTGTGAAACAGTAAGAGAGCCTTGTTAGTTAACTAGGGCTGCCTTAATAAAGTACACAGAGGACTGGGTGTCTTAAAACAACAGAAATTTATTTCATCACAGTTCTAAAGGCCAGAAGTCCAAGATCAAGGTGTCAGCAGGGTTGATTTCTTCTGAGGAAACTCTCCTTATCTTGTAGATGCACATCTTGTCTTCGTCTTCTCATGGTCCTTCCACTGTATGTCTGTGTCCTAATCTCTCCTTATAAAGATATCAATCATATTGAATTAGGGCTCACCAATATGACCTAATTTTACTTAATGACCACTTTAAAGACTCAATCTCCAGATAAAGTCACATTCAGAGGCACCAGGGCTTAGAACTTCAAATATGAAATTTTGGGGAAGACACAATTCAGCCTATAAAAGAGGTTACTTGCCAAGAATGAGAAGAGAGATAGGATAAATTACAGGTTCAAAGTGAAAGAGGTTTGAAATAGTTCCAAATAGTTTGAAATACTTCTCACATTAACTATAAATGAAGTAACATCTTTAATGGGTAATTCTGTTTAAATTCAATTTAATTAAAAATGAAATTCTGACTTCATTATTCCATTAAAAAATTCTTTTACAAGCCAGAAAATCTGAATTCTAGTCCTTGCTCTGCTAACAAGCAATGTCCTTTAGATATATCTGGCTCTCATTTTTGTCAAGGAACAACCTATCAGAGACTAGATATATGCCTTAGAATATGCTAGAAGGAGCACTGACTTGGGAACGCCTGACATCCTGGTCCAATTACCTGCTCTGTCACAGAAGAGCTTAATTTCTCAGAACCTCACTTCCTCATCCTAAAATGCAGAACAACTAAATCTCTCTAAAGTCCCTCCTACACTCCTACTATAGTTCTTTGAATTTAAATGTTACTTTGAGGATAAAGGGATTATAGCATTAAAGAAAAAAAATTCTTCTAAATATTTGATAATAAAAATTGTATGCTTCCAACATATTGAAACACTGATTTTCCATTTCAACTTTTTCTACTTCCTCCTCTGTTCCCAAGTCAATATTATCCTCATGATTAAAGACATTCTAAATATGCCTTTTTCTCACCTCTGTTGGCTTAAATACTAGGTGCTGAGTTGGAACAAGATACTACTTCTTTTGTTACATGTAATTATCTACTTAATTTTAAATCATTAAATTATAAAATAGCATCCCTAGCATGTCTAAGATAAGAGTTTTGCATCTTAAAAAAAAAAAAGCTGAATGATGGATATATTAGTCAGAAACATATATGGCTAAAGTAACAAAAAATAAAACAATGGCTTAACAATCAAGAGTTTGTTTTTCTCATGTAGTTAGTGCAGAAGCTGGCAATTGCTCTTGTTGGTTCAAGAGTTCAGCCAATCAGGGACCCAGGCTCCCAGTAATCTTTCTACAGAACCATCTCTGAAATACAGCTTTAATTCTCATATTTGCTATTTCATGCTTGTAAGATGGCTATTATACCTCCAGGCTTGTTGTCGGCATTCATGGCCAGAAGAGGCTAAAAAGCCTCAGCTCACAAAACTTGTGACTTTTTAATTTGAAAGAAAGGCCCTTCCCCACAGCTTCTGTTCATTTCATTAGCCCTAATTAGGCCACATGCCCAGATTTTGGATATCTGCACTTTCAAATATGGCGGCCATGAATCACATGCAGCTATTAAAATTAAAATTAAATTAAAAATTCCATTTCTCGGTTGTCCTGGCTACATTTCAAGTGCTTAATAGCCACATACAGCTAGTGGCTACCACATTAGGTAGCACAAATATGGAATATTTCCTTCAATGCAAAAAGTTCTGCCTTGGCATATCACGGACCATATGGAATGAAACCACTTCTCTTTCAGATCAATCATGATACTTCCCACAGGGATCTGTGCTCCTATCTGAACAACATAGGATACTGTTAACACGGAAGGAGGTAAAAGCAGTTGGGTGGGCAACTGTCTGCCACAATGAGATTATCACCATATGTAATTGAATTTTATAAATTATTGCACATTAACAATGTACTTAATAAATAAAAAATTCCTGGCAAGGAGGTATTAAAATTAGAAAAAATATAGTGAAACTAAAGGCTGACAGTTATAAGGGACACTAAATTACTTATTACAAAAATATTGCTAAAGTAAACACTACTCTAGTGACTCATGGGAGGAGATTAAAGGGAAGAAAGGTAGTGGAATAATATGTGGGCACTATTTTCTTTATAGCAAACAAATCTGAAATGTCTGATTGTGTTGAAAATGGTCACTAAATTCATGGGCAAAAACAGTGTATCTTGTGATAACAATTATTAATTTATAAGAATAGTCTTCATATGGGAAGAGTTATTTCACATCTGCCCATTACTCAGGGCAAAATAAAATGAAAAAAACTGCAAAATGAAAGAATTAGACTAGATGTGGAGAATAATTTACTAACAGAATAACTGAAAAGGTTAAAAAGCTGATACTGACAATAGTTTTCTTCCTTAAGACTTCCAGGTTGTCAATTCTTCCATGATCTCCAATTTGTGCAAATAAAGCAATAACAAGCATGCCGGAGTCTCTGTATTATGTTGGTAATTAATTAATTAAAATTTATATATGTATTTCTGTATGTAATATATAAGTTATGTATATAAATTACAAACTAATATTAACAATATTTGCCCTGAATGAACAACTGCCTATTTTAAAAACTGATTTGTGTCTGAATAAAGTGGTTAACTCTCAAAGTTCTTTCTATTCTATTGTGAAACATGCAAAATACTGCTAAAGGTAGTGTAATGGTTGTTCACTATGAAAAGAGAAAAAAAGGAAGAAGAAATTCTAATTATTATTACTGAGGAGTAATGAGATATGAGAACTGTAAAAAATTTCCTTCTAAAGATAGTTTATTCTTATTTTTCCCTAAAGTAAAAATAACTAAGCCACTGAAACCCCTTTATCCCTATTATCTATGCTCTCTAAAAATTATGCCTTTTACATAGAGTTGAAAGTTGGATAAATATTATTTTCATAAGCGTTAAATTTGAATATCATAACATACATGAACCTTAAACCATTTTATAGGTAAAAAAAAATCTGTTATGTCCCATAGCAAAACAAAATTTTATAAAAAGATAGTGCTGAACTTTGGAGAATGATATATATTTTAATCAAGATTTATCAGAATAACATTACAGCATATAAAATAATAGCCCACTGGAATACAGAGCGAAACCCAACCTGACGCTATAAAAAGAATGAAAATAATTTGCCAGCATTTTGCTTCTGTCACCTATATATGCTATGTATTTCCTATCACAAATAAAAAGGAGTTAACTAGAAATCGAGTTCTAAAACAATATAGTCACTCACTATTTGACTATAACAAAAAGAATCTAGAATTTTCATATGCAAGTTTAATAAATCATCAGTTTATTTAACAAGGTTATTTCTATATCAGATTGTGGTTTAAAAGCAGTTATATATGTATGATATGGAAAGAATGATGTACAATCAGTAAGAATCTTGTCAAATCTCTCTTCCATCGGCTTTCCCCATCTTCCTGCTTAGCAATAAATGGCATTTTTAGGTTTATATTATCACATTCTTTACAACTGCCTTCTTAGCAGAAAATCAGTATATAAATAGCACTGGGCATCTAGTAAATAGGTCACAAACCAGTGAGCTCAATTTTACAGTTGTGAAATGTAATGTGAAAGAGTTTTTGAAACCTTAAGACTGGGTGATCTGCAGTGTTTCCAGCATGTCTTCGACTGCCTTGAGAGAGTATTTGGTTTCCTTCTTACTTCGACCTGCAAACTAATTTTTAGAAAATGCAATTAGGCTCAATTTCAGTGGCAGGTTCAAAATCACAGTCTTACTTTCAAATTGTTAGAGAGTTAACATTATCTATTTTATCACTAGCATGAAATCAGATATGTTCTTTTTCTTCAATAAAAAACAAAATTTGGGTTTTAAGGACATTTTCATTAAGGTTTCATCTTCAACTGACGTATATAAAAATTTCCATGTGAAATTGGCCAGTTTAAATGTTTAAGTAGTATGATAACCTATAAAAACATTAATATGATTTTCAAACTGTACTCCCTCTTCAGACCAGAAAAGCTTTATGAAATAAAAAGCATAATTTAGAAATGAAATTTAGCTTATATTTATTAGGAATGTGGACTACTTGTGTGGCCCTCTAATCAACTTTTTACAATTTCAAACAAAGGTAAAATACAAACGTAAAGAAGTGTTATCAAACATTTTAGAGTTGCAAGAATTCTCCAAAACTACTTAGAGTGGGCTGCAATTTTTAAAAATTTCCCAGATTTATTAGTTGACTAGATAATATCATGTTTCTGCAGCAAAAACCTATCAAATAAAACTCTATGCTACATATTAAAGTAAACGTTTTAAAATATGCATTTTTAGTTTATTAAGTCATAATTTATTTTATAATACCAATTTGGGATTGGATTTTACAATAAAAACAAAACATAGTGCATTAAATACTATCTTTGTACATTTAAAAGCAAATTCATGTGTATTAAATTCAATATAGTGCATGGTAACTGTTGAATACCCCATGCTGATTTCAAAATGAGTTTTCTAACTAGACTGCCAATTCCCATCATTTATCAGTTTGACTTAACACTACAGATTTACTAGATAAGTATATATTCCTTGTTAAGGAAGGGGAAGGTTTATTATAACTATATTACCTGTTTTTCCCCTGGTTAAAGTATTAACATTTTCTATTAGCAACATACAGTATTTTCAAGTTAACATCTAAGCACTCAGTATACTTTCAAGTGACTGATCTTTCCTTCAAATATCAATGCTGTCTTAGGTACTTAGTACTTGATTTATGATGTGTTCCTTCTCTTTTGTAATTAACTTAATTTGGCAAACTTCTTGTGACCTGTTGAGAAAGATTAAGTGATCAAGCACAGGTAACATCGTAGAAGCAATAGGCTTCAGGAATTGGTAACCTGCCTCTGACCTCTCTGGCTGCAGCTTAACATTATGATTCTCCTATTTCCTAAACCATTAGCTTCTGTGGTTGAATCTTGATTTGATAGAGTAACTAAAGGGGATTTCTAGAGGAAATGCCAGGGAAAGAGAAAAAGCTTCTTGTAAGAATCAAGATCACTTTGCCTTTCATAAGACATTATTAATTTAAGGAATTCAAATGCTGAATATACAGGCCATAATTTAAAAATATGGCAATAGCAACACCACATTTAAAACTCTGCCCTTTCATAATTTCCCTTGGTGAGTAAAGGATGTGTGGAGTGTGCTTATTACTCCTATTACCCAGTTGATAGAGTCACTTTCACAAGGACTTACCAAGAACAGAAAGCCTTTTCTTTTACCACTGCCTACCCAAAGTAAACAGGAATTGTCCTAATCAGATACTTAAAGGTCTAATTCTAAGAAAAAGCTTTTGATGGGTTGGGGGAAGGGGTACAACATAGGACACCTAATTTTTTAAATGGAAAATAAAAATGAAAAATTTGTGTAGCGCTGAAGTCATAGTATTTTAAAATATAGCATTTTTCTTGATTTGTATTTAAATGTAATAAAAGTAATAATAAATACAAATTTGTGATTTTTAAAATTAGCTAATTTTAGAAAACCACCTAAGATTGTGTATCAACACTACTGACAACCAGTGCAATTTAGAATAAACCAAACGAACTTGTGTCAAAACAAATAAAAAGAAAGTTGGAAATATAAATCTATCACTTCAAATTTTACCTGACATGCAATTATTTTGTCTATTCTAGAATTATATGGCAATTTAACTGATTAAGCCAGAATCCTATTTTTCCCTCAAATCATGATTTAATTTTCTATTTCCCAAAAGGATAGTAACAGAATCACCTCTGCAATCACAAATAACATATGGATCACTAGCACAGACGAATTTAACAGAGTACCAAAGAAGCATTTATCTGGAAAATTACTGTGAGTAGGTTCACATTAAAGTTTTTCATGAGCATTAATCAAACTTGCCTGCCTCTACTGAACATGCTAAACCAATTACCTAACTGAAAAGCAAGTAGTAGCCATATTTTGTTTCATTAAGTAGAAACAAAGACAGAAAGCAGTTCTTAAAATCTCATTTTCTCTAATTTTTAAATGCCTAGAAAAACATTACAATAAGGAATACTTACTATACACTTTATACTTGTTTATATGCCTAGACATATAAAGTTCTCAATTAGATCCCAGAGATTTATTACTAAAATGTCAGTCTCTGAAAATTATACTTTTCCACATTAATCACAAATTCTGCATTATTTTTCACACAGATTTTGCTTAAGTAAACTTTTTTCATAATTTCCTGATGGATCTTAAAGAAAACTAACCAGAAAACCACTCAAATAATAAAAAATTGCTTATCAAATTCAAAGGTCAATGATTTACCCATTGTGATAACTGGAGTAAGTTGGGTTAAAATTCACAAATTTACAGTTTGTGGAAAATAATATGGGTGGACAAAGTAATAAGATAAATAAAATGGAGAAGTGGATTGATGAGTCTCAGAAACATGCTGAGTGAAAGAAGCAATGCACAAAAGGGTACATAATCTATGATCTCATTTATATATAAAGTTCTAGTACAGGCAAAACTAATTTATAGTGATGAAAATCAAATCAGTGCTAGTCTGCAGTGTGGAATGGGGCTGACTACAAAGTGGCAGAGGTGACCTTTCTGGGCTGATGGAAACTGTATGTCTTGAATGGGATAGTGGTGAGAGAGGAGTATACATTTGTCAAAACTCAACTATACACTTAAAATGTGTGCATGTTATTGTATGTAAACTATACCTCAATAAAGTGGATAAAAAGAAAAATAAACAAAAACAGAAGGATGGAACTATGGAGTTATACAAAAGTGTAATAAACTGCCAAATGACCACATATTTCTCTTCCGATTGAGAGGTGAAATATTATATCCCCTGTATCTGGGTTCACCATGTGACTTGTTTTGCTCAATGGAATATTAGCCATATGTGACATAACCGGAGGCTCTGGAGTTTGCCTGTTTGCTGCTCCTGGAACCCTGAAACCATCATGTGAATAAGTCCAAGTTAGCTTGCCAAATGGGAAATACAAGGCCCAGCACCCCCAGCTGACAGAGAGCCAACCATCAGACATTTAAGTGAGGCCATCAACCACTAGCATAGAGGGGAAAAGAAAATAAGTCCACTATAGACCTGTAGAATTACTCAACTGAGCACAAGCCTACATGATACCTACAGATTCATAAGCAAATAAGTCGTTATTTTAAACCACTATGTTAGCAAAAGGCAATAGATACAAATATTTATGAAATCTGATTCACATGAAGAAAATCACCAACTTCTGTAGAAAAAGAATAGAGATGAAAATTTCAAAAGCAACAAAAGATTTTATTTAAAACCCGTTACGGGGACTTCCCTGGTGGTCCAGTGGTTAAGACTCTGTGCTTCTATTGCAGGTGGCACAGGTTCGATCCCTGGTTAGGGAACTAAGATCCTGCATGCCGCGCAGAGCAGCCAAACAAAAACAAAAATAAACAAAAAAAAATGTTACTAGTGTCTAGAGGCAAAAACAAATTTTGCATGATGGGTGATTCCTAATTGAGAGGTATTTTAGGCTGCTATACAGAAACCTGACATTATCAACTGAGAGATGTTATATTTTTGGAGTGGTATCCAAGATGACAGAAACTTACAAAAATTCCTTATACTATCCTTTCCCTTAGAGTCAAGAAAAGGCAAATCATACCGTCAGGAAAGATGTGTAAAACATCACTGGGTACTATGGAGTTTATGGTGCCAAAGTCAAAGACTGAAGAGCACAGATGATATTCTCAGAGCTCTTTCCAAAAACACTAAGACTTTACAAAATAAGTCTATGAAAAGAGAATGGATCTAATAAGACAATTTTTAAAAATTTGTTTAAAGAGAATGGCAGGGAGGGAAAATATTACTAACGAATAGGGTTTGGATATATGAACAATGACTTAAAATATCGAAATGATGGATTCATGTCTAATGGTAAAGTGCATCTCATATGGCAGGGAAGGGCATGCTTGCCTGGTCTTGCATTACTGAAGAGACAGTGAAACCGAGGAAAAACAAACAAACAAACAAAATGAAACTCTAAATTGAGTTACTATGGAGAGCTTTGGGTCTGAAATGAAAAGGGAAACAAGTGAGGGTAGGATATCACTTGTTCACATGAGAAAATAACTAAGAAGGGAGTTGGAAACTATAATTACACTTTTAGAAACATTTATACCTGACATCTCTTTATAAAGGCAGTATATTGTGGCCATTAAGAGCACCAAACTTGGAGTCAGGCTGCCTAGGTTTGAAAATCGCTCCTGTTAATAACCAGTTATATCACCTTGGAGAAAGTTATTTAATCTTTCATGCCTTAATTTCCTCATTTGTAAAACAGGAAAAGTACCTACCTTATAATAAATTTTGTTTGCTATTATAACTGTTATTGTTGTTACTGCTATTGTAATTGCAATAAAAATAGCAGACATAATAAAGTGAACTTACAGCATGCAATTAGTAAACACAATATAAGGTGTATTACTGTGATATGGTAAAAAGTATGTATCAACTCCTTTAATACTCAGAAAACTTTTATTATGTCCATCTTGCAAATGAAAAGTTAGGCCCAGAGATGGTATGTAATTTGTCCATGGCCACATGTCAGAGCCAAACTTGGAAGCCAGACGATACAGCTCGCGCATCTGTGTTCTCTCTCAACTATTATAAGGTAGCAGCTTCCAGAGAATGGGACTCATGACAGAATACAGAGAAAGAAACACTGGAAAGCTATGCAGGGGGGAAACAGACCTCTATTTTCATATAATACATAAAAATCAGTTCCAAATGGATTGTGGATCTAAATGTGAAAAGTAGAAGAAAAAAAACTCCAAAGACACACAAGATTATCTTTATGACCATCAGTAGCAAATGATTTCTTAAGCAGAACATAAAAGACAAACCATAAGGGAAATGAACGATTAGGGTGAAGATAATCTTCAAAACTTTCTTCATCAAAATCATTTGAGAGTGATTGCAACTAAGGAGTTAAAAAGATCTGCTACACATATAATGAACAAAGGGCCCATAATCAAAAAACTAAAAAACAAAATAAAAAGTCATAAACCAATGAAAAACATAGACTTCACGTAAGAAGATATCCAAACAGCCAATAAACATATGAAAAAGTGTTCAACTTCACTGGTCATCAGGGAGATACAAAACAAAACCATGAAGATACCACTACACATATACCAGAATGACTATAATTACAAAAACTGACAGAAGGATGTGTTGGTGAAAATGTGGAACTATGAGAACGCTCAAACACTGCTGGTGAGACTATAAACAAGTAATCTGGAAAACCAGCTTTATCTACTTCAGTTAGATATATATACATCCTATGACACAGTATTTCCACTCAAAGGTATACACCCCTAAGAAGTACATGTACATATACACCAAGAGACTTGTACAGCAATATCAGTGTAGTATTATTCATAATAGCCCCAAACAGGAAATAATCCAAACGCCTATCAACAACTGAATAAACGGGCTTCCCTGGTGGCACAGTGGCTGAGAATCCGCCTGCCAATGCAGGGGACACAGGTTCGAGCCCCGGTCCAGGAAGATCCCACATGCCGTGGAGCAACTAAGCCCATGTGCCACAACTACTGAGACTGTGCTCTAAAGCCCGTGAGCCACAACTACTGAGCCTGCGTGGTGCAACTACTGAAGCCCGTGTGCCTGGAGCCCGTGCTCCGCAACAAGAAAAGCCACCACAATGAGAAGCCCGCACACTGCAAAGAAGAGTAGCCCCCGCTTGCCACAATTAGAGAAAGCCCGTGAGCAGCGACGAAGATGCAACACAGCCAAATATAAATAAGTAAATAAAATAAATTTTTTAAAAAACTGAATAAATTGTAGTATGTTCATATAATAGACTACAGTACAATGAAAATGAATGAACTACAAACTTAAAAAAATATAAAACTCATAAATCATGCAATAGGCCAGACAAAAATAAATACATACTGTATGATTCTATAAATTTCAAAAAAAAAAAGCCAGAACTATGGGATTATAAATTTGTACTTTTGAGGGGAATACAAGGAGTAGAATTTGAAAGAAGGTTCCAGGAAGGTTTTGGGGTGCTGTAATGTTTCTATTTATTGACCTGGATACATTTACTTGTATAATTCATTGGAATGTATCTTTGTGACTTGGGTTCATTTTTCCATGTATGTTATAATTTAATAAAAATTGATTTTAGAAATATAGTCATGCCAGGTCAAAAAAAGCACTCTCTGAGCAGCTAGTTGTTTCTCAAAAATATCTTAAAAACAATGATGTCGTTTGCACACTATTATTTTCATATTATCCAAGTCTTATTTATTTATTTATTTATTTTGCGGTACGTGGGCTTCTCACTGTTGTGGCCTCTCCCATTGCGGAGCACAGGCTCCGGATGCGCAGGCTCAGCGGCCATGGCTCACGGGCCCAGCTGCTCTGCAGCATGTGGGATCTTCCCGGACTGGGGCACGAACCCATGTCCCCTGCATCGGCAGGCGCACTCTCAACCACTGCGTAACCAGGGAAGCCCCCAAGTCTTATTTTTAAATCACAAACTATCCCTCCCTCCCTCGCAACCCCCAACCCCCAAGCCTACTCTGTGTGGAACCCCTCGAGCCCTCTCAGATGGAGCCTTCTCCATTTGAAGAAGCATAGCTTAGCTAATATTTATAGATATTCTGACTTGCAATATGCCAACAGAACCAACATTCTCTATTTTATATAATAAAACTACACAAAAGTGACTAAATGGTGTGATCACAGGGCACTGAATTGTTTTAATCTCCCCAACCAGGAGTACAAAAACAAAGAAATAAACAGCACCAAAACCAAGACCAAAATAAGAGGAAACAAACCCAACAAAGACATCTTTCAAAAAAAACTATATTGCAGGCAATCCTTCAAAACCCTAGAAGGTTGTTATACCACCAACAGTAGCAGGACCTACAAAAGCTCAACAGCTATGTGGTAGGCACTACAGGATGTAAAAGAGGACAACCTACTACTCTATAAGCCACTGAAGTAAAAAAAAGTATGAACTGATGCAATGGCTTGCAAAACTAGGACAGTCTCATAGGCTCCAAATCAAAGTATAAAGAACTACATGCAGGGCTTCCCTGGTGGCACAGTGGTTGAGAATCTGCCTACTAATGCAGGGGACATGGGTTCGAGCCCTGGTCTGGGAGGATCCCACATGCCGTGGAGCAACTAAGCCCGTGAGCCACAACTACTGAGCCTGCGCATCTGGAGCCTGTGCTCCGCAACAGGAGAGGCCGCGATAGTGAGAAGGCCCCGCGCACCGCAATGAAGAGTGACCCTCGCTTGCCACAACTAGAGAAAGCCCACGCACAGAAACAAAGACACAACACAGCAAAAATAAATAAATAAAATAAATTAATAAACTCCTACCCCCAACATCTTCAAAAAACAAAAAAAAAAACTGCATGCAAACGTGACCTTAAACAAATCTAATAGTCTAAGACCTCAAAATCTCTGAATTATCCAGCAAACACCCTCTTCCAAAAGGAAAAAAACCTCAAACTGAAAGAAAACTACAGAAACTGAAACCAAATTTAACAGGGCAGAAACACTGGGGTTAAGAGGGAGAGATGGTTCAGATAAGGGGAGAAGGGGAGGGTGGGAGGTAGTGATGCCCAGAGGCAGAAAATCCCAGAAGAAAAAACAACAACAACAAAATGTAACATTTAAAACTGAGAACACCACCTCAAAATTCAAGATCTGTAGACCGGTAGGGGTAGAACACAGGGAGGCCTGCAGCCAGAAAAATCATTCTGAACCTGACCTAGTTCTAAGAAAGACTAGATATATAGAGAGGTCATATTTGAGTTCTCTGTAACAAAGAAGAGGAAACATATAAACTACCAGAAAAAAAAGAAGAGAATAAAATACAGAAAATGACAGATGGATTTGAAAAAAAAATGAATGATAAAAGGAAGTGTGAAAGGAGATCCAATAAACTTATAGTTGGAGACCTGAAAAAGAAAACTTAAGGAATCAAGCAAAAAAAATTCAAAATCATAATTCTAAAAGCAACTTTCCTCAAACTAAAAGAGGACTGAATCCAAATATTAAAAAGGTCTATAGTGTATTTGGGAAGACCGACCCAAGAATATCAACAAAACATTATCATAGTGAAACTACTGGATTTTAAAGATAAAGAAAAAAATTCCTTTGGGCAACCTGACAAAAAGTGCAAGTCACTTATTAGAGAAAGAAAATCAGGATGGCATGAAACTTGTTGACAGCAATATTTTATCCTAAAAAAAAAGGAACAATATGCTTAATACTTAGGTAAATGTATTTAATAGCAAAGGATGTATAAAAAGTCAAATTGTCCTTCAAATATAAAGACTATAGACAGATAAGTTACAAACATGAAAGATGTAAGAAGGTGAGTTTTTCCATGAGTCTTTCCTGAAGAATCTCCTAGGGATGAGCTTCAGTAAACTAAAAAATGAGGGGAGATGTTTCAGATAAGATCTGACTGTAAACAGAGTACATAAACTTTGTTATATAGTCTTGTTAGTTTACTTTTAGGATTTTCTTCCTCTTTTTTTTATTATTTGAGATATCTCTGATTAATAATACACTCACATACCCAATCTGCCTCTGAAATACATCATGAAATTTATCCTTTCTGGATTTTTACAATTACTTTTTTTTATTTGCCAAATGTAGAACTACTGAGATGATAAGGCTCATTATGGGATCATAATAGTAACAGACTCCTGTTACTATTTTACTAAAGTAAAACTACTATTTTACTAAAGTAAAAAACATTTGATAAAGACCCAAAAGCACAAAAGTTCAATGATAGACATCTAGCTTTGTAGTTTGTAGAAACATAAACAACAACTAAGAAATACATTAACTGACCTTTGTCATAATATAAAATTATCGATACTAACCTGATAAGCTCTGTTTATTTGACTAGCTGCCCAACTAGCATATTTCATGTTGTCCTTTTTTGTTTTTGCACTTGCTTTTGGATTAGAAGCAATATGACTTGCAGACTAAGAACAAAAAAGAAACATCAAAAACAATACTCCTTTGATGTAGCCAAGACACTCAAAAACATGTAAGGGTCATAATTGCAATGGGCTGATAATAAAGAGTTTTTCAAAACTGTATCAACACAATTTTTAAAATAAAATAAAGCTGAATGAAATTAGTGAAATGAAATGAAAATATTTTAAAATGGAGAATAATCCAAGGTAGTAGGAAGAGAAAGGATACCTTAAATAATATCTAAAATTATTTTATTACTTGTCTACCACAGCCCTTGAAGGTAAAATTTCATCATCACTTAAATACTGTAGGATATTACTGGTGCTATTTCTTATTACTGAATTACTTCAACTTTTCTATGTCAGAATTTTAGAATTACTGAATATTAATATAAGGAACCTCAAAAATAATTTAGTCTAACTTCCTACATTAACAGGTGAAAAAAAAAATTAAGTCCAATAGGAGTGAACTGACTTAACTAAAGTAAGTTAACGAAAGTCTTACAAGTAGAAAGAGATCATCACTTCCAACCTATTTCTCTTTTCACTACACTGAGAGTCTCCAAACTATGTTCCAAAGAACCAATTAGAGCCATCATCTCCTTTTTAAAGATGTATTTAAACAAGGGATTGTTAAACTGGGATCCATGCAAGAATCTGTAGACCCTCAAAATCATATTCTTATTTTTAATTGTATGTATTTCTGGGAAGAGAAAGATACAAATTTTATCTTATGCTTAAATATATCTGTCCATGTGGTTTCTTTAATGCCTAGCCTGTGTTATATGCTTTTTCCTTCTGTCTCCTTCTCTGCCACTAAGGAATTTATATGCCAAAATCTGATTGCAGTAGTTAAGAGAATGATTCTGGAGTCAACTGCCTGAGCATCATTTAGCAGCTCTGTGTCCATCCTTGGGCAAATTAATCAGGACTCTATGTGCCTTGGTTTCATTTTCTGTGAAATGGTAGTAGTAATAGTACCTTCTCAAATAGTTGATATAAAGATGTAATGATTTAAAATAAAAAAGAGAGCTCATAACAACACCTGACACATAAAGTGCTATGTATTTTTACTATTATTAATAATTTATTTATTTTAAAAAATAGTATTTATTTGGTAAAAGAGACACTGCTACCATACTGTACCTACAAGCTGTTACAACTGGCACTAGTAGAATCCAGAAAAAATTTTTTGAAATCCCTTTAATCTGTTTTCTAATTATATTTTGCCATTTCTTTCCTAAAAATTATTTCATTTACGCTTCTTCCTGCCTCCATTTCTGCAATCAATCCTTTTCACTGAGCTCCAACAAAATATTCATCCGAAAGTCCATGAAAAGACTAGGATAAATTAAAATTTCAAAGGACTGGCCTATTAAAGAAGTTTATTTTTCTAGTCATTCTGACTGTAGAAAGGAGCTCATTTTATATAAATTTGAAGTTCATTAAATTCTTCCTCTATTTCCCATAGCTCTTGTTAACTGACTTTTTCTAAGCTCATCATTTAGCATACATAAACAAAAGAAATATTTAATTACATGCGTACCACAAACTGTTTTTCTATATCATAAAAAAAGTTTTAGTTTGGCATGAGAGATTTTATTTCTAATATGTCTTTTATAAACATAGTTTAAAAATATCTCATACAATTATAATTTAAGGTAAGAAATAAAATGTTGGGCATGAACCCAAGAATAACAAAACAATTAAGAAATACAACGGGCTTCCCTGGTGGCGCAGTGGTTGAATGTCCGCCTGCCGTTGCAGGGGACAGTGGTTCGTGTCCCGGTCCGGGAAGATCCCACGTGCCGCGGAGCGGCTGGGCCTGTGAGCCATGGCCACTGAGCCTGCGCTCCGCAACGGGAGAGGCCACAACAGTGAGAGGCCCGCGTACCGCAAACAAAAAAAAAAAAGAGGAAAACAAAAAAGAAGGAAATCACTTTGGGCTTCCCTGGTGGCGCAATGGTTGAGAGTCCACCTGGCGATGCAGGGGACACGGGTTCGTGCCCTGGTCTGGGAAGATCCCACATGCCGCGGAGCAGCTGGGCCCGTGAGCCATGCCCGCTGAGCCCGTGCGTCCGGAGCTTGTGCTCTGCAACGGGAGAGGCCACAACAGTGAGAGGTCCACGTACCGCAAAAAAAAAAAAAAAAAAAAAAAAAAAGAAATACATAATATAGCTTTGTATCTGTTACTATTTAATTTCATAAAGGCAGATTTAAATTCTGATATAGTAAAAGATAATTGACAATAAAATGTCAAATAGCTGGGATATATTAATATTG
Source organism: Phocoena phocoena (assembly GCF_963924675.1). Lineage (NCBI taxonomy): Eukaryota > Metazoa > Chordata > Mammalia > Artiodactyla > Phocoenidae > Phocoena > Phocoena phocoena. The sequence goes on along the minus strand of NC_089235.1, from coordinate 52,457,724 downwards.
AAAAATATAACTGCCTTACAACCTATTGTTCATAATTAACTAGAGGAAAAACATCATATGCTTATCAATGAAATACAAAAAAAAAAAAAAAAGAGGGAAGTGATTAACTGGGACGGTTAATGGACTTTAAATGACATTTCATAAAATAACATTAAACATGCACCTCAACTCACCATGTAAAGTCCAAACAAAGCTCTCATATTTCTGTTGTTCAGTTTCAATGCCTGTGCAAAATACTTTCTTGAAAGTTCAAGATTTTCAAGTCCACCTTGGGTATATTTAACCTGTTAAAAATTACGGAGTGCTGAAACCTGTTTATTTTACTACTTTGAAATATAGCATGTTTCATCATACCATAGGCATTAGTAATTGAAACAGATATTCTGTAAACAAATGCAAGATGTTAAAAGAATTCATCTTAAAGTTGTTAAAGCTAATCTAAACTTTAAAGCATAACCTACCCTCCAGAATCATTATATTCTATGAACATTAAGATCACTGAGCTTTTAAAATAAAAAAAATGCTGCCAATATAAAAAAGGCAGTATAATTTCTATTTCAACTGCCTTCCAAATGCTTCACAACTTTATTTTCTATTACTAGTATTATAAATCTAGACTTCATACTGAATTGTCCTTTCCTAGTTGCACTGACATTCCTTAATGATGAAGTCCTTTTAACCTTATAGAATTCAATTGTATTGCTATTCTTAACAGTTAATCAAATAAGATAAATACTTCCTACTTTCCAAAATACTGACCTTAATATCAATTTCCTAGAATATGGATGTAAAAACTGTAATCACTGTAAATGCCTTAAAGGCCATTAAATGGTGATAACTATGACATAATTTATAATTAGGAAAGAATACAGTATGCAATTAGAAAAATACAAAGAATTTCCCTATTTTAAATAAGTGCATTTAACTGAAAAGTCAGTATTTCCATTATAGTATTAAAAATTTTACTCCCATAAATCAATTTTCATCACATCCCACATATTTATATACTTGCCTAACGTTAACGACATATTCTTAGTTCCATAATAATACCCACACCAACAAAAATAAAATCACATACAATTGTTGTTTTTGAAAACACTTACTTCAGCATACTGCTGACAGTATAAGTGGTTGTGTGGATTAGTCATCATAAGCTCCTCTAAACAAAAGGCTGCTTTAGCATAGCTGAAAAACATCAAGGAGTTAATTTTAAAAGTCATAAATTTTATGTCAGTTACACCTTAAAATAATTTTAAAACAATTTTAGTGATATTACACATTTTATTCCCAAAATACTTTAAATACCTTTATTAATAAAGTACCTATCTTGAATTCATAAATACGAATATCATATTTTTTAATGAAATGAATACACAGAAGCTTAAATCCTAAAGCAGCCTGTGAACTATCAAGAGATATTACATTTTTCTTTTTTTCTTATTTTTTTATGTATGTATGGCTGCGTTGGGTCTTCACTGCAGTGCGCGGGGCTTTCTCTATTTGCACCAAGCAAGGGTTACACAGTGCGCGGGCTTCTCATTGCCGTGGCTTCTCTTGTTGCGGAGCATGGGCTCTAGGTGCGCAGGCTTCAGCAGCTGTGCCACATGGCCTCAGTAGTTGTGGCTTGCGGGCTCTAGAGCACAGGCTCAGTAGTTGTGGCGCACAGGCTTAGTTGCTCCACGGCATGTGGGATCTTCCCGGTCCAGGTCTCGAACCTGTGTCCCCTGCATTGGCAGGCAGATTCTTAACCACTGTGCCACCAGGGAAGTCCCGAGATATTAAATTTTTAAAACTGGGTCACTAGGATGACATCCAAACATAATTAACAACACAGGCTTCAAGATCTTGGATCAGGTTACATATAAAATAGGTTCTACAAGTCCACTGATCATTTAATAAAATATTCAAATAGCTAAAGTGTAATGAGGAAATAAACACTAAATATTCACTAAAAATCCTTTACAGACATATCCCACATATTCCATTATAAAGACTTTTCATTATTTAAGGTTACTGTCAAATACAAAGTTATTAAGTTACGAATTTCTAAACCCATGAAAAACAGATCAAGTTCGTGGTTTTGATATGCACTCTACTACTATTTAATCATGTGGTAGAGAAACAAAATCTTTACTGAAAACCTAAGGAGAAAACTGCTGCAAAGGGCTCTGGAAAATAGTTTTATACCACATGACTATAATTCTCCTTAATGTATTTTATATGTTTAAGCCCTGTGAATATCCTTCCTATTTACAGGAAATCCTAAAGAACACAGGTCTTGTAAGATTTAGTCCCAGTGAGGAGGTTATGACATTACAACAGAAAATGGCTACCTACAGTTATTTTTGACATCTGTCACCAATATACAAAGGTATCTATTTTACACTAATGTCTGATATACTTAGTTTTCAAAATATATACGTTGCAGTTTCAAACATGTGAAATACTGACTAATAATAGCTAACTTTTATTAGGTACTCATTATGTATCATGCACTTCCCTAGGTGTGTTACAACTATTAACTCATTTAATCCCACCAAAACCCTAGGAAGTAGGCAGGCAGCCTACACTCTTAACCACAATGCATACTACCTATATACACTACACATCAGGATGAAAAATCGAGGTGGTGATGGTAGTGATGAATATGTCAACGGTAACATAAAAACAGGTACAGCAATCAAACCCAAAGGGCCAAAGGAACCAAAAACACCCTGCAGATTAGCCCCAAATCACAGCATTTTAAACTTATGAAGGACCTTATATATAATTCTCACCAAAGATCATGCTGCTATTTAGCCCTTTTCATATTTATGCCCAACACCCAGTATTGGTTCTTGACATATGATAGCTATATAATGAATGACTGAACAAATGACAATAAATGTGTAGAACAAAAGTATTGTGACTACCTATCTGATATTTATTCATCATTGTGTAGAAGGGGAAGTCGTCTCTACCTTAAACACCAGCTTCATCAGAAAGATAGTTCCCTTCTAAATGTGTTCCTTTACGGTAACGCCAAAAATTCATATTAATGCTAAGAATAAATGTTCTTAGAGATTTAAATGGGTTGAGCAAAACAGTGACTCTGATTCTTATATAGCATAATGTAAGATAAAATGGGCAGAGAGGAGTTTCTAATGAAAAATGAATGCCAAGATATTTTTCTCAAAAATTATTTAGTATCACATACGAGGGGATACCTTCCCCCAATTTTACAAAATATAAAATCAAATTAATTTTGTGGATAAAGTATAGAATCAAATAAACTTAGACCTGGAAGGAGTGAGAAATGGTCTAATCCAGTTTTTCTCAGCCAGGGGTACACAAGAGTATTAAGCCATACAAAAGTGATTTGAGTGATGACTATTTTCTCAGTTCTCCCAAGATGGTACATAGCCAATACCAATGCAGATATATAAAGAAATTAATTCATTATATACAACTCATGAGACTAAGATTTAGAGAAGTCAAAATAATTGGAATCCGTTTAAAATAGAATAACCACTATTATTACTACATTAGAGTCAGTAACTAAAGCTTTTGAAGTTCTTCTGTTCCTCACAAAAGCATATGTATAGGTTACAATATTTGTTCCTTGACTGCTTTATCAACATTGTGATTTTTTCCTTACAGGATTCTGATAATTCCCTTTGTTATAGAATTTTATAGTAAGGCTGTACCTACAATAATCACAATCATAATCAATCTTTACTAACTGCTCCCTGCTGATATAACATCTATTTTTAACTACAAATCAAGTAAAAAAAAATTCAGTATCTTTGTTTAAAATACATATTTTTGTTTATAATATGTACTGTGGGGTTAACGTATAAATCATGACTAATTTTTTATACTTAGAGCAAGTGTCTCAATGTGATCAACTGGTGTGACATATACCACTAGAATAACTGTATCTAGAATTTATAAATCAGAAGCAAATTTAAATAAAAATAACTTAAAGACATAAAAAAAGTATGTGGCAGAATTCTATATCCCCTTTGCTCTCTATGAAATCACTGAATAGACTTATATGAACAGTCTACTGTGGAAATTTATTTGGAGTAAAAAAGTCTACATCTAGATTCACAATGCTGCCTGTGACTTACTATAACTATTAATATGAAGAAAAGAATGTCAAAATATTAAATATATCAAGCAATTCCTAAATTGGTACATTTTTGCCACCAGGTCCACAAAACTGTGGTAAACTGACATTCCACAGTAACTTACTACTTGTACCAACAATACCCTACCGAAGACAATGACTTGCTCAAATAAGTTAAATGAATTAAGTGAACATTCTGATTTTCATACAGTTTCAAAAAATCTGAAGACATTTATTTCCACTCACCGTAAATCTGAATATCCCTTCTAAGTGTTCAATTAGAAAAAATAAACAGACATTGTGTAAGTAACTAGCTTCAAGACCAAAAAGAGTTTTGTAATACAAGATAAAAGGGTAGGCAGAATGTAAGTATCATTTCCCATGAAAAGAAACTATTTTTCAGGTGCTTTTCTCTTTGTATCTCTTAATTTCTTGTGATTCTTCAGTTCATTTCTCTTAAATGTACATCCAACTCTATCTCAATAAACTCTTTAGAGACTCAAAACAAAGCAAAACTGAATGTGGCTATTACAAGGTGAGGCAAATAATAAATTTAATGATAGGTTAAAAATAAAGTATAACCTATTTGAGAACTAAATATAGAAATATTACAAATACATGTAAAAATGTAAAAATTGATAAAGAAGTAGAAGAAAAAAACAGAGATGATATATTTATATAGTTCTTAGAGGACAGAAAACCTGAAAGCAATATAAATTGATATATCTGACCATCTAAAAATATAAAGTTTCTATAAGTTAAAAAAATCAATATTAAAAGGACATAATAAACAAGGATATATTCTTGACAGGACAAAGGCTCATATCATTTACATAAAGAGCTCTTAAAAAACGTGTAACCAATTTTCACTTATCAAAATTTGCAAAGATTAGAAAGAACAGTAGCACCCGGTGTTGTTAAGTGGACATTCTAATAATTGCTGATGTGAGAGTAAACTGACACTACCTTTCTAGTGCACATCTAGGAATGATTTATCAAAACCACTGAAAATGTGCATATCATTTAATCAAGTAATTCTACTTCTAAGAATTTAGCCCAAGGAAAAATTTAAATAAAGATAATCATTATATGTATGTGTAACTGAATTACTTTGCTGTATACCTAAAACTAACACAACATTGTGAATCAACTATACTTCAATAAAAACAAAAACAAAAACAAAACCCTAAAAAACAAACAAACAAAACAATCCTGAGCCTCCAATCTATGAATTTGGTATTATTTAGGTGTTCTTTAATTTCATTAATTAATATTTTATAGTTTCCAGCATACAAATAATTTACATTTTAAAAAATACTTTATAAATGTTGACTTTAAAACAATGAAAAATAGAAACATTACCATTTAACCAAATACACTACCACTCTTACATACGTAAGAGAAAGCTAAGTATATTTACAAATATGATCATACAAGCATCCAAACATGGTTCAGGAAATAACTTCCTAACAAAAAACAAAGAGAATCTGATAGCCAGCATATATAATAGAGAAATGAAAAATGGTTCCCAGAATACAGTACACATTCATTGAGTGACATTTTGTTTTCGCCGCCACTTTTATTAGAATTACACAGATAATACATTAACTCTATTTCACATACATATATACCCCTGAGAAAAGGCAAGAGACAAGTATCTTCCATTCGATATTATTTCCTATGTCAGCTATTTGTACTATGAGGATGAGGTTAAGTATTCTAAGTATTCGTGCACAGTAAGAATATGTGCATGAGAATCTGATTCTGTTCTCTGAAAAGGAAGGAAAGAAACAATGTGATATACTTCAGACTCCTCACTAAGAAAAAAGGGGAAAAAAAGCCTGCCTCTAGATAGAGGTTAGCGTTAATGCTGTGATATTAGAAAAGACTGGGCTAATCCTCTCACACTGGGATTTCCTCCTGTCACTGCAATAAAAAAAAGCTAACAAAAACATTAAATATCCAATAAGCAAGTTCCTACAGCATTCAACATTCTTGATTATTCTTGGTTTTTTACCCAGGCAACAGAATGCTTCTACTTTGGAAGAGTTGATTCTCTTAGCACTAAGGCTAATAAATGCATACAATTGACAGAATTTTTAAACAGCAGGGAGTATAATACTCTTTGTATGTAAGAACAATTTAAATTCTAAAAATTCACAATTTTGATTCACTAAAAATAACCTTAGCTCAGCACATACATGCCTTTCTAACTCCAAAGAATGCCATCTGTATTTGAAAGAAAACTCATTTCCCAAACAAAAATAATTTAGCAAACACAAATGACCTACTTAAAGCAATTCACATATTATAACCAACAAACTGTCGATTTGTTTTTCTTCATTTATTTATTTTGCTAATTTAAAATGACGTGATTCATACCTCTCACCAATCCTTTAGAAACTACTATGCCTTCTGAACTTATATAGTGATGAAAATTGCACTCCTTAACGAAATTTTATGTGTTAACGACTTACTCATGTTCATTGATATAAAGTTCTGCGAGTTCATGCCAGGCTTCTTGGTCTCCAACAAATCTGGTGAGAGGAAAGGGAAAAAAAGTAAGTGTGTAGATATTCTATAAATGAACAGCATGGAGGCAAAAAGGAAAATCAAATGCAAATTCCATTTTAATTAAAAAAGATTTATCAGAATAACAAAACACAATCCTCTTGTAAGACACTCACTGTTCCAGATACTCATTCAGTTCCCGAATGGCCTCCACATTTTTCCCCTGGGCTTTTCGAATGGCAATCTTACGCTTTCTTGCAGCCTGTGGGTTGACATTAATAAAGGATTAGACCCTCATGATTCCCTGGGTTTTTGTAAAGAGGTAATTTGACTGTGCAAATTATTATCTCAATGCCAGTGAAATTCCATTGTAAAACTACTGCTTAGTGGGAGTTTATAAACATACCCCATGACATCCCACTGGGGAGTTCAAACATTCCTCTAACAATCACATGTGCTTTACTTTTGATGTACACAATGTATGCATCATTTCATTCAAATAAATAACCATCCAGATTCTGATAATTACAAGCCAGCAGGGAATCCTAATCTTTATCCAGCCTAAAGTCCTTTACTCTGTCTCATTCATAAGATCTGTATCTTAAGAGATAGAGGGATAGTGGAGATTAGAAAATAATCTTACTGTGGCCACTTGAATGTCATTATACAAATATGGCTTCAAATAAGTTTTTTCACAATTTCAAGAGAAAAATCTACCTAAGTCTTTCAAAACAATAATATAGGTGCTGAAAGAAATATTTTATAATAGACAAAACATTTAAAACCTGCAACTTAAAGCTTTTTAAATATATAAAAATCAATGCCATTTATTTATACATTCATCAAATATGTAACAAACATCTGTTGTTTGCCAGGTACTGCGCTGGACAATAAAAATATAAGGATAAAAAAAAGGAACAGATAATTCCTTGCAGGAGCTCAGTCTGATAAGAGAAAGAGACATCAAATAAAAAGACAATAATAGAGATATCTAAGATGTTGTGGCAACACAGTGGTGATCCTAACAAGGCTGTGGCAGATGGGAGGAAGTGGAAACACAGGAAGCAAAGAGCGTCCCAGATGTGATACCTGGGTTGAAAGAGAAAGTGCAAGTAGACATTAAGAAAGCAGAAAAGAAAGTTGTGTGGAGGGACGATACTGCATAGTAGGAGAACACAGGAGCAAAGGCATAGGAGACAGCAGCATTGTGTATAATCAAGACTATATGTTTGGGGCTGAAGTGACTGGAGGGCTCTGTGTGAATTACTAAATTTACATCCCCTATCTCTGTTTAATTCAATGCAGAAGACTAAACAATAAAACACTATAATTAGGGCTAGGTTAGGCTTATTAATTATGAACGTGATTGTCATTGTTTTATGTAAAACACACTCCACAAGATACAGACAAGGGAAGTACTGTAAAATGAATGGGGCCTCTTTAGACCAAAGGAGCTATCTGTCCTGGGGTGGAAAAGGTGGGTTTTTGCTCTGAAAAACTGAAAGTCAAAATATCAGAGTGAATCAAAAGACTCCCAATAAATATGAAAAAGCAATATTTATAATAATAGTGATAACAATATTTCAGTAATGAAAGAATGACACATCTGTTAAAAATGTATACCCCTGATTATATGGTTCATGCTGAATGCCTACCAGAACACCTGCCACACAGCAGGAACTAAAATATTTTTGGAATAATTTCACTATGCACAACAATGAAAGCACCATAATAAATGTAAAGTTTAAGTCTCGAGAATTCAGAAGGAAAGTAAAAGTAAAGCTCTAAAAGTAACTCAATCCTAAAGCCTTTAGGAAGAATATTAGACTTCAAATGTACGCCTTATTCCAAGTCCTTCTGCAAACAGGTGAGGATTAAATTAACATAATTAAGAAACTAATTTCTTTGGAGCATATATGATCTAATTTCACCAGTTCAACAGAATTTGAAACATTTTTGTTTATTCATTTCATTTGATGACACTACTTCTTCCACAGGCAATATGTCAGAGCAGAGAGTCTAGGTTTTGAAATAAAAAAAGACAAGGAACTGAATCCCAATTCTTGTCACTTACGAGCTTTCTAACCAAGACCAAAACATCCGACCTGCCCAAACTTCAGTAATACCACCAATCTCCAAGTATCAAAGTGAAGTATCTAACACAGTACACAGCATATAACAGTACTGAATAAATGTTATCTTCCTTCTTTTTTACCTTTGGTCTATGCTTAATATATATATGTGTTAAAACTTGCCAAAAGCTCTACCTATGAGATCTTTAAAGAACTGGCACAGGCTTGCTTAGTTTAATATTGATATATTGCCCCAATCCTTACAGGATTTGTATCAGCTGAAATGAGATATTGTATAGATGCAGTGAAACTTGTTGAAAATACTTCATTCAAATGCCACAAATAAGAGACAAAAAGTCAAAGTATAAATATGAATAGCAACTAATACCTCTACAGTAAGAGATGTGGTATGAACACTGTAATGGACACAATTATTCACAAAATGAGTTTCGTTTTTTTAAAAACACCTGTCTAATATTAACTCATTTTCTCATTGATTTGACAAGAGAATCATGTCTCTACTGTTGAACAAACACCAAATTTTTAGGTCAGCAGCATTTTGCAGAATACAGTTTATAAAGCACTGCTAGTGTTTCAAAGATAATTAATCTTTAAAAATGCCTTTTTAAAACAGAATCCTTTTGTAAATAATGAAAAACAGAGGTTTAAACAACCCAAATGCATCAAAAGAGGTAGGATGAAAAGTAGGATCTCAAATTTCTGATTCCCATTCTAGATTTATTGATAAGAGTTCCTGAAACTGAAATATTACCAATTAATTTGTTACTATTATTCTGAATTATGTATATTTATAGTAGGTGGAATGCCATAATTTTACAATGTAAAACAGAAATTCAGTATTAACTTTGTAACAGCCTATTTTAAAAACTAAGAGTTTTCCACCTAACAAACACTTCAGTGAAGTATAAGCAAAGATTTTAAACATAAGGTTTTACTAATCAATTTGTGAAACATGCCCCAAAATCTCTACTATAATAAGCAATACACTGCTTAACCATGTAAGGCCTAAGATAATAGTAACTTATCTCCTAATATTATAAGGTTTAAAACACACTTTTAAGAGGTAACTATTCAACTATGCAAAGCCAGTCTTCCTAATGAAACTATACATGACAGCTTAAAGAAAAACCTATATGGCAATCACTATCATACAGGCAACAATGGATCATTAAGTCACATACAACAGCCCTCTACAGAAAAATACTACCACATTCTGGCACAAAAACCATGATCATTTAAAATAAGCATTAAGCAGGGATTTCATTTCCGGCCAAAATGGAGTAACAGGGAGCGGTTGTGCCCTCTTGCCTGAGACCATGAAAGAACTGTACTATATATATAAAACAACCACTTTTAAGGCATAGGACGACAGGCAAAAAAGGAGAGTTGATCCCTGACAGGCAGAAACAAATGAGGTGGGCCCTGACTGACTGCTTTGAGAGAGTTTCAAGGGTGCTGGGCAAGAAAAGAAAATCAGGTTGAGCTGTGAGTTCATAAGGAGCTCAGAGTCCAAGAAGATCAAAGAGGCTACAGTTCATGGGACAGAGTACAGGAGAAGAGAGAAAAATACAGAATGGAGACTCTAAAGAGATTCGCCTTGAATCTCAAGGGTTTCCCTCGAGTACTCAGGTTCGCACTGATCAGTGCATGTGTATGTGGAAACCACTACAGCCAAGGAAAGATCTACCAGAAAAGTTTAGGGGAAAATGTGCCCAGAGCTCACACAGGGCTGGGAATAGTGCCCCTACCTACCAGCCAGACTGGAAAATGCCATGATTCCTGGAGCAGTGAACAGACTACCCAGAAGAACATAATGGGGAATTAATTAGTCCCAGTATAAACACTGTTCTGGTCCTGTCTAACAAAGACCCAAAAGGATGAAATTGTTTGCAAGTAACTTAATGATATCTCACAAGAAAGCTCAAACAATATATATAAGAATACAAAAATCAAAAGGAGCAAAGAGAACTTTAGAGCATGACGGTTTTGTTCATTATGATTGTGGTGATGGTTTCACAAGTGTATACAAATGTCCAAACTTATCAAATTATATACCTTAAATATGTGCAGTCTATTCTACATCAATTATATGCCAAAACAGTTTTTAAAATAGCACTAATTAGACATTAAGTACAGTCTTGACTATCAACTTCCATTTATATTTCTTTCTTATACTTTTTATCTTTTTTTTAATACTTTTTATCTTATAAAATATGCCAATATTCTGTATTTATCTAAATTTCTTGTTTAGATCAACCTTTGTAAAAGTCAGTTTAAGTCAAAAATGAAAACTGTTCCACATTTTACAAGCGATTTTAATAATGGAGTCAGAATTTCTATTATAAACTATGAAACTTCAAAACATTCTTATGACCATAAATTTCTTACATACCTCTGTATATATACAAGGAGCTAGCTAGCAATTTTTCCTGAAAGACATATCACATCTTAAAAAAAAATGAGGCCACGCAGGGAGAGAACCTAGAAAATGATTAAAGGATTAAGGTCTACCAGCAAAATACAACCTAGAACGCCCCCTACCCCAGATGTTGGGACACAGAAACAGACCACTGGCCAACAAAGGGAAAGCAGAGTTCCAAGTTCTTCTGCCTCCGAGGCTTATGCCGTGACCCTGGGAAATATGGCATTCTAAAAGCATTTTCAGGGGCTTCCCTGGTGGCGCAGTGGTTGGGAATCCGCCTGCCAATGTGGGGGACACGGGTTCGAGCATGGGAAGATCCCACGTGCCGCAGAACAACTGGGCCCACGCATCACAGCTACTGAGCCTGTGCTCTGGAGCCCACGGGTCACAACTACTGAGCCCACATGCCACGGCTGCTAAAGCCTGCGCACCTAGAGCCTGTGCTCTGCACACAACAAGAGAAGCCACTGCAATGAGAGGTCCACGCACCTCAATGAAGAGTGGCCCTCGCTTGCTGCAACCGGAGAAAGCCCGCGCACAGCAACGAAGACCCAACACAGCCAAAAATAAATAAATAAAATTAATTTAAAAAAAATAAATAAATAAACCATCTTCACTCTTGGCACAGAGGCAATTACATCTAATTCCAAAATAAGACTTCAAATATTTGATATATCATAACAGGCAGTTCACAATTGGGAGGCAAAATCTGATCTTTCTGAAATATGAAATTTAACTAAAAAGATAAGAATTATTGTACTTTCTTTCTGAAAGGCATTCATGCATTCAACAAGTATTTACTGAAGGCATATATGCTAGGCATTGTTGCATGCAATGGGCATAATTTTTCCCTCAAAGAGCTTTCAAAGGATGAAAAGCCTACTTTTACTTTAAAAGCAGGCAAACAAAAAACTGACCGGTGTTGGGGTAATCTAAGGGATAAAAAGCTCACAGTGAGCCTAATTCAATACTTGATTTTGATGAGCTGGTGACGAAAATTTTCATACTTCAGAGTTATCCTTCTAAAATAACATTCATATCTAAGTTTGCATCATTTGTATATTTTTATTGCAAAATATACTTTCATCCAACCCCCATCCTCTTCAATTCTACTTATCCTAGGTTTAGATCCCCATAATCTCTAGCCTAAGACAGAACAGCCTCCAAATTACTATTTCATTTCTTTTCACCTCTTTCAAACCAACTCCCGTATTACTGACAAAGTTATCTCTAAAAAAAAATCTGGTGGAATTTCACTAATCAAAATTTGACTTCATTCTCCATTTTTTAAGAATAAAAATTAAAATTCTGTTACACCCAATATCTTGTAATAACTTATAATGGAATCTAATCTGCAAAAAGGCCCAAATCACTATGCTGTATACCTGACACTAACAGAATATTGTAAATCAACTATACTTCAATTAAAAAGAAAACAAAAAAAGAAATAAAACTGTATTGATAATGCAGAAAAAAAATTAAAATTCTAAAGTGTAACATACCAGGAGGTTCACAAATGTAGACTTTCTTGTATCGCTAGTCACTCTGAACAATGAACCAACTAAAAGGTACAAAATATTGTTCCTTAGAGCCCTAGTTTTCCTCAGCAGTAAATCAGTCAGGAAGAAGGGGGAGGTTAAAACTTACAAAGAGCACCAGAACCATGCCCTCTCTTCAATGAGAATAGAAATGAAATTTCATGCGAAAATCGTGTTAAAGGAGGCAGTTCAAAAAGAGAAATACACCTGGTCCTTTAAGCATATTAGAAGATATTAAACATCACTCATAATGCAAATTAAAACAAAGTAACATTTTTAACTAATTAGACTGGCAATGGTTAAACACAAAAAAAGCTGATAATATACCACCTGGGAGGATACAGGGCAAGAAGCACTTTCATATACCAAATAAATGAGTATAGACAGCTAAAAAGCTTCTGTGGAGGGAAATTTGGTAACAACTATCAAATTTTAAAATACATGGACCTCCTGACTAGGAGACTTCACTTCTAGGAATCTATCCTACAAATGACATGTACTGCAACACTGCTTCTGGGAAGAATATATCAGATACCAAGGGGACTTAATTAAAAGAAAGTTTTCCATGAAGACAGGGATTATACATCCATGCATTACAATGCTATGCAGGTACCTAAAGGATGAGGTAAAGGATGTGCTGACAGCACACGAACTTTAAAAGATATTGCTAGGTACAGTATGCTACCATTTGCATTTCCAACCATTCTCCCTGTCAAAAGTGACACACATGCACACACACCTATTTGTGTGTGCATGAGAAAAAATTTCTGTAAGAGTTCTTAAGAAATTGTTAACAATGTTTGCCTAAGTGAAGGAGGACTTGAGATCAGGGGTGGGAGGACTTATTTTTCACCATATACTCTGTACTGTTTGTAATTTTTTAACATGGGTACATGTTACTTTTTTCAAAAGAATATTTTACAGCTTTTTAAAAATAGATGAGATGTCCCATTTAAGCAACCTCCCAAAATCTGAAAACTTCCATTTTAATCACTTTATTCTTTTTTCCCTAGGTAGGCCTTGTACTTTAATAATGCTAAGGCTTACTCATGCCATTCATGGGATACAATGTCTTTCCCCAGCCTACCACCTTTGTCTTATTTAAGCCATACTCATCCTTCAAGGCCTACAAGGCTCAAAAGTAATGCAGCAAATCACCAGAGTCAGGATTCAATAAGTCTATTTCAAAGTCCATAATGTGTTCATTATATCATGCTATCTCTCTAAAAACAAAGTCAAGGATGGTGTCTAATTCATCCTGCTAGTCTCCACAACAAGCATGTTGCAAGCACTCAACAAACATTTTTTGAAAGAATAATGAATGCATGTGAGAGGGAAAGAGAGCTCCTTAAAGCTTTAATGAACAGCCTCATTTCTATACTGGATATATAGGAACACAGAAGCAGATGAAAGAGTCACATGATCAGTTTTAGACTATGCAAAGCTCTACAGTATAAAAGCTTGAATTATAACTATCGTGTCTTCTACATAGTAACTTTACTGTTTAATATAAGAAAAGTCTTCCCCTACTAGACTTTATTAGTTCTTATATGGCTTTGTTTTTCTCCCTTAATGTCTAACACAGTGCTTTCTATGGATACAGTAACAGAAATAGTGTCTTTATTCTTAGTAACACCAACATTTTCGTGGCTCTTCACAGGTACTCAATAAACATTTACAGAAGGACAGAAGGGACTGAGGGGAGACTAGATAAAAATAATATTTGATGAAAGAATAGTACATCTAGCAAAGCTGAATTTAGTTACCTTGTTCTAAAATGTTTACCTAACAACTAAATAATTTAGTTATTACCTCCTCATACATAGTCTATGAGGGGAGCCAAACCATAAAACATGGAAAGTACTACAAAGATAGAATAATATTTAGTTACATATTATCTGAGAACCTGAAGCAGTGAAATACTTTATTTAAAATATGCCCAACTTAAACTGACAGAAGTAAAATATGACTCCTAATTCAAAAAAATAAATTACAAACTATTAATCTTTTAAACTAGTATGAGAAAACTACATGAAACAAATTTTCAGAAATCTGATGTCATATTTCATATTACACAGAAATATCACTGTGTAAAAAATGAATACCTTTGAAACTGTAGTAAAGTCTTAGAGCTGAAATAAGTACATGAGAAAATCTCTAGGAAAAGAAAAATGGGGCTTTTTATAAGGGACTGTTTTATTAAGACAGATGGCAAGCTATTAGGATAAATAAGATTTAAGGATTATTCAGAACTTCTCAATTTTAACTCTCTTTTTATTTGGGATATCTAAATTAACTGGGTTTTTTTAATAACAGGTAGGCTTGCAGCTCTGTCAAAATTTTCCCTGAACTTTCTATATTTTGAGAATCCTCACAAAATGATGAATCCTTACCATTCAAATATCTACAAAACAAAACACAACACCTAGAAAGTTTCCAGAGAAAATATCCCTGGGGTGAGACTGTATTAAAAGCAATAATCTAAACCATTTCACTGTATATATATACACATATCAAATCACCAAGTTGTGTAACTTACACAATGTTAATTATATCTCAATAAAGCTGGGAAAAAATATTATTTAAGCAAAAAAAAATACATATTCCTATAGGTAACAAAAGGGGCAAGGAGAGATCAGGGATTTATGACCAATAAATGCCTGGTATAAATGCTATCTAAAAATTGCATACTTCAATATTAACTTCCAAACTTAGCATAAATAATTTAAAATGAATCAAGTTACCAATGTTCAATCAGTATTTCTTCATCTTTTAATCCACAATCATACATTATATGGCTTTTTAAAATGTATATTTTTAATAAACTACTTGGCAAATAAGAGAAAACCTTCACGTAGTTGTATTATGTGTTAACATAACAATCTGTCTCTATAAAGGGAAAAAACAAATTCAAACTGATTATTATTTAAAAACTCTAAAAATATTTACTTTACTTTAGCAGGCATATGTGTGTATGGATAGAATAATATGAAACATTGAAACGCCTGATACGTTATCTAGCGTCTCTGACTTTTCATTTAGTAAAAGGTAAGTCTGAGGGAAGCCATTATGCCAATATAGTAAACTAAAATGTTCTCAATATTAAAAAAAAATTTTTCACCATGGTGTTTTTAAAACAGATAAACTATATAAGTATATTTGAAACAAATCTTCTGCCCAATAAACTGAGATAAATATTTGTTCAAAATCAGAATAAATTAAAGATGTTATCTTAAGGAAAACATATACATATATATATCCCTATTCAGGTATAAGGAAGAAAGCAAAACTGAAAAAAAAAAGCCTTCATTAATCAATTCCATATACTAATTACTGAGGTGACGTCTTTCATTTTTGATGAAGACAATTAAAATATAACTACCCAAACCAGAGAAGTTAGTATTCCATAAACTTCAAAGTATTACAAAAACAATAAGCTCTGCTAGGTGTTTTTTTTTGCAAGCACATAAAATTCATTCTTTCTAAATTTCAACTAGCTTCTTTCTAATAAGAGATATTATAAATCAAATTTTACTGAAGAGTTTTAAACCTATTTTTTTTAAATGGCCCATCATGAAATATTTAAAGTAACAAAATAGAACATGGTTCCATGTGTTTTTTTCCATTATTTCCAAAATAAATTAATTTCACCTCTTAAAACGAATTGATCTTCAGCACAACCAGCTAACTTACAGTGTTAGTTGGATCTTCTTGTAAAATTCGATCATATAGCTGTATAGCATCATCATATCTATTTAAAAAGAAAAACAAATATCAAGAATCATTACCTTAAAATTTAGTGACAAATAGTAAATACAGAAAATGATTAAACTGGCAGGACTTTATATGCATTTACAATCGCTACTAAGCCTCTTCTGATCTTCACATGACAGCAAGTTTGCTACAATGTCATTTTCTAAGCAAAAAAAAAAAAAAAAGTATAAAGTATTTATAGAAAAACTTACTTCAAAAACATACTGATTCAATTTGGCCTAAATACAAAGGTAAAAACTAGCAGCTCAAAGAGACACCTTTGTGGTCCTAGTTATACATAGAATTACAGCTAATAAACCATGAGAAAAAGTTTAATTTTAACAAATATATTCACAAGGAAATGATCTAAGTATTAGTTCTCCTTTAATAAATATTTATGACAGCTTTTCTTAGTTGAGCTGGTGAAGTTCAATTCATTAAGTACCTATTAAGTATGCACACATAATACACTTTGCTGGGTTAGTCTCATATGGGAAATAGTTAACAAGTTTATCAAAGGAAAAAATAATCAAATATGGCAGGATATAACTAAGAAGCCAAAATTAACATTATATGATAGTGAATCAAAGGGAGGAATACATCAGAAATCACATAAAGAACTTTATCTAACAATATAATCCTATACACTGTGATCTTATTTGGGATACAAGGAAATAGTCGAGTGAGTCTGAAATTCCCTCCTAACCATATCCACAACCCCCAACTCCCTTCCAATCAATTTCTCCACTTCCGGATACAGATCTTTAGAGAAAGCAAAAAACGATGTTTAAACACTTTTACAGCAGTATTTATAAAACTAGGGATGGCAGATATACTCTTGTGATCTATTCTTAAGTTCCCTATGATAATTTTTAATTTTTCTCTTAATGTTATTCAACACATCATGGTGACACATCTTTTAATCAAACACCAGCCCACAATTTTAGTGACCAAGCCTGTATCTGTGGTTGTGGTCATGCCAGTAGCTAAGAATATTTTACTACTGTAGTAGACTACTGAGAAAATAAAATCAGACTTAATTTGTAAATATGTCCATACCATGCAAAGTCCAAATAACATCACTGTACACTAAGTTAATCAGAGTTAGCAATAGCTCAAAAAAAGAAAATTAGTTTGGACATCAAACACATGATTATATAGTAGGTATGCTAGCCTCATAAGAACCTGCAACTATATGGAGAAAGAGAAAATAGTATCATTAAACAAGTATAAAATAAAGTATATAAACAGTATATAAACAAGGGCAAAATTAATGCCATAGAGCACGGGTTCTCACAAGACACAGTACATAAGAATCACTTGGGGATCTTTTCTCAACTATATAACTTCCAGGAAATATATTGGAAATGACAGAGGAAACTATTCATTCACTTCATTAATAGAATGATAATTTGAATTTTAGTACTTTCTAGTTTTTTTGGTATTTTATTAGAAACCATACATTGTTTTCACAGTTATATGAAAATATACATGTAAGGCACTAATACTGGTTTTATATTTGAACATATTTAAGTTATATTATAATAAAAAAAAGTAATTTATGTAAAAACTGGGTGTGATGATTAGTTTTATGTGTCAACCACAGGGTGCCGAGATCAAATATTATTTCCGGGTATGTCTCAGGGTGTTTCAGATGAGATTAGCATTTGAATCCATGGACTCAGTAAAACAGATTACCTTCCCTAATATGGGTGGACACCATCCAATCCCTCAAGGGCCTGAATAGAACAAAGGCAGAAGGAAGAATTTACCTCTTTTTACTGCCTTACACTGCTGGAGCTGGGACATCTCATCTCACTTTCTCTTGCCTTCAGACTTCAAACTGAGATTTACACCATTGGCTCCCCTGGTCCTCAGGCCTTCAGACCTGGTCTCAGACTGAATTACAGCACCAGCTTTCCTGGGTCTCCAGGTCACAGAGAGCAGATCCTGGGACTTCTTAGCCTCCATAACTGCCTCATAATAAATCTCCATTATATATATATGTATATGTATACACACACACACACACACACACACACACACACACACACATCCCACTGGTTCTGTTTCTCTAGAGAGTCTTGACTAATACACTGAAGGTCCATAAAAATTTACCTTTAGTCAGCAACGTTCTCAAATCTGCCTATTCTCCTGCATTACACCCTTAACAGACTGATTTCAGTAGTGAGGACTAGGCAACTACTATTTTTTAAATGCCACAGATAATTCTAATTCACACAATCATGTATGAGAATCAATGGTTAAAGGTCCTGTGTAACAAAAACATATAACAGCCACTCTTTCAGAAAAAAACAGTAAAACCTTACTAGGTAAAATGATGATATGAGTTTCAATTAAAGAATAAAAGCTTAAAGAAATTAAAGTTCACTAGGTTTCTTAGAAACCTGAGTTAATACTGAAAAATAAATTATTGTTACCATATCAATTTTTTGTAAGGCTGGAAAGAGGGTAGAATGATAACTATTAAAATGTGTTAAAAAGATAATTTGAAAAATCATTCATCTTGGACTCTGGGATGTGCTTTGCTATTCACATATTTTAAGAACGGGCTAGGAACTCATACTACTTGAAGTAAAACAAAAAGTGGTATTAGAGTACAATACTGATTCAGGAGCAATCCTTTGCAGATTTCTTCCATTCTGTCCTCTGATTCAAAATTATTTTCTGCTAACCTATAATAATACTATTTTATTTATTTTTATTTATCCATGCCCTTTGCTAACTGAGAAGATCCAAAGATATTAAAATATACATATACATAAACACATAAGCCAAAAGCCAAGAAATAAAAGGATTAAGAAAAACTATATCAATAGACCCTATGTGAAAAAAGCTGCTACAATTGAGGTACAAGTTAACCCTGTCTCACCTAAAACACCAAGTTAAAAAGGTAAGAAACAACAAGCTGACTCTAAAATGAATATAAAAATTTAAGAGACTCAGACAAAATAATCTTGAAAAAAATACCCCACAAAGTTGAAGGACTCACACTTCCCAATTTTAGAACTTACTACAAAGCTACAATATCAATATTGGGATCGATACAGTGTGGTATATAATAAACATATATATCGATGGAACAGAATTGAAAGCCCAGAAATAAAACATCGCATTTACATTCAATTGATTTAATTGCCCAAGACAATTAAATGGGGAAAGCAGTCTTTTCAACAAATGGTGTTGGAACAATGGGATATCCACAAAAGAAAGAATAAAGTTGGACACCTTCTTCATACTATATTAACTCAAAAAGTGTCAATGACCTAAATGCAAAAACTGAAACTACAAAACTGTTAGAAGTGTAATCTTTGTGACCTTGAATTAGGCAATGGTTTCTAGAAATAACACCACAATGACAAGCAACAAAAGAAAAAATGAACTGAACTTCATAAAAAAATCAAAATCCTTTGTAATCAGACACCATTAAGCAAGTGAAAGACAACTTACATAATGTAAGAAAATTTTTGCAAATCATATATATGATAAAAAACTTGTATCTAGACTATATATAAAGAACTCTTACAACTAAATAATAAAAAGATGTAAATAAATAAAGTAACCCAATTTAAAAACAGACAATGTGAACAAACATTTCTCCAAAGAACATATATAAATGGCCAATTATTGCATGAAAAGATACTCAAGATTTCTGGTTCCTGGTCTGGCACATAAAGACCTTGGAAGTCATCACTCCCATCCTCGCAAGAAAAAAGCTGACCCAACAACTCTTCTTAGATCCATCAGACAATTAATGTTACAGGGCAAACCACTGCATCCAAAATTGCGAGACAGGTGAATACAATCACAGCTTACTGGTGCAAAGGACTCCATCAAAAACTGTTACAACTAATAAATTCAATAAAGTTGCAGATACAAAATTAATATACAAAAATCTGTTGTGTTTCAATACACTAATAAGAATCTATCAGAAAGAGAAATTAAGAAAACAATCCCATTTATAACTGCATCAAGAAGAATAAAATACCTAGAAATAAATTTAATCAAAGAGCTGAAAGCCCTATATACTACAAACTGTAAGATACTAATGAAATAAACTGAAGACACAAATAAATGAGATGATTATCTCATGCTCAAGGACTGGAAAAATTAAGATTAGTCAAATGTCCATAGTACCCAAAGCAATCTACAGATTCAGTACAATTCTTAAAATTCCAGTGCCATTTCCCACAGAAATAGAATAATCCTAAAATCTGTATGGAATCTCAGAAGATCTTGAGTAGCCAAAGCAATCTTGAGCAAGAAAATCAAAGCTGGAGGGATCAGGCTCCCTGATTTCAGACTATAGTAATCAAAACAGTAAGGTACTGGCATAAAAACAGACACATAGACCAATGGGACAGAACAGACAGCCCAGACATAAACCCACACGTATATGGTCAATTAATTTATGACAAAGGAGCTAAGAATATATCATGGAGGAGAAACAGTCCCTTCAATAAACAGTGTTGGGAAAACTAGACAGCCTGAATGAAACTGGACCTCTATCTTTACACCATACAGAAAAACAACTCAAATGGATTAAAGACCTGAACATAAGACCTGAAACCATAAAACCCCTAGAAAAAAATGTAGGTGGTAAACTCCTTGACATCAATCTTGGTGATGATTTTTTGGATTCAACACAAAAAGCAAAGTCAACCAAAACAAAAATAAACAATTGGGACTACATCAAACTAGAAAAGCTTCTGCACAGCAAAGAAAAACATCAACAGAATGAAAAGGCAACTTATGGAATTAGAGAAAATATTTGCAAATCATACCTGATAAGGGGCTAATAACCAAAATATTATAAGAACTTATATAATTCAATAACAAAAAAACAAGCCAAGTAAAAGGGGTCAGAGCAACTGAATATACATTTTTCTAAAGAAGACACACAAATAGCCAACAAGTCCATGAAAAGGTGCTCAACATCACTAATCATCAGGGAAATGAAAATTAAAACCACAATGTGATATCACCTCATACTTATTAGAATGGCTATTATCAAAGAGACAAAACATACCAAGTGTTGGAAGGATGTGGAGAAAAGGGAACCCTTGTGCACTGTCGATGGGAATGTAGATTGGCACAGTCACTATGGAAAACAGTATAAAAGTTCCTCAAAAAATTAAACACAGAACTACCATTTGATCTAGTCAATTCTACTTCTGGGTATTTATCCAAAGGAAATAAAATCACTAACTTGAAAAGATATTTGAACCCCCATGTTCATTGCAGCATTATTTATAACAGCCAAGACATGGAAACAACCTAAGTGTCCATCGACAAATAAATGGCTAAAACAGTTTGGTGTAAGTACAGCTGACCCTTGAACAACGTGTGGGTCAGGAGCACCAAACCTACGGCACAGTGGAAAATCCATACATAGGGGACTTCCCTAGTGGTCCACTGGTTAAGAATCCACCTTCCAATGCAGGGGATAAAGGTTCAATTCCTAGTTGGGGAACTAAGATCCCACATGCCACAGGGCAACCAAGCCCACGTGCCGCAACTACTGAGCCCACATGCTCTAGAGCCCGCGTGCCACAACTAGGGAGCCCACACATCACAACTACTGAGCCCGTGCACCGCAACTAGAGAAGCCCGCATGCTGCAACAAGAAGCCCATGTGCCACAATGAAGAGCCTGTGTGCCACGACAGACCCAGCACAGCCAAAAGTAAAAATTTAAATTAAAAAAAGGAAAATCCATATATAACTTAAAATCGGCCCTTCCATATCCAAGGTTCTACATCCACAGATTCAACCAACTACAGACTGTGTAGCACTGTAGTATTTACTATTGAAAAAAATCCACGTACTAAGTGGACCCACACAATTCAAACCCATGTTACTCAAGGGTCAACTGTATGTACAATGGAATATTACTGAGCCATAAAAAAGGAAAGAAATTCTGCCATTTATGACAACCTGGATGGACCTTAAGGGCATTGTGCTAAGTGTAATAAGTCAGACAGAGAAAGATAAATACTGTATGATCTCACTTACATGTGGAATCAAAGAGAACCTGAGCTCACAGATACATAGAACAGATTAGTGGTTGCCAGACGAGGGAATGGGGAGTGGGAGAAGTGGGTGAAGGTGGTCAAAAGGTACAAACATCCAGTTATAAGATAAATTAAGTCCTGGGGATATAATACAGCATGGTTTACTATAGTTAACAATACTGTGTTGTACATTTTAAAGTTGCTAACAGAGTAAACCTTAAACATTCTTACCATAAGAAAAAAATTTATAACTATGATGATGGATGTTAACTAAACTTATTGCGGTAATCATTTCACAAAGTACACATTTAAGAAATCATTATGTTATACACCTGAAACTAATACAATGTTATATATCAATTATATCTCAATTAAAAAAAAAATAATAGGGCTTCCCTGGTGGCACAGTGGTTGACAGTCTGCCTGCCAATGAAGGGGACACGGGTTCGTGCCCTGGTCTGGGAAGATCCCACAAGCCGCAGAGTGGCTGTGCCCGTGATCCATGGCCGCTGAGCCTGCACGTCCGGAGCCTGTGCTCCATAACAGGAGAGGCCACAACAGTGAGAGGCCCGCGTACCGTAAAAAATAAATAAAATAATAATAATAATAATAGCTTCTATACCTTGAGTGCCTGTGAGGGCACTACACATATATCATTATTAATTCAAAAAAACAACCCTGACAAGTTGGTAATATTCTTGTTTTACAGAGGAGTAAGGCTGAAAATCTTAAATAATTTGCCAGGTCAACAGCTAATAAATCCTTAGAAACAGGATAGGAAGCCTATTTTACTCCAAAGCATGATCCCAATTCCACTAGGCCAAAGATGGTAAATGGATTACACTCTTATGTCAAATTCTATTTAAGGAGAGTAACTTGGCAGGATTTAGTCTGAGAAGCACTCTGACACTATTCTGAAGCTCACTAGCAAAAGATCTTGCACAATTAATGATGTTGCCTCGGGTATAGAAGGACCTAAATGTAAGACCCCATGTTTGCCATTTTAAAACAGGATCACACTATTTACAAGATTCAGTTACCTCTCCATGGCTTCAAATCTCATGCCAGTTAGTCGCTTGACTCTGTGACTGCCAGGGAACTGTCTTCTCAACTCCTGAAGACAAAACTAAAAAAAAATATTGGTAAAAAAGACTTGAAGAGTAGTAATTACACTACATATACTAAATGGGTTACAAGGAACGGCTTACATAGTCTTCAATGTTTTTCTTAAATAATTTCATTACTGAGATCTAATGGCATAAGTGAAATTAATCAGTAATGAATAATGCAGTAAAAGAACTCTGAACTTACAGTGAGGACAACAATCAGTTCTCAGAAACTGATCAAGCTCTTAACTAAGAAAATGAGCAGATTATGAGGTCCACTAATAACTCTTCAAATACTACTACCATATCACTTAAAAATTGCTTCCATAATGTGTCAGGCACCACTTAAATAACTACAACTGCTTGCTGGCCTTTTCTTCCTAAGTATTGCACAAACATTCTCTTGATAAAAATTAAGTTTTTTGGTAGGAACCTCAAGTCCCTAGCAAATACTGTTAACACTTTGTTTAATTTTGCCCTGTTGAAGTCATATTCTAATCAATCACCTTGTCAGTACACATGTGATTTGGGGTCATAAAATACAGACACCATATCAATGGAGTACCAATCTCCTTTTGGCAGATATCCATAATTTACCCATCAACTCAACTACACAAATAATCAAGTATTTATTGAGCACCTACTATGTTCTCAGCAACCTATAAGGGATTATAAGAGTCTTGGAAGTGCTAGAAATATTAAGCATGATAAAAATGGTCCACTCTAGTTCCCCCAAGCATAACTGATTAAAAATGCCTTTAACTAATGAAGAAACTATTAACCAATAATGAAGTAAATTTTAATATGATCTGGAAATATAGCTTCAAAGTCTGTGGCTCTAAGTTCTGTAATAAGAAAAATATTCAAGTTAGTCAAAACTGAAGATGATGGTCATTTATTTCTCTGACATCATGCAAAACTCATAGTACTTGTTCAATCAAGCTAACTGTGCTGAACTTCTGAACCACTAAAAAAAAAATACTGTGTTACAAAAGAAGTTATTACCTATTCACTTAATCTCCTACTTTACCAAATGGCATTTTGCTATACAAAAAAAAATTTCAAAATTTCCCTCAAGATATAAGCTGCCACCTCTGTTGGTATTCAAAAGACTATGTCTCATAGGTGCTAAACGTAATACAACGGTTTCGTGGAATATTTTTTATCACTGGTAGCTCCACTGGAATTATGTGTATAGTCAACATGACATAATTACCTTGAAAAGGACAAAGCTAATTAGACATGCATATGTTCTTGGGTATTTCTACTTTCTGTTTCTTTTGTATTTCTTTTGGGCTTAAATGAGGAAGCAGTGTGAAGGAGCACTTAAGAGCTCAGAAATACAGAACAAAAGAACAGAAACCATTGCTTCCTGATTTATATAATGAATATAGTGATAGTATCAAACACAAATCAAATTATGAAATAATTATAAAGATTAAATAAACCATGATGTAAAGCTTCTAGCATAGCACCTAGCACATGAGTGTTTAAAAATATAGCTATCATTCTTTTATTTTAAAATTAAATTAAAATTAAAAATTACTTCCATGTGTCAGGCCCCACTTAAATACCTAATATTAATATTTTAAGTCATGTTCTGTACATGTCAGGATTTTCTACTAATTTAACATATACATTTAAAACATTGTAAAACAGTACTTAACATTATATATTAAGTCATTTAACAACCCCAAAAATAAATGTTTTAAACTGTATGCTTCTTATTTTTAACTCTATAATATGGCATAATTCACCTATTAAGTGGATAACCTTCACCAACTAATTTAACCTCTTCAGTGAAACTGGGATACTAAACATCTACTTCTCAAGATTGTTAAAAAGATATAAAAACATACTGTGTCCCAAAGTACCTAGCTAGTCCCAGCTACTCAAGAGTAGCACTGAGGGCTTCCCTGGTGGCACAGTGGTTGAGAGTCTGCCTGCCGATGCAGGGGACACGGGTTCGTGCCCCGGTCCGGGAGGATCCCACATGCCGCGGAGCGGCTGGGCCCGTGAGCCATGGCCGCTGGGCCTGCGCGTCCGGAGCCTGTTGTCCGCGATGGGAGAGGCCACGACGGTGAGAGGCCCGCATACCGCAAAAAAAAAAAAAAAAAAAAAAAAAGAGTAGCACTGAAAACCACCTACAGAAAGCATTCAATACAGCCATATACTAACTGCTTACACATAATTTATGAAGCAAATTAAATATAAAATAAAACAAGTTTAAATACCTACCAATGACAAGTCATCCCGACCATAGTCGAGGGCTGCAATCATCACCTGTTCATATATGATCCAAACTAGATACACAGAGGAAAAAACTGAATTTAATATAAAAATCTCAGAACAGAAATTAGATAATAAATTCTTCCTGTTTCTGATATTTTAAAGAACATTACTCATAACTGAAAATTGATTTATTGTATTACATCTGGAATTAAGGAAAGAAAGCAACCTTATGTTTTCAGCAATGCAAAATATTTTAATATAAGGTAAAAAAAAAATCTCTAATTATTTAATACTTTTACTGTTTCAAAAGTCATTATAAAATACATTTTGACCTGACCAGGACTACAGCCTTGTAAGCTTTAAAACAAAAATGCCTATTTGATAGCTTCACTACTACCAACAATTATAAGTCCTTCTCAAAATAAAATTGCCATTAAGACTTCCTAAGAAGTTTTTTAAAAACTAACAGATCATAGAGAGATTAATATGAACAGCAGAAAAAACATAATAATAATTTTTTTTTAAAAAAACTAAGAACTGTAAATGAAACGTGCTGAGCATGAACACAATAAATTAAAAAACTTACTATCATCTCCAAGCTTAGAAGCATATTCATTAATTAATTCCTCTCCAACTTCCACAATTTGCTCACTGTTTCGTGAGTTTTCTTCTCTCCATTTTCTCATTTTATCTCGCATTTCTGAAAAAAAAATGCTTGCGATTACATATATATATATACATTTGATTAATGTCAGTTGACAAGATGAAATCAACTTTTTAAGAAAATACACTCACACTAATGTAAAAGTCTATGGTATCTCAAATTTAATAAAGCAGAAAATCATTTTAGCAAGAGCAACAGATCCTTTAGAACAGCGCTCCCCAATCTCTTTGGCATCAGGGAGTGGTTTCGTGGAAGACAACTTTTCCACGGACGGGGGAGGGGCATGTTTCAGGCAGTAGTGCGAGCAATGGTTCAGGCGGTAATGTGAGTGATGGGGAGCAGCAGATGAAGCTTTGCTCACTCACCCACCGTTCACCTCCTGCTGTGTGGCCTGGTTCCTAACAGGCCGAGGACAGGGGATTGGGGACCCCTGCTTTAGAAGACTGAAAATGCATTACAACTGATATTACAACTATCTTTAAAAGTAGTGTACGGCATGGGTCTGCTACAAATATCTTCTATCCCTTTAAGCAACTATGGATCGTAGCTTTTTTGGGTTACAGTGTTCAGAATTTGATAAAAGCTAAGGATTATTTTCTCAGAAAAACAAATCAAATTATACATTGAAATCTCAAAAATTCAAGGTGCTCCTGAAGTTTACCCATTGACTAAAATTTTCATAATCAGGGTATCATATTAGGCTATCAGCACTGAAGAAACATTCATCACAAAACTCTCTTAATAACAACATTACTACAACAGTCCATATAAAGATACACAATTACAAAGGGAAATAAACAGAAGAAAAAATTAGGACAAAGGAAATTTTTTGATTATATATAAAGATAAAAATGAATAATGTAAAGTAAGGTCAAAGGCACTAGCAAACAACAAAAGTTGAGAGAACAACTTTGCATATTAATACAATAGGGAACTCTGGAGTTTCAAAGAACAGCATTTTGACAATAGCAGAAATAATAACTGGGGTGGGGGAGTACCTAACCCAGAAAAAAGATCCCTTTTTTATATGGCTATGGTAGAATTAACTGTCCAGTTCACCAATTACATACATGCTTTCTTACTCTTACCTCTTGAAAATCTTACATATTCATCTGAAGTACTACCTTCTTCCTTCTATTGACATACATGTTGTACAGATTTAAATAGTTGAATTAAGTTGTTGTTGAACACATGAGTTAAATAAACAATATGCTATGCTTCTATAGAATATATCTAAGAGAAGCATATAGGATTTTCACTACCTTTATATGCATTACCTGAGTCCCTACAGTTTGAAGTCTACAAAAGAAAACAAAAATCATCATAAGATGAAAATGGACCCTAAGTGAATTTACAAAAACGGTCTTAGAAAATCATTACAAATTAACATAGTTAATTTCTTCTACTGAAACCTAGAAATCACCTTGACTCTCACTCTGCACAGGAAGTAACTTGAACTGAATCTTAAAGGTTGAAGAGGAATTGAGCAGGCAAACAAAAAAGTAGGTTACTCATACCCCACAGGTTAAGGACTCAGTCTCAAAAGACTGCCCCCACTTCAGAAACCAACACAAGTCAGGGATACCCATACTTATGAGCAACTCGTTACAAAATCAGGGGTTCCTTCCTACAACTCCTGCATCCAGTTTGATACTTGCTAGAGTGGCTGAAAGAACTCAGGAAAGTGCTTCACTTACTATTACTGGTTTTTTATAAAGGATACAACTCAGGAAACAACCAAATGGAAGAGATACACAGAGCAAAGAGCTGGGGGTGGGAGGGGGTTTTCGGGGGCATAGGAGTACCCTCTCTGAGTGAGCCATCCCAGCATCTTGATGTATCCACCAACCTAGAAGTTCTACGAACCCTGAAGTTTAGGGGCTTTTATGAAGGTTTCAGTCTGTAGGCATGACTGATTAGATCCTTAGACACTGGTTATTAAGTCAATCTCCAGATCCTCTCCCCTCCCAGCAGGTTGAAGGGTAGGGTTGAAAGTTCCAACCCTTCACTCAAGTCTTGGTCTTACCAGTGACCAGCCCCCATCCCGAAGCTATCCAGCCACCAGTTATTCAGTGGTATATAAAAAGACATGTATCACTATAAATCTCAGAAGATGTTGTATGTGGAACCCAGGACTAAGACCAAATATTATAACAGAAGATGTTCCTATCAACCCTATCACTAAGGAAATTACAAGGGTTTAGGAGCTCTGTGCCAGAAATTGGGGATGAAGACCAAATATACATTATACCTTATACCAAATATACAATATAACATATATCAAATATAAAATATAACATATATCCACAAGATAACATGCATATAACATATATCCACAAGGTCCACAACCTGGGTTCTCATAACTCATTCAAACCACATCCCCTATACCATAGTTATACTGTCTGAAGTTGACATTCTCTGTCAACCTGGCAGACTATTTTAAAATAGGAAGAGCCTCGGGAATATAAATTTATTTAGTGTTTTACAGATCTGTTCCACAAAACTGCACCCCTTGCCTGTACCCTGACACCCAAATTAAGAAATGCTAGCCCAGGCGAATTAATAAACTATGCAGTTTGAATTTAAGAAATATCTTTTAATCTATTAGATTATTTCTTAACTTGCTTTAGAATGCCCTTTAAGAAACCACAGAATTCCTTCCCATAAACTAGAGACTAAAAGAGAAAAATTGGTCCCATCTCCTTTTTTGTCAAATTTCTCATTTACCAACAGTACTCAATTTTCCATCAGTCTCCTCCTACTTATTCATAATCAAAGTATATTACTGGAAAATCTCTGACTTTTAAAACATTCCCTTTCACCCACTGTCATGTCCCCCATGACTTCTAATTAGTCATTCAAAAATATATTAATACACACTTTTTATAACATGCTATAAACGTAATGATGAAAAAGAATCATCCAGTGTGCCTAAGAAATTGACAAGTTAACAGAAAAACTGTAAACAGCAGCAAAATAATGTGATAAAAGGTAAGATAGTGGTTATGTTCAGAGCACTAAGAAAGCAAGGTGAGGGAAAGATTAATTTCACCTGGCAGGGAGAAAGGGTTAAAGAAGACATCTGTGATATGTGAATTAAGCCCTAAGGATCAAAGGGAGTTTGTCAGATGAATTCTACAACAAAGAGCATAAACTATGGTAGAGGAATAAAAGTATCTCATTTGGTAAGGCAAGGGTCTCCAACCTCCAGGTCATGGATCAGTACTGGTCCATGGCTTGTCAGGAACCAGGCCGCATAGCAGGAGCTGAGTGCAGCGGGCAAGTGATCAAAGCTTCATCTGTATTTACAGCCACTCCTCATCATTCTCATTACTGCCTGAGCTCCACCTCCTGTCAGCATTATGGTGAGTTTTATAATTATTTCACTACATATTACAATGTAATAACAATAGAAATAAAGTGCACAACAAATGTAATGTGCTGGAATCATCCCAAAACCATCCACCCCACCCTGGTCCGTGGAAAAATTGTCTTCCGTGAAACCAGTCCCTGGTACCAAAAAGGTTGGGGACCAACCTTTTCCCAGGGACTGGGAAAGTGCCCAACCCACCTATTGGGGGAGAGAGAGAAGGCAGGCAAAGCAGTTCCTTCAGGCCATTGCAAAATGGAGCTCAGGTTAATTCTTAGTTTATGTAACCCACAGCAGGGGTGGGGAACATGTTTCTCTGTCAAAGACTACTCCCAGAGACCCTTAAAAAAACAAACAAAAAAAAAAAACCTGAAGGATCACTCACCAGAAGAAGGAAAATTAGGAGAGCAAAGTATAATAGGGAAGAACAAATCTGACTCCATATTGTATATTTTTCTTTTACTTTAACCTTTGTATTCTATTGCTTTTGCTACAAGTTAAGAGTGTTGCCTAATGGCCTGAAATATACAGGCCAGCCCTTTCTCAAGACTCCAACCTTTAAAGGTATAACACTTTTCTACTTAGACAGAGATAAGAAGTTGCAAACAGAGTATAAAGTTTGTCTTGTTGGAGGTTTTCAGGAACATCATGACCTGACCTACATGAACAGATGCAAGAACAAAGGATTTTGACACCAAGAAGTTTGCAGCAATCAACCATACCCCCTCCCCTCTTTTAGTTATAAAAGAGCCTGAATTCTAACTGGGGTAAGATGGTTCTTTGGGACACCAGTCCACCATCTTCTCAGCTGGCTGGCTTTCTGAATAAAGTCACTATTCCTTGTCCCAACAACTCACCTCTCAAGTTATTAGCCTGTTGCTCGTTGAGCAGAATGATCTTGGACTTGGTAATAAAAGCACTTTTTCTAAAGATTAACTAGGAAAAACAATGAGCCCTTTCACGCAAATATTTCCCTATTTACCCAAGCTCTAAATTTTAAAAGAAAACCAAATTGAGTATAACATGTACTTCAAGATATTTTTAAAGCAAGGTAAAAAGTATTATCTATGCACTGTTATGACTCCCTCAAAGATATATTTAAAGTGCTACATACACTTCAATTTTGCCTCACAATTCTTTTCACTATTCAAAGGTTTTTCCTGTGTTTCAAAACTCCCATAAGCTTTAAATTTTTATCTTCTTTCTTCAGATATCTCTTCTACTATCTAAAGGCACTAGTGTGTAGTGGTTAAAAGTGAAGATGCAAAATTCAAACTGCTGGAGTTCAAATGCCAGTTCTACCACTTTCTATCTGTGTGATATTGGATAGTTAACACTTTTCACTTTAATGTTCTCATCTAAAAAGTGGAGATGAAAAATAATAATACCTGTATCATATAGTTGTTGTGGTAAGCACTGTGAGATAATTTATGTGCTTAGAACAGTGTATGGTACAAAATGTGCTCAAAAAAATTTAAGCTATTAATGTTCTACCCTCTGTTTCCTTACCTGTTCTCATACCCACTTTTAATTCTCTTTTGTTTCTGAACCAAAAGGCTTTGAAACTTCTCTGCAAGCCACCAGTACATTCTCTAAAACCAAATGCTATTTATCTTTTCCTAATCCTTCCATCTTTGGCTTTGGTCTTCATATTTCATTTAAAGCAGGAGACTGAAAGCAGGGGTCAATAAACTAAAGTCCCAGGACCAAATTTTGCAGCCACTTGTTTTATAGATAAAGTTTTACCAGAACACAGGCACCCCCCACCCCCCCAAAAAAACCCAAAACAAAAAAACCCACAGGTACCCTTATTCATTTCGGTACTGTCTGACTGTTTCTGTGCTACAATGGTAGAGCTGGATAGTTGAGACAAACCATATGTCACACAAAGCTGAAAATATTTACTACCTGGCCTTTTACAGAAAATAATGCCAATTCCAGATTTAGAGCATGAAGTGGCATAAAGACATAGGAGCTACAGTCAGAGGACTTTGGTTTAAATCCCAATGCTGCTACTTAGCATAGTCATCTTGGACCTGTTATATAACATTTCTAACCTCAGCTATAAAATACAGAAGATCACAAGCCTATCTGCCATGAACGTTACATAAAGCAAAACCTAGACCCCTCAAATGTCTTAGCCAGTACAATGTTGGGGGTTGGGGTGGGGGGTAATCTGTTTTTAATCTGATTCTGATTACCTTTAGATAAGGCATGCACTCACCAGTTCTTCATAGGCACCACTATCATCTTTCACATAATTTCACACATTATCCTCATCTTCTTGGCATCTGAGTTTAGAACTCCTAATATCAGATAATTTATGTAAAGCACTTCATAAAATATAAAGTGCTACAAAAATTTTAGTTAGCATTTACTGAGAGCTATTTTTTGACTCTCACCACTATGCTGGTCATTGGAAGCACTGAGAAGATTTGTGTGTGTACAGAATGTAAACAAGTAATTAAAATATGAGGGGTGTTTGTAAATTAACTATACTTCAATAAAAAAATATGGGTGACATTAATAAGGTTCATTAAAAACTCTAACTATCCTCCAGTTATAATCAAAGAATTTCTTCCTGCAAAAAATACTAATGATGCCCCTAGCATTTGAGAAGCTCTTGCCCAACAGGCTCTTGGTTGTTTCCATTATTTGTTACATTTTAAAATGTCAGTTGTGTTTGCATGCAAACCAGTTCATGGCAGTTAAACTTAATGTAATTATATACTATAATTAAATATTACAAAAGCCAAAAAAAACTTGAGTGCAAAAGATAGACTTTTTCTATAAAACAAAGCTGGATGCTTTAAAAAGACTCCACAAAGGTAAAGAGCTTTCAAACACTGCTGTTATATTAAGGTGACTCAATGCACTGACTTGTGCACTGAAGCTGCTATACAAGGTTCTTTATGTTCTTGTTCCATGTTACAGAAAGCAAAGTTGAAAATGGTTTATTAAAGATGACAAGGAATTTCAATCAGGAGATCCCTATCAAAGAAAAAGCCCTGCCCTATATCAAAAGTCCATTTAAAATTTTAAGTTTAACAAAAGGAGTCACTGATCTTTTTTTTTTTTTTTTAAATAGGAAAGTGGCTCCCAACTATCTACAAAATAAAGTCCAAATTCCTTAGGCTAGTATTCAAGGCACCAACCTACCTCTCCAGCTCTTACCTTGCAAAAATGACCTTCACTAAACATTTACATATCCATAAATATGAACCGTTAGTGCAGAAGTGAAATCTCAGGGTACATGCCATGAGACCTGGGACCCTGCCTGTCTTTTTCAGCACTGTATCCGCAAGAACTGGAACAGCAGCTGGCACAAAGTACTCAAATATATGTTTAACTAACATGTCATTTAGCATACAGGCTAATAATTAAAGCTAGGTGTGGATGATTACCCACAGAAGACATTCAACCTTTTTAGAGCTCTTTGAAGCTGATGGGACCTTTGAACCAACTTTCCCCCAGAAATATGTACATGTTTAAAAACACACCCAATTTTCCATGTAATTTCAGGAAAGTCACAGACCACATAACACCTATGCCTGCAACAGTTAGAAGTCTGTTGAACTCAGGATTAATCACCACCAATAACAGATTAAGAGGGCTAAGGAAAGAACCACTGGGGACATCAAAAATTAAGGAGCAAATGGATGCAGAGAACACAGCAAAGTTCTGAAAAGTAAAAAGAGAGCCTTAATGCTATTAAGAAACCAACGAAAGAATTTTTCATAGAGGCAATGACCTGCAATGACAAATGTAGTATAGATGTACAAAACAGATACATTAGACCCGGCATTAGATCTCCCTAGAAATCTTACTAGACTAATAGAGCATGGAAACCAAATTGTGGTTGTTTAAAGGACTGAATAAAAAGAGAAGTAGAGACAGTGAGCATATACAACTAAAATCCCCTCAAATATTTTTAATAAATATTTTTTCAACAAATATTCATTTAATGCCTATTATAGGCCAGGCACTGTGCGAGGCATCCTATCCATATTCTGCCCAAATACCCTATTCTCAACAAACTTGACTATACCCTCCTTCAACTCTTTCCCACCTCCAAACTCCTCTATATAATAAACATCAATAACTTTCAACTGGCTTATAAATAAACCATATACCTACTTTTTTATAGAGCCCAACAGAGACTGAGAGTGTTAAACTTAGTATATATGTCTTTTATAAATATGTGATAAACTTTCCTATCACAAGAATCACACTACTCTTTGAACTAACCATTTCCAGTACTTTAATTCATGATGCTATTCAATGGAATTCTTTTTTTTTTTTTTTTTTTTTTTTTGCGGTACGCGGGCCTCTCACTGCTGTGGCCTCTCCCATTGCGGAGCACAGGCTATGGACGCGCAGGCTCAGCGGCCATGGCCCACGGTCCCAGACGCTCCGGAGGACCAGGGAACGAACCCGTGTCCCCTGCATCGGCAGGCGGACTCCCAACCACTGCGCCACCAGGGAAGCCCTATTCAATGGAATTCTTAAAGGACACAGGTCAACTGACACTCCCGCCCCCCTCCAAATCTAAACAAAAAAACTACCCCGAGGGTCCTCCCATTACCCTCTTGTTACCAAAAGTCTCTGAAAGAAAAATCTACAATACTCTTTTCCTAAAAGTCTCCTAAAATAGAATTTTAATTCTACTTATTGATTACATTAATTAAAATGAGCAAACTATATTCTATTTGCTAAGTGAGTTGCCTAAGTCTAAGATACTAAAAATATCACTCCAATACTAAGAAAATTACTTATAGTATTTTTTGTGATGATTTTTTAATTTTTTAATCCTACTAACAATTCAGTTAGTCAACCGATCACTAAGTTCCTCCAATATGTCATGCACTAGAACAAGATAGGCTTGGTCCCTCTTCATTCGAGGAGAGACATTTTTAAACTTAACACAATTGGGTAAGTACTTCAGTACTATGAGGACACATAGTTAAAGGACCAGGGGTAAGTTTTGTTGCTTGTTTTTGTTGTCTTTTCTCTTTTAAATTTTGGTGGCGGGATGGAGAATGGGCGGGGGTAGGGTGGTCAAGGAAGGCTCTCTGAAGTATGTGACCTTTGAGGGGAATGCCGAGAATAGTCGGTAGAGCAGAGTATAAGAGTAGAACCAGGAGGGAAGAACACTCCTATCAGAAGGAATAGCTTGTATCCAGTCTTAAGACTAGAGGAGCATCGCACATTTAGGGAATTCAACAGAAGCCAGCATGGCCAGCTCACAGAGCAAGGGTAAGAGTAGCTTAAGATAAAGCTGGAGACACAGGCAGGAGCCAGATCATCTTTTTATATGTATTTAACAGTTTAAAAGCACTTTAACATACGTTTTCCCTTTTGTTCCTCAACAAACTTGTGAAGTAGTTATCATTGATTAATCTAAATCTAATTATGTCACTCATCTTTAGAATGTCCACAGGGTAAGGTCCAAGTTACTTAAATTACCTTGTCTGCTGGTAGTTACACACCTACTCCTTCCCTACCATTCTACACAACACCATCATCTAAGAAACTTATATTGAACATACCTTCAAAATAGCACCTTCGAAATACCATGAAATATTTGAAAATTTCTTAAAAGCATTAAAAATAACAGCCATGTATCTACTGAAGGAATATACCCTGACACAAGCCTTTTAAAACTATGTTACAAGTCTGTCTTTCTCCATTTGACTATGAACTCCCTGAAGGTAGGGACTGTGTTACTTAATTTGCTGTCTCCAAGTACTGAGAACTTAATACTTTTAATATAATGGATTCCCCAGTACAGGTAGAAACACTGCGGTTCAGTGTGCTAGAAGCCACAAAAGCAATAATACATCACTGAATTCACTTCCAGTATAAAAGAATTTTACCTTTTCCCATTATTGTTTTCAACTTTGTAATACTGGAAAGATTTACTCACCACTGAACAATCAATATAGTTTTCAGTCCACATGTTATCAGGCCATTATTTAAATATCCGAACAAATAAGCTACTGAAGTCTACTGTGAAATGTTGGGAATATAAATTTCGATTACACAAATTCCATGCCTTAGAGAAACTCAAGGCTCTTCTCTTAAGCATGCATGCAGCCCACGAAAGTTTTTAAGAAAGGAAAATCTCTTACAGAACTCATCCAAAGTTTGGCTGCTTCCAAATTTAAACACAAACTCCACCTCAGATTAAACCAGAGGTACTTCCCCTTCAGAAAAGGAATTACTGGTAGGGAATAAGAAGGAAGTTGTGTGTGTAAATGTGTTTTGAGGGGGAATGGGACAGGGGATAATTAACAAGGGGAGAAATCAGAAACCCAGTTTTGAAGAGAGAATGAAATGTAAACTGGCATGTAAAAGAATCAGATATGTTCACGGGTTTTCCACACACCTTTACTACACAGAATTGTAACCCTTACAGAGCACTTCAAAGGCCTGTACAGGCCGTGTATTTCTCGGCTGCAAAGACGCTTGTGCAGGCAACTATCCCGCCTCCTCCGCGCCGCCCAGCAGCCACAGGAAACGTATGACAACCCTAGCCCCAGGTCCCGGCCGCCTTTCAATGGAAGCTACCCGGGGCCGTTGGACTGGCGCGGAGGTAGGACGGTCGGTCAGCCTACTGGCGCAAGAGGTGGGAAACACCACAGACCCCAGTCGGTGGCCGGCCAAGGAAGGGGTCAGCCTCAACCTCCACCTCAGCTACCACCACAGCTCTGCCGGTCCAATGCCGAAGAGAGACCGGAAAATCCAGCTCTCCGAGGGCAGCAGGTACTCCCGAACGGCTTCCCACGGCTTCTGGTCTTTCCGCGCCCGCCCCGGCAGCAGTTACCTTCCCATGTGACATCGTAAAGCTCTGAGACCTTCGCCATCTTCTCAGAACCGGGAGGCAACCGGGTGAGAGGGCGGGGAGATGTGGTCACACGACCCGAGACTAGGCGGTGGCGAATTACGACACCATTTCTCATTGGCCAAGAGCACGGAGGGGGCGGGATCCGCCTCACACGTGCACGCGGCCCTGCCGAGGGCCAGTCGGGAAAGGGGGCGGGACGAGCTGGGCGGTGCACCGCCCGTTAAGGTCTGTGAGGACGCGGGGGCGGAGCCGCTGGAGCCGGAGCCGCTGGAGCCGGAGCCGCTGGAGCGAGAGCCGCCGAAGCTGGTTTGGGGTGAGATGTCTATTTTACCGTGGATTCTTAACAAATTCTAGGTCTTTAATGTGTGCCACTCCCGGCTTTTCACTTTTTTCTGCATAGGTGTATTCATTCTCTTCCCACTTCCTAATCGGTACCTTGTTCTCTTCATGACCTGCTGCAATGCAAAGTTCTGCGCGAACCCGTTATCTGTCCCCAACTTTCCTCCTTCCATGATGGGATTCGCCTTCGATTTCCTTTTTAATGTTCGGCTGAACTGATACACTTCAAAAATTTCTGGTTAAATCTCTTTGAGGAACTAAGCAGAATTCTGCTTTGCAAGTTATGTTCCTGTGGCCGAGGACTTCTTTATGTTCACATGAATGGCTTCGTGCCAATCCAAACCCTTAGTTAACGCTCCCCGTGGATCACTGTCTGCTTGCCAGTCTATTTTTTAAACTCCATAAAAGCAGACGATATGTAAATGATTATAAGTAGATGAATTAATCACAGCCCCTACACTTCGCTCCTCTTTATTCGCACGGGGGAGCCTCCAGGCTAATTGCTTTCAGAAACCTTTGGACCTGGTTGGATAGAGCTAGGGAAAAAATGTCTGGAGTGGAAGCAAAAAATTTGAGGGTCATAAGGGTATATTTAGTATTTGAAGCAATGAGAACATAAAAATGTGAAGGGGGAATATGTAAAGTTAAGAAAGAAGGCTAAAAATTCCTGCATAACACATATACTTAAGGGTCAGTGAAGAAAAGAAAATCAACATATGAGGAAAAAGGAAAACAGAGAGTCATATCCCACATGCCAAAGGAGTAGAGTTAAAAAGAAAAAAAAAAAGGAACTATCAGTGGCACCTGCCCAAGGGAAGTTGCATAAGGATAGAAAAGACTACTGAATTTATAAACTTGGATTAGATTCTGAATGAAGTTCATTCTCTCTAGACTAGACAGACCTTTTGAAAAAAAAACAACCTTCATTCAAAAAAATTTAAAATCCTCCACTCAGAAATTCACATATTCTAATACTTCAGTAAAACAACCTGGTGTAATGGAAAGAACAAGAACTCTGTCAGACAGATCTGAATCCAGGCTCCACCATTTAGTAGCTGCTTGACAGTTAGCCTATGTATCTCTGAGCATAGGAGTTGATCAGACATAGAAAGAAGCTAATCATATCGATATAAAAAGAAAATATCTCCCTTGAATTGTTATCAAGACTAAAAGAGACACTGCATGACACTCTTATGGAAGTAGCAGTCCTGTGGCTATAAATACTGTTTATATGTTGATGATGCCCAAATGCATAAAATCCAGCAGTCCTTACTTCTCCCATGAAACCCAGTTCTACTTTCTTGACATGTTCATTTAGATGCCTAAAATGTATCTCAAAGTTAACAGCTCCCAAACAGAAATCTGGATTCCTGCCACCATGCCCCCCAACTTGCTCTTCCCCATCACAACTAAAATTCTAGGAACTATCATTGATTCCCTTCTTTGCCAAGCCCCCTATATCCAGTCTATTAGCAAATTCTGTATTGTATGCTTCCAAAACTTTCCCCAAATCCATCTATTTTTTTTCATCTCCACTGCTACTACCTTAATAGAAGCCACAACCATCTCTCACCTGAATGACTGTCATAGTCTTTTAACCTTCTTAGTTTCATTCTTGCTGTGTAAAAATCTATTTTCTATACAGCAATCCTACTGGTCTTAAAAAGGCCACAGAAGTCCTCTGCTTACAGCTTTCAAATGGCTCCCCTGGCAGTAAAAATATACTCTAAACACTTTACCATGATTTACTTCATCTCCTACCATTGTCTTTTTTCACTAGATACCTACCATTCTCACCTATTTCTATTTCTCAACCATGGCAAACTCCTATCTGCCTTAGGTCTGGCACTTACCCAGAGTGTGTGAAAGCCCAAGAAGTTGTCTTTTAATGACTTACAGTGGCTATAACGAGTACAACTAATTGAGGGAGTAAATATTTTTCACTCACTTTAACTAAATGCCCTTGTATTGGGTTGGCCAAAAGGTTCGTTCGTTTTTTTCCATAAGATGGCTCTAGTAGCACTTAGTTGTCTTTAACTTCATTGAAAGAATTTTGTTAGATTGCACATGACAGCTGTCACATCAGCACGCATTTTAAAAAAGACTTATCAAAATAGGTGAATTTTTTTGTAGCCATTTTAACATTGAAGATGGAAGGAAAAAAGCAACATTTTCGGCAGATTATTTCTAAAAGGTAAAAGCGCAACTGAAATGCAAAAAAAGATTCGTGCAGTGTACGGAGAAGGTACTGTGAGTGATTGAACATGTCAAAAGTGTTTGCAAAGTTTCATGCTGGAGATTTCTCACTGGATGATGTTCCACAGGCAGGTAGACCCATTGTAGTTGATAGCGATCAAATTGAGACATTAATTGAGAACCATCAGTGTTATACCACGGCGGAGATATCCAACATACTCAAAATATCCAAATCAAGTGTTGAAAATCATTTGCACCTGCCTAGTTATGTTCATCGCTTTGATGGTTGGGTTCCACGTAAGTTAAGCAAAAAAAAGCTTCTTGACCATATTTCCGCATGTGATTCTCTACTTAAATGTAATGAAAACGTTCCGTTTTAAGACAAATTGTGACAGGCAATGAAAAGTGGATACTGTACAAGAGCGTGGAACAGAAGAGATTGTGAGGCAGGCGAAATGAACCACCACCAACCACACCAAAGGCTGGTCTTCATCCAATGAAGGTGATGTTGTGTATATAGTGGGATTGGAAAGGGGTCCTCTATTATGAGCTCCTTCCAGAAAACCAAATGATTAATTCCAAAAAGTACTGCTCCCAGTTAGACCAACTGAAATCAGCACTAGAAAAAAGCATTCGGAATTAGTCAACAGAAAACGCATAACCTTCCATCAGGATAACGCAAGACTGCATGTTTCTTTGATCACCAGGCAAAAACTTAGCTTGGCTGGGAAGTTCTCATTCATCTGCCATATTCACCAGACATAGTACCTTCAGATTTCCATTTATTTTGGTCTTTACAAAATTCTCTTAAAGGAAAAAATTTCAATTCCCTGGAAGACCGTAAAAGGCACCTGGAACAGTTCTTTGCTCAAAAAGATAATAAAAGTATTGGGAAGGTGAAATTATGAAGTTGCCTGAAAAATGGCAGAAGGTAGTGGAACAAAAGGGTGAATACTTTTTTCAATAAAAGTCTTGGTGAAAATGAAAAATGTGTTTTTTATTTTTACTTAAAAATCGAAGGCACTTTTTGGCCAACCCAATAGCTGGCTACTGTTGTCTGTCAGGCAATAAACCATATGACATAAGGTTAAAAGAGGTCAATATCAGAGTTTTTGAGCTGGAAACTAGAATAATTTCATTTTAGACTTAGAAGGAACTTATGATTCTTTAGAACAGTATTTGTCAAACTTTTTTGCCTACATCTTATATTAAGGAATACACTTTATATCACACTGTGCATACAGATATTTAAAACTAAAACAAAATTTGCAAACAAGCCTTTTACTGTGTCTTGTTCTCTATATTTTCTATTCAAATTGAGTCAATTCCATTTTATTTTATAAAAATATTAGTTGTGACCCACAAATGGGGTAATGACCCATATTTTGAAAAACACTAATGAACATTGTATGCATTTCCTAATGAGGCCCTGAAATGAAATTATTTGCTCAAGTTCTTACTACTAGTAGGTAAAAAAGATGGGAAATTCATAGGGTGGAGATGAGATGTTTAGTTCATAGGTGAAAGATGAAATATTTACAGGAAAAATCTTTGTCACCAATAGTACTCTCTGAAGCGAGGACAGTGACTTCATATTTTATAACATTTCAGTTGTCCAGTAAAACTTGCTTTCCTCAGACACACTCAGGAAAAAACTGGCATGTCAGTGACAAAACTTCTGTATTCTTCTTTAACATTTTATAATGTAATTGTAAAGTAAATTAAAAAATACCTTCTATAGGTAAAACCATAACCTTGGCAACATAAACATCAAGCATACTTTCTGTAAATCCACCTTTACAAATGTTCTCAAAGTTTTACCTCTCACCTTCTCATTCCTTTGAAAAAGAGAGTTTTCATTTGTACACATTAAAAAAATTTAATCCTCTTTATCTGATTGAACAACTGCCCAATATTGGTGACAAATATCAGGAAACTATCCCAGCAGCCAAATAGTAGATTATGCCATGTCCAACACCATGGGAATTACTATTTCATTAATGATCTCAACAGCAGAATGAAAAGGGCACATGAATGTGATCTATTATATGCTTTTTTTAAATGTGAAGTTATCTTATGATTTCCATTTTTTGTCCTACAAAATCTTGTTTGAAAGTTAGAATAATAATACATCAGAATGAATTATGGTCAAAAATGAATAACTTTGAGTAATTCCACATTTTCTTTAAGATGGGATAAGCTTTGATTATTTATCAAGCCAGATTGGCCCACAAAGCACTTTAGAATGCTTCTTTTTTATGCTCATGGTTTACTTAATTAATGTCTTCAGACATTATGAAAGACTAAAGCAACTTCTTAAATTTAATAAGCCTTATGGCTTTTATAAAATGAACATTATTTAACAGGACAAAGCATAATACCATGTTAATTGATTTTTGCAATATTCAACATAGTCATCAAATCATTTATTTAGAATCTACTGGCTGCTTTGTTCTGTCTTAATCATAGTGAATTCAAATATCCTACATTATGTAGCACAGTTTATAACCTCAATTTACTACTCTGACAATTATCCATCAAAATAAATTGGTCTACTACAACTCTCATATAAAATTCATCATAGCTTTTAAATCATGTTATTATTTCTAATTAGTGAATCATAACTATAATCCCTTTGTGTTTAAGGGAAAATATTACTTATTTCATCTTCATTCCTTCCATGTCAATATATTTTTACTGTGACACGTTCACATTTGGAAGGAAGTTTTCCTTAGAGTTTTATTTACCAAAAGCCAGATTAATATAGAGTTGTTTTAGAAACCTTATGAACATTGTTTTTTATTACATTTTTAAAAGGTTCTGTAATTTAATACATTCCCACAAAACCCAAGAGCCTATGCCTCCATTACTGGCACAACCATACCATTTAGGCACTTCTAGTTCTTTCAAGTCTGCCGTAATTTGCAATATATATGTTATAAAATGTGCCAGCCATTCATTTCACATCCAATTATATTATTTTAAAAAGCAAAGGCAAGTGTCTGGGAAAGATTTCCAGTGAAATCACTTAGGTCCTTTCACAGTAGAATTCACAAACTGATAATTACTCCCCTGTGCCATAGTTGT
Organism: Phocoena phocoena; assembly: GCF_963924675.1. Lineage (NCBI taxonomy): Eukaryota > Metazoa > Chordata > Mammalia > Artiodactyla > Phocoenidae > Phocoena > Phocoena phocoena. Next base: position 52,415,421 of record NC_089235.1, on the reverse strand, counting down.
AAGAGTGAAGAGGAGAGTATATCCAGAAAGAGTACACCCAGAATTTCTCCTAGATGGGCAATAAATTAGAGCTATTTCTTTTTGAGATTTATAACCATACTTAAAAGTACACTTTTTCAAACAATAGTTATTTAATTTCCCCAAAGTGCATTTTCTGTTCTGATACACACATACATCTGTGCAAATGTAACAGTCCTTTTGCAAAAATGTGTTTTTGTAAACATCCCTTTTGGGTACCAAACATCTGGGAGTCTCTATGTACTATTACTGTGACTTGATGGTCTCTAGAGCTCATCTAGACTCCATTTTCTGCAATAGAACTATAACTGAATTCTTTACTTGAAAAACGTTAAGAGTATTTATTTACAATAAACAAAACTCACACAAAAATATACTGAATGTTAACTTATGCATTTATTATTACATATTATTCTGTTGCAGATGTAATTTTCATTCTTCAACTATCCCTCTCTTTGGTGGTTTGATTTGCTCAGATCTGTAGTTCTGAGGTATACTACCCTTGCCACCAGGCCACAAGGTCATCTTTAATGGTCATCTTTTTCTTTGTAAGTGGTCATGCTGACCACTCTTGGCTAAAGTTGGCTTAAAGGCCAATAATATGGCCACATGAGGCATAATGTGGCCATATTACCCTTCAGATGATAAATCATGTGCTTTTTTACATATAGGAGGGCTTATTTAATCAACCTCATGGATTTATTTGGGAAAGAGACTGATTTCCTGGCAGCATGTCTCTAAGAAAACTGCCCACCCCCTAAATCCATTCCACCAACGACATCCAGCACCACCTCATTCCTGAGGAAACAGCATAATACGAACTTTTTGAAAATGTTATGTACCATAATTTTTTAAATTGTACTTGGAATTTTTAATCTTAAAGCTATGAAGTAAGGAATAATATAGGTGTGCTGCAAAAGCTGCCATTTGGTTCAGATTGCTGCCACCTTACTAGAAATTCTTTCGGTATTATAATGTTTTACCTTCATCTGCTCATGATGTTTCTATTATTATTTCTTTTGCATCTTTTGATAATGGGCTTGAACATTGGTCATGTAGGTGGGGTGGGAGCAGGGACAGGCAGAGGGACAGGCAATAGCAAGATTATGGAATATTAAACATAACCTCAATCTAATCATGAGAAAACATCAATCAAACCCAAATTGGGAGCCATTCTACAAAAATAACTGATTAGAGTTCAGGCTTTTTGAGCACTAGCTCTGCTGAATTCCTTGCTTGGCTCCCTATAATAAACACTGCACTTACCTTCACCACAACTCACTGTCATTAGACTGGCTTTACTGCACATGGCTGAGCAGACTCAAGTTTGGTTCAGTAACAAGAGGACTTAGTGATGCAATCAGTCAGCTTCCCAGTGTTGGGAGGAAAAGCGTTGGCATCAGCAGTTGATAGTGATTCATTCAAGATGGCAGAGTAGAAAGATGTGCACTCACTCCCTCTTGCGAGAGCACCGGAATCACAACTAACTGCTGAACAATCATCAACAGGAAGACACTGGAACTCACCAAAAAAGGTACCCCACATCCAAAGACAATGGAGAAGCGCAATGAGATGGTACAAGGGGGCGCAATCACAATAAAATAAAACCCCATAACTGCTCTGTGGGTGACTCACAAACTGGAGAACACTTATACCACAGAATACCACAGAAATCCACTCACTGGTGTGAAGGTTCTGAGCCCTGTGTCAGGCTTCCCAACCTGTGGGTCAGGCAATGGGAGGAGGAATTCCCAGAGAATCAGACTTTGAAGGATAGCGGGAATTGACTGCAGCACTTCGACAGGACTGGGGGAAACAGAGACTCCACTCTTGGAGGGCACACACACAGTAGTGTGCACAACAGGACCAAGAGGGAAGGAGCAGGGACCCCATAGGAGATTGAACCAGACCTACCTGCTAGTGTTGGAGGGTTTCCTGCAGAGGCCATGGTGGTGGTGGGGGGGTGCTGTGCCTCGCCGTGGGGACAAGGACACTGACAGCAGAAGTTCTGGGAAGTATTCCTTGGCATGAGCCTTCCAAGAGTCCGCCACAAGTCCCAGCAAAGAGCCTGTAGCCTGCAGTACTGGATTGCCTCAGGCCAAACAACCAACATGGAGGGAACTCAGCCCCACCCATCAGCAGACAAGTGGATTAAAGTTTTACTGAGCTCTGCCCACCAGAACAACACCCAGCTTTACCCACCACCAGTCCCTCCCATCAGGAAGCTTGCACAAGCCTCTTAGATAGCCTCATCCACCAGAGGGCAGACAGCAGAAACAAGAAGAACTACAGTCCTGCAGCCTGTGGAACAGAAACCACATTCACAGAAAGGTAGACAAAATGAAAAGGCAGAAGACTATGTACCAGATGAAGGAACAAGAAAAAACCCCAGAAAAACAACTAAGTGAAGTGGACATAGGGAGTCTTCCAGAAAAAGAATTCAGAATAATGATAGTGAAGATGATCCAGGACCTCAGAAAAAGAATGAAGGCAAAAATCAAGAAGATGTAAGAAATGTTTAACAAAGACCTACAAAAATTAAAGAACAAACACCTGGAAGAATTAAAGAACAAACAGAGATGAACAATACAATAACTGAAATGAAAAATACACTAGAAGGAATCAATAGCAGAGTAACAGAGGCAGAAGAATGGATAAGTGACCTGGAAAATACAATGGTGTAATTCACTGCAGTGGAACAGAATAAAGAAAAAAGAATGAAAAGAAATGAAGACAGCCTACGAGACCTCTGGGACAACATCAAATGCACCACAAATCACATTATAGGGGTCCCAGAAGAAGAAGAGAGAGAGGAAGGACTAGAGAAAATATTTGAAGAGATTATAGTCAGAAACTTCACTAATATGGGAAAGAATATAACCACCCAAGTCCAAGAAGGACAGAGAGTCCCAAGCAGGAAAAACCCAAGGAGAAACACGCCAAGACTCATACTAATCAAATTGACAAAAATTATTAAAAACAGCAAGGGAAAAATGACAAATAACATACAAGGGTACTCCCATAAGGTTAACAGCTGATTTCTCAGCAGAAACTCTACAAGCCAGAAGGGAGTGGCACAATATATTTAAAGTGATGAAAAGGAAGAAGCTACAACCAATATTACTCTACCCGGCAAGGATCTCACTCAGATTCAATGGAGAAATTTAAAACCTTTACAGACAAGCAAAATCTAAGAGAATTCAGCACCACCAAACTAGCTCAGACCTACGGACACATACAGACTGAAAGTGAGGGGATGGAAAAAGATATTCCACGCAAATGGAAATGAAACGAAATCTGGAAGAGCAATACTCATAGCAGATAAAATACACTTTAAAATAAAGAATGTTACAAGAGACAAGGAAGGACACTATATACTGATCAAGGGATCAATCCAAGAAGAAGATATAACAATTATAAATATATATGCACCCAACATAGGAGCACCTCAATACATAAGGGAAATGCTAACACCTTTAAAAGAGGAAATCGGGGCTTCCCTGGTGGCGCAGTGGTTGAGAGTCCGCCTGATGATGCAGGAGACACGGGTTCATGCCCCAGTCCGGGAAGATCCCACATGACGTGCAATGGCTAGGCCCATGAGCCACGGCCACTGACCCTGCGTGTCCGGAGCCTGTGCTCCGCAATGGGAGAGGCCACAACAGTGAGAGGCCCGCGTACCACAAAAAAAAAAAACAAAAAAAAAACCAAAGATGACACAAACAGATGGAGAGATATACCATGTTCTTGGATTGGAAGAATCAATATTGTGACAATGACTATACGACCTAAAGCAATATACAGATTCAGTGCAATCCCTATCAAATTAGCAATGACATTTTATAAATTTTTAAATTAAATTTAATTTTTTTTATAGAGCAGGTTCTTATTAGTCATCAATTTTATACACATCAGTGTATACATGACAATCCCAATCACCCAGTTCATCACACCACCATCCCCATCCCTCTGTGGTTTCCCCCCTTGGTTTCCACACATTTGTTCTCTACATCTGTGTCTCAACTTCTGCCCTGCAAACCGGTTCATCTGTACCATTTATCTAGGTTCCACATACATGTGTTAATATACGATATTATTTTTTCTCTTTCTGACTTATTTCACTCTGTGTGACAGTCTCTAGATCCATCCACGTCTCAACAAATGACCCAATTTCGTTCCTTTTTACAGCTGAGTAATATTCCATTGTATATATGTACCACAACTTCTTGATCCATTCATCTGTCGATGGGCATTTAGGTAGCTTTGATGACGTGGCTATTGTAAACACTGCTGCAGTGCACATTGGGGTGCATGTGTCTTTTTGAATTATTGTTTTCTCAGGGTATATGCCTAGTAGTGGGATTGCTGGATCATATGGTAATTCTATTTTTATTTTTTAATGTGAACCTCCATACTGTTCTCCATAGTGGCTGTATCAATTTACATTCCCAAAAACAGTGCAAGAGGGTTCCCTTTTCTCCACACCCTCTCCAGCATTTGCTGTTTGTAGAGTTTCTGATGATGCCCATTCTAACTGGTGTGAGCTGATACCTCATTGTAGTTTTGATTTGCATTTCTCTAATAATTAGGGATGTTGAGCAGCTTTTCATATGCTTCTTGGCCATCTGTATGTCTTCTTTGGAGAAATGTCTATTTAGGTTTCCTGCCTATTTTTGGATTGGGTTGTTTGTTTATTTAATATTGAGCTGCATGAGCTGTTTATATATTTTGGAGAGTAATCCTTTGTCCGTTGATTCGCTTCCATATATTTTCTCCCATTCTGAAGGTTGTCTTTTCGTCCTGTTTATGGTTTCCTTTGCTGTGCAAAAGCTTTGAAGTTTCATTAGTTCCCCACTTGTTTACTTTTGTTTTTATTTCCATTACTCTAGGAGGTGGATCAAAAGAGATCTTGCTGTGATTTATGTCAAAGAGTGTTCTTCCTATGTTTTCCTCTAAGAGTTTTATAGTGTCCGGTCTTACATTTAGGTCTCAAATCCATTTTGAGTTTATTTTGGTGTATAGTGTTAGGGAGTGTTCTAATTTCATTCTTTTACATGTAGCTGTCGAGTTTTCCCAGCACCACTTATTGAAGAGAATGTCTTTTCTCCAATGTATATTCTTGCCTCCTTTGTCATAGGTTAGTTGACCATAGGTGCATGGGTTTATCTTTGGGCTTTCTATCTTGTTCCATTGATCTATGTTTCTGTTTTTGTGCCAGTACCATATTGTCTTGATGATTGTAGCTTTGTAGTATAGTCTGAAGTCAGGGAGTCTGATTCCTCCTGCTTCTTTTTTTTCCCTCGAGACTGCTTTGGCTATTCAGGGTCTTTTGTGTCTCCATACAAATTTTAAGACTTTTTGTTCCAGTTCTGTAAAAAATGCCATTGGTAATTTCATAAGGATGGCATTGAATCTGTAGATTGCTTTGGGTAGTATAGTCATTTTCACAATATTGATTCTTCCAGTCCAAAAACATGGTATATCTCTCCATCTGTTGGTATCATCTTTAATTTCTTTCATCTATGTCTTATAGTTTTTTGCATACAGGTCTTTTGTGTCCCTAGGTAGGTTTATTCCTAGGTATTTTATTCTTTTTGTTGCAGTGGGAAATGGGAGTGTTTCCTTAATATCTCTGTCATATTTTTCATTATTAGTGTATAGGAATGCAAGAGATTTCTGTGCATTAATTTTGTATCCTGCAACTTTACAAAATTCAATGATTAGCTCTAGTAGTTTTCTGGTAGCATCTGTAGGATTCTTTATGTATAATATCATGTCATCTGCAAACAGTGACAGTTTTACTCTTCTTTTCCAATTTGTACTACTTTTATTTCTTTTTCATCTCTGATTGCCATGGCTAAGACTTCCAAAACTGTGTTGAATAATAGTGGTGAGAGTGGACATCCTTGTCTTGTTCCTGATCTTAGAAGAAATGGTTTCAGTTTTTCACCATTGAGAATGATGTTTGCTTTGGGTTTGTCATATATGGCCTGTATCATGTTGAGATAGGTTCCGTCTATGCCCACCTTCTGGTGAGTTTTTATCATAGGTGGGTGTTGAATTTTGTCAAAAGCTTTTTCTGAATCTATTGAGATGATCATATGGTTTTTATTCTTCAGTTTGTTAATATGGTGTATCACATTGATTGATTTACGTATATTGAAGAATCCTTGCATTCCTGGGATAAACCCCACTTGATCATGGTGTATGATCCTTTTAATATGCTGTTGGATTCTGTTTGCTAGTATTCTGTTGAGGAGTTTTGCATCTATATTCATCAATGATATTGGTCTGTAATTTTCTTTTCTTCTAGTACCTTTGTCTGGTTTTGGTATCAGGTTGATGGTGGCCTCATACAATGCGTTTGGGAGTGTTCCATCCTCTGCAATTTTTTGGAAGAGTTTAAGGATGGGTGTTAGCTGTTCTCTAAATGTTTGATAGAATTCATCTGTAAGCCAACTGGTCCTGGACTTTTGTTTGTTGGAAGATTTCTAATCACAGTTTCAATTTCATTACTTGCAATTCGTCTGTTCATATTTTCTATTTCTTCCTGCTTCAGTCTTGGAAGGTTTTACCTTTCTACGAATTTGTCCATTTCTTCCAGGTTGTCCATTTTATTGGCATAGAGTTGCTTATAGTAGTCTCTTAGAATCCTTTGTATTTCTGCAGTGTCTGTTGTAACTTCTCCTTTTCTGCGTTTATCAATTTGAGTCCTCTCCCTCTTTTTCTTGATGAGTCTATCATCAAATTTTATCAATTTTGTTTATCTTCTCAAAGAACCAGCTTTTAGTTTTATTGATCTTTGCTATTGTTTTCTTTGTTTCTATTTCATTTATTTCTGCTCTGATATTTATGATTTCTTTCCTTCTGCTAATTTTGGGTTTTGTTTGTTCTTCTTTCTCTAGTTCCTTTAGGTGTAAGGTTAGATTGTTTATTTGAGATTTTTCTTGTTTCTTGAGTTAGGCTTGTATAGCCGTAAAGTTCCCTCTCAGAACTGCTTTTGCTGCATCCTATAGGTATTGGATCGTCGTGTTTTCATTGTCATTTGTCTCTAGGGATTTTTTGATTTCCTCTTTGATTTCTTCAGTGATCTCTTGGTTATTTAGTAACGTATTGTTTAGCCTCCATGTGTTTGTGTTTTTTACGTTTTTTTCCCTGTAATTCATTTCTAATCTCATAGCGTTGTGGTCAGAAAAGATGCTTGATATGATTTCAATTTCCTTAAATTTAGTGAGGCTTGATTTTTGACCCAAGATGTGATCTATCCTGGAGAATGTTCCGTGCGCACTTCAGAGTAAAGTGTAATCTGCTATTTTTGGATGGAATGTCCTATAAATATCAATTAAATCTATCTGGTCTATTGTGTCATTTAAAGCTTCTGTTTCCTTATTTATTTTCATTTTGGATGATCTGTCCATTGATGTAAGTGAGGTGTTAAAGTCCCCCACTATTATTGTGTTACTGTCGATTTCCTCTTTTATGGCTGTTAGCAGTTGCCTAATGTACTGAGGTGCTCCTATGTTGGGTGCATATATACTTATAATTGTTGTATCTTCTTCTTGGATTGATCCCTTGATCATTATGTAGTGTCTTTCCTTGTCTCTTGTAACATTCTTTATTTTAAAGTCTATTTTATCTGATATGAGTATTGCTACTCCAGCTTTCTTTTGATTTACATTTGCATGGAATATCTTTTTCCATCCCATCACTTTCAGTCTGTATGTGTCCCTAGGTCTGAAGTGGGTCTCTTATAGACAGCATATATGTGGGTCTTATTTTTGTATCCATTCAGCAAGCCTGTATCTTTTGGTTGGAGCATTTAATCCATTCACGTTTAAGGTAGTTATCTATATGTATGTTCCTATTACCATTTTCTTAACTGTTTTGGGTTTGTTTTTGTAGGTCCTTTCCTTCTCTTGTGTTTCCCACTTAGAAAAGTTCCTTTTGCATTTGTTGTAGAGCTGGTTTGGTGGTGCTGAATTCTCTTAGTTTTTGCTTGTCTATAAAGCTTTTGATTTATCCATCAAATCTGAATGAGATCCTTGCCGGTAGAGTAATCTTGGTTGTTGGTTCTTCCCTTTCATCACTTTAAGTATATCATGCCACTCCCTTCTGGCTTGTAGAGTTTCTGCTGAGAAATCAGCTGTTAACCTTATGGGAGTTCCCTTGTATGTTATTTGTCATTTTTCCCTTGCTGCTTTCAATATTTTTCTTTGTCTTTAATTTTTGACAATTTGATTACTATGTGTCTTGGCGTGATTCTCCTTGGGTTTATCCTGTATGGGACTCACTGCGCTTCCTGGACTTTGGTGCCTATTTCCTTTCCCATGTTAGGGAGGTTTTCGACTATAATCTCTTCAAATATTTTCTCTGGTCCTTTCTCTCTCTGTTCTCCTTCTGAGGCCCCTATAATGCGAATGTTGTTGCATTTAATGTTGTCCCAGAAGTCTCTTAGGCTGTCTTCATTTCTTTTCATTCTTTTTTCTTTGTTCAGTTCCACAGTAGTGAATTCCACCATTCTGTCTTGCAGGTCACTTATCCGTTCTTCTGCCTCAGTTACTCTGCTACTGATTCCTTCTAGTGTAGTTTTCATTTTGGTTATTGTATTGTTCATCTCTGTTTGCTTGTTCTTTAATTCTTCTAGGTCTTTATTAAACATTTCTTGCATCTACTCGATCTTTGCCTGCATTCTTTTTCCGAGATCCTGGATCATCTTCACTATCATTATTTTGAATTCTTTCTCCGGAAGGTTGCCTATCTCCACTTCACTTAGTTGCTTTTTGGGGGGTTTATCGTGTTCCTTCATGTGGTACATAGCCCTCTGCCTTTTCATCTTGTCTATCTTTCTGTGAATGTGGTTTTTGTTCCACAAGCTGCAGGATTGTATTTCTTCTTGCCTCTGCTGTCTGCCTTCTGGTGGATGAGGCTATCTAAGAGGTTTGTGCAAGCTTCCTGATGGGAGGGACTGGTAGTGTGTCGAGCTGACTCCCCAATGGCATTTTTTACAGAAGTAGAACAAAAAAATTAAAAATTTGTATGGAGACAGAAAAAACCCGAATAGCAAAAGCAATACTGAGAGAAAAAACAGAGCTGGAGGAATCAGACTCCCTGACTTCAGAGTATACTACAAAGCTACAGGCATCAAGACAATATGGTACTGGCACCAAAGCAGAAATATAGATCAATGGAACAGGATAGAAAGCCCAGAGACAAACCCATGCACCTATGGTCAACTAATCTATAACAAAGGAGGCAATGATATACAATGAAGAAAAGGCAGTCTCTTCAGTAAGTGGTGCTGGGAAAACTGCACAGCTATGTGTAAAATAATGAAAGTAGAACACTCCTTAACACCATGCACAAAAATAAAGTCAAAATAGATTAAAGACCTAAATGTAAGGCCAGACACTATAAAACTCTTTGAGGAAAACCTAAGAAGAGCACTCTTTGACATAAATTACAGCAAGATCTTTTTTGACCTGCCTCCTAGAGTAATGGAAGTAAAAAGAATTGGGACCTAATGAAATTTAATAGCTTTTGCACAGCAAAGGAAGCTATAAACAAGATGAAAACCCAACCCTCTGAATGGGAGAGTGTATTTGCAAATGAATTAATGGACTGAGGATTAATCTCCAAAATATATAAACAGCTCCTGCACCTCAATATTAAAAAAATAAACAAGCCAATGAAAAAATGGGCAGAAGACCTAAATAGACATTTCTCCAAAGAAGGAGTAGAGATGGCCAAGAGGAACATGAAAAGATGCTCAACATCACTAATTATTAGAGAAATGCAAATCGAAACCACAATGAGGTATGGCCTCACACCAGTTAGAAAGGGCATTATCAGAAAATCTACAAACAGCAAATGCTGCAGAGGGTGTGGAGAAAAGGGAACCCTCTTGCACTGTTGTTGGAAATGTAAATTGATACAGCCACTATGGAGAACAGTATGGAGGTTTTTTAAAGTAACTAAAAATAGAATTACCATATGACCCAGCAGTCCCACGACTGGGCATGTACCCAGATAAAACCATAAATCAAAAAGACGCATGCACCCCAACGTTCATTGCGGCACTATTTACAATAGCCGGGTCATAGAAGCAAGCTAAATGCTCATCGAGAGACGAATGGATAAGGAAGATGTGCTTCATATATACAATGGGAATATTACTCAGCCATAAAAAGGAACTTAATTGGGTCATTTGTAGAGACGTGGATGGACCTAGAGATTGTCATACAGAATGAAGTAAGTCAGAAAGAGAAAAATAAATATTGTATATTAATGCATATATGTGGAACTTAGAAAAATGGTACAGATGAACCGGTTTTCAAGGCAGAAATTGAAACACAGATGTAGAGAACAAACGTTTGGACACCAAGGGGGGAAAGCAGGCACAGGGGGGATGAATTGGGAGATTGGGATTGACATATATACACTAATATGTATAAAATAGGTAACTAATAAGAACCTTCTGTATAAAAAATAATATAAAATTCAAAAAATTAAAATAAAATGCAAAAAATAAAATAACTCATCATTATTCATCAGGCAGTGGCAGTGGCATTATATATTGCTATTCCAGGCTTTTTGACCAATTCTTGGTTTAAGCACCCATTGTTAGATTCTAATGTCATATACATGGTGGAATTAAGAGTAGACTTAAAGTTATGAATGAATCCCCAAAGTAATTTTTATTAATTACAGATTGTACATACCATGCCATAGAGGGTGAGGAGCTCCTTTACATTCTAGGTAACAGCAGTAGATTCTTTGCTAGCATACGTGTGCATTGCTGTCTTCTACAGAACTTGCTGAGTTTGAATCCCAGGTTGAAGTATGTAAAGTAATTTGAACAAGTTATTTTAACTTCAGTGAACACTAATTACTTCATATGTTAAATAAGCACAATAATATTTGATATTTAACAAGAATTACAAGTAATAAAAAATTTCTCACACAGACTCTAGCATATGGCATAATAATACTCTTAGTGTTACATACCAGTTATTGAGTACTTGCTGTATCCCAGGGCCTGTACAAATTACTCTTTGTAGATTATTTCATTTAATTTTTACAACAACCCCACTTTATAGATGAGAGAACAGTTAGGAGAGGTTAAATAGCTTCCCCACACACACTATGATATACTCCTTCACACAGTAGGTTCTTAATAAATAGTAGCTGTGTCATTTTGGGCCTCTGAGAAGCAGATGTTGAGATGGGAATGCAAGAGTTTTACTAGGGGACACTCCATGTGAAGAAAGTGAGATTGGGTAGGGAATGCTTTCAGACCATGATGCATATATAATACATGTGAAAGGAGAGTAAGAAGCAGGATTGGACAGAACAAGTCTCATGCCATGATTTAGATCTGACCAAGTGTCAGCCAACTCAATAAGAAAAGCTTCTGAGCAAAGATTACCAATTAGAACAGTCTTACTACAGTGGGCAGAAGTATCCAGGCCTTAGGACCTCGACATGTTCAGTCATTGACTGAGGTCTGCCTTGAAGGGTGTTGCCTCAGCTCAGAAGCTGAGATAAATCCTGAAGCCTTTAGCAGCTAAAGGCTGTCGGCTCCCTGCCCCCCTTGCAGCTGAATAGCAAGTTCTTTCTTGAAGGGAGATTCTAACTGCACCACCATAACTGCCACAGTAGCCATTATTATTATTCTTTCATTCTGGGTGTGAGCTTCCATTTTTGATGAGAGGTAGGGCTGTGTGTTCTCCTGAAGTAATAGCTAGACTCAGAAGCTATTGGACATACATAGCTCAGAAGCTATTAAACATAGCTATATTTCATATGGAAATTATATTTCAACTCCACAGAATGTCTTTTTCTAGTATATGATTAATGGCTCAGCAATGGTTGACTTGTGTTGAAGAGAAGACATGGTAAAATATATCCAGCCCACAGAGGCTTGAAATTTTGCTTGTTTTTTATGAGACACAAATGGGGAATTATTCATTCTTTTCTCGGGTTGGGAACTAATGCTGCTTCCATTGATAAATTACCTAGAACTTCATATTTCTTTCTCTTTTCACCCAGATTCCAAATATATCCAAGTAACTTAGAATTTTTAAACATCTTTCCAAGAATAACAGTATAACTCTCAAAATGGGCAGCATTTCTAAAATTCTGCAACGCAGGATCTCCATGAAGTCCTAGAAAATTCCAAAGGCATGGACTCAGACATGCCCCTTGATAATTCACTGGGTAACTGCCATACTATATCATTGATGATTCTTTGTTAATAAACTTAAGCAATGTCATATTTTATCAATGGTTGTCCCCAAAACAGATAATAAATATGAATGGTGCATAAATCCAATGACCCTCACTGTCAACCTGCCCTTCTTTCTTCTGAAGGCCAAGGCAGCACTAATTAGCATTTGCCTTGCTGCACAGATGCCCTTCTAGGAAGGACATTATACGTGCTCCACATTCTGGGCTTCCAGAAGGAATGATATAATGAAATCACTATTAATTGGAAGAGGCAGAGTGCTTCCCAGATTCACATTCTAAATAGCAAAGTTATTGAAGGATTGTACCTTTTAAAGAAAGAATTAAAGCGATAAAAGAGGAGTGGTGAACAAAGAAAACTTTGGCAGTTATTTTCAGGGAGCAGTTACATGGAACACAGTAGCCATGAATCTCAGTACACAAATTCAGGTGTGCAAGAACAAAATTTACATTTTTATAAAACCCAGCTTCTGTTTGAGGTACCGTTCTTGGAGGAAGACAAAATTTAATCTCAGTCAGGTTGGACTTTGCCCTGCACTTCTGCCTCCTCCTTTTTCAAGGCTACTCTGACTTGTGTGGAAGTGACATTCCAAATATTTAACAACCCATAGGACAAGGTCACCGACTGTGGTAGGAGCCTTAAAAACGACCCCCAATTATTTTCACCTCCTAGTTATTATACCCTGTGTTGTCTCTCTCCCAATGAATAGGGATTACCTGTGTCATCAGTAGGATACTTCAGGAATGATGGAGTGTGTCTTTGAAGGCTAAGTAATAAAAGACACTATAGCTCTGCCTTGCTCTCTCTTAGGTCACTCATTCTGGGGAAGGCAGATGCCATGTCATTGAAGACATCCAAGCAGCTTCACAGAGAGCTCCACAAGGTGAGGAACTGAGGCCTCCTCCAGCTTGCCAGCTATGTGAGTGACACATCTTAGGATTGGTCCCCCTGTGCCAGTCAAGACTGCAGACCCAGCTGACCTCGTGACTACAAACTCATGATATACCATGAGCCAGAATAGCCCAGCTAAGCTGCTCCCGAATTCCTGACCCACAGAAACGCTGTGAGACAACAAATAGTTATTACTGCTTTAAGCTGCCAATTTTTGGAGTAAAGTGTCATGCAACGTGAGATAACTAATATACCAACCAGTCAGAAAGGATGCAGATGCCAGGTTTAGCGCTTATGTGGCATCCTGGAGGTTCCTCTGCCATCCCAGGCATTAATCCTTTAGTTTGGGGAGGGTAGGTCATTCTGGGTAAATGCCTATCAATGAATATAAAGTACTTTGATAATTTATCAACCACTACAGCCATACCAGTTATATATGAGTCACGCTTATGTAGTCTCAAGGCATTGGGAAGCCTGCCTAGTCTCCCAGTTAGCAATACAGCCCTTGCTTCTCTCCACAAGTGCCTCCGGGTCCTGTGGCTCTCCTGACTACCTCTGGATCACATGGGAATTTGAGATTCCCTCCCTAGGCATACCTTCCAACCTTTTTTTTACTGGGTGCTCTCACCTCCTTGAGGTTCTGACTGGATATATGGCTTTGTCCTTGGGAACCACCAAATTCTGCTTTTATCAGCTCCCCTTGAGTATTCTCTTCCTCTCTACCCCTCCTGCCTCTACTCCCCAGCCCTGTGAGAACAATATTTTAGTCTCAGGGAAAGTTCCCCCACATCCCCAGTGCTTTATTCCCTAGGCGCTGTCTTATTTGTGATTTATCCAGAGGCACCTACTTGTATCCTCTTTGGTGGGTTTTGGAAACCAAACCCAGAAAGATGAGGTTCCTGCCCTCCCAGTTTTCTCCCCAGATACTCTCTTCTTCTGAGACAAAGATTCAGGGCAGGATCTGGAGGAGGATAAGGAAAGTTTCACTCTCAGAAAGACAGACAGAAACAGAGAGAGACACACGGAGAAAGAGAATATCATTTCTTACCTCAAAAATTTTATCCCACTACCTTGCCTCTAGAGAAATTAATATCTGGCCACTGTTGTACTGGCTGGGACATGATTATTTCATCAAAGTTTAACAGGCTCTAATTATAGCCATTTGCTCTAATTCCATGGTGATAAAGCAGCCCCTTGGTTTGCTTTTCTAAGTACCTAGTTACCTCAAGGGAGATACTTTGCTCACAAAGCATATATGTACTAGTCATGTTTTATATCTCTTTCCTAGAGAAATCCTTGCCTGACTTCCCCAAATCAGGATTAGGTGGCCTGCTCATATGCTCCAGTATTCCCTGCATTTCCGTTTCCCTAAAAGCACTTATTCCACTGTATTACAATCATTACTTACTTGTCTATCTTGAGACTCTACGTTTTATTTGACACCTGTGTGTCATGTTCATGATCTGTTCCCAGAGACTCAATAAGTATTTGTGGAAAGACAGAAGCTCTATTAGAAAAGTGCTCACCAATCTGGGGCTTTATGAACCAGTAAGCTTTCAAGGGCAAAGGTAAGGGGACTGATATACAGTTGCCAACTTTTTATTTTGCTAAGTGAGTACATTAGAAGTAACAACCACAATTTAGCTTCACATCATTCCATCTTAAAACTGCTATTTTAACACTGAAAGAATATTAAGGATTCACTAAAGAACAGTTCCTGAGAAGTAAATTTAACTTTTTACCAGGGACCAGTGACAACTTCTACCTGAATGACAGATACATTTGAGAACTGCTGCTAACTTCTTAAATCCCTTCCTACTCTCAGATAAGGTAAGGCAGTTCGAAATGGTAATTCACTTATTTTCAAGGTGGAACTTCTAGTTGCTTTTTTTTAAAGAAGCACTCCCTAATAGCTAAAAATTATTTCCTATCCTTATTATCTATGTCTTTAAAGAAAAAAAAAGTCATTGAACATCGTGGCACATGATTCTCAGCTGGGACTCATTACCCTCTTCAAGACTTTTTACTCTTTCCCAGTGAATCTCGGAAGGAGTGAACATATTGGAAAGTAAAACTACCGTAATTTTGTTTATTTTAAAAATATGTTTGCAGAAGGGTTGCTCCAGTCTGATGTAAGAAAAAAAAATAAAATTATAGTTGAATTATCACATGCTGCAAAACATTTCATCCAAATTTATTTTGGATATATCTCTTGTCTCATAAATTCAGCAAAATTCATTATGGTTAAATTTTACAGTAAAGCAGAGTAAATGTATTATTTGTGTCTTATTTCACAAATCACAAAAATTCTTCATCTCATTGATAAAACTGAATATATAAAGAGCGTTTTCATTGGAACTGGAGGAGAAGGTACTGTTATCTCTGCAAATAGATGTGGTATCGAAAAAAGGCAAAGACAATAAAGACAACACAGAAGCAGTGTTTCTGTTTTAAATTTCACTTATTTTGAGAATCCATGGGATAAATTACAGCATCCTTTGGGAAAGCAGAGCCATTAAAATTAGGAGATGGAGAAGATGAAATCAATGATGATGTAATCTAGACCCTTGATGACACAGGGCGGACTCCCTTAAAGATCTCTCCTGCATGCTGTGTGTGTTGTAATGCTTCAGGCCAGGAGAAGTTTCTGAATCTGATTTGTGCCTTCACAAATCTATGCTTTCTCTCTATTTTTATTTTACTTTGTATAGTGACTTCCTTGCTGTCCTTAGGAAGAAAAAAAAGGAGGCCTTAATAATCTGGTTTTAGTCTATTTTTTCTTACAATAGTAATACTGAAAGCAAAAGCATGTTATTTTCTATTATAAAACAATTTTGCAGGTAAATTTCACAGCTAAAATCCAGCCTCTCAATAAAATAGTAGATCAAACAATATCTCTGTGCAGGAATTAAAATTAGTAATCTCATGAATTACAGATCTCCATACTGTAAATTCTCAGAGGAATTATGCTTTTTGTTTGTGTTTTTTGCCTCATTGGAATTCGTTGAAAATAAAAGAGTCTACGGCATTTAACTGTAGTTTGAGATATATAACATGTTAAGTCAAACTTGTGAAAACTAATCTATCTTAATGTATTGGTTGCCCCAATTATGATACCACCTAACATAAAATGTAAGGAATAAATTCATTTCGTAGCTAGAAATGGTATTTATGATTATTATCCTTAATCTAGCCTGATTCAATATGAGTAGAGGACATAAGACGTCGGATTTGCACTATATATTTAAAACAATGGGAAATAGTCTTGCAGGTTTTCACTTACTTCATAAATAGCTAGTAAAACCTTTAACCATTAATTCTGAACAAAAGTTTTCCCATTCTAAAATGCTAGAAAATTAGAAACAAAATAAAATTATGTTGATATTTTTTGAGAAGTGTTGATGATAACAGTTAGATATTTTTGAACTATCAAGAGCTAAATTTAGATTATCACTTATGAAAATAGTTATAATTGGCAGCATAACATCAATAAGTAGATACTTTAGTGTCAACACAGACAAGATTATCAACCTGAGCTGCATGCTAAGCACAATTAACTAAAAAACAAAAGTTCAACCAGAGTACATTGGTCTGATTTTGAGAGTTCTTTTCCAAAAAATTACAGTCACATAAGAGCAGTTATATGAAATTAACTTAGATAGGCAATTTTTTTCTAATTAGAAAAGATGAAGAATTTTTTAATTTAAGGAAGAAAAAGTATGTATTACTCAATAAAATATAAAAACTTTTTGCTGGAAGACTCAGGTACCTGAGTTTCTGAAATGTATCTGAGTTACCAGTGGCCAAACCTATGAGGAGACATAGATTTTGTTTGTTTGTTTGTTTTTAAAATATTTTATTTATTTATTTTTGACTTCATTGGGTCTTCATTGCTGCACGCGGGCTTTCTCTAGTTGTGGTGAGCTGGGGCTACTCTTTGTTGCAGTGCACAGCCTTCTCATTGTGGTGGCTTCTCTTGTTGCGGAGCACGGGTTCTAGGCACACAGGCTCAGTAGTTGTGGCTTGCAGTCTCTAGAGCACTGGCTCAGCAGTTGTGGCGCATGGGCTTAGTTGCTCCATGGCATGTGGGATCTTCCTGGATCAGGGATTGAACCGGTGTCCCCTGCATTGGCAGGCGGATTCTTAACCACTGTACCACCAGGGAAGTCCCTGTTTGTTTTTTGAGAGTAATGGATATGTTTATTATCTTGATTGCAGTGATGATTTCACAACTGTGAATGTCAAAACTATTCAAATGGTATTTTATATACATTCAGTTTATTGTATTATAAATGAATTATACCTCAGGCTGTCTGAAAATGGAATAAGAACTACATGAAATTCTTTAGATTCTTCTTGAGGAGACATAAGTTTTTGAAGAAATTGTCACTAAAGGAATAAAAGCCAAGTGAATTGTAACTATGCAAATAAAGATCTGAATAAATATATGACACAAATATAAGGACATGACATTTCTCACAGTTACTGCCCCCAAAAAAGAACTCTACTAAATACTTGTTTTTTTCAATTGCAGTCAATATACTAAAACACTGATATTCCTTGGAATTCTAAAACTTTGACTTCATTTCTGGCTTTACAAATTATTAATAATATGACTTTATGTAAGTCCCTGATATCTCATTTGATAGAAAATAATAATACCTACCTCAGAGGTTATTTAGAAAATTAAATGTGATAATTGCTGTGAAAGCATAGCACAATACCTGACATGAATACAATAAATTTTAAGTGGTTAAAAATAATCACTCTGCTAGTGGGAAGCAGCCGCATAGCACAGGGAGATCAGCTTGGTGCTTTGTGACCACCTCGAGGGGTGGGATAGGGAGGGTGGGAGGGAGGGAGATGCAAGAGGGAAGAGATATGGAGACATATGTATATGTATAACTGATTCACTTTGTTATAAAGCAGAAACTGACACACCATTGTAAAGCAATTTTACTCTAATAAAGATGTTAAAAAATTTTTTTAAAATAGGGCTTTCCTGGTGAAGCAGTGGTTGAGAGTCTGCCTGCCGATGCAGGGGACGTGGGTTCGTGGCCCGGTCCGGGAAGATCCCACATGCCGCGGAGCGGCTGGGCCCATGAGCTGTGGCCGCTGAGCCTGTGCATCCAGAGCCTGTGCTCCGCAAGGGGAGAGGCCACAGCAGTGAGAGGCCCGCGTACCGCAAAAAAATAATAATAATAATAAAATGAATAAACAAAAAATAAAATAAATAATCACTCTGATGAAGTCATCATTTCATAGACTAGTTCTATTTTCTTTTCCATTCATCATTCAGTTCTAGTACAGGATAATGTAGCAAACTGTGTAATATTTCCTTAATGACAGTTAAATGGAAGCCTGATATAGATTTGAAAATAATATCTTGGAGGAAGCAAAGGTAATTTTTATTTTTTACATTTTTATGCACACTTTACTAATCCATCTACTTTAAATTTGTAAAATCTGCAGGCAACTGTCTTGAATTTTTAACAAAATATCCAAGAAGCCCAAATGGTTTCTTAAATTTATAAAATAAGCAACTACCTACTCGAAACAAACTTATGAAGATGTGGAATGCAATGAGATTATAATCACACCTGTCTCACATCTTTTCCCACACATAACCTAAAATTGAACCTCTTTAACCCATAAAAACACTGCTGATAAACCCTGCTAACATACAGTATTTCTTTTTCTCTTCTCTTTGGAATTTCTCCTTGATATCCTTAGGGAAAAAGCCAAGATATGAGTATCATTTAACATAATTTTAATTTTGTTTTATTTTTTTCAGCTTTAAAAGGAAATGAAAGCAATTTTCAAGAAATGAACATATGGGACATTTTTATGGGGGCTAATATAATGCTAGTTCAAATAGCTTGTGTTTTAAAAATCTAATGTATTTCTTCCAGCCCATCACTCATCATCCTAACCCTATTCCTCATTACTTACCTACATAGGATATAAAATAGGTGGGGATATAAGAATTGGTTTCCCATAGTTGGAAACAAAAATGTAATTTTTAATCCTTTAATAGTAAGTGAAGCACCAATAGCTTGAACAATAACTTCTGGAAATTCTGGAAAACTTTTCCTGTGACACAGGTCTATTCTCATACCACTAACAGCCATAATGAAAATCTTCAAATAACAACTTACATCACAAGGTAATCATATTGACCAAAAATACAGGTCAGTTGTGGGAATGTCTGAAAGAGGGAAAATAGGACTAAGAAAGTTTCCTATAACTCCCCTGATTTAGAATTCTAACATATACATGTGAAATAAAAATTATTCAAGAATGAGAAGAGAGACATACATTTCTCTTTACACATTTTTTTAAAATAAATTTATTTATTTATTTATATTTTGGCCGCGTGGGTCTTGGTTGCTGCGCGCGGGCTTTCTCTAGTTGTGGCAAGCAGGGGCTACTCTTCATTGTGGTGCACAGGCTTCTCATTGCGGTGGCTTCTCTTGTTGCGTGGCACCAGCTCTAGGCGCGTGGGCTTCAGTAGTTGTGGCTCATGGGCTCTAGCGTGCAAGCTCAGTATTTGAGGCGTATGGGCTTAGTTTCTCTGTGGAATGTGGGATCTTCCCAGACCAGGGGTCGAACCTGTGTCTCCTGAATTGGCAGGCGTATTTTTTTTTTTTTTTTTTTTTGGTACACGGGGCCCTCACTGCAGTGGCCTCTCCCGTTGCGGAGCACAGGCTGCAGACGCGCAGGCTCAGCGGCCATGGCTCACGGGCCCAGCCACTCCGCGGCATGTGGGATCTTCCCGGACTGGGGCACGAGCCCGTGTCCCCTGCATCGGCAGGCGGACTCTCAACCACTGCGCCACCAGGGAAGTTCTCTCTTTACACTTTTCACATTTCACTACGTCATTTGGGATACCTGTCATTCACTCGAATTTACTGAGTAGACACCCCTACTGAGTAGACACTTTTGTTTGGAGGAACTGGGATAGGGATTGAAAGAAACCTTTTGAGTTCTTATCAAGAGAGCTGAAAAGATAAAGCAAACCTGTTAGTTTGCCTGTTTGTCATCTCTTCTCTCTTCCCATAATCCTTGCTGAGTGAGCATGGGGTCACATGACAGCTCACACACACACACACACACACACACACACACACACACACACACCCCATTCACCCCACCAGATAGACACAGCCGAGGCTGATTGGATCAATTGTAGGCACCTGACTCAAGCTGAGCCAATCAGATTCATCTTCCAGGCATTTGGAATTAGGACTTAGGAATTCTTGTCACAACTTCGGAACATTTAGAGAGATCACCCAAAGCTGACCCTAGTGGCCATGTTTGGGCTAGTATAAGTGAAACAGGGAGATGTGCTCCATAGAGAAAAAGTAGTGATTGAGGTGCATACAAGGATGAAGAAATGAGAGTCTCTGTGGCCCTGGAGAGAGAGAATAGAGAGAATGAAGTCAGCAGCCTTGGATTTTGATGGCATTCTCTTTCCTTGTTCCATTCTCTCATAAAACTTGCCCTTGAGTTTTTAAATAGTGTTTTACCCTTTAAATAAGTTCCCCATCATTACTTAGCTAGTTTCAGTGAGTCTCTGTTCCTTACAACCAATGACTAAGGTAGGAAGTGAGCTGTTCCCTAGCCTCACTTTGAAAACAAAGTTTTGCAGAGATATACTGTTACAGAGTTACTCTTATTAACTTGGTAGAATGCTGTGTGTGACAGTTTGGATCTTTTGTTCTTGTTTTCAAAAAATTAGTATGTATTTTATGTAAACTTAAAGATACCAAACAAAAGCATAAATTTCATAAATCAAGGCACTAACATAATGTGAAAATAAGAGAAGTATCATTTGACTGTATTTTTAAAATATGATTACAAATAGGGTCCGGCTTTACACTTAAAAGTTCTTTTATAATATTTAAATTTTGCATATATATGAAATGTCTAAGTCTTGACTGTTCATTTTCCAGTCTCTCTTACCTTTTATTATAATCTTGGTTTTTCCCTTTTGTATTAATTTTACTTTTCTTTTTTTAATTATTTATTTTTTTGACTGGATTGGGTCTTCGTTGCTGCATATGGGCTTCCTCTAGTTGTGGCGAGTGGGGGCTACCCTTCATTGCGGTGGCTTCTCTTGTTGCGGAGCACGGGTTCTAGGCATGCGGGCTTCAGTAGTTGTGGCACATGGGCTCAGTAGTTGTGGCTTGCAGGCTGTAGAGCACAGGCTCAGTAGTTGTGGCACACAGGCTTAGTTGCTCCGCAGCATGTGGGATCTTCCTGGGCCAGGGCTTGAACCCATGTCCCCTGCATTGGCAGGCAGATTCTTAACCACTGTGCCACCAGGGAAGTCCCTGTATTAATTTTAGTTAGATTTTTATTTTTATCAAATGTACATACATAGTTTTTATTAAGGCAAATTTTACTGAAAGAATTATAATAATGCCAATCCTCCTCTCCCAAACCAAACACTGAATTTTTCTAAAAATTTGTTTTCTCTAGTATTTTCATATTTCTAAATAACATATTTTACTGCTATCTCTGTGTAGCAATGTTATTTTTCCCACTGCCTCCATTCCCCTTCCCCAGTCCTTCCTATACAGGGTTTACTTTATTCTGATTGTCTAAATATATTTTGTCACTCTAGGTCAAGTAGAACAAAAAAGGATATTTTGCACAAGTAGGACACTGCAACTACTCGTTCCTTCCTGTACAAGCCTTTATTTTTTCCTGGAATTAGTAACTGCCTAAAGTTTTCATTTGTCAGTTTTTTTTTTTTTTCATTTGCCTAAATTTACTGTAGTTTTTCAGTACTGTTTTTCAAGTGTTGAATTATCAATTTCTTCTTCCTTTGCTTTTATTTTTCTTATATCTCCCTGTTCCAATCTGGACTGGTATCTACACATTTTAGTTCTGGGGAATTTTCTTGTGTAATTCTATAGATGATTTCATTCTCTCTGTTTTCTTGTTTGGAAATTGGATCTTTTGTTGGATCCTCTAAGTTCTTTACTTTTCATCTCTTGTTTCCCATCTGCTTGATCTTTTTGTTCTATCAGCTGGGAAATTTCTTTAATATTATCTTCCAAATCTCCTACTGAATTGTTAATTTTGCCTATCTTATTTTTTATTTCCAATAGTTTTTCTTATTCTCTGTTCTGTTTTTATAGCATGTTTGTTCTTGTTTTATGCTTGTAATAATCATCTGTTATTTCTTTGAGAATATTCCTTAAAGTATGTTTTACCACTTTTACTGTGTCTATTTTCTTTATGTAATTTATTTTCTCTTTATCTAGTCCAATGTCTGTCTTTCTTGTTGAGGACTGTCCTCAAATGTCTTATGATGCTTAATTGTCTGTTTCATATTTAAGCATAAGAGCCTAGAATGCCATAGGGAAGCACAATATGTTTGTGAATAAGGTGCCTCAACTGTATGATGATTGGTAATGAACCTCCTTTTCTTTTTTCATTGGAATCTCTCAGTCATCTGTTTCAATAGGTGTTTTCTTTGGGGTCATTTGCTTCTCCAGAGAAGTATTCTCTTTTTTTTTTTTTTTTTTTTTTTTGCGGTACGCGGGCCTCTCACTGTTGTGGTCTCTCCCGTTGCGGAGCACAGGCTCCGGACGCGCAGGCTCAGCGGCCATGGCTCATGGGCCTAGCTGCTCCGTGGCATGTGGGATCCTCCCGGACCGGGGCACGAACCTGTGTCCCCTGCATTGGCAGGCGGACTCTCAACCACCAGGGAAGCCCGAGAAGTATTCTCTTATTCTCCCACATGGGAGGGTACATACCTCAATCCTATGTTCCAGGAACAGGTAGAGAAGGGTAGCTAGAGTCTTACCAATCAGTACAAAAATTTCGACTTAGTCATTTTGGCTTCAGCCCCATTTCCCATACTGACTAGTGTCCAGAGCTTCTTAGATGTGGTATTTCATCTAGAAGCTAAAATATTGGTACTCTTCAAGTTAGAAGATGGGAAGAACATAAAGAAAGATTTACTTAGAGGTGTGGGGAGTAGATGAAATCCAAGGGTCTAGCCACTTTCAACCACTCTCCTTGTTCTCAGCATTGAGCTTCACTACCACCTCCCCCAGTGCCTTGTGCTTCCATGTCCTAAACCTTTCCAGGTTTCTGTAGGGAAAATTAGACTAAAAAGAGAACAGGGAGAAGGAGAAAGAGGAGAAGAGGAGGAAGAAAAAGAGAAGAAGGAGATGAAGGAGAAGAAATGTGTTTCTCATGGATAACCGTTTGTCTAGGCACCCAGGTTATAGCTTCCTTTATTGAACACCACTATCCATCTGCTTTTCATCTCCCAAAGAATTCTGTTGAAATTCCTCATCATATCTTCCTTCTTTTTTTTTGTTATATATTTTTTGTCTCTTTTTACTCCTTTACTTACTTTATTGGGGCTTCAGGAGAATGAGGAAATAGAGGCATGTTCAATCACAAGTTTTCTCCTTACTTCATGTAGAATAAATTCAGATTCCCTTCTAAAAGATGCTTCTGCTCATTGCTCTTGCCCGGTCCTGAGTTTATCCCCAGGGCATAATACTTTAGGGATTTCAACCTGAAAAAAATAGCCTGAAGAATTTTCCTGAATTTACATAGAGAAACTTCAACTATAACGTCCTATAGCTTCTCACCCAAAAGCATAGTATTAGCTAATCAACAGGAAAAAAACACACCATAATAGTGGAAGCCACAGTTAGCAGAGTTGTGAATTTTGAGGCAGTGAACTCGCAGGCTCAATGAGTGGAACAGTGATTCAGTTAATTTGATCAATCTGAGTGGTGGAACTCTAGGGACATCCCCAGAGGAGGAGAATGCCATGTGTTTGCCACTGATCTTATGAAATGTGGGTCTGCTCTTTAAACTGCAACCTTAAAAATACAGTACAGAATTTTAGTTTACTAAAGTTACTCTCTACCACTGGGAGCCACCTGGACTTCTACACATTGGCCAAAGCTTTCAAATTACTTTATCAGAGTCTGAGAAAAGTATGATTGTAAATTATTTGCTAATGTAAGTATTCAGATTAGTTAGGAAGATAGCTTAGTTTAATTTACCAAAGCCTGTCCTTTCTTCTTAATTTCACCCTGCTTCTGCCACTGTATTGTAGATGCAGGCAAACATTCTTATGGTCCTTGAAAAAGCATTGTGCAACTTTAGGCTTAGGTCATTCTTTTAGAAAAACTTATACTGACTTTTTAAGTCTCCAAAATCCTCATACACATGAATTTCCACCCGCTATTTTCTTTTTTAGATGTCACATAGTGTAGTTTGATGGCCATTAAATGAAGAATAAGAAAAGTTTTAGATATAGCCATAGTTTCTAATTTCTATGAGTATGAATTTCCCAGGAAAAAATATATGAAAGTGCCTTGTAAATTATAAAGAAATTTGTATAATCCATTCCACCATTTTTAGTTTTTCAAAGAACACTGAGTGATGATTCTGTTTAAAATGGTAAGGAATAAACATTTAATCATTATAATAAAAAGAATTTCAGTGGATTAATTTGATGGGCCTACCTTTTAATTATTATGACTACATAAAAGAAAAATACCCTAAGGCCTTCTCCAAGTTACACATTTTCCCTGTAACTAACTATAGTGTTTGTTATATGCTGAATTATGCCCCCCACCCCAAATTTATATTCTGAAGCTCAATCCAGTACCTCAGAATTGACTGTATTTGGAGATAGGACCTTTAAGGAGGTAATTAAGTTAAAATGGGTTTGTTAGGGTGGACCCTAATCCAATAGGACTGGTGTCCTTACAAGAAGAAGAGATTAAGACACAGAGGGAAAACCAGGTGAAGGCAGGGAGAAGGTCACAACCCACAAGCCAAGGAGAGAGGCCTCAGAAGAAACAAGCCTGCAGACAACTTGATCTTGGACTTCTAGCATCCAGAATTGTGACAGAGTAATTTTCTGTTGTTTAAGCCACTCAGTCTGTGACATTTTGTTATATCAGCACTAGAAAACAAATACACTGTTTAAGGCAAAAAAAAAAAGAGAAATGTAAGGCCACAGCACATGTTGTCCCAGGATAATATATAGTCCTTCTTAGAAATTTTACTAATATACAGAAGGCAATTTTTCCAGAAACATGAGAAGTGTGGTAATTTTATTAATTTAATGTTGTTTTTCACATTATTCTTAATTGTGTTTATTTTAGTTTAAATTCTACTAATAGGTAAGTTGGCAGTGTTTTGTATTGCACTGGCCAAAAAGTTTGTTCAGTTTTAAATAAAAATAAAAAACATTTTTCATTTTCACCAAGAATTTTACTGAACAGTGTATTCACTAACCGAACAAACTTTTTGGCTAACCCAATACCTCAGGAATAAAACTGCTGTATAGTCATACATTCAGTAGCAGCATCAAAACACATGTGGGATTTGCTTTGGGTTTTTTTTTTCTGTCATACCAAATAAATTTACTGGATGAAAAGCTCAAATATAGCTAGTATGCAAGCCATTCTGTTGGCTTGCATATATATTTCATTTTATATATTAAATATATATATATATTTATATATATACATATATAGTCAATAAATTACAAATGTAAATAATAGAGAGTAACAAGAATGGTATCTTGGCATATCCCATTAATAGAATGCCCTTATGAAGTATGATGGTTACTTTTTTCTTAGTTAAGTAAAACAGTAAAAAGATTTGGAATGTCTACAAAGGACTAGGCAGGAGATACAAACTTAGAAGTCACTGTTTTTGAAAAACAAGGTAGTTTCTCGTTTATATTTAAGACAACTTGAATTTTTGAAACTGTATTGTAGTTCTGATATTTTCATTATTAATATTTAGCTTATTATTTATTGATAAGTCAATGAAAATATTTGTAATGTCTAAATAATTTACTAATATCCTCTTACTTGTTCCAAATTATGAATCATAAGAAAGAGGACAAGTGTATTTTATTTACCCAATATAACAAATGCTAAATACTGTCTCCCTGAATATTGAAATACAATCTCCCTGCATATTCTTTACCCCAGGGTGTTACCAGAGTAGTGCCCTAGGGTAAAGAGTATGAAGGGAGATTATATTTTACGTAAGTAGTATGGAGTAAAAAGAATATTATCTTGGCATATCCCTGTTAATGGAATGTCCTTATGAGGTATCCTAATTACTTTTTCATGGTTAAGGAAAACAGTAAAGAAGCCTTGGAACGTCATATATGAATCTGCGTTATTTCTGCCATTTGGATGGTATTGCAGCACAGTGGAATTGCTTGAGCTGCAAGCAAGTTTTTTGGATTGAAAGGAGATATTCTCAAATCTAGAAAGTACCATTTAGTATGTATAAAAATAAAATATGTACAAAAATAAAAAGGAGTTAACTTACTTTTAAAATAATGAACTCATAAGTCAAATATAAAATATGAACCTAAGAAAAGTAATAGTAATAAATGAGCAAAAGCAGTTTTCTGTAAACAGTGTATATTCTGATTTCTCTCTTGTTCCTATTTGTGAGTTGTTCGTGCTCCTAAAGGCAACCCCCGCACTTGATCACTAGATTCCCTGCCCTTTCTTCAAGTCAGCTTGTCATTTCGGCAATTCTTCCTTCTCCATCGTTATTTCTCTTTTTTATGGATCGTAAGTACAAAACATGTTGTAGTTTCTCCCATCAGACTTTTATAAACCTCTTTCCCCTGATATCTCTTATCAAGGACACAAATGACCTTCACCTTTCTAAAGCCAGTGGTTCATTTTCAGTCCTCATTTTACTTGAGCAGCATTTTAAACTGTGGCTTCCAGGGCATTCACTCTCTTGGTTTTCCTCCTACCCTACTGGCTGCTTTTTCTGAAACTCCTTTATTTGATCCTTCATATCTTTTTGACAAAGCAATGTTCGAATGCCCCAAAGCTACATCATTGAACATCTTCTCTATAATCTCATCCAGATACATAGCTTTAGATGCCATATATCTGCTGGTGACTTCTTAGTTTGTATCTCCCCTCCTAGATCTGACTTCTGACTTCAGACTCATATATCTAACTACCTACTTGACATCCTTAACTGGATGTCTAAAAATCATCTCATACTTGACATGACTAAATGGAACTCCTGATATTACATTCTTCAATCTCCATCTAAGACAGCATCTCCCATAGTTTCTCCTTTATCAGTAATAGCAACTCCATCCTTTCAGGTGTTCAACCCAAAAAACCTTATAGTCTTTCATATCTCACATCCAACCTGTCAGCAAATCTTGTTGACTTTGCCTTTGAAATACATCCAGACTTTAACCACTTCTCACCACATCTGTGTCTCACCTGGATTATTGCAACTGCCTTCTCACTGGTTCCTGCTTAACCCCTTGCTCTCTTATAGTCAATATAAAAGTCCAAATGGGCCTTTTAAAAGATAAGTTAGATCACATCATTTTACTCAAACATCTTGCAACAGCTTCTGTTTCATTATAAAGATAAGACCTTACAGCAAGCTGCTCTTCTAATACCTTCCTATTCTATTGCATGTTAATCCTCCATCCCCCTCCTCTAGCCCCATTGGCCGCCTTGTTCTGGCCTCTTGTTTATGAAACCTGCTAGAAATGGTACCACCTCAAGCTTTTGTACTTGCTTTTCATTCCGCCTAAAAAGATCGCTTCCCTGCATCCCCCTACCTTCCCACCATGTCCCTGTCCCCCACTCCCCAATCATTATGTGGATTATTCTTTCTGTTTCAAATCTTTGCTCCAATGTCACCTTCCTAGTGAGACCTTCCCCATTGACCCTATTTAGGGTAACTCTCCTTCTACCCAACTCTTGGCAATTAGCATACTTCTCTGTTATTCCATACCACTTCTCATCATCTGATGTGATGCATAGTTTTGCTTATTTCGTTTTGTATTCTCTGTCACCCTTCACTAGAATGTGAGCCCAGAAAGGAGGAATTATTGTCTGTTTTGTATTGCTTGTATCCTTACAGCCTAGAAGAGTTCCTGGTAGACCGTTAATAATTTTTTTAAATAAATTAATATACACGGTTATACTCTTTATTTTTTGCCTCTTCATAACTAGATTTTAAATAACCATAGTCTGCTTTTATTTTGATAAATTACAGCCAATTTATTTTGTATGTTTCTCTCTATTACCCATAATCTAGTCATAGATTTTCTTTTTAATCATAGGATAATAGATTTTTAGAACTAGAACGGACCTTTTAAGGTGAAGAAAATTATTTGGTCACAGTGGACTGTTATTGAACCTCTTTGGGCCTTAGTTTCTTTATCTGTAATTGAATAAGTCAAAGTCAGGTTGTAAATCCAGCTCAAGTTTTAAATCAATATTCAACTCGTATATCACAACACTAGGAAGGTTCATATTTAGTTTTTTGTGTGTGTGCAATATACCTGAAAGTCAATCACTTTTCACTAGAAATCATTTTCCATGAAGGAAAAATTCCTTCCAGTAGTTTGGGAGGGACAGAGGAGAGTGAGGGAGTTCAGGCTGGATGTCTTTATTTCGTTGGTAAATTGGGAAGTGAGATCTTCAACTAAAAATAAGAAGGATAAGAATAGGAATGGGCATTTGAACAGAATGGAAAAGATCAATGAGTGTGAACAGTAAGGTGGAGAATTTACTGAGTTACTTTTGTTAAATGTATATAAATCATGCAAATGCTTTTTCAAGGGAAAATCTATTGAGAGTGGCATGGACATAAATACACCAGATGTAAAATAGATAGCTAGTGGGAAGCAGCCGCATAGCACAGGGAGATCAGCTCAGTGCTTTGTGACCACCTAGAGGGGTGGGATAGGGAAGGTGGGAGGGAGACCAAGAGGGAGGAGATATGGGGATATATGTATACATATAGCTGATTCACTTTGTTATACAGCAGAAACTAACACAATATTATAAAGCAATTATACTCCAATAAAGATGTTTAAAAAATAGCAATAGGAAATTACAGCAGTTCTTTATAAGAAAAATACAAATTAAAATATTTTTAAAGATTTAAAGAGGGCTTCCCTGGTGGCGCAGTGGTTGAGAGTCCTACTGCCGATGCAGGGGACACGGGTTCGTGCCCCGGTCCGGGAAGATCCCACATGCCACGGAGTAGCTGGGCCCGTGAGCCATGGCCGCTGGACCTGCGCGTCCAGAGCCTGTGGTCCGCATCGGGAGAGGCCACAACAGTGAGAGGCCCGCGTACCGCAAAAAAAAAAAAAAAAAAAAAAAAAAAAAAAAGATTTAAAGAAATAGTGCACCTAAGTAACTTTGATATCACTAAAAGAGCTTCATATTTTTTATTATTAACTATCTTCAAATTTTTAACATACTTTAGGTATCAAAAGTAAGATACTGAGCTTTTAATCTTATAAAATCTTTCATATGTTTTGACAATTACAGCTTTGGAGGGAATTGTACTTTCTGGGCCTTGGAAACAATTACAGTTTCTTGAAATTCTATTTTAAAAATTCTCCCATCTACCTATTCCCAAAATCTGAAATTATGAACATTTAATTCTCTACTATTCTAATTCTTTCATTGGTTAAGCAGTTTTTGAGAATCTCCTGCCTTTTTCATACTGCAGGGGATTGTAAGAAATAATAATGTATAAATATTGTTTTATGTGTCATGCTAGTAATTTGAGAAGGATTCTTATCTGGAACAACACTTAAATGTTTTCTTAACAAAACCCAGAAAGAATCTCTCCTTCAATCTCTCCTCACTCTCAATGTCCACTCAGTCTTCAAATAATATCAAATCTACCTTCTAAATATTTCTATCATATGTCTTCTCTTTTCCATGTCCATTACCACTACCAAGTTTACACCCTATTTATTTCCCACCTCAGAGACCACAAGGGCCTCCTAACTGCTTTCTCTGTTTTAGTCTTACCTCTTCAGTAACCTCCACATTGCAATTAGAATTTCCTTGTAAAACTTAAATCTGACATCATTCCCCTGATTAAAATCTCCACAAACTCTTTGTATCCCAACGATACTGAACCACTTGAATATTCTCTCAAAGATATCGATAATATAATCTCATGCTTCTGCTGCTGCAGTGCCCCTCCCTCCCCCTGTCCCACATTCTATGCCCAGCTAAATTCAACCCAGGCATCACCAAGGAACCCTTCCTTGAGCTATTCCATGACTGCCCCTCTCTGAATTAGAACTGTATGAGCCTCTTAAGTGCTTCCTTATCACTGTGTAAAAACCTATAACACTGTATGTATCATGCTGAATTTTCAATAACAGTTGACTTGGCTATCTCCCACATTTATTTCTGAGCAACCTATGGGCAAGAATCTGTCTTTGAACTTTGTATTCTCAACAGCTGTTGCAGTATCTAATAATAGACATTATTTAAATGTGAAACACTTTTCTTCTGGGAACTCTTCTATACTGCTTCTCTGAGGGGTAGTACTCAGACACATGGACGTTTGAGTCTCCATTAGGATTTGAGTCCTATTAGTCTCTCTAATACAATGTTTTGTCTATGGTCCTCAAAATTAACTTTAAGAAAGTTTCCTTCGTTTCTATAACTATAAATATAAAAGTACATAACTATTTATAAAATATAAATATATTTAAAATACATTATAAGATATAAATATATATCTCATATATATAGTGTAGAGCATAATAAAGACTTCTATAGGATGAGAAAAGAAGTTGCAAAATATTTTCAGTAAAAAATAATCTTAGAAAACTTTAAGTTAAAAAATATTTAAACCATAAAGATGCAGACGTAGAGAATGAGGATACGGGGAGGGGGAAGGGTAAGCTGGGACGAAGTGAGAGAGTGGCATGGACATATATACACTACCAAATGTAAAATAGATAGCTAGTGGGAAGCAGCCGCATAGCACAGGGAGATCAGCTCTGTGCTTTGTGACTACCTACAGGGGTGGGATAGGGAGGGTGGGAGGGAGACGCAAGAGGGAGGAGATATGGGGATATATGTATACATATAGCTGATTCACTTTGTTATACAGCAGAAACTAACACAATATTATAAAGCAATTATACTCCAATAAAGACGTTAAAAATAAATATATTTAAACCAGTTTCTCACTAAAGTAATTCTGAGAGACCTTTTTTTGCTTGGGTTAGATTCATTAAGGTTTAATTTACCTGCAGTAAAATTTACCCTTTTTAAATGTATAGTTCTACCATTTTTGACAAATGTACGCAGTTGTCTAACCACTCCGTGACCAAGATATAGGACATTTTCCAGAGTAGCTATCATCAAAGAGACCACAAATGTTGGCGAGAAAAGGGAACCCTAGTACACTGTTTGTGGGGATGTAAATTGGTGCAGCCACTATGGAAAACAGTATGGAGAGTCCTCAAAAAACTAAAAATAGAACTACATTGTGATCCAGCAATTCCACTTCTAGGTATATATTCGAAGAAAATGAGAACACTAACTCAAAAAGATACATGCACCCCAGTGTTCATAGCAGCATTGTTTACAATACCCAACATATAGAAAAACCTAAGTGTCCATTAACAGATGAATGGGTAAAGAAGATAGGTGATATATACACACACACACACACACACACACACACACACACACACACACACACACACCTTGGAATATTACTCAGCCGTGAAAAATGAATGAAATTTTACCATTTGTAACATTGATACCCTAGAGGGTGTTATGCTTAGTGAAATAAGAGAGAGAAAGACAAATACTGTATGATATCACTTACATGTGGAATCTAAAAAATAAAACAAACAGATAAAACAGACTTACAGATATAGGGAACAAACTAATGATTACCAGTGGAAAGACGGAAAGGGGATTAAGAGGTACAAACTACCATTTATAAAATAAATACATAAGCTATAAGGACACATGGTACAGCACAGGGAATATAGTCAATATTTTATAACAATTTTAAATGGAGTATAATCTGTAAAAACATTGAATCAGGGCTTCCCTGGTGGCGCAGTGGTTGAGAGTCCGCCTGCCGATGCAGGGGACACGGGTTCGTGCCCCGGTCCGGGAGGATCCCACATGCCACGGAGCGGCTGGGCCCGTGAGCCATGGCCGCTGAGCCTGCGCGTCCGGAGCCTGTGCTCCGCAACGGGAGAGGCCACAGCAGTGAGAGGCCCGCGTACCGCAACAAACAAACAAACAAACAAAAAAAAAACATTGAATCACTGTGGTTTATACCTGAAACTAATATAGTATTGTAAAGCAACTATGCTTCAATTTTAAAAAAAATTTTAAAGATATAGAACATTCTTATAACTCCAAAAAGTTCTTCCATCTGTATTGCAGTCATTCCCTTCCCCCCAGCCTTAGCCCATGGCAAACACTAATCTTATTTCTGTCTCTATAATTTTGTCCCTTTCAGGATGGCATATAATCATACAGTTTGTAGCATTTTGTGTCTGATTTCTTTTACCTAACATAATGTTTTTAGATTCATCTTGATGTTGCATGTATCATGCATGTAATTAATTCCTTTTTATTGCTGAGTGGTATTAAATTGCATACATGTACCACAACTTGTTTATCCTTTCAGTGATTGGTGGGTTGTTTACAGTTTTTATAGCATTAGGAACAGCACTGCTATGAATATTTGTGAACAGGTCTTTGTGTGGACATATATTTTCATTCCTCTTTGAGAGACATTGCTTGGTCATATGTTAATTGTTTGAAAAGACTATATAGCCTTTTCAAGCAGTTGAAAACAGTTGAAAATTAAATTTCCCCATTGGATTGCTTTTGTCAAAATCAACTAGACTATCCTGTTCTATTTATTTATGTGTTTATCTGTAAGCCAATGCCACACTGATTACTATAGCTTTATAGCTTTATGATCTTGAAATCAAGTCGTTGAGTCCCCCAGTTTTGTTCTTTTCCAGAATGATTTTGGCTACTCTGGATCCTTTGCATTTCCATAAAAATTTTAAAATCAGCTTGTTAATTCTAAAGAAAAGTCTGTTGGGATTTAGTTGGGATTTTGTTTAATCTAGAGGTAAATTTTGGGAGAATTGACATCTTAACAATATTGAGCTTCCAATCCATGAATTTGGTATTATTTGGGTGTTCTTTAACTTCTTTAATGTCTTGTAGTTTTCAGCATACAAATAAGTTACATTTTTAAAAGATATGTCCCAAAGTGTTTTATGTTTTTATGCTATTGTAAATGACTTCTTTTAATTTAAAATTGCAATTGATTGTTACTAGTATTTAGAAATATAATTGATATCCTATCTGCAGGTCTACTTACTCACTTATTAGTTCTAGTGACTTTTTTGTAGACTCTGTAGGATTTTCTAAATTGGCAATCATGTCATCTATGAATAAAGAAAGTTTTACTTCTTACTTTCTGATCTGGATTAATTGTATTTGTTTTTCCTGTTTTGTTTCACTGGCTGGAATCTCCAGGACAGTGCTGAACAGAAGTAGTGAAGGGAACATCCTTACCTTGTGGTGATTTTAGGGAGAGAACATTCATTCTTTCACCATTAAATATGATAGGTAACTCTAGGTTTTTTGTAAATTCCCTTTATCAGGTTGAAGGAGTCCCCTTCTATTCTTAGTTTGCTGAGAGATTTTATCATGACTGGATGTTGAATTTTGTCAAATTATTTTTTCATAGCTATTGAAAAGATCATATTGGTTTTCTTTTTCAGGCCATTAATGTTGTTAACTCTCATATCCTTTATAAGGTATGTGTTAAATCCCCAAGAGGAACAATGATACAGATTTCAACCACAGAGCCCTCTTTTTCATTGAATATTTTTTAGAACTAATGACCTATGGAACATACTGGGAAATGCTAATATAGAAAATAAATGTATAACATGGACGTAATCCTTTTTAGACCCATAGGATTATTAATAAGAGGTAACCAAGATAATGTAGAGAAAGCACTTAGCTTAATGCCAAGCACATAATAAATGCTCAAGAAATATTCAAAATTAAAAACTAATTCATATATTAATTTGAACATGAATTCTACATTTATTGTATGCTTACTCTTTCAAAGTCACTGTTAGTGATATTACAAATATTAACATGAAAATTAAGATGACTTTTTAAAAACATGATTAAGTAACTTTGGGTTTTTTTTTACCTGATAAGGAAAATGATGTACATTCTGTCAGAATTATAAAGAGCAATTGTTTTCACAGCTCAGATTCACCAGATTTTAACCTTACCCTGCAGAGAAGCCTGACTGAATTAAAAGGTGTTCCTCAACACCAACATGCTTAGTATTTTAAATGATTTTACAGGTTGGAAATAGCTTTTATGAAATTCCTTCCATGTGCCCATTATGCACGTAGGAAGGCTTCAATGGTGTGAGAAATCGTGGAGATCAATATCTGGGTTTAAGGGTCACTTGTTCCAAAGGGAGTAAAAACATTTCTGTGGACTCATGGAAAGCAGGTTATAATTGTTGAAAACACATACACACACACAATAGTCAATGCAGCCTTACCTTATATTTTATTTTGACTTGGAGAGTCCCAAACTTATTGTCTGTGCTCGTGTTATGTAGCCACAGATAATTTATTGATCTATCACAGACTGAGTTTTAATTTGCCTGGTGTGAAGGGCTTGTTCGTTTTAGTATAAGAATTCTCAGGAGAGAAGAAGAACCAGACAATTGGAAGTGACACACCAAATATCTCTTTCCTGTTACATGTTTTGCTTTACAACTAAGTAATTACAGGGATCTAATGATTTGCTGTCCCTGGGACAATAGTTTCCTGACCTTTCAGATAGCAGTTTATAATAATGCTTATATGTGGGTTTGATATTGCATGTTATTAAAAGAATCAGCAGGTCTAGACTGGAGTTTATTTTTTAAGTATATGGTAATGATGTGCTGTATCCCAAACAGAAGGGCATGCATGCCTACCTCAAAGCAGGAATAATTGGGTACCAGGAAGGAGCCATACTGCCTTTGCTATTCGGAAGGGAGGGAGGGTAGTGATGAAGAGAAAAGATTTGTCAGGGCTTCATCCCCTAGTTCTGGGAATGCATAAAGGAAACGTTATTTGGATCAATAAACATCTATGTACTTGTTCTGATTCTGCCTCGGAGTGATCATAAAGGCCAGGAGACCAGCCTTAAAATCAGGAAACCTAGGTTCAAGTCCCACTAATGCCACTTATTTTAGAAAATTTACTAATTTCTCTAAGCTTTCTCATTTGTAAAATTCTCATCTTCATCAATCTTAACTCATAGTTTTATGGTAAAACTACAAAGGTGACCTGCAAAATATTTTATAAGCTACAAAGCACTATAATATTGCTATCCCTTGCTCAAATGCAAGAACTTAGAAATAATTGCTGTGGTCATTTTTAATAACATTCAAAGAAAGAAAAAGGGCCAAATTGTTTTTTTGTTTTGAGGTGTTTTTTTTTAAGCCATGGTCTGTAAATGACTATAAATCTATTTCTTTGAAATATGTATCAATATTTTCTGAGTTATGTAGTTGATGTTATGAATCTATAGCTTCTTTTTTTTGAATTTTTGAATTTTATTTTATTTTTTTATACAGCAGGTTCTTATTAGTCATCAATTTTATACACATCAGTGTATACATGTCAATCCCATTCGCCCAATTCAGCACACCACCACCACCCCCCGCCCACTGCTTTCTCCCCTTGGTGTCCATATGTTTGTTCTCTACATCTGTGTCACAACTTCTGCCCTGCAGACTGGTTCATCTGTACCATTTTACTAGGTTCCACATACATGCATTAATATACGATATTTGTTTTTGTATTTCTGACTTACTTCACTCTGTATGACAGTCTCTAGATCCATGCATGTCTCAACAATTGACGTCTCAACAAATGACTCAATAACATTGTTATTTTCCATCCTTGTAGTTATTTGCACTTATAATCTAGCCCATTAGTATCTGGCAAGTCTCCCTGGGTCTTGAAAATAGTTATTATTTAGTGGCTTGTGATCACGACTTCAGTTAATTCCTTAAGAAACATAGAAGAAAGAATTGGAATTTATAAATTAGAAACCTCTCAGTTTAAAAAAATATCTATTTCCTCATATATTTCAATGTCATCTTTGGTCTTTCATCCTTGTAGCTACCTAAATGATCAGGTCACAAATGAGTTTGTCTAAAACAGAGGTTAAAAGTAAGTATTAACACTTCAATCTAATCATTAGTATAGTTGCAATATTCTTTTTATTTCTCATACTTAATATGTTTAATCAACATCTTTCTATGTCTTTTATTTTTCTGTGTAATTTTAGTGTATTTCTTTTGGCATCTCATTTGTTTTTGGTTTTTTTTTGCCCGCGCCATGTGGCATGCAGCATGTGGGATCTTAGTTCCCTAACCAGGGATCAAACCCGTGTCCCCTGCATTGGGAGCGCGGAGTCTTATCCACTGGACCACCAGGGAAGTCCCTGGCATCTCATTTGAATCCTACAAGAATATCCTAATATACATTCAGTAGTCTTTAAAAACATTATTCCCTATGGACATCTTAGGGACAGAGCCTTTTGAGTCTCTTTTAATGTTAGCTTCCAAGTACCATTATACTCCATGCCTGATTTCATGTATGAATATAAAATTCATAATTCTGTGTTCATCTGATTTCTAAGTAAATGCTTTTAAAGTGTTGCTATATTTTTAAAGTACTGTCATCAGAGCATTTCTATTGACCTCATGAAGCATTGACCCTTTTCATTGAATTAAGAACTCTTTAAGTAGGGTTCTCCTGAATTTATAAATATTATCTTAAGAAGATGCTTTACCAATCTCTTAAAACAGAGAACTACTTTTTGACTACCATGTTATTACATACTGGGCATACAAAATTATATATTTTTATTGCATAGTCGTGGATTTTAAAATTTAATAGTGAAATTTAATTAAATGACAGTGCATGGTTTCTATTAATGTTTTGGATAACTCATCTAATCAGTGAGATATTCTTAGACAAATGTTTTTATTTTTATTATGCCATATTAAAATGGTTAATGGTTAACTATAAGACGTATGCCAAAGGTTTCATCTAATAAATGTCTCACATAATTTCATTTGCTTTTGGTAAATGTGGCCACTCTTTCACTCTATGTAATCTTTTAGTTTTATTTCCTGTTTCATCAACATTATGATCATAGTCAGTTTCAGGATTCTTACATTTTTTTCTCCATTGTTTCATTCTCCACATAGAAATTCCAAGGTAAAGAAAGGATGCTTTACTCTTAAGTTTTTCCATTTAGAAAGATATTGGTCACAAATATTAAACAATCTAATCAAAATCACCATGAAATGGGGACTTCCCCGCTGGCGCAGTGGTTAGGAATCCGCCTGCCAAAGCAGGGGACATGGGTTCCAGCCCTGGTCCAGGAAGATCCCACATGCTGCAGAGCAACTAAGCCCATGAACCACAACTAAGCCCGTGAGCCCGCGTGCCACAACTACTGAGCCCGTGTGCCCAGAGGCCATGCTCTGCAGCAAGAGAAACCACTGCAATGAGAAACCCGCGCACCACAACAAAGAGTAGCTGCCGCTCGCCGCAACTAGAAAAAGCCCAAGCACAGCAACGAAGACCCAAGGCAGCCAAAAATAAATAAATTTATATTAAAAAAAAAACACCATGAAATGGTAATAACAGAAGAGATGTTGCAGGTATTACACAGGCTTAGAAATTTCAATAATTAATGTAGCCAATAAATAGAAAAATTTCAATAATTAATGTAGTAATAATTAATGTAGCCAATAAATAGCAGAACTGGTACTCAAATCCGGGTTATTAAACTCCGAGACCTAAGCTTGGATTCTCTCCTTGACTTCTTAAAAAGGAACCCTTATTCTTTTCTCATCACATATGTAATATATGTTCACTTGAAACCTTAGAAATTGAAAAGGCAAAAGAAAGAAAATAACAGTAAATCATAACCACTGTTAGTGTCATGGTATATACCCTTCCTGATCTGTGCTGCCCAGTATGGTAGACACTAGCCACATGTGGTATTTAAAATTAAATAAAGTTAAAAATTCAGTTCCTCAGTTGCCCTAGCCACACTTCAAGCACTCAGCAGCCACAAGCAGCTAGAGACTATTGTACTGGTCAGCAGAGATTCAGAACATTTTCTTCATCATGGGACATTCATACACAGTGCTGTAAATGTAGACATTTTTCATGCATGAGAAAGTGCATACACACACGTACACAGAGGTTCACATATAAATTCATATTTTTAAAATACATATTGGTTATACTATATATAATATTTATAATCTGACTTTTTTCACTGAACACATGTAAATATTTCCCATGTTAATATATGTAACCTGCATAATAATTTTAAAGTATGAATTGTTCATTGTAGCTATATACCATAATATATTTAATCAAGTTCTTCTTTTTATACTTTTAGATGATTAGCATTATTTTAATACGATATACAGTGCTACAGTGAACATTCCTGTATATGCAAATTTATACTTTTTTCTAATTATTTCTTTAGGATAAATCTCTAGAAGGGGGAATTTTTAGATAGAAAAAGTGTGTACAATTTTAAAGCATTTTCTCTGAAGACCAAATTGACCTCCAGAAAAAAAAAAAGCAATGTACATCTTCCCTAGTAGCGTGAGAAGTCACCTGTTACTCCCTACCCTTATTAATGTAGCTGTTAGTTTATTTGCTTTTTAAGTTCCTGAAGACTTCATTTACCTTATTTTTGGTCCATCAGTCTCCTCAGAAGTTTTATATTTAAGAAGGAGGACACCAATTAAATAAGTTACGTGGAGAAAAATGTATGAACTAAAGCCGGAAAAAGTTGAGATGAGTTTTAAATTATATATACATATATAATTATATATAAAATCATATGAATTAATAAAGTATATTAAATTATGTTTTATATATATAAATATATATATTTAATATATATATTAAATTATATGTTATATATATATATAAATCCTCACACATGTTAACACTTGCACTTAGGAAAATTTTCACTTAATACTTTAATAGGCACATTATTATTTTCTGCAAAACGTATTAATTATGACAAATTTGCCACTATACAGACCATTTTAAAACCACAATAATACATTCCAGGGTGTGTTATGCTGGGAAATTGCCATTCTAGGAAGAATGAAGTCACTTGGCCTTTAGGTTGGTGCGTCAGAATACACTCAAGGAAAGTAATATCTAATGAGAAGGCATGTATTACAGTAGCCACTTAATTATAATTCATTAAATTTTAGTTCCAATAACACCCATTTATTCCATGAGATTTTTTTTTTGGCCGTGCCACGCAGCATGCAGAACTTCCCCAACCAGGGTTCGAACCTGTGCCCCCTGCATTGGAAGTGTGGAGTCTTGACCACCAGGGAAGTCCTCCATGAGATTTTTTTAAACATTGTGTTTTCTAACTGAAGGATTTTACTAGTCATTAAATTTATTTTCTTTAAAGTACCAAAACTTAAAATATATACCATAAGCTATAAAACAAACCAGAAACAAAGTTTTTTCCTAATCGTGGAAGAATCTGACCAGCTGGTTCCAGTTCCCATGCCTGGTAACTGATGATCTGTGCCTTCTGAGCTCA
The DNA here is from genome assembly GCF_963924675.1 of Phocoena phocoena. Lineage (NCBI taxonomy): Eukaryota > Metazoa > Chordata > Mammalia > Artiodactyla > Phocoenidae > Phocoena > Phocoena phocoena. The sequence continues at coordinate 52,375,737 of NC_089235.1, read as the reverse complement.
TATATACTCAGATTCTGTGTTTTATATCCATCCTATCATATGACCATAGGCAGTAGTACTACTTCAATACATTACATTAACTCAAATTAGTTTCTTAGATGATCTAATCATCACTCTAAAGCCCTGAGGGAATGGAACGAAAGACAGGTAAAGGTTGATGAGAAAATAGAGGCTAAAGACCATTAAAGGACAGAACTCTATAGCAGGAGTGGGCATTGTCGGGGTGGAGGAGGGGGATGGGTAAAAAAAGACAAATTAACATTTTTACATTAAACTGGCCCACTTTGTGAGAACTAAATTGAAAAGCATTATAGTTTTGTTGACATTTAGTTTGGGAAGTTTGGGGCATAAGGTTAGATTTAGGGGAGCTTTGATGCAGAAAGGAAACACCAAGGTGGGAAAGAGAAAGTGTTTCTTAAAGACAAAAGATCCTAATTATATTAATAAAACTATTTAGATCATTGCTATGTTAACTTCTAGGACTAAAGATGAAATTCGTCATTTTACCAAAATAGATTTATTGTTTGGAGATTTAAATTACAGCTGAATCACTCTCATTGATGATTAGAAGCTTAATCTCCAGAGTTGTTTTCTGATATATATCAATAGCAATCTGTTAGACAAATTATAAAGGATTCCAGAAATAGTAGTTATTGATTCAACATGTATTTTTAAAAGCCTCTGTACAATAAATGATTAGTAGCAATCTTGTAAGGTAGAAGGTACGTAGGGCACAGGTTTATAATTTATCATTTCTTTGACTTATGGTTTATTTTACTGTTCTTGCTCCATTTGTGCTAATCTGTTATCTAAGTATAGCCTATGAAGCAACCCTGGAATGCTAACTAATTTTTCCATGTGCACTTAATTAGTGTGATTTCTAGAAGTTCCCACAGTGAATGTGATATACTTCTAAGTCACGCAATCTCTCAGAGGGAAGAAGTCACGGCAACATGCAATTGAGAATAATTGGGATATGATTTCATGTTCTTATAATAATAATGCCATAAGTATATGATGAGGACATTAACATTAGATTCAGAATGTAAGGAGGGTATACTGCCCCTCCCAGTAATAAATCACTTAGGGAAATTTTTAGTTTATAAAAGTTTACTGCTTGAGAATAGCATATAAATTCTCCTCTGAGCTCTTTTTTTAAAACTTAAGTTAACAGTGTGCCTGATAAAGTTCCTTTGGGAAAATAAACTACCTGTAATTTAAAATTCTACAAATCCACAATTATATTTAAATATATTTCTAAGAAATTACCACTACAGAAACCTTTGTTCCTTTAAAAGGAATTGGAAGTAATTGAGAAAAATTTAACCTATCTTTATCTAGTTAACCAATTTTGGATAGGCAGTAAATTTCTTCATGAGACTGAGTAATTCAAGTAGTTACAAAGAACAGAGGTGCAAATACTTTGAGTACGTTATTAGGGGAGGAGGGGTTAGAAAAGGGATAACCTTAAAGTCTTCAGAGAGAAGATGAGGCCTAAACAATTTTAAACAATGAATGAGAGGTTGTTATATAGATGTTAATGAAAACTAGTGAATACTGAGCTCTTACTATGTGTTAGACACTGTTCTAATTGCTCTATATGTATTAACTACTACTTTAATCCTCAAGAGTCTATGAGGTAAGAAATATTATTATCTTAATTTTATGGAAAAGATAACTAGGGCATCTGGCTCAAAGACTCTCAGCTAGTAGACAGGAAAGCTAAAAGTCAATCCCAGAAAGTCTCTGAGTCTCTATTAGAGGCCGGGGGAGTGGCCTTCAGTCTGTGAGAATGGTCGAATTAATTAAAGCTCCTCACCTCTACCCCACTTAATCCTCATTTATACTTTCCACAATGCTTCATTTTCTACAACAACCAATACTTTTCAATCTACTTTCTTTTAAAACTATCATGTATGGATAAACTGAAACTCCTTCAGAATTTTAGGAAAAGAAATTTTCCTCCTCAAAAACACTTTTCTTTTTTTATTATTACTATTTTTTTAACTTTTAAATTTTTATACAATTTTAAAGGTTACTTTCCATTTACGGTTATTACAAAATATTGGCTACATCCCCATGTTGTACAATACATCCTTGAGCCTATCTTACACCCAATAGTTTGTACCTCCCACTCTCCCACTATGTTGCCCCTCCCCCACACTGGTAACCACTAATTTGTTCTCTGTATCTGTGAGTCTGCTTCCTTTTTGTTATGTTCGCTGGTTTGTTGTATTTTTTTATATTCCACATATAAGTGATATCATACAGTATTTGTTTTCCTCTGTCTGACTCATTTCACTTAGCATAATGCCTTCCAACTCCATCCATGTTGCTGCAAATGGCAAATTTTTGTTCTTTTTTATGGCTGAGTAGTATTCCATTGTGTGTGTGTGTGTGTGTGTGTGTGTGTGTGTGTGTACACCACATCTTTATCCATTCATCTTTTGATGGACACTTAGGTTGCTTCCATATCTTGGCTATTGGAAGTAATGCTGCTATGAACACTGGGGTGCATGTATATTTTCGAATTTGTGTTCTTTGTTTTTTTCAGATATATACCCAGGAGTGGAATTGCCAGGTCACATGGTAGTTCTGTTTTTAGTTTTTTGAGAAAACTTCATACTGTTTTCTACAGTGGCTATACCAATTTACATTCCCACCAACAGTGTAGGAAAGTTCCCTTTTCTCCACATTCTGGCCAACATTTGTTATTTGTGTTCTTTTTGATGATAGCCTTTCTGACAGTTGTGAGGTTATATCTCATTGTGGTTTTGATTCACATTTTCCTGATGGTTAGCAATGTTGAGCATCTTTTCTTGTGTTGGCCATCTGCATTTCTTCTTTGGAAAAATGTCTGTTCAGTTCTTCTGCTCATTTTTTAATCAGGTGGTTTATTTTTTCGATGTTGACTTGCATGAGCTATTATATATGTTGGATATTAATCCTTTATCAATCATATCATTTGCAAATATTTTCTCCCATTCAGTAGGTTGTATTTTTGAAAAACCCTTTTCTTTTTAAAAAGCTCTTATAAAATCAAAAGGCTTCGTGTTTCCTAACTGCTGTCACTGAAATAGGCAGAACCCTGATTCTGTCTTTTCCTCGCATTCATGCTGTAGCAACCCTAATCCTTCTTGAGATAGTGGAGGCCGCTAGCTGAAGAGGGAGTAGGACACAACTAGGAAGGGTGGGAAAACAAAAGTGCATTTATAGAAGTCAAAACATTTCAAAATGAAGATAGTTTCAGATTGTCATTAGTACTAAGATGAAAAATAGCTGGGTGAGGAGGAGAGCAAATGGGTAAAGAGACTTTAGGGAGGTGGTCAAAGAAAGCCTCTGAGAGGGTGGTCTTTGGTCCTTGACTTGAGGATAAGCAACACAGGGGCACAGCTGCAGGAAAAGCAGAGCAGTCCAGGAGCTAGTGTAAAGGCCTGAAAAGAGTAAAGATTTAGTTCCTGCAAGGAAAAGAAAGAAAACCAGAGCAGCTATGAGAGAGGACATGAAGAATTAGAAAGAAATCATCAGGCAGGGCCTTTTAGACCATGGTAAAGAATTTGAATTTTATTCCAAGAGAAATGGAAGTCACTGAAGAAATTTAACCAGAAAATAAGTATGATCTCATTCATATTTTTGAAATATGACTCTGTCAAGAATAGAATCTAAAATGGACATGTAACATCCAAGTGAAGTTGTGAAAGGCAGTTGTAGATTGGGTGAGTGGTCTGTGCTGTAGAAGTTTTGTAGAGCCCTGTATGCGGGTAAGATTACCTAGGGAGAGAGCCTAGACAAGGAAAAGAAGATGATCCCTGACCAATTTCTGAAGCTATCTAAACTCAAGGGCTTGGGTAGAAAAGGAGAGGCTAGGGAGGTCCAAGCAAAACTTAGAATCTCTCCGGCCAGTTAATTGTCATAGAGCATGGAGTGTTGATGCCTATAACTTTTGAACTTTCATGCTCATCTAGTCTATTATTATTAAATGTGACTTTGCCAATATGAGATTTTTGAATTTGTCTTTTTGTCTTGTAAAAAAACTGAACAAACATGGATTGGATTGAATTAATGGTATTAGCAATCAGATTTTGGCCAATACAAATCAGTATATATTATGGAATATAATTATTAAAGAAGTAGGGCTACAGTAAGTATTCAATGCCTTTTTAAATGTCCAAATCTTGAACATGATGATTCTAACATTAAAGACATCCATTATATCAGACTGAAGTTAATGAGTTCAATTATTCTTGCTATTATATAATAATATTTCATATTTTAGGAGAAGATATAAACTATCCACAATACAACTACAGTCTTTCTAGAAAAAGACTGTGTAATATGTCTGGTTGTCCAATTAGCCCAGTCCAGCCAAAGTTTAACTGACAGTTTTTCCCTCAAGCTAAATTTTATTACTTTCAAAAAGTTTATTGTTTTAAAGTTAATCTTTTTATTTTTAGATATGCTTGTTCCTTATCTATTTTTTAAAGCTAATTAATTTATTTACTTATTTTTGGTTGCGCTGGGTCTTTGCTGCTGTGCATGGGCTCTCTCTAGTTTCAGCAAGCGGGGGCTACTCTTCGTTGTGGTGCACAGGCTTCTCATTGTGGTTGCTTCTCTTGTTGTGGAGCACGGGCTCTAGGCGCACAGGCTTCAATAGTTGTGGCATGCAGGCTCAGTAGTTGTGGCTCGTGGGCTCTAGAGTGCAGATTCAGTAATTGTGGCGCACGGGCTTAGTTGCTCTGCAGCATGTGGGATCTTCCCAGACCAGGGATCGAACCTGTGTCACCTGCATTGGCAGGCAGATTCTTAACCACTGCACCACCAGGGAAATCCCTAAAGTTAATCTTAATATGAGATAAATTGTACACAGAAAACACAAGGACACAAACAGCAAAAGTAGTTTCATTTGATGCCTTAATGTCAGCATAGAAAAAGCAATATATTTATCCTGCCTCATTTTTTGAATTTCAATATCAAATTAAGCTGGATAAAAAGTTCCAAATTTTCTTCAGGCAAAATTTTTTTGTTTTCTTAAGCAGCAGTTTTCACTTAACACAAAATAACGTTGTGGCAAATGCCCAGATTTTATATTAGCACGTGTAATTTTCCAGAAGAAATGTCAAATCCTATTGCTGGCCCTTTAATATGGATTGATTGGATGCAGTGTCAGAGTTCTATTAAGAACATCTGAAATGAAGAATGCCTAGAAAAGTGGGTGCATCAGTGGTAACATTAATATTTTGTTTCAAGGAAGGGAGTGATTTTTGCTAAAGCTGCACATTTCTCTGGGCTTGAATGAATTGGATAGAATTTCAGACTGAGTGATGAAGTACAAACACTTGCATTCAGATTCTTTGTTATTTTACACATGTATACATGGCTGTCAAGGGAGTTTCTGGTTGCTTGTAATATTCATTAGCTTTGGGGTCTCCTAAATCATCTAGCTGTAACATAGAGCAATAGATATGTACATCCAATTCCAACACCTCCAGGTCATCCTACATCTCCCGTGGGTCACATTTGTCAGAGTTAGTCTGTGAGGCTTTTGGATCTGGAGTCTTGTCTTCTTCAGGGCTGAATTAACAACTGTATTGTTTTTACTGTTCCTGATTACATTTTAATTTTTTTACTGGAAGATTCTTTCTCCTTTTCATATAAAATTTTCCAAAACTGGATCCTAAATATAAAACAACCAATGGTATTTACCTTTTTAAGTCATAAACTAAATAAAATGACAACTATTTTCACTGTAAATTGACCTTGAATCTGATTTCTAGCCACTATGGCCACAATTTAAAGTTTAATATATATACTCACCTACAACTTAGAATTTCTTTATCTCTTCTCTTTTTCATCAGGGTCAGATGGAGAAGTTGGTTTCCCAATTTTTAGACATAAGCATTGGGACATTTTTTTAACATGTGCCTGCCTCTGTGATGCACTCATTGCCTCGCTTCTTTTTTTTTTCACCTACAAAATTCCTTGTATTTACCTATCATCTTCCATATGGAGGTACAGTGTTTTCTATGGTACTAGCTTAATTATTTACTTAATATCAAGTATTTGTTGAGCATCTACTGTGTGCCAAACACTGCACTAGACCCTGGGGATTGTAATCAGAACTGTAAACAAGTTAGACTGACTTCCTTTTGGAGCTTGTGAATTCATGAGGGAAACAGACAGATGGTCAATTACATTCTAGGATGGTAAGTGCTATGATAGTGGGAGTACAGGTTCTAGATGAACACATGGAGGGAGTTCTCTCTTAAACAATCTCTTCTCTTTCCTGTGGGCTCACATTCCCTCTGTATAATTCTACTTTATTTTTTAGGAGCTTTCAGTAGCTGTACTAAATCATTTCCTAAATACCCACCATTTCTTTTCTGTAATAACTTTGCTTTTATACATAAGTTTACTTTCATGATACCCAAAAGTAGCATGTCAGTCTTTTAAAGTCCTCTTCTCCTGTAAGCATACTGGGTTTTTCCGTGTGCAGATTCAGTAACGTGGAACAGTTTTGCTCTGAACCAACAGCCAAGTGACCTGATGCTCTGTCATTTTTCAAATGTCTTCATAAGGAGCTGATGCTTATAAGAGTTTTTCCTTGAACTCTGAGCATTTTCCAAAATGCCATGAGATAGCAGTGTTCCAGAGGTGAATATAAAGATCAGGCTCACCAAGGAATCACTCTACATTCTGAACCATTATGTTTGATGTTCCTTGTTATTTACCATCAGTATATCCCCATTTGTGGCCCAGTAGGCAGAGGCACGATACTCATTTATCCTTATGACCTCTTTATCTCAGAGTACTTGGGAAATGAATAGGTATTTAAGGTTGTATAAAAGTCCTTCAGGGTAACAATTTATATAAGTTCCAGACTGTTTTTGCTAATGACATCATTACTTTTTTTTAATCATTACTTTTTGTTTTAAAGCTGCCATTTAACGAATCATTTTCTATATCAAGCACTTTTACATTGTCCTAGCAACCATGCTATTTAGGTATATTTGTACCCACATATTTTAGAAAAAGAAAGTGAGGTTCAGAGAGGTTTATAACTTGTCCTCCAGCTAGTAAGTGGCAGAGAGAACCCAGGCTGTGAGTCTAGGTCCCTGGGCTCTTTTGCATGAGAAGACACCACCTCCCTACATTAAGCAGTCTCAGGGGACTTCCCTGGCGGTCCAGTGGTTAAGACTTCATCTTCCAAAGCAGGGGATGCAGGCTCGATCCCTGGTCTCCCTAGTCGGTGAGTTAAGATCCCACATGCCTCAGGGCCAAAAAACCAAAACATAAAAAACAGAAGCAATATTTTAACAAACTCAATAAAGACTTTAAAAATGGTCCACATCAAAAAAATCTTTAAAAAAAAAAAAAAGCAGTCTCAGATTTTCCCAGGCCCAGAGACCATTGGAACCAAGGCTTGCAATGTGTTATGTGTCCCCTTTCCCCAATGGTTGGGATATTTAATTAGCATTTTACCTACTTGCAGTCAGAATACCCAAAATGCAACCTTGGGTACTTGTATTATGACTGAGTGTGTTAAATTCCTTAACTTCCATCATGGATTTTAATTAATGACCCAGCCTGCCAGTGTTCCTTCTTTCTGGTGCCTCTCCTTCATTCCCACCCACTTAGGACCACATATCTGACTCTAACACTGCTGACTAATGATTATATCAGAACATACATGACATCAGCCATCATACCCCACCTTCCATATTAGGCTCACTGAATACCACTGAATCATATCCAAGCCCAAGTTGCCATGTTCAGTGTGATTTTGATTCTTGTCACCTTCCCTTGGGTCTCCTCCTACAGCTAACCCTAGTTCCAGCTGCATTTATCCTGGTCTTGCTCTCTATTTCTCCCTGGCCTGATAATCAGAGAATAACACAACCATTGCCAGGTTTATCTAAGTTTTAACTGGAACTAAAATAGGAAATGTATATTCTACTTCAGACTGTATTTTGTTGCTCAGATTGTTCATATTACTTTTTTTTTTTTACTTCTTTCTCTACTTTAAAATGGATCCTCTCTTCACATTTCCACCAAATTCATGTTTCTGAAGATTTATTTCCATTACATCATGCATATGACATTTTTAGAGTCTCCTACCTAAATGTTTCTCGTCTGATGTTCAGAGTCCATTACAGTTTGATCAGAACTTAATATACCTCAGTCAGGTGGGCATACTCCCTATCTTCTCCCACTCCAGCCCACTCAAAGGCTTTGCTCATTTCATTGCACTTACCATGAATGCCCTTTTCTTATTCTCTCCCCTGCTTATCTAATTTTACCCATCGTTTGAAGTCCTCATTTTATCTCCACTCAGAAGTCCCCCTCTCTATGATCAGCACACACTAATCTCTAATTAATTCTAATAAATGGAATTTATTATCTGTGCTACTTCTTAAAGCATATAGCTTCTTAAAACATGAACTGGGCCAAATGATTTTCCAAGCTAACACTTTTTGATGGATTTCCACTGTATTAAAATCAAAATTCAGTCTCCAAGTCATTGGCTTCAAGTCCAGGTATATTCAGGCCCCTGTCCACATACTCTTTGTCAAGTCCTAATTGATTGGTTCTTTCATTAAGAAGTGAAATGGGGATTTAAAACTCCAAGAGAAAGAGTCAGTGAAAATATTTTTACCAAAAGTCCATTTATTGTTTTTATCCAACTTAATACTGAGTAATGAGATTTTACCCATACAGTTCATCAGACCTCAGCTGGTAAGCTTTCTTTCTTTATTTCAGAAGTCTGGACAGTTGCAATTGCTCTTCCTGTCCCACTCCACCTCTATTGAGGGGAAGATAAAATAAGTTTCATCTGTTAAGGTTAAGGTCAGTGGGGTAACTTCTCCCAAAGATGGGGTGGAGTACAGCCTTACTCATTCTTTTATAACCCAGATGAATGATAGCATTGGTATACAATTACAATATTTCTTATGTGGGACACTAAGAGGTAGGTTTTCACCATTTTCTAACTTAATAAATACACAAGCCAGCAAAGATACATACTTTTATTTAGAGAGAGAGAATAGAATATAAGAACTTTATAAAACAATACATACTTAATTTTTCTTCTTTTAGACTAACTTTTGTAAACGATCTCTTGGAATGCAATGGTTGGATCTTGTGCTACTTGTACTACTGTGGTCTAAGAACCAAGGTCAGTTTTCCAATCCCATCACTTCCCAAGTTACAAAGGAAATGTAATACAGCAAATACTCAAAAGTCTCCATCTGCAAGCAGAATATACCAAGGATCTTTTTCCTCATCTCGTCTCTGGCCCCGTACTGTATTTACCCACAATAGCTTCCCTTATGTTGCTTAATAAGGCCAAGCTATTTCCTACCTCAGGTCTTTACATGTCTGCCGATAACGTATTTCCTTTCATCTCCTTTCCTGGCTGATAATTCTCTCCTTTAGATGTGTCACTTTCTCAAAGAGACCTTCACTGACTACCCAATCTAAAAGAGGTTTCTTCTTTAATTTCTGTTTCAGCAACCTGATAGGTGTTTTTTTACAGAACTTTTCACAATTTAAAAAAATTTCTTTCATTCATTTATTTGCTTCTTAAATGTTTCTTTCCTACTGGACTGTAGGCTCCATGAAGGCTGATCATGTCTGTTTTAATAAATATTGGCTACCCAGTGCCTAGTGCAGTGCCTGGCACAGAGTTCATAATTAATAAACATTAGTTAAATGAATAATTCCCATTTTCAGTTTTAATTGCAATAGTTTTTTTTATGTGCCTATGTCTTGATTTCTCAATTACATACAATACATTTAAAGAGACAGCATCTTAAACCTCTTGATCAGGGTTTATAAGTGCCTGTTGAATTATATGGTTCATTTATCTGTTTGTTTGTTTGTTTGTCCGAATTTCAGTCCTTCACGCTCTCTTTTAAACTGGTATTTAATTACAATGTTGGTTGATATCCTTTGGGAGCCCCTTAAAAATTAAATGTAACTGGCAGGGAGAGATGTAGGTGTTTTAGAGCTCGGAGCTCATATAATTTGGGGAGACCTTTTGAAAAAAAAATGAATGTAAATTAAGTACTGGTCCTTAGGAGGGACTTGTATAAGTGAAGGGAGCCTAAAACTTAAGCTTAATTTAGTTCCACAATAAGTCTGCCTCTGTTAACGGAATTGAAATCTTGATTGCAGCATGTTTCTTCTTGCGCCATGTCCAGCATTTGCAAGACATAAGGGTAATATTTGAGCCACACTCATCTTGCAGATTATTCTATCTGACCCTTGATGCAGCCCCACACTTTCTCCCCACTTTCATTGCTCCTGTTTACTGCAGCCAACTAAATGCCAACTGGATATCAGTTTGAGAAGCCAACTTCACCACGACAGCTGTTAATACACTGATTCTAATCCAATGATGTCAGTAGTTATGTTGGCATTGCTCTAGCTTCACATTGGCCTGAGAATCTCATTCTTCCTCTCTTTCTCAAATTTTGCCCAAAGATCCAAGTTTTCTATTTTTTCTCCTTTTAACTGTCACTCTCCATCAGAAATTAGCATCTGTTTTATTGACAACAGTAACTATTATTTTGTTTATTTTTTTCTCTTAAGAATTGAATTACTAAAGAGGAAGGGGAAGACAAATACATAGCAACCACTACACTATCCATGTGACTTTCATTTCCTAGCTACTCTCTTTCAATTTTTGAAGGCAGTTTCAGTTTTACTGATGAGGCAGTAAAGTTAAGGGAAAAAATGGGAATATACTAAATATGTCACTAAGAATTAGAGTTTCTCAAATAAAATTTCCTTGCAGCAGCAGAAGGGCAGCCCTCTGCCCTGCTGCCCATATTTTAGGCCAGTGAATTATTGGCTTTCATAGTGAGCTGGAGTTCAGTGGGTCTGGACAGGATCTGCCAGCTGTGAGGCAATGTTTAGGTTAAAAGATCTGTCTTGGAGATTGGGAATGCTGAAATATGGGTAAAGAAAATAAATGTCTTGAGGGACATTCACTTATAGAGAGCATATTTGTCCCATATGAATACCTTGCTAGCCTAGAGAAATTCAGAGATTAAACCTCAGAGGCAGCAGCTGAATCAGAGAGTAATGGAAGTGATGAAAACAAAAGGGAGAAGGAAGGGGCATGACTGGGGTGCACAAAGGATTGTGATATTTTGGTTTTTGAGAGGAGTCCCCAGGTAAGAAACCACATAGTGGACTCTGTCAATGTATTCAACATTTAGTCAGTATGTACTATGTGCCAGGCACCTATGCTCAACAATACGAATGTAGCAATGACTAGGACAGTGTAGAAGGAAATAAACACACTTAAAGTGTGCTATAGTAGGGGGTTATACAATATAGTGGTCATACAAAGGAATAAGTAACTTTTTATTGGAGACCAGGTAAGACATCACAGAAGAGCAGTTCCTGAGCTGACAGGAGACATTGTTGACTGCTGACCTGGTTGAGTTCTTACAAAAGCAGAACAAAGACAGTGATTTGGGTGTGACCCCTGGGAGTACTGTGAAGAAGTGAGACACTGAAAGGAGGAAAGCCAATGAGGTATATGAATGAGTGTATTACCACTGTGGGCAAGTGGGGCACCATTCCACTGGTGAGTCTTTGGGAGATCGTGTGGAATATGCTCCGTTAATCGGGGGAGGCTGGGGTATTTACCCATCACCTTCTGTCTTCATTAGTTGAGGATTCCTGCTGGCAGAGCAAGCTCTCATAGGCAAAAAACACTTTCAAGTAGAGTAAAACAAGTGTGTGAGAGTCCTTCAGAGTAGACCTATGTGGTATGGTTGGGACACGAACAGTGTCTGCTAAAACTGTCTATTCAACAGCTATTCTTGCTTCTATTCCTTGTTAATAGAATTCTGATTTTGTTCAGGTATTTGAAAGCTTAAAAACCAACGGGCCCCCTGCAACCCCAGAGAGTGAATGTTGACTGGTGTAAACCAGTCATAATTATTTCATTTCTCTCATCAGTGATCTTTTTAAGCATGAAACACTGGCCAATAAGATGTAATGGGATGTTTGCTGGAAGCCTTGTGGGAAATTTTTTCTCAACTTTAACATGGACAGAAGCAGGTATTCACCTCTCTTCTGCTGCTTGATATGTATTGGTGAGAATGTGATGCTTACAGCCATCTTGCAGCCATGATAAAAAAAAAAAAAAAAAAAAAAAAACCCTGACAAGATCAACATATAAAGGATGGCAGCAGAGGGGAAAGAAGAAAAAAATCCCAGGCCCTTGACAATTGCTTTGAGCTGCTAAATTTATAACTTTGGAACCACCTGCTTCTGGATGTCTTAAAAACTGAAATAATAAGGCTGAGTTTACTGCCCAGATGAATGGCATATGGCAGAGGAAGGGATTGAGGCTCACTTGTTGAACTGGTTGGATGTGCATGGTATATGATAGCTTCTCAACTTTTCCTGTTGAGAAATTTCCTATTACCTGTTCTCTTGACAACCTTAATTAATGACCTCTACATGAATAGACATAATGGAAACATTTGCCTGACTTCAAGTGTTGATTGTCTCCTGAAGCTGCCCCCTCCCCTTTTCTAGAGTTGTAACATAGGACAGAATGGCTTCCTGGACCACAGTGGACTTAATATGTTGTTTAGACCTGCCTTCAGACCTCTCTGTTGAGTTAGTTTCTCTGGTTTGAGCCTCCACCCCAATCCTTACTTCTTCTTCTCCCATGCTAGCTTACATATTTGAGGTCATAGCATAATTTGCTCCAACTCTTGCCCGGTGGAGATAAGTATGCATTTGGAGCAGGATATGAAGTCTCCAGAGAGGGAGTGAATGTCACCGTGTTTTTAGGGTCTAGACTTTCTGGGGTCTGAAGGTAGTATACAAGTTTTAGGTTGTAAAGGGCTGGAATTCTAAACTACTATCTTTTTGAGAACCATTATTTTCTAGAAGTGAAATAAACTTCAATATTTGTGGGAGAAAGCCTATAGAAGGTAGAGGGATTTCTTGAGGGAAGACATTGAAAGGGAAGAGGCAATAAAACATGAAACAACTTTCATGTCCTGAAAGTAAGATACTAGGGCCCCATATCCCACAATTATCCATAGTCAAGAAAGGACCTAGACTTATGGGACAGTGGTAGAACCACTGTGAGAGGCATAGTTCTATTGCCAAGAAGTCATGTTACCCTAGAGAACCTGGGTTAGACTAGAACCTGAGGGCCAACTCACCTGGAAAGTCCGTCCATCCAGTAGAAATGCATTTGCTTAGCTTCCTAAATTTAGGAAAGAATGATACACCTTTTAAAATAGCTGTCTATAGGGCTTCCCTGGTGGCGCAGTGGTTGAGAGTCTGCCTGCCGATGCAGGGGACACGGGTTCGTGCCCCGGTCCGGGAAGATCCCACATGCCACGGAGCGGCCCGTGAGCCATGGCCGCTGAGCCTGTGCGTCCGGAGCCTGTGCTCTGCAACGGGAGAGGCCACAGCAGTGAGAGGCCCACGTACCGCAAAAAAAAAAAAAAATAGCTGTCTATAAAAGTTTGAACTTTATTCTTATTCTTGCTATATTTTCCAACATCTGATAATTTTCTTCCTTGGAATCAAGGCAGAGTCAGACAATACAGAGCTAATATGTGGAATAATTACGGGGCAGAAGGAAGAATAACTATTTTTCATTTATTCATTCAAAAAGTATTTATTAACACCAACTATGTACCAAGTGTTAGTCTAAGTGCTGGAGATACTAGCATGAACCACACAGAGAAGTGTTGTGCCTTCATGAAACTTATACTCTAGTTGAAGACAATAAACAACTAAGCAAATAAACAAAACAATTTCAGAATGTGAAATGTGCTAGAATAGAAAATAAACAGGATGTGTTTTAAAGAGAAACTGTAGTAGGAGGGCAGAGTGGAGGGACTATTTTAAATAGAGTGGTCAGGGAAGGTTCTCAATAGAGGTAAAATCTCCAGCCTTGATAAGACCCAGGGATAAGAACTGAGACTGGAGATTAAGCATTAGAAGAAGTTCATATTTTACTGTATAATACAGTGGAATGTCATTGAAGAATTTTAGACAGGGGAGTGTTGCGATCTTACTTACATTTTTAAAAAGTCACTTATGTGGGGACGAGCTGAAGTAAGAAGATTTGTTAGGATGCTATTGTAGTCGTCTGAGTAGCAAATGTCTCTTAAGGTAATTAATTAGTTAAACTGAAATAATTGAGAGAGGTTGAAAAATACCAGAAAAGTTTATTCCTTCATCTTAATATGTCTTAGTTCAAGTAAAATTTCAAAATTGCATGTATGTTAAAAAGGTAAGAATACCTACTAATGCTAGTTCTATAGAACTAGTTCTGTAGTTCAATAGAACCAAAAGTTTAAGACTAAAAAAAGGAGAAATAAGCTTCTTATCATACAAAGATGATTTGATTATCTTAATAGGAAATCCAAGGACTCTATAAACAAACTATAGTGACTGATAATAAAAATCAGGAAGGTTGCTAGATTCAAGATCAATTCCCCAAAATTCGTTGAGAATCCTTTTGTCTACCCCCCAGAAAAGAGTAGAAATAAGTTATAGAGGGCTTCCCTGGTGACACAGCAGTTAAGAATCCACCTGCCAGTGCAGGGGACATAGGTTTGAGCCCTGGTCTGGGAAGATCCCACATGCTGTGGAGCAACTAAGCCTGTGAGCCACAACTGCTGAGCCTGTGCTCTAGAGCCCTCATGCCACAACTACTGAAGCCCACGCTTCTAGAGCCCGTGCTCCACAAGAGAAGCTACCGCAATGAGAAGCCCACGCACTGCAACCAAGAGTAGCCCCTGCTCACCACAACTAGAGGAAGCCCATGCACAGCAATGAAGACCCAATGCAGCCAAAAATAAATAAATAAATTTTTTAAAAAAAGAAGTCATAGTAATTTTTTAAATGTATATTTAAAATAGATTAAATTTTATAAGGAATCTAGTTTTAAAGATTTAAAGTTTTAAAGATGTGCAAAATTTTATGGAGAAAATTGTAAAACTTTATTGACAATTTCTTATATAAATGGAGAATATACCATGTTCATGAATAAGACCCTCTTTTGTAAACATTTCCATTCTCCCCAAATACATCTTGAATATTCATTGCAATTCTTATCAAGATGCAAACGGGATTTTGTTTGTTTGTTTTAGAAAACTGAAAACGTAACTTATGTAGAAAAGCAAAACTAAAGAATGATCAAGATAATTTTAAAGGAGGAGTGGTAGGAGAAAGGAAAGGAGAGACTTTTTCTACAAAGTATTAAAACTTATCTTAAAAGTACAGTAATTAGGACAGTTTGATACTGACACAGAAACAGACAAATAGACCAATGGAACAGAACTGATAGCCCCAAAATTCTATATATTCATCCGTGGAGAAAACTTGGAGAAAGTGTGGACTATTCAGTAAATTGTGCTGGGACAAATGGATATTCACTTGGAAAAATAAAATAAGATTAGATTCTTATGTTCAAAGATAAATTCTAAGTTGATTAAAGACCTAAATATGAAAAGCAAAACTTTTAGAAGAAAATACTTAAGAGTATTTCACGACTCAGGCTTAGATAAAGATTTCTTATGCAAGACCCCAAAAGCACAGATCTAGAGAATGAATTGACAGTTTTTACATTATAATGGAAATTTGCTGTACAAATAAAAGGCATCAAAAGTGAAAGATGAGCTAAAGCCTGTAATAAGATATTTTCAATGCATATAATCAACAAAAGATTTGGTATCCAAAATGTGTGAGGAATTCCTCGAAATCAATGAGCAAAAAAAAAAAAAAAAAAAAAAATTAAAAATGAACAGAGAGAGCCAAGTAAATCTCAGATAGATTGAAAGGCCAATAAATTTATGAAAAGATGCTCAGTCTCACTAGTCATCAAGAAAATACAAATTAAAACAATAACAAAATACCATTTACTTCCATTAAATTGGCAAAAAAATAAAACAGACAAGTATTAGTGTGGAAGAGGAGTATCAGGAACTCTCATAGACTGCTGATAGGGTAAATTATATAAAATAATATTGGAGAGAAATTTGGTGATATCTGAGAAAATTGAGGATATGTGCACCTCAAGGCTCAGCAATTCCTTGTTAGGTGTGTCGTAAAGAAACTCTTGTACATGTGCAAAGGAAAGTGTGCACAGGAATGTCCACAGCAAAATTGTCTGAAATAGTGAAAAATTGCAAATGACATAAATTTTAGCAATAGAAAAATGGATAAATAAACTGAGGTATACTGTCAGCCCTTTGTATCCACAGCAGTTTGAATATATTTGGGGAAAAATTTTTCAGAAAGTTCCAAAAAAGCAAAACTTGAATTTGCGGTGTGCTAGCAGCCATTTATGTAGCATTTACATTGTATTTACAACTATTTATATAGTACTTACATTGTATCAGGTATTGCAAGTAATCTAGACATGATTTAAAGTATGTGGGAGCATGTAGGCAGGTTATATGCAAATACTAAGACATTTTATATAAAGGACTTGAGCATCCTCAAATAGTGGTTTTAAATATATAGCTGGAGAAAGAGGGTTGAAATTTGGAAGGATAAACAGGGAGCTTGAACTTATATGGTATGTTTTACTTCTTTAAAAAAAATATCTTAAGCAAAATAGGAAAATGTTGCTTAAGCAAGCTAAGAGGTGGTTATGTTCTGTGTAATATTTGTGAGTGAAAAATGTTGCCTGCCGTATCAGTAAACAAAGGATGTTGCAGCCATCAAGCCACTACAGCCGCCCCAGTGGTGAGCCCTGAGGGAACTCATGTGGGAAACAAACAGGCTGCCCACTACCAAGCCCTCAGCCACTGCAGCCACCCAAAATGGTGCACCCTGAGGGGACTCAGGATGGGAAAGAACAAGGTACTTGCCCTAGATAGCTAAGGTGCACATCAAAGGAATGATGTCAATGAGCCGAGACTCTTGCATCTTCCCATACATGGAAAAGTGCTAAATTTATTAACTTAAGGTATCTGGTTTCCTTTAATTAACGGTAATTTTTTGATGTTCCAACTACCTGGTCTTTGTTGCAAAAACCCCTGTATATCCTGCCTCCTCCTTTACCTCCTTGGAGCAGTCCCTCAGAGCTATATCTGAGAAGCTGTCTGTCTCCCGGGCTTGAAGTCCTCAGAAAGTCTGCCAAATAAAACATAATTCTCACTTTGTTGACATATTATTCCGAATTTTTCTTTATTGTTTGTAATCTGTGTTTTAAAGGCATGTTCTTTTTAGAGTGGTTGCTAATTCTAGTGCCTAGTAGTGCCAGTCAGGGAACGTGAATGCAAGAGGCCTTTCAGAGGGGCTCTGGCATTTAAGACCCATATCCCCTCCAAAGAGGGTGGCTGCTACCCAGCCCCATTTATCTGTTGCCAAATGGGAACTTAGACCTTGTGTTGCCATATCTGACTTTTCCAGAGAAATCAATAATCTGACAAAAAATTTTTTAAACGTCCTGATTTTTAAAAGTTGGCAACTAATTCAAATTAACTAAACAAAGTAAAATGAAACACTATGAGGATCCAAACCAAGGGGGAAAAAATGCCTGTGCATTGGATTCAGCCCACAGGTTTCTAGTCTGCCACCACCTCTGCTGTGCAGTCTTATATCGTAATCTATTTGTGTGGCAAATGTAGGCAAAATATTGTAAAGTCTTTTATTGTGGAAGACGTTATTCATGTGAAGAAGGTGAGAATGTTCCAGGGCTCTGCAGAAAAAGTATACTAACCAGACTCCCTGGAGCCCTGCAGAGAAGAGCTTTGGCTGTGCTAAGGATGATTCTTAGTTTCTTGTATACTTTACAGTCTGCAAATCCTTCACTATGAGGACCTCAAAAGAGAAGCCAGACTTTTCCATTGATTCCAAGGCTGTGTCAGCAAATGCCAGACCCCGCAGGCCCTTTGTATTGTATGTTAAGGCTCCAAACAGCTGTAAATAGTTTGTGCCAAGATCTCTAGGAGTGTGACACACACACAGCATTTTACATACCCCAGGAGGCCAATTAAAGCTAGGAGACCGAAGATCACAGTCTTTGAATACAGTCACCACACCTCTCAGGGCTGATGGCCATGACGCTTTTTTTCTGTTCTCTCCTCATCAGAAATGAAGACTTGGATTGAAGGTTATTTATCCATAGGTTTTGGTTTAATTTTTAGCAGAGCATAAGAAACCAATGCCTAGATGTCTAGTCCACATATTTTCTTATCGACATGTTCTCATGTGAGTGAATTATATACCTTCTTCTTATAGGTTACCCATTCTATTGAAGAATTGGGTCAGTATATTCTTTGAACAGAAACTGCTGATCTTAAAACCTCCTCAAAAGTGCTGAAAAATCCTTATGTTGTAGAAATCATTTGTGAAACCTTTTATGGGAATAAATCATGCATCTTAATTTACCAGAAAAGCATTCCCTCCTAAAGGAACTTGATTCTGTTTCGGTATTGACAAATCTCTGATATTTTTCAATTCTTTATCACAGTATTCTTTTGTCTTTGGACCAGGTTCATATAGTAACATATTGTAATATAGTATTAGCTACATGGGGTTGGAACAGCCAGGTGGGGATAAAATGAACTAATGATCACATGATATTCTCATGAACTTTTGTATCACTGACAGCTGCTATGATATCTTAGAAACAGTTGGTGTAAAGGGACATCCACAACAAACTGGGGGTGCATTATGCCAAAAGCAGCAGTGGGTAAAATAAAGAATACTGATGTAGAACTCCTGCCTAATGGAAAATAAATACAAAATCTAAGGGTGAATCTAACAATTTTTACTCTGTGAATAGAAATTTTTATTTTTGGCTATTATTCACAATGAAAGGTAATCAAATTCTTTGCATTTTTTAAAGAACTAAGTCCTCAAATTGACTACTTGCATTATTTCCAAATTAGTACGGTTTTTCATTCTTTTGTTTTACATACAATTTTTACCTACATTTTCATCCATTTAACATTCATTGCTGAGTAAGTCTCTTGGAGATCAGCTGTATGCAGAACTTCAAAAATGAGAGCGTTAGAAGATATCTTACATGGTTAGAAAAAAAATTTTTTTGTCTCAGATATGTATGTAATTTATACTAGGCGGGGATTGTTGGCCAACCTATTTTTTTAGAACACAAACAGAATAAACAAAAAAATGTTGAGAGACTGTGGATAAACATGTAGAATATAGTTAGAAATGGAAACATTAACCTGGATCATTCAGGGAAAATGAACAAACCACCACTGAGGAAAAGGACATATCAACACACAGTAAATTTCCTTATACAATTTTATAGACCTGTTCTTTACTCTGTTGTTTAGAAGAAAAAGCAAATAATAAGTCCTGGCCTCCTTTTGTTATTTTTTGAAATAACAAAGAACTTCAGACAGGTAATAATTCAGCTCTACGTTGTTAGTCAAGCTTTATCACAAAAGAGCCTTGGAAGGAAACTCAGTCACCCTATCCTTTGTCTTGTTAATACCTTTCCACTCTTCTGCCTTGCAAACAAAACTACAATTTTGTTTGAGTAGCAGTCCCCCAGCACCAGGCCCAGGGGATCATTTCTTATTAGTCTCTATCAGTCATAGGAATCTCATTTTTTATTGGCCTGCAAGTGAGCATGCACCCCATTTCGGGAAAATGAGACATAAAGAGAATCTCCTTGGGGAAAAACATTTCTTTTGCTGCCTGTTGCCTTCCTTTCTACTTTGAATACTCTCATGTAATGGTGTAGCCATGCGATTGTGGACAGGGGTTGGGGGTACAGAAACCAAAAGAATTCCAGAAACATTGACTAACACCCTGACATTGCTGAGCCTCTGAGGAAACTGCCTAATCACCAGATTTCTTATTAAGTGAGAACACAAACTTCTGTGTGTTTAGACCACTCTAACTTGGCCTAAAACTTACAGCTAAAAACATAATACATTCAGCATGAATAATTACACTATTAAACAAAAACCCAGAAACAGTAAATAATAAATGTTGACTATGCGCCAAGCCCTATTTTCACCATTCAGTTTCTCATTTATACCTCACAATAATCCTATGAGGTTTGCTGTCATTATCTTCATTTATCAGTAGGGATAGTGAGATATAAAAAAGTTAGAGATATGACTGGTAAGTGTTAGAATTAGGTGCTTATACTCCAGCAGTCTTGTTTGATGGGATTGCCATTTTGAGATTTTTATGCATCAACTTTTAAAAAATTACTTGTATTCGAATTCAGGTAAATAAAATGACTATAGATGAAATTATCAGAGAAGAATATTCTCAGGTAATGAAATCTAATGGAAGAATCACAATGTGTTCTGTAGTTGTTGCTCACTCCAGTCTGTGTTTGTTCTACATCGTTGCTAATATGATGCTGTGATTGTATGTACAGGTTTTGGGCTCCATTGTTACATAACTTTTGGCATAACTTTTTTTAGCAGAATGGTGCTTTGTATTCAGTAGCACTAAATATTAATAAAGCACAGGTACAAAGAATCTTTCACACCATGTAAGCAGAGAAAGCTATTATTTTAACATAAAATGATATCAGATTATCTCAAATACAATTTAATGGGAAGACTGACAGAACAGGCAAAACACTAAGATTACCATCACCAGTGTTCAATCAATGGATTTTCATTTTCATTATGACTAGAAACCAGGAAGCAAGGAAAAGTTGGCTTTTTCAACACCAAGCATATATGAATAGCAACCACCACCAATGGGGGGGAAAATTGCATACTTGGGAAATAGAAATTTAGTACCCAAATTGTCTCAGATATGTATGTAATTCATACTAGATAGGGATTCCAGTGGGTCATCGTAAGAAAACCAAAATTTAAAGACATGATGCAGAACCACATATTGGGCACTCATTCATGCATAGTCTTTTGAATGCATCAGCCAATATATTTCTATCATGAACATAAAATTTATAAACTGTAGTTGTCTCTTTTCTTTAATGGTTCACTTGCTAAGTTCAGTTTATTCTGGCTTTCCCCAGAGTATTTGCTTTTAAACTGCATTAAATTCCTGCCCCATTCTTGTGTTTAGACCCCATACTTCCATCAGTACTTTGATAATAAGATGGTATATTTCCAGACTAGCTTTTATTTCATTTTGTCTTAAAGATTTCCTCTTTATGGAACTGGACTTATTAAAATAATTTTTCTTTTAATAAAAGATCATGGGGAAAAAGAGAGAAACAAGATGGAAGGGAATGTGCTTCCTTATAAAAATATTGATAAAAACAGTCAAGCTCAAGGGTAATGTTGACTGGAAAAAAAAAAGCACAATGTAAGAGCTATGAGTTGAGTTTTATTCAGTGTCTTACTGAGGACCATATCCCGGGAGACAGCCTCTCAGGTTGCTCTGAGGAGCTTTTCCGAAAAGATGCAGGGGAAGCCAGTATATATGTGATTTTGGCTAAGGAGTACATAAAGTCCAACTTATGTCTTGGTAGAAAGTTAGTGCTAGTCATGAGGAACAGATATCTCAGTTAATAATTTTATTACTAAGTATGGGAAGATGCAAGAATCTGGGTTCATAAAAATTTTTCCTGAATATGTGTAACTATCTAAGGGCCTGTTTTGTCTGTTTTCCCAAAGTTCAGAGTGCCTCATCCTGTTCTTCATCCTGAATTCAGGGACTGCAGTAGCCAGTGACTTAATCCTTGTAGAACTGGGTGGTGAGTGACACTCTCTGTTTTACAGTAACTTCTTTTAGAATGTACGTTAATTTTTGGAAAAATTTTAAAAACATCCTGGAGTACCAAAACCACACTCATTAATATCTTAAAATGGCAGCTGCAATAATACTAAGCATATAATCAATTTTTAAGGTGATTTATCTGTTCAGAAGGGGTATGGGCAAAATTTGAAATAGGTCAAATTTGTCTTCTCTCTTTCCCTGTATGGTTTGGATTTTTTTGTAGTGTAATGGAAAGCCTATACTCACTGTGGTCCTTTGGACAAGTTCCTTAACATATCTGAGTCTACTTTTCTCATTAAAAATAAAAAGGGGTTCTACAATCTCAGAGTTTTTCTGATAATTGCTTAAGCTAATGTTGTGAAACAATTTTATAAACATTAAACATTCTAAACTTTTTTATCCATTCCCCCTACATCATTAAAACTTACTCATCATGTGTCATTGTTTAGTGAACCACAGTGGCTAGTTATCATCTCTCATAGTTATTTGTGTTTTAAGTTATTTTAGCTAAATGAAAGAAGAGCAGCTGATTTAATCCTAAAAAGCCCGAATTCTCCAGCCTTCTAGGGTAATCTTAACAAGTTTTCTCAACTCCCTACTCTGTAGACACTGGAAATTCAGGCCCCTCCACAATTCCCAGGTGTTTCTTGGGATGGTGTAGGGATGTGAGAGGCTTGCACGATCCAGACATCTCTCACTCCCAGGCCCAATCTCCACTCACTGCCTTGCCTCTGTGACCTTTTTTTTTTGTCTGTATCCTTATCCGCCTGTTCATTTCCCAAAGCTCCACTAACAAAAGACTGTTGGGTAAATAGCAGTTTTTTTATTAAACAGAACATGTGGGGAGGAGGAATATGCCCAACATAGAAAAGGAAAAAATAAAATTAATCATTAGACGATTGTTTTAAACTGTGTGTCTCCCATCTTTGGATATTTCCCACTGTCTTTCCTCTTCTGCTGTCCTCCTCTCCTCCCTGTCCAGAACCCCTGAAACCTCCAGTCTTTAGCCCCATGCCCAACTAATTGAAAGTTCCTGTTAGTATATTATGCAGAGCAATTATTCTTCCTTTTTTCTCCACCTTCAATTTTTTCCTTCCAGACTATGCCTAAGGACCCTGCCATCACTTAAACATATTAAGGTAATTTTCTAAACAGAAGAACAGTATAGAGAACTAAGCAGAAGCATTGAAATTAGAGTTTACCTTTAAAATGTTTTCAAGGGCTATGCAAATTGCTTCCCTGCACTATTGCATTTAACCTTCACAACAATCTTATGAGATGGGTACTACTATCCTACTTTTACAGAAGAGGAAACCTGAAGCCAAATCCATATTTACTCACTTGTTTCTGTTCTTTTAATATTTTGTTAAGGAAGAAAGGTTTCATATACACTAGATTTAAATGATATTTTGATCTAAAAACATGAGCTGAGGTCCCATCCAATCAAAAACACAAATAATCAGTCCGAGTACTGGAAATAATTGGAATAAAATTTTGGCGTGTGTGTGTGTGTGTGTGTGTGTGTGTGTGTTTAGCTTTCTCTACCCTTCATTAATTTCACAGCATACTGTAATTAGCCTTGAACCATATTTACCCACATTATGTACTTGATCTTATCACTCATTCTGCTACTTATACTTATTCATTGTGTTACCAAGTCTAAACTCGTACTACTCACTGCAGGACAGGCCAATAATCAAGAGATGAGCTGCTGGGGCAGGGAAAAATGACTTTATTCAGAAAGCCTGCAAACCGAGAAGATGGTGAGCTCATGCCCCAAAGAACCATCTTGCCTGAATTAGAATTCAGGCTTCTTTTATACTAAAAGGGGAGGCCATTATGTATAATTTAAGCTTATAGGCAACATCCCTTTAGTGATTGACTTGTAATAGAATACAAAAGGTTCTTCCCTATTACAATTATATTCTTTATTCAGCTGTGGATTGCCACAGCTTTGGAGGAAATTGATTTCTCTACTTTTGAATCTGACAAGGAATTCGTGAGTCTTTGTCGAATATGCATTATTAGCTTACAATGGTGCCAGCATTGTTACTTCTTTTTTGCTTTTTGGCATTCTCAAATTATTCGGGTTTTTTGTTTATTATTTTTAAAATATTTGGGAAAATTCAACATGATTTTGTGGCATGATGACAGAGAATTGGGAATATTGTGTTCTGATCTTGTTACTCTCCCAAAATTCCTAAGGGATCTTGGGTAGTTTAAAAATTTTTTCTCGGTCTCTAAAACTTCACTTTAAACTGGGGAAAATGCCTAGCTCCATAAGTATACAGAATCCATTAAGTAAGAGATGATTTTAAAGGGATTTTAAAGATGGTTTAACAGGATTTTACAATATGCAAAATTAAAAGATATTTTATATATAACAATAGTATGTGTTCTACTTATGAATTGCTGCATGTAAATGCTCTTAATTACACAGTGTAAGAGGACTTTACACTCCAAGTAATCTTAGTCACAAGAAAATTCTAGTAATCAAAAGTGAAGGAATTTTTTTTCAGTTATTCATACACATAATAAAAGAGCTAAATTATTCTGCAATGACTATGGAAAATTTATTATGAAAAACAGTACTTTTAGAGAATATATTTGTTACTTACTTCCATATTTACTTATGAAAATACATCGTTGTGATGCTACTTTTGCTTTTTTCAGTATTAGGCATCATCTACTGACATCCTACTGGGGCTGAGGATGTAGCTCTCTTTTCTCCACCCATCGCATCATACATACACTTGCTTCCAGTCCCTTACCCTTCCAATATAGTTAAAGTACAATGTTAGTTATGTCATTGTTCAGTATTCACATTAGTATATCTTTCTAAATGCTATTCAAATCTGTGTCATTGAAAAGACTAGGATTACTTTGACTTTACTGCTAATCTTTACATTTTTCCTTGAGGTTAATGTTGCCTTATTGTTTAAAATTTTAATTTTTAACATGTTTGTCATAAATTTAAATTCAAACCTTGAACTCCCTGCCAACTGTCTGAATCTCCGCTTAAGAGTTCAGATACGTCAGATATTCTGTTAATCTTGTCTCCTCGAAAAAAAATCACTCCTGGAGCCTCTGGCCTACACTTACATGGACTGTTTACACCCCTGGAATTGATTTCCTTCACCTCACCTCTTTCCAAGTCTCCTCTTTTTCCTTCACTCTCATAAAGTTTTTCTCCAATAGCTTCCTGACTAAGGTACATGAAAGGAAATTTTTTTGAGACCTTGCATGTTTTACAATGCCTTTATTTCGTTCTCACTGTATTAATAGTTTATATAATAATATAATTCTCCATTTGAAGTCATTTTTGCCTTAGAATTTTGCAGACATTGTTCTATTATCTATATCCTAGTGTTTATGTCAAGAATTCTAGTGCCTTTCTGATGCCTGCTCTTTGGTTTGTGACCTGTTCTTTTGTCTTTGGAGATTGTTGGATCTTTCCTTTATCTCTAGTTTTGTGAATTTCACTGAGATTTGCCTTGGTAGGTGTGTCTTTTCATTTGTTGAGCTGGATGATTTATAACTTTTTTCTGAGAAGAATGTTTTCTTCACCTGTTTTCCTATGCTTTCTTTCTTGAATTTTGGAAAGGCTAAGTGGTAAAATCCCCAGGATCTGAAGTCAGACTGCCTGGGATTGAATCCTAGACTTTCTACTTATCAACAGTGTGACAATTTTTTTGTCTCAATTTTCCCACTAGGATAATTGTATTTGATCTCCTGGACTATTGTTTGTTCTTTTTCTCCCCACCTGCCAATTCTTTGTTTTTTTGCTACACCCTGTAGGAGATTTTCTCAACTGTATCTTCCGCCTATTTTTTTTACCTACTATCATGTCTTTAACTTCCAGGAGCTCTTGCTTGTCTCATTTTTGCACTATCTTCTTATCCCCAGAGGATATTAATGATTGTTTATTGTTTTCTTCTTATTGTATAGCCTCTGTTTCCTCCAAATTGTTGCTTTTCCCCCTCTTTTCTTTTTTTCTTTCTTATGTTCTATGTTAAAGCCTTTCCTCAAATGGCCAGTAATCATGATTATCTGTTCAAATGTAAGGATAGGGGAATGAGACATTGATTTGAAGATATGAGCATGAAGGATAATGATCAAGCATGGACCTCACAGAAAGATCATTTGGCTAGGACATTTTGTTGATTTTCTCCCAATTTCAGAATCTTACATATTTAGATGTCTTTGGGAACAATTTCCCCTGAAGAGACTCCTCCAGTGTCCTTCTTGGAGGATAAAGGCCTGGCTTCTGGTACTCCAGGGGTCAAATGGGCAGAAAGGACTAGACATCTCAGGATCCTACTTTCAGTAGAGTACCCCTTAATCAACAACTGTCCAGTGTCTGCATCTACCAGTCCTGTTGTATTGTCCCTTCCAAGCAATAAACCTCTGGTCTTCTATTGGAATGAAGAGGGGCAGTCTAGCACCTGCATAGAGAGAATGCACTATGTGTCACTAATTCCTGACATTTTAGAGGATTTTGTGAAATAAACTAAATTCATTCTTTACTGCTCCCACTGCAGACGAGATATAACTTTCTCAGGTATGCTAAACCAGTACCACTTTTCCATCTGCTTTCCAGCTCTCCCAAAATTTTGTGTATTTTCCCTCTTCTGTTTTCCCCATCCTTTTGGGTTTATTTCTTTTAAAAAATCCATTTTCTACACTAATTAGAAAAGATACATGCACCTCAATGTTCATGTCAGCATTATTTACAATTGCCAGGATATGGAAGCAACCTCTGTCCATCAACAGAAGGATGGATGAAAAAGATGTGGTATATATATACAATGGAATACTACTCGGCTATAAAAAAGAATGAAATTTTGCTATTTGTAGCAACATGGATAGACTTGGAGGGCATTATGCTGAGTGAAATAAGTCAGACAGAGAAAGACAAATACTGGATCATATCACTTATATGTGGAATCTAAAAAATACAATAAACTAGTGAATATAACAGAAAAGAAGCAGGCTCATAGATATAGAGAACAAACTAGTGGTTGCCAGTTGCGGGGGGTGATATAGGGGTGGGGGATAGGGAGGTAAAAACTATTGGGTGTAAGATAGGCTCAAGGCCATATTGTACAATATGGGGAATATAGCCAATATTTTGTAATAACTATGAATGGAAAGTAACCTTCAAAATTTTATTAAAAATTAAATGCAAAAAAAAATTTTTTTTAAACTAAAAATAAAATTTAAATTAAAAACATTAAAAATCCATTTTCTGATTTTTCTTGGTGGGGCTGTGAAGGGAGTAAAATTGGATTTTTACCTGGAAGCTACAAAGCAAAGGTTTCAATGGGTCTTTGAGATTGCCAATCTATCTAGAGCCACTAGAGACAGATTTGTCCTCAACTCCTCAGAGAAACCTCATGAAAATTAGGGAATTTGATAGAGATTTGTTCCCTCACCAACATGGTACTGCCATCTGCACAAGTAGATTGAATAATTGCTGTGACTCTTCAGCCTTAGAAAATTATTTCTTGACATCTAAGCTTTTTGTACTGCAGAAGCTTATACACTTAGTGAATGGGAGGAAAGAAGAGGTAACTTAATCATCATCCCATCTTCTCTACGCCTTATGGACCTTTTGTTTTGCAACAAAACAAATGAGAGAGTGGAGATTCTGGTTGTGGGAAGTGAAAAAAAAAATCAATTAAGCACAGACAAGTAGAGAGATGAACAGAATCCTAATGGCAGTGAATCCCATCTCCAATTCGTTCTTCCTTGATTTGTGACTTATCTCTATATCCTTTCTAGTTACGTGTATCAATGAGATATAATTTGTTTCCTCAAAATCATTTGGTGTATGATTTCATTTCTTACTACTGAAAAAGTCCTGATTAATTCACTAAAGAATCAACAAAGTTTCCCAGTACTAGGAACATGGGGGTGATTTTCATCAATATGACTAGCATAGAATTTCTAAATTGCCTAAGGAATTATGGAGAGATTTTATTTCTACTTCAATATTTTGCTCCTAGAAAAAAACCAGACCCTAAATACAATAAATAGTTACTGGGCATGTCTAAAAAAAAATACACATGAAGAAAGATACTTTCTATCTCAACTTTTCTTCCCTTATTCAAATCCCAGTGAATTTAATTTAGTGAATGGAATTTCTCAAGGTTAAGCTTTTCTAGAACACTTTCTTAAAGTTTTTGGTGCCTCCTTCTCCTTATCTTCTGGCAGATATCAATATAATTTGACACAAAATAATTAAATTCAGAATTATTACTCAACCAGTAAAGCTCATCCTTCATATTACATTGAGTGAGTAGATGGATAGATAATATCCATCCTTCTAAACACATAATTTTTAAATAAATTTTACGTACTATTATTTTTAGGATTCAGAAGCTCTTATACCTAAAATACAGTCCCAGTTTCTGACAATAAAATTGTTCCTAGTCATATAATGGCATAAACGTGTAACTATTTGGGGATAGAAGGACACAGTACCAAGGGTTATGGCTGCTTGATTAGCTGAACAAATTGAAAATCACTGTCTTGAAGACTCTTTCTGTTTTCAATTTTTTAGAACTTAGCACTCAACTGTAACTTAATAGCCACAGCACACATACCTGCCTATGCAGTACCATCTCAGGCTACATCGTTGCTTATCTTCCCTTATCTTTACCTTTTCAACTTTCAAAATATAGACTGTTACTTTGTCCTTTCTCATCTTTGTCTCTTTTCTCTCCTTATGCTCCTGGTTCTTATGAAAAGCTTTCCATTTATAACTGGTTTCAAGATCCCCTAACCCTGTGGGATAGGGAGGGTGGGAGGGAAGGAGACGCAAGAGGGAAGAGATATGGGGATATGTGTATATGTATAGCTGATTCACTTTGTTATAAAGCATAAACTAACACACCATTGTAAAGCAATTATACTCCCATAAAGATGTTAAAAAAAAAAAAGATCCCCTAAACCTGGATAGTGATCATTTACAGTTTCACCAAAATTAGTCATTAAAATTTTTTGTAAGTTATTTAATATAGTACCCTCAAAGAGTACTAAATCTTTAATAGAAATCAAATTAAAATATTAAATATAACCAAATCACCAATTTAATTCTTCCCTCACAGTTTCACAATGAGTGTAAGAGCCGCTTGCGTTCACCTGGAAAACTAGAATTAACTAGTTGGAGAACTCCCTAATCTTCAAGCAATCATAATTTGGTTTTATTTAACCTCCAACATGCATCACTTTCACCTTCTTACCTGCCTCTCTGCTGATGCTCCAGGCCCCAGTGTTTCGATATATAGGAAAAGGGCCATGATACACATAAGCACACCAGAGGGGTTACTTTTTATCCCATGCCAAAAAAAAAAAAAAAAATGTTCACAGACATTTGGGTATCCTTAGGTATTTTCACTTCCACTCCCCTCACTATTAGAGAAGGGAGGGGGATCAATGGTTTAAGTAATTAGTTTCTGTGTGTTACTCCTATTCATGTCCTATAGCTGCCCTATAGCATCTCAGCTGAGAAGCCTGAGTTGGTGTTTTTTAGGTGGAGTGAAGCTCACTTTTAAGTTTCTCAAGTTGATCTTCAAGGGAGTCAGAAGATCCCTTGAAGATCATCGGAAGTCCATCGATGTTTTCAACTTCATGCTTCGAAAAGTTATCAACCTCATAACAAATGGTATTCAATAAGTACCACTATGTCATTGACCCTTCAGCTTCTGGAACAGGAGCAAAGGGAATAGGAGTGTATATATAGCAACCTATCCAGCAAAGCTGCTGTTGTATAAACATGATTTAACACAGGCAAAAAAAAAAAGACCTCTTGGATTGCCAAGGTACATGTTTTTTCACTTTACACTGATTGTAACAACTGGCTTTTCTGTCTCTGAAAAGAAATAAACTAGTAAGAACTTGTCAAATGCTATCATTTATTGTGCATGCCACTTGTAGAATGTGTTTGTACAGGAGAATTTGCTCTTTCCATATGGTTTAAGTTATTGGCAATGTAAAGCTAAACAAGTGCATTTTGAAAGCATGGTGTAAATGACTTCCATTTTGGTTATTTACAGCTGACCACAGCTATCAATGTTTTTATATTAAAATTATTAGGGGGACTTCCCTGGTGGCACAGTGGTTAAGAATCCGCCTGCCAATGCAGGGGACACGGGTTCGATCCTGGTTCAGGAAGATCCCACATGCCGCGGAGCAACTAAGCCCACACGTCACAACTACTGAAGCCCCGGTGCCCTAGAGCCTGTGCTCCACAAAAAGAGAAGCAACGGCAATGAGAAGCCTGCGCACTGCAATGAAGAGTAGCCCCTGCTTGCTGCAACTACAGAAAGCCCATGTGCAGCAACGAAGACCCAACACAGTCCAAAAAAATAAATTAAAAAAAAATTATTTGGGCAATTATTGGGTTAGAGGTGTGCACTAAGCTTGAAAATATGACCAAGAATGATTCACATAGTGAAGACTGTATACAAAAGTAGCTTCCTTGAACAAGAAGAGTTATCCTTAGCATTTCATTTTATCCAAGGATCTTGATATAGCTTGTCCCTGGAGAAATTCCCCATCTTTTTCTTATTACTTGGGTGTTTTTCCTATTTTAAAAAATGAAATTAGATGAGAAAATTAAATAAAAGGTACAAATATTGTAAGAGAGGAGGCAGTATTTGCAAGTAGTGTAGTGGCTGTCTAGAAAACCCAATAAAAGCAAGTTAAAATAATGGGAAACAATTAAAATTCACTAAGCATACTAGTTAAAAAAAATAAAGAAATCATTAACTTTCCTAACACACCAAAACATTAGCTTGAGATTATACAGAAAGAAAAGATCCAATTTACAATAGAAATCAATAATCAAAAATCTCGGAATAGGGGGCTTCCCTGGTGGCGCAGTGGTTGAGAGTCCGCCTGCCGATGCAGGGGACATGGGTTTGTGCCCCAGTCCGGGAAGATCCCACATGCCGCGGAGTGGCTGGGCCCGTGAGCCATGGCTGCTGAGCCTGCGCGTCCAGAGCCTGTGCTCCACAATGGGAGAGGCCACAACAGTGAGAGGCCCGCGTACCGCAAGAAAAAAAAAAAAAAATATATATATATATATAGGAATAGGAACTTCCGTGGTGGCGCAGTGGTTAAGAATCCGCCTGTTAATGCAGGGGACACGGGTTCGAGCCCTGCTCCAGGAACATCCCACATGCTGCAGAGCAACTAAGTCCGTGCACCGCAACTACTGAGCCTGTGCTCTGGATCCCACAAACCACAACTACTGAGTGCACGTGCCACAACTACCGAAGCCAACACCTAGAGCCAGTGCTCTGCAACAAGAGAAGCCACCGCAATGAAAAGTCTGTGCACTGCAATGAAGAGCAGCCCCCGCTTGCCACAACTAGAGAAAGACTTCACACAGCAACAAAGACCCAACACAGCCCCCAAATTAATTAATTAATTTTAAAAAATCTAACAATAAACTTTATTAAAAAACAAAGAAAAAATTAAAATTCTACTGAAGATGTCAGTATAAGAGGGCATAACATTTTCTTTTATAGAAAGGTTCATTATTATATCAATTTTCTAATTTAATTTATGAATTCATTCTGATTCCAATTAGAAAATGATTTTGTGAAATGTAAATAAATAATTGAAACTTTTTTATGGCAGATGATTGGACGCATCAAATTACTTAGAAAAATCTGAAAGAAAAGAGTAACAAAATGAGACATACCTGCTAAATATTAAAACATATTATAAAGTAATTAAAATAATATACTAGAACAAGAATAAAAAGATCAGTGGAACTGATCAGAAAGTCTAAAAATGGATGCAAGTACATTTGAGAATTTAGTATAATCTATGGAAGAAAGACTGATTAGTCAATAAATAGTGGGATGACTGGCTAGCCATTTGGAAAATAATTAAGCTAGATTCCTACCTCACTCATTACACTAAAATAAATTCCAGATGGATCAAAAAAATTTAAAGTAAAACCATAAAAGTAGTTTTTTAAAAAACTCAGATGAGTGTTTTTAATAAAATTGGAATAGGAAAGACTTTTAAAAAGTGACACAAGACCCAGAATTCAGAAGGAAAAGGCTGATAATTTTGACTACATAGAAATGAAAGTTTTCTCTGTATTTAAAAACATCAATAAAGCCAAAAGATACAAACTGGAAAAAATGAGCATGACAAATATGGTAGAAAAAGGACTAATTTATTTAATATATATTTTTAAAACTCTTAATTTGAAGGTCCATAAAAAACAAATAAAAACTCAATAGCAGGGCTTCCCTGGTGGCACAGTGGTTGAGAGTCCGCCTGCTGATGCAGGGGACACGGGTTCATGCCCTGGTCCCGGAAGAACCCACATGCTGCGGAGCGGCTGGGCTCATGAGCCATGGCCTCTGAGCCTGTGCGTCTGGAGCCTGTGCTCCGCAACAGGAGAGGCCACAACAGTGAGAGGCCCACGTACCGCAAAAAAAAAAAAACAAAAAAAACTCAATAGCAGAATGGGCAAAGGACGCAAAATGGCAGGCCTCAGAAAATGAAACACTAATCATACAAACGTGTAAGAAGACACTGAAACTCACTCATAATTTTTAAAACTACAAAATAAAGGAGAGCAATACAAATTTCTGTAAATAGGTAATAAACAAGGATTAGAATTTGATAATATTAAGTATTAAAATTTCCATGTGCATATAGACAAAGGTAAAAAAATTATATTGTTAATGAAGTTTTCTTAGAAGAAGAATAAATTACAGTACTTTTTTGAAAGGCAATTTGGCATTATTTATCTGAATATAAATTTCCATTGACCTGGCAATTGCATTCTAGCTAGACAACAGGTAGACTCACATACATGTTAAGGTTTATGTATAAGCAGAACTTACATTCAACCAGCAGGCAAAGTCATAGCTATACTGGTTGTTAAAACAAGAGAAACCCTTTTGCAAATGGTTGCTGCACTAAGCTCCTTGAGTTCCTCACCCAATACCTCAGCGATCCTACCCTCTGCAGTGGAGTTCTTTGTGACCCAGCAACAAAGGATTAATGCCTAGTCTAGCAGGGGACCACTACAGTCTCCATCCAGCACTGAAGTTGGGATCCATTTTTATTGGTCAGTGTCCATGACTTAAGGAATATTAAATATTTTCAATATCACCTCTGTGAATAGGATGTTCATTGTAATTTGTTTGAGAATATATAAATACCCATTAATAGAAGACCAATTAAATAATTTGTGGTATTACAGTAGCATGAAATATTATGACACAATTAAAAAATAATGAGGTAAATTTATATGTAATGATATAGAGAAATATCCACAACATATTGTTAAATTTAAAAGCCATGTTGTTGAACATTTTGTATGTTCTTATTCTGTTTATACATTTTAAAAG
The DNA here is from genome assembly GCF_963924675.1 of Phocoena phocoena. NCBI lineage: Eukaryota > Metazoa > Chordata > Mammalia > Artiodactyla > Phocoenidae > Phocoena > Phocoena phocoena. The sequence goes on along the minus strand of NC_089235.1, from coordinate 52,342,654 downwards.
ACTCTATAAGGAGATATTTTTAATATGCATAGAAAATGTCAGGAAGGATACACACCAACGGTGAACTGGGTGGTAGGAGTCTGAAGGTAATAAGGTACTTCTGCTTTTTACTTATATGCTTCTATACTATTTGCTATTTTTTTCTCTTCTTTTAAAAATTATTTGATAGTTTGAGTCTCCTTAGTCAGGTACCTTGAAATTTCATTCCATGGACCCTCTTTCAGTCTACTGAAGCCAATGAAACATTTCTCACAATGTTTTTAGATGCCTAATGTAAAATATATAGAGGTACAAAGGAAACCAATTACATTGGAGTAAAGTTATCAAAATTTTAAAAAGAAAACAAAATTTTGATATAGTAATATAAAATCTTATTTATTGACACAATAACAATATCCAGGAGCAGGTCTAATAACTGATGTAATTTCAAAGATGTAATAAGCATAAATGATAGTTTTAGATATATGCAGCAATTATAATGTGATAGAAATATGAGTTCCTGACACTACTGTGGTTTATTGTTTACATTCATAATTAGAGAAAATGCTAAATTTTAGTTGGCTGTTAATAAAAATAAAGATATAATCTTTCCTATCCAAGTTTACAGATCCTCAGAATTCTATCCATGGACCACTTAGGAGACCATGTATTCCAGATTAAGAAACTCTGCTTATATAAGTTTGAAAATATTAGTCCCTTGTTTGAAACAAGTTTCACATCCTTTAATGTAGCTATGTAGCCTCATTGGTTAAAGAGAGCCGTTTACATTTGTGTGGTAAAGAGAATGGAGTCCTCAAAAATGATTTCTAGATCACTGTCATTTAAAATAGAGCCTTAGTACGATAGTTTATTTGAAGTTAGCTCAACTTTTCAAAGTACAGTGCATCTACAATATTTCATTTCTCCTTTCTCTCTCTATTTTCCTATTCCCTTCATCCTTTATCTGGATACTGGCTTTCTTTTCTAACTCTTTTCTTCATACTAGCTTTTCCCTACCAGCTGCTCTGTTCTCTAGTCATTCCACACTTTTAGATTGTCTTTTAGCTTGTTTCAATTCCAGTTCTTGATCTTGTTTTCAATGGTGGTTATAATTAACTCTTTATAAATCAAGATGTTAACCATTACCCACCATAGGGCATGCAATTTGAGATAGTATTTCAGTAATAGGAGCAGATTTACATTGATCCATTCACACTACAACAGAGTCCCCACTGTGACTAATGATACAAAGGGTCAAGGTGACTGGGATTAGTGGTTATAGCATCAGTGGTTAAAGAATAGATCAGATTTTTTTTTTTGGTTTTCCTAATACTACTCCATCCTTTTCCCTCAATTTTACAGCAAGTCTTAAATTTACTTATTTTTAATTAATTAATTTTTGGCTGCATTGGGTCTTCGGTGCTGCACACAGGCTTTCTCTAGTTGCAGACGGTGGGAGCTACTCTTCATTGGGGAGCGCCAGCCTCTCACTACAGTGGCCTCTCCTGCTGTGGAGCATGGGCTCCAGGTGCGCGGGCCTCAGTAGTTGTGGCACGTGGGCTCAGTAGTTGTGGCTCGCAGGCTCAGCAGTTGTGGTTCATGGGCTCCAGAGCGCAGGCTCAGTAGCTGTGGCTCACGGGCTTAGTTGCTCCGTGGCATGTGGGATCCTCCCAGACCAGGGCTCGAACCCGTGTCCCCTGCATTGGCAGGCGGATTCTTAACCACTGCGCCACCAGGGAAGCCCAAATAGATCAAATTTAACAATCCTATATAGGAACGTTGGATTGACCCTATATTTTGACATAATGCTTTCTAATCTGATATTTTAAAAATATTGCTGTCAAAAATTACTCTTTTTCTGAAATTATACCAAATTTTGTTAGTTCTACTTTTCTTTGCCAGTTGTTTAAATGGTTAGTGTGTGTGCATGAGTGTGTGTACGGAAGTATTTGGTGTGAATACAAAGTTGGCTGTGACTGCTCAAGGTAGAGGATATATATAGATTTTGTATTTTGATTTCAGAAAATACATGTTCTAAAATCAAAGAGGTTGGGAAACAGAAAAGTAATGGTCATGTGGAGTGTAGCTAAGTCATATTTATAGTAAAATACTGGAATGTAGCCTAAGTGGGTTCCCAAATTAGTGGAGTTCTATATTAATGATTCAGTCTCTTGCTGCTGAGGTCCCCAGTGATCTCATCCATTCAGAGACTTGGTTGTGTAGCTTTTTCTTGTTTGCTATAATATCTGTCATTATAATGTTAGCTCTTTACTTGAGCTAGTTTTTGTTTCTTGCTACAAAATGTGCTCTGGATAAGGTAATTGTTTTGAGAAAAATTCCTAAATACAAGTTTGTTTTGTGATGATTCTGTTTGGGAATCCTTACTAATTTTATTCAGTTTGTCAGGGCACGTATGTAGTCAGTACATAAAGGACTGTGGTGAGATGTGCCCAAAAGTTGAAAACAAAATTTTCTTTGAATGAAAGAATAATAATCATACATAATCATGGAAGTATAGAAGTAGTCCACTCTGAAAAGATAGTTTGTAAATATGTGACTTCCAAATGAGGACATTTTGGAAACCCTCCATAAAAGGTAAATCCATAGATTTAATCCAGTTATAGAAAGAATGACTTAAGAGAGTGACTATTAAGTGCAAAATAATATATTGAATAAGAATGCTAACATATCTTCTCCACTATCCTGGGTGAGACGGGAGTGCCCCAAAAGGCTTTCCTAATATATTATATCCTGACAGTGAACATGGGTACATTGGCCCTCATAGAATATTTTCCTTCACTTTAACTCATATTTACAAAGCAACAACTTTCTTACTATGATTATGTTTCTTTTGTAGATTTTCCATTGGGGAAAAATAGCAATACAGTGGTCAGATGATAAACAGTGTTTAGGGCACTTGATCATTATATTTATCATTAAAAATGAATGAAATGGACTTCTGGGTTGTGCCTCATTCTTTTGTGAGCCTGGTTAGCAGGAGATTTGCTGAGCCTAATCTTTTCCTTCTTAATTTACTCTCTTGTTTTCTGGAAATTACCCCAGAGTAATTTCCTGGAAAGGGTGCATTGAAATTTTTATATCTTGCATATCTGAAGGTGTCTCTATTATGTGCTCATGCTTGATTGAAAGATTGGTCAGGTACAAAATTCTTGACTGAAGATAATTTTTACTCATGATTTTCGATGCCTATTATATTGTCTTTTAGCTTTCAGTATTGCTATTGAGAAGTCTGATGCCATTCTGATTCCTGATCTTTGGATGAGAACTGTTTTGTTTGATGTTTTTCTCAGTGGAAGCTTTTGGATCTTTCTGGGCACTGCATAGTCATTCGATAGCTTTTCAAGAGAAGTATTTAATTTTTAAGACCCATCTTATTAATTAGAAAACTGAGACTCAAGGAAATTAAATAAGTTGCTCAATCATAGAAGAACTAGAAAGTGCCAGAACCAAGATTCAAACACAGTCTAACTCAAGAGTTTATATGCTTTTTATATGCTTTACATTACACTAAAACAGTTAATACCTTAAGGTTTTAAGGAAACTGAGAGTTCAGTTAGTCCAAACACTTGGCTTTTTTTTTTCTTTTTTTCTTTTTTTCCCTAATATAATTGTTTTTCTGAAGAATTACACTGATTCACAGTATGGGTGCCAAAATACTACTTTTTATTCTTGTGGAAGATAAATCCAAATTATTATAGACAAAATAATTTTATTAGTTACTTAAGGAGTCTCTTGTCACATTCAAAATATCAAGGACTATGTGCATCAAGATAAACAATCCAATTTCAAATTTCTTATGTATTTCAAAATCTCAGTCAATATACATTTAATGCAGCTATCTATTCCAGTTTAATTCTCTTTAACACATGTTCTAATTTCTTCTCACACAAAACAGCCTTCTTATTTTAATGTGCTCCAGGATGATTAACATCTTAATATCAGTTGTCTGTCTCCTAAAGTATTGCAAATGTGACTTGTCTTTTATGAGGTGTGCTAAATGTATCTTCCATTTCTTTGGGCTATTTGTGTTAAATCTGTGATTACTTCTCTAAAGGCATCATTCTGAAAAACAACTGGTTCAGTGACTGTTACATTAACACATAAAGAAGTATTATCTTAGCAAAATGTAATACAATACTTTTACAGATGGCAAAGCATTAAGGTTGAATTTTATTTGCAACGAGTGTGCTTAAATAACATGCTGACTACATTTTACTAGAGGCTGATATTATCACCAAATTACATACATTATGCTCTTATGTACTATGCAAAATAAATATGAATTGAAATCCCTTTCCTCTATAATGCTTAGGTCAGAAAAGGCAAAGGTATAGATAAAAGATAATATATATAATATGTAAAATATGATATTCAAGGTGAATGTAAATCAGTATGCAAATCCAAACCTAACAAGTGATATCCATTCATCCTTATCTTTTACCACCATAGTTCCACAACATTCATTTCATCTTTTTATATTTGATTCATTATAGACACCAAGTATACTTTAAAATAAACAAGCAAAAGGAGAACTGGGACTTCTATATTACCCATTATAGGTTACCTATGTCTCTATCTTGCTTCCCTCCCCCAGAATCTGTCATGTAGCACAAAAAAAAAAAAAAAAAAAGAAAAGCAAAACTAAAAAATTTATTAGTTCTGCTCTGTCTTGCCTGGTTGTCAGAAAAAAATAACTCCAGAATTGGTTTCTTTGGGGAAAAAGCACTTTAATAAATCCTATCCCAAAGGGTACTTTATCGGGTGGTAATAGATATCAGAAGAAACTAATAAGTCAGTGAAGAATTCCATAGCCAAATTGGTTAAAATCTGGGGCTTTTTTTCATTGCAGAACTTTTTTTTTTTTTTTGCGGTATGCGGGCCTCTCACTGTTGTGGCCTCTCCCATCGCAGAGCGCAGGCTCAGCGGCCGTGGCTCACGGGCCCAGACACTCCATGGTATGTGGGATCTTCCCGGACCGGGGCACGAACCCGTGTCCCCTGCATCGGCAGGCAGACTCTCAACAACTGTGCCACCAGGGAAGACCCATTGCAGAACTTTTAAGACTTTAATATGCTATAATATATTCATTATACTCTCTATAACAGGAATAACCTATTGTATAAAAAGTTCCAAGACTAGTTTGACTGGAGAAGCTTTTTTAAAAGTCATCTTTTCATTTAAAGATCAAGTGGTACACTTTGGAAAACACTATTTTGACTCTTATAACACATCAATTATAGCCTTTTAAAAATGCAGTAGCAAGTTGTAGTGGAGAATAACCCCTCTTCCTATTGTTAATGACATATTCATCTTATAAACAAACTGTTACAACAGGTTTCAAACTTATATATGTGGATGTGAATAATCGCTAGAAAACACTGGATGTATGGAGAATGGTTCTATAGAGAAAAAAATTATGATGCCAAATGGTTTTACATAAAGGGTCCAGGAAAAAAGTGCTTCTTGAGTGACCTGCTTTATAATGATAACTTCATTTGCTCTCTCCTTAGTGGTCTAGTGGTTAGAATTTGGCATGCTGTCTCTCTCATTTACTCTAAATTCTTTATAAAAGTTTTCTTTGTGAACATATATTCTTCCTTTTCCTCAAATGAATTGTTACTATCTCCTCACTACCGGACATCCCAATAGGAGACGTAGGTTCCTGTTGAGATAATTTGAAGCTAATTTGATACTCATACACTATTCAGTTTTTCAAGAAGCTCAGTGCATTTTAAGAAAAGGATTTTAGGTCATTCTAAATTACACTGCTGTCCTGTTTGGATATTTAAAAGCTAGTGCTCTCACTCCTTCTTTCGAGAGCACCGGAATCATAACTAACTGCTGAACAATCATTGACAGGAAGACACTGGAACTCACCAGAAAAGATTCCCCACATCCAAAGACAAAGGAGAAGCCACAATGACATGGTAGGAGGGGCGCAATCACAATAAAATCAAATCACATAACTGCTGGGTGGGTGACTCATAAACTGGAGAATACTTATGCCACAGAACTCCACCCACTAGACTGAAGGTTCTGAGCCCCACGTCAAGGTTCCCAACCTGGGGATCTTGCAACGGGAGGAGGAATTCCTAGAGAATCAAACTTGGAAGGCTAGTGAGATTTGATTGCAGGACTTTGACAGGACTAGGGGAAACAGAGACTCCACTCTTGGAGGGCACACACAGAGTAGTGTGCGTATCAGGACCCAGGGGAAGGAGCAGTGACCCCATAGGAGACTGAACCAGACCTACCTGCTAGTGTTGGAGGGTCTCCTGCAGATGTGGTAGGTGGCTGTGCCTCACCGTGAGGACAAGGACACTGGCAGCAGGAGTTCTGGGAAGTACTCCTTGGCATGAGCCCTCCCAGAGTCAGCCATTAACCCCAACGAGAGCCTGGGTAGGCTCCAGTGTTGGGTCGCCTCAGGCCAAACAACCAACAGGGAGGGAACCCAGACCCACCCATCAGCAGTCAAGTGGATTAAAGTTTTACTGAGCTCTGCCCACCAGAGAAACAGCCAGCTCTACTCACCACCAGTCCCTCCCATCAGGAAACTTGCACAAGCCTCTTAGAGAACCTCATCTCCAAGAGGGCAGACAGCAGAAGCAAGAAGAACTACAATCCTGCAGCCTGTGGAACAAAAACCACATTCACAGAAAGATAGACAAGAGGAAAAGACAGAGGGCTATGTACCAGATGAAGGAACAAGATAAAACCCCAGAAAAACAACTAAATGAAGTGGAGATAGGCAATCTTCCAGAAAAAGAATTCAGAATAATGATAGTGAAGATGATCTAGGACCTCTGAAAAAGAATGGACGCAAAGACTGAGAAGATGCAAGAAATGTTTAACAAAGACCTAGAAGAATTAAAGAACAAACAAACAGAGATGAACAATACAATAACTAAAATGAAAACTACACTAGAAGGACTCAATAGCAGAATAACTGAGGTAGAAGAACGGATAAGTGACCTGGAAGACAGAATGGTGGAATTCACTGCTGTGGAACAGAATAAAGAAAACAGAATGAAAAGTAATGAAGACAGCCTAAGAGACCTCTGGGACAATATTAAACACAGCAACATTCACATTATAGGGGTCCCAGAAGGAGAAGAGAGAGAGAAAGGACCTGAGAAAATATTTGAAAAGATTATAGTGGAAAACTTCTCTAACATGGGAAAGGAAATAGCCAACCAAGTCCAGGAAGTGCAGAGAGTCCCATACAGGACAAATCCAAGAAGAAACATGCTGAGACACATAGTAATCAAATTGGCAAAAACTAAAGACAAAGAAAAATTATTGAAAGCAGCAAGGGAAAAATGACAAATAATGTGCAAAGGAACTCCCATAAGGTTCACAGCTGATTTCTCAGCAGAAACTCTACAAGCCAGAAGGGAGTGTCATGATATACTTAAAGTGATGAAAGGGAAGAACCTACAACCAAGATTACCCAGCAAGATCTCATTCAGATTCGATGGAGAAATCAAAAGCTTACAGACAAGCAAAAGCTAAGAGAATTCAGCACCACCAAACCAGCTCTACAACAAATGCTAAAGGAACTTCTCTAAGTGGGAAACACAAAAGAAGAAAAGGACCTACAAAAACAAGCCCCCCATAAAAATGGTAATAGGAACATACATATCAATAATTACCTTAAAGGTGAATGCATTAAACACTCCAACCAAAAGACACAGGCTTGCTAAATGGATAGAAAAAGAAGACACATATATATGCTGTCTACAAGAGACCCACTTCAGACCTAGGGTCACATACAGACTGAAAGTGAAGGGATGGAAAAAGATATTCCATGCAAATGGAAATCAAAAGAAAGCTGGAAGAGCAATACTCATTTCAGATAAAATAGACTTTAAAATAAAGAACGTTACAAGAGACAAGGAAGGATACTACATAATGATCAAGGGATCAATCCAAGAAGAAGATATAACAATTATAAATGTATATGCACCCAACATAGGAGCACCTCAATACATAAGGCAACTGCTAACAGATATAAAAGAGGAAATCAGGCTTCCCTGGTGGCGCAGCGGTTGAGAGTTCACCTGCCGATGCAGGGGACACGGGTTCATGCCCCGGTCTGGGAGGATCCCACATGCCGCGGAGTGGCTGGGCCCGTGAGCCATGGCCACTGGGCCTGCGCATCCGGAGCCTGTGCTCCGCAATGGGAGAGGCCACAACAGTGAGAGGCCCGCGTACTGCAAAAGAACGAAAAAGAAAGAAAAAAAAAAAGAGGAAATCGACAGTAACACAATAATAGTGGGAGACTTTAACACCTCACTTACACCAATGAACAGATCATCCAAACAGAAAATTGATAAGGAAACACAAGCTTTAAATGACACAGTAGACCAGATAGACTTAATTGATGTTTGTAGGACATTCCATACAAAAAGAGCAGATTACACTTTCTTCTCAAGTGCGCACAGAATATTCTCCACGATAGATCACATCTTGGGTCACAAACCTAGCCTCAGTAAATTTAAGAAACTTGAAATCATATCAAGCATCTTTTCTGAGCACAGTGCTATGAGATTAGAAATCAATTACAGGGAAAACAACGAAAAAACACAAACACATGGAGACTAAACATACATTCTAAATAACCAAGAAATCACTGAAGAAATCAAAGAGGAAATCAAAAAATACCTAGAGACAAATAACAATGAAAAACACGACAGTCCAAAACATATGGGATGCAGCAAAAGCAGTTCTAAGAAGGAAGTTTATAGCTATTCAAGCCTACCTCAAGAAACAAGAAAAATCTCAAATAAACAATCTAACGTTACACCTAAAGAAACTAGAGAAAGAAGAACAAATAAAACCCAAATTTAGCAGAAGGAAAGAAATCATAAAGATCAGAGCAGAAATAAATGAAATAGAAACAAAGGAAACGATAGCAAAGATCAATAAAACTAAAAGCTGGTTCTTTGAGAAGATAAACAAAATTGATAAACTATTAGCCAGACTCATCAAGAAAAAGAGGGAGAGGACTCAAATCAATAAAATTAGAAATGAAAATACAGAAGTTACAACAGACACTGCAGAAATGCAAAGGATCCTAAGAGACTACTATAAGCAACTCTATGCCAATAAAATGGACAACCTGGAAGAAATGGACAAATTCTTAGAAAGGTATAACCTTCCAAGACTGAACCAGGAAGCAATAGAAAATATGAAAAGACCAATCACAAGTAAAGAAATTGAAACTGTGATTAAAAATCTTCCAACAAACAAATCTAGGACCAGATGGCTTCACAGGTGAGTTCTATCAAACATTTAGAGGGCTTCCCTGGTGGCGCAGTGCTTGAGAGACCGCCTGCCGATGCAGGGGACACAGGTTCGTGCCCCAGTCCGGGAGGATCCCACATGCCTGGAGCGGCTAGGCCCATGAGCCATGGCCATTGAGCCTGCGCTTCTGGAGCCTGTGCTCTGCAAGGGGAGAGGCCGCAGCAGTAAGAGGCCTGCGTACCGCAAAAAAAAAAAAAAAAGAAACATTTACAGAAGAGCTAACACCCATCCCTCTCAAACTCTTCCAAAAAATTGCAGAGAAAGGAAAACTCCCAAACTCATTCTATGAGGCCACCATCACCCAGATACCAAAAACAGAAAAAGATACTACAAAAAAAGAAAACTACAGACCAATATCACTGATGAATATAGATGCAAAAATCCTCAACAAAATACTAGCAAACAGAAGTCAACAGCACATTAAAAGTATCATACACCATGTTCAAGTGGGATTTATCCCAAGGTTGCAAGGATTCTTCAATATATGCAAATCAATCAATGTGATACACCATATTAACAAATTGAAGAATAAAAACCATATGATCATCTCAATAGATGCAGAAAAAGCTTTTGACAAAATTCAACACACATTTATGATAACAACTGTCCAGAAAGTGGGCATAGAGGGAACCTACCTCAACATAATAAAGGCCATATGTGACAAACCCACAGCAAACATCATTCTCAATGGTGAAAAACTGAAACCATTTCCTCTAAGATCAGGAACAAGACACGGATGTCCACTCTCACCACTATTATTCAACATAGTTTTGGAAGTCCTAGCCATGGCAATCAGAGAAGAGAAAGAAATAAAAGCAATACAAATTGGAAAAGAAGAGTAAAACTGTCACTGTTTGCAGATGACATGATACTATACATAGAGAATCCTACAGATACCACCAGAAAACTACTAGAGCTAATCAATGAATTTGGTAAAGTTGCAGGATACAAAATTAATGCACAAAAATCTCTTGCATTGCTATACACTAATGATGAAAAATCTGAAAGAGAAATTTAGGAAACACTCCCATTTACCATTGCAACAAAAAGAATAAAATACCCAGGAATAAACCTACCTAGGGAGACAAAAGACCTGTATTCAGAAAACTATAAGACATTGATGAAAGAAATTAAAGATGATACCAACAGATGGAGAGATACACCATGTTCTTGGATTGGAAGAATCAATATTGTGAAAATGACTATCCTACCCAAAGCAATCTGCACATACAATGCAATCTCTATCAAATTACCAATGGCAATTTTTATGGAACTAGAACAAAAAATCTTAAAATTTGTATGGAGACACAAAGACCCTGAGTAGCAAAAGCAATCTTGAGGGAAAAAGACGGAGCAGGAGGAATCAGACTCCCTGACTTCAGACTATACTACAAAGCTACAGTAATCAAGACAGTATGGTACTGGCACAAAAACAGAAACATAGATCAATAGAACAAGATAGAAAGCCCAGAGATAAACCCACACACCTATGGTCAACTAATGTATGACAAAGGAGGCAAGGATATCCAATGGAGAAAAGACAGTCTCTTCAATAAGTGGTGCTGAGAAAACTTGACAGCTACATGTAAAAGAATGAAATTAGACCACTCCCTAACACCATACACAAAAATAAAATCAAAATGGATTTGAGAACTAAGTGTAAGACCGGACACTATAAAACTCTTAGAGGAAAACATAGAAAGAACACTCTTTGACATAAATCACAGCAAGATCTTTTTTGATCCACCTCCTAGAGTAATGGAAGTTAAAAAAAAAATAAACAAATGGGACCTAGTGAAAGTTAAAAGTTTTCGTACAGCAAAGGAAACCATAAACAAGATGAAAAGACTAATCTCAGAACAGGAGAAAATATTTGCAAATGAATCATTGGACAAAGGATTAATCTCTGAAATATATAAACAGCTCATGCAGCTAATATTAAAAAAACAAACAGCCCAATCCAAAAATGGGCAGAAGACCTAAATAGACATTTCTGCAAAGAAGACATACAGATGGCCAAGAGGCACATGAAAAGCTACTCAACATCACTAATTATTAGAGAAATGCAAATCAAAACTACAGTGAGGTATCACCTCACACTGGTTAGAATGGGCATCATCAGAAAATCTACAAACAACAAATGCTGGAGAGGGTGTGGAGAAAAGGGAACCCTCTTGCACTGTTGGTGGGAATGTAAATTGATTCAGCTACTATGGAGAACAGTATGGAGGTTCCTTAAAATCTAAAACTAGAATTACCATATGACCCAGCAATCCCACTACTGGGCATATACCCAGAGAAAACCATAATTCAAAAAGACACATGCACCCCAATGTTCATTGCAGCACTATTTACAATAGTCAGATCATGGAAGCAACCTAAAGGCCCATCGACAGATGAATGGATAAAGAAGGTGTGGTACATATATACAATGGACTATTACTCAGCCATAAAAAGGAACGAAATTGGGTCATTTGTAGAGGCGTGGATGCCTCTAGAGACTGTCATACAGAGTGAAGTAACTCAGAAAGAGAAAACAAATATCGTATATTAACGCATAAATGTGGAACGTAGGAAATGGTACAGATGAAACCGGTTTGCAGGGCAGAAATTGAGACATATAAGTAGAGAGAAAACATATGGACACTAAGGGCGGAAAGTGGAGGGGGGTGGTGGTGGTGGTGTGATGAATTGGGCAATTGGGATTGACATGTATGCACTGATGTGTATAAAATGGATGACTAATAAGAACCTGCTGTATAAAAAAAAAACTAGTGTTACTAATATTAAAAGTTCAATCTTAAATATAAAAAAAAAGAAAAAATTAAAGGATTTTTAAAATAGCCATTCATCTGTGATTAGGTTTTCCTATGCTTGGAATAAGCCTTTGGTCAGCAATAGGAATGCCTAAAGGAAAGTGCACCTAATTTTCTTATTTGTTCATTCAATTGACTTTCATTTCAGTAGACTTTGTGCCTATTACTGTGCTAATACTAGGATGAGGGTGAAAAGAGAATGACAAGACAAGCCACAACCTGGAAGAAAATCTTTGCAAAACTCATATCCAATAGAAGACTGGTGTACAAAATATATGAAGGACCCTTAGAACTCAGCAATAAGAAACCAAGCAACCCGGTTCGAAAGTGTGCAAAAGATCTGAACAGGCATGTCACCAAAGAAGATATACTTGCAAATAATTATGTGAGATGATGCTCAAACTCATGTCATTAAGAAACTGCAAATTAAAACAACAATGAGATACCACCATACAACTATTAATGGTTAAATCCATAACACTGATAACACCAAATACTGGCAAGGATATGGAGCAATAGGAATTCTCAGTCATTTCTGTTGGAAATGCAAAATGGTATAGCCACTTTGGAAATCTGACAGGGTCTTACAAAACTAAATGTAATCTTACCATAAGATCCAGCAATTGCACTCCTTCGTATTTATCTAGATGAGTTGAAAACTTATGTCCATACAAAATCCTGCACAAAAATGTTTATAACAGCTTTATTTATAATTGCCAAAACTTGGAAGCAATCAAGATGTCCTTCAACAGACGAATGGATAAATAAACCATGGTACATACATTGAAGGGAGTATTATTCAGCAATAAGTAGAAAAGAGCTATCAAGCCATGGAAAGAAGTGAAGTGATCTTAACTGCATACTGCTAAATTAAAGAAGCCAATCTGAATAGGTTACTTACTATATGAGCTTAACGGTAAGACATTCTGGGAAAGGGAAAACTATAGAGACTATAAAAAGATCAGTGGTTGCCAGGGCTTTGGAGGAAGAAAGGGAGGGATGAATAGATGGAAAATAGAAGATTATTAGTATAATGAAACTATTATATGTAATACTGCAATGATGGATACATAACATTATACATTTTTGAAAACCCATAGAACTATACAATACAAAGAATGAACCTTAATATAAATTATGGCCTTTAGTTAATAATAATGTATCAGTATTGGTTCATCAATTATAGCAAATGTATCACTGTTATGCAAGATGTTAATAATAGGGGAAACTGTATACAAAGTAGGGGGTGGGGAGAGGAGGTAGATGCAAACTATACTTTTTGCTCAAGTTTTCTCTAAACCAAAACTGCTCTAAAAAGTAGAATCAATTAAAGTTTGAAGACCACTAACTTTTAGAATTGCATTTTGGCAAGGACCAGTCATTCCTGGGCCATTTCTTTAAAAAAAAAGGACATATTTTTGAGTTAAGGGCATAAGCCTCTGTGAGAGACAATAATAGTTTATGTCACAGGTCTGTCATAGTATAATACACTATTTATTTTCTATATCATTCATTTTCTATACAGAAGATCCTTCCTGAATGGACCATGAATATGACTTTGATATGGACCCCTTTATGTTAATAGTAACTCTACAACTTCTTTTAAATTACCTTTTCTTCCCACAGTTTCTTTTAAATCACTTCAAATATAAAAATAATGGGAAATGCTTTCATGTTTTTGTCAAGATTAATGCACCCTTTGCCCCCCTTTATGAGGCTTTCGACTGGTACTTTAATTCTAAGGGAATGTACCCACCAGTTCTGGGATGTCTGCCCTGGGAGATTAGCTGGTGGTTGACTCCTTATTATACATACTCAGTCAGTCTATGATTGGCCAGAAAATTTCACATTATTTTTTACCACTTGAAAGCAAAAGGGGAGAAAAATCCCCCAAACTCCTCAAAGTGCTATTTCCAAGTGTCCAAGTGAAATTTCAAGTAACAATTGAGTTTGACCAGTTTAGTGCAACCCTGAAGCTCAAGCTGACTCTAAACCTGTCTTTAATCAAGTTAACCACAACATGCAGTCAGGGGTGAAATAGGCATTTGCTGTTATGTCCTTCCTTATCAATACAAAATGCTACTCAATTTCATAACTTTCCACAGCACTCAGCAGCCCCAACTTCCTCTTTTGCACCTCCCAACCCACTGCCAATGTAAATTATTGTGTAGTACCTGTATTTTTCAGGATAAATCATGAGAACAGAATTTTTTAGTGAGAACTTGTTTTCAGAACAACATGGAATTATTTTAAGGTGTGTTTCCAGCCAATAGTAAAAACGACTAACTAGAAACTTAGCTAAGTGGATGCTCTGTTCCAAGAATTCAAGTCCTGAAGAAGGTTATTTTAATATCAAAAGAATGTTGACAGCATCTCTTAGTGACACAGATTCCATTCAAATCTCCCCTTTGCCGTGGGTTTGAAGTTGAGCCTCTGGTGACATTGAGATTTGTAATATCAAAGTTCTTTTAAACGACTAAGCAGGTATTATAATTTTCTTTTTTCCCCAAAGGAGATGGTAAAGAGTTCCCCATCAGCTCATTTATAAAAAAGCCATTAGGAGAAGGAGGAAAGGAAGAATGGGGATAAAGCCCTTTAAAAAGAGGTAATAAATGATCACATTAGAACAGTAAGATATAAAATAAGGTCTCCAGGGGCTTCCCTGGTGGCGCAGTGGTTGAGAGTCCGCCTGCCGATGCAGGGGACACGGGTTCGTGTCCCGGTCCGGGAGATCCCACATGCCGCGGAGCGGCTGGGCCCGTGGGCCATGGCCGCTGAGCCTGTGCGTCCGGAGCCTGTGCGTCCGGAGCCTGTGCTCCGCAATGGGAGAGGCCACAACAGTGAGAGGGCCGCGTACCGCAAAAAAAAAAAAAAAGGTCTCTGAATTTCTATTTTTAAAATAGATTTATTTTTAAAAATTAAAAAATAAGTAGCTTTATTAAGATATAATTCACATTCAATACAATTCACCCATTTAAAGTATACAAGTCAATGTTTTTTAGCATATTCACAGGATTGTTCAACCATCACCACAATCTAGTTTTAGAATATTTTCATCCTCACTAAAAGAAACCCCATACTCTTTAGCAGTATATCCCCATTCTCCTCTCTGCTTCCCCTCCACCCCACCCCATTCAATTCTAAGCAACCGCTAGTCTACTTTCTTTATAAATTTGCCTGTTCTGGACACTTTATATGAATATAATCATACAATATGTGGCCTTTTGTGACTGTTTTTCATCACTTAACATATTGTAGCATGTATCAGTACTTAATTTCACTGTATAGATGAATAATATTGCATGTTACGGAATATCAAATTTTATTTATCGTTTCATCAGGTGATGGACATTTAGGTTATTTGAACTATTTGGCTATTAAAACTAATGCTGCTTTGAACATTTGTATACACGTTTTTGTGGGAATGTATGTTAATTTTAGGGAGGTAAATACTTAAGAGTAGAATCACTACATTATATGGTAATTCTGTGTTTATTTAAGGAAATGACAAATTGTTTTCCAAAGAAGCTGCACCATTTTACGTTTCCACCAGCAATGAATGAGGGCTCCAATGTCTCCACATTCAATCTCTTTTATAAATTAACTTTCTCAAAAACAGAAAGAAATGAAGGAAGGGAGGGAGGGAGGGAGGAAGGAAATAAGTCAGCTGATGCTTTCCTGCTGATAAGGTCATTCTAATGATGGACTAGACCTTTTGGGGTCAGATATTATAAAAATAAAGGCAGAATTGCACTGACCATTTTTTTCCTACATTATCAGCCATGTTGCCTATGAAATCATAGATAAATGATTCTAAATATTTTTATGATATATGAAGAAACGTAAAAATGCAAGAAAAAAACGTGTTTACATATTCACACATATTTTCACACAGGCATGCACAGTAAAGAATATGGAAGAAAATATACCAGGGTTTTAATAATGGCTATATCTAGAAATCAAGGCTGCACATGGATTTTTTTCCTCCTCCTTTTGCTTATCTATAGGTATCTTTGTAAAAACAATAAGCATGTGTAACTTTTTTGTTTTAAGGAAAAAGTATGATCCTTCTACCAGTGGGTCCCATAGCACTGGTTCTCAACCTGGCTGAACATTAGAATCACCAAAGGAGCTTTTAAGAAAAATACCAATGTCTTGACCCCCTTCCTTACAAATTCATATTCAGTTGATCTGGGATGATTCCAGTGTACAAGCAGAGTGAGAACTACACCCTTCAGTTCTCTGCTATCGCATTTGTTGAGTTTTGCTAGAGGGAAAAAAGCTTTCCTACAGGCTGACGGTCTGCTGTTGTGAGCTTAGTTGAGGCCATTTTATTTATGGTTTGCAAGGTATTATCTTTACTGGGTTACATCTGGAGAGGCTCCTTTAGTATCAAGAGGCTACTTCAAGAAACATGTGAAGAGGTGTCCCAAACTTTCTTCTGGCAAGTGTCATGGGAAGATCAGTAACTTAAATGTTGAAATGAAACCATCTGGCACTTAAGGAGTTTTATACACATAGTAAGGTGCAGTTTTTAAGCCAAAATAAAGCTGTCTTTGGCTTAATGAATAGTAATATTTAGACAATGATTTGTCATGCAGTCCTCTGCTGCATGGTAATGAGAGATGCATAGAAGTGGTCTGAGGATGGGAGAGAGAAGATGGAAGTAAACACTGAAGGCCTCAGTAAGGATATGCATCACTGAATATTCTATATCTATTGCCTTTTCCTTTTTATGTACAGTAGGTAGTTGGAGAGAAACTGGGTCCATTAAAATTCTTGATACTTGTATCTAGTGTGAAGTAACATACTTCTTGAATGAAGAACAAAGTAGTTAGCTTTCCGGCTGAATAATGGGGCAGTGTGACTTTATGTGTCTCATACCTTCAAAACTAGGGATATTTGATGTTCCTGTCAGAAGGATCTACTCCTGAAGCATCTGAAGGCTTTTAACTTAAAAAATTGGAAGCATACATCCTTTGACAAATCTCACTCTTAGCTCCTGTCTGGTCTCTGTTTGGTAGGGCAAGAAAACAGGTAAAGAGAATGGTTGTCTTAAGTGGATAACCAGCAACGACCTACTGTATAGAACAGGGAGCTCTGCTCATTGTTATGTGGCAGCCTGGATGGGAGGGCAGTTTGGGGGGAGAATGCATACATGTATATGTATTGCTTTTGCTGTGTACCTGAAACTATCACAACATTGTTAATTGACTATATTCCAATATAAAATTAAAAGTTAAAAGCCCCCCCCCAAAAAAGAGAATGATTGTCTTTCTCTATGACAAGGGGGGAAAGTGGTACTGAATTAAGCAGCTCTTTTCACAAATGTCAGTTATTTTTAGAAGAATTATTTTCACCTTTTCATCAACAAACCAATTTTAATGAGTTTCAAGGTACTTGGTAGGTATGTGGGGAAAGCCAGTGATAAATGACATTAGGCCTTTAAATTCTTATGATCCAGAAGAAAAAATACAAGTCCTTAAAAAATTAATAAACAAAGTAGAATTCATGAAAATGACATACAGTTCTGTAAAATTTCTAAGAATGAAGAGAGCACCTTTGGATGTTGAAGAGGTTTAATGTTTTTCTACTGTAATGTCAAAGCTGAGTTTTCCGCCACCTTTTAGAAAGTGGTGCCAGCTTTCAAATGAATCTGCAGTCCCTTCAGATTCAATTGCAAGACTTTGGTCTATTCTTTTTTCTCACTGCATTGTTTACCATTATTATTTCTATATGATAAATGTCAGAAGTGTTTTGTTTTTTTGACCTTCTGGCTTCTGCCAAAAATAGCCAAATTACCAGTAAATCTAGAATGTTAATTAATAATCACATTGGATATTAATATCAAAGAAGATGCAAGATTCTTATCCTGGATAATTTTGAAAGTTTAAACTTCTTTTTTTTTTTAATGTTTTCCATATTAATGACTGTCAGTCATGCTTTATCCATGGTTTATTTATTTATTTTGCATTGAAGTAGATAATTAACTTACTATATTAGCTTCGGGTGTACAACATAGTAATTCAATATTTTTATACATTACAAAATGTTCACAATAAGTCTACTTACCATCTGTCACCATACAGTTATTACCATATTATTGACTATATTCCCTAGGCTGTATGTTACTGAAGTTTAAACTTCTTAATGTTTAAACATAATAATAATGATGTCTATCATTTACTGAGCTCTTTCACTTTGTTCCTTCCTCTGTGTTTATCTTGCTATAAGTGTATTACTTCATTTAATATTTAAAAACATCCTATGTATAATTCTTCTAGCTTCATCTTCATTATACTTCCTGAAAATGCACATAATACCTTCTTTTTATTGACATACATTTGTAAGCTACAACAACCGATGAAAAAACCCAGACAGGAAAGTGGTTGTTTCAGGAAGTCTCCTCCTCTCAGGAAGTCTGTTTCCTTGAGTGCTTCAAATTTTAGACTGACTCTATCTTCCGACTGTTTTTGAAGGATGTGTCATGGTTCAGGGTTGTGAAGTCATTATTGTGGGTGGTTTTATTATGTCTACCTCTTTCAATCCCATGGGTCTCACAACCAGTTTTAACGATGATTTCTTGACTTCAGATTCTTTGGCCAAACATAATATGTGAATTCAACCCCTACCCCCATATAGTTATCAGTTTTGATTTCTCCCAGATGATTAATTTTCAACCATGACCTAGGACAGGCAATCCATTTTTCTTGCCAAATTTCCAGTCCAGTGGAAGAAACTTTTCTAGTCCCTTCTAGGCTTTTGGTTTTATGCTGAGAGTGCATCTATAGCTTTCCACACCCCCAGGCCTGAAAATTCCTGTCTTTTTCCCCAACTCTCTACTCTTAGGTTAAAACCTCAGTGACTTAGAATATCCAGGTCCAGTGGCCTCATGGCCCATTTGGCTTTAGCGCCTATTCATTGCTCTGGCTTCAGATTGACTGTTCATTTCACGTGGTTTTTCTTTTTTGTTTTCAAGCATAAATATGGATACGTATGTTTTCATGGCTGTTATATCCCATTCAGCAGTGCTGTGTTTGGAGCAAAGGGGAGGGAGAGGCTTAATGATCAAAGACCTCAACTTCATCTATATGGTACCACATAGCTAATTTGACTTCCTCTGTATTTTCAGCCTGCTTACTTTTTTCCCATTAAAGAAACCAGCAGGTCACATAGTCTGTATTGAAAATGTAGCCTTATACCTGTTGCTCTTTATATGTCGTGGTTGTCAGAGATGGCAAACTCGTGGAGGACAGGCACTGCACTACATGCAGACATGTATTAGCATCACTGGAAAATGAAAATAAACTTAGTGTCCACGGTATTTCCAAGGATCCTGTTTGCAAGGAAAAATCTCTTTTTCTAAGTTGGCAACTTTATTTCATAGATTCAGACTCAAAATGCAGCTTTGTTTTTGGTTTGGCAGTGGTCATCGGTATCTTCATCTTATTTCTCTGCTCCTTTAGAAAAAACAAGAAGTTTTGTTCCCACTTTTGCTTGCTGTGACCAAATCTCAAGAAACTGGAGGATCCTTGGGCACTAGCCCAGCCATTAGCTGCAGTTGCTTGACTTAATAGTTGGTCAAATGTCACTCTCAAGCCAGAAATATAATAATGAGAATTTTTGTGGGGGGGGGGGGAGGAGGGGTAAAATTATGAACTATAAAACCTGAGTGACAGGAAGGTGCTAGGAGAAATGTTCAAAACACTGATGTGATTTATGAACATGTGGCAAACAGATGTGGTGGAGTAATAGGGACCCCCATCTCCTTTTATAAATTTGGATCATATTTGTGTCTTTCCCAAATCCCCCACCCCTAGGTTCATAATATGCTTTATTAAAATCCTCTCCGGGGCATATGGATGGTTAATAATTGTTGATGACAGAAATTTGGTTTTGGTAAGCTGCGCAGTGAAAGATAAATACAACGAGGCTATTTTGACCTCTGGATATTACGCTTATTAGAGTGAGGCTTCTCTGTAAGACGACCTGTGTTGAGATTGTGTGTGATTTATGGAAATGTCACCAATGACCCTGGTTCTGGAAAAACTCTTAAAATCTCTTTTGTTGTAATCATCACTTGGGTTTCAGTTGTCACTAGGGAAAATCATTTGGGGAAAAAAACATAATCAAGAGTAGTTAAAATATGCTTCAAATAAAATAAATATTGGGTAGCTATCTAGGAATAAAAATACAAAGAACCTCTGAGATGAATGTTAGAAATAGAAATTTATTTGTAACTAATCCTAAATGTGGTGTGGAAGAGAAGCAAATGGATAGGGAAACACTGGAATATTGGCTTCTGATTCTCTTCCCAAAAGCCAATGACATGTCTGAAACCTTTAGATAAGCCTTTTAATTCTTTAAAACTTTGTTAAGAGAGCAAGTGTTCTGCATTTAGTGTCTGCAATACAGTTTGAGAAAAATGTTTTAATAAAACAAAAAATTTTAAGACATTGCATCTGTGTGGCAAGAAATTCAAGCAGTACAAATGTGTTTATAGTGAAGAATTAATTTTTCTTTCATCCTTCTCAAGTCCTCAATTTTGCTTGTCTAGAAGCAACTGCTATTAGTTTGAACTTATTTAATAAAAGTCCTAATGTTATAAGTCAATCTTCCAAATAGGAATATTGAAATTTACCACAAATTGCATTTAGCATCCTGTACTATTCACACTGAGTTACTAGTCATTTGTAAAGCTAATGTTTATAGCAAGATCATATAATTCCCACTTCACTCAAGTGATATGTTGAGGAAACTTAAAGTGGATAAAGGAAAAAAATTCAAAATAATGAGAATAATGTTAGAGGCCTGATGTTACTGATTTGGTGAATTTTTGCTGTGGGCCGGGACTTTGTCAGGCAGAACTAAAAGATCATACGGCTGAAACCCTTGATTTGCAATTTCCAAAACCCCTCCATTTCTCCCATCCAAGAGTATGACTAGTAGTTGCCTGGAAGTTACAAAGACTGATGTCTAGATCAGGGCCTTCTACACAGTGTTATAAGAATCAGCCTGGGCAAGTCTGTGCTTAACTTTTTGGGCTAAAGGAGAAGAAGAATCAAGAACCCCCATGCTTTACTTCATCCCGTCATTTTTCATTCAATTAGGATAAATTATAAAAACAGTAACAAAAACTAAAACACACATGGTAATAATATCCTAATGTGTTTGAGAAATAATGCAGAAGATGGACTTAACCACCTCAAAAAAATTTGGGAAACTATTCAGGGGACTAAATGGAAGTCTGGTACTTTGATTACCTAGACAAGTTTCCTTTAGCTCTGTTCACATCATCAGCTTCCTTCTCACCTCTATCAGTAATGACTAGTAACTCAGTTTTATACCTGTTTCTTAAAAAATGTATAAGAAAGATTCTGTCACACACAAAAAAAAGAAAGACAGAAAAGAAAAAAAATTAGTGCTGTTGCATTCTTTGTGTCTTCAGAGGGTTTTGTCCTCAGTCTGAAACTAGGTTAAGACATTTATACTTGAATAGCTGGAAAGTGTCTTGATTCTTTTCTAAATTGAAGTGCCTTGGTGGTTGACAATTGAAGAATGATTTACAATTCCTGGAGTACTTTGTGGGTTTGGTTTTTAAAACCAGTTCTTAATATTCAAGCTACTTGGAAGTTAGAGGTTGAATAATAACTGGTTATTTCTAAAATGTGGAATTTGTACAGTTTTGAGTAAATGCCCAAACTGTGTTCTCAAAAATGTAAATTACCATATTCAGTTGTCCTGGGAACTAATGGAGAAGCAGTAGGGTTTTTTCTCTAAATTATAAACTAGCTCAATATTAGAAAATTAAAACCTAAAGAAAGCAGATTTCCCTATGCAGATGTTATAGTCCTGATACAGTCCCCATTTGCTATAGTGTGGCCCTATGATAACACCATACACCTCCAGGTTTTACCAATGCATATCTTGAGAATAAGGAATAAGGGAGGGAGCCACAGCATCTCGTGTATCTTTTCAGAACAAAAGCTAATGTTACATTAATCCAGACTTTCAAAAATAAATTCAAATATCCTGGTATTCCGTCAGTATAACAGTTTTGAATTATCCTAGCAATAAGACCAGCTGAATTCTTTACTGCGCTTAGCGAACATAAACAAAATAATGCCTGCCTCTCTTTATCTTTCCTGAAATCAGTCAATAAGTGTTGTATACGCTGAAATAGCATTTTAATTAATGAGCATAAGCAACCAGATAACTTGAAAACTGAGTTTATGTCTCACCTGATGTTCTATTCTTATCACCTACAACACTGCTAAATAAAACCTCTACTCATCCTTTCGTTGATTCTGCAAATAATTATTTACACCCGCTATGTGTTAAATGTCTTGGTAGGAGTTGGGTGTTCAAAGACTTAAAAACAAACAAACAGATACACAAAATGAAATAAAACACCACTATCCCTGACTTTTAGTAGTTCCTATTGTGGAAACAAAAATATAACTACGTAATAAAAATATGACGCTATTACAGAGGTATGTACAAAATTGTATAAAAATACATCATAAAGCTACCTCTAGAGAAGCTAGAAAGAAATCACATAGACTGTGTCTCATGTTGGTGTTTTCCAGGTGTCAGAAAAGGATGCTCATAATGAAGGATGTGAGCAGGAATACAGAACTGTGAACTGAAATATTTGGGAACAGATATTGGTAAGGAGGCTTGGGTTCATATTACAGAGTGTTCTCTATATTATGTTAAGAAATGTACTTACATTCACTCTAAATAATGAAGAGTCTTTTAAGGCTTATGAGTAGAGGAGCTGAGAAGATCAGATTTGGATGTGTACAAACCACTCAGAGTTATAAACAATAAATTCCAGGCAACAAGACTTTAACAAGGAGAAACAAACAGGAGGCTACTGAAAAGATGAAAACCTGAACCAAGAAAACTGCAGTGGGGATGAAGAGGAAGGGGATGGAGATTAAGTTCCTCAGCCCTGAGACACGACAGTATTTATCCGTGCCTGTGTCCATCCATGCCCCTCCCTCAGCAAGCTCTCCTCTAAACTGTTCCCATATTCTACAGGTTTACCATTTACCCCTATAAAAATTATGATGTATTTCAGGCATACAGAGGCAATAAGGACTAATGTAATAAAACACCTGTGAAACCACTACCCTGTTTAGGAAATAAAGCATTAATACAGATGCGGGCTTCTGTGTGGCTGTCCATGTTGCTACATGCAGCCTTTGTTCTTTGATTTTTATTGCTTAGTAGTGTTTTACTGTATAAACCTACCAAGATTTATTCATTCATCCCTTGTAAATACCTTTAGAATGTTTCCAGTTTTTTGCTGTTACATGCAATGCTGCTATAAAAATTATTGTTTTGTCACTTTCTATACATGTGTGAGGTTTTCTAGGTATGAACACAGGAACAGAATCCCTGTTCGAGTCTGCATTTTCACTTTCATTAGGTATCAACACATTGTTCTCCAAAGTAATTATACCCATTACACTCTCACCAGCAAATTTTAAAAATTAAATTAAATTTTAAAATAAATAAAACAAAAACTCTTGGTGTTTTGCAACTTCACCAATACTCAGTATTGTCAGACTTTCGAGTTGTTGCCAGATTGTGTCAGGACTTTTAAGCCACTGAGGGTTCTTTGGCTTTTGCTCTAAGTAAGATGGGAAGCCACTGGAGGATTTTGAATAGAAGGATGAAATGATCTGACTAAGCAGGATCATTCTGGCCACCGGGTTGAAATGCGACTATACGGAGGTGAAGGGATAGAACCTGTGAGACTAGTTACGTGGCTGTTGCACTAATCTATTCAAAATATGGTGGAGGATTAAACCAAGGTAGTGGCAGTGGGGGAGTGAGAACTGAAAACATATCCAGACTCTAGATACATTTAGAATGTGGCAACATTTTGAAAGTAAAGACAGTGGATTTGCTGTTAGTGTGTGAGAGACTCCAAGGTTTTAACATGAGTAACTGAAAGAATCCAGTTGCTGTCTACTAAGATGCAGAGGAATGCAGAAGGAACAGGTTTGGAGGAAAGATCAGGAATCAGCTTTGGGCTTGATATGTTTGAGAAGAATATTAGATCTCCACTTGAAGATAGGGAAGTTTAGAATTAAGATGATAGTTCAGACCTAGAGTGTAAATTTTGGAGACTTTATCATATAGACAGTATTTAAAGTCCTGAGACTACTAGAGGTCACCAAAAGAGTATTGTAGTCAGAGAAGGTCCGTGAACTGAGCCTCATATTTATTTATTTATTTATTTGCGGTACGTGGGCCTCTCACTGCTGTGGCGTCTCCCACTGCGGAGCACAGGCTCCGGACGCGCAGGCCCAGCAGCCATGGCTCACAGGCCCAGCCGCTCTGCGGCATGTGGGATCTTCCCAGACCGGGGCACGAACCTGTGTCCCCTGCATCGGCAGGCGGACTCTCAACCACTGCGCCACCAGGGAAGCCCTGAGCCCCATAATTAATGGGAGATAAGAGAAATCAGCAAAGGAAACAGGAAACAGAGGAAGAAAGCTAAGACAGTGGCTGTGCCAGAAGTCACAGAAAATGTGTCCCCTGTTGCTGATAGATCAAGTAGGTTGAGAACTGAGATATGATCGTTAGATTTAGCAGCATGAAAGTTATCGCTGATTTCTCAGCAGAAGTTTTAGAGTTGTGGTGTGGGTGAAAGCTCAACTAGAGCATTTTATGAGAGAACAAGGAGAGGAATTAATTATTCTTTGTATTATTTTTGCTGTAAAGGGGAGTAGGGAAACAGGGCTCCAGCTGAATGGTGGATTGGGGATAAAAGAGTTTTTTTTTAATATTGGGAATGTATTTAGCGTATTTATGTGCTGTGGGATGATCCAAAAAAGAAGTAAAAAATGATGATGCAATAGCGAGACGAGACATTCTGGAGGGATGTCGTTGAGTAGGTGGAAGGAGATGAGACTAGTGGACAAGTAAAAGGAGTATGGATAGTTATTTCATCAGTTGTGGCCAAAGGGAAGGCAGAATAAACGGGCATGGATGTGGGTTGAGGGATAGAAGTGATGGGAGTGTGTAGAGTTGATGGTTTCTCAGTGAAATGGGAAATAAGCATCAGCTGAGAGTGTGGAAGAGGGAGAGGTGTTAGAAGTTTTAGTAACGAGGATAAGGTATGGAGTAGTGACCTAGGAGAAACACACTGGGAATTATTCTTTCTGATATTTAATATGTCTTTGATTATTTCAGTAAACTGGTCTCCTAGTTTCTGTCCTTGCCCCAAATTGATTCTTTTTAAACAAGATCATGTCAGTCTACTCAAAACCTTCCAATAGGTACACTTCTTGCTCAGAGTCAAAGTTCCTCATATCTCCTATAAGGCTCTACACTATCTGTAGCCAAATTGCCTCTCTAAACTCACCTACAACTGCTTTTTCCCTCACTCACATCATCAAGGCAGGAAACTGTGTCTATTTTGTTCACTACTATATCCCCAGCAATTAGAACAGCGCCTAGCACATAGTGTGAGTAGGTACTCTAAATATTAGTTCGGTAAATGAAGTGGCAGAATTTTAGTGGTAAACTAAGAAGAATATAAGCAAAGTCATCCAAATTACAGCCTTTTCCTAAACTTGTTGGCTTTGTTGGGACATATGGATAATGATGTCTTTTTTTGTTCTTAACTGGGACAATTTGGGGCCAGACAAGTATTGTGTTATTTAAATGCTGCTGAAACTTGCATATATCTTTGACTCAAAAAATTTAAGAGATGGCAGTTCAGGATATTTTTTGTCCTGCATGTTGAGCTACATAAAATTTACACTTCATGTATGTTTATATTTAGGCATGGGCTAACATAATCTAATGTCATTCAATGCAACAAACAGCCAAGGTGGATAAAAGTATGAAATTTGCTGTTAGGGATGTTGTTGAATAGGTTATGTTTGTTGTTGGTTTTACATTTCATTATCCTCCCATTATGAGACTAAAAGGAGAAAATTCTTCATAGTCCTAGACTGAGGAATAGTGCTTCTTTTATCATTATTTTATGAATATTGCAAATCATGTTAACTGATTCTGTTCCTTTCTTTTCCTTGGCTGTTAGGACATGTAGACACAGGGAGAAGTTAACTACCAATGCATTGCAGTTCTCAAGGATTTATACTGCCCACAGTCAGACACTCTCCTTACTTTCTCCCCACCACTCACCCCACACCAATCTGCTAAGCCAGTTAGCACTCTGGGATCTGCAGAACCCTTCCCTTTCTAATTTCTGTTTGTTTGGGTTTTTTTCTCCCAATGCTGCTAGTATGAAATTGATGGTGAACGCTTATCAGATTAAATTTATGTGAAAGAGTGATAGTAGTGAAATAAGGATAATAGAAGAGACAAGAGCCTCAGAAACAGAAAAATGAAAGAGTAATATCTCACCCTGGTCATCTTAATGAAATGAATGTTAAGAATGAGGAAGGGGCAGATATAAGAAGAACAAAGGAAAAGGTAGACAAGAAAAAAGAAACAAGAAAGAACAAGAACCTCAAAGAGGGTAGGATAATTGCACATTTATCTTCTTTTAGAGTCCCAAAACAGATTGTGTCAGAGGTGGGAAGCACCTGCTCATCTATGTCTCCTGTCACCACACACCTTCTTTTCCCACCCCGTTTTGAGCCAAAGCTATCAGGGTCAGCAGAATTAAACTAGCACGAGAACACCAGTCTCTACTTCTTGTCATTTTTTATCCTGTTCTTTTTTCTACTTTTACTTAAGAAGTTAAATGTTTTAGCTCAGACTCTGCTATAACTTTCTTCTGTGTCGTGCCACTAGGCTGCAGAATATGATTGTTCTGGAGAGGATTCTCTCAGTAAGTTGATATTTTAGCAATATTCACCTCCTATTTCACCAAGGTTCTTCTTAGGAACAAGGACTATAGCCAGGTGTATTCTCTGTAATTTTAGAGCTAAAACTCATTTTAGGAGAACTTTAAGGTGAATATGTTTTTCAAAGGAATTTGTCTCTCCTTAGAAGAAGACTTAAATTGATTAAGCATAGAGACTATAATAATCACAAAAACACATATAAAGCATTTATATGTATCAGGTGCAGCCTCTCAGCATTTCACATGAATTAATTAATTCAATCCTTACAACAATCCTGTAAGGCAAGTACTATTACTAGCCCCAATTTAGCGATGAGGAAACTATGACATGCCCAAGGTCCTGCAACCTGTAACTGGAATACCCAGGACTCACACCAAGGGAGTCTGGCTCTACAGCTTGGGCTCGTAACTACTCCATTAGACTCAGATAAACTTTTGTTGGATGAATAAATGGGTGAATTAACAAATGAAAGGATAGTTAAATTCAGGTTTTTTAGATACATTTCTTGATACATATTTTGTTGAACTAGGAGCCTTGGTGTATGTGAGTTTTAAATTAATATCTAGAGATCCAGAAAAACACAAAAAAACTCTATACCTGCGTGAGTGAATGTGTGTAAGTATGTGTGTGTTGTTGTTTAATATTGGAAGGTTTGCACACTAGATATCTTTTGAGGACTCTTTTGGAGAATTGGGACTAAAATTGGGCCTAGCAATCATAAGACAACTTAGAAGAAGAATCGGGGCTAACAATTTAAGAACCTCCAGAAAGTAAACAGAGAATGTGGACTGAAAACAAATTATTTTATTTTGGTAACTGATTGAATGTTTTTGGAAATAAGACTTAGCAGCCCTTTCTTTCTTATCTTTCTTTGGTCTGGCCAAGGAGAGGGTAATGATACATAAGCCCAGAACATATTGAGAGAAGGATTATGTATGATTTTGGTGAATTTGTACCTTGTTAGAAGACTTTGTCTGTGTATAAGGCTGCTCTATCAGAGTTCATAGAACCATTTGCAGAAGGAATCTGATAGTACACGGCACTGGGCTCATACAGTTCTTTGGATTCTATAAGGCAACACCACCATTGTGATAGGTATGTTTTTGAACAATTAAAGTGATGGATTTGATATTTTGAAAAGCTGAGAAATCAGTTGGGCTCTTTTGTTTTTAACTAACAGTGCTTTCCAAGTTGAGAGGGAGGTAGATTTTTTTTCAATATGTGATGTATGTGTCTTCTTAAAAGCCATTATCAATGTAGAATGGAACTGTACCCTTGTAGGGCAGCACAAGTTAGATATAATAGTATTCTTTGTTAAGTTTCAAGTTAGTCACCATGAACTGTAAACTTGCTAGGGTGGATATCCTGGGATATTTAACCCACATATTGCTGCTAAACATTATCTTCTTAGTCTTTTGCTGGTGCAGTAATTTTCATAGGACCTAGAAACATTATCCATCCCCATTGCTTCCATCGTGTTAGATATGACCCTTGCCCCAACCTTTCTAGATTGTGACATCAGATAGATTGTTTTCTTTTCAGCTTTGTGTCATCTATAAATTTGATGAGCTTGCCTTTTCCACGTTATAGAGACATACATCAAATAAGAAAGAGTTATGGGCAGAACATTATAGTTATTTGGCAATAATAAGCAAAAGCTACAACTTATTAAGAAATTGTTAAGCTAAACAACTAATTTTTGGACTGACCTACTCATCTTAAATGTGGTGATTATTTTTAATGCCAGCTAGGAGATTAATACAAGACATATTAGAGACAGTTGAATGCATTAAGATATGTTATGGTTATGTGAGATGAAAGTCTAATATTTTGAAAGAAAATGAAACTTCAAAATTGAATTTTAATACATCTAAAAGAAATTACATTAAACCATCTTTGCAAATTATTGCATCCTTTACAGTGTATAAATAACAAAGAACAGGTACTCAATAAACATTAGATGACTGAATAAAAATAATAAAATGAAGGCTACCTTCCTTGAAATTAGTTTATTAGTAAGATAGGCATTCTTTAAAACGTACCTAGAGGGCTGCATTTTTTGCATAATGCTTTCACTTTAAAACTGTTCTTATTGTGTCACTCTCATACACACAACCTTTCAGTGGCTTTCTGTTCCCTACCCAATTATTTGCATGGATTCTAAGCCTTTCTATAATTTGACTTCAAGCCGTGTGCCCTGTCTCCATGCCCACTAACTTGCTTCTTCCTTTATAATTAAGACAGTCTCCTCATTGTACCCCAGACACACCATGTACCCATTCTTGTTAACTTGGTCCAAGTCCTCCAGGCCTAATGCTTTTTGCTTTCCAGTAAATTTATCCAAATCTTGTCCATTCTTCAAAGCCCAGCTCAATTCCCACCCTCTCCCTAGCAAGTTTTCCACTATAGCTCCAGTCTTCATCTGTCTCCCTCTTCTCTGACATCATTCAATTATTCATTCAATGACTATTTGGATGCTAAGTGCCCAACATTGTGCCAGCATCAGGTATAAAAGACATTGTGCTTGCTTTTGTAGTCAGACTGTCTGGATTTGAATTCTTACTATGAAATGTAGTAGCTCTTTGACCTTAGCAATATCTTAACCTCCTTACACCTCTATTTCCTCATTTTTAAAACGGGGTAATAATAATACCTATGTGGTTGTTGTTACTGCAGAAGATAATTATTTAAAGCTTTAAGAGCAGTGCTTTATTCAGCAAAATGTTTAATGAATGCTTGTTGTTGTTGTTTTGTTATCAGAGACAGAATAATAGTAAACAGTCAATTGCAATTGAGAGTAATGAGTGCATTGATAGAATTGAGCACAGGATTCTGTGAAACCTGGGGCATGTAACCTAACCTTAGAGATCAGGACGAGTTTCCTGGAGGAAGTGATTCCTAAGCTGAGGTCTGAAGCATGAGTAAAACACCTACAGCCCTCAACTGTCTGTACCAATCATCAACTGTATGCTCAACTTTATATGTAACAGCTTACTTTCGTAAGTTTCCAAGGAATGTTCTTCATGGAATTGGTCTTAGTGAACCCATTCTTTATTCATAATGCTACACACACAATTCTTTCCCCCAAACAGAACCCGTACCCCCACCCACACCCAGGATTCTTGGGAAAATTTAAATATAAGATAGATGTTTTCACCATGGAATTAGGAATTAGCAATGTGATTTAAAAACAAATAAAATGTAATTTCAAGTCAGTAATTTCACATTGAAACTGAAATTTTCCTGATGGCTAAAACCCAATCTCATCGAATGACTAAAAGTCATAGTCTCTTCTTGGCTCATTTTTTATTTTTACCAGGGCCTCAATTACTAGAGTCACTAACCTCCACGCTTCTCAATGCCCGCAGGCAACTCAGTTATACAGAGCATGGCCTCTTGCTCTATGCTCGGCTACCCAAGTTATTTTGGAATCTGTCCATTATTACCTAATGAGGGGAAAAGAAACAAACTGCATCCCATGTCTTTGGCATCTGCCATCTTAATTTTTTTTCTCCCTTCTTTCTCATCATATTGTTATACATACTTTCTTGCTACTATTGTTTCATGCATCTCAATATTGTCTTCAACCCTGCCTGCTTCCTCCCCTTACTCAGATAGATTGTAAACTAGTTGAGGACAGGAACCATGAACTGCTGCTACACCCAGCCCTGCAGGATGGATGTGCCCTCTTAATTCCAGGGTACCATCCTCATAAAGCAAATCTGAATGTCCCCCTGGAACTGAGCAATGTGGCAACCCCAGGACTCCGTGCAAGAGTCCTTTTGTATTTTCCCAGTGTATCCAAGGTAGTCAATCAATAAATATAGATTGTTTAACTGATTATTGATTGTTTAAAGCTACAAGCTCATGTTTTATGTTTCTATAATCAATAAGCATTTTAAATCTTCCATAAGATTTTCATCTCTAAAATTTTAAATATTTTTCTAATAATCTATAATCCATTTTAACAATCAGAATAAATGTTAGCCCAGTATTAAAACATTTAAACAAATCTATTTTTTAAGGACCTAGATATTTATGTCAGTGTAAAATATCCATTTTTAATTAATAAATGTATTTGGATCTGTCTCAGTAATAAATCCATTAGATTAAATAAGATTTGGATATTAATAGCACAAATTTACGAGATTTTAATTTTTACTTGTAACACTTCACAAAATATTCTTTGGGTATTTATAAAACAGTAATGAAGGCAAAACACTTCTTTTTTATATCTCATTTAAAAATGAAAAATTTAGCCAGTATGTCTTGGACTAACACCAAAATGGATAATTCTGGAAATAACCGCAACATGATAAAATATACAACTGCTTGGTGGTTTCCCTCTTTTGTATAATTTCATAATTTACTGCATTTTCTCCACAACTGACCAAATGGAGATTTTTCTCTGAATTTTAAAGAGGAAGCAGACAATTATACTCAAATAAAGATGTTAAAAAAAAATAAAAATAAAGAGGAAGCAGAATGCAACAATCACAAAATTCAGAACTTAAACATTTTAAATAAGTGACCTCAGAGTTCACAGATCCACTTATAAAGTGTATTCGCTATAAATTATTTTATAAGGAAGCAAATGCCATAATGACCCTACATTTGGAATCAATTGAAATGCACAAGTGCTTTTAGGTTGACTTTTGAACTCCTCTGATTTGTGACACAGATAAGAGTAAATGATGGACTGATGAATTTGTGCAGTTTCTTGGCAAGTTAAGGAATATGGTAAAGTAAATAGTTGATGATTTCAGGCTACTTTAAGTGTATTAAGCACTTTAAACTCTTTGTTCAGATACGAAGGCCTGTCCCTGGTACTTGAGGAATGTTTTCAGCTTCTTAGTTTTCCTTGAACTTGTGTCCCAAGTCAGGGAGCCTTTGATTGTCCATCTTGATATAAACTTTGCCTCTTGTTTATGTCCTCTAACCTTGACTGTTTGCAGGACTGTGGCCTTGTCTTAATTGCTGCTACCTACAAGTGAATTTTAAGTTTGCCATTCTGATCAAGAGATCAATTTACTTGTCCTAGAGCTGCTCCACCCCAGATTGGCTGTCAAGTGTGCATGTATGCACATACATATGTAATTTTGTTTGTGTGTTTGTCGTCATGAATGGTAGAAAAAAAGAATAAAACTAAAATGCATCATCTGTTCCCTATATGTACTTCCTATAAGGTGCTTCCTTACTTTATTTTCTTTAATCTTCACAGTTTATGAACAGAAAATATACTTGCCCAATTAAAGCATATGTAAGGAATATACATAAGGAAACAAATGAGACAGAGGCCATGTATGTTAGTTAAAGTTACACAAATCAAAAGTGTGGAGCCAGAATTTATACACAGGACTCTATACTGTTTTCTGAAGAATGTTTCTCAAAGTCTACTTGCAGCAGAATCTCCTCAGGCACTTGTTTAAAATGCACATTTATGGTTCCCGCCCCTCCCTGCCTCATGGAAACCTAGGGATAGATCCCAGAAACACTGCCCTAGTGTGTCCAGAAAATTCAAGGAACGATAGACTTTTTTTTTTTTTTTTAACGATAGACATTTAAATGATCAAGAAATACTGGAATAAAGGATATGAAAACTCAAATGACTTTTCCACTTGAAAAGTATTTTATGAAAGTGCCAGGCACCTGAAAATAAGGGTTTATAGTGACAAATGTCCTTTCGGGGATGATTATGGCTTTATGCAAAGTTGATGCCAATAAATCTTTTCTACAAAGCTCAAGTCTCAGTCCAGCCTGGCAGGAAATCATTTTACCTGGCACTGCAATTCCAAAAGGAAAGCCAGTGAGGACAATTTTATGAATGTGGCTTTCCTGGCACTAGCTATCCGAAGATTAGTTGCATTGGCATAACTTTTTTCTCATAACCTGTTTTTAAATTGAGAATAGAAAAATATAGTCATTCATCTATGTAGAAAATTATACAGACTAGAAATGAGGAAATAAACCAGAGTCTAAGACATCCAAAGGGAAATCATCACTCTATGCATTAAATGAGCAAGGTTGTTGTTGTTGTTGTTTTTCCTGTATGCGGGCCTCTCACTGTTGTGGCCTCTCCCGTTGTGGAGCACAGGCTCCGGACGCGCAGGCTCAGCGGCCATGGCTCACGGGCCCAGCCGCTCCGCGGCATGTGGGATCCTCCCGGAGCAGGGCACGAACCCGTGTCCCCTGCATCGGCAGGTGGACCCTCAACCACTGCGCCACCAGGGAAGCCCTGTTGTTATTGTTTTGATGAATAAAGTGAAGGTATATCACATTAACATTCAATGAGACACCAAAAGAAAAGAATGTTAATTTACAAAAAGGACCTTATTAACCTACTAGGTGATCAAGAACTTCTAAAGCATTTTTTTCAAAGAGAGGTGATCTGATCTTCTTTTTTCTCACTATTTCACCTTAAAACTGGTTTTAAATAAGGCCTACTGTTCTTTAAAAATTCTAATATTGCCAGAATCTCAATATATGTTAAGTTTCTAGACTAAATTCACCATTAAGGAAAGAGTTGAGAATTCCTTGTCAATCCAGGGATTAGGACTCAGCACGTTCACTGCTGTGGCCTGGGTTCAATCCCTGTTCAGGGAACTAAGGTCCCAGAACTAAAATCACAAACTGCAGCACAGCCAAAAAAACAAAACACAACAAAACAACAACAAAAAAGAAAAAAAAAGGAAAGAGTGCTTCTTCAGAGGCATTTAGTTTTCAAAAATAAAGAAAAAGTCAAGTTTAAAAACAGCTGGTAGCAAAGAAAAGTATCAGAATGACAAGTAATAGCTGACCAGAACTAATATTAATAATTAGTAACTAATATTAATAAGAAATGGAGGGAGGAAGGAAGCTGGTCCATTGACTATAGAAAGGAAAGAATATGAATTAACAGATGCACACTACTATTTATAAGATAGA
Source organism: Phocoena phocoena (assembly GCF_963924675.1). Taxonomy (NCBI): domain Eukaryota; kingdom Metazoa; phylum Chordata; class Mammalia; order Artiodactyla; family Phocoenidae; genus Phocoena; species Phocoena phocoena. The sequence goes on along the minus strand of NC_089235.1, from coordinate 52,308,768 downwards.
TAAACAACAAGGACTTACTGTATAGCACAGGGAACTATATTCAGTATCTTGTAATAACCTATAACGGAAAAGAATATGAAAAAGAATATATATTTACATATATATATATATATATATAACTGAATCACTTTGCTGTACACCTGAAACATTGTAAATCAACTAAACTTCAATTTTTAAAAAAAGACTATGTTTGAATTCAAATGTTACTAATTTGGGGAGGAGGGGAAAGCCTGATATCAAGATTGACTCAGCATCCGAAAAAGTCATGAAATAATCATATCAGGTCTTGTGTGAATCGGGCACACAAACCTAAGAGGTAAAGGAGGTTTCCTGATTCAAGCTGATTGGAGCCAGAAAATGAATGATCTAACTTAGAGACTTTTCTAATTTTCTTTTTTTTTTTTAACGACTTTATTGGAGTATAATTGCTTTACAATGTTGTGTTAGTTTCTACCGTATAACAAAGTGAATCAGCTATATGTATACATATATCCCCATAACCCCTCCCTCTTGCGTCTCCCTCCCGCCCTCCCTATCCCACCCCTCTAGGTGGTCACAAAGCACCGAGCTGAGAGGGTAGCACTGACATATATACACTACCAAATGTAAAACAGATAGCTAGTGGGAAACAGCTGCATAGCACAAGGAAATCAGCTCGGTGCTTTGAGACTTTTCTAATTTTCTGATTATGGATGCATAGGAATGAGTGAAAATATAATCTTATTTTTTCACTTTTCAACAATCTTTCAAAAAGTATAACAAGATAATTTCATCCCATCCTGACAAGTTGAAAGTGTATGAGAGGGAGAGAGGCCGGCATCCTTTCTTGGCTCACCTTGGAGTTTCTCTGGCTGGGCTTATTCAGTCAGAATGGGAAGGGCAGGCAAAAAACTACCAAGAGCTGAATGCAATAGTTCATTTTGATTAAAGGCTTTATTCATGAAGCAGGTGACAAGAACGATGGAAACACTCAAAGAGCCAGCTTGCCTGCCTGTCATACCAATTCTGCCACATAGGCATAAAGGCAGTGTATGAGTCAAAGATGAAAACACAGATCAAGCCTGTCAGCCTCCACTCATTCACCTGGCCACCTTGAGTATTGGTTATTATTCTAGCTCCTCTGTATTCTCTCTTTGGGGTCGCTTTCCATATTTCTGTTGATTAGATACTGCCTATCAGAGAAACTCTGGGGAAATAGGAAAAAAAGCAACTTGACTGTTGCTTGTAGTTTTAAAATATGAAGACTTTCCAAATATTCTATTTGCAGAATCAGTTTATAACCCCCGCAATCACCAGGGCAAGGCAGTTAAACTTTCCTTCTCCACAAGTATCAATCTGCCCTTTTGTTACTTCATTTCACCTCCAGTGCTGCTTGTGATGCTCCTTTTCATGTAATTTTCTCTGAAGAAGATGCTAGAGAAGTGGGACATCATGGGATCTTCCATAGGATCTGATGATGTGGTGATGATGGTCTCTGGCCCTGCTGGTGGTAGTCAAAACTCAACACAGAAGTACGACATCCCAAGCAGGAAGCCACACTTGTCAAGGGACCAGCCACTAATGATTAATCCAGATTTGCTCTTGGCACCACAAGATTCCTCTTCTGGTCTTGTTTTGCATGCAGGACAGCCCAGAGGAGCCTGATATTTTCTGTGGAAAATCACGTGATTGTATTTTCCTCAAGGCTAATTGGTAATTGGCTAATTTCCTTTCCTTCATTCAGGCATTGTTCTTCATCACTAAGAAGTTTCCTGCTGAGTTAATGTGCCCACTTTTTTATTTTAATATTTAGAATCAGTACATGTTCACTTGCTTTACCATCTTGAAAACTATATTTTATAATCTTAATGTAAATTATGCTTTATGAATCCTAAACAAAACTGACAAAAGTCTGTAATTGATTAAACCCATCTTTTGGAAGATGGGTTAAATAAATATTGGACTTCCCTGGTGGCGCAGTGGTTGGGAATCCGCTTGCCTAATGCACGGGACATGGGTTTGATCCCTGGTCCGGGAAGATCCCACATGCTATGGAGCGACTAAGCCCGTGCGCCACAACTACCAAGCCTGCACTCTAGAGCCCGTGAGCCACGGGCTCTAGATGGGTTTCAAAACCCATCTTTTGAAAGTCCCACACTTTCAAGTTTTTAAAAAATGTTACTGATCTAATACCTGCTTTTCAAAAATGAAGTTAACTAAGATAATATGATTGACACTTTTTTCAGCTTACTTAATATTTTAAGCATTTATTTGCATGACTGTCCATTCTGATAACAATTCATTATGGTTGCCCTGATGCCACATGAATATTTGAACCAGTCATAATAAATCATATTAAATATTTATGATTAATTAATTTGAATATTTGCTTCTATTTAGTATGAAACTGAATTAAAATATGCTAATAAAAGGTAAGAGATAAAAAAATTAGAAATGTTTATGAATATGTGCATGAAAATCAATATTACCATTTTTCAAAGAGAAACAAATGCATAAAATATAATTCCTTTAAGCGTGGCCTTTAGCATCAAACTGATCTCACTACCTGTTCTGAGTACTAGCTGTGTGTCCCCAGGCCCTTTTAAATTCTCAGTTTTTCTCATCTAGAAAATAGGAGGAAATAATAGTGTTTGTAAGGATTAGATAACATTTGTAAAGCAGTTAATGCTCAACACATAATGATAACAATAATTGGTAGTTACTGAACAGTATGTTGATACTTATTATTTTTGTTGTTGATACTTTTTATTTTTTTTTTGTTGATACTTTTTATTTTTCAAAGTAGTAATCTCAAAAAATTTTGTGCACTATTGGAACTTATGAAAAGCCGAATTATTAAGAGCAAAATCTCACCCTTGTGTTTGTTTGAGTTGAGGAGTATTATACTCTGGAAGCTGAAGGACTTAATCAAAATAAGTCTGTGGGAAAAGACTCAAGCTGCTTAAGATAGTGGAATGAAACTTCAAACTTATCATGTACCCAAGCAAACTCTTCTCCACACTTCTGCCCTGTACCTGTTCCTTCCATGGTTTTCCCCATTTCAGTCCATGGTAAATTCATTCTTCTAGGTGCTCAAACTAAAAACATCAAGAGTTATCCTTGACTCCTTTTTTCTTTTACTTGCCACATCCAATCCATCTACAAATCCTGATGGCTCTCCCTTCAAAAATATTGATACTTATCTCCACATTCTCTGCTATTCTACCCTGCTCTAACCTGAAGCACAAAAAATTAAATCCTGTTTTAATTTGCATTTCTGTAAATATACATAAGTATTAAAATATTCATTACTACTTCTTCCATTTTATGCATTGAAAATTATCTTCAAAAATTTATCTATAGGTATCTTAAACTAAGAACCTCAAAATAAATAATACTAATTATTTTATGGCATAGCCTTGCTCTTCATAAATAATGCAGTTAAAAATATCATATAACTTTTATTCAAATAAGTCATAGTGTAAAAATCTAGTAATTGCAAACCTCTAAATTACCATTTAATGATCAGTATTTATCAGTACAAAATGTACTGCATCAAACTAGCTTTTTTTTCTGTCATTAACTATGGGATGACTCTTTACTTTGTTAAGATCATTTCTCTATTTTGTTTCATTGCTTGCTTTTCTTCTGTTGGGAAATTATTAGGACCATGAAAATGAAGAGCTAAAGAGGAGGAATAAAACATGTGTTACTTGGCCTTTCACACTGATCTTCACTAACCCATGTTTTCATGAGCACCAGATTCACCAAGTTTTCAAAGAGGAATAGCAAGTGTTTGATGATGAAGGAAGTTTGGATTTAATTTTCACTTTGAGACACATGGATACTATTCCCTGAAAAAATATTGGCATTCTGAAGATGTTCAAGCACTCTTACTCCAGCAGCTACCAATAGCTCCAACTGCATGTGAGGCTCTGGTGGCTCTGAGAGCTGTCAAAGCAGAGATGTTAGAAACCAGCTGCCTCCTTCATTCATCCTTTGAGATCAGCAGAGGTGGGGGTGGACTTTCCTGCCATCAAATCCTTAGAGCAGCAACTTGCACACAGAATTTGCTCTTACAGAAAAATGATTCAAATAATATGAGCAAAATAACAGCAGTAATAAGAAAGATAACTTGTCCTGCAGTTTATTGAGCACTTTCCAGGTATCCAGGACTATTTCAATCGCATCTCATATATTATTTCATTTCATCTCTAGAACATAAGCAAGCAGACAGTTGTGGGCTATCCCCAGAGGAATGGCTTCAAGTAGAGTTATGAAGAACACCCTAAATCTTCAGAGCAGTTCAAAACCACCTCACAGACAAATATTTTAAAAGGTTGAGGTAGGACTTTTATAAGCGCAATGAATTCTATATGGGAAATCCTTCATTGATATATCATAGCAGTCCTTTGAATAATCATTAAGTTCAAGACACTGTATAGGTATGACCCAGAACTAGCAATAATCTTGTCCTCATCGTTGATAAAATTGTTTCTTAACCATCCTAAAGTATATATCATGCATCAGAAATTTTAGATGTATGGGATTTTTTTTTCAGAATTCTTGTATTATTTAACATTTTTCCTTCTCCACTTCTTACATATATTAAATTTTTTTTTAATCAAGAAAAGATTTTCTGGGTAACTCTTCCTCCACTATCATGACCAACATTTTACTGTTTTTCTCCCCTAGAACTGGAACAGAGACTGATGTACCAGCAGATGTTTCTAATTCAGAATGTCTTACTCTTTCCAGGAAAGGAAAAAGTTTAAACTTAAGTAGCTGCTGTTTATCAGCAGACCAGGTGGAAGAAGAAGACTATCTTCTTCCTTTTTCCTTCCTTCTTCCTTTTACAAAGTGTCTCTTCTTCATCTTTCCTTCTTTATTCTGGAAATTTTCTCAGTTCAGTCTTTGAGGTATATCTACTAATAGAGAGTTCAGATCATGGCTGTTGCCTGATCCTTCTTCCTAAGATCAAAGTAGACTAAACCACAAACTTGAACTTAAATAAGAAATCTAAAATGTAAGCATGATATTCTGTGTTGAACATTTGCTGATTCAGGCAGACTTTTATCACCTTATTTTGGTTCTAGCACCCCAATTGTGCTTTAGGTAGCCACCATCACCCCTATAAGCAACTCATGTGCTTCAGAGAAGTATCTCCATGAGCAGCACATGTGGCTCAGGCCTAAACTAATTAGCATTATGTGGGTCTGTGACTGGTTCAGAGATGGTAACATGATCTAATTAATAAGTTAGTGCTTAGAAAAAAGCCTAAGACTTTAAATCAAAGGTTGAGGGAGGGGCTTCCCTGGTGGCGCAGTGGTTGAGAGTCCGCCTGCCGATGCAGGAGACACGGGTTCGTGTCCCGGTCTGGGAAGATCCCACATGCCGCGGAGCGGCTGGGCCCGTGAGCCATTCTTGCTGAGCCTGCGCGTCTGGAGCCTGTGCTCCGCAACGGGTAGAGGCCACAACGGTGAGAGGCCCGCGTACAGAAAAAAAAAAAAAAAAGGTTGAGGGAATAGGACAAATGCAGTACATTAATGGGGAATCATGTAGCCTGAGAGCTCCTGGAAGAAATTTTGGAACAACCAGGGAGAATCTCCTGAGACTGGAGCTGCGATTTTGGGGTATGTTTGTTACACACCATTATCACAATACATTTGGTGTATTTGGCTAATACACCAAAGAAGGTAATAGGTCAGGTTCCAGATATTTGAGGTATATCCTCCTGACTTACCCTCAAATTAGAATATTACCAGCAAAACGTAAGATAGAGTAATCCAAGGCAGGATGATAACATTTTTAAACACTAGAAGAAACATGTTGTCTTTCTGTTAAGGTTGCTAAGCTTGGAGGTTTTGAACCTGTCACCAGTGGCTGTCTTCCCTGACACAATGAGGAGTCTGTTGCAGAATGAAGCTAATCAGAGACAGTGATGAAAGGCAGGTAGAGAAAGAAAGAGCAAAAAGGCAAAAGCAGAAGAGAGCATGAGTGCAAGAGAAAGCAGGAATGAGTGAGCAACTAAAAGAGGAAGAGTAATGATTTAGAAAAATCAGTTTCATATAGATAAAATTTAAACTTTTGCAGAAACACATTTTAGGTTACATCAACCCTGTGACTGGCATTTTTCAAATATGAAATAGAGATACAGAAATTATATGTTTATTTAACCAGTAATCAATCAGTGATTTCCATCTAACACTGTTAGATGTTCTCATTAAAAATCTATAAGTCAATGTAGACTCTAAATTTTTTTAAGTAAAAAAAGCTTAACATGTATAAAATTGCAATGTGTTGTGTAGGAGCTGTCATATGGAGAAAGATAATAAGTGCTTAGGGAACACAAAAGAAAGAGATATTAACCCTGTAAGTAAATGAAAATGGGGAAGATATGGAAAAAGAATTCACATAAGGGACTTCCCTGGTGGTCCAGTGGTTAGACTCCATGCTTCCACTGCAGGGGGTGCGGGTTTGATCCCTGGTGGGGGAACTAAGATCCCTCATGCTGCACAACGCTGCCAAAAAAAAAAAAAGAATTCACATAAGCTGTAGCTAAAAACCAAAGGATAAATAGAAGTTGGTAAATAAATCGTGAATGAGGACAAGCAGAAGACTTGCATTTGTACTGGAGACTTAAAATTCATGTAAATTGTATCAATTTACTAGCTTCTATTACCAGTATCCTGTGCACTCAAAAAGAGAAATAAAAATCTGCCTTCAAATGTCTATCATTATTATTATTATTATTTTTGAAGATGTTGGGAGTAGGCGTTTATCAATTAATTAATTTATTTTTTGGCTGTGTTGGGTCTTCGTTTCTGTGCGAGGGCTATCTCTAGTTGTGGCAAGCGGGGGCCACTCTTCATCGTGGTCTGCAGGCCTCTCACTGTCACGGCCTCTCTTGTTGCGGAGCACAGGCTTCAGACGCGCAGACTCAGTAGTTGTGGCTCACGGGCCCAGTTGCTCCGCGGCATGTGGGATCCTCCCAGACCAGGGCTCGAACCCGTGTCCCCTGCATTGGCAGGCAGATTCTCAACCACTGCGCCACCAGGGAAGCCCAAATGTCTATTATGAATACACCTCACTGATTTTCTTCAATCTTTTCTTCTTTAGTTAAAGCTTTAAATTATATTAAATATTTTCAAGAGAGGAGGTGAGCAAGGCTGACTTGATGTATGAGCCTGTGATATTAGACCTGCTCCAAAAGAAAACATCAGCCAAAAGAGATTTCACTAGCAACTACATGGCACTACTCAAAGGGCACCTGAATGGCTCCTGTTCCTCTTTCCTATTTCCAAATACTTCCTCAACCTGCTAACATGTTTTATTTCCTTTTGTCACCTTGCATTAAATCAGTCTAATTAAAGATTCATTTGAATGGTATTGTTCATTTTTCACAGTGGAAAAAAAAAAGATAAAAGGTGTAGGGGTGTGGGTAAGGGGGATGGGTTGTAGTCATTCACACCTTAGTTTAAACAGTTTGCTTTCCTCTTAACCACAACTTACAGTGTATAAGAAACCAATCCAAGTGCACATGGCAGTGTTGTGGTTGGAATTATGAATTTTCTTACAGTCAAAAAGAGCTGGTTTGAATCTTGCCTCTATCACTTTGCTAGCTTTATGAGCTTGAGAAAATTGTTTAATGTTTGGGGTGTCTCAGTTTTCTTGTCTCTAAGACGAGAGAAACATGGTTACCACTATTGTTACATACTTGACCAGCACAGTGTCCAGAGCTTGGTTAAGCAACCAATAAATGGTAGTTATTGATACTAGGGTAGAGAAAAAGAGGTAATTTTTTAGCAAGAGAAGTGAGATCCTGGGTGAACGGAAGACCACAAAGGCATACTTTGCTGTTTCAGTACTTTTGCCTGTGACAGGATCAGAGGTGCAGATTCAACAACGATGTGACAATCAAGGTGGAGTTGATACAAATGTAGTCAATATTATGTGTTCCCGATTTTGGTGATAGAAATGTCACATGTAGTTCATTAATATTGCATCAACATTTGATCTCAAATTTGATGGTTCTGGATTTTTGTTTTCATTATAACTTTCCTTCTTATGACTGTTCCTTACAGAGTTAGGCAGCAGCACTACATGGGTGCTTAAGGGAAGTGCAAAGAGTGTCTTAAACGAAGGTGAATATTTAAAATGTCTGTTTCCTGGACCGCTTTGCAAAGAGGTATTGGGTCGGCCAAAAAGACCAAAAAGACGTTTGGGTTTTTTCGTAACATCTTACCGAACTTTTTGGCCAACCCAGTATTTTACCAGATCCTGTTTTCAAAGCAGCTTATAACTGATACCTACAAGATTCCTCCTTTTAAAATACGTGCACATTGAGTACAAACTGAGCCTAAAATGTTATTTTTTTTTATGCTTGTCATGAGCGTGTTAACATTCCCCAGTTGTCCATTTCAAAAGGACAGTGGGCCTATCCATGTTGTAAGTTTGCTGGACTCTTCCACAGGGCAGTCACTGTGCTAAGAGACAAAGTAGGGATGCTCTTCAGCGAACTTCACGCTGCTTAGACCAAACTCAAAGCCACACCCTTGAAAAGTGATAGAGTAAAACTGCATTTTAATTTCTGTTTTTCCAAAACCTGCCTAATGTAGTTAATTGACAAAAGCAACTGTATTTTCTGATCAGAGACATAAACTGTAAACCTCAAGGCAATTCTTCTCTTGCCAGTGGTTGCCCTTGATAATAAAATTACCACATTGACAGCATTCACTCAATTTCAACACTGAGAATTTCTCCCACAAAGTATGCTGGAGAAAAGTGCCAGGCCACAAGACAGTTAAATCGAATTATTTCTGCATTTTGCCCTGGCTCGGTTTAAGTATAAATGCCCGTACTCTCTCGGTTATTCCACCTCTGAAAAGCACAGGGATTTTTTTTTTTTCTTTTTCAGTTTCAGTGTATAGCAGTATTGTTTATGGGACTTGCGACGCCACAGTTTTAAACCCAATATTTATCTTTTTAATATGAAATATTCAACCATTGTTTTGTGTATTTGACAGGGTTGGTCTCTGCCCTGAGACCATACTGAAATGTTTTTGTTTCTCTATGATTTCTCTTGACCTCAGGCCTTGCTCATTCTGAGCTGCTGAGAACGCTCTCCCTGCCCACTGCTGCTCAGCTCATTTCACCCTCTACCTCCTGTTCACCATCCAGGTATTGGTTTAGTTATTACTTCCTCCAGGAAGCCTTCCCTAATACTTTAATTCTGGGTTAAATGGCATGAGTTCTGTACACTTTTCGCGTTACATTTCAATTGCCTCTTCACTTAGTTGAATTCTCCACTAGACTGAGTTTTCTGAGATCAGAGACACTACTTTATTTATAGAATGTTTTTAGCAGCTGGAAGGAACACAGTTTGTCATTTAGCAAATATTTTTTAAAGTATATTTGATTTTTTGTTCTTTTATAGCTATTCTTTTCCTTCCTATCCTATGGTCAGTCAGCATTTGCTCCCCTCACCCATTAACTTTGGTTAACTTTGGTGGCTGTGTGGTTTGCTTTAACCAATGGGATGTGAGCAGATATAACATATAACACATTTGGGCCAAAGCTTTAAACGCACTTGCATGATTGACACTCCTCTTCTTCCTGCCTTCCACGGTCAGAAAAGCATCTTTCATATAGTGGCTACTCCTCAGGCTTGATTCAAAGAGAGAAGACACTTGATGCAAGCTGAACCCAAAAGAGCCCAGCAGAACCCAGTAACATGAATGATAAATGACGGTTTGTTGTTACAAGTTGCTAAGATTTGGGATTATTTGTCACCACAACAAAAGTTGATTAATAAAGAAATTGATACCTAGAAGCAAGGCATCAGTATAAGAACAATAAACTAAAATATGTAGTATTTGCACTATGCCTGTTATGAGAGCCCCTGATATTAGAGGAGGCTGGAAAAATGGCAACCTATTGCATGCAATGGTGAAAATTTTGGTAATACTGTTACCTGAGATAACTTGAAAGGCAGAAAATATACCTATAAACTTTGCAAAGAATTTTCAAGATGGAATGTTGGTAGCCCCAAATTCCCTTTTAGGCTTTATAAGGAAGAATAAACTCAGAAAATAATTGGACTTTTTTCAATGGAATGGAAGAGAAAAGAAGAATGCAGAAGTCCAGAGACAGAGTTGAAAGATGTTACTGTTTCTCATCTCCAGCCAGTAAATTATTTGCAAATTAAAACAAGGCCTCAATGCAAAACCAAGTCAAGGGCATGGATAGTTGTTTTCTAGTTGTGTGTACATATTATTACACTGAATAATTTTAATTATTTTTAGTGAATTTAAAGCACATCAGAAATTTAGCAACTTGAGCAAATTCTGAATGCGCAATTACCATAGTAACATGTAGGCAATTTTAAAGATAACATCAAAGAGATTTTTAAGTGGATAAATAGGAGGAGCAACTTATATTATCTATTATCTTTTAGAAGCCTATTATACAGATGAGAAGGCAAAAGCAGTCTTCAAAAATTAATATTGTAAAGTGCCTATAAAGAGTTTTTGTCGTCATAAATATGAAAAGTTAATAGTTTCATCCTACTAAGTAAAAGTATGCCTAATTAATAATAATAAGATGAGGAGGAGGAGGAGGAGGAGGATTATGATTCAGGCTTGGGAGTAAAGATCAAATCAAGACTGTTGTCACCACACCATTTGTTAAGACCTCTGATCCCTTTAAAGTGATCCCCAGTAAGTCATTTCACTTGTACAAAATGGTTCTGGGTAAAGAAATCATAGATTGGCCTAATGGAAGCCTAAAGAGTGCAAATTATCTGTAATTAAGCCTAGAAGTATGTCTGCTAATTATGGATCTGGCTATTGGCAGGAGGCACTAACAGGAAATAAAGATATCAAAGAAACTAACAATTTTTTTTTTAAGTTGTAGTGCCAAAAGTGCTACCAGCCTGAATTAAATTGTGATTGTTTGAACAGTAAAACTACCCTTGAGCTCTCCACTTTTTTGACAGGATAAGGAAGCTGTTTGGCATCCAAAAACAGAAGTTTCTCCCAAACAGGATATTGGAAAAGGAAGGACTTCGCAGAAGGTGAAGTCAAGAGTCATGAAGAACAATAGACTATGAAGCTACCTCCAGGAAACAAAATTGAAGATTGGTTAAACACAGTTCCTTACACTCAGGTTAGCAGACTTTATATAACAATTTCTCCATGGGATTTCAGAACTTCTGTGAATCAGTGACTGCTGGGTTCTCACCTTCTTCCCCTTCCTAAATGAGAGTGTTTACTGTGGTTACACTATTTTATTATGGATGTGTAGGTATGTATTTTATCATGGGTGGGTACAAATAACATGTCTTTTAGGTCATAGGACTTTGGCTCAATAGAGCTACATTTGGGCATGATACAAACTCAAGATCCTGGATTTCAAGCTAGAGGTTTTGATTAGATCAGACCTTGGAGTATCTTTAGGATGGGGTGATTACATTTTTTTTACAGCAAGGAAGTGAACATTTGTGAACTTGTTCACAAGCAGGCTGTGGTAGATTACATTATGTCACAAATATTTATTCCTTCCATACCCTTGCCATGCTTCTCTGTGAGCACAGTCTATTTTCCTTTCCACTGACTTTGACCTGGGTCATATTACTTCCTTTGACAAATAGATTGTCTTAGAAGTTTTAAATGTGTTTGAAAATGTGCTTATACATTGTGCATGACTTGGTACCCAATCTTGATGTTTCCCTCCAAAATGAGAATAGCATGTCCAAGATACTAGCTTATTCCTTCAGCCTGGGCTATGGAATGAAAACATAACTGTCATGGAGCCAAGGTCTAGCTCAACCAAAGTCAGCTAAACCCAGAAAAGCCCTCACCCTCATGAACTTAGGCAATCAATACAAATTTGTTGTTATAACCCACAGAGATATTGGGATTGTTTGTTACAGCAAAAGCTGGCTAACACAAGTTTTGAATGAATTTGTTGTTGAAAATAAAGAAGGAAGAATTATATTGTCTATAAAAATGCTTGGTTTATATAGGAAACCATGTAAGAGTCTGAATGTACATAAATAAATGAACTCAATCAGAATTACTCACACGTGGAACTAATAGAGATACTATTAGGTTGACCAAAAGGTTCGTTCCGGTTTTTCTGTAAGATGTTATGGAAAAACCCGAATGAACTTTTCGGCCAAGCCAATAGTTGAGTTGCTTGGTTATTTGCTACTTGGACAGTAGTTTATTTATTTATTTATTTATTTTTGGCTGCGTTGGGTCTTCGTTGCTGCACGTGGGCTTTCTCTAGTTGCAGCGAGCGGGGGCTACTTTTCCTTGCGGTGAGCAGGCTTCTCATTGTGGTGGCTTCTCTTGTTGCGGAGCACAGGCTCTAGGCACGTGGCCTTCAGTAGTTGTGGCATGCAGGCTCAGTAGCTGTGACTCACGGGCCCTAGACCATGGGCTTAGTAGCTGTGGCGCGCAGGCTTAGTTGTGCCGCGGCATATGGGATCTTCCCGGACCAGGGCTCGAACCCGTGTCCCCTGCATTGGCAGGAGGATTCTTAATCACTTCACCACCAGGGAAGTCCTGGACGGTAGTTTTGAAGTCAAAAGTAGTGACCCTAGATTCAGAGGCCCAGAGGGGATTTTTTTTTTTTTTTTTGCGGTATGCGGGCCTCTCACTGCTGTAGCCTCTCCCGCCGCGGAGCACAGGCTCCGGACGCGCAGGCCCAGCGGCCAAGGCTCACTGGCCCAGCCGCTCTGCGGCACGTGAGATCCTCCCGGACCGGGGCACGAACCCACGTCCCCCGCATCGGCAGGTGGACTCCCAACCACTGCACCACCAAGGAAGCCCGTAGAGGGGATTTTGATAGGCTTTTTAGGCATCTTCTTTTTAAAAAACTAATCAAGAGGTATCTATAGACCCAAAAGTCTGAAAGAAATCCCAGTATATATTAGAAGATGGGTCAGTGTTTCCAAGGATGTTGATATTTAAAGAAGAGCCTGCAGATTTAAAAAAGGGAATGCCAATGTTGAATGTTTAAGACACTGATTTTTAAATATTTATTTATTTATTTTTGACTGCATTGGGTCTTTTTGCTGAGCACAGGCTTTCTCTAGTTGCAGAGAGCGGGGGCTACTCTTCGTTGCGGTGCAAGAGCTTCTTATTGCAGTGGCTTCTCTTGTTGCAGAGCACGGGCTCTAGGCCGCATGGACTTCAGTAGTTGTGGCTCGCGGGCTCTAGAGAGCAGCCTCAGTAGTTGTGGTGCACAGGCTTAGTTGCTCTGCGGCATGTGGGATCTTCCCGGACCAGGGATCGAACCCATGTCCCCTGCACTGGCAGGCCACTGTGCCACCAGGGAAGTCCCGAGACATTGATTGTTTAATGCCGTATATACATGCCAACTTGAGTAATGAGATTTTGTACCTGGAATGTAAAAATTATGTAGCTTGTTTTTGAATTTTCATCATCCTGTAGTAGAAAGTACTTTTTAGATGGAAAAAAAAAAAAAGACAAGGGCGTTTTACTTAGAAGTATGCTCTGAATGACATGTATGTGTCACTGAGAAAAGAACCAAATTGATAAATGTTGTTTGCAAAACCCCAGGGATTTAGGAGTTCACGACTTAATTAGAAGTTCCGCATGTAGAAGGAAGTATCTAAATAGGCTTACTTAAGAAGGTCTATCATCTGACTACAGGACTAACTAACCCCTTTATTCATCTTTTTAGATGCTCTTGCAGCTGTGAGAGTTAGCATCATCAGTATAATTTTTAAATTCTAGAAAGATATTTTTACAAGAACTTGTCCCATCTCGTGGATTGCTAGTTTTCTGAACTTTTAGATACTGTATCATATTCATAAAAATAACAGAAATGAAAAGATGTTTATATATATATATATCCACAAGTATCCTTCTTAAAGGAGAATTCATGTATTGAGTCGTTCATGAATCCATTATTTATTTATTTTTTTTTAACATCTTTATTGGGGTATAATTGCTTTACAATGGTGTGTTAGTTTCTGCTTTATAACAAAGTGAATCAGTTATACATATACATATGTTCCCATATCTCTTCCCTCTTGCGTCTCCCTCCCTCCCACCCTCCCTATCCCACCCTTCCAGGCGGTCACAAAGCACCAAGCCGATATCCCTGTGCCATGTGGCTGCTTCCCACTAGCTATCTACCTCACGTTTGTTAGTGTGTATGTGTCCATGACTCTCTCTCGCCCTGTCACAGCTCACCCTTCCCCCTCCCCATATCCTCAAGTCCGTTCTCCAGTAGGTCTGTGTCTTTATTCCTGTCTTACCCCTAGGTTCTTCATTACATTTTTTTTTCTTAAATTCCATATGTATGTGTTAGCATATGGTATTTGTCTTTTTCTTTCTGAGTTACTTCACTCTGTATGACAGACTCTAGGTCTATCCACCTCATTACAAATAGCTCAGTTTCGTTTCTTTTTATGGCTGAGTAATATTCCATTGTATATATGTGCCACATCTTCTTTATCCATTCATCCGATGATGGGCATTTAGGTTGTTTCCATCTCTGGGCTATTGTAAATAGAGCTGCAATGAACATTATGGTACATGACTCTTTTTGCATTTTGGTTTTCTCATGGTATATGCCCAGTAGTGGGATTGCTGGGTCATATGGTAGTTCTATTTGTAGTTTTTTAAGGAACCTCCATACTGTTCTCCATAGTGGCTGAACCAATTCACATTCCCACCAGCAGTGCAAGAGTGTTCCCTTTTCTCCACACCCTCTCCAGCATTTATTGTTTCTAGATTGTTTGATGATGGCCATTCTGACTGGTGTGAGATGATATCTCATTGTAGTTTTGATTTGCATTTCTCTAATGATTAATGATGTTGAGCATTCTTTCATGTGTTTGTTGGCAGTCTGTATATCTTCTTTGGAGAAATGTCTATTTAGGTCTTCTGCCCATTTTTGGATTGGGTTGTTTGTTTTTTTGTTATTGAGCTGCATGAGCTGCTTATAAATTTTGGAGATTAATCCTTTGTCAGTTGCTTCATTTGCAAATATTTTCTCCCATTCTGAGGGTTGTCTTTTGGTCTTGTTTATGGTTTCCTTTGCTGTGCAAAAGATTTGAAGTTTCATTAGGTCCCATTTGTTTAGTTTTGTCTTTATTTCCATTACTCTAGGAGGTGGGTCAGAAAGGATCTTGCTGTGATTTATGTCATAGAGTGTTCTGCCTATGTTTTCCTCTAAGAGTTTAATAGTTTCTGGCCTTACATTTAGGTCTTTAATCCATTTTGAGCTTATTTTTGTGTATGCTCTTAGGGAGTGATCTAATCTCATACTTTTACATGTATCTGTCCAGTTTTCCCAGCACCACTTATTGAAGAGGCTGTCCTTTCTCCACTGTACATTCCTGCCACCTTTATCAAAGATAAGGTGTCCATATGTGCGTGGGTTTATCTCTGGGCTTGCTATCCTTTTCCATTGATCTATCTTTCTGTTTTTGTGCCAGTACCATACTGTCTTGATTACTGTAGCTTTGTAGTATAGTCTGAAGTCAGGGAGCCTGATACCTCCAGCTCTTTTTTTTGTTCTCAAGATTGCTTTGGCTATTTGGGGTCTTTTGTGTTTCCATACAAATTGCAAAAGTTTTTGTTCTAGTTCTGTGAAAAATGCCAGTGGTAGTTTGATAGGGATTGCATTGAATCTATAGATTGCTTTGGGTAGTAGAGTCATTTTCACAATGTTGATTCTTCCAATCTAAGAACATGGTATATCTCTCCATCTATTTGTATCATCTTTAATTTCTTTCATCAGTGTCTTATAATTTTCTGCATACAGGTCTTTTGTCTCCTTAGGTAGGTTTATTCCTAGATATTTTATTCTTTTTTTTGCAATGGTAAATGGGAGTCTTTTCTTGATTTCACTTTCAGGTTTTTCATCATTAGTATATAGGAATGCTGGAGATTTCTGTGCATTAATTTTGTATCCTGCTACTTTACCAAATTCATTGATTAGCTCTAGTAGTTCTCTGGTAGCATCTTTAGGATTCTCTATGTATAGTATCATGTCATCTGCAAACAGTGACAGCTTTACTTCTCCTTTTCTGATTTGGATTCCTTTTATTTCCTTTTCTTCTCTGATTGCTGTGGCTAAAACTTCCAAAACTATGTTGAATAAGAGTGGTGAGAGTGGGCAACCTTGTCTTGTTCCTGATCTTAGTGGAAATGCTTTCAGTTTTTCACCATTGAGGATGATGTTGGCTGTGGGCTTGTCATATATTGCCTTTATTATGTGGAGAAAAGTTCCCTCTATGCCTGCTTTCTGCAGGGTTTTTATCATAAATGGGTGTTGAATTTTGTCAAAAGCTTTCTCTGCATCTATTGAGATGATCATATGGTTTTTCTCCTCCAATTTGTTAATATGGTTTATCACATTGATAGATTTGCGTATATTGTAGAATCCTTGCATTCCTGGAATAAACCCCACTTGATCATGGTGTATGATCCTTTCAGTGTGCTGTTGGATTCTGTTTGCTAGTATTTTGTTGAGGATTTTTGCATCTATGTTCATCAGTGATATTGGCCTGTAGTTTTCTTTCTTTGTGACATCCTTGTCTGGTTTTGGTATCAAGGTGATGGTGGCCTCGTAGAAGGAATTTGGGAGTGTTCCTCCTTTTGCTATATTTTGGAAGAGTTTGAGAAGGATAGGTGTTAGCTCTTCTCTAAATGTTTGATAGAATTCGCCTGTGAAGCCATCTGGTCCTGGGCTTTTGTTTGTTGGAAGATTTTTAATCACAGTTTCAATTTCAGTGCTTGTGATTGGTCTGTTCATATTTTTTATTTCTTCCTGATTCAGTCTTGGCAGGTTGTGCATTTCTAAGAATTTGTCCATTTCTTCCAGGTTGTCCATTTTATTGGCATAGAGTTGCTTGTAGTAATCTCTCATGATCTTTTGTATTTCTGCAGTGTCAGTTGTTATTTCTCCTTTTTCATTTCTAATTCTATTGATTTGAGTCTTCTGCCTTTTTTCCTTGATGAGTATCCTTCTTAAAGGAGAATTGATATATTGAGTCGTTCATGAATCCATTATTGACTAAGCATTTACTGAGTACCTGCTACATGCCAACCTTTCTTTTTTTTTTTTTTAATTGAAGTATAGTTGATTTACAATGTTGTTTTAGTTTCTGGTGTACAACAAAGTGATTCAGTTTTATATATATATATATATATATATATATATATATGTTTTTTCCATTATTTATTATAGGATATTTAATGTAGGTCTCTGTGCTATACAGTAGGACCTTGTTGTTTATCTATTTTATATATAGTAGTGTGTATCTCCTAATCCCATACTCCTACTTTATCTCTCCTACACCCCCTTTCCCCTTTGGTAACCATTAATTTATTTTCTATGTCTGTGAGTCTGTTTCTGTTTCATAAATAAGTTCATTTGTGTCTTATTTTAGATTCCACATATAAGTGATCTCATATGGTATTTGTCTTTCTCTGTATGACTTCCTTCACTTATTATGATAATCTCTAAGTCCATCCATGTTGCTGCAAATGGCGTTATTTCATTCTTTTTTATGGTTGAGTAGTATATACCACATCTTCTTTATCCATTCATCTGTGGGTGGACATTTAGGTTGCTTCCATGTCTTGGCTATTGCAGTAGTGCTGCAGTGAACATTGGGGTGCATGTACATTTTCGAATTGTGGTTTTCTCCAGATATGTGCCAAGGAGTGGGATTGCTGGATCATATGGCATCTCTATTTTTAGTTTTTAAAGGAACCTTCATATTGTTTTCCATAATGGCTGCACCAATTTACATTCCTACTAACAGTGTAGGTAGGTGTTCACTTTTCTCCACACCCTCTCCAGCATTTGTTATTTGTTGACTTTTTAATCATGGCCATTCTGACCAGTGTGAGGTGGAGCATGCCCATCTCTTGATCAACTGAGATGGAGTATAAAAGAAATGACCATCTACTCCAGGAGCTTATAATTTAACAAGTGTGTCAAGATTTATATGTATGAAATAATTAAGTAATAAACTCATGGTGATAAATGATTTTTGTTTTAAAAACAATGGTTCAGGAAATAAATTCTTTGGACTGTTAGAGACTGGGATAAATAAAAGGAGGGCCAGGGCAGTTTCATAGAGGAGTGAGACAGATCAAAGAGAAGTCTGATCTTACGGTTGGGTGAGATTTGTTTAGGTGAGTTCTAACAGCAAGAATAAAGATGTAAACATAGGAAGCAGTAAAGAGAGTACAGCAGTATCTTAAGGAAACTAAATTACTGAGAGGCTTAGGGCTAAAGGAAATATGTTGTGTGCCATATTTATACTTGGAAATGTCTGCTTGCTTCACAGACAACAATGTTGCAAATGGAGACTATGACTGGCACAAGTAAGATGAGGGTAAGCATGCCTGTCAGGGTCCCGGGGCCTCTAGCTTCTTTGGCATCTTTTGCCAGCTCAGTAGGTATCCCAATTAGCTAAGAAAGAAGCATTTCTAGGACACAGAACTTTTCCTATGAAGCGTTAGAGTTAGTTCTAGTTGAGAAGTACCAGTCTGTGTGATCCCCATCGTATTAATGAAAATAACAAAACACCGTTCATGAACATACATTGCCCATGTCTTCACTGAGCTGTTGCTGCTTGGAATGGGAGAAACTCTTTATTGTACTTGAATGGGAATAAGTGCATAGGTATTAGTATTATTTCGTTCTGTAGAGAGCACAGTCAAGAGATTCCTTGTGCCAAGTGATTTCAGCTTTTTTTTTTTTTTTTTTTTTTTTTTTTTTGTGGTACGCAGGCCTCTCACTGTTGTGGCCTCTTCTGTTGCGGAGCACAGGCTCCAGACGGGCAGGCTCAGCGGCCATGGCTTACGGGCCCAGCCGCTCAGCGGCATGTGGGATCTTCCCAGACCGGGGCACGAACCCATGTCCCCTGAATTGGCAGGCGGACTCTCAACCACTGCGCCACCAGGGAAGCCCGATTTCAGCTTTTTTGACTGTGGTCCTCAGTAAGTAATACATTTTAAATCACAATCCAATACACACATTCATAACTATGTCTATATTGATATACGTTAAACATACAAATTATTTTAAGACATATACTTTATGTTCATCTGGATAAGAGTAGGCTGTGTTTACTGTTTACTGTAGTTGTGCTGTGAGAGGCTATAAATTTCCTTTAGTGTCTTGCTTTTGTCTCCCCTTTAGTCTTTGGGTTTTCACAGAAACTTCTTTTTTTTTTTAAGATTTATTTATTTTATTTATTTTTGGCTGCGTTGGGTCTCAGTTGTGGCACTCAGGATCTACCTTGAGGCATGTGGGCTCTTTCGTTGTGGTGCGCAGTCTTCTCTCTAGTTACAGCGTGAGGGTTTTCTCTTCTCTGGTTGTGGCACGCAGGCTCCAGAGCATGTGGGCTCTGTAGTTTGCAGCATGTGGGCTCCAGTTAAGGTGCTTGCGAGCTGAGTAGTTATGGCACATGGGCTTAGTTGCCCTGTGGCATGTAGGATCTTAGTTCCCTGACTAGGGATGGTACCCACATCCCCCGCATTGTAAGGCAGATTCTTTACCACTGGACCACCAGGAAAGTCCCGAGACTTCTTAAATAGGATTTGAGCCTTGTAGTTCTTTTAGCTGTAATCTCCTGATATTATAGAGGAATCCTATGGATGTTGTGGTAAGATGCAGGGGAGGGAAGGTATTCTATAGTCCTATGATTAGGTCTCAGTCTTTTAGTGAGCCTGGATTGGGTGTTGCCCTTCCTCCAGATCAGTTAGGCTTTTGTGAAATCCCAGTTAGGCTCTGGTCAAATAGTTTCCTTTAAGGGTAGACCTTGTTAAGAAGAACAGAGAGTTCTGGGTATATTTCAAAATGGTTACTTTCCCCCTTTTCCTGCTGAAAACACTAGGGGATTTGTCTCCCATCTACACAGTGAGAAGATGATAGAGCTCCTAGAGGTAAAGCTCAGAAAAGCCTGAGAATCCCTTTAAAATTGGGCCCCATGGAGTTTTTAATTCTCAAGTTTTGGGAGTTATAATTTTCAAACATTGAGGCACTTAGCAATTCATCAAGTACAGTTTGAAGAATTCCTACCAATCCTGGCTCCTGCTGCTGGCTTCTGCTCCTGGGTTTCTGTTCCTGGTAGACTGTGATTCTCTGTATCTTCCTGTCTGTCTCTCAAGTTTGGGGAGTAACAATTTATCCTTTGGCCTCAGATCTCTGATATATCTAAGAATTGAAGACTTTCAGTTTGTTCAGCTTTTTTCTTGTGAGGATTGGAGTGGCAACTTCTAAGCTCTTTCAATACTTCATTATATACAATGAATACTATTTTTTCTGTTCTACTTAATTGTATCTCACTTTAAAAATTGCTTGTTACAACCCACTAAACTGGGTTACTTTTATGGTTATACAAGTTTTAAAGGAAACACAATTGAATTCTTCTATAACCTGAAAGGGGGAAAACTATGACTCCAGAAGCAATAAAAATGATGAAGTTGATCAGATAAAATTTAAAACGTGATAATAAAAACAGCCAGATTTTAAAAAAAATGATTAACTGGGGAAAAGTATATGTTACAGACAAAAGGCTAATGTCTCTAATATATATAAAAGCTTCTAAAACTAAAGGAAGAAGACAACCCTATAGTAAAATGGGCTAGAAATATGAGCAGAGCTCTTAGGAAAAAGAAGTGCATGTGGATCTTAAACCTGAAAAATGGTTTCAACCACGTTCATAACAATAAAATTATAATTTAGAACTTCACTGAGTTGCTATTTCTTTCTTATCAGTTTGGGAAAAATCCAAAAGTTTGACAGCATACTCTGTAGATGAGGCTGTGAAGATATAGGCACCCTAATACATTGTTATAGAAATACAAGATGTTGTAACTCCTATAGAGAGAGGAATTGGTCAATATATATCAAAATTATACAAATGCTTACCCTTTGACCTAGCAATCCATTTCTAGGAATTGACCACAAAGATACATTGAGAAAAGTACAAAAAGGTAGGTTTACAAGGAATTCATTGAAGTACTATTTGTAAAAACAAAAACTGGAAACAACCCAAGTGTCTATTAATAGGGGATGGGTTAAATAAAACCGTGCTATATCGATACAATGGCATACTTTGCAGCTGTAAGGAGGAATGAGTAATAGCTATAAATACAACTATAGCATGATCTCTGTGATATACTCTATGATATGAAGTTTAAAAAGGAGTGTTTATAGTATACTGCCATTTATCTATAAAAGTGGGAAATAACATTCCCTTATATTAAAAATAAAGGAAAAAACAACAAATGCTGGACAGGATATAAAGCAACAGGAACTCATTCATTGCTGGTGGGAATGTAAAATGGTACAGCCATGTTGGAAGACAGTTTGGTAGTTTCTTACAAAACTAAACATACTCTTACTGTATGACCCAGCAATCACACTTCTTGGTATTTACCCAAATAAGTTGAAAATTTATGTCCACACAAAAACCTGCACACAAATATTTATAGCAGCTTTATTCATGATTGGCAAAACTTAGAAGCAACCAAGATGTCTTTCTGCAGGTGTAATGATTTGAATGTGTCTTCCTTCAATTAATTTATATGTTGAAACCTAACCACCAAGGTGATGGTATTAGGAGGCAGAGCCTTGGGGGAGTGATTAGGTCATGGGGGCAGAGCCATCATGAATGGGATCAGTGCTCTTACAAAAGAGGCCTGAGAAAGCTCCCTTGCTCCTTCTACCATGTGAGGTTACATTGGGAAGTCAGCAGTCTGCAACCCAGAAGAGGGTCTTCACCAGAACCCAACCATGCTGGTACCCAGTCTTGGACTTCCAGCCTCCAGAATGATGAGAAATAAATTGCTCTTATTTATAAGCCACCCAGTCTGTGGTATTTTGTTATAGCATTTCTAATGGACTATGAAATGTAGGTAGATGGATAATCTGTGATGCATCCACACAATGGAATTTTATTCAGTATTAGAAAGAAATGAGCTATCAAGCCATGATAAGTCATGGAAGAAACTTAAATGCATATTACTAAGTGAAAGGAGCTAATCTGAAAAGACTACACACTGTATGATTCCAACTATATGACATCCTGGAAAAAGAAAAACTATGGAGATAATAAAAGGATCAGTGGTTGTCAGCCATTAGAGAGGAGGGAAGGATGAGTAGGTGGAGCACACAGGATTTTTAGGGCAGTGAAACCCTTTGAATAACACTATAATTGTCATTATATATTTTTCAAAACCCACAGAATATACCAATAGTGAACCCTAATGTAAACTATGGACTTTGGGTGACAGTGATATGTCCATGTGTCCATGTAGGTTCACTGATTGTAATAAATGTACCATCTGGTGCAGGATTTTGATAGTGGGGGAGGCTGTGTGTATGTGGGGGTAGGGGGTATGTAGAGAATCTCTGTACCTTCTCAATTTTGCTGTGAACCTAAAACGTCTCTAAAAAATAAAGTATATTTATTTATTTTTTAATAAAGAAAACAAACCATACAAATGGTTGCCAACAAGAGAAAAAAGAGAATAGGCTGCAGGACACCAAAATAGAAGTTGAATTTTAAAAAAAATTTCTTGTTATATAGAGCTGACTTTGGAATTATGTAAGTATTTTACATAATTATAAGAAAAAGTAAAGTTGGAGTGGGACTCAGTTTCTAAAAGTAAAAAGTGAAGTGAAAGAAACAAATGAACCTAACTTATATCCACTTTAATTCTATAAACATAGAGGAACAATTCTAACTGATTTAAAACACAGTAATTTGACTTTATATCCCTCGTGTAGGATAACCTAAGGATAAAGAAACTGCAAATAAAAGAATCTTGCTTTGTTTTTAGTAATCATTATACTTGTGGTAGTGTTTATGTTAATATTCTGAGACTACGTGTAGTACAGAAAAGCAAATGAGTAAGTTGAATTCGCTGAGAACTGAGATTTTTTTGGCATAGGAGAAGACACAAGTACAAACTACATGAAGCTAAGGCAAATCTCTCTAGCCTAGTACCTAAATTGAAAGTATTAATATAGACTCATCTTATCTTTTTAAAAATGCACACTTTCTAATTGTGTCTACTAAAAAGTTCTAGAAATAATGAACCTAGTATCAATGAGCACTCTTAAAACACAGATTGTGTTCTCTAAATACCATTTCCCACTAAAAAGAATTAGTGATTCTTAGACAGATGGCTGATTCCAGTGCCGTAACAGGAAATGTACTGAGGATCTTTGAACATTTTGTTAACCAGAAAGCAAGAAAATTATCAAAAACTACTGGGGTCTTGTCAAAAAGATAAGTGCAATGGATTGATACAAATCCAATATATTTAAATTTATAAGTTCAAAATGATACTTTTAAAAAACTTTATTGATTGTCAATATCTTTTAAATGGACTATACATCAGGGAAAGCAAATAATTGATGTCAAGAAGTTTTACTTTATGGAAGTATACCAGCTAATAAACAATAAAGGAATGGTGGAATTATAATATCACTATTTACAGTTCCTAATAATTTAATAGATCTAGGCAATAATCACAGTGGCTGCTAACATCACTGAAAGTGAGACAAACAGACATTATGTAATTCCTGGGGAAGTACAGAACATCACCCAAGAAGAATTCTTACTAAAAAACCAAGCCCAAATCTGTCAACACCTCTAAATCTAACTACCAATTTATAGGAAATAATGGGGATGGATGAGCACATCAAATGACACCATGAGAATACAAACAGAATGCGGGGAGTAGCGACTCCACAGAAAAAGCCAACTACTGGTTTTCTTCAATAACCATACTGAAGAGAAAGAGAGAGGGAGAGAGAAGAGAGAGAGAAGGAAAGAGGGAGGGAGAGACATAGGGAAAAAGAAAAATTGCAAGTAATAAAAGAGATGGAAAAGAAACCTATATATAAAAAGAAAATAAAAAGATATAACAACTAGTTACAATGTATAGACATCATCTGGATCTTAATTCAAATAATAAACCATTAAAAAAAAACACTCCAAGAGATAACTGGAAATATTTCAACATTGTCTGGATATTTATGATATTAAAAAAATCATTTGCTGAGGTAATGATATTGTGGTTATAGTTGAAAAAAAAAGTATATGTACATATACAAATACATACACTCAGAAATATTCACAGATTAAATTATACGGTGTCCAGAATTTCCCTAAGTATTTTAGAGGTGGGGCGGTAAAGAGTATGGGTATAGAGAGGAAGCAGTACTGGCTATGAGTTGATAACTGCTGAATTGTTGAACTGGGTGATGCATGCTCTCCCATTTATACTCACAAGGATTTTAATTTATGAAGGCGAATCATTGCCAACACAGAGCTAATGCCATTGAAAGAAGATTTTTATTACTTACATTTTCTAAGAGGAGGGGCACACTGTGCTACACAAGAGAAGCATCAGGAGGTCAGAAGACAGGAACGAGGGGAAGAGCCTGCAGCGGGGTTTACACGAGGAAGGCGAGGGAGGGGAGGGTAAACAGCTTGGGATTGGCCAGTTTGAATAATTCTGGCAGGCTTTGTACTATAGGGATGGTCTCTAGTTACTTGATAGCTGGCCCTGGGATGATTTAGGGCAGGAAAAATACTGGCTTCATATGTGAGAGTTAGATAAGGAGGTGGTTGGCTTGTGTATGAGAAGGGGCTCCCAAGTAAATTATTTACTATCTTTAGGAATTAGCTAGCTCTGGAAGGGGCAGTCTCTCCCCAGGTCTGTAAGACCCCCAAATGCCAGCATATCAATACAGAAAAGAAAATATAGTTAAAGTAATTGGCCCCGTGGTGAACAGATGCCAATAGACAAATACAGAATCTAAGAAAATACATACATGGGGTACATTACATTGCTTTCTCTATAATTATATATGTTTAAAATTTTTCTTAAAAAATTTGACTTAAAAAAAAAAAAAAACTAGAAAGGGGACTTCCCCAGCGGTCCAGTGGTTAAGACTCCGCACTTCCACTGCAGGGGGAATGGGTTTGATCCCTGGTCGGGGAACTAAGATCCCACATGCCATGCAGTGCAGCCAAAAATAATTAATTAAAAAAAAAAAGAACTAGAACACGATAGTGTAAACAGGGGTTTTTTTTCCAAAGAGAGCTACAACAATATCACCCATTTCACATGTTCTTTAGCAATGTGGCCTTGCTACTTTCCTATCAGGAGGTAGAGTCTATTTCCTCTACCATTGAATTTGGACCAGCCTTGGTACCTATTATGACCAATGGGAGATGTAATGCTTTGACTTCTGAGCCTGGGCCTCAAAAGTTATACATCTTCTATCTTTGCTTCTTATAATGCATTTTCTGGGAATTCAGCCATTATGCTGTGAGGAAGCCCAAGCAGCCACATGGAGAGACCTATGTGGAGCAATACCAAGGTCCCTGACTACAACCTCAGCTGAGTCCCCAGTCAGGAGCCAGAAATAACTTGCTAGACGTGTGAGTGAGACCATATTAGACCTTTAGTCATTTCGGCACCCGCACTGACAACAAGACCCCTGACAAAGAAGAGAACCTATTTAGCCAGTCACTGCTCGAATTCCTGATGCATAGAATCATGAATAAATAAACCATTTTTGTTTTAAGCAATTAAGTTTGAGGTACTGTGTTTCATAGTGATGAATAACTGATTTAAAAATATAAGAACATCTTGCAGAGGTCATTACTTGCTTATGAGAAGAAAATAAAGAACTATAATATGGATGTGATCTTTAAGGAAGTGAATAAAAATAAAGGTGAATTTAATTTAAACACCAAAAAAATTGATTTCATGATCCATGAAATTAAAAAAAAATACTGCCTGAAGTAATGCAAGGCAGATGGTCAATAAGTGGTTCAGAGCTGGAAATATCTTTACATTTTCAGAACAGTGAAGTCTACTTAGCTGGAATAAATAACAAAATTAGCAAAGTAGCAAGGAACTAGATGGGGGAAGGTCAATAGAGGCATTAACCTTAAATGTCTCAGTTAATAGTGCAGACTTTATTCAAGAGGCAACAGGAAGTTGGCTGAAGATTCTGAGCAGGACAGTGACATGATTTAATCAGTATATTAACAAAAGTATTGAATAGTTGTTTTAGAATGGATTGGTTTAAGAAAAAACTCGACACAGGGCCAGTTAGGATGATTTCCAGATATGAGGTTATGAGAATTTAGACTACGGAGATATTAAGTACATACAAATTCAAGAAACAATCTAATAAATAATTAAGAGATGACTGAAAGAGTAAAGGAAATGAAGAAGGAAAATCCAGAGATGATGCTGAGATTTTGAGTTGGGATGAATGAGAAAACTATGGTGACACTGATAGAAAAAAATTGAAAAGAGATATTGGGTTGAAAGATGATGAAAATGTGGTTCTAAACCTACTGAGTTAGTAGAATATCCGAGTAGAAATACTCCATGCCCAGTTTCTGGCACAAAACTGAATTAAGGTGTGACATTATCAATCACAATATTAATCAGTATTTCCCAAAATGTGTTTCTCAAATGCCCCATTCAAAGAGTTTGAGACCAAATAAATTGGGAAAATGTTTGCTCCTTCTTGGATATCCATAGTGCACATTACGGTAATGAACACTCAAAATGATCCTTCTGTAAGGAAACCTGTATAATTTTGCTAAAGCAAAGCATTCCAAACTGTGGTCAACCTTTGACATACTTTATATCATGACATACTTGGAAAATGCAAGAGGAGACTCATCAAGAATAAACCTATTAGCTAAAGTCAGAACACAGAGTCAGTCAACAATGGAAAAGAAGATTGAGAGCGATGGTCAGGGGGTTAAGAACTGAACTATGACAGAGGAGAGGCTGGAGAAGGGACTGTCTGACAAATGGAAGATGATCGTGGAAGTTCAGTGCCAGAGAAGATCACAGGAGCCAACCTTTAAGTGGGTTTCAGAAGGACAAGGTGGTCATGTGCTGCAGAAATGTTAAGAAGGCCAAAGCCAAAAAAAGAGGATTAGAAAAGGTAATTGGATTTAGTAAGAGGTCAGTTGTCACCCTTGAAAGAGTTTTGATGGAATGGTTTGAAGGAAAATGTATAATAGAGGCCAAAGAAGAAGTATGTTGTGAGGGAAATGAATATGAATAATAGATAATGATTGAAAGAAGAGTGACTCCATGAGTTGTCTATGTCAGTTGAAAAATTACCAATAGTAAGAAATCTGTGCCCATGCAAAGACTGATGAGAACATGCCAATGAGGCAGTCCAGGAATGATGCTGGAGAGTGGGAATAATTTATCTGGGGAGTAAGGAACATTTTTAGGGTAATGCCAAAAGAGGGCTAAATAGATGAAATGAAAGAGAAGAACTACTAAGGGTCAGAATTGTTGGGTAAAGGAGGCAGATAACAAGAGAGAAGGCTGTACTCAGAGAAAGAAAACCAAATGCATGCCCCCTTGGAAGAGGAGCAATGCCACGCTACGTTAAGGACAATAAAATCTGGGAGACTGAGAAAGTCATTTAGGTAAATGTTGAATATAAAATGGAAAGGAATATAAATGTATATTCTTTAATAAAACATGTTCTTTAGTACATATAAGAGGAAAAGTTTGGAAAGGATGGTATGATCTGCCCCCTTATTGTTTACTTATTAGTTTATTTCAGTTGCTTATTAAAGATAAGTCCTTCCCATTGAACTCTAAGTTCTGTAAGGCAGACCTTGGTCTGTCTTATATGTTTTTGGGCCACTTATGTCTAATAGTGCCTGGTACATAATAGGTGATTGGTAGATATTGGTTCAGAATTTATAAGGTGTGCCTTGGTCCAGGAGACAGAGTGGAAGTGTGGGGTACAAATGATAGCAATCAATATTTGATTATAACAGAAGAGGAAGTCTAGGTCTGTGAGTGGGGAAACTTGCCTAATTAATAAACATTTTTGAGTTGTGAAGCTGGGCATTACCTCTCAGATCATCTGATCTTGATTTCTGTTTCTAAGGAAGGCTCATTTAATTTCCTAGCCTTAAGAAGCAAACTCAACCAAGAAAGACTCATAACACCAAAAAAAAAGCCTGTACTTTATTTCATCATCTGGGTTTTTACCGTTACCCAAATACAAAGAATATGAATATATTTTCCCCCTTCACAGGTCATTTCCATTTCCTACTAATTGCTGCATCATCAGTCTTTTCAAGTCATCATTCCAATAGTGCGTGACCTCTCACCCTCCACTCCCAATGTCAGCTCCAGATACACCCAAAAATACAAGGCCACTGTGAGAATTTTAAGCTTTTTTTTTTGAGAATTTTAGCTTTTAAACACCTGATGAACATGAAATGTGGTAGAGAGCAGAGGCATTTATGTAACACTTTTCAGTTGTGCCAATAGGTCTTACTGTTTCTGACTTAAGAGGTTGACTCTTTTAAGACCAACAAATCATGTAGGACAAAGCATCAACTTTGGGTCAATGATTCAGACTTAGTTTTGAATCCCCAAACCACTGACTTGCTTGCTAGTGACTCTAGTTAAATTATTCAACTATATGCAGTGGGAATGATAATAACTTATAGTTTCGGGTTGTTTAGAAAGTTGCAGATAACATCTGTAATGTACCTGGTACAAAGCAGACACTCAGTAAAAAAAAGCTACAAATGTTTTTATCCAAATTCTCTGTTTAGATAGCCAAAATACCACAATTAGGGCCACAGTAAAACACCGTTAAGTCTCTGGCCATGGCAAATGAAAAAGTGCAAATGAAGATGAGTCTAAATACAGAAAACTATTTGAAAATCTGTTTACGAAACAGATCTCACATCCCTCACTCCACTGTAAACTGCATGACAACTGCAGTCTTCATCTTTAGTAGAGGACTGAAGGTATTTCTCTGGAAAGAGTAAAACAGAAGGTCTCTGGAGCAGGTGATACCAGAGATACTAGTATCCCTAATATCACGCTAAAAATATGGAGATTAAATCAATGTTTACATACCAAATGTAGAGCTATCCTTCCTTCTTCTCTCATTCAGATCCCAGAACTCTGAAAGACAGGTCTCTATCCTGCAGGCAAGGGATTGGAATTTTCTTTGGGCAAAGTGACCAGCCCAAAAGAAGAGACTAAAGACGCTGAACATCAGAAATTTAGTGAAAAGGCTAGACCACCAGTAGTGAGGTCCACAATTGACAAGCACCATCCAGACACTCACACTTGGTCTGGTTTTCAATGCCCCCTTTAAAAAAAAAAAAACAAAGCAACTAAGGATTACCAGACAAACAAACAAACAAACAGCATAGAAGAAAAGTTCTCTTTAAAAAATCATCATAAGATGATGAATATTATAACCATGAGGCAAGATCAGTATGCTATTAAAAAAGCGGTGGGGGGGAACATTCATAATTTTTCTTAAAGAGCTTTTAGAATTTAAAAAAGATGCTAGCAGAAATTTTTAAAAACTCAATAGAAAGGCTGGAAAATAAAAATACAGAAACTTTTCAGATAATAGAGTAAAAAGACAGAAAGTAGGAGAGAAAAGATAAGTAATTTAAGAAGTCTAATACCCAAATAAAAAATTTTCCAAAGAGGGAAAATGGAAAATACAGTAGAAGAAATCAACAAAGGATAATCCAAAATAATTTCCCATAACTGAAGGATATGAATTTACAGATGCAGAGGGCCTGCTGGATGTACAATGCCTTAGCACACTGGAAAAAATAGATCCATACTAATGTCTATTATCATGCATTTTCTGAACACTGGGAGCAGGAGAAAATTCCACTCATTTTCAAAGAGAATGTACCTAGAAGAGTCAGGTATCAGAATGGCTTTGAACTTCTCAACAGCAGCCCTGAAATCTAGAAAACACTGAAGCAATGACTTTAAAATACTGAGATTGCTAATCTAAGTATTTAGACAAACTAGTAGTTTGACATACTAGTAGTATGACAAACTACTAATCAACTGTGAGGGAAACTAAGTATATTTCAGACATCTAAACTCTCCAAAATTGATCTTCTATGAACCCTTCAGTAAATTGTTAGAGGTTACATTTCACTAAATGAGAGCATAAACCAAGAAAGAAAAGATATAGGATATTAGGAAAGAAAAGATACAGGCTATAGAAAAAATATAGGATATTGGAAAAAGTCAAACTAATCTAGGAAAGATTTCTTTAAGAAAGATGAAATTGGTAGAATACTTAATATGTCTGGATGTATTTAGAGGGATATAAACAACTAAAAGTGATTGAAATTGAATTATATATTTGAGTATACATATATATTAACCAAAGGATTATGTATATAAAATCACTAATCAAAGAAAAAAAAGACAATGAACTCTAATGAAAGGAAAGTAAAATTAATCCTATATATTATGTGGCTCAGCAGGAAATGTTGTTTACCTAGGTATAACAATGCAAACCTTGAATGTTAATCTAACTTAACATGATGTAACTATATTGGAGGAAGAGAGCACAGGGAGCAAATATATAGGTGGGGGAATAGAGATACAGGCAGTAGGGTGAATGGTTTTATTTATTTATTTATTTTTTCCAGTTACCTTGGAGTTTATTTAAACTAAGAGAAAAAGGTCATAATGTTTTCATGCAATACATACTTCATTCTTTAAATAACAATTGTGAAAAATAACAGAAAGAATTAAGGAATGCTGTATTTGTGATCCATGCAAAACACCAACATTTTGGGTTATACATAATTTAAAGAAATGTCCCAAATACTTCTCAAAATACTGTAGTAGCCAATACATAGAGGCATGCCTTAGGTGGCCATAGGAATGCAGTTTAGAAAATAAAGAAAAAACTCACACTGTAACTACTCAATTTCTTCAAAGTCACTGAGCAAGAAAAGCAACAATGAACTTCCATACCGCCTTTACATAACTTCTTTACAGTACCTTGACTTAAATCCAAGAGCGAAAGTTGACTCTCCTCCTCTATTTTTGGTAAACAGCTGCATGGTAAACTTAGACAACTTTTCCCCCGGATTTTACCTGGGAGTGGCCTTTTAAATTTTTTATTTAAAAGAGGGCAGGTTTGGCACTTTTATGCTGATGTCACAAATGTTAATATTTCTTGGGATCTCAGGAAGATTCATATTCTTTACAGCTGATACAGCACTGGCTGGAGCTCCCGCTAAGCCAGCCTCAGATTTCTCTAGTTTATTATGTGCATCAATTTGTTTAACAGTCTCATTCATGTTGGTCTCCAATACCATTCCCCCCACATCACCATGTCTGCAAGAATATTGTGAACCTTGTCTACATGGAAAATTAAATCCAGTTCACAGAGGTTTTCAAAACACTTGTCTAATGTTTCCACAAATACTTGAATTAGATATAAAATGCCAAGTTCACTTAATGAAGAATCCACACAGAAGACAAAATATAATGTTGCATAATGTCTATAAATCAGTTTGTTGTCAGATCCTGCAATTAATAATCCTTCTTCTAGGAAATTACAGCATTTTCATCTCTCTTAGATACCAAATGGAATGTCTCCCTGATGATTTGCTGTTGTGTATCTTCACTGTAGGGCTGGTAGAACTTGGAGAGCCGCGGCTTCCCTTGGTTGTTAAAGATGAGGATCGCCTTGATCATGGCTGAGCAGGGCGGACCGGGTGGGAGCTGGGGGCCAGGGTGGGGGCAGGCGCGCGAGCCTCGCCTCGGGATCTCGCTGGCGATCCTTCCCCACCGGGTGAACGGTTTTAAACAAATACATATGCTAAATACTCATCTGGACAGAGATGACATGAGATAAAATCTACACGATGTAGCAATAAAACCAAGTTATTTAGAACTATTCAGGTAAATTTTAAATAGTGAAAAGAAATAAAATGATTGCTTCTGGGAATTAGAAAACAGAGGAGCAGTAAGGGAGAGGGAAGTGTTGCTTCAAAGAATCACTTAACTCTTTAAGTTTACTATGTGCATGCGTATCTTATATAAAAATTTTAAATATAAAGAAATTAAGAATGGAAAAAGAAACAGCTAGCTAGCTAGCTTAAGATTCTTCATAATTATAATTTTGATATTGTCTATGGCCATACCACCCTGAATGTGCCCAATCTTGTCTAATAATTTTGATGTTATCCTCTTCTCTGATGAAAAGCAAGAGGAAGGCAGTTGGCTTTTACAAAGAGGTTACCATTTTGAGCAAATGATGTAAATGGTACTCTAAAGCGAGGTGAAGAATGAACGTATAGATGCATTGAAATTGTCTGCATCTGTGTGTGGAGAGGGAGGGCAAAAGCCCTAGGGACATGGACTGTCTAACTAAAAGTGTAATATTCCTATCAGTAGTTCCTGATGAAATAGATTAAAAAGATAGACACAAAGTGAGGTAATATTTAATAATTTGCAGGGTTCCTAGAAACATTGTTCAATATTAATTTTTAAGTCTACACTGCCACATATTTCTTTGATATTTAACTTGAATTGAGTTGAATCCAGTGAAAGGTCAAATATGTGAGTCCCATTATTTTGTTTGGTCACACATTGATAAGACAGTATTTCTGTACAAATTTGTTTACAAATTTTGTGATATTATTATGATTTTCCTTAAAATCAAGCAAGTTGTAAAAAATGATTTATAGATGTTTATAATAGAGCTTCCTACTAAAGACAGCACTTGGCTTTTCTGGCATATTTTTCAAAACTTTAATGATTAAATAGTTCTTAAAAATGAAATATATGTATATATATATCCTCAATTCTCAATAAAAAAGTAGAAAATATTTATATATGATACCCTCAATTCACAATAAAAAAGAAAATATTTTATTTTTAGGAACTATATATATATAAAATCATTTTAAGAAGTTATCAAACACCATTCACATTTATCATTTAAAAAGAATGATTATTTTGCCTACTCTAGCCTTAAAAGATCCAGGGGGAAAATACAAAAACTGTTCTTATATTTTGGCAATTTTCTTACTTAAGTAAGGTGTTAGTTATATTGGTGGTGTGATATATTGATTAATAAGATATTTTAAAATCTTTTAAAAAAAATTTAGAGTTCTTTTGAAATTCAGAGAAGTTCAAAATAATTTGTCTATATTATATATGTGTGTGTGTATTTATATAGACTCTGATTAGAATTGTCTTTTGATGTTAGTTAGTTCTTTCTTAGCTTTTGTTCAAATAGGAAATTGAAGAACAGAATGGTTTAATGGCTCCCTAATTCTAATATGACACAGCTGATTGGTGAAAAAGCAGTGGTCTCCTGATCCTCAATCCCATTCTACTTCTATGACACCAGTAGTGAAGGAAATCCAATTTTTGATAATTATGAATATAAATGAAGAATTTAAGAAGCATGATCTAGTTATGATGATGAGAACAGAAAGGAAATAAAAGACTTACAAATTATTTGATTAGATTTGGGAGAGAAAAGATTCATTGAGGAAATAGCAAAAGTTTGGTAAACTTTGTAAATGTTGGAAATATATTCCCATCAGATTTCCTATATATATATTTAATTATAAATAGAGTAGTATCTATAAAAATAGCGCTCCTCACTCTTCAGTCTGTGCAGCATGGGAAGACAGAACTCTAGAAGAAAGCCACAATCCTACTGGTCTAAGAATTTAGAGAACTGAGTTTGGGACTGCCTGAACAACTAAAAATCTAGGGGGAAATCCCCAAAAGGAAGGAGCTTCTGGGTGAGAAGACACAAAATCTCTATCTAAGCTCCCCTCAAACCGTTGGCTTACTGCCTCAACTATGAACGTGCCAGTGAGAATCTAAGGAACCTAGCTGAAAGTAACATCTGGGGAAGCCTCCAAGAAATAAACAGAGATTTTAGCTGCTATCTACCACAGGTAAGACACACTTTGGAGATTAAATCCAACTAAGTTAGAAGGGCTTGATAAACACCTTGGGCTTTCCATAAAGTTAGGAATAAAGACTACATCACAAAACTAAAACATAGAGCTGCCCAAACAAAATAAAAACCAAGCCTCCCCAAGTTGAAGGCAACCTGTCTGTAATTTAACTACTTGTTAGAACAACACTTTTCAGAGGAAGATTCAGAGATTCTGCAATGTATTACCCTCAGCATAACAATAAAAAAATTACTAGAAATGGGAAAATGTGACTTATAGTCAATAGAAAGAGACCAACAAAGGACATAGGTGTTAGATTTGGCAGAGAAGGACTTTAAAATAACTGTGATAAATATGTTGAAAAGTCTACAAGAAAAGATGGATATAACATATAAAGAAATGGGTAATGGGGAATAAATATTGGAAAAGGTAAAATGAAACTGTCTTTATTCACAGACAACATGATTCTACACGGTTCTTCAAAAATCTATTAGGGTCAATAAGTAAATTCAGCAGTTGTAGGATATAAAGTCAGTATTTCTATATTGTTTCAACAGACAATTGGAAGGTAACATTTAAAAATAAATATGTTTTATAATAGTGTCAAAAAACATTAAATACCTAAGAATAAATTTAAGGAAAGGTGTAAAATATCTCTACTTTGAAAGTCACAAAATTGTAGAAAGACAGACCTAAATGAATAAGATACACCATACTTTGTTGCAAGACAATATTATAAAAATGTCATTTCAGCCGAAATTGATCTATAGAATCAATGTACTTCCAACTCTTAATGCTTTTTTGTTGTTGTTGCTGTAAATTGATAGTGTAACATGAAATGTTATATGGATATACAAAGGACTAGAATGGCCAAGATAATCTTGAAAAAGAAAACAAGTTTTTGTTTTTTTTTAATTGGAGTATAGTTGCTTTACAATGTTGTGTTAGTTTCTGCTGTACAATGAAGTGAATCAGCTATTAAAAAAAAAAAAGAAAACAACTTGGAAGACTTAGGTTACCTGATTTTAAGACTTAATATAAAACTACAGTAACTAGGACAGTGCATTATTGGTGTAAGAAAAGACAAATAGATTGAACAGAGGAGAGAATCGAGAATTAGGCCCACCTCCATAACTTCAGCTAACTGAAAAGGATGCCAGAAACTCAATGGGGAAAAGAAAATATTTTCAAAAATGGTGCTAGATGTATCCTGACATGTACATCCCAACATATTTAAAAATTAACCTGAGTTGGACTGAAAATCTAAAAATAAAAGCCGAAACTATAAAATCCATAGAAGGAAGCATAAAGAATATCTTTGTAATCATGCAGTAGGCAGAGATTTCTTGGTGTCTAAAAAAGCAATAACCATAAAAGAAAAAAATGATATACTGGACTTTATCAAAATTAGAAACCTGTTCATCAAAAGGCACCTTTAAGGAAAATGAAAAAGTCACATACTCCCCACTGAGGCCTAGTGAAATTATATTATATAGCTTATATATAATAGAAATATGATTTTAACCCAGATCTCTTGAATTTGAATCCTTGCAGAACAAAATATAAATATGATAAAGCTTGACACTGCAAAAATACAGAAATTGAGGCTTAAAAAATGGGCAGGAAAGGTGGAAGTGTGAATAGTAATGTTAGTGTCATCTTATTAACACAAAAAGTGAAAAGAGGGTTGGCAGTTGATGCAATAGACAATAGAAATTTCAGTACTAATAAGAACCTACTGTATAGCACAGGGAACTCTACTCAGTACTCTGTAATGGCCTACATGGGAACAGAATATAACAAAAGAATATATATATATATATATATATATATATATATATATATATGTGTGTGTGTGTGTATATATATATAACTGATTCACTTTGCTGTACACCTGAAACTAACACAAAATTGTAAATCAACTATATGCCAATAAAAATTAAAAAAAAAAAAAAGCACATACTTTTTCCCTACCTTGGGAATGATGGTTCTCTTTGCTTGTACTGTCCACAGAATAGGATGATAGCCTCATCTTCCTGCAATAGTACCATAGAAATTATAGTTCTTTTAAGATACATTTCACAGAGGAGACCACAGTTAATTTGTACTTTATGACTTTTTTCACCAATTTGAAATAATTAGTGTTTATCATGAATGTGATGTTTATGCCTTTTTTATTCAACTAGGAGCCAAGTACTTTGTCAACAGCTTTAAGGTGATGGATGTGATAATTAACTAAATGGGGGAAATCTTTTCATAATATATACATATATCAAATCATCACAATGTACACTTTAAATATATTACAAATATGTCAATTATACCTCAAAGCTGAAAAAAAATAACAAATAAAAAAAACAAAAAAATAAGTAAGTAACCATTAGAAATGAAAGTAATAATAGGATTATTAAAACTGGTAGGAAGAAAAGACAAGTAGCAAGTAACATGGGTGGACTAAATTCTTACCTTTATAGCTGGGAATCAACAGATAATATCCAAAGTCGATATATCAAAATATAGCAGTGAAACATAAACAATTTAACCTCTGAAAAACTGATTTAAGGATGGGAGGAAGGAATTTGCTTTACATGTTGTGTCCATTCTCTAATATATGACTTTTCCATAATGTGTATTTATTGCATTATTTTTAGATAGAGAGATAAATAGAAAGATAATAGAAAAGGAGGGAGGGAGGGAGGAAAACCAACATACCTAGAGGTTATCACTGCATAGTGAGATTTCAGATGATTTCTTTCTTCACTACACCAGTCAGTAGCTAACAATATTTTTATAACTGTAAAAAGAAAATAAAGTTGTTTTCCCTTTGAAAAACAGAAAATCTCAAATAAAAATCAACCTTGTTGAGGTACTTTGTTGCCTACTGGAAAATAACATCTGGTAGTGTTGGAACTATCTGGTGGGAAAACACTTTTCAGAATGTCAAAGTGTTATTAACTTCTTGGTTTGCATCACGATATTACACTGAATGCAAACCACTGTTGTTTCAGTTGATAAAGTCTGGAGAGTCCTTAGCCTCAAAGTGCCAGGTAGACTGAAGAATAGTTGCCTACTAGTCAAGCAGAAAGTTCTCACAATAATATTGATAGAATTACTGTCAAATGACATTGAGTTCTTTGCAATTACTGAGGGAGTAAAGAAATCCTAAAAATACTGCTATGGCAGTGTCTTTTCAATTTGTACTGACATAAGCTCTTTTGGAATTCTTCTCTAAGATTAAGTCTACACCCATAATTATATCATCCTGTATGCAGAAATGTCATTTTTGCTCAGTTCTTATAACTTGTTTACAGGCCTGGAAGAGCAATAGCTAATGGTGATGTCCAGAGCCATCTGTCACTTAGATACCAAAACCTGTTTTAGTGCTCCCACTAGAGCTGTGGTGCTGGTTCATCGATGTCCTAAATTAGGTGTGTAGAGAAAAAATTACATGCCATAGGAATGCGTTTTATAGCAAACAGTATTGTTTTAGAAACTAGTCATCAGGTTATCTTGACCATTGTACATGTAGCACATCTGGGAATTATTCTTGGGAAAACATTGGGTAGAAGCTCTCGCTTACTAGTAGCTTGGACTTTATCTGACTACTGCAAAGACTGGAAAAAAATAAAGCACATGTCAAGATCCAGTGTATTATTTACCAAAATTAATTCCATGATAGATAATGTCAAAACCTTGATCAAGAATCCCTATTGATTTTTTAAGATTATATTAATAGGTTATGGTAGACTTTTTCACAAATGCCACCAAACTGTTTCCAATTTCCCTACTGCTTTATTCATAACTATGGGTCAGATATTTGCAATAAATCTTCTGCTGTATGTGTGTGCAATTTTTTTAGTTAAATTTAGGATTATCTAGGATCTTGCTTAAATAAATATAGTGAAGGAGTTAAAAGCAAGGATTTTGAAGTCAGACAGACCTGGGGTCTGAATCCTTTAAGCTGGATTTTCTACATGACCCTCATCAACATATTCAGTGTGAACCTCAATTTTCTCATGTATAAAAAGGAATGAAAGCACAACTCAGAGAGTTATTGTAAAATTAAATACGAAAATTTATATGTCATCTACTGCAGTCGTCTGCACATTGGACTCTCGTGGGGAGCTTTGAAAAGTCCTCCTGGTCCCTGTGTCCCATTCCAAGAGATTGTGATTTAATTGGTCATGGGTGTGGCCTGAACTTTGAAATTTTTTAAAGGTCTCTAGGTGATGCTAATATACAGATAAATTAGGAAACCACTGACTTAGAGCATTACAATATCTACATAAAGTTCATATGGCCTAAGTGTTTTATAAACATTATGAAACTTAATATTTATAATAATCCTAAGAGGCAGACACCATATTATCCCCAATTTCTAGACAGGGTTTAGAGATATTTGATAAAATAAGGCCAGATAACTAGTACAAAGCAGAATCAATATTTAAACCCTGTTTGCCTAAATTCAAGGTCCAAGCACTCAGTTATAACACAACCTAGCCCTAAGCAAGTTTCCTATTCATAAATTTCCCAATGCAAGTGAGGTATAGCATATTGACAATCTCAGTTTTGAAAAAAAAAAAAAGAAAAACAAAAATCTCTTCAGAGTTGTATTAGTAAGTACCCAATAAATCATAGAAGCAACTGTTTTATCACATCTCCCAATGGTCTCAAGCAAATGGTCAGGCTGAAAGGATGGTAAAGACCACTGAAAATTGTTGCAGGAAATTGGACAATAAGATTAGATGTGTTTCTCATCATTCCACATTAGACAGTAGATGTTAGTCCTGTCTAACTTTTTAATAGGAATTTGCATGAAAACTCACTCCAGCTTCCTTCTAAATGCATCAAGATTTCAAAATACAAAGATGTCTTTTGGAAGTTATACTCCGCACTTAATTTTCACTTATCTATACAATAGTTAATACTTGTAAAGAACTGAACTAATGTAGCTTTCAGCCACATAATTGAAACATGGTCTGTGTTCAACAAAACTAAGATACAAGCGAAGTGATAAAGCATCAAACGTATTAACTGTGAGCATATCCCTCAAGCATCAGTTCTGAACTGGAGTTTTTACTCCATCTTCTCAGACCAGAATTAGTGAAAAGCATCTTTAAACACGACTATTCTCTGCCATAACATTACTTGGTTGTCTGAGTAACCAACTGAAAAAGAGGAACAAAGTTAGAAGACAAATGCTATCTGACTTCAAAATTTATTATAAAGCTACAGTGATTAAGACAGTGCAATATTGGCATAGGAAGGCAAATAGATCAATGGAAAAGAGTAAAGAGCCCCTTTGTGACCACCTAGAGGGGTGGGATAGGGAGCGTGGTAGGGAGACGGAAGAGGGAGGGGATATGGGGGTGTGGGGATATGGGGATATATGTATACATATAGCTGATTCACTTTGTTATACAGCAAAAACTAACACAACATTGTAAAGCAATTATACTCCAATAAAGATGTTAAAAACAAAAAGAAGAGCAAGCCCAGAAATAGACCCACACATGTATAGACAACTGATTTTTGACAAAGGTGTAAAGGCAATTCAGTGGAGAAAAAAATAAACTTCTCAATAAATGATGCTGAAACATTTGAAAATACATATGCAAAAAACAGAGAACTTCTATCCATACCCCTTACAATACACAAAAACTAACTCAAAAAGGATCTTAGATATAATGTAAAAATCTAAAACTATGGAACTTCTTAAAAAAAACAACATAGGAGAAAATCTTTGAGACCTTGGATTTAGACAAATATTTCTTAAATACAACACCAAAAGTAGAATCCATAAGAAGAAAACAATAAATTGGACTTCATCAAAATTTTAAATTTCTGTTCTTCAAAAGATACTGTTAAGAGTGTGAAAAGGTAATCCACAGACCAGGAGAAAATATTTGCAAATCATATACGGAACATGGTGCTTATATCCAGAATATTAATGAACTCTTAAAACTCAACAATTGGGCTTCCCTGGTGGCGCAGTGGTTGAGCGTCCACCTGCCGATGTTCGTGCCCCGGTCCGGGAGGATCCCACATGCCGCAGAGCGGCTGGGCCCGTGGGCCATGGCCGCTGAGCCTGCATGTCCGGAGCCTGTGCTCTGCAACGGGAGAGGCCACAACAGTGAGAGGCCCGCATACCGCAAAAACAAAACAAAGCAAAAAAAAACCCTCAACAATAAGAAAACAGCACAATTTTTTAGAAAGGGAGCAAAGTATTTGAACACACTTCATCAAAGAGCTATATGAATAACAAATGAGCAAATGAAAATGTGCTCATTATCATTAGTCATTAGGTAAGTGCAAATTAAAACCACAAGAGGATACCGCTACACACCTAACACAATGGCTAAAATTAAAACTGACCATACCAAGTGTTGGTGAGGATGTGAAACAGCTGAAATTCTCATTCACTGCTGGTAGAAACTGAAGTGGTTCAGCCACTCTGGAAAAAAGTTGGACAGCTTCTTAAAGAGTTAAACACAATCTACTATGTGATCCAACCATTCAACATCTACATATTTATCCAAGAGAAATGAAAACATAGGTCCATACAAAGTTTTGCATACAAATATTTGTAGCAGTTTTACTTGTACTAGCCAAAATCTGGAAACAATACAAATGCCCTTCGACAGGTGAATGGATAAGCAAATTGTGGTATATCCATACTTCAGGAATAAAAACTAATGAACTATTTTACATGCAGCAACATGGATGAATCTGGGAATAATTATGCTGAGAAAGAAGCCAAACAAAATAGAATATATGCTGCATGATTCCATTTATATAAAATTCTCGAAAATGCAAACTAATATATGGTGACAGAAGGCAAATCAGTGGTTGCCTAGGTTGGGGTAGGAGAAGTAGAAAGGGTTATAAAAAAGGCACAAAAAAAGTTTGAGGGTGATAAGTATGTTTATTATCTTGCTTCTGGTGGTGGCTTCACAGGGCTTTGCATGTGTCAAAACTTACATATTTTTTAGTACACTTCAAATATGTGCAGTTTGCTTTAAGTCAATTATATCTCAACAAAACTGTGGAAGATTTTTTCAAATGTTAAAGCTCTTCTCTTTTTGTTTAAAGACTTTGTTAGCTAAATAGAAAAGCACTGCATATGGTGGGGACATTTTTATTTTATATTTATTTATTTTGATTATATGCTGCAGTGATTTCTAATATGGCTTGACTTTTCATTTTTCAGTGATAAAAGAATACCTCGTTAAAAGCCTGTTTTATTGCTTAAAGACAGCACAAATATTTTAATCAATTTTCGGGGAGAAAACAAAAACTCCTTCTCAAAAAGAAATTGGGAGTACCATGGATTAGATGGTTGCATAAACTTTTATAATGCTGATTGTTTTGAAATTCAATATTTGGCAAGTTTATTCAATAGTTTGCAGATTTATCTTATGTATTCTGACCCATTTGTTAAAACAGGCAATTATGAGAGAGCACTGCTGGTGAGTATACGTTCTCAGGGCTAAAAATATATCTACACACTTAAGTACATTTAATATCTGAGCATCAGTTTGCTGAAGCTTCTGTTTGTCTTTTTTGCCTTTCTCCGAAGGTAAATGGCACAGCAGATTCTTTAAAGACAAAGTTGCATTTTAACAAGCTGGTTTTAGGATTTGTTCATATTCTGTGCTTGCCGTTATTTATTGCTTTATAAAGGTTATATAGGTAGGTAAATATGACTAAAGGTCGATAAAACAGAACAGTTTTACAGAACACCTCATTGGTTTAATGTGGTAAAGCTTCTGGCATTTAAAATCATTTAAAATAATGAATATCTTAGAATTATTAGACCTGAAATGTTTATGACATATCAAGATAGATAGGAGTAGATGGTTTTTAAATACCTACAGAGAAGATTCCATAACTTGCTTTTGTAATCTATTTTACTGTAATTTACCTTAAAGTAAGTATTAAAAGCAGAGTAAATTCTTGCTTATTTGGAATTTTGATGAATGAGATATTAATAATTAATATTCTTGTTAATAGGAATGCCATATACAGTATGCTGGGTTTCTAATTTTTCAAAGAAAAAGTATTATGAAAGACACTAAAATGAGGCCTTAGAATACCTAAAGCCATCTTGAAATAGAAGAATAAAGTGTGAGGAATCACTCTTCCCATATTAGGGCCCATTGTATAACTACAGTGGTCAAAACAGTATGGTATTGATGGAGGAAAAGATGGATAGATCAAGGAAGGGAACAGAACAGAGGACCCAGAAATGGACCTACACTCTATCAATGTCAATATCCTGGTTGTTAAATATAACTGTGGTTTTGCAAGATGTTACCAAAGAGAGGAACTGGGAAAGTGTACAAGGGATTTCTCTGTGTTAATTCTTACACATGCATGTGAATCTACAGTTATCTCAAAATAAAATTTCAATTTAAAAAATTTGCTAACATAGTAGCAAATGAAATAGAATTTTTCTTGCTTGCTTTTAAATTAAATACAAGATTTCACTTTTCTTGGTGGCTTTCATTTAAAAGATGAATTATCACACATAAGGGCTATAAAAATAAACAACTCATTATTTGAAATTTCTAGTTAAGTGAATTTTCAATGAATAAGCATTGACTGTACACAAGAATTGCAGTAAAAAGACCTCAGATAGTTCTAGAAATTACCCAGTAACCTTTTCCAGGGGTGAGAAAGGTGAAACTTAGCAATTTGTCAACCTAGAAAGTTGCTGGTGCCTCCATGAATTACCTATGTCTTGGTCATCTGACCATTTCTCATGTAATGCAATAAGAAAAGGATGTTCTTCATTAGCGCACCAGAAGACATATTTTTGCCTTTAAGTATCTATTTCACAGTCTTGAAATGTATAAAATTGTCAAGAATATACAAAATTGGAACACAACATTAAAATATTTGATGAGATTATTTTTGCATAATATATTCAAAAGTAACCTAGGATGTTATAATGGATGTTATATTTGTTTTGTTTTGTTTTTTCCCTGAAGTATGAGCTTTTCTATGTTTTACAAGAGACTAACATTAAACAGTGAGATGGTAAAATGCAATTCATTTTGAATTGGATAAAAAGTTTTCAAACATCATCTCATAAACTTTTAGGGTTTTAGAAGTATATAGATTATTGGAAATGCTTCATAAAATGCTTTATCAAAACAAAGTTGGAAAAGTAAAAAGAAATCATCATCATTTGTGAGATAATAGAAAATATATATCAATCTCTGCCCCTGGTTCCTCGCCCAGATCTCCTGAAACCCTTCTAATTTCTTAGTGATAAGAGCATTAGGATCATCTCTTGTTCTAATTGTCTTTGACCCCATCTCTGACATAGGGCTCCTAAAACCCTTGTGAATTCCTAAGTGATTAGAGTACTAAGGGTATCTTTTGTTCTATTGAGGTGACTCTGGGTGGGCTCTGGGATGGCTTCTGGATGGGGGCTGGTCACCAGAAAGACCAAGCCATGATTTAGAAGCTTGGAATTTTCAGCCCCACACCCCCTCCTCCAGAGAGGGGAGAGGGGCTGAAAGTGAGGTTAATAATTGATCACGCCTACGTAAGGAAGCCTCCCTAAAACCTCAGTAGTATAGGGTTCAGAGCGCTTGCAGGTTGGCAAACACATTCACACTGGGAGAGTGACATACTCCACAGGGACAGAAGTCCCCATGCTTGGGGACTCTCCCAGACCTAGCCCTAGGTATCTCTTCATCTGGCTGTTCATCTGTGTTCTTCATCACCTCCTTTAATAAACGGGTAAATGTAAGTAAGTGTTTCCCTGAGGTGTGTGAGCTGCTCTAACAAATTAATCTAACCTGAGGATGGGGGTACTGGGAAACTCCAAGTTGTAGCCAAATCAGATAGAGGTTGTGAGTAAACTGGACTCCTATTATTTGGTATTGGCATTTGAAGTGGGATGGGAACAGTCTTATGGGACTAAGCCCTTAACCTGTGGGATCTGACAC
The DNA here is from genome assembly GCF_963924675.1 of Phocoena phocoena. Lineage (NCBI taxonomy): Eukaryota > Metazoa > Chordata > Mammalia > Artiodactyla > Phocoenidae > Phocoena > Phocoena phocoena. Next base: position 52,265,010 of record NC_089235.1, on the reverse strand, counting down.
TATGTCCAGGTAGATAGTGTTAGAATAGAGTTAAATTATAGGACACCCAGCTGGTGTCACAGAGAATTGGTTGGTGTGGAGAAAAACCTTCACACACTTGGTGACCAGGAGAAATGAAGTGTTCGCTGTGAGTATTAAAAGAGATACACAGAGAAAAAGTGCACAGTAGAGAAGAACTGGGTTTTTCCCTACATTAGAAAGAAAGAACTGCATTTTCCCAATACATAATTGTTTTTTTCTGCCCCTTCATCCCACTGGAATCATCTGATTCAAGCTCTTGCCTTACGTGACTTGTCTAAACAATTCAGGTAGACTACAGGTGTCCCCAACTTACAATGGTTGGACTTACGATTTTTTGACTTTACGGTGGTGTGAAAGTGATACACACTCAGTAGAAACCAAACTTTGAATTTTGATCTTTTCCCAGGCTAGCGATATGCAGTATAATGCACTCTCATGATCCTGGGCAGCAGCAGGGAGCCACAGCTCCCAGTCAGCTAGGCAATCACATTCTGTACCCATACAACCATTCTGTTTTTCACTTTTAGTACAGTATTGAACAAATTACATAAGCTATTCAGCACTTCATTATACAATGGGTTTTGTGATAGATGATTTTGCCCAAATGCAGGCTAATGGAAGTATTTTGAGCACATTTAAGGTAGGCTAGACTAAACTATAATGTTCAGTAGGTTAGGTGTATTAAATGCATTTTCAATTTACAATATTTTCAACTTACAATGGGTTTATTGGAAACTCAAGGAAGATCTGTAGTGATTTCTTTGCTCTGACCTGTTTCTCACCTCCCACCCATAGTCCATCTTCCATACTGTCCCCAGAGTGATCTTTCTAATGAGGAATCTGCTCACCTATGTAATCCCACAAGGCTGAGAGTAGTTTTTCAGAGTAACTTGCAATGTCAGGCACCTGCTATATATATTTTGAATGTGGGTTGGACTCCTTGTTCTTAATGTTGGCTGTACATCTGAAACACCCAAGATGCTTTTAAACCTACCAAGTTTATGAAAATACAAACACTGAGGAAGAACTGCTAGAACATTAAGCCATTTTTATTTGTTAACTCATCTATGTTGAATCATTTAATAGATTATACAGTATGGGGAAAGTTTTCAACAGTATGGTAGGGTCAGGGTAGCATCAGAAGCAGTAAAGAAAAATGTATAAAAAGACAGAGAGGATTCACAGAAAGATAGACAAGATGAAAAGGCAGAGGGCTGTGCACCAGATGAAGGAACAAGATAAAACCCCAGAAAAACAACTAAATGAACTGGAGATAGGCAACCTTCCAGAAAAAGAATCCAAAATAATGATAGTGAAGATGATCCAGGACCTCAGAAAAAGAATGGAGGCAAAAATCGAGAAGATGCAACAAATGTTTAACAAAGACCTAAAAGAATTAAAGAACAAACAAACAGAGATGAACTATACAATAACTGAAATGAAAACTACACTAGAAGGAATCAATAGCAGAATAACTGAGGCAGGAAAATGGATAAGTGACCTGGAAGACAGAATGGTGGAATTCACTGCTGTGGAACAGAATAAAGAAAAAAGAATGAAAAGAAATGAAGAAAGCCAACGAGACCTCTGGGACAACATTGAACACAACAACAGTTTCATTATAGGAGTCCCAGAAGGAGAAGAGAGAGAGAAAGGATCCGAGAAAATATTTGAAATGATTATAGTCGAAAACTTCCCTAACATGGGAAAGGAAATAGCCACCCAAGTTCAGGAAGCACAGAGAGTCCCATAAAGGATAAACACAAGTAGAAATAGGCCGAGACACATAGTAATCAAATTGAAAAAAATTAAAGAAAAATTACTGAAAGCAACAAGGGAAAAACAACAAATAACATATAAGGGAAAAAAAAAAAAAAAAACATATAAGGGAACTCCCATAAGGTTAACAGCTGATTTCTCAGAGGAAACTCTACAAGCCAGAAGGAAGTGGCATGACATATTTAAAGTGATGAAAGGGAAGAACCTACAACCAAGATTACTCTAACTGGTAAGGATCTCATTCAGATTCGATGGAGAAATCAATAGCTTTACAGACAATCAAAAGTTAAGAGAATTCAGCACCACCAAACCAGCTCTACAACAAATGCTAAAGGAACTTCTCTAAAGGGGGAAACACAAGAGAAGAAAAGGACCTACAAAAACAAACCCAAAACAATTAAGAAAATGGTCATAGGAACATACATATCAATAATTACCTTAAACATGAATGGAATAAATGCTCCAACCAAAAGACACAAGCTCTCTGAATGGATACAAAAAAAGACCCAGGGATTCCTTGGTGGCACAGTGGTTAAGAATCTGCCTGCCAATGCAAGGGACACGGGTTTGAGCCCTAGCCCGGGAAGATCACACATGCCGCAGAGGAACTAAGCCCGTGTGCCACAACTACTGAGCCTGTGCTCAAGAGTTCACAAGCCACAACTACTGAGCCCACGTGCCACAACTACTGAAGCCTGCGTGCCTAGAGCCCGTGCTCCACAACAACAGAAGCCACCGCAATGAGAAGCCCGCAAACCACAATGAAGAGTAGCCCCCTCACGCCACAACTAGAGAAAGCCTGTGCGCAGCAATGAAGACCCAACATGGCCAAAAATAAAAACAATCAAATAAATAAAACCCATATATATATTGTCTACAAGAGACCCACTTCAGACCTAGGGACACATACAGACTGAAAGTGAGGGGATGGAAAAAGATATTCCATGAAAATGGAAAGCAAAAGAAAGTTGGAGTAGCAATACTCATATAAGATAAAATAGGCTTTAAAATAAAGAATGTTACAAGAGAAAAGGAAGGAAACTACATAATGATCAAGGGAGAGAAAAGGAAGGAAACTACATAATGATCAAGGGTTCAACCCAGAAGAAGATATAACAATTATAAATATATATGCACCCAATATAGGAGCACCTCAATACATAAGGCAACTGCTGACAGATATAAAAGAGGAAATTGACCATTAATACAATAATAGTGGGGGTCTTTAACACCTCACTTACACCAATGGACAGATCATCCAAACAGAATATTAATAAGGGAACACAAGCTTTAAATGACACAATAGACCAGATAGATTTAATTGATATTTATAAGACATACCCTCAAACAACAGCAGATTAGACTTTCTTCTCAAGTGCACATGGAACATACTTCAGGATAGATCATATCTTGGGTCACAAATCAAGCCTCAGTAAATTTAAGAAAATTGAAATCATATCAAACATCTTTTCTGACCACAACACTATGAGATTAGAAATCAATTACAGGGAAAAAAACATAAAAACACAAACACATGGAGGCTAAACAATACGTTACTAAATAACCAAGAGATCACTGAAGAAATCAAAGAGGAAATCAAAAAATACCTACAGACAAATGACAGTGGAAACAGGATGATCCAAAACCTGTGGGATGCAGCAAAAGAAGTTCTAAGAGGGAAGTTTATAGCAGTACAACCCTACCTCAAGAAACAACAAACATCTCAAATAAACAACCTAACATTACACATAAAGGAACTAGAGAAAGAAGAACAAACAAAACCCAAAGTTAGCAGAAGGAAAGAAATCATAAAGATCAGAGCAGAAATAAATTAAATAGAAACAAAGAAGACAATAGCAAGAATCAATAAAACTAAAAGCTGGTTCTTTGAGACGATAAACAAAATTGATAAACTGTTAACAAGACTTATCAAGAAAAAGAGAGAGAGGACTCAAATCAATAAAATTAGAAATTTCACTGGAGAAATACAAAGTATCCTAAGAGACTACTACAAGCAACTGTATGCCAATAAAATGGTCAACCTGGAAGAAATGGACAAATTCTTAGAAAGGTATAACCTTCCAAGACTGAACCAGGAAGACATAGAAAATATGAACAGACCAATCACAAGTAATGAAATTGAAACTGTGATTAAAAATCTTCCAACAAACAAAAGTCCAGGACCAGATGGCTTCACAGGTGAATTCTATCAAACATTTAGAGAAGAGCTAACACCCATCCTTCTCAAACTCTTCCAAAAAATTGCAGAGGAAGGAACACTCCCAGACTCATTCTATGAGGCCACCATCACCCTGATACCAAAACCAGACAAGGATACTTCAAAAAAGAAAATTACAGAGCAATATGACTGATGAATATAGATGCAAAAATCCTCAACAAAATACTAGCAAACAGAATCCAACAACACATTAAAAGGGTCATACACCAGGATCAAGTGGGATTTATCCCAGGGATGCGAGGATTCTTCAATATACGCAAATCAATCAATGTGATACACCATATTAACAAACTGAAGAATAAAAACCATATGATGATCTCAATAGATGCAGAAAAAGCTTTTGACAAAATTCAACACCCATGTATAGTAAAAACTCTCCAGAAAGTGGGCATAGAGGGAAACTACCTCAACATAATAAAGGCCATATATGACAAACCCACAGCAAACATCATTCTCAATGGTGAAAAACTGAAAGCATTTCCTCTAAGATCTGTAACAAGACAAGGATGTCCACTTTCACCACTATTATTCAACATAGTTTTGGAAGTCCTAGGCATGGCAGTCAGAGAAGAGAAAGAAATGAAAGGAATACAAATTAGAAATGAAGAAGTAAAACTGTCACTGCAGATGACATGATACTATACATAGAGAATCCTAAAGATGCCACCAGAAAACTACTAGAGCTAAACAATAATTTTGGTAAGTTGCTGGATACAAAATGCACAGAAATCTCTTGCATTCCTATACACTAATGATGAAAAATCTGACAGAGAAATTAAGGAAACACTCCCATTTACCATTGCAACAAAAAGAATAAAATACCTAGGAATAGGGGCTTCCCTGGTGGCGCAGTGGTTGAGAGTCCGCCTGCCAATGCAGGGGATACGGGTTTGTGCCCCGGTCTGGGAAGATCCCACATGCCATGGAGCGGCTAGCCCCATGAGGCATAGCCACTGAGCCTGTGCATCCAGAGCCTATGCTCTGCAATGGGAAAGGCAACAACAGTGAGAGGCCCGCGTACCACCAAAAAACCCCCAAAACCTAGGAATAAACCTACCTAGGGAGACAAAAGAACTGTATTCAGAAAACTATAAGACACTGATGAAAGAAATTAAAGATGATACCAACAGATGGAGAGATATACCATGTTCTTGGATTGGAAGAATCAATATTGTGAAAATGACTATACTATCCAAAGCAATCTACAGGTTCGATGCAATCCCTATCAAATTGCCAGTGGCATTTTTTTATAGAACTAGAACAAAAAATCTTAAAATTTGTATGGATCCACAAAAGACCCCGAACAGCCAAAGCAGTCATGAGGGAAAAAAAACAGAGATGGAGGAATCAGACACCCTGACTTCAGACTATACTACAAAGCTACAGTAATCAAGACAACGTGGTACAGGCACAAAAAGAGAAATATAGATCAATGGAACAAGGTAGAAAGCCCAGGGATAAACCCACGCACCTATGGTCAACTAATCTATGACAAAGGAGGCAAGGATATACAATGGAGAAAAGGCAGTCTCTTCAATAAGCTAGTAAGAACCTGCTGATTAAAAGATAAATTAAATTAAATTTTTTAAAAATGGAGCTTAAATTCTTTTATGGGCAGAGGGAGGGGAAATATCTAATTTAAAAAAAAATAGAGGACAGGCATTGAGTTTAGTTCATATTTTTTTCAAACAGCAAATTATTAGGGCACTAGGAGTGGTTGCATAAACCAGTAGCTGATCAAACAGAAGGAAATGGGTTATGATAGTCATTTTCATTCCAAAAATATGGAATTCTTTTGAAAGGATATCTTAGAAAACAATATTTTGCTAAAATTTTAGCTAATATTTTAGGAGGCAGCATAAACTTCCAAGAATACTTGGAAGTTTTTTATTTTATCCCTCCCCTCCTTTCCCCACTGCTAACCATAAGATTGTTTTCTACATCTGTCACTCTATTTCTGTTTTGTAAATAAAACAGAATTTGTACCATTTTTTAGATTCCACATATTAAAATATGTATTTTTAAAGCTCTATTCCTGATTTCCCCACACTGTTCCCTGAACTCAAGTATGACTTCATTCTGCTTAAGACATTGTTGATACTGTACTTCTTCTTAATGCATTCTATCTGGTACTGCGGCTATTTCAGCACTTGTCTTTGCCTTCTACTTAATTAGAAGTGCCTTGAGAGAAGCTTCTCACAGTATCTTCTTCAATTAGAGCATGTTAGTTTTATTTGTTGGGTTAGGCTGTATCATTTAGGCATAAATTCTACTGAAAATAAGGTAAACCATACCACAATGGCTTAAACCATGGGTTTATTTTTCTCCTGTAGCAAGAAATCCAGACCCACGCCCCTATGGTCAACTAATCTATGACAAAGGAGGCAAAGATATACAATGGAGAAAAGACAATCTCTTCAATAAGTGGTGCTGGGAAAACTGGACAGCTACATGTAAAAGAATAAAATTAGAACACTCCCTAACACCATACACAAAAATAAACTCAAAATGGATTAGAGACCTAAATGTAAGACTGGACACTATAAAACTCTTAGAGGAAAACATAGGAAGAACACTCTTTGACATAAATCATGGCAAGATCTCTTTTGATCCACCTCCTAGAGTAATGGAAATAAAAACAAAAATAAACAAATGGGACCTAATGAAACTTAAAAACTTTTGCAAAGCAAAGGAAACTACAAACAACAAAAAGACAACCCTCAGAATGGTAGAAAATATTTGTAAACGAATCAACCAACAAAGGATTAATCTCCAAAATATATAAACAGCTCATGCAGCTTAATATTAAAAAAACAAACAACCCAATCCAAAAGTGGTCAGAAGACCTAAACAGACATTTCTCCAAAGAAGACATACAGATGGCCAAGAAGCACATGAAAACCTGCTCAACATCACTAATTATTAGAGAAATGCAAATCAAATCTACAATGAGGTATCACCTCACACCCATTAGAATGGGCATCACCAGAAAATCTACAAACAACAAATGCTGGAGAGGGTGTGGAGAAAAGGGAACTCTCTTGCACGGTTGGTGGGAATGTAAATTGATACAGCCACTATGGAGAACAGTATGGAGGTTCCTTAAAAAACTGAAACTAGAATTACCATATTACCCAGCAATCCCACGATTGGGCATATACCCAGAGAAAACCATAATTCAAAAAGACACATGCACCCCAATGTTCATTGCAGCACTATTTACAATAATCAAGTCATGGAAGCAACCTAAATGCCCATCAACAGAAGAATGGATAAAGAAGATGTGGTACATATGTACAATGGAATATTATTCAGCCATAAAAAGGAACGGGGCTTCCCTGGTGGCGCAGTGGTTGAGAGTCTACCTGCCGATGCAGTGGACACGGGTTCATGCCCCGATCCGGGAAGATCCCACATGCCGCGGAGTGGAAAGGCCCGTGAGCCATGGCCACTGGGCCTGCGCGTCCGGAGCCTGTGCTCCGCAACGGGAGAGGCAACAACAGTCAGAGGCCCGTGTACCGCAAAAAAAAAAAAAAAAGGAACGAAATTGGGTCATTTGTAGAGACGTGGATGGATCTAGATACTGTCATACATAATGAAGTAAGTCAGAAAGAGAAAACCAAATGTCATATATTAACGCACATATGTGGAACCTAGAAAAATGGTACAGATGAAACAGTTTGCAGGGCAGAAATAGAGACACAGATGTAGAGAACAAACTTATGGACACCAAGGAAGGAAAGTGGTGGCGGTGGTGCTGGTGGTGAGATGAATTGGGAGATTGGGATTGACATATATACACTAATATGTATAAAATGGATAACTAATTAGACCCTGCTGTACAAAAAAATAAATAAAATAAAATTCAAAAAAAAAAAAAAGAAATCCAGATACAGGCAGACCAAGGTTGGCACAGTTTCTCAAGGAAGCAATACATTCTTTCCATCTCTCTGATTCTGTTGTCGTTACTATTTAGCATGTCACCTCATGGTCATAAGATGGCTGGTATACCTCTAGGCATTGCATTTTTTTGCAGGCAAGAAGGGGACATGTTCAAAATGTCCAAAGGAACATTCCAACCCAATCATTCCTTTTAAAAATCTTTCCTGGAATCTTAGCCAGCGACTGCTCATTGGTTAGAATTGGACACGTGGTTACCCCTGGACCAATACTGAAAGATGATTAGGGAAAAAAGAATTATGCATAGGGGTTGAGCCAGCCATAAGGTTTTATTCTAATTAGACTTGAAATGAGTATTACAGATTATTTGGCACCCCCTACCGAGATCTGACAGCCAAGATAATCTTGGGCCAGAAATGTCTGAGATCCATAGCCAGGTAATGGCAGAACAGAGACTAGACTAAGATCCAGCTATTACCATTCCTAAGCCATCAAGTGTTACATACATCTGCACGTGGACATTTAGAAGGTCCTACTTTAGAAGCTATGAATCATTTCCAAAGACAGAATTTAGAATGTTGGAACTTTGCTTTAGCCATCTCCCAAAGAACCTTCCCCTTCCTATAAATCATCAGAGCAACAAATAGGAAAATAGAACTTTCAGTCCCACTTTGATTTAAAAGATGGCAAAATTAACTGTTCAAAATTTCCGTGGGATATGTCCTCCATAAGTTGTCCTCTTGCTTTGAGTAACTGGGAAAGTTGTTCTTAAAAATCTCTAATGCAGAACTAATTCATTATGCAGTGAAAATCCAAAAGCATTTACATGCAATCCCAATCTTTGTTACTTTCCCTTAGTATACGCTACCATTGATTATTTTTGCTAGGAAACTTTTTTATAAATTATTGCTGCTATCAAATGACTTTGACTCTTGACTCCCCAAAATAAGGTTTTGCTAAATGTATACCACCTAAATAATTATCATTCCATAATTTTTGTTTCCCCAAATGACTAATTTTAGCTCCCTAGGTATGACATTCACACTTCAGGAAAAAAACAGTATACCTCCATTTCAACCAACTAATGCTCTACAAGAGTGTTGATTATTACTTCTCCACATCTATGATTTTTATCATTATGAAAAAATGCCAAGTGGTAGTTATTATTAAGTTCCGGTTGCTATCAGTTCAACAAGACAGTGGATACACATCTTGAATGTTAAAATAGAAATCAGTTGTATTCTTATGTTCAAACACGTTTGGGCCTGAATTTTTAGGACTCGTTTTTTCATAACTATATTATTACCCTTATACATATATGCATGGCATATACATAATTTAACCATTCAGCCATCTGCTGTCATGTTTCCTTTTTTCTTAACCACTTTAAGGATTATTCAGCAATAATCTTGCTACCACCACAAACTGTGTTAGGGAGAATAATTCTATGAAAATTCAACCTCATAAGCTAGCATTTTAAATAGGGAAATACAGTAAAGAAATGTATACAAAATGTTTTACATACATTTTGTAATACCCCTCCGTAGTTTTTCTAAATCAATTTTAATCTGTTTGGGATGTGTAGTTTATTGGTTATATTTCAATTTCTATGACAACAGATGCAATCATTGCATACACATTCTGCAGCTGGGTAGACAGACAGTCTCCTCTGAGACTTTAACTTGCACACTTTAAAGCAGTGTGTGAGTAAGAGGCAAGCGTTCCTCTCCTCCAGGAGACTGAGTACACTATACTTCCAGGATACCAGGCTGAGGCCATAGCCAAAGAAAGTCTTCCAAATGCAACCCTTTCTCCAGGTTTTCATGGAACGATTGAGACATCTTTGCACAAGGCATAAAGATACTTCCACTGCTGCTTTTCGAATTTGGAACTTAGGCTAAACAAAACACAATGGAAAAATGTTCACTAAGTACCTGGTTCTCATCCATTTCTTAAGACTTCCTGTGTTTCTGAAGTGGAAATTTATAAAAACACAGTTCAGATGTTCTGAAAATAAAACTTAGATGATGATGAAAATAAAGTAGCAGAAGTCACTGCACAAAAAAAAAAAAAAAAAAAGTAGGAACCAAAGAAATCTCTGTAACAAAAATTCCTTAAAAGTCTTTCATGATGCCCTGAAACTGAGATTGTGCATTCATGTGAGCTACTTCTTCTGAGCAAGTGAATGTTTTATACATAGTTGACTCAATTAAAGGAAAGAAGCTTTCATTTTTTTTGTTATAGAAAATTTCAAATATACACAAAAATGAAAAATACTGTACAATGAACTTTTATGTACTCACCTCCCAGATTCAGTTATTATCAATACTTTTACATGTGTTTTATCTATAAACCCACACAAACTTCTTTTGACAAATTATATTAAAGTAAATCATGTCCTTTCAGTCATATATCTACTACATCTCTAATTGGTAAGAATTCTCTAAATGTAACAATTGTGCTGTTATCTATAACACTTAAAATGAGCAATTATTTAATATCAGAAATATTCTATTTTAAATTAATAATGTGAAAAGAGATTGATGTTAACAAATGAATCACTTTCATTAAAAAAATGTAAATTATTTATTTTTCCCATGGAGAACAAAATACGTTTTAAAAATCACTTTTTATTTTGTCCCTAAATTTTGTTTTTCTTTTCTAGAGGAGGTATGATCATGAAGTTATTTCCTATCCTACAATAGTGTAGGGACTACCCATTGAAGAATTTAATTTTATTTAACTGAAATAATGTTGAGGTATCTCTGCCTTCAATTTCCCTTCAGTTGGCCCAGAGGTAAATACCAAGAGGTTATCATCCCCCATATACCCATCATTGCTTAACACTAATGTTTATGAAATGTTTCAGTAAATGTTATTGATTAAGCTATTTCTCCATGAAAACCTTTCTCTTAGAATGACCCATGTTCCATTTGTTGAGTGTCTGTCTCTTTGCCTTTCCACTTAACTTCTGTGAGAGTCTTTCTGATACATTTCCTTGTCTCTTTATTCTTGATTTGTCCGCCTATTTATGTCTGTGTGTATCTTTATCGTTTTTTTCTTTTTCTCATTTTTCTTTTTCTCCATTTCCACCTTCTGTTTCCTCTAATCTCTGCCTCTCCTTCCTGGTTGTTATATTTATTGAGTATATGGCAATATCCCATGTTCTTAATTTTAAAAATAGATAAAAGAAACATTTGGGGCTTCTCTAAAAGATAATAAAATGGCTTTTCACTTGATTTGTTTTCTTCCTTCAAAGTATTAACTATCTTAGCCTCTTTGTTTAGAATACATATTTAGACATGCTAAGAGGTATTGAATGTTTACTGAAGATGATTTCCAAAGAATTTTTTTTCAAAGAATAATTCAGTTTATTTAAACAAAAACAAAAACAGTTCACCCATTACTCCCACTTCCCCACTGCTCCCATCCCGCCCCTACCACCCCCCAGCCTCTGGCAACCACCAGTCCATTCTCTCTATGAGCCTGGATCCATTGATTGCTATATCTTTCTTTCTTTCTTTCCTTCCTCCTTCCTTCCTTCTTTTGTTTTTTCCTTTCCTTCTTTCCTCTCTTCCCTCCTTCCTTCCCTCCTCCCCTCCTTCCTATCCATTCATCCATCAATAAGCACTTAGGTTGTTTCCATATCTTGGGTATTACAAATAATGCTGTAATGAACATGGGTGCTCATATATCTTTCTTTTGGGGTTAGTTTTTGTTTTCTTTGGATAAATACCCCAAAGTGGAATTCCTGGATCATATCATAGTCCTATTTTTAATTTTTAAAGGAACCTCCATACTTTTTTCCATAGTGACTGCACCAATTCCCACCAACAATGCACAAGTGTTCCCTTTTCTCCACATCCTTGCTAATACTTGTTATTTCTTGCATTTTTGATAATAGCCATTCTAACAGGTACGAGGTGATATCTCACTGTAGTTTTGATTTGCATTTACCTGATGATTAGTGATGTTGAGCACCTTTTCATGTACCTGTTAGCCATCTCTATGTCTTCTTTGGAAAAATGTCTATTCAGATTTTCTGCCTGTTTTTTAAATTGAATTGTTTGGTTTTTGCTATTGAGTTGCATGAGTTTTTTATATATTTTGGATATTATCCCCTCGACAGATATATGATTCGCACACATTTTCTCCCATTCGGTAGGTTGTCTTTTCATTCTGTTGATGTGCAGAAGCTTTTTAGTTGATGTAGTCCCACTTGTTTATTTTTGCTTTTGTTGCTTTTGTTTGGTGTCAGATTTAAAAAATCATTGCCAAAACCTATGTCAAGAAGATTACCACCTATGTTTTCTTCTAGGAGTGTTATGGTTTCAGGTCTTACGTTCAAGGCCAATGTTTCCTTATTGATTTTATTTCTGAATTACCTATCCATTGATGTAAGTGGGGTATTAAAAGTTCCCTACTATTATTGTATTGCTGTCTATTTCTCCTTTTAGGTCTGTTAATATTTGCTTTGTATATTTAGGTGCTCCTATGTTGGGTGCATAACTACTTACAAATGTTATATCTCGCAGGTTTGACCCCTTTATCAATATGTAATACCTTTCTTTGTCTCTTATTACAGTCTTTGTTTTAAAATCTATTTTGTCTGATATAATTATAGTTATTCCAGCTTTCTTTTGGTATTCATTTGCATGGAATATCCTTTTCCATACCTTCACTTTTAGTCTGTGTGTGTCCTTATATCTAAAGAGACTCTTTTAGGCAGCATATAGATGGATCTAATTTTTTTTTAATCCATTTAGGCACTTTATGTCTTTTGACTGGAAAATTTAGTCCATTTACATTTAAAGTAACTATTTATGTGCTTATTGCCATTTTGTTCATTGTTTTCTGGCTGTTTTTGTAGTTTCTCTCTGTTCCTTGTTTCTTCTTTTGCTCTCTTCCTTTGTGGTTTGATGACTTTCTTCAGTGGTAACTATACATTTTTCCTTTGTGGTTACCATGAGGCTTACATATAACAGCTTATAACAGTCTATTTTAAGTTGATAACATCTTAAGTTTGATCATGTTGTAAAGCTCAACATTATTACTCTACCCCCATCATGGTTTATGATTTTGGTGTCACATTTTACATCTTTTTAGCTTGAGCATCCCTTAACTAATTATTATAATCATAGTTATTTTCACTGCTCTTGCCTTTTAACCTTCATACTAGCTGTATAAGTGATTAATCCATTGCCTTTACTATATATTTACTTTCCAATGCAATTTAACCTGTCATATGTGTTCTTGTTACTAATTAGCACCTTTTCTATTCAGCTTAAAGAAGATCCTTTAACATTTCTTGTAAGGTCAATTTCCAAAGAATTGTAAGCATTTTTGTAACTAGGAATTTCACTCATTCTTGTGGCTTCTATGCTAATAGTATAAAGGGAACTGTGTAATACTCTGATTTTTAGAAAGGGTCACTCAGTTTAGAGAGTTTCAAAACATCACTCAGCAAATGAGTGCAGACCCCGAATAGCGCTCAGTGTTTTACTTAGTAAATTTATAGTTATTCCAATTGGATCCTGTACTAAGTACAGATTTTTGTGGGCTTTGTTAAAGTCTTAAACCTGAAGGACATCTTAGAGACAATATACCCTAAAAGTCCTTCATTTACCTGTTGGAAAACAGAGACCAGAGGAGGCTAGGTGACTTCCAATTATCTCCTCATAAGTACGAAATAGAGGTAGAACTAGAACCTCAGTTTAATGACTATCAGAGTACTTCCCCTACAATTTTTGGAAATAGGAGATGATTATATGTTACATGGTGTGAGAGGACATAATACTTGCTTACATCAGTATAACAATGCACTGTGAGTTGTTTTTTTTTTTTTTTTTTTTTGTGAGTTGTTTTTTGAGGGTGCCTAACCCTCCCACTCTTTGATCCAGTGGGTCTAGAATGTTGAAACACATTAGAAGGACAGCTGGCCAGATAGATAAAGAGGTATGGAAAGTTTAATCTGCTTTCATTAGCATCATGCTAAGATGCAGCTAATGGTAACTTTACTAAAAATAAGTCAGGATGCCCTTGCCTGGGAATTTCAAAATGGGAAACTACCCCCAATGAAGAAAAAATATATACATTGGAATGAATTTATAAAACAGTATTAGTTTTCATCTGTGAAAGAGAAAGGATATTGATTATTTTCTCTACCTTAAATGATCCAATGTATTTGTTGGCTTAATAATATAGTTCCTGCCATTTTTGTTCCATTTCATTACTAAATTCCCAAAAAGCATGTTACTTGCTTTAATTATATGATAAGCATAAATGGGTACACATGCCACATTCTTGCTGTGAATAAAGTGCCTTGATAATAATGATAATGGGGAAGATAATAACACATATGCCCTAAATACTCATTTAAGTGATTTAAACCCAATGCCTTTTGCTCTCCAAAAGCAACTTTAGGAAATTCAACCCCCAGTGGATAAGCTATATTTTAAGATGTTATTAACTTACTTAATATTAGATATTTGTCTCATGTATTTTAAAAATTATTAGGTTTATTTCTATTATTTTTTTAAAAACTCCCTTTTATGACACACAATTTTATTAAAAGGATACATTATCAACAATTCACTGTTTTTCAGTAGGTTTAGAACTACTGCTAAAAAAACCACTCTCCTTCATTCTGTGTTTCCAATGAGAAAATAAATAACTATTAGAAATGTCACTTCAGTGAGGTTATTAACAATCTTAAATCATAGGGAGGTTCCCCTGAAGGGGAAAAAAGGATGATAAAACACATCTACTTGAAATGGCTTCATAGTTTAAGCAAACAGCATAGCCCCCCAAAAAAGTTCCACCCAGCAGGAAATGGTAAGAACAGCCATAAAATATTCCAGAGAAAAAAAAAAAAAAAAAAAATATTCCAGAGAAATAGACTACTTCAACAAAAAATTAGGGGAAAAAAGTCAGCCCACGACATCAATTGAATTTTGACTGAGACTGTCAAAGACTTGGGCTGGAAAAACACAACACTAGAGAATCTAAAATTTTTAAACAGCACTGGAAAGTGCAGCCCCTAGGAAAAATAATGGAGGCTAATGCATAAAAATAAGGTATAGATACTGATCATATGTTGTAATTCAGTCTCTTTTTTTTCACATTAAGCTTTAAGAATAAAATCGAACATTGTCACAGCATAGCTAATTAATCTATTATAATATTATTAAAATGCACTCACTAAAAACACACAATTCCAGATCGCTATACTTCACATCTAATTCATGCTGTGAACTATTAAAGTTATTTCTATAAAAGTTTCCCCTGATATCCCAAAAAAAGTTCTTAACTTGCAGTAGCTTTCCCCTAACTTTAGTATCAAATAACAACCAAGAAACATAAATAGAATCTAGTCATAGGAGTTGACATAATGGGAAAAACTGGGGCCTTCAAAGTTAGTTTAAATGTTTACACTAGTTGCTAGTCAATGACCTTGGATAGGTTACTTAACTTCTCTAAGCCTCCATTTTCTTTATATATACAGTGGAACTAATGATATTTATCTTATTGGGTCTCCTTTACCACTTAAGCAAGATTGCATATATCTTGGCTTAGAGCATGGTAGATGCTCAATTAATGCTTATTTCTTACATTTTTATGATTAGGATAGAGCTTGAATTAAAACCTGGATTTCTTTAAATGCAGGCCAGTGCTCTTTTCCTGTAGATTACACAAACTGTTGCAGTCAGCTGGAGGGCCACCCTGAGAAGAAGGCTGGAGAGTAAATATTTGTCTAAAGAAAACAGAAACCACCAAATGAAAATAGATAGCTAGTGGGAAGCAGCCTCATAGCACAGGGAGATCAGCTCGGTGCTTTGTGACCACCTAGAGGGGTGGGATAGGGAGAGTGGGAGGGAGACACAAGAGGAAGGAGTTATGGGGATATATGCATATGTGTAGCTGATTCACTTTGTTATAAAGCAGAAACTAACACACCATTGTAAAGCAATTATACTCCAATAAAGATGTTAAAAAAAGAAAAGAAAACAGAAACCTTCATCAAGTTTAAAGTGTTCAGATAGACAGTATAGTAAGCAAGAAGAAGACTGTGTATGAATCAAGTATGGAAGTGATGCTTCAGGTTTCTGTATCTCCAATATCTAGTGCATCATAGGAATCTTTGTGGAAACACAAGTACCCTAACACATTGTGTTGTGTTCTGCCTTTATTTTAAAGGTGTTTTCTTGTAAATCTCAAATTTTCTCAATGAAGCCTGGTATTTTTGTTTTCTGATTCTTAATAATTTGATTCTTATAATGTATGCATAGAGATATTTTATTTTACAAATTGTACAGGTAATAGTTAAGGGATTGGTGAGCATTTGTATAGAACATTGCCACCTTTGGTTAGATTTTAATGAAAAAGCATATGTTTTAAGTGAGCTGTCTGGAAATACATTTTATAAAACTCAGAAAAGGCTATGCAAGAGCTATCTCAAATATATTTACTTTTATTTAACAACTCCATTAGTGGTTGTGTAAGCAGATAGGGTAGGGGTCCTGGGAGAAAGAGAACCAGGCATGGCTTTCTTGACAAAATGGAAGCCATTTTTGGCCTAAGCCATTTTGTGATCTAAAACTGGCCACATGCTTGCCTTTGAACAGGTCTCAGTAATTAATGATCTTGAACAAAGAATGAAGACTGTTATCAGGCAAGAGAAGTAACAATAGCAAAGATAATGTATCAGTTGTAAAGACTCCCATTTCTGTTTCAATGGAAAGATTAACCTGAAGGACTTAACCACCAGAACAGTGGAACCTAAGGTATGATGATGTTGACCTTTTCTGACCCTCATGACTTCAGTCAACTAAAGCTTGGACTCAGTCTACCACCCAAGCCCCTTCATGAATATGCATATACCCTTACCTTAAAATTTCCCCAATTTTGCTATTCAGGGAGACACTGATTTGGAAAAGCCTCCTGTATTCTCCTTACTTGCTGCAAATAATAACTCCTTCCTTCTCCCAATCTTTGGCTTGATTGTGTTCTTTTGGCTGGACACTCACCAAGAAGTGAACCCAATTTTAGGTAGCAGTATGATCTGATCAACTCAAAAGGATTTTCCCTCTTATTTCTACTTAGTTCCTGGAGAATGCTCTGAAAAATGCCACTATTTTGGCATCAACTAGGTAAGTTTAAATTCTCAGTCTTTGTCCTATGATATGGAAGGGCATAGTCACTGAAGATGATGACTTCTACTTAGGAGGCCATGTTTAGTAAAGCTGAAATAGCCTTAGCAGCAAACTAAAGTTTCACCATACTTACTGGATGTCATTACTCATTGATTCCCGTGAGATATGTATTATAGTTTTCTTTCTAGACACCTTTTTAGGAACTTGGCTCTACTTTTATTATCTCCTTTTAACAGATCAAGGAAATTTAACTTAGAGGAGTTATATACATAAAAATTCACAGCTTGATTGGGACAAAGGTGAAATGGAAACCCCAACTAATGACTCCAGAACCATGCTCATAAGAGCAACACCATATTCCTGAAATAGTTAATAAATATTTTTTCCCCTAATGGCAACTCATCTTCCAGGGTAGAAAAAAAGAATTGCCAGGCCAAATCAGGAGGAGGCTGACTCTGCTTTCCATTCTTTCACCTACCCACCCTTAGAAATTCCGTGTGCTCCAATGACCTTAATTTGCCCATGTATTCAACGTGCACCTCCTACCTCAACCTCTGTCTTGAATTCAAATTCCAAACCCACATTGCTGACTTTTGGCTGGGTGTCTCCTCTTGGATGTTCTACCATTACAGAGACTCAACTTGACCAAACTGAATGCTTCTTTTCCTGAAATAACTTTCCCTTCCAAACTGTCCCCAAATCACTCTTGTTTTTGATTTTTCCTTCTTCCTCTTTCCTTACATCCTATCAGTCACATAATCTTGTTAATTGGTTAATTAATTACATAGGTCCTGGGTATACATTGTGCCCCCAAGCACAGGCCTGGGAGCTAAAAACATCAAGATAAGTCTCTTCCCTCTAGGCTCACAGTGAATGGATTTCAGAGTCTTATTTAGTGTCTTTCACATCCAATACTTCCTTTCCATCTCCACTACCAATATTTTAATCCAATTCGTAGTCTTGTCAGGATCAGACTTTCGCAAGCGCTTCCTAACTGGTGGTCTGTGGCTTCTACTCTCTCTGCTCATCCCTAGTCTGAGCCCCCATTCCTTGTGCTCCATCTAACCATTCTATTCACTACCAACAGAAGACTCTTCCTGAACCCTGCTTTGCAGTGTTGCTTCTTTGCCCATACGCCTTTAATGCCTGCTATTGCTGGCAGAATTATGTTCAAACACATTAAGCTATTTTTCAAGGATCTCTACAACCTGCTCCTCTTGTTCAGCTTTATTTCCTACCAAAGGAGTGTTTCGGAAAGTTTGGTACTCAGATTCCCTCAATCAGAACCACATAGGCATTTTTTCAAGAATACAGATTTCTTGTTACCAGTAAATCAGTTTCTCACACTCATTTGAAAAACTGAAAAGCAGTCATTGACATCCAGGATCTGGTCTGGCCCTCACAGCTGGGCACTGTGTTTTCTTGTTGAACATGAGCCATGTCACAGAACACCAACATCAGACAAGGCTCCACAGTGGCCGTGACAACCAACCTGCAATCAAGCATCAGCACAGACAAAAACAGGAACATTGTCCAAACCAATGTCAAAAAAATGGCCAAATATCCCCTATCCAGGATGGTATGGTTGACTGCTGCTTCTTTACTGGTTACAGTTATGACATCGCTTGGTTCTTTCCATCTTCTAGGTAAAAATTTTTAAGATACACAAGAATTACCCCTGCTTCTCAACACCATCTAATCCAGAGCAAAGCCCTGCTCTTTGGACCTTCCCCCAAATCACTAACACAAACCCAAGTGTTATAAGTCCTTTTTAAAACCCTCTTACTGAGACACCCCTTGGTTCTCCACGGTGTGTGGTCTCCCTCTTTGCAATAAATCAATAAACCCAACCTCCTTCAACTGCAGGTGTGTTCCTGGTGGTCTTTGAATGGAGGGCATTGACAGGTCATATGAATTCTCATTTTATTGAGTTTCTCAACCGAATCCAAAGTTGAAGTTGAGAACCGTTACTACAGCCAAGCTATTGTCTGTTTTCCTGTAAACGAGTCATATGCATTATTACTTATCTGAATCCTTTCTATCCTGCAAAGCTAACTTACATTCCCCTTCATCACTGAGGGCCCCCTGACCCTGCCATTGCACATCATTTCCTCCTTCACTGAACTCATACCAGTGTGCCCATTTGGAACTAAGTACAAAACATTGCATTGCTCCCTCATCCCTTAACATTGCATGGACCTCCTCTCTTTAAAAACTGTGGCTTTTCAACATCAGACTCTCCAGAGGAAAAACGATTCTAATTGATATCAACAGAAAAATCTTCCTGAATCCTACTTTGTAATGCTGCTTCTTTGCTGGTACACCTTTAATGTTGCTATTGCTGGCCAGAATTAAGTTCAAATATTTCAGCCTGTTAGGAATGAACAAACTGGGCTGTTCAATATCAGACCCTTAAAAGCAAAAGATAGGAAAGAGAAGGCATTCTGGGAGTGTCAGGTCTCTGCCAGGACCACATCTAGGAAGAGGCCCCCAGGAAGGCTCCAGAGGACAAACAGGAGAGGCAAAATCTGGCATTGTTGAGTATCAAGGAGGAAGGTAATAAATATATGAAGAATTAAATGAAAAATAATTAATGAATGCTTGTGTTCCTAGCAGATTTATCATCAGACATGCTTGAATAGCCCTACGTGTTGATTTCATGTCTTTCTGATATTTTTCTCTATTTTTTTGAAGAAAACATGAATATGATAACTGGTCTTTTTCTTTTTTAATCCTCTGTTACCTCCATTTATTTATTCCTTTTTTCACTACACAAATGTTTTGAGAGCACTTTCCATGTGTAAGGCACTGTGCTAGGGACTGGTGGCACAAAATTAATCAAGAAAGACAGGTCCCTGCTCTCACTGAAAGCCCACAATATACTGAATGGAAAGGGAAAGTTAAATATCAGATTGCTCTAAATTATGCTAAGTACAGAACAAGGGACTATTGGACTACATAGGAAGGATTCTTGGAAGGAACAACTTTAAATGGACACCTAACGGATTAGAAAGAATTAGTCATTTAATAGAATTGTAGCGAATCATTTAATATATGTGTTAAGGTCTTTTTAAAATAACTGTATATCTACTTGCTCAAATAAAAAGTTTTAGATACCAAGGTTTAAGAAGTTATTTTCTAAGGACTTACCTCCTTCAATATGCTCTTGACAATTGCTAGCTACCTGCTTTTAAAATACTTCACTTTTCTGTCTCTCCAACATTTGTGTTCTTTGTATCTTATTATGTGAGTATATCTTTCTGTCCTGAAAAGCATTCTGTATTGCAAGATCTTATAAGGTTTTCTTTGGTAAGAAATATCACTATGGCATAATGTCAGATCAAAAAATGGATCCGGGCTTCCCTGGTGGCACAGCGGTTGAGGATCTGCCTGCCAATGCAGGGGACACGGGTTTGAGCCCTGTTCTGGGAAGATCCCACATGCCGCGGAGCAACTAGGCCCGTGAGCCACAGCTACTGAGCTTGCGCGTCTGGAGCCTGTGCTCCGCAACAAGAGAGACCGCGATAGTGAGAGGCCCGCACACCGCGATGAAGAGTGGCCCCCGCTTGCCACAACTAGAGAAAGCCCTCGCACAGAAACGAAGACCCAACACAGCCAAAAGTAAATTAATTAATTTAAAAAAATTTAACAACATACACGTACAAGTTTAAAAATGAAAATAAAAATGACTGGCCAAAATATTTTTTTTAAAAAATGGATCCTCCATTGGGGAATATCATGACAAACCACAAGTATTGCCTTCAAACATTCCTGGGAGCTGCTGCAGTTTATGTGTATTATTGATCAATTACTTTTTTCCCCCAATATTGTACAGACTACTTGGGTAGCAAATAACAGGAAGGCAGGGTCCATGTCTATCTTATCTATAGCAGAATGTCCTCCCAACACCTAGTACCATTTCTTACACCACATCATAATGCCCATAATATAAAGAAAATTATAATACACCTTTGCAAAAATTGGAGAGGATGTAACCAATAGTATAGGGAAGCAGAAGAGGGTAGAAACAAATAAACCGAGGGCTTTGAATTTTACTGGAGATAAAATGGTGGCAACTTGAAATCATTCATGCATAGTGATCCAAAATTCTTGTGGTTTCAGAGAAGGTATACAGAAATAAGTCCACATGCACTCACATTTCAAATGAGAAGAACTTGTGGTTAGAAGAGGATTACTGAATGAGACATGATCCTTTACTTCAGCAGCCTACAGTCTAGCTGAGGAGACAAGGCTCAAGAACAAGAAACAACCTGGTAGCAATTAAGTGCTAGGCGTGAGGTGCTGAGAGGCTGAGATATGAAAGAAGCAGAGAGAATGAGGAGAAGGAAGAAGAACGTGCATTTTGAATCTAGTGTCACACCCTTTTATATGCTTGTCTATGTCAATTTGTTCATTTAAAAATATAAGTTCCTAGAGGGTAGCAACCACGTCTATTTGGTTGACTAAACTCTGATAGCTAGGACAACTTACACATCAAATGTCTTACAGAGTCTCCTAATCTATAAAGTGATTCTAGCTTCTCTGTAACTGCCTCCTTTAGGTCATTCACCTGTGTCCTCTACTGACCTTTGGAGTTAAAGTCTTAGGTGCCAACTTTTCCAAAGTGTGCCAATTTTGCTGGCTCTCCAATCCTCCAGCCTCGACATGGTGATGGGCGAGACCTACGGCATATATTTGCTTCTCTTAACTGACCTACTTAAACACGATATAGTCCTGTTTAGTCCTCTTGCTGAAATGAATTCCTGCCTGTCCTTTCCAGGCTAGACTATGTGTTATCACTCCTGCCCCTCTGTGCAAGTTATCTATTGCTGTACAACAAATTACCCCAACATTTAGTGGCTTAAAACAATGAACGTTTATTATCTTATACAGTTTCTCAGGATCAGGAATCTGGGAGCAGCTTAGCTGAGTGGTTCTGATTCAGTCTCTCATGAGGCTGCAGTCACCCTGTCAGCTGGGGCTGCAGTTATCTAAAGACTGGAATGGGGCTGCAGGATTCACTTCCCGGCTCACTCACATGACTGTTGGCAAGAGGCCTCAGGTCCTCACACAAGGGCCTCATTATAGGGTTGTTCATGGTACTGCAGCTGGCTTCCTCCAGAGTGAATGATGAGAGAGAGAGAGAGAGAGAGAGGGAGAGAGAGGGAGAGAGAGAGAGAAACACTGCTTCTTAGGACATGCACTATTAATTCCACCTTATTCTGTTCATTAAGAGCAAGTCCCTAAGTCTGGCCAATATTCAATGGGAGGGGATTACACAAGGATGTGAATACCAAGAGGCATAAGGGGTTGGGGGTTTTTTTGTTTTTCTTTTGGCTGTTCCACACGGCATGTGGGATCTTAGTTCCCCGACCAGGTAACGAACCCACGCCCCCAGCAGTGGAAGCGTGGAGTTTGAACCACTGGACCACCAGGGAAGTCCTATAAGGGGTTGTTTTATTACTTTTTTTTGTACTTTTATTTTTTATTTTATTTATTTATTTATTTAACATCTTTATTGGAGTATAATTGCTTTACAATGGTGTGTTAGTTTCTGCTTTATAACAAAGTGAATCAGTTATACATATGTTCCCATCTCTCTTCTCTCTTGCATCTCCCTCCCTCCCACCCTCCCTATCCCATCCCTCTAGGTGGTCACAAAGCACCGAGCTGATCTCCCTGTGCTATGCAGCTGCTTCCCACTAGCTATCTATTTTACGTTTGGTAGTGTATATATGTCCATGCACTCTCTCACTTTGTCACTGCTTACCCTTCCCCCTCCCCATATCCTCAAGTCCATTCTCTAGCAGATCTGTGTCTTCATTCCCATCTTGCCCCTAGGTTCTTCATGACCTTTTTTGTTTTCTTAGATTCCATATATATGTGTTAGCGGTATTTGTTTTTCTCTTTCTGACTTACTTCACTCTGTATGACAGACTCTAGGTCCATCCACCTCACTACAAATAACTCAATTTCGTTTCTTTTTATGGCCAAGTAATATTCCATTGTATATATGTGCCACATCTTCTTTATCCATTCATCTGTCGATGGACACTTAGGTTGCTTCCCTGTCCTGGCTATTGTAAATAGAGCAGCAATGAACATTTTAGTACATGACTCTTTGAATTATGATTTTCTCAGGATATATGCCCAGTAGTGGGATTTCTGGGTCGTATGGTAGTTCTATTTGTAGTTTTTTAAGGAACCTCCACACTGTTCTCCATAGTGGCTGTATCAATTTACATTCCCACCAACATTGCAAGAGGGTTCTAAGGGGTTGTTTTATAAAGTCACCCCTTTATAAGGTGACTTCTGCATTCTTCATTTGAAGTAGTTACCTTAGTTTTCTCAAATATTTATTAACTTCCTCATGGAATTAAAGTGAATTCTAATCTGTTTGCCTGTGAAACTATGTGAAGTCAATATTTTATCTGGTAGCCTCAAAATAAGAGTTCCCCTTCCTCCTACTGACAAATTTTACCTTTTTGAGAATGAAAACATACTTGTGTTTCCACCCAATATTGTCTTCCTCTGAAAGCTGTAGGTTACCTCTTCTTGCTTATTTTGATTTGTAAGTCTGTCAGGATAACAGCACAAAATATTCTTTAAACTCACAATGTCAAAAAGCAGAGAATTCCTTCTCCTCCTTGCTGCCAACTGAAAATATTCATATCCAAGTCCTTCGCCATTCAGTCAGCAGGCCAAACCCAATTCACTGTAAAAGCTAGCATTTGCCAAATGTTTTTTTTTTTGGCTTACTTACATCGAATAAATAAAGAACTCTATTAATGTGAGCATTTGTTCATTTCATAAATAATTGAGATAATTCAGGGCTTGAGTCTTCAGTGTTTAGAGGAAGCAAGAATTGAGCAACTCAAACATAACCTACTGTTGCCATGGTTTGACTCGAGGCAAGATTCTTTTAAGCCAGGTATAAATTGGAAATTGGAAGTCAAGGTCATGGCCTCTGTCATTCAGGAACTTACAGCTGGTGAATACGTCAGAGCTTTGGTTCCTGAAACCATCCCTATTGTCACTAAGAAAGCAAAGACTGATCTGATAACTCCCTTCTTGCTTTTAAGGCAGCAGTAAGGATTTTCCTTTCTTAAATGCATGCCTACTTGGACAGCACTGAAAGGATTGTCCTAAGAAGGAATAATACTAAAATACCCCTGATGGATGCTTGAGCAGAAGTCATCTGCATTCATAGATTTGGTCCTCGGTCAAGTGCATGAACAGAATGTAGACAGGATTGTATTCCAGTCTCAGTTCCACCACAGCTGTATTAACCTCAGCAGTATCTCTGAGCTTAGTTTCCTTAAAAGTGAGATGGGAATAATGAATAAATATACTTGCAGATTTGTTTTGATGATAAAATGTGTCCAAATACTGGTAAAAGGGTTGACACATAGTAGGCATTCAGGAAGTGCTGATTCTTCTTCCTTTTGTGTCCCATTAAAATGTGCTGGAAATAACTCTACCAGGAAGCTTTTTCATAGCTGTTGCCTCATTTTCTGGCCTGGCTGGCGAATCTGGTGTGGAGGGAAGCTTTTCTACCTTCTTCATGCAGGACATTATATTGTTAACTGTATTCCAGAGACTTAAGAGTGAATTAACTGAATATTTAAGTACTCCCTGAAGTCAATGCACGATTTAGGAAATTATGTATATTAGAATGTTATACTGCAACATGATACATTAAGTCCCAATGAAGCTGTGGTTCGTAGTTCAAACTGTATTAAGTTTCTCTGCTTAAATTTTATTATAATGGAGATCATCGATATCAAGTGAATCAAGCCAACTATGAAAGCATCACTAATAAGAGAAAAACATTTTAATGTATCAAAAAACCACTCTATGAAGTTTTACACAAAATACACCACTTAGTTCAGAGACATTTGCTAGAAAGTTGCTAATATTGAGTTTTATATTAACTTATGTTTACCAAATGCTTTGCAGTCACCTTTATTTCCCACCTCCAAAGACTTCTGATAATGGATCAAATCAAACCACCACCTTGGAGAAATGATTTTGTTGAGATAGAAGGCACCATTACACCACACGCCGACTGAAAATTTAGGATAATTTGGTCTACAGTATTTTGTAGAGCCCCTTCTACTGTCAAAATAGCCAAACAATAGTGTTGAACTTTTTCTCAAATAATTGAAAACTATATTGTCTCCCAAACTCCCTTCACTTTGCCCGCAGAGCAGGGAAGAAGAATCAGAGTCTTTTTCTTACTAGAACTTAATATACTCAACCCTGTCGTATCATCTTGGTTTCCTTGTCACATTCATGCTTGATGTATTTTTGAACAATATCCCACCCATGCTCTGTCTTTTCCATCTCACACCATCCAAGTTCACAAAGGACTGCTATATAAACCATGGTTCAATTTTTAAACATATAGTGATAAATATGACTGTGAAGAGAATGCAACTACTCATGTTGCAAATGAGTCCATCCTATCCCTGGAGACCAGGAATTTATGAGGAAGCCTTGGCAGAATCAGAGGCTGTTTAGTGAACATGGAAGCAGAGTAGATAATGTTAGATGATATTCCAAGTTAATGCCTTTAAGCTATGACTGCCTGATGCTCCCCTTCACTAAAGAAATGCTGCTAAACAGACTAGATATTTGACCAGTTCACAGGAGACAATATAGACAATAACTATATTGAAGGCATGAAAAACTTCTATAGTACTTTTTGCCTTCCTCTTAATAGGTCCCATGCAGACTTGAAAACATGGGATATATTTGTTTACTATAGCCTATCTTTTCTTTACTTAAGCACGATGTAAATGTTTGGACTCAGGCATTCTTACTTATAGTCACCTTGATAAATCTTGGGTATTCCCGTATTACCTTAACTATGCACTTGCAAGTAACCACATCTATTGATAGTTACACCATGTTATTTTTCCAAAATTCATCTTGAGAGGTTGTTCAGACCTCTTGTGCCCCACCTCACATTCTCTTAACATACTTCTAGCCTGGGTGTTATTAT
Organism: Phocoena phocoena; assembly: GCF_963924675.1. Classification (NCBI taxonomy): domain Eukaryota; kingdom Metazoa; phylum Chordata; class Mammalia; order Artiodactyla; family Phocoenidae; genus Phocoena; species Phocoena phocoena. The sequence goes on along the minus strand of NC_089235.1, from coordinate 52,238,912 downwards.
AACAACCAGGCGTACACAAGCATAATGTGACAGCACTTACCTCCACTGCAATTCCTTGCTTTCTGCATCAGGAAATTTTTGCTGTAGTGCCTGTGGGAATCTGTTCAGCTAAATTTTGACTCACACACAAACCTGGAACTGGGAACTGTGAGGGAATTAACAAAATGTAGGACAAGAGTCAGTAGAGAAACAATCCCTTCTTCCACCCCTTGGGTGGACAACTCTAAGGCATGTTCCACACAGCTCCTCAGACTGTTCCCATATGATAAGATCACATTGGTTGATTTGCTATGTTTCTTAAACGGAATTTTTTTCCCCTCAATTGAAAAATGTAAGATTTAGGAATATTTTAGTTATGCCCATTTTTACATTGGCAAGTAGATAGGCCATCATGACTTTAAGAAGTATTTTATCAGCTCCCAAATCAATATGTATATTTTCCAGAATATTTAAACAAATCAAAATATTTGGACTATTAAAAAAGTAAACACAGCATGAGAAAAATTTTAATGAGAAATGCGAGTAAATCAAATGTTAAGTTGCATGATTCTCTCTGTTCAATGTTTTAGCATAAAAGGGGAAAATTTGGGAATTTCCTGGTGGTCCAGTGGTGAAGACTCTGCACTTTCACTGCCCAGGGTCTGGGTTCGATCCCTGGTCGGAGGATCCTGCAAGCTGCCTGGCATGGCCAAAAAAAAAAGGAAAGTGAAATACTGGATTTTTGCCCTTGGAAACATATTATTTTTCTCTTTTTAAATAATGGAAACTAGTAACAAAATAAAATTACTGCAGTATAAATATAAAAAGTGTAAAAGCCCTAGTACATGACATGATCTTTGAATTTGCCTCAAAATGATTTCCCGTTTAAATACCTTCCCTTAAATATTGATACAGAATCAGAGGTCAGCCAAACATCTTGGCAATGCTTAAGAAATTATACTTTAAATGAAGTATGCAAATACTTATTTTTGTTTTCTAATCTTAATTCAGAGAAGATGGAAAATACAAGTATTCTCTCCCTAAAGAAATATTAACTCATCAAACTGGGCTGCTTTGGAATAAAAAGTTCTACATGTGTGCCCTGTGAACTTATTTAATATAACTATGAGTACTGTAATTTCTGCATTTCCTGATTGGTACTAAAATTGCAAGTATATTAGTTTAATATTTTATAGGGGTTTTGGAAGACTGCTCTTGAAATTTTCAAGGTATAGGGTTGTTTTTCCTCTGGAAGGAAAATCCCAGCATCTGACAATAATTCTCTGTAATCTTTTACTTGGACAAAAGCTCTGATTGGTTATAGTCATGGCTTTTCCTCACACACAAATTGAACAATTTCACAAGTAAAGAGGCTTCACTTTTTTTCTCTTTCATTCAAAATAACAAAAACTCTATAACAAAAACTCTACATCATACCCTCCCTTTACCCAACCTTCTATAGGGATTCCCTAGAGTCACCAAAGTATTAGGTCTAATCCCAGACACCCTGATTAGTTACCCAGTCTCCATAGTTACTTTTTTAATTTTTAAAAAAATTTTTGGCCATGCCCCGCAGCTTGCAGGATATTAGTTCCCCAATCAGGGACCGAACCCAGGCCCTGGCAGTGAAAGTGCCAAGTCCTAACCACTGGACCACCAGGGAATTCCCCATAGCTACTTTTAAAAAGGGAGAGTTTTGATCTGAGTACTCAGAGTGTGCTTCATGGTTTGCAACAGTTCCATTGACATTTTCCTTTGTTCTGTGTGATGTTGTTTGTTATTTATATTTCTCTGTTTTTGTGACCCTACGCATCCACAGAGCACTCTGTTATTGACCATAGACAAAAATCTTCTCAAATAATAAGCCTTATCATAATTGTGAACTATTTTGTGGAAATAACAGGCTTATGTTCAGATGCATAGTCTAGCCTACATAAACCTCTCCCTCCCCGAAAATGTACGTAATCTTATTTTCATGTGGTCATAAGAAACAGTAAACTTCTTGTTTATTATTTTTCACAGCAACATTCATGGAGCTTACATTTTTGGTATATTGGTTACATTATCTAGAAACTTCCTAGAAATCAAAAATTCAATTAAAAATTCAAGAAAGTAGGCAGATGATTTTATAATTATCAAGGGCTGATTTTAAAAGTAGTACAAAACAGAGCTTCCCTGGTGGCACACTTGTTGAGAGTCCACCTGCTGTTGCAGGGGACAGGGGTTCGTGCCCAGGTCAGGGAAGATCCCACATGCGGTAGAGTGGCTGGGCCCATGAGCCATGGCCGCTGAGCCTGCGCATCTGGAGCCTGTGCTCTGCAACGGGAGAGGCCACAACAGTGAGAGGCCTGAGTACCGCAAAAAAAAAGAAAAAAAAAAAAAAAGTAGTATGAAACAAAGTAGCTAGCGCTTACTAAACACTTCTTTTTAGGCATCTGTGACAAATAATAATTAGGTCTCCTCAATCATTCCCTCTCTCTTGGGTCATTTTCATCAACATGCTGTAATGTCTGCCTCCTTTAAAAAACATCCTTTGTGGCTTTTCCCTCAAGTTACTTTCTTTTCCTCTACTTTCCTAAAAACATCTTTTTTTAAAAAAATTATTTTTATTGGAGTATAGTTGATTTACAATGTTGTGTTAGTTTCAGGTGTACAGCAAAGTGAATCAGTTATACATATAAATGTATGCACTCTTTTTTAGATTCTTTTCCCAGATAGGCCATTACAGAGTACTGAGTAGAGTTCCCTGTGCTATACAGTAGCTCCATAGTACTTATCTATTTTACATGTAGTAGTGTGTATATGTCAATCCCAATCTTCCAATTTATCCCTTAAAAGCATCTATACTCACCATCTTCACTTGCTCTCCTCCTATTCCTATTTTTAAACCCCTCTAATCAGGCTTTCATTCCTCCACTCCACTGAAAATACTTCAGGGTCATTATTCTTGCTGAATCCAGTGGTTTATCCTCAATCTTCATCTTATTGTACCTTTCCTAGAGCAGGATTTGACAGTAATTGATCAAGCCTACTTTTTGAAAAACATTCTTCTTTTGATTTCAGAGACATCATACACCTGTTTTCCCTTCTACAAAACTGACCTTTTTTCTGTTTTTTCTTACTCTTCCTGGCCTCTAAATTTTTAAGAGCCCCAAAGTTATCTTCACTGAAATTGTAAGGTTTCTTTGTTACTGTTTGCATCGAGCTGAGGGCTCTGTGGATAGAGATCCTGCTTCCCAGAGGGAGAACATTTCAACCAGGGGACATAGCAAGAGTCCAGTTGAACTACAAAGTATGGCTGCTTTTTGGGCACTTCTAGCTCCTAGTGTCCAGGGGCCAGTCAGCAAGATAAGGAGTCACCATTTTTGCAGGGGAAATTGACCCTGATCATCAAGAGGAGGTAGGGCTGCCTAGAATATGTGTGAAGCCCAGGTGATCCACTTGGGTGACCCTTGGTACTCCTTGACCAATTCTGATGGTAAATTGAATTTACCAACTGTAGTAACTCTGGCCAGGGAAGGGCATGGTAAGCAGTGCTCAGACCTCAGAAGAAAGGGTCTGGGTCATGCCAGGTAAACCACTGAGACCAGAAGAGTTGATAGCTGAGGGTGAGGGGATCTAGAACGTATAGTAGAGGAGGGAGACAGCCAGTGTTAGTTGTGGCCCCATGACCAGCTGCAGCAGTGAGCACTCCAGCTTGTCCCACTAACCTTCCTTTTCCAAATTTCCCTCAGGAAGAAAGGCGCATGGGGAGCTGCTTCTGGAAAGTATGCAAAGATTGAGGGACGCATGGGGTAGATTGTGGTAGCCATTGTGACATTTCCCCAGCTTCTGGGAAGGCTGCTGGAAGGTGATCCTCAGCTGTCAACCTTCTATAGGGATTCCCTCAGCTGAAGAAAACTGCCTTGCCCAAGGTCACGACTCCTTTCCAGGATAGCTGGTATCCGATGACTTATCAACATGGGAGTATAAAGGTCTGATCCCAGTGTTCCAACCTGAGACAGCTCTGAAGGGCTGTCCCAGTCGCACACCTACACATGGGGTTGGCTGAGGATTCACTTTGACTGCATTGCACCTCAGTTTCTACCTCTGCCTGATCCGACTTCATTCTCTTCTCTTCCACAAGTGTTGATCCTGAAAGCATTCCTCAATAAACTGCTCATACACTAATCTCCATCTCAAGGTCTGCTTCTGAGGAAACCCAAGTGGAGACAACAGGATATTGTCTCCAACATCCTGAACTCACTACGTGACTGTAACCAGGCGTATAACTAACTATAATTCCTGAACATACCGAAAGGGTCTGTACATGCTTAGTATGTGTTTTCCCTGCCTCGAGTACCCAGGCTGTTTTTGTCAGGCCAACTCACATTCATCTTCCAAGACTCAGCTCAAGACTCAGTTTCACCACCTCCTTGAAGCCTCCTCTCAACATGTGTTCACCTCCATTCCCAACATGTGTTCCTTCAGAAGCCTGTGCTTCCCTCTAGCACATATCTTACTGTACCAAACTGTAATTATATATCTACTTGCCTGGGCAAGACTGAGACTTTCTTAAGGGCAAGATTTGCCTGGTCTTTCATCTTTGTATTTTAATGCTAATACAGGGCATCTGACACAATAAGCAATCAATAAATGTTTTTTTTTTTTTTTTTTTGCGGTACACGGGCCTCTCACTGCCGTGGCCTCTCCCGTTGCGGAGCACAGGCTCCGGACGCGCAGGCTCAGCGGCCATGACTCACGGGCCCAGCCGCTCCGCAGCATGTGGGGTCTTCCCGGACCGGGGCACGAGCCCGTGTCCCCTGCATCGGCAGGCGGACTCTCAACCACTGCGCCACCAGGGAAGACCAATAAATGTTTTTTAAATGAATGAATGGAATAGAGATTTTTCTCTATGTCACAGGCAAATGTTTATGCAATATAGATTTGAAGATACAGATTTTGGAGCCAGACTGGCTTGTAATGGAGACCTAGCTCTATATTTAATTAGAGGTTTGTTGAAATAACCTTGGGCAAATTGCTTAACCACCTCATTTCCCTTATTTATAAAATGGAAATTATAATAACACCAATTTTATAAGATTGTTATAAGAATTAAAACAATAATTATAACGGGCATGATATTATTAAATATCATTCTCATTTGTTGCACCCTACTATACAGCAGAGCACTAAAGCTTTTCACCTGTAATTCTCATTCAGTCTTCCAAACAAATCTACAAAGTTGATGGCAACTCCATAAAGATCAAAAAACAAGAACAGCAGGGAATACTCTGGCGGTCCAGTGCTCAGGACTCTGCACTCTCACTGCTGCCGTGTGGTATGGCAAAAAAAAAAAAAAAAATTAACCATTATTTTAATCTGAAATTTTAATTTTTATTTGTTAAATCTGGCAACCTTACCCAAAATCCATAGGTTTCATACATGACTAAAACCTGTTGCTAATTTCAAGTGGCGAATTACTTCCTCACCTAAAGTTATTTAAAAATTTCTAGCCAATACAAACACATCTGCAGGTTGAAATGTGTTAGCCACTTGCCAATTCACAACTTAAGCTGCACCATATTACAGTTAAGAAAAATAAAGCCGTAAAATCGAATTTTAAATCTTGTATCTACCTAAACTCCATCACCAACTAAGGCTGTAGCTAGCCTTCTGCAATTTAAGTTGCCTGAATCTCACCTTTCCTTATTTGTAAAATTAAGTGGTTTGACTAGAAAATCTTGAGTGCCTTCTTCCTCTTAAAATCTAGTGTCCTATAACTCTACTGTGTTTCTTCTGTAGCAAGGTGCCAGGATATTAATGAAAACATATCACAAATGACACTTCTCTCACAAAAGCATGTTTTCTCTCTCTCGCAAAGTGTACTCCTCAGGAGGCCATAGACTTATTTTGATGATAGTACTGTTGCTTAAATCATTTTTGGAGAACATAGCAACATATTGAATATCCTTTCTGGTGGCAAATTATTTTTCCATGAAAGTGGATTTGATTTTTGGAACGAGACCAAAAGTTATTCAGACCCAAATCCAATGGATGGTACAACTGAAAGATATATAGAAATTTTAAACAAAATACGAGATGGGTTTATCAAATAAATGAAACTGATTTATTTTTGGGAATCTTTTTTATTTTTTTTTTTTGTTTTAATTTTTGAATCTTATTTATATTTTTAGACAGCAGGTTCTTATTAGTCATCAGTTTTATACACATCAGTGTATACATGTCGATCCCAATCGCCCAATTCATCACACCACCATCCCCACCCCCACGTGGCTTTCCCCCCTTGGTGTCCATACGTTTGTTCTCTACATCTGTGTCTCTATTTCTGCCCTGAAAACCGGTTCATCTGTACCATTTTTCTAGGTTCCACATACTTGCGTTAATATACGATATTTGTTTTTCTCTTTCTGACTTACCTCACTCTGTATGACAGTCTCTAGATCCATCCACGTCTCTACAAATGACCCAATTTCGTCCCTCTTTATGGCTGAGTAATATTCCATTGTATATATGTACCACATCTTCTTTATCCATTCACCTGTCGATGGGCAATTAGGTTGCTTCCATGACTTGACTATTGTAAATACTGCTGCAATGAACATTGGGGTGCATGCATCTTTTTGAATTATGGTTTCTCTGGGTATATGCTCAGTAGTGGGATTGCTGGGTCATATGGTAATTCTATTTTTAGTTTTTTGAGGAAGCTCCATACTGTTCTCCATAGTGGCTGTATCAATTTACATTCCCACCAACAGTGCAAGAGGGTTCCCTTTTCTCCACACCCTCTCCAGCATTTGTTGTTTGTAGATTTTCTGATGATGCCCATTCTAACAGGTGTGAGGTGATACCTCATTGAAGTTTTGATTTGCATTTCTCTAATAATTAGTGATGTTGAGCAGCTTTTCATGTGCTTCTTGGCCATCTGTATGTCTTCTTTGGAGAAATGTCTATTTAGGTCTTCTGCCCATTTTTGGATTGGGTTGTTTGTTTCTTTAATATTGAGCTGCATGAGCTGTTTATATATTTTGGAGATTAATCCTTTGTTCATTGATTCATTGGCAAATATTTTCTCCCATTCTGAGGATTGTCTTTTCGTTTGTTTATGGTTTCCTTTGCTGTGCAAAAGCATTGAAGTTTCACTAGGTCCCATTTGTTTATTTTTGTTTTAACTTCCATTACTCTAGGAGGTGGATCAAAACAGATCTTGCTGTGATTTATGTCAAAGAGTGTTCTTTCTATGTTTTCCTCTAAGAGTTTTATAGTGTCCGGTCTTACACTTAGTTCTCAAATCCATTTTGATTTTATTTTTGTGTATGGTGTTAGGGAGTGGTCTAATTTCATTCTTTTACATGTAGCTGTCAAGTTTTCCCAGCACCACTTATTGAAGAGACTGTCTTTTCTCCATTGGATATCCTTGCCTCCTTTGTCATACATTAGTTGACCATAGGTGTGTGGGTTTATCTCTGGGCTTTCTATCTTGTTCTATTGATCTATGTTTCTGTTTTTGTGCCAGTACCATACTGTCTTGATTACTGTAGCTTTGTAGTATAGTCTGAAGTCAGGGAGTCTGATTCCTCCTGCTCCGTCTTTTTCCCTCAAGATTGCTTTTGCTACTCAGGGTCTTTGTGTCTCCATACAAATTTTAAAATTTTTTGTTCTAGTTCCATAAAAATTGCCATTGGTAATTTGATAGAGATTGCATTGTATCTGCAGATTGCTTTGTGTAAGATGGTCATTTTCACAATATTGATTCTTCCAATCCAAGAACATGATATATCTCTCCATCTGTTGGTATCATCTTTAATTTCTTTCAACAGTGTCTTATAGTTTTCTGCATACAGGTCTTTTGTCTCCCTAGGTAGGTTTATTCCTAGGTATTTTATTCTTTTTGTTGCAGTGGTAAATGGGAGTGTTTCCTTAATTTCTTTCAGATTTTTTATCATTAGTGTATAGGAATGCAAGGGATTTCTGTCCATTAATTTTGTATCCTGCAACTTTACCAAATTCATTGATTAGCTCTAGTAGTTTTCTGGTGGTATCTGTAGGATTCTCTATGTATAGTATCATGTCATCTGCAAACAGTGACAGTTTTACTCTTCTTTTCCAGTTTGTATTCCTTTTATTTCTTTTTCTTCTCTGATTGCCGTGACTAGGACTTCCAAAACTATATTGAATTACAGTGGTGAGAGTGGACATCCTTGTCTTATTCCTGGTCTTAGAGGAAATGCTTTCAGTTTTTCACCATTGAGAATGATGTTTGCTGTGGGTTTGTCATATGTGGCCTTTATTATGTTGAGGTGGTTTCCCTCTATGCCCACTTTCTGGAGAGTTTTTATCATACATGGGTGTCGAATTTTGTCAAAAGCTTTTTCTGCATCTATTGAGATGATCATATGGTTTTTATTTTTCAATTTGTTGATATGATGTATCACATTGATTGATTTGTGTATATTGAAGAATCCTCATATCCCTGGAATAAATCCCACTTGATCATGGTGTATGATCCTTTTAATATGTTGTTGGATTCTGTTTGCTAGTATTTTGTTGAGGATTTTTGCATGTGCATTCATGAGTCATATTGGTCTGTAGTTTTCTTTTTTCGTAGTATCTTTGTCTGTTCTTGGTATCAGGGTGATGGTGGCCTCATAGAATGAGTTTGGGCGTGTTCCTTCCTCTGCAATTTTTTGTAAGAGTTTGAAAAGGATGGGTGTTAGCTCTTCTCTAAATGTTTGATAGAATTCACCTGTGAAGCCATCTGGTCCTGGACTTCCGTTTGTTGGAAGATTTTTAATCACAGTTTCAATTTCATTACTTGTGATTGGTCTATTCATATTTTCTGTTTCTTCCTGGTTCTGTCTTGGAAGGTTATACCTTTTTAAGAATTTGTCCATTTCTTCCAGGTTGTCCATTTTATTGGCATACAGTTGCTTGTAGTAGTCTCTTAGGATACTTTGTATTTCTGCGGTGTCTGTTGTAACTTCTCCTTTTTCATTTCTAATTTTATTGATTTGAGTCCTCTCCCTCTTTTTCGTGATGAGTCTCGCTAATCGTTTATCAATTTTGTTTATCTTCTCAAAGAAACAGCTTTTAGTTTTATTGATCTTTGCTATTGTTTTCTTTGTGTCTATTTCATTTATTTCTGCTCTGATCTTGATGATATCTTTCCTTCTGCTAACTTTGGGTTTTGTTTGTTCTTCTTTCTCTAGTTCCTTTAGGTGTAAGGTTAAATTGTTTATTTGAGATTTTTCTTGTTACTTGAGGTAGGCTTGTATAGCTATAAACTTCCCTCTTAGAACTGCTTTTGCTGCATCCCATAGGTTTTGGATCGTCGTGTTTTCATCGTCATTTGTCTCTAGTTATTTTTTGATTTCCTCTTTGATTTCTTCAGTGATCTCTTGGTTATTTAGTACTGTATTGTTTAGCCTCCATGTGTTTGCTTTTTTTATGTTTTTTTCCTGCAGTTCGTTTCTAATCTCTTAGCGTTGTGGTCAGAAAAGATGCTGGATATGATTTCAATTTTCTTAAATTTACTGAGGCTTGATTTGTGACCCAAGATGTGATCTGTCCTGGAGAAAGTTCCGTGTGCGCTTGAGAAGAAAGTGTAATCTGCTGTTTTAGGATGGAATGTCTTATAAATATCAATTAAATCTGTCTGGTCTATTGTGTCATTTAAAACTTGTGTTTCCTTATTAATTTTCTGTTTGGATGATCTGTCGATTGGTGTACGTGAGGTGTTAAAGTCCCCCACTCTTACTGTATTACTCTTGATTTCCTCTTTTATAGCTGTTGCAGTTGCCTTATGTATTGAGGTGCTCCTATGCTGGGTGCATAGATATTTATAATTGTTATATCTTATTCTTGGATTGATCCCTTGATCATTATGTAGTGTCCTTCCTTGTCTCTTGTAACATTCTTTATTTTAACGTCTATTTTATCTGATATGAGTAATGCTACTCCAGCTTTCTTTTGATTTCCATTTGCATGGAATATCTTTTTCCATCCCCTCACTTTCGGTCTGTATGTGTCCCTAGGTCTGAAATGGGTCTCTTGTAGATGGCATATATATGGATCTTGTTTTTGTATCCATTCAGCAAGCCTGTGTTTTTTGGTTGGAGCACTTAATGCATTCACCTTTAAGGTAATTATTGATATGTATGTTCCTATGACCATTTTCTTAATTGTTTTGGGTTTGTTTTTGTAGGTCCTTTTCTTCTCTTGTGTTTCCCACTTAGAGAAGTTCCTTTAGCATTTGTTGTAGAGCTGGTTTGTTGGTGCTGAATAATCTTAGCTTTTGCTTTTCTGTAAAGCTTTTGATTTCTCCATCGAATCTGAATGAGATCCTTTCCGGGTAGAGTAATCTTGTTTGTAGGTTCTCCCCTTTCATCACTTTAAGTATATCATGCCACTCCCTTCTGGCTTGTAGAGTTTCTGCTGAGAAATCTGCTGTTAACCTTATGGGAGTTGCCTTGTATGTTATTTGTCATTTTTTCCCTTGCTGCTTTCAATAATTTTTCTTTGTCTTTAATTTTTGCCGATTTGATTACTATGTGTCTTGGCGTGATTCTCCTTGGGTTTATCCTGTATGGGACTCCCTGCGCTTCCTGGAGTTGGGTGGCTATTTCCTTTCCCATGTTAGGGAAGTTTTTGACTATAATCTCTTCAAATATTTTCTCGGGTCCTTTCTCTCTTCTCCTTCTGGGACCCCTATAATGCGAATGTTGTTGCATTTAATGTTGTCCCATAGGTGTCTTAGGCTGTCTTCATTTCTTTTCATTCTTTTTTCTTTATTCTGTTCCGCAGCAGTGAATTCAACCATTCTGTCTTCCAGGTCACTTATCCGTCCTTCTGCCTCAGTTTTTCTGCTATTGATTCCTTCTAGTGTAGCTTTCATTTCAGTTATTGTATTTTTCATCTCTGTTTGTTTGTTCTTTAATTCTTCTAGGTCTTTGTTAAACACTTTTTGCATGTTCTCCATCTTTGCCTCCATTCTTTTTTCGAGGTTCTGGATCATCTTCACTATCATTATTCTGAATTCTTTTTTGGAAGGTTGCCTATCTCCACTTCATTTAGTTGTTTTTCTGGAGTTTTATCTTGTTCCTTCATCTGGTACATAGCCTTCTGCCTTTTCATCTTCTCTGTCTTTTTGTGAATGTGGTTTTTGTTCCACAGGCTGCAGGATTGTAGTTCTTCTTGCTTCTTCTGTCTGCCCTCTATTTTGGGGAATCTTAAGCCACAAGTTTAAAGCAGTTAGGAGAGACCTCTAAAACCTATTTTCAAGCAGCAGTTGCATCCCTGGGATAAGTGCATTGCCTCCAACTTCAAGGGGCTCACACTCAACAGGGTGTGTGGGTTCTGCCAGTTGGTTACACAAAGTCACCCTCTATCAAGAAGCTAGTGATTCATTGCTATTCATGATAAAGTATTGAAAATACAATTCCACATGATTTATTACCCAAATGCTCTTTTATCCTGAGACATAGTTCCTTTATGGTGAAATTTTCAACTATGTTTAAGAAAAGAAATGCCAAATCCTGATGGTTTTTTACCTCCCATCAACACACACATACATATATACATATAAAGCTTTTCTTAGCTTATTCATCAAATGATTTTAAAAGTACCAGTACTTATACTCTACAGTGTAAAGATTATGTGACAATGGAAGAAAACAGAAAAAGTGTTTCTTTCAAAGGGAAAATGTAACATGTCATAATTGAAGATGATTCTACATAAAATGCAAATATTTAAAAATAAAACATATTTCTAGACAGAAACAAAACAGGGATAATCAAATAAATCGAAAGCACACAAATTTGGCTGTATTTCTAGGCCTAGACAAATAAGGTATGTTTTATTGATACAACTATGGAAGACAAATTATAAAGGAGTAGAGCTGAAAGCCCCCTCCCAATTCTTTTTCTGTTTTCTCTCCACTTCCAATTTTCTCTTCTCTTTTCTTTCCTTTTTAAATTTGTATGGAGTACACATATGTTTTTGCATGGTGTGTATACAAGCACACACATATGTTTAAGAACATTAAAAACACAATTCAAAATCACTCTAAAGCATGATTTGGAAATATCTATCTAAAAACATTTAAATTTTACCTAACCTGAACTAATAATTCTAGTTTTAGAAATTTATCTTAATAAAACTGTAGTGGGTTGAATGGTGCCCCCCTCCAAAAGGTATATTCATGTCCTAATGCCCAGAACTTGTTAACATTACCTTATAAGGAAAAAGAGTCTTTGCAGTTGTAATTTAGTTAATGATCTAGTGATGATAAAATCATTCTTGGTGGGCCTTAAATCCAATGACAAGTGTCCTTGTAAGGTTAAGGCAAAAGGAGATTACAAAGACAGCTGAGGAGGAGGCAGTGTGAACGCAGAGACAGATAATGAAATGATGCAGCCACAAGTTAAGCAATGCCAAGAACCACCAGAAGCCAGAAAATGCAAGGAACATTATCTCCCTTAGAAGCCTAGGATCAGTGTGGCTTTGCCAGATTTCTGATTTTTAGCCCCTAGAACTATAAGAGAATAATTTGTGTTGTTTATACCCACCAAGTTTGTGGAAATTTGTTAACTGAACTCTGGAAACTAATACAAAAACTACCATAAAATCAATAAATATGATAAGTGTAGTTTAATATATAATAGCAAGGTGAAAATGGCATCTTATGAAATAGCATATCTATAATAGAGGGATCATTAAAAATTATACTATAGGGGTCTTCCCTGGTGGCGCAGTGGTTGAGAGTCTGCCTGCCGATGCAGGGGACACGGGTTCGTGCCCCTGTCTGGGAAGATCCCACATGCTGCGGAGCAATGAACCTGGGCACCACAGCTGCTGAGCCTGAGCTCTAGACCCCACCTACCACAACTACTGAAGCCCACGTGACTAGAGCCCGTGCTCCGCAACAAGAGAAACCACCCCAATGAGAAGCCCTCACAGCACAATGAAGAGTAGCCCCCGCTTGCCGCAACTGGAGAAAGCCCACGCGCAAAAATGAAGACCCAGGGAGGGAGGGAGACGCAAGAGGGAAGACATATGGGAACATATGTATATGTATAGCTGATTCACTTTGTTATAAAGCAGAAACTAACACACCATTGTAAAGCAATTATACCCCAATAAAGATGGTTAAAAAAAAAATGAAGACCCAATGCTGCCAAAAATAAATAAATTAATTAATTTAAAAAATTATACTATAAACATATGACATAATATAAATCTTATAGCAAAATAATGTTAAATAATATATTCAAAGTACATAAAATGAAATGAAAAGGCACTTTGAAAAACAGCCTGTAGTGTATAAGTATTATTCCATGTTTATTTAAAAACATATATTGGGTATTAATACCCAGAATATATAAAGAACTCCTTCAACTCAACAACAGAAAAACCAAAAAACCTTATTTTAAAATGGACAAAGGAGGGAATTCCCTGATGGTCCCGTGATTAGGACTCTGCAGTCTCACTGCCAAGGGCCGGGGTTCAACCACTGGTGAGCGAACTAAGATCCTACAAGGCGCATGGCTCAGCCATAAACAAGAGACGAAAGACTTGACGTTTCTCCAAAGATGATATACAAATGACAAAAAAAATACCAAAAGATTCTCAACATCACTAATCATTAGAGAAATGCAAATCAAAATCACAAGATATCACCTCATACCTGTTAGAATGTCTGCTATCAAAAAAGAAACAAACAGAAAATAGCAAGTGTTAGCAAGGACATGGAGAAATTGGAATCTTTGTGCACTATTGGTGGGAATATAAAATGGTTCAGCTGCCTGAAGAAATTAAAAGTAGAATTACCATATGATCCAGCAATCTCACTTCTGGGTTTATATCTAAAAGAACCGAAAACAGGACCTCAGAGATATTTGCACAAGCATGTTCATAGCAGCATTATTGACAACAGTCAAGAGGTGAAGGCAGGGCATATGTCATTGACAGATAAGTGGATAAACAAAATTTGGTGCATACATACAATGGAATAGTATTTAGCCTTAAAAAGGAAGAGAAGGAAGGAGTACTTGTCATATGCTGTAACATAGATGAATCTTGAGGACATTATGCTAAGTGGAATAAGCTAGTCACAAAAAGACAAATACTGTATGGCTCCATACATATAAGTTACCTAAAGTGGTCAAATCCATAGAAACAGAAAGTAGAACAGTGATCACCAAAGGCTGGGAGGGAGGGGAAGTGGAGAGCTGTTGTCTAATGGTTATAGAGTTTTGGTTTTGCAAGGTGAAAAGTTCTGGAGATCTGTCACACAACAATGTAAATATACTGAACACTGCTGAACTGTACACTTAGAAATAGTTAAGCTGGTTAAAAAAAATCAAACTGTGTTTTTAAAAAATTTGCAGTTTATTGTATATATAAATAAAGCTGTTTAAAGAATATATTGGTGAACTATTTTAGCTAAGAAAATAAGACTCCAAAGTCAGACTGTCTGGCCTCAAATCCCAGCTCTGCCACCTACTAGTGATGTGATCTTGGGCAAGTCATTTAATAAAGCTGTTCCTCAGCTTTCTTTGTAAAAGAGAGTTTATAATAGTATACTGCCTTATAGAACTGTTTTTTGAATTAGATGAGCTAATATTCATAAAACAAGGTCTAGTACATTGTGCTAAGTAAATATGGTGACCTATCAATCTCATTCTTGATAGAAGAGTGAGATTGAGATTGTGAGATGAGATTCTCTACATAGAAATATTTACAGATTATTTCTAAGTAGATGTCCTACTAGAGATATTAATCATTTTCTTCTCAGCTTATCTGAGGTTTTTTTTTTAATATAAATTTATTTATTTATTTACTTATTATTTTTGACCATGTTGGGTCTTCCTTGCTGCACGTGGGCTTTCTCTAGCTGCAACGAGTGGGGGCTGCTCTTCATTGTGGTGCTCAGGCTTCTCATTGCGGTGGCTTCTCTTGTTGCAGAGCACGGGCTCTAGGCACGCGGGCTTCAGTAGTTGTGGCGCACGGGCTTAGTTGCTCTGCAGCACGTGGGATCTTCCCTGACCAGGATCGAACCTGTGTCCCCTGCGTTGGCAGGTGGATTTTTAAGCGCTGCACCACCAGGGAAGTCCTTTATCTGAGTTTTTAAATCTTTTTATTACATATATGTATGATTTTCATAATAAAAGCAATAGAAGGTTTTTTTATGAATACAAAATAAGTCAGATGGTCCATCTAGTTTAGAAGTTTGTCTCTTGGTAATACTAAGGTAATAATTTCTGGGCAAACATGGATTATTTATTATATTTCAAAAACCTTTCTAATATTTTTAGCACTGTCATTGACAAAAAGAAAGGTACTGTTATACGCGAATGAGAATAACAGAGTCTGCAATAACAGCCTGTAACTGTTGTTATGAAAATTATGGTCTATAATCCTTTAAATTTTTATAGTTATATTATTAACTACTAGAGTAATTTCCTGTTTGTAGGCTGGGTGACAATAACACAATTTAAATGCGAGACTGCAGAGGTATTCCATATGGATGTCTTCCTGACCCAGTATTTTTGCAATGCTGGGAAAAACCATGGTAGATTTGGTGTTGATCCTGCTTTTCCTCTGGACAGAGTCAGTTCTGGCCTGCTCTGTCTCTCATTACTGTGATGACGGCCCTATCCATATGCTAAATACTCAAGAGACACTCCAGTACAGTGTTAAAGACTCTGAACACTTCATCCGCAAAGAATGTAGCATTCCAAGAGAAAACAGGCCTCCTTCTGACACTAGTAAAATTGTGAAGGTGTGTGATAAATCAGGCATCAAAATGAGAGGCCACAAATTCTTAAATGTACTCTGCCTCTTACAGTGAGTCCCTGCTCCTCTCTTTCCAACACAGAAATAGTCATATATTTTAAATAATGATAATAAAGCTGGCAAATACACATCAGTAGAAACAACTATAAAATATGTTCAACTATAAAGTGTTACAATAACCTATTATGCAGTTAAGAAGGCTGGTCTAGATGGGAATCAATAAATAGAGATGTAACTAACAGTGAAAACGTGTGAAATGTCTTAAGCTCTTTGAGGCGATTTACGTTGAGAAGATCGGCAGGAATATTTTGTTTTAAGAGCACTGGTTTCTTCCATTTTCCTTCTCTCTCTCTCCCTTCCCTTCCCTTCCCTTTTCTTTCTTTTCCTCCCTCCCTCTATTCCTTCTTTTCTTCCTCCCTCTTTCATACAGATGTTTTCACTCTTTCATATTCAAAAAACAAAAACTACAGGGGTTTAAATGTACCATTTACTTGAAACATCAACTTTCTAAAGAAATACAAAATTTTTTAAATCTAAAATAATGACTTATCTATATCAAAGAAAACAAAATGATGGCTTGTTTTTCAAACAAATAGATTTGGCTATAAACTAGAATTATTTTTCCATTGAAAAATAAAACTATTTTAACCAGAAATATGTAAAAGATTGTTTCTAAAATGACCAGTGCTTAGTTTTCTAACAAAAATGCAAAATAATCTGCCTCAGAACGATGGAAATATATAAATTATGACTACTGGTGTTAACTAAAATTTACTAAATATTAGATTTACTTATTTTGCTAAAGCAATATGGAATTCCTAGTATTTTTTGTTCCTTTTTACTTTTTACTGAGATATAACTTAATATGAAGTAGAAAGGTTAAGTGTATACCTTGATGAATTGTTACATGTTACAGCCATGATCCACCAGCCAGATCAAGATAGAGAACACTTAAAAGATCATGTTTCCTTCAATTTTAGGTGTATAAATCTCTCCCTTAGGGTGTAGTTTAAAATGTAGATTCCTAAGCTACATTCCCAGAGATTCAATAATAATACGTCTGGGATAGGGGCCCTGAGACTGAATATTAAATAGACACCTCCACTTGGAGAAACTTTGCCCTCAAAGGAGGCCTAACTTGACTTATGACTCTAAAAGTTCCATTACTCTCAGCTTTAAAGATAATTTTATTAGGAAATCTAGGTGGTTTTCTACCAACATATATAGGACATTTGGTGTCCTTGTGTAATTTTAACTTTTAGTGTGATTTTTTTCTTTTTTTGAGGCAGCATCTCCCATATGAAGTTTCTACTAGTCCATGGCAAAATGAAAATTTTTAAGTCCCTAGTGAATATATCCTAGTAATATATCCTTTCTGTAGAAAACTTTCAAAGAATGGGAAAACTTAAATCAAGACAACCAAACCATTGTTAATATATTGATTTATTTATTCCAGTGTTTTTCTATGTACAGTTTTTTTAACAAGAATATATATATATATGTGTTAATATATATTGATCCTGCCATTACCACCCGATTTTTCTTCAGCATTTTCCAATGTCATTAAAAACCCTTTCAATGTAGTTTTGTCTGTAGAATGTTCTGTCTTATGAAAGCATCATAATTTATTTTACTACTCTGTATTTAAAATTTTAAACATAGCAGTTGTTTGCACTTTAAAAAAATGTAAAGAACACTATGATGAACATTTTTGTACACATTTTAAAACTTCATTTTAAAATATTTCTTTAAGATAGATTGTTAAAGAAATTGATATGGAGAGTATAAGCATTTTTAAGGTTTTTGATATATATGGTGATTCAGTTACCTATTGCTGTATAACAAAATCTCCACAACTTAGTGGCTTAATGTAACAACCGTTTATTAACAATCATTTTTCAATACATAGTATTGACTGGGTTCACGCATGCAGCTGCATTCAGCTGAAAGCTTGACTGAGGCTGGAATGTCTAAGATGGCTTCACTCATGTGTCTGGGACCTTAGCTGGGGGTAGTTGGAATAGGTGGGAGCTGGCTTAACCTCTTTCTACATAGTCTCTTGTTATTCAGTAGTCTAACCTGAGCTTGTTTATATCACAGCTGTATCCCATGAGAATAAAAGTGGAAATGTTAGGCTTCTTAAGACCTAGAGCTAGAAGCCAAAGCAAGTCATGGCGTCAGCCCAGATTTGGGGGGAAGAGAAAAAGACTCCACCTTTTACTGGAAGAGCTCCAAGATCATGTTGCAGAAGGGTATGTGGGGTTGGAGGTACTGCTAAGGCCCTATCTGGAAACAAATGACCACGTACTGCCATATTATTATTTTATAAAGCATAGATTTATTATAAAGATTACATGCAAAGTGTACTTCCATCAGATTGGCATGAGTTAAAAAGTGTCAGCAAGAATGTGTAGCAACAACTCTCATATACTCCTGGTGTAGGTGTAATCTTGATGTTCATTTTACAAAACAATTTGTCATTAATTGCCAAAGGTCATAGGTATATACCCCCATGAAATGGGTGCACAGGTAGACCAGGATATATGTTCAATAAGGTTCATAGCCTCATCATTCATTACAGCCTCAATCTGAAAACAACCTAAAGTTCATTGACTCTAGAACATTATATTGTAGAATAGAATATATGGAAAATATAGAACAATGAAAATAAGCTGTACACTCAGCATTATAGATGAATCCTTCAAACATAATGTTGAATATAAAATACAAGTCCTGGGAATTCCCTGGCGGTCCAGTTGTTAGGACTGCACTCTCTCACTGCCGAGGGCCCGGGGTTCAATCCCTGATCAGGGAACTAAGATCCCACGAGCTGCGCAGCGTGACCAAAAAAAAAAAAGTCATAAAATGATTCATAGAATTTGATTTTATTTATGTGAAGTTCAAAAACAAGCAAAAGTAAACTATGTTGTTTAGGGATGCATACATAAGTAATTGAACTATAAAGAACAGCAGAGAAATGTTTATTAAAGCCAAAGTATGTGTTTGGCCTGGTAAGGGGGAAGGAGGATGGAGAGGAGCATCCAGGCAGAGGAAAAAGAGTAACTGGGCAATAGGAAGGAGATGACGGAATTTGAGGAATTTAAAGGAAGCCAGTGAGCAAAAGGAAGAACAGGAACTTAGAGGCCAATGTAAGGATTTTCAGACTTCATGCTAAGAGCAATGAAAAGCCACTGATTGGTTGTAAGCAATATGATTAGATTTTCATTTTCAAAGGGTAATTTTGTCTGTTATATATAAAACAGATTAGGGAAAGTCAAGAGTGGATACAGGAGTATAGTTAGGAATCTATTTTAAATGGCTTCAAGTGAGAGATAATAGGGCTTCAAGTGGTACAGTGAGAGTGGTTAAGAAAAGGATGGATCTGAGATGGGCTTGGAAGATGGAATCAATAAGACGTGTTGCTTAGGAAGTTTAGAAAACAGAATGAGTCATCATGATTCCTATTTTCTGGCATGATCAACAAGGTGCCATTAATCAAGGAAGGGAACACTAGTGGGGAACTGGATCTTGATTTGGACTCCTGGAAAAGATGTGTGTACTAGATTCACTGTTTTAAATGTACTATTTAAAACCCACAAATGCAGATGTTACCCAAGCAGTTGAATAAATGATCCGGAGCTCAGAAGACGTACTGATCTAGCGAGAGAAATTTGATATTTTTTTCTTTTAATGTACCATGGCAGTAAATGATACAGAGCATACCTGAAGTACTAAGGGCAGATAAAATGACTCAGAAAGGACAGATAGAAGCAAAACGCAGTGAAAATGTTAATATTATCTATGTCCAAGGCACTATACATGATGCAGGGTCACAAAGGTAAGTAAGATATTGTCCCTAGTTTACTGCGAAGTGGAGGAAACACTTAGATTATATAGATCTTACCTGGTAAATGACACGAACTAAAAGATGCTTTGAGGGGCTTCCCTGGTGGCGCGGTGTTTGCGAGTCCGCCTGCCGATGCAGGGGACACGAGTTCGTGCCCCGGTCCGGAAGGATCCCACATGCCGCGGAGCGGCTGGGCCCGTGAGCCATGGCCGCTGGGCCTGCACGTCCGGAGCCTGTGCTCCGCAACGGGAGAGGCCACAGCAGTGAGAGGCCTGCGTACCGCAAAAAAAAAAAAAAAAAAAAAAAAAAAAAAAAAAAAAAAAAAAGATGCTTTGAGATCCCAGAAGGGTGCAGTTAATGCTGGAAACTTGAATAAGAATCAGTCATAAGGCGAAAAAGGCATTCCAGGCAGAAGCAAAAAGATGCACAAAAGCACTGAGTCTTGAAACAGTGTGGACGTGAGTAATCACAAGCAGTCCAGTAGCATTAACACACAGGGTTTGAAGGTTGTGCAACAGGAGGTCAGACTAAAGAGAGAGAAAGGCCCCGGTTATGGACTGTCTCGCTTGCCCTTCTCAGGAGTTTAGGATTTATTGGGTAGGAAAGAGGAGTGTGTATTTCTACGTTAGGGAGATTACGTAGACCAAGCATGGAGGGTGAGTGAGGGCAAAGCTGAACACAGCAAAGCTGCCTAGGAAAGAAAGAAGCTGCTACATGTATGGGAAGTGGTGATAGGGGTAAAGAGGGGACATCATATTTGATAAATATTTAAGATTACCCTTTAATTCAAAGGGCCTGTGTGAAGTCTTATCTGCTTAGTCCCAGGTTTCTCCCAGCTTTAAATGCAGTTGACGGGTACTTGGGAGAGATGGCAGAAGCCCAGGTTTTAAATCTCTGAATTTCTACAAAACAGAAAGGAAAAACAAGCAAACCACAACCACTACATAAACAGAGCAAATACATGGCGAAGCCAAAACGCCTGGGCAACATATACCACAAAGCTAGGGGACCCCAAAATACACGTGGGTGCGGCCAAACCCCCAACAGTCAGATTCTCAGGGCCTGTACGGGAGGAAGGAAGCTAGCGGGCGACGGCTGCGAAGCAGGTGCGGGCAGGTGCCCTTGGCCTCCAGGAGCGCTTGGCTCCCGGCTCAGCAGCGGGCAATACGCAGCCGGCGAGGGAGCGAGCGCTTTGTCGGCTCCCGCCGCGGCGGCGCTCGAGTACGCAGGACTGCAGGGGTCGGAGCAGCTGGGCCACCCTGTGACTCGTCGGTGCTCCGATGTGAGACATGGCCCAACACTGAGGAAGGAGAAGCCACTGAGAGTAGAATAAATCTCAGCAGCACCTGAACAACCAGGACAAAGTAAAGGAAGTTTCAGGGGGCAGGAAACAGGGCCAGGGAACTCCAGAGAGAAAGCCACCAAGGTTCTGATTGCTACACAAAAGCAACAGAAGAGGGAGCACGCTAGAGTCAGAAAAAATTTTCTCCACCAGCCTCACTGTAAAAGTTCAAGGGGGAAAAAAAAAGACACCAAAAAACAAAAAAACCCCACAACCACCCCCCCCCCAATTTCCCATAGAAATGAGCATGAGGAAAATATCCAGGGGAAATCCCATACAAAATTTATTATAAGAAAAAATAAGAGCAAACTAACATCCTTACAGACAAGGAAAGCAGGCCAGGAAGATGTGCCCACAAAAGAGCTCAAAACTGTAACCTACCATTTCAAAACAAACATAAAACACATTAAGAGAACGATTCAAGATATGAAAGAACATCAGGAATCAGAATTAGAAAAGCTCAGCATTGAGGCGACAGACCTCAGTGAAGAAGTAGACTAATTAATTAATTTAAAAAAATTAGATTAATGAATGCCTTAAAAGAAATAGAAAGTGCCAAGGGAAAGTTTTTCATTTTTGAAAGAGACATTAGGGAGTTCCTTGGTGGTCCAGTGGTTAGGACTTGGCACTTTCACTGCAGTGGCCCAGGTTCAATCCCTGGTCCAGGAACTAAGATCCTGAAAGCCACATGTGGCCAAAAAAGAAAAAAATAAGAGAGAAATTATTTTAAAAATATAAAAGAAATGAAGAGATAAAAACAGTGAATCTAGTACACACATCTTTTCCAGCATCTACAGACTGGGAGCTCTGCTTTTTACCTGTTGCTGCTTCACAGTCTTCCTGGGCATCTTTGTACGTGGGCCCCCTCAGCTCTTGTCACATGGCAAGTATAGAATACCTTTGTTAAATAAGTGGTTCTTAACTCCTGTGACAACTCCCTTATTCCCAATCTCCAGGACTCAGAGGAGTCTTCAAAGATAGGAATACCACTAACCCACTTCCCTTCCTCCACGGCACTGAGTTTATTTCCTATTGTCACTTAGGAGAATAAAAAAGGGGAGACCTCCCTTTCAGAGATCAAATACCAGGACTTAAGGCATTTTTCATGTTCTTTCCTTTTTCAATAGTTCTACTTCCCCCTGTGCCCACTGTATCCTGGTATGTAAGCAAGCTTTTCCTATCATGTAAGAAATTTTCAGAATACAAACATATTCATTTGGCCTAAATCAGACATATTAATTCATTCAAAACTTCATTCAGCAAATAGTTGTCAAGTAACAGATAGTTATTGGGCAGTAATGAACAAGACCAAAGATTAGGTTCCTGCCTTCATGGAATTACCATGAGCTGAGAAAGATGTAAACCAGTCAACATGTAAACAAGATCATTATAGGTTGTGATAAGCAATGGGAGGGAAATTAACAAAGTGAGGTAATGTTGGGGGAAGCTATTCTAAATAAGAAAGTCAGGGAAGATCGCTCTAACCACATCCTAGTCTTAAATCATCTGGTTAGTTGAATAATATTAAGATATTTAAGTGCTTTCATATGAATCCCAGTTGTTATTCCCCTTTGGGACGACCTACAGGCCTTCTTTCCCGTGACTTCATTTCCTCCAAAAGGTACATGGATATAGAGGTACATAAATATGCCTCATTCCTGACCTTGAGAACCTATAGTGTAGTAGAAGGAACAGACATGCAAACAGATAAGAAAATACAACATGGCAAAGGGGATGCCACAAGCACGAACAAGGTTACTGTTCTTCCTGGTTAACTCTTCTGTCTTGGGCCTCTGGCGTCCCTGGAAAACCCTGTTTACCTGTCTGGGTTTTAGGCTGAAAATTCTTCCTGGCTCCCTACATCATCTTAATATTTACTTTTAAGTTTTGGATTATATCAGAAGTAACTTGACTTGCATGCATTACTAGCTTAATTCCCTCATAGCCGGTAGATCCCAACATTGGCTTGAGATACATAACAAAGTACTGGGGAAAATATTTTTAAAAATTACTTTCTTAAAGAGCCCATATTGTTCATGTCAAATTTTTCAAATAAATGCTAAATAAGATGTCTGGCCAGATAATTGAAGCTGGCTGTTATCACACAAGAGAATGTATTCAAATGATAATTGTCATGATTAGAAGCCTGTACTGCATTTCAGCGTCACCGTTTTCCTGTCAGTAACCACGTTACTGGTAACCAGGCAGTGAACATTTATTTGGACTGCAGGAATTTTTAAAGACAGATAACACAGGCACAAAATATGCTATAAAAGACACACAGAATTAGAAGTATTTGAACAGATACATAGGTATTTTAATTATGTTCTGAAGTGGCTAGTGGTTTATTTAGCTTGTCAACTCTTAGATTCATCACAACTCTTTCAGATTCCTCTGAGATACTTCCAACCACTGGAAATTGCTATCTTCCCCCAAATAATGGGGTCGCCGCATTCCAGGTGCTAGCATCAGGGACAGATGAGAAAGAGCAGTGATGTTTCCCTTTGCCCGATATCCTTCACTTCACATATTACAACCTCTCCAAGTGAAGTAGATTTAGCTGTCAATCCTAGCCTTATATGAGGTGGTAAGTGAAGAAAGAAGGAGATTTAAGTCCTCCAAAGGCACCTTCTCTCTGTGTGATTCTTTAATGAGGATGACAGCAGGACTGAGGCTTCTGGAAATTCTCACACAGGAATTAGGTGGAATCAGTACATAAAGAGTTCCAATAAGGTCTCCCAGAGCAAGGGAATAAGGTCAGGAAAAAGTCAGCTTCTGAAGATACAGACTCCCAGAAGTAATAATTATTTTGGAAAAAAAGACAGAAAACACCTAGCTGTACGATGTGTCCATGCTTTCAATCTAATTAAAGCACTACATTAATATCCCATGCACACCTCTATCATTGCACTTACCACACTGAAATATGAATTGTTAGTTTAGGTATCTGTCCCTTCTGCCTAATCATGAGTTCCTTCGTGTAGGAAGAGCATTTTAGTTATTTTCTCACTCTCAGAATCTAGCACTGTGTCTGGCTAGAATAGGGACTGAATAAATGTGCGTTGAATAAATGAGTGGGAAATATAGTTAAAGAAGGCATACTGCAATAGGCATCTGCATGCGGTATGTAAAAAGGGTAATTGGATTAAATATAATATTATTTAGTGTTATTTAGAAATATCTAAGAGAGCTATTGAATCAGAAGGCATGAGCATTCTGAAAGTGTCCACTACAGTAGTGACAGGTATTCATTAGGCTATTCCAAGATATGGATGAGGGGCTTCCCTAGCAGTCCAGTAGTTAAGACTCCATGCTTCTACTGCAGGGGTCATGGGTTCGATCCCTGGTCAGGGAACTAATATCCCACATACTGCACGGTGCGGCCAAAAAGCAAAAACAAAATATGAAAGAATTTCTTTCAAGAACATGTAGGTCTGGATATTCCAGGCTCTATGCACATTTATTCATTTCCATAGCATTTGTTGAGTACTTGGTATATGTCAGGTACTGAGACAGGAACTAGGACTACAAAGACAGATATTCATAGTCCTTACATTCAAGATGTTTACAGCCTAATAGGGGGAAACAAACATTAAAAAATAATAAAAGGGGGCTTCCCTGGTGGCACAGTGGTTGAGAGTCCGCCTGCCGATGCAGGGCACGCGGGTTTGTGCCCCGGTCCGGGAAGGAAGATTCCACATGCCGTGGAGCGGCTGGGCCCGTGAGCCACGGCCGCTGGGCCTGCACATCCGGAACCTGTGCTCCGCAACGGGAGAGGCCACAACGGTGAGAGGCCTGCGTACCGCAAAAAAAAAAAAAAAAAAAAAAAAAAAAAAGGTGGGCTAAAATGTTATAGACTCTGTGATAAAAGTTTGTTACTGGTAGTGAGAGGCTGGAGGGATTACTTCACATATGCTCTGCTAATGGGAGACACAGAATAAAGAAGATGATGCTTAATCCAAGTCTTAAAAAGTGAAGAGGTTGGGACTTCCCTGGTGGCGCAGTGGTTACGAATTTGCCTGCCAATGCAGGAGACACGGGTTCTGAGCCCTGGCCTGGGAAAATCCCATATGCTGCGGAGCAGCTAAGCCCCTGCGCCACAACTGCTGAGCAACCCCCGCTAGCCATAACTAGAGAAAGCCCACACACAGCAACGAAGACCCAGTGCAGCCAAAAATAAATAAATAAAAATAAATTTATTTTAAAAAAAAAAGTGAAGAGGTGGTCAACAGGGTGGGAGAGGGCAGAAGGGCATTTTAGTCTGAAGGAGCTGCTAGAGAGCAAGCGAATAGACCATAAACTTGTGACTCCGTATAAATTTCAGAAGTGTTTTTTTCTACTTCTATAAAAAATAGAATTGGAATCTTCACAGGGATTGCACTGAATCTATAGATGCCTTTTGGTAGTATTATTGTCTTAACAATATTAATTCTTTCAATCCATAAACACAGGATGCTTTTACATTTATTTGTGTCTTCTTCAATTTCTTTCGTCAATGTCTTGTAGTTTCCAGAGTAGAGATCTTTCACATCTTCACTAAATTTATTCCTAAGTATTTTATTATCTTTGATGCTATTGTAAATGGGATCAATTTCTTTATTTCTTTTTCAGAAATTACATTATTGGTGTATAGAAACACTACTAATTTTTGTGTGTTAATTTTGTATCCTGCTACTTTACTGGACTCATTGATAAAATCTAACGGTCTTTTGATTGAGTCTTCAGGATTTTCTGTCTATAAAATCACTGTCATCTGCATATAGGGACAATTTTACTTCTTCCTTTCCAATTCTTATACCTTTTATTTCTTTTTCTTGCCCAATTGCTCTAGCTAGGACTTCCACTGCTATGTTGAATAGGCGTGGTAAAAGTGGGCACCCTTGTCTTATTCCTGATCTTAGAGGAAAAGCTTTCAACCTTTTGCCGTTGAGCTGTGGGCTTATCATACATGGCCTTTATTATGTTAAGATATGTTCTTTCTATGCCTAACTTGTTAAAAAGTGTTTATCATGGATGTTGAATTTGCCAAATGCTTTTCCTGCATCTATTTAGATGATCATATCATTCTTTCCTTTAATTCTATTAACATAATGTAACACGTTAATTGAGTTGCATATGCTGATCCATCCTTGCATCCCATGGATTAATCCCACTTGATCATGGTGAATGGCTCTTTTAATGTGTGGCTAAGTTTGGTTTGCTAGTATTTTATTGAGAATTTTTGCATCTACATTCATCAGGGATATTGGCCTGTGGTTTTCTTTTCTAGCAGTGTCCCTTGCAGTTTTGGTATCAGGATAATGCTGATCTCATAAAATGAGTTTGAGAGTGCCCTCCCCTTCATTTTTTGTTAGAGTTTGAGAAGGTTTGATGTTAATTCCTTATTAAATTTTTGTTAAAATTCACCAGTGAAGCCATCTGGTCCTGGGATTTTCTTCGTAGGAGATTTTTTAAAAAAATAAATTTATTTATTTATTTATTTTTGGCTGCGTTGGGTCTTTGTTGCTGTGCACGGGCTTTCTCTAGTTGTGGTGAGCGGGGGCTACTCTTCGTTGTGGTGTACAGGCTTCCCATTGCGGTGGCTTCTCTTGTTGTGGAGCACGGGCTTTAGGCACGTGGGCTTCAGTAGTTGTAGCTTGCGGGCTCTAGAGCGCAGGCTCAGTAGTTGTGGCGCACGGGCTTAGTTGCTCCACAGCATGTGGGATCTTCCTGCACCAGGACTCGAACCTGTGTCCCCTGCATTGGCAGGCGGATTCTTAACCCCTGTGCCACCAGGGAAGCCCCTGTGTGAGTTTTTTGATTATTGTTTTAATCTCTTTACTAGTAATTGGTCTATCAGATTTTCTATTTCTCCCTTGGTAAGTTGTATATTTATGAGAATTTTTCCATCTGTTCTAGGTTGTCCAATTTGTTGGCATATAGTCATTCATAGTAGCCTCTTATGATCCTTTGTATTTCTGTGGTATCAGCTGTAATGTCTCTTTCTTCAATTATAATTTTGTTGATATGGGGCTCCTCTTTTTCCCTTGGTTATTCTAGCTAAGTGTTTGTCAATTTTGTTTATCTTTTCAGAGAACCAACTCTCAGTTTGGTTAACCTTTTCTATTGTTTTTCTATTCTCTATTTATTTCTGCTCTAATCTTTATTATTTCCTTTCTTCTGCTAATTTTGAGCTCAGTTTCTAGTTCCTTAAGGTGTAGAATTAGGTTGCTTTTGGGGGCTATTTCTCACTTCTTAATGTAGAGAAGCAAAAAACTTGATGGCTTATTTGAGCAGAAGTTAGCATGGAAGGGGTGTACAGCTCTGGAGAGATAAAGTTCTAAAGAACATCCTACAGTGTGCTAAGGTGTTTTTATGTTATACTATATGAAATTAGAAGTGCAGAGTGTATTCGTTTGCTAGGGCTGCCAAAATAAAGTACCACAGATCAGGTGGCTTAAACAACAGAAATTTTTTGTCTCACAATTCTGGAGGCTAGAAGTTCAAGATCAATATGTTGGCAGGGTTGTTTCTTCTAAGGCTTCTCTCCTTGGCTTGTAGATGGCTATCTTTTCCCTGTGTCTTCACAAGGTCTTTCCTCTGTACATGTTTCTATCCTAATCTCTTCTTCTTATTAGGACACAGTCATATTGGATTAGGGCTCACCACAATGACCTCATTTTAACTTAATTACCTCTTTAAAGACCCTATTGACAAATACAGTTTCATTCTAAGGTACTGGAGGCTAGGACTTCAACATATGAATTTCAGGAGAGGGGGGCACGATTCAGTTCATAACAAGGTTAGATGTACATTTAGGTCACCAGGACAGCAGGGTGGAGGACAGGCTGGATGGGTGCAGGGCTAGGGACAGGGAGACCCTCTGGATGACTATTGCAATAGTCTGTCTGTGTGAGGGATGATCAGAGCCTGAACTAGAAAGACAGAGGAAGGTGTGTCAAAGACAGATGATAAAAGAGTTGTCAGGAGAAAGGGCCTGCAGGATAGAATCTAAACTCCTCAGCATAGTTACAGAGCCCTCGACAATTCAGCCCTGAGCCCTCAACTCAGACTCATGTCCTGCCACTTGCCATCACACACGCTACCCTCTAGGCATAAAGACCTTCTCAATGTCTCTGATCACACTATGCTTTTACTCAAGGTCAAGTCTGTGCCTGCTCTTCCCTCTGCCTAAACATTCTTCTCCTTTTTTTTTTTTTTTTTTTTTTTTTTGTGGTACGCGGACCTCTCACTGCTGTGGCCTCTCCCGTTGCGGAGCACAGGCTCCAGACACGCAGGCTCAGTGGCCATGGCTCACGGGCCCAGCCGCTCCGCGGCATGTGGGAACTTCCCAGACCGGGGCACAAACCCGTGTCCCCTGCATCGGCAGGCGGACTCTCAACCACTGCGCCACTAGGGAAGCCCCTTTTCCCTCTTCTTAGTCAGTTAAACATCTATTCAGGTAGAGGTAGTCCAGTGTTACCTTCCCCATGAAACTCCAGCTTCCTCTGGCAGCAAATCACTTCCTCCTCCCGACACTCTGTGCATAGACTCTCTCACATGGTGCTATGATTATTTTATATTTTACACGCTTGTCACCTCCACTAAACCGTAAGTTCCTTTTAGGCTGGGATTGGTTTCCTTTCTTTGTTTCCCCAGAGCCTGACATGGTGATCAGCAAACGAAAAGTGTTGCACCAATATCTGATGAATGTATGAGAAAGTCTTCACCTGATGCCACCTAGATCCTACCAGGTGAGGCCTTGCCTGTCTTTCTTCTGTAATATCTCTTTTTAACTAAAACACTAGGAAGAGACTAAAGCAAGAAAGTCAGATTTTCCATATTTGGGGCTAAATCTCTCTTATAAAAAGAAATAAGATATTTTCACAAAGCAGCAAGGAAAATTCCAGGGGAAAAGCCAGGCAAATCAGCAGAGTTTCCAATCTGTCACCACTTTAATCCTTCTTGTAAATCACTTCCAGTTTAATTGTAAAGGACAAAACACCACTGTCCTCATGTCTTTTTCTGTTTAAGAACTTAATGAGTGGCTCCCATTGCCTATCTGGTCAAATCCAAGTTTCCCAGTCTGGTTTTGAAGATCTTCCACAGCCTGTCTGCATTTCACCTAACCAATCCACCGTCCACACGACAGTCAGAACTACCTTCCTGAAACACTCAAGAATATTTTAAGGCTCCTTATGACTTCAGATGAATTTCAAATTCCTCACATAAGCTTTCGACTGTTTGGCCCTGGTCCTGTGTTTTCTGGCATATCCTCTTCTATAGTCTTCAATCTTCAGTCAACTTCCCAAGTTGTCTTTCCCAGATATTTCTTATATTCTTCTGTTTTTGTGTCTCTCTACTGTTCAAATCGTTCCTGAACCACCTGAAATGCTCTCTCCCACATCTGTTTTAAAAGTCAGCAGTTCCAATACAAAAGACATCCAATCCACCAAGCTTTCTCCATTTTCTCTCCCTCACGGAGAATCAGTCTCCATTTGGAGCCAGTTGCCTAGGACCACATGCTCTTCTCATCTTCCCTACAGCTTGTCATAATACTCTATCCTTCCATGATAGTTATTTACGTAAGTACTGTAGCATGTCTATCAGCATACACACATCTGTTAAAACACGCTCCCTAGACCCCACATCTATCGCTCCATTTTACTGCTTCCCTTTCTAGTAAAATTCCTCAAAAGATCTGTTTATATATGGTGTTTCACTTTCTCTCCTCCCATCTTTTGAGCTCACACCAAACAGACTTTCATCCGTCACTCAATGAAATTGCTTTTATCAAAGTCATCAATAACCTGCATATCTTAGAAAGTCAAAGAGCAACACAGTAAGTGCCCTACATATAAACCTTCAAGTTGCGAGCTTTCAAAGGTGTGAATGTGCATTCAAATGTCCAATCACATAAGTTAGTTCACATGTCTGGTGTACATCGTCACATGCATCCTCTACACGAGCTTGTGCTTTTGTGTACTTTACTGTACAGTACTATATAGGGTACAGTAGTACAGTATCTTTATTTCAAGCCCAGGATGTCTGGAAGCAAGCATAAAAGCGGCGGTGATGTAGCTGGTACTGCTAAGAAGCGCCAGGAATTGGAGGCCCAGAGAAAGGACAAAGAGAGACAAGAGGAAGAAGAAGTAACTGAAGAACTGAAGAAATTCATGACGCAGGAAGTGGCGAGGGGATTTTCTTTATTTGAGGAGGCACTATTAGTTTTTGAGGCACAGGACCGTGTAGAATGGTACACGAAGGAAGGTTGCAGCAGCTGTTCAGAGTGCCAGTGCTACCGTGTCCTCTATGATGAGCAAGAAAGAGCTATTACTCAGACGTCACTGGATCGCTTTTTTTAAGAGGGTAGATAGAATTGAATCCAGCAAGAAACCAGAACCTGTGCCGTCAACGTCAGGCATGAATGAAATTGCAGCTTGCCCTCCGTCTCCTATTGCTGAGGATCCTTCAGCTCTACCATCTCCCATCTCCTCTCCCTGCTCCAGTCGGTAACTCTTCTTGCCTGTTCACTCGGTGCCAGCCCCTGTATGCCAGCTGTTGTACTGCACTACTGTGCTTTTCAAGGTACTGTACTGTTAGATTAAAAATGGTTTCTTTATTGTTTGTGTCTGTTTGCTTTTTATGTATTATTTGTGTGAAAGCTATTAGAGTACAGTGCTATATAGCTGATTGTGTTAGGTGGGTACCTAGGCTAACTTTGTTGGACTTACAAACAAATTGGACTTATGAATGTGCTCTCGGAATGGAACTCATCCCTATGGAGGGGACTTACTGTATTCAGTTGTCATCTTGAACAAACCGTACCATTTGACACAGTTAATTGCTCCTTGGTGCTTGGACCAATCTCCTTCTTTGGTGCCTGGAACACCACTTTCTCTTGTTCCTCCACATTCCTCCTCCACTTCCTGGCCAGTCTTTCTCTGGTGTCTTTACTTGATCTGAATTATCCCAACCTCTACAAGTTGAAGTGCCTAAGATTTAGCCCTCCTCATCTCTTTTCCCAACATACTCACAGTCTGATCTCATCCAGTGCCATGGTTCTAAATTTCATCAGGAGGTTGACAAGATCTAGTCTTCTGTCTCCAGCTCTTACCTTTCTCCTGAATTCCAGATTCATATGTACCACTGCTTAATCAGTATTTCAACTTAGGTGTCTAATAGGCATCCCAAACATAATATGCCCAAAACTTAACTCTTGATTTCTCTCCTCTAAACGTGCATCTATCACACCCTTCCTCATCTAAGCAAAGGGCCTCTCATTTCTTCTAGACCTTAGAGTCATCTTGGACCCTTCTCCTTCTCATCGAATGCATCTTGGACCCTTCTCCTTCTCATCTAATGCATCTAATGCACAAATTTTGCTAGCTATGCATTCGGAATATATTCAGAATTTCACTACTGTCCATAACTCTTTCGATGCTACCTAAGCCACCAATGCTGATCTAAGCCACCATCATCTCTTGCTTGAGTTATTTCAGTAGTCCCTTAACTGGTCTCTCTGTGAATGAGCTTCTTCCCTCACCCCCTTCCAAACCCTCAAAGTGGCCTTTTTTAAAAGCATAAACACTGATTATATATGCCTTCTCTGCTCAAAACCCTCCAGTACCTGCCCACCTCCTTCAGAATGCAACCCAAAGTCTTTACTGTGGCCTACAAAGCATTATGTCATCTGTCCCACCACTCTCTCTCTGAACTCATCTTCTGCCACACTTCCCCTTGCTCAATCAGTTCCATACATTGATACTTAATGTTCCTTCACCTGGCTTTTTCTCCTCTAGGCAGCCACAGGCACCCTCACTTCCTTCATATCTCTTCTCAAATTCTACTTTATTAGAGACGCCTTCTCTGACCACTTTATATAAATTAGCAACTTTTTCCCATCGTTCTCACCCTGCCTATTGTTCTTCATAGCCCTTATCACCACTGGACAAATTATGTATTTGTTAGCATGTTTTCATCTGTCTCCCCCAACTTGAATATAAGCTTCTGTAGAGAAGGCAATTTGTTTTCTTTACTGCTGTATTCCCAGGACCTAGACCACTGCTTAGCATATTGCAGGTGTTCAATTTATATTGAATGAATGAGCAAATAATTGCTACCTATTAGATTGAAAGCTCCCGGGCCAGAGACTAGCTCTTACGGATTATATAGTCCCATTAACACCTAGCTTAGTACCTGGCATATTAAAAGTTCAAAATGTTGATCAAATTGAATTGCATCTTATTTCTCACTGCTTCTCAAAGATGCTCTCTGTCCCTTTTTGGCAAGTTTCCGTACTTCTACCTGCTTCCTTCCTTCCTCTGCTGCAGCTCACTTTTGCTGGAAGCCTCAGTTCCTGCTTTTTCTCTCTTTAACTTCCTCTTTTCCTGTCTATATTCTATTACAGCTTTGGTCTCTGGGCTTACAGGAAACTTCATATTACAGCTATCACCTCTTAGAGGCTACAAAGACTATCCCCTACAATACAGCAGCCTATACCACCACTTATTCTTTGCTTCATGGAAATTCAGCCTTGCTTTCCCAACAATACTGTAATGACACTATGGCAGAGATCATATCATACTCCCAAATCCTTGAAAATAGCTAGTACAAGGTTACACAGATGGTAAGTGATTAACAACTATATCAACTGATCCAGAATAGTATCTCCATTTTTTTTTTTTTTTTTTTTTTTTTTGCGGTACGCGGGCCTCTCACTGTTGTGGCCTCTCCCGTTGCGGAGCACAGGCTCCGGACGCGCAGGCTCAGTGGCCATGGCTCACGGACCTCGCCGCTCCATGGCATGTGGGATCTTCCCGGACCGGGGCACGAACCCGTGGCCCCTGCATCAGCAGGCGGACTCTCAACCACTGTGCCACCAGGGAAGCCCAGTATCTCCATTTGCATACTAGACAGCATCACTTGGGTAGCTAATAGGAATGTTATTCTGTCTGAAACAGAATTCCTGATTGTAGCACTCATACATATTCCTTTGCCATTCCCCCACCCACCTTGTACTGTCACCAGTAGGTATCTAGTTTTTTAAGCCCAAAGTCTAGGAGTCACTTTTTTTTTTAATTAGACTTTTATTCTGATTGTGGATTCACATGCAGTTGTAAGAAATAATACATGAAGATCCCGTGTACCCTTTACTCAGTTTCTTCCAGTGGTAACATCGTACAAACTTATAGTATACTCTGATGGTTCCTCAAAGAATTAAAAGTAGAGTTACCGTATAACACAGCAATTCCACCTCTGAAAATATATGTAATAGAACTGAAAACATATGTCCACATAAACATGTGTACACGAATGTTTATAGCAGCATTATTCATAGTAGCCAAAAAGTAGGAAAAAACCAAACGTCCATCAGTGGATGGATGGGTAAATAATATGTGGTATATCCATATAATGGAATATTAATCAGACCTAAAAAGGAATGAAGTACTGATACATGCTACAACTTGGGTGAACCTTGAAAACATTAAGTAAAGTGAAAAAAGTCAGACCCCAAAGGCCATATATCATGTTATTCCATTCATCTGAAAGTCCTGAATGGGAAAATCTACGGAGTGGTTCCTTAGGGCTGTGGTAGAATGAGCAAGAGGAGGAGATAGAGAAGATGAGGTAAGAGAGGTAATGGGTCCGGATGGTGCAGGGCTTTTTAGGCTACTTTGAGACATATGTTTTTCTCTGAGTGAGATTACAAGGCCTGGAGGGTTTTGAGCATAATCTGACTTTTAAAAGTCACTCTGGCTTATATATGGAGAATAAACCACAGGAGGAAAAGAGGGGAAGCAAGGTGATTCGTGAAGAGACTATTTCAAAAACCAAAGCAAGTGATAATGGTGTTTTGGAGTAGGGATTAACTTTGTAGGTGGTGTGAACTGATGGATCAGGACATGCTTTAAAGGTAGAACCAGAGGATTTGTTGGTGAAGTCAATGTAGAGTATGAGAGAAAGAGAAAAGTCAAGGACGACTCAAAGGTTTTGGGTCTGAACAACTGGACAGATGGAGTGGGCATTCACTGAGGTGGAGAAGAGTGTAAAAGGAGCAGGTTTTGACGAGCTACATGGGGAATTTGCTTTTGGACACGTTAATGTTGAGATGTTGGCTATAATAGTTTGTGCTGGGGCTCTAATTGGGGAGTTGTCAATGTGTGGATTGCATTTAAAGCCCTTAGGTTGAATGACATCACTTAGGGCATTGGCCTAGAGAGTGAAAAGGTCCAAGACACTCCAAAGGCACTCCAAAATGCAGAGGTCTGAAAGATGACAAGGAGACAAGAGTACTTAGAATAAAATACTCACATTCCCTACCTTAATGGAGACCTGGCCTTTCTCCATGTCTGTAACCTCACTCTCCAGTCTGGTAGGATACTCAGTTTTTGAAGGACACCAAGCCCTTTCCTGTCTCATGGACTTTGTCTTTGCTGTGCTTCCACCAGGCATGTTTCCACCCAGGCTCTAATTTTGGTCACCTGCTTCTCTTACCACAACCTCGACTAAATTGTAACCCTGAGTTTTATCTAAACACCCTAACTGAAAAGCCCCAAACTGGCACCGCGTCCCTCACCTCCCTGCCCCCCCGACACCAAGTTATGGCTTTTACTATAATCTGAAATTATTTCACTTGTTTTTTGTCTAGAAGACCATCCCATCTTAATTTAACAAATGCTTACAAAACGATTACTATACACCAAATAAAAGATCAGCTATTCCTCCTTGTACTTAATTTTCTGGAGAGCAGGGGCCTCATTATCTTGTCCTTTGCCGCATCTCCAATACAAATGACATTGCCTCAGCAATCAATTCTGAGTTTTCAGTATTTGTTAACGGAACGGATTGCGGGACACCAACAAACTTGCCAACAAAAGGAATTTTGCCCGCCCATACACCCCGTCCCGGAGTTGCCGGGAAGGAGGAAGGGAGGGAGGACCTCGCGCATGCGCCATTGTTCCCTGAGCGCTCGCGGCTGAACCCCGCCCCTTTCCTTTGGCTGGTTTAACCACTGCACATGCGCAATAAGGGTCGTGTCCGTTCGTTTGTCGACGCTATCAATAAAGTTTTAGCGAGTGCATACTTCTCTTTTCCTTGGCAAGATGGCGGAGTACGACTTGACTACTCGCATCGCGCACTTTTTGGATCGGCATCTAGTCTTTCCGTTGCTTGAGTTTCTCTCCGTAAAGGAGGTGAGTGGGTTTTTGAGCGCGAGGAAGGCGTGGGAGCGCGTGAGATGCGGGGCAAGGCCGAAAGGCGGTGGCGGTAGCCTTAGGCCTTACCCACGTGTGAGGCGGCCATGAGTTTGGTCCCGAGTCGGGCAATAAGGATCTGCTGGTAGTTAAGCGTCGTCCCTGTTGATTAGCACCGCGGAATTCGGCCGTGAGTAGGGGTGAGGTGACAATATGAAACTCAGGGGAGAAAGGGAGGGGTCTCTGCTTCACTTCTTGAGGTGCCAGTGCCGCTGGGACTTCCGCATCGTTCCTCTTGGAAGTTGACGATTGGCTGGCTTCCCTGTATTAATGCTTGAGCTTAACATAAAGCTGGCTTCGAGAAGCAAATTGGACTTTTAGAGATTAAAATTTTTCTTTTGGGCACAGTAGGAGGGGTGACCTTGGCTTTGTGTTTTTGCTTTCCGGATCGTTTGGAATGATTTTCTTACACTTAAATATCTAGCCCTTTGGTTTCCGTAAAGTTGTGAGTTCTTTGCGAGGAGTTTAACTGGTGTTTCGGTAAATAGCCACTTCCTAGAAGCGTAGCTTTTTTTTTTTTTGCGGTACGCGGGCCTCTCACTGCTGTGGCCTCTCCCGTTGCGGAGCACAGGCCCCGGACGCGCAGGCTCAGCAGCCATGGCTCACGGGCCCAGCCGCTCCGTGGCATGTGGGATTCTCCCGGACCGGAGCACGAACCCGTGTCCCCTGCATCGGCAGGCGGACTCTCAACCACTGCGCCACCGGGGAAGCCCAAGCGTAGCATATTTTGTCTAGTGGGGAGGGGAACCCAAAAAATAATCCGACAGTAATTTTATCTTAAGAGTTGTTTTTCAGTGTATAGATGTACAGACTTCTAGTGATTTGAATTGGTTGTTAATGTTCATTGAGCTATTCCGGATATCTTGAAAAAGTATTTGGTCCTAGTACCTCATTTAAAAATATCTCAGTCCTAAAAGTTTGGAGATATTAGGCTTAGTTATA
Organism: Phocoena phocoena; assembly: GCF_963924675.1. Taxonomy (NCBI): domain Eukaryota; kingdom Metazoa; phylum Chordata; class Mammalia; order Artiodactyla; family Phocoenidae; genus Phocoena; species Phocoena phocoena. Next base: position 52,202,773 of record NC_089235.1, on the reverse strand, counting down.
CCGTAGTTTATTGGGAAATTGATACATTTTAATAGTTACAATAAAGTAATATTACTGTGATGAAGGAATTAGAATATTGGTCAGAAAAATGCGTTCTATTTCTAGAAGCAGATTAAACCGCAAGTCTACTTAGGGCACTCTAGATTTGGGGAGTAGATTTTGTGTGTTCCAACAGCAATAAAACAAAAAAGCCCTACAAATAAACATCAAATTTTTCTGATAAGTTTTCAAATTTTCCCATGGTTCATTGGATAGGTATAACCCTCAAATTCATATGAACCTTTTCTAAACACCTACACACAACTCTAAAGTTAATGATATTAGGGAACAGCAAAGTTTATTTTCAATAAATATTCAAGAATGCCTCGCCATATAAAGCTTTATCTTGAAATGCTTTTGTCTTGATTTTTCTTTTATAGGTTGTACTTAACCTGTATTGTAGAACTTGCATAAAACAGCCCAGTCTGCCTTCTGTTTCTTTTTTGGATAATTTAGGATAATTTACCAAAGATCAAGGAATAGAAAAATATCCTCTATGCTTCTGAACTAGGCAAACTTCATATTTTTGTAATGTGTCTTTACACTTTTGTTTTTCAATGCAGACAGATGAAAGGGAGGAATACATAAGTGTAAATTAGTTTTTCATAGGGCAAGACCAAAACTGTGAACGGCAGCTGAGAATCAGTGGAAAATAACTGCTCAAAACCTGTTTCCTTGGAGAGAATGTTGGTAAGATGGCTGTGATACACCAAGGGGAAGACAGATGCTGGAGTATTTATTTATCAATTACTAAGTATAGGACTACCATGGAATTGTGAGAAATCCAAGATAAAATCCAGACATCTCATCACTAAAAAACTCATCCTTTCGTGGAGATAGAGGTCTGTAATTATAAGGCTAAGAGTAATAAATGTCAGAAGTAGTGGCAGAGTGCTATCAAAATTGAAGAGGTACAGAAAGGATTCTGAGGAAGAGAGGCTTGAAGTTGAGTTTTGAAGGCTAGATGGTTAGGATAGTCAATGATCATGACACATGAGGGTATCAATTGAATATATTTATAGTATCAATATATTGGAAAATATAAACTCCATTGGAGCAGGAGCTTTGTTTTATTTCCTTGCTGTGTTCTCAGCAGATAGAGTCTGGCATAAGGGCTTCTCATGATTATTTAATAAATGAGTGAATATATATTTGAGCCTTAGTGTTCTTTATTCTCAAGTGAAGTGGAAGGCCAAATAGTGTTTAGCAGCCTGGGTACTGAATTGGGACCTGAATAAGGATCCTGGCTCTGTCACTTAATACCTTTGTGCACTTGAGAACAGTTTCTTTCCCATCTTTTTTTTTTTTTTTGCGGTACGCGGGCCTCTCACTGCTGTGGCCTCTCCCGTTGCGGAGCACAGGCCCCGGACACGCAGGCTCAGCGGCCATGGCTCACGGGCCCAGCCGCTCCGTGGCATGTGGGATTCTCCCGGACCGGGGCACGAACCCGTGTCCCCTGCATCGGCAGGCGGACTCTCAACCACTGCGCCACCAGGGAAGCCCCTCTTTCCCATCTTAACTAAGCCTTTTCTCATGCATAAAATGTTGGTACTACCACCAGCCTCATAGGGTTGTTAGAAAAATTACATGAAATAGTACATATAAAGTATTTAGCCTTCTGGGACAGAGTAGGTACTCCTAAGTGTTTTCTATTAGGAGGCTAGGCCATCCTATATGAGAGGGAAGTGAGGCATTCAATTGGCTTTGTTTGTTTTTTTAAGTTTTGTTTGTTTTTGGCTGTATTGGGTCTTCGATGCTGTGTGCAGGCTTTTTCTCTAGTTGCGGTGAGCAAGGGCTACTTTTCTTTGCCATGCGTTGGCTTCTCATTGCGGTGATTTCTCTTGTTGCGGAGCACAGGCTCTAAGTGCGCGGGCTTCAGTAGTTTGCAGCACGCAGGCTCAGTAGTTGCGGCCCGTGGGCTCTGGAGCGCAGGCTCAGTAGTTGTGGTGCACAAGCCCAGTTGCTCCACGGCATGTGCGATCATCCCGGACCAGGGATCGAACCCATGTCCCCCGCATTGGCAGGCGGATTCTCAGCCACTGTGCCACCGGGGAAGTCCTCAATTGGGGTTTTGAGGAGGGAAATAAAGACTGGAAATGGTGACTGAGGAAACTGACCAAAGACAAATGCAAGGATTGGTAAGTTTGGAGGGCCCAACTGAGATTGGAAATCACACATTTATAAGTGGTCATTCTTGGAGTGAGAGAAACGGTAGTTTATTTGAGTAGTATAGAAATATGTGGAGGTAGGCTGGTGATAAATAAATGCCATCTAGAGATTGATGAAAAGGATTGCTGATTAGAGAAAAGCACAGATGTGATTGAATAACATTATTGCCTAGTTCTGAAACATTTTATAGGTGACCTTAGCCATAACATAGAAAAGAGGTAACTTTTTTCCAGTGCTAGAGATAGACATTGAGTGTATTTGGTTGGAGAAAATGAATGGAATAAATGTTAACCGCTAAAGAGAAGGGCTTTGAAATAGCCAAAAACAATATCCAAACTAATGTAGAAAGTGACAACCAAATAGGGTGATGTAAAAATTAGAAAGAACAGAGGGTATTTTGAGGGTGATGAACCATTTTAGAGGTAATAGTGGAAGAGGTGATGAATGTAAGTTAAAAGTCTTAGAGATGAGCTGATGAAAGTTGTTATGATTTGCGGGATAAAGGAATTTTAAGGCTTGAGGTTTTAAAGAATCATCAGTATGGATGTTGGATTTGTGGAGGATGATAGCAGGAGATGTCAAAAGAAGATTTTTAATCTATTAAAAAGTAGGAGTTGTTTTCAAGGGGTTGATAGACTGTGTTGGCAGACTATAACCTGTGAGCCAAATAGAACCCTCTCTGCCTGTTTTGTATAGTCTCAGCTAAAAAAAATTTTTAACAGGTGAAGATTTGCAACCTTTCTCAATTATAGAACAATAACTGTACACAGGTTAAGTGAAACGTTTCCTGCCCAAAAAGAATTCCATTCTTCTCATTAGTAGAACTGTATTACAGAAAATTTTATAACATATTATATTTTTTATTTCAAAAAGAAAATTGAAGCTTTTCTCTCTTATGGTACTTATATATAGTACCCTTGATTTTCGCTTTTTGGCTCACAAAATCTTACTGTCTCTTCTTTACAGAATAAATGTGCCTATGAGATAAAATTTAGAGAGGATGATATAAGCAGATATAGATTTAAGAAGAGCCCAGTGAGGTCTGATGGCAGAGGAGAAATGCTTTGGATCTGCAGTTGGGAGAAATATTACAAATTAAAAGCTATTGATGAAGTGGTGAGGAGAGGTGGCATGCCAGGAAGAGGATGTTTTCACCTAAGATTAGGATTTCTATGGGGCAAACTGAAAGAAAACTTCTTTTTTTTTTTTTAAGGTAAACTTTTTATCAAGTATAATATGTGAACAGAAAAGTGAGCTGGGCTTTCCTGGTGGCGCAGTGGTTGAGAGTCCGCCTGCCGATGCAGGGGACACGGGTTCGTGCCCCGGTCCGGAAGGATCCCACATGCTGCGGAGCGGCTGGGCCTGTGAGCCATGGCCGCTAAGCCTGCGCCTCCAGAGCCTGTGCTCCGCAACTGGAGAGGCCACGGCAGTGAGAGGCCCGCGTACCGCAAAAAAAAAAAAGAAAAGTGAGCAAATATAAATGCTTTTTTTCCCCAAAGGAAACACACTTATGTGTGACCACCATCCAGATCAATAAATAAAACGTTGCAAACATCCTAAATAACTGCAATTTATTTATCCAGTCTAACGTTGATAGGACTTGGCTGTTAGAAATAGTTCTGCTGGGAACATTCTTGGTAATGTCCTTTGAGTATACGTACCCATTTCTCTTGGGTACTTAGGAGTAGAATTGCTGGGTTAAAGAATATTTTAGCTTTAGAAGATAAAAACAGTTTTCCAAAGTGGTTGTAGTTCTACCAGCAGAGAAAGTGTTCAGTTACTCTGCAACTATACCAACACTGGTATTGTCCAGTTTTTTTAGTGTGATTTTAATTTACATTTCCTTTATGACTGATGCGGTTGAGGGCTTTTTCTGGTGTTTGTTGGCCATTTGGTTGTGCTCTTGTGGAGTGCCTATTAAAATCTTAGCCATGTTCAATTGGATTGTCTGTTTTTTCTTACTGTTTTGTAGGAGTTCGTTATGTAGTTTGGAAGGTTCAGGTTTGATCTCATGGCTATACCGTTTGACCACCTTTATCTTTTCTTTTCATGGGTAGTAAAATGTTGTATAATCTTCCTTCATTTTTCTTTGCTTGACAAAATTAGATTTAGTACAAAAATCTTTTCTTTTGCTGAAACCTTATCTTGACTATTTGATTAAAAATTGTTTTGAATTATGTTACTGTCTCTCTCCTTGAATGCTATTGTGTAGAATCCTTAACATATTGCTCAGTACACTTCATGTTTATGTGAGTTGGCTTATGTATCTATTTGGTTCCTGAACTGTGGGTTAAATTACGTTTCTTGAACTCTTTGCAGAAGCTAAAACCTGATATGACAAGGTTGACTGAAAGAATGGGTGCCAGTTTGTTTCAGGGGTGTGGATGGGAAGCATTATAAAGGATTTTAACTATTTAGTGGAAAAGTATGTGGGGGAAAAAGGAGAGGCCACCTCAACGAGAAATGGGTAGGCATCATGTGGATGTGAGAGAGACTAAGAAGGTAAAACATTTAAGGGTTGATTCTTAGTTACCTGAATGTGGAGAGGAGTCAACAATACTATGTGCTTATCAGTGGAGTTGGTGTGGTTTATTTACTCACAGCCTTGTTCTAGAAAGACTAAAAGATGACTTGTAGGGACACATTATAAAATGAAGTTGGTGGGAATGGCTTTGTGGTATGTAATTGCCTTTATTTTAAAGTTGCTAGGTAAACAAAATATTTTATGTCTCTGTAGGCTGATTGCTTGCCTTTCTTGTAGGAGGGTGAATTAACAGTATATATTTTATTAAAAAAATAGTTCAGGACATATGTTTCCAGGTACCCTATCTTAATATTAACCACTTTACTTGAGGGAACTTCAATTTATTCATTAGAAAGTAATTTTCTCTTGCAGATATATAATGAAAAAGAATTGTTACAAGGGAAATTGGATCTTCTTAGTGATACCAACATGGTAGACTTTGCTATGGATGTATACAAAAACCTTTATTCTGATGATATTCCTCACGGTAAGTTTTGTCATTACATCTGAAGCTTGACTTGTGAGCTGAGGCCATGTGTATTAAAAGTTTTGTGATTTATAAAAGTGCTTTAGCCAGAAGTCTTAATAATTATTTGAATGATTTAAAAGTTCTTTGGATGAAAGGTAATATGAAGGTTACAGGTCTTCTAAAGCAGTGGTCCCCACCCTTTTTGGCACCAGGGACCGGTTTTGTGGAGGACAGTTTTTCCCTTGCGGGTGGCAAGGGGATGGTTCAGGGGGCAGTGCAAGCGATGGGGAGCTGCAGATGAAGCTTTGCTCCCTTGCCCGCTGCTTCCCTCCTGCTGTGCGGCTGGATTCCTAACCAACTGGTCTGCAGCCCGGGGGTTGGGGACCCTGTAAAAGGTGTGAAACTACTTTAAAACATGGTCATCAAATGTCTGCAGTTCATAGTATGCAGCATCAAAGTTGTACTTATTAATCAGATTGCTTCTTTAGAATTATCTGGGAATTTTGCAGTTTTTTGACTTTTTCAGTTGGCATCTTGTGTGCCTTAGAGATTTCTTTTTTGTCTTGAAGCATCTGGGTTCTCAAAAGCATGGTCCCCAGAACCAGCATCCTCAGCTCACCTGGGAGAACTTGTTAGAAATGCAAGTTCGTGGGCCATACCCACAGATCTACTTAACCAGAAAATGTTGGCTGAAGACCAGCACTCAAATTAGGGAACTACTGTGGTATATTTCAAAATCCTTGTTTTCTGTAGTAATAGATGTTCTTAAAACAAGCAAACAGAAAAACCCACTATGCACATAGTATTTTAAAAGATTATAAGAACTCAGTAGAGAAATACAGTTTACTTTGTTTAAATTGACATTTCTCAAAATTTGATCACAGATCCCATCTGTGTTTGAGAAACACTCTCCTAGTATTAGTACTTTCTAGTATATAATGTAGAAATTATTACATAAAACATAATCACTATTTTGACTTCTATTATAGTTCCCTGCAAGAACAGTAGCTCTTTAAATTTTAGTTTGTGGTAAAAAAGTAAACTATTTCTTAGTGAAACTTTAAAACATGCTAACAGGGTAAATTATGTGCAAGTTTTCTCTGACTTCATGATGTGGTAAAAAGAAACTATAGAATTGGTTTTGAGAGATTACCGAACTAGATTTAAAGTGAAAAGAGAAATTATTGACTGGATTTAAATTCCATTCAACCTAGTTGAAAACCTGTAGTAATAATATGTAAACCCCTCTGAGCCTCTTCAGAAACTGTGGGATAATCTCCTGAAAGAATTCAATGAAAACAAATATAAAAACACTGAGGATGAAGTCTCTGAAATGTAGAGTTAGATAATTGTTTCCTCAACAGCTCCTTCTCCTAGGCTGTATCTGTATATTCCTTAGTTTCTTCTAAGAGTAAGAAGAGGATTCACTGTTCCTTTATGTGCCTTTGCAGTGCTAGAAAGAAGAAATTGGATCTGAGGAAGTTACTGAGTTGGTGGCACCTGGCATATGCATATATTGGGGATAAATAAATGCACAATTTAAATAGACTGAAAAACTTCCAGAGACATCCTCATAGTGAGCAATATAGTTTAACATTATAGTACTCCTTTGCATTTTTAATTAGCTTTGAGAGAAAAAAGAACCACCGTTGTTGCACAGCTGAAACAGCTTCAGGCAGAAACTGAACCTATTGTGAAGATGTTTGAAGATCCAGAAACTACAAGGCAAATGCAGTCAACCAGGTAACCTCTTTTTTTAAAATTATTTTATTGAAGTATAGTTGATTTAGAGTGTTGTATTAATTTCTGCTGTACAGCAAAGTGATTCAGTTATACATATATATACATATTATTTTTCGTATTCTTTTCCATATGGTTTATCACAGGATATTGAAAATAGTTCCTTGTGCTATACACTAGGTCCTTGTTGGTTATCCATTCTGTATATAATCGTTTGCATATGCTAATCCCAAACTCCCAATCCATCCCTCCACCACCCCCTCCCCCTTGGCAGCCTCAAGTCTGTTGTTCTCTGTGTCTGTGAGTCTGTTTCTGTTTTGTAGTTCATTTGTGTCATATTTTAGATTCCACATATAAGTGATATCATATGGTATTTGTCTTTCTCTTTCTGACTTACTTCACTTAGTATGATAATCTTTGGGTCTGTCTATGTTGCTGCAAATGGCATTATTTCTTTCTTTTTTATGGCTCAGCAGTATTCCATTGTTTATATGTACAACATCTTCTTTATTCATTCATCTGTCATTGGACATTTAGGTTGTTTCCATGTCTCGGCTATTGTGAATAGTGCTGCTATGAACATAGGGTTTCATGTGTCTTTTTGAATTATGGTTTTATCCAGGTATATGCCCAGGAGTGGGATTGCTGGATCATATGGTAACTCTATTTTTAGTTTTTTAAGGAACCTCCATACTGTTTTCTACAGTGGCTGTATCAATTTACATTCCCACCAACAGTGTAGGAGGGTTTCCTTTTCTCCACACCCTCTCCAGCATTTGTTTGTAGACATTAAATGATGGCCATTCTGACTGGTGTGAGGTGGTACCTCACTGTAGTTTTGATTTGCATTTCTCTAATGATTAGCAATGTTGAGCATCTTTTCATGTGCCTGTTGGCCATCTGTATGCCTTCTTTGGAGAAATGTTTATTTAGGTCTTCTGCCCATTTTTCGATTGGGTTGTTTTTTTGTTGTTGAGTTGTACGAGCTGTTTGTTGTGTTTTTGTTTGTTTGTTTTTGCCACAGCATGCGGGATTTTAGTTCCCTGATCAGGGATTGAGCCCTTGCCCTTGCAGTGGAAGCGCAGAGTCCTAACCACTGGATTGCCAGGGAATTCCCTGTATGAGCTGTTTGTGTATTTTGGAAATTAAGCCCTTGTTGGTTGCATCATTTGCAAATGCTTTCTCCCAGTCAGTAGGTTGTCTTTTCGTTTTGTTTATGGTTTCTTTTGCTGTACAAAAGCTTGTAATTTTGACTAGGTCCTATTTGTTTATTTTTGCTTTTATTTCTGTTGCCTTCAGGTAACCTCTCCTTAATTTGAATTCTAAAAATTCTGTTTTCTGGATTAATACAAATGTTAATTCATACTTTAGTAACCCAGTCTAAAAGTTCACAGTTTAAGAGATAGCTTTATCTGTTTTTTTCATTTATCTTTATTGTGTAGGGACGAGGAAGTCCTTAATTGTAAATGTTAATAGCTAAATTTTTTTTAGAACTTCTTTACCAGTTAATCCAAATCTGATTATGCTGAGCAGCTCCCCCCTCCTCCCCCCTTCCCAGGGGACATTTGGAATGCCTGGAGACATTTTTGGTTGTCACAGCTGGAGAGGTGCTACCAGCATCTAAAGAGGAGAGGGCAGGGATGCTGTTATACATCCCACAGTGCATCAGGCAGTACCCTCACTTCCCCCAAAAGAATTACCCAGCTCAAAATGTCATTAGTCCTGAGGTTGAGAAACTGTGCCTGGGCAATACCTAGAGTACATGGGTTGCTCAATGTATGGGAAAACTGAGCTCACTTTATCACTTTGCTACGTTGTCTCATGTCCTTCCATGCTCAGCCCAAGGAGGGTAGTATAGAGCTGATACGGTTATATTTTATTCCTGATTTCCTCTTAGCTAGAAATAGACTTATTGTTTAGTTTACAAAGAAAGCATGTTACCCTACTCTGGCTTCACTAATTGAAGCCCTTTGGGTCATTAAAAATGTTTAAAAATAGTCTTCTAAAATTGAATATTGCCATTGTGGTAAATCTTTTCTATCAATATAGTCACCTGAGGAATTGTTTAGGATTTTACCATGTTGCACCTTGAGTTCTTAGGATATGTCATCAAACCAAATTTTTAGAGCGATTGGCTCTTAAGTTTTCATTTGTGACTTGAGAAAGTGTTACCAGGTATGTTTTAGAAAAGCAGCAAATACTATACAATTACTATACCTTACTATAATGTGCCATGTTATATAGTATGTATATATATACAGAGATAACTATATCTTAACAAAGCTATTATATATATGTATTTTCATATATATGTATATAGCTATCTCCCTGTGTCTGTGTATACTAGTATACACTTAGAATATCATGAGTAATTGTAGCCCTTCAAGTCACATGTAAGTGCTCACAAAGGGACAGCTGAAATAATCCAGATGTTAGGGTACAACAAAATTTAGGATTTTAATTCTAAGTTTAGTGTAGTCACTTAAATACTGGGAAGTAATTGGATTAAGGTATGAATAAGATGAATATAGATTTGTTCACTAAATATTAGAAAAAGATAACTCCTTTTAGCTTAATAGGCAATAAATTGGAGATAAATGAAAGGATGGAAATGAGGTAAAAACTTGTAATCTAATTTATAACCTATTCATTTTCAAAGTAATAACCTCTCCCTGCCGATTCCCCATTTTAAAATTTCATTGAATATGTAGTTTTGTACTTCTCATACTTTCCCAGAAATATCGTATCAGCCAGAGGACAGTGATTATATACCTGAGGTGTAAGGCGTATAACACAAAGTTATTCACCATGACCTACAGCAAGTGTTAAGTGGTTTTTTTTGAGATCTCTTTATGTTAAAATTTCATGCATGTTTTTATTTAGTAGTATAATATGTTCATGTTAATTTTAGTGGTAACATATCCCCTCCCCATTAAACCTTCAAGTAAAATTATGCTCCCAAAAGACATGCCACGGTATTCATTCTTACAATGAGCGTAAGAAAATGGTTTCATTTTTGCAAATGCCCAGAAGGCGGGCAACTCTGCCACCTGTCACTTGTTCCTTGGTGTCTTTGTCATCAATTTGTCTTTTACAAGGCTGCCAACATCTCAAGTTATGCAAAGCTAATTTAAAAAATGTTACATTGGGTTATTTGACACTTTGGTATGAATAATGATCATATAGAGTATGTAGCATGGATAGCTTGTGAGTTAGGCATGATTTATGAGTCTTGTAAATTTGCCAAATCACTGTCCGTATGAGAAATACTAACATTGTGGAGGGGGACAAAATTTATGTACAGGATTAATTCCTGCTTGTTTGTATAGTGCATTATTTCCATCTCTATCCTATTTTAAGAATATATTACCTATTAGAAAAGTATCCTCAAGAGAACAGATTCCATTCTCAGTAGGTTAACACCTAAGTAGACCTCACTGACCTCACTATAAGAATAGTCAGAATGTTCTGGTTTTATTACCTAAAAAACTTAGATCATGTGGTGAATCAGAACACATGATTTTCAATTAGAGCTAAAGAAACCTGAAAGTGAAATGTTAAGTTTGCAGTCGTCCTTGAGTTCCTGTTCCTTATGTTCAAAACATGTAATGTTCTGTTTATTTTATTCTGGAAGTCTTATTTTATTTTTAATGTTTAAGTATTAATATAATTAAATTGGCTTTATGTGAGTAATAAGATAGAAGTTGAATAGGCTTGTTTTGTTTTCTGTGGTCTATAAATTACAATAATTTTTGTTTTTTTATTATTAAGGGATGGTCGGATGCTGTTTGACTACCTCGCAGACAAGCATGGTGTAAGTGGTCTTTTAAAAAATTGTTTAGTTGTCATGTTGTAATAAGGCTAATTAAAGAATAGTGCTGTATAGATAGATTAATGGCTTGACAAGAGTATAATTTCCAGATTAAGTTATTAGACATAATACCTGGTATGATTTTGAAACTTTAGTTTTTAAAAATTGGTCCTGATTGGAAAATAATATACTTACCTTTTTAGATAACAGAAATTCTCAAATTGTTTGTTCCAGAATGATCATGTAATAGTTAGCATTTTATATTTCTGATGGATAAACAAGTGGGTAAAAACAGAACTAAATTTGAATTAGAATACCTTGAGCAATAGCATTAAGCTGCCTTGTGGAATACAGTAGCCCTTGACATTACCAAGACCTTCATAAACCCCCATATAAAGGAATGTTGTTATAGGCTTTCCTAGTCATCTCCCAGTCTCCTTCCCCTTGCGTTAACTCAAAGTGTGAGGCTATGTATATAATCAGTTCTTTAGCTTGCATTCAAGTTTTATCATTCATTTAACAATTATTGTAACAAGAGACATGCTGACCACTGCAAAATTACTTTCTGGTTTCCATATAGAATGTTTGGTGTATTTGTTAATGTTCTGGTTCGGAGCCCTTCTCTTGATTTTTTTGTCTTTCACTTTGCTTGCATCATTAACTGTAAAAGTTGGTGTAATTTGGGGGCCAGTTTTTTCAGAGAACTAAAGTTTACTATACACATTATTTGTACAGAATCACAAAATCCTCACAGGGATGCATATGCTTGCTAGTTGTCTAAGCTCATTCACCAGCTAAGGGACTCACATCAGACCTTCAGCTGTAATTCAAGTTTGTATCACAACAAAGTAGGTATTGTTACAGTTCAGAACTATGAAAGTTAAATCCAACAATTCCTAATATGTATTTTAACGGTCATGTGCTTTTCTGATTTTTGGGGGCGGGGGGAGGGTAGTAACTTTTGAAAGAATTGATATCTGGGGATATTTGAAAGAGTAAATGGTTTGAATTTTAAAACTCAAAATTAAAAAATAGAATTTAAGCTTTTTTCCGTTTTTTAGTTTAGGCAGGAATATTTAGATACACTCTACAGGTATGCAAAATTCCAGTATGAATGTGGAAATTACTCTGGAGCAGCAGAATATCTTTACTTCTTTAGAGTGTTGGTAAGTAATTTTTTTTTTCTTTTTCTTCTCTTTTGTAGGTTGCCTTGGTTCCTTAAAATATGTCTGTAGATTTGATCTGCCCATTAAGTTTTCAGCAGTTATTGGCAAAAGGAGAAAAAAATAAACTTTCAACAAAACCAAATAGAAATAGGAAACCTTATTTCAGGGCCTCAAAATTTGGAGGGAGATTTAACTTGTCCTTGAAATCCAAAAGTAGGAACCACTAATTTTTCATTTTATGTGTAATTGTATGATTTTAGCATTAGAATTCTATCATGTAGTGAATTTGTTATAGTATTACTGTACAGCACAGTGAGTGGCACATTGTGGGTGCTTAATATTTACTGAATAAATCTGTTATTCCTAATTTTAATTCAATATTTTGTGCTGCATATATTCCTTAAATTTGTTCTAAGCAGCTGTGGAATTCTAATGGTATCTGAAAAGATTTTATGCTTTAATAGTAACTTTTTTCTAATTATTTCTGCCCTCAGGTATTAGACTACAAAGCTCAATTTCTTTTCATTATGTAGGGAGTAGATGAGTTTAAATAGTACTGCTAGAAAAAATCCCTAACCTTTTTTTCTTCATTTGTCTACTTGACAAGTTTCCTAGATTCATTGTGCTTGTTAGGGAAGGAGAGTTGCATGAAGCCAAAGGAAAAATCAGGATTTCACATTGACAGATTTCTTTCTTATTCTGCCTTCTGTTTAGGTAATTATATTAATAAATGCCTTCTAAAGTTACCAAAATTCTCTTGTTTTAACTAGCGTCTCATTTGAGAAATTATAATTTGTTACTTTGGATTAGTAAGCAAGTGCCTACATCTCTGATAATGTCTAGTTAACCCTAGAAGTTGGGAAATGACCTCTTTAAGACAGGGACTTTTTGTCTTCCAACCTTGGAAGAGTCCGTTCTTTCTGTCTCTATTTTCTGGTGCCTTTTTTCTTTTAGCCCCGCAAGTCACAAAGAAAAGACTCAATGGCTGCTATCTTTGGTTGTTCTCTAGGAAATTAAATTTTCCTTTTTTGCAAGTGAGGAAAGAGTTCAGTATTATTAAATCGAATAAATCCTACACTTAAAAAAAGTGCTTAGACAACTTCATTTTTTAAAGTACCATCCTTCCTTCAAAGAAATAAAGATTTCAGTTTATTTCCAAGTTTGATTTGAAAAAAAAATTATCCCATTTGTAAACGAATTCTTAATTTACAGTTTAGCTGTGGTTAGCTTGCAAGTGCATTGAAGGTAATGGGTGATGCTAAATTTGTAGCAGCTTATCAGAAAATTCCATCAGTTTTACTTTGAATATTATGAAGGATTTAGGAGAGCAAAAGTTGATTACTTTGGAAATGTAAACAGCTTAGACGAGGATTGTAAAATCAGAAGCCTGATATGATTACAGGTACATGAAAAGAGTTGGTTATTCATATCATTTGTTAATGCTGGGAGTGAATTTTGAGAATGAAGATTTAGTGTCATGTTAGAGTTCTAGCACAGTAAATTTATTGTTGCTGGTCAGTGAGTGAATGTGCCATTTTGCTAAGACATGGAAACTTAAGGTAACTGCTGGAAATCCAGATATTGAAACTCTTCTAGCATATCCACCCTTGAAAGCAGATTGGTATGAAGAGCCAACTGTAATGACATGGACTTGAGCCAGAGTAGTATGCATGAATCTTTTGGGGATTAAAAAACTTGCTACACTGCTGCAAAAAGCTTTTATCCTAACACATGTAACATATTTTAGTTTTAATAGTATTATTATGTTTATGTAGTATGGTTTCATAATTAGTCTGAAAATTTCTGCATGTGATAGGTATATACTTAAAAGTTTGCAGAGTTTTTATATTTACTTTTGTAAAATACAAAGATCTAATTAAGTTTCCTGTCTTAAAAAATTCTGGGTTGATCTTAAGCTTTTACATTGCCTAGCAGATCTTATGATGGAACTCAAATGATGTTTAAGTGATTGAATACCATGGTCTGGATACAAAACTAATGTTTTACGTTAAGAGCAGTCAAAATATAGTGATTGGATAGTGTTCAGAAATTAGGTGCCGTTCATTTTAGTTTTTGTCCCATCTTGTGCCACAGAACAATTGCGTTACGTGGGAGGTGGTTACTTCATGTTGGCATATTGATAAAGGCTAACTAAGCTAAGTTTAAAAATGGATTATTTACTTTTTCTTTTGATTAAGATAGGCACCACTAATGAAATCTTGTTAATAGCAAAGATAAAAATCCTGTTTTGGATTTGGGATAAATAATGTCAGTGTTTTTGCTTATTAGTTATTTAATTTTACTTTTTTGCAAATGGCCTGTTTTCATTTCTTTTCTGGTGGTTGATTATTCTTTTAAATCTATGGTTAGGGAAACATAAGCTATGAAAGAACCATTGTAACTATGATCTGAGATTAGAATTTGACTCTCTGAGTGACCTGTTGTAGGTTAGTGTTGTATAAATTAAAGCTGTATGACCCTAGAATCTACTTTTATTTTTAAAAGACTTCATGGCTTTTAGAATACACCAAGTGCTTAAATGCACCCTATTTGATTGTGAAGCTTCTTTGAATCATGCTCTAAGAAATGCATTAATTTGAATTGAAATGGTAGGGCAGATTTGTTAGGAATTTTTGAACATTTTTGTTCTAAAAGTTATTAATTTATAACTGTATTGTAATTAATCACTGTATTGTAATTATTTTGTTAAAATTTGCCCTCACTGTGGCCTTCGGTCTGGCTCCAAAGTATAACCCCTCTCCTCATCCAGCAGCTATTTGAAATAAAAGTGATTTTAAGATGCTAGGACTGTTGGTGATCATATTTGTGTGTGTGTGTTTCACTCAGAATTTAAAGTTTATCTACTGTAAGTACTTGCCATTCGATTTAAAGGTACTTTCCCTTGACTCAAGAAAGCTTGAGTAATGATGATTTGGTGAAGTTTTAGGCTCTTGACTGAAGATTTGGATCTGATGTACTCTGATAATGTCACTGTAAAAGACATCTATTTCATATCGATTCTCAGATGTATTTTTATCCCACTTTAACATCTAAAATTAGGATGTGTCCTGAATTGACCTAAAATAATATACCATAAAATTGATGACATCTTAGATTCAATGAAATATTAGTACTTAGATTTCTTTGTAAGGATAAAACGTTTTATCCTTTGTAATTTGAACAATAATTTTATGGATTTTTATATAAGGTTTTTTTGATTTCAGTGAGTTTTGACAAATGCACATACCTGTGCAACTACCACCAAATCAAGATAAAAAATATTTCTGTTACCCAGAAAGACCCCTTTTCCCCCTTTGCAGTCATACCTCATCTCTGGTTCATCCACTGGTCTGCTTTCCATCCCTGTAGATTAGTTTTGTCTGTTCTAGAATTTCATGTAAGTGGAATGATATATGTAAGCTTGTGCCTGGCTTATTTTGACTAGCAAGTTTTTTGAGATTCGTTTATATTATTGTATGTGTCAGAAGTTTGATTCTTTCCATTGCTGACTAGTATTCCATTCTATGAATATACTGCAGTTTATTCATCTATTGATAAACATTTGGATTACTTCTGGGTTTTGTCTATTTCAAATAAAGACATGAATATTCATATACAAGTTTCTTGTGGACATACATTGTAATAATAATAAGAACCAGTGATTTCATGATTATGTTACAAATTTTAATTTGCAAATTTAGTCTCTACTATCTGCCTGTTCTGAGAGTTTGCTAAAGTGTTTTCCTGTACATTTGAATTAATTACTGACATCAAAGGAAGAATTTCAGTATAGGCAGAGTCTGACTTAGGTATGATTTTGATCCTCATAGTTTAGGCAACCTATAATACTCTGATATAATCATTTCTATTCTCATTATCATTGGGGTAATGACTCACATTTCCCAAGTTTTTATCATGTGTCACATGATGTTGTAATCTTTTTACATGTATTACATAATTTAAGTCATACAACAACTGAGGTGGCTTCTGTTACTAGCCCCATTTTATAGATGAGGAAGCTAAAGCACAGATGGTTCAGCTGCTTATAGTAAGTGGTAGAGCCAGAATTATTGGTGGTTGGATTTCCAGTCCTGCCCATATGATTTTATTTAACTTGTAATTATAATATGTACCAATAGTACTTTACAATTAATAGTACCATGTAAGTGCTTCAGTGAAAAATTCAAAATTTCAGCTTGGGGTATAGAAATGTTTTCTCCCTCCAGTACTCTCACTTGCTTCTGCTGCTTTAGCACAGTTCAGAGTCATTATATCCACTTTGCCTTGTTTTGAGAGTCCTGCTTTACTTGGTTTTGTTATTAGCCTAGTCCTTATAGGTGTTTGGGTTTATGACCCACTTGCATCAATGGCAAGAAGAGATAGAGTGACCCTCATTCCTCCTTTTTTGTAGGGTTAAGACTGCAGTATGAAATTTTATAGCTTTTATGATTAGAAGTATAATTTTCAACAAATTATGCTCTCCGTGCATCAGTTCCCCTCTTTAAAATAGGGATAAAAATTATTATTTACCTTCCAGGGTTTTAGGGTTATATAAGAAAATGAACTTCTGTTTCTCAGTACATATTCCTTTGATAATTATTAATGTTATTAACCAGTAGACCTGCTTTTTTTTCTCTCTATGACCTCTTCCATTTATATCATAGTTTGTAAGTTTTTTTGTTCTGGAAATAATTTTTCTAAATTTTAGATGAGACACTCAATTCTTGATTTTCACATCTTCACTCCAGGAATTTTTAGCAGCAAATTGCCTCTGAATCTAACTTTGTTTGCAAAGTTTTGAGTCCCTAAAATTTGATTAATTGTGTATAAATGGTCTGAAATGGGTTACACTAAAACACTGGTGCTGTATCCTAGTTTTAAGTTATTTATCTTCTGATCTAGACTGACTATCAAAGACCTGAGTTTTTTTAGTAAATCAAGTTAAATGAAATCTATTTGAATCAGCTTAACCGGTGTGATCCAAATAAGGGCTTATATAACTGGAGTTTGGGGAAGAGTGCTATAGATCTTTTAGTAGGCCTGAGGGATATGTAGGGTATAAAATATACATTATCTTTTTTTCCTCCAGAGTATTCAGAATATAATTAATTATGATTGCTTAAACAGGTTCCAGCAACAGATAGAAATGCTTTGAGTTCACTCTGGGGAAAACTGGCCTCTGAAATCTTAATGCAGAATTGGGATGCAGCCATGGAAGACCTTACACGGCTAAAAGAGACCATAGATAATAATGTGAGTTACACTTTTTCAGGGTGGTTTTCTGAAATTTCTATGTATCCTTTATACTTTCTGATAAGGAGAACACTGTGTACTTTAAAAAGGAAGGAGGAAAGGGAGGGAGACTAAACTAAAATGTTGACCTGATATAAAAATCACAGTGGGTTAGTGGCTTGATTAGTTTTACTGAATCTCCTTGAAGGAAGCTGTCAAACTTCTTTTGGTTCTTAGAGAAAATAACTCAGTTTTCATTTTTGTTAGAGCTGTGGTGCCTCTTTGATCTGTTCCAGTGGAAATGACATAATACTCTTAGTGCCACCCATTATTGAAAGTCTAATGCAGAAGATGACAGTTTTCATCTACTATTAATGTCTAATAAAACTTATTATGAAGTGTTTAATTTAGTCCTTGCTTATGAAATGTTTTCTGAAATAAGTATAACTTGGAACCTCTGTAAAAATGGCTTAGTGGACATTGTTGAATCTGTCTCTGAGAACAGGGAAATTTTGAATGTCAGGGGTCATGCAGAGAGTAGAGTGGTCTGGGGGATTGGACTTTGATCATAATGATCACTGTGCATGCTTTAGAAGGTTCTCATTTAAAATAAAATTCTGAGATCAGGCATGTTTATTCCCTTTCATCTTTTTCATATATTAATATTTCCTATGTATACCTTTTTTAATCCTTTAGTCTGTGAGTTCTCCACTTCAGTCTCTTCAGCAGCGAACATGGCTCATTCATTGGTCTCTGTTTGTTTTCTTCAATCACCCTAAAGGGCGTGATAACATTATTGATCTCTTCCTTTACCAGCCACAGTAAGTTATTTCACTGTATAGTTTTGACTTTAATTATATGAAATCAAATAGGATTTTTAAAATTTAAAATGTACTTCTCTCTAACATTTGAATTTGTTGTCACATTTTTTCCCCTCTTCATGTGGTAGATTTGCTTGTTAATTGAAAAAGCTTACATGTAACTCTTAAGTAAATTATTTGGTAAAAGTATACTCTTAAGCCCTTTAAAGTGCTATTTAAGTTTGGTCCCTGGGCCAGCAGCATCAGTATCATGCAGAGTCTCAGGCCTTATTCTAGAAGAACTAAATCAGAATCTTCAACATAAGAAGAACCCAGGTAATTCATGTATACATTAAAGCTTTAGAATTAAGGCTCTGGGCCATATTA
The DNA here is from genome assembly GCF_963924675.1 of Phocoena phocoena. Taxonomy (NCBI): domain Eukaryota; kingdom Metazoa; phylum Chordata; class Mammalia; order Artiodactyla; family Phocoenidae; genus Phocoena; species Phocoena phocoena. The sequence goes on along the minus strand of NC_089235.1, from coordinate 52,184,436 downwards.
TTTGGAAGGAAGATACACATTCCAAGAGAATTCCTTTTATATCCGCTTTGTTCCATCATCCAGCTTTTGGTGATAAGAAATTCACTGCTTTATGAACTAGACTATTCTACTGTTAGCTAGAAATCATTTTTAAAAATTTATTCTTCCATTTGAGGTCAATGACTCTGAATATTCTATTATTTCTTATTTGGTTGGAGCAACAGAAAACTAGACTGCTTTATGAAAATACTTCAGATACTTGAAGATAATTTTCCTTATTTTTCTTTCCTTCAGGCTAAATATCTCTAGTTTTATTAAGTAATGTAGTTTGTCACATTCTTTAGTATTTTGGCTGCTGTTCTTAGGTAACCATCAGTTTATCCACAGCTTTTAAAAAATCTGGATCTTTAAAATTGAAAGCTTATTCTAGGATTGTTATCTAAGCTTTATAGATTACAGTGGCAATATTAGCTCCTATGACCAGTACATATACTTATATTAATTTAGCCCAAGATTGCATTCTTGGTATGACTTATTGACTGCATTGTTGGTTAAGTCTCACATAACACTTTGAGCCGTATTTTTGTTATTTTTAACTCAATTTAAGATGGAGATCCTAATACATTTCAGTTGATATCTGCTTATTGTCTGTCAAATTAAGATTTTAACATTTTTTTCTAAAATGCATATTTAATTTACAGAAGTATAGTTTAGGAATAGATGGTGTAATACCCATCTAATAGAAAATCAATGAACATTGAACAGTGTATTTTTAAATTTTTTTGTAATTTTTTAAGTCTTGAAAATAAGGTAATAATACGTTAGCGATATTTTTATATAAGTTGATGAAATACAATCGTCTAAACTGAGTCACATGAATAAACATGTTCTTTAAATACTCCGTTTAGTAAGATTTTTGAGACTATAAAATATTTGACCTGTTCAGTTAAGTTGTTAACATAATCATCTGAACTTTAAATTTAAGAGAAATGAAGTTATTGGTGGCGATACAGATGAAAAATATTTGCCAACCAAGAATTGCCAGTGATTTTTAAATGTAGAAATGGAGGAGTTTTTTGTTTTTTTTTTTTTTGATGTGGACCATTTTTTAAAGTCTTTATTGAATTTGTTACAATACTGCTTTTGTGTTTTTGGCCACGAGGCATGTGGGATCTTAGCTCCCCAACCAGGGATTGAACCCACACCCCTGCATTGGAAGTCTTAGCCACTGGATCACCAGGGAAGTCCCAGGGAGCCATTTTTAAATGGTTTAAATTGCGTTTTCTGCATTAAATGCTAAATGTTTCCCCTGAATCTGTCAAATAGAAGCACTTTTATCAGAAATATGCTTGGCTTATTTTTTTGTATTAACATCACAACTTAAGTTCAGTATTAATGTATTTAGTTAGTATTTGCATGACACGCAGGTCCAATTTGTTAAAACTGAACACAGGCAAAGAAGTTTTCGTAATAGGAAATTATTTCGATCTTCCCTTGAAAAAACGAAACTACCTGGCATTAAGTGAAGTAGAAGATGGTGATTCCAGCATTAAATTTTAAATGTAAATTATAAGAGATAAGATTTTGTAATTTACATGGTTTTATAGTTATTTCTTCTTTTATTAGAGATGTTCAAGTATGCCTTCTAGATTCACATTCACTAATGTGAACATAAAAGCTTCATTCTGTCTGAGCTGTTGTTCCTCCTTTATTGAAGAAACCCTATTTTGTGGGAAATCTAAAAATTTTAAAGCTATATGTTTTACTGTTTGCTGGATGCTATGATAGATTGTAATCTGGGAAGTTATATATAAATTGTAGTCCATATGTTACATTAAGTAAAAAGCTCTTGGGAAAGGTTAAAAAAGAAAAGCCACTGTGTACTAAAATAAGATCCTACAAGGGTGGTATTATTTTGTTCTGGCTTTTGTATAGGAAGCATGCAACTTTATTTGTACAGTATCCTAGGGGTTGATTTGTGAAGAACAAAGCTGAACCAACCTCAGAAAGACTGAGTATAAAACCAGAATGCCATCATTATTTGCAATGAGAAGTGCTTAGAGGACTAAGTACATGAAACATGACCAGATTGTTCTGACCCTATAGGTTTAATACATAGGAAGCTGTAGAATACAGAAGATTCCTTTATGAATATTTGGAATCAGAATAGAAAATTAATTTATGTGACTGGAATGTTTCATGGCACCATCAGATTAAGCATCGGGTTAACATTTCCATTTCCACAATAGGAATATCCTTGTCATAAGGACCAGATCATGAACATTTTTTGACATGTTATGTCACCCTAAACGTTTGGATGGGCATTTCCAAGATTTGCTTTTTACTTCTCTTTTTATGATTCCATTTCATATCAGTATCTCCCACTTTGCTCCTATCTTCCTTCCCTGTCCCCCTATGTTGATTTAAATATGTTAATATTTTGTATCAAGTTCTTCTCAGGTCTTCCTGATCTGGTAGTTTTACTAAATTGATGAATCTCTCTCTGCTCTGGTGCATTGTTTATTTAATCCTGAGGGCCGTCTTATTTCTTTTATACTCTGATTCTTGAGAAGTACCTTTTCCATGCACCCTTTGGGCAACCATTATATTTTAGAAGAGGCTTTTTTATTTGTGATACTGACAGTTGCAATCTTATGCAGTAGTTGAGACATACCAATAATGGATGAATCTGGAGTACCCAGAAAAATGATTGGTAAAACATTGCAAGAAATTTGGGGATGTTGGTGAATATAAAATAGTTACATACCTATCTTTAATGTTAAACTATCCGTGCATCTTATAAAAAGAGATGTTTGATGAGAATTTCAAACTCAAGAATTAAGGGTATATTTCTCAGTATTTACGGAGATTAATCGAACATGCATTCAAGAGATTAAAAGTAACATTATTATGTAGTATTTTGCCTCCCTCCTGAATAATACAGCCTGTACGATTGTCTTATGAGTTGATTGATATCCCTAGAATCATGGCTGGGAGTAAGAGCCTTCCCTGAATGAGCAGATTTGACTCAAACATTGGATACTGTAATAGTTGGCTCTAATCTTGATACCTAGTAGGTGGGTTAAGGATCGATAAGGACAGCTCTTCTTGAACTCAGTCATAGGAATCCCTAGGCATTGGCTTTCCATGCTACTGCTTACAGGTAGACTCACTCTGCTGAATTTTTTTTTTTTGATGAATTTATTTATTTATTTATGGCTGCATTGGGTCTTTGTTGCTGCGCGCAGGCTTTCTCTAGTCGCGACGAGCGGGGGCTATTCTTCATTGTGGTGCATGGGCTTCTCATTGCGGTGACTTCTCTTGTTGCGGAGCATGGGCTATAGGCGCGCCGGCTCAGTAGTTGTGGTTCGCGGACTCTAGAGCACAGGCTCAGCAGTTGTGGCTCACAGGCTTAGTTGCTCCACGGCATGTGGGATCTTCCCGTACGAGGGCTCTAATCCGTGTCCCCTGCATTGGCAGGCAGATTCTTAACCACTGCGCCACCAGGGAAGCCTTCTGCTGTAGTTTTTGCAGTTACATATGTATCCAGAAAGGAACATTAAATTCAACTGATTTTTTAAAAATATTTTTAAGTAATGAAAGGAAGTATACAAACAAGGAAAGTGAAAATATTCAAGCCCACTGTAAAAATTCTATAATACAAATAAGGGGGAAACAGTATGGATTAATCCCTGACAACCTTATGGCTTATATGAAATCAAAACAATATATTTAATTCGTTAGTAGAATCATTTATTATAGATATTAGAAATAGAAAGGTAGTTCAGTTGAGATTGCAGAAAATTTTGTTAAAGATAAAAAATCAAACTTTTAATAAAGGAAAACAATGCAAAAAAGTAGATTTGTTTTTTAAATTTTAAAGTAAGGTAAAGGTTCATGGTCATAGAAATATAATTAAAATAACAACTTAGAATTAAGGCAGTTAATTATCAAGCTGTATTCTACAAGTAGGCTTAATGCCTTCATTTGCATTTCCATGGTTCATATACAAAAAAGACAATACCTTATGCCATTAAAAATCTCTGAATAAATTTTTAAAACTAGAAATTTTATAGCATGTACTTTCCGGACACAAAACAGTAAAACTAGGAGTTATTAAAAGTTTTATAAATAACTGAATCAAAGAAGAGATTAAATGTTGATAATTATGAAATACCTGCCAAAGCAGCACTCAGAAATTAATTCATAGCTTTGAGTACTTGTTCAACTTTTAAAAACTTGAGTAAAAAGTACAGAAAAATGGAACAAAGGCACTGAAAATAAAATTAGTAATATATTAGTAAATGTTGAAATTACTAATTTTGGAGCATTAAAAGAACTAGGTGTACATGGGAAGATACTCTGCATCCAATTTTGTGAGGCAAATAGGACTAGCCCTATTAGAACATTCAGTAAGATCCTCTTACCCCCTCCAAGACCCAAATCAGATATACACACTGAGGAGAAAAAACATTGGATGTTGAGAAGAAAATAATACTGACATCAGAATTATCTTTGACAATATTATTGTTGCTGGTGAATGGTTCTTAAACTTTTTAGTCTTCAAACTCTTACGCTATTAAGAGTTTTTGAGTGTAGTTTCGTATGTGTTGGCTAAATTTATTGATATATACTGTATTAGAAATTAAGAAATTCTAAAATATATTTATTAATTGACAAATAGTAAATTGGTTATAGTTATATATATTCTTATGAAAAATAACTTTAAAAAACCAAATTTAGTGAGGAGTGGCATTGTTTTACATTTTTGCAGACCTTTACATTTCTGGCTTAATTGACAGCTAGATTTTCATGTTTTTTTTCATATCTGATTTTCATTCAGTCTGTTGTGATATGTCATTTTGTTTGAAGGATAAGAAGAAAACCAAGCCTCACACATACATGTAGTTGGGAAAGAGAGGTGTTTTAATAGCCTTTTCAGATAATTGTGAATATCCTTTTTTGATCATAATACATACAGAACTCAACATGTAGTAATTTCTTAAAAGGTACTGAAATGTGGGATTTGAAACCATATCATTCAGTTTTTTGGATTCTAAACTATACTAGAATTCTAAACTATATTGGTTGATTTTGCAATTTAATTGGATCTTTTACCCATGCATGGTTTTATGACCGTATGCATTGATTGTTTGGGAAATACTGGTTCAGGGAGTTATGCAGGTATTCCAACATATACAGCACCATTATACAACACCAAAAAAATCACATTCATTAATTTCACTACTAAACCCATTAGAAAAGGCTTTTCAAAAAGTATTGGATAGTAGTCAAACTCTTGATGACAGATACAGATTTTCCAAAATTTTACCCTTTTTTTGAAAGCTCTGATTTTTATAATTTGTTTTTATTGAAGGATAGGCTCAACTTTATTGTCTGGAAAATGTCTGCCAAATACTCAAGTCTGAATGGCTTTGGTTTGACTGTCATTCCTTCAAGTAAAAATAGTGTTCTATGAGAAAAGCAGCTGGTTCACCTTGCAACTCAATCATTGAACATGTACTTTTCCTTAAGACAACCATGACACTAATGTACAGCAGAAGATCTTTTACACACTTCCCATTTTAGTCATACAGAATATTAAAAAGATAAGTATGCACGGGTTGAAATTTTTGAAAATTAATAATTTGTACTGCCTAATCAAAGATATAGTTGAAATTGGCTTTTTTTTTAACTGTAAGAGTGGTTATTAATAACAGTGACTAGTATAGTATGATGTCACTACCATGGTTTGTGCTAAGGTACCAGATGATTTCATTTTTTTGTTTACAATTCAGTGATTTTTAGTTTACCAAGTGGTGCAGCCATCACCATAAGTCAATTTTTGAACATTTTCATCCTCACAATAAGAACCCTGATGCCATTTGGACTATTTTTTTTTTAAACAGAAGTAGCCTGTTCGCAAAATGTGAAAAAGAAAACTCAGTAGTATTACAGTTTTAAAATTTCACCAAAATATGGTGCTTACCATTTTCACTTGCCATAGGGTCAGGTTGCCATCGTATTTTCTTCCTCATTAGTAATGTCTTGATGACTTATTCTGGTTTTTGCTTGATTCTAACTTTTTTCGCGTGAGAATACACTCAGTTGGCTTGACAGATCATTGTTTCAGCCATTTTCCTAGGTTGCATATTCTTTAAGTAGAATAGCTTCTAGTAAGTGTGTAATTTGCATTTGTATGTCTACAGTCAGTATGCATTTTTCAGTTGTCTCTGATAGGTAGTAGGTATTAATGGAGAAAGTATCATATTTTTCTGTTTTTAATTTCCAGCAGCACAGGAATACAATTTAATGTGGTTCATTGAGTGTATGTTAAATTGATAGTTTATATAGATTGTGATTTCAGGCTTTTTTAAAAATACGAAAGTACTGTTGAGATAATTTATACTTTTGTCCTTGAAGTGAAAGTTTAGATGCCAGTGCAGATTAAGTCTCTTACATCATATATATTATCATTTCTGCCATAATTTATTCTGAATCCAAAATAGAGATGATTTACACATTTGAAAAATGTTGAACTTTTAAATGTAATATAATATGTAAGATAAAGTATCAAGTGTAAGCTAGAACAGTGTTCGTAGGCTATTAGAGATGAGGCTTTGCCACCAAATGTAGATGCTATTAGGGAGAAGAATGCATTTGTAATACAATGCCCTAGTTACTCTCCGGTTGTAAAAAGAAAGATTCAAAGTTCAGTTAGCAAAAGAATGTTTAATTTGTTTTCTAAATAAAGATATCATAAATATCCTAAGAAATTTCAAGTTTTACTGTTAACAGTCAACTAGATCGTGTCTAGAATTTGTCCTGATTTACCCTCTGCCTTTATTTTTCCTAAATTTTCTAATTGTTCCTGATAAGAAAACTTTTTCATGCAGGTGTTTTACCTGCTTTAGCTCAGGATGATCTCTAAAAATCCATCCTCTGCAGTTCTACTAAGTCTTGCCTTTTTGATTTTTTAAGCCTTTCTGGAAGTACCTTTCCCTTTTTTGTACCAATTCAAAGCCTGCCTGTATTTCAAGCTCCAGCTCAGGTTTACTTCTACATGAGGTCCTGTATATTGTGCCTACCTTATATTGATAATTTGGAATTTAATTATTTACTGTCTTTTTATAATTGCCTTATCTCCCCAACTAGATTATAAGCATATTTGAGAGCAGAATTTTTATTCTTTATGTCCTTATAGTATCCCCCATATAATACTTAAATATTTTTTATTTGGTGGCATATTTTGTCTTATCCTTTGATTTCTAAATGTTCTGACTTACAATTAGAAAATACTGTAGAAAAATCTTACATAAAATTGTACAATTAGAGCAGGGCTGTGCTAGAGGAAAAATAAACATTTTTACTTAACCATCATGAAATTACACTTCCAAACACAGTAAATACTGAAGCTCTTGTTTAAAGGAAAAATTAATTTTAAGTTAGATTTCAAAAATAGGGGAGGCATAGCCTCCTTTCTTGCCTAATTTATAATCCAAACAAATAACATAACAAGTAGTTTAAGAACCTACTTAGCTAAATACAGATGTATTATGCATGCTAAACACACTGTAAATATATAACACTTATCACTGAGACCTGGAGAAGTTAGAGTCCAGTGAAGATGAAAATTGATTTGACTTTAAAATTTTGATTGATAGAGATGAAAGGAGATGGATGATAAGAAAGAGAAGTAGAACAAAAGAGCACAATGGTTATGTACAGGCTGTTAAATAACTATATCTATGGTTTTGCTTTTGTTCGAACTAAATATATAATTACGGATCCTACAAGAGTGTGAAGTAAGGTAACGTCCCCAGAATCACCCTTAATCCCCACTCCCTTCCTTTATATGTTGATCTATATACATAACATACATACATAGGAAGGATCACTTCTGCCCTAGCATGTTTCGAAGTCAGCCATGGTAATGCTGTATACCAGGAGTCTGCAAACTATGGACCATAGGCTCTTGTGACCCACTAGTGGCCTTTTTTCTTATGGCCTGCAATCTAAGAATGGCTTTTACATTTTAAATGGTTGGGGAAAATAATGAAAAGAATAATATTTTGCAATGTGATAATTATATGCTATTACAGTTTTAGTGTCCATAAATTTTTATTGGAACACACATTTATATATGGATATATCTACACACACGCACACACACACATCTTTGGCTGCTTTTGGATTGTAATGGCAGAGTTGAATTGTTGTGACAGAGATCATATACTATTGCACTCTCCCTGCCTCACTCTGCTACTCAGTGCTCTTTGAATCCCAGTGACGCTGCCCTTGTACCTGGACAAAGTTTCAAGTGCCATGTGTATCACTGTACTGCAACATTTTACTTCTTTTAGAAAAGTGGACTCAAGTGTGCTTAAATGTTTTTTTTAATAAATGTATTAATTAATTTATTTTTGGCTGCGTTGGGTCTTTGTTGCTGTGCCCAAGCTTTCTCTAGTTGCAGCAAGTGGAGGCTACCCTTGCAGTGCACGGGCTTCTCATTGTGGTGACTTCTCTTGTTGCATGGTATGGGCTCTAGGTGCGTGGGCTTCAGTAGTTGTAGCTCATGGCCTCTAGAGCACAGGCTCAGTAGTTGTAGTCACTGGCTTAGTTGCTCCGTGGCGTGTGGGATCTTCCCTGACCAGGGCTCAAACTTGTGTCCCCTGCATTGGCAGGAGGATTCTTAACCATTGTGCTACCAGGGAAGTACCAAATGTGCATAAATTTTAAGGCACAGTGCAGTGGGAATTATTTTGTTTCAAATTAGAAAGCAAAGCATTGAATTGACAATGTAGATATGCTAAGAGAATACAGTATACATCTACATAACCAGACTGTAAGCACTCATTACAATATTCCCAACTGATTACAAAGCAACTGTCAGAAAAATTAGGAAATTTAAAACAGAATATCTCATCACAGCAGAATTTCCTCACAAAAATTAATGAAAATGAGGCTTCAACCAAAGTAAGTTTCTGAGCGGCTCTTTTGTTAACCAGGTAAGGAAAGCCATTTACCAGTGGTGATTTTGTTAAATTCTGTTCAGTTGCAGTGGCCAAAGAAATATGTCCAGAAAAAATGAACTTGTTTAAAACTTTTAGCCTTTTGGTGAGAACAGCTCCTCAGAATTGAAAATATTGGGAGCAGCATCAGTAGTCAATTAAAATATAAAGTATATGATTTTTAGTGGTTTTCCTGGGCTCTTGATGAGTTGAGAGATGTTTACCAGTATGGCTAGTTGTTGGCTTGAGGAGTCAGTGATGGATTTGAAGTGACTGAAGAACATGCCTCTATGAATAGTATGGAACAACTACAGGTGAAAATGTTTTCAAAGTTGAGGAAACACTAATTTAGTACAGCCTGAAGTGGAATCTGCTAAGATGTGTTAAAACTTTTGGTGGCAAATATGTGTGGAGGAGAAAAATACTTATTAGTTGAACAGATTTACAAAGCTTGTGAAAATGTGAGGTGTTCAAAGCCTATAGTTATCCATTGCATTGTTCATTTCCAGGTACTTTGTGGGGAAAATTCTTGAATCCATGGTGTATTACTGAACCATTAGTGTCAACAGTGAACTTCATTTGCTATCGTGGACTTCACTGTTCTCAGTCCATGAATTTTTGTCAGATCAATAGAATATCTTGATTTTTCCTGCTACCACAGTGATAGGATGGCTTTGCAGTGGCAAAGTTTTGTTGTGACTTTTTTGAGGTTGGGGCAAGATTGAAATTTTCCTGAACAAAAAATTGCCCTCAGCCACTATTATCAAGCCATGAATGGCTCTGGACGTTAAGCTATAGACTTGATAATGTTTCTGAATTCAACCTAAAATTACAAATCAGAACAGTACTTATATGCAAAACTTATACTCTGGTAGTCACTTTGATAATGCCTAACATAGCATAAATCCTATGTCCAGCTGCTTTATACATTTTCCATTCTTTCAAAAGTTAAAAGAAGAAATGAGACTCTCATTCCCACACGTTTGTAGTGGACACGTTTTTTGGGCTCAAGTTACAATTCCAGAAAGTTTTAGACCTCATTGTAAGTATTGGGTTGGCCAAGAAGTTCATTCGAGTTTTTTTGTAAGATCTTACAGAAAAACTGAACCTTTTTGCCAACCCAATACAAAGGAAATTTCTGTATTTGAAAATTCATTTAACTGTGCAATTGAAACAGAAGCAATTTATCCTGTAGTGTAATGATATGCTAAAAGGCAGTATCAAAAGAAGAACTTAACAGAATTCTGTAAAAGCCTTCCAAGTGATAAATATGCTCAATTAAAATCTTATCAATTGATATCAGAGGTCAAATATGTAAAATCTCATTACAGATCAGCATTAACAGATAAACATTTGCAATAAATTTTAGTGATAGGGATCTCTAACTTTGAACACAGTTAAGCAAAGTTACCCTATTAAAGGAATTTTATTCTTCTCATTAGTAGACCTGAATTATAAAAAATTATAGTCAACTATTATATTTTGTGTTTTGTCAGTAAAATATTTTGGAAATTTGTTTTCTTGTTACTTAGGTTATTTAGGTACCTGATTAATATTCTCAGTCTTGCCTCTCGACCTGCAAACCTAAAATATTCATTATCTGCTCTTTACAAAAATTTTGCTAACCCCTACCATATACTCACATAAGAGAGAGGATTTTTTAAGGAAGTCATTCTCCAATAAAAACAGTGAAGTTACACATGGTGCAATGATACAGAGAAAGGATAAGTAAAAATAAATGTTTAACATCATATAAAATAAACTTACAATTTTTTATTTTGTATGGAAAAATCTATGAATGAGTTTCATAAATGCCTACTAAAATTACCTACTTCAAAACTGATTAAGAACACCAGTCGTGCTCTGCTGTACATGATGTCTCTGATAAGAATATTGAGGCAATCACTTGTACTGAGTGAACATTGCATTTAAAATTTTCTGCCTAAAACTCAGGCTTAATTTTTCAGGTAATGAAACTTTTAGCTGATTTGTGTAGTTATATTTTCTTAGAAATTGTTTTATTCTTAAGTAAGTGTTGATTATTTTTATACCTTACCTTTTTTAGAGGAAATTTAGGGGGGGCTAAGTGGGACTAGATTTTATTTAAGTGTTAGGTTACTATCAGATTCTAGGGTCCTCTAAAAAAGTTCAGACAGCATTTTTTGGGGAATCTGCGATATGACAAAGTATAAAGATTTATTAACATTACAGTCTGGGAGAACTTGGAAGATAAGGTATCTGAGCTGGACCTTGAAGGATGGCTAGAATTTAGGCCTTTAGAGGGATGTGTTTGGAAGAGCAGTCCATATGGAGTGAGTTTTAAGAAGTGAGGGAAGCAAGAGGCAGTCAGTGGTGGTGTGGTGGGAGATGGATCTGGATGGGTACTTTGGGACTTGAAGTTTTAACTAAGAGAAATGGACTTTATTGACAGATGTTTCCAAGCTTGGCATAGTACCTGGTGCTCAGAGGTTCTTACTGGATAAAAATTGGGGAGCTATATAAGGAAATTGAGCAGGAGAAATACAGGATAAACACTGAATGACAGAGGGTAGCCAGCTGGGGATCATCAAAATAGTTTCCAGTCTTTCATCCCCTGAAATTATTTTTTTAATTCTTTAATTTGTGTTGAGTGCCTGATTCTCTAATTGAGTAGTGTTTTTTTGCACATAGGTTTTCACACATTTGTTCTTCTAGGGAAATGAAATCTTTTGAAACAAACTGACAGCATGTATAAGGGCCTTGCAAAATCCTCTTATTCAACAATGGTAATAGGATTATTTACCTCTTAAGTGAGTCTGTCATCTCACTCCAAATTGGGAAATACCAGCTGGCATTCTCATCATTTAGACTTTTTCTTGGAGGAGATGGCCCTTACAGCAGGGGCCTCCAACTCCCAGTCTGCAGACTGGTACTTGTCCTCGGCCCGTTAGGAACCGGGCTGCACAGCAGGCGGTGAGCGGTGGGCAAGCAAGCAAAGCTTCATCTGCCACTCCCCATCACTCCCGATCGCTTGCACGCTCGCATTACCACCTGAACCCTCCCCACCATCGAGCACATTACTACCTGAACCACACCAACTCCCCCCTGCCGCCCTCCCATGGAAAAATTGTCTTCCACAGAACTGGTCCCTGGTGCCAAAAAGGTTGTGAACCGCTGCTTTATAGTATTCATTCTTAAGTTTTTGCAATCCTAGTTTTCTGAAACAGTGCAATCTAATGGGCTGCTCAAGTGTTTTATTTTTATTCTTTTATAACTTAATTTTTTAAATATTTGGCTGCATTGAGTCTTCTTTGTTGCGCATGGGCTTTCTCTAGTTGCGGCGAGTGGGGGCTACTCTTCGTTGCAGTGCGCGGGCTTCTCATTGTGGTGGCTTCTCTAGTTGTGGAGCACGGGCTCTGGGCGCGCAGGCTTCAGTAGTTGTGGCACATGGGCTCACTAGTTGTGGCTTGCAGGCTCAGTAGTTGTGGCACATGGGCTTAGTTGCTCCACAGCATGTGGGATCTTCCCCAGCCAGGGCTCGAACCTGTGTCCCCTGCATTGGCAGGTGGATTCTTAACCACTGCAGCACCAGGGAAGCCCTAAGTGTTTTTTTTTAAATCACAGGTGATTACAGATCTAAAAAAACTGGGTAAGTGATTAATATTAAGTAACTTTTATATTTTTACCTTAGGTATCTTAATGCAATTCAGACAATGTGTCCACATATTCTCCGCTATTTGACCACAGCAGTCATAACAAACAAAGATGTCCGAAAACGCCGGCAAGTGCTAAAAGATCTGGTCAAAGTCATTCAACAGGTAAAAACTAAAATCTATTGATTTTTAAAACGTGCCTAAACTTTGAGTCTAACCTCTTTTTCTGAAAAAGTAGGACTCTTAGTTCTTAAGGTAAAAATGTTTAAAAATAGGAGGGAAGTACACATGAAGAGAAAAGAGCCCAAGAACCCCAAATGGGCATATACTACTTTTAAGTTCATGATATACTTATGGTAGATGTGGTATGAATGAATGCTGCTCTCTGCTAGTTAGATACTTAATATGCATTGTGTATTAGTGTTGCTCTTATTGCAAAGGGTGAAGGAGATCTGGAGCTTGGAACTTTTTGTTGGAAGGTCATTACCTACATAGTTCCAGAGTAGTGATCTTTACATAGAATATAATTTTAATAGTCCCCAAGTTGTACAAAAGCTATAGCCCTACTGATTGATTTTTAGTGAATTTCTTAGCAATAACTGTGGGTTAAAAAAGAACTTAAACATTTATTTGATCTAAGAATAACTTAAGTACAAAAAGACAGTTTTATCCTGAAAGATATGAATACCCTTTTACTTGGAGAAGTTCATCACTGTTTATTAACTAAGGGAGACTTTTGGCAGTAGAGGAATTTGAAAGCTTTTGGAATGGTTCTAGTATGAGAATTTAGAGAACTTGGTCTGGAAGGCATTATAAGGTTAAGGTGTGGCCTGCAATCAGGATATGAGCAATTGCTTTGAGAAGATAATACTAGGTAATTTGTTAGAAATTAATGGTAAGGGAGGAGAAAATAGGAAGATTGGGCTATTCTGGGGACGGTCTACTAAACAGTGTTGAATCAGATCCAACTTAACCTTTGACTTAATTTTACAGGAGTCTTACACATATAAAGACCCAATTACAGAGTTTGTTGAATGCTTATATGTTAACTTTGACTTTGATGGGGCTCAGAAAAAGCTAAGGGAATGTGAATCAGTAAGTACAAATTTTTACTTACAAATTAATAATATTCTTAAAATTCTGAATATTATAAAAGTTAACCTTGCAGGGTTTTATTAAAGTGATTATATCAGAAATGTTTATTAATCTTAATATGCAGTTTATTTAGAAATGTGCTGGGTTGAAGACATTTTCAATCTTATTGCCTGAGTCTATCCCTTTTGTTAGGACAGTTTGTTAAAACATGGGGGCTTTATAAATTCACACATGTCTTATCCTGAATGAGTAAATATGTGAAATATTTTATATGTATGGGCAAGATTATGTGGAATTTTCCATCACAGCTGTAATTCCAGTGTGTTACGTAAGCAGGCCTATCTTCAGAATTTTTCTTATGATTGTATTTATCATTTGCTATAAATCAGTCAAGCTAAGAGTGTGAATTTTTTAACTACAATGTCTTCTGTTAGTTGGTAGAAACCAAAGTTCTGTGAGAGCAACTGAAAGAGTTAGATTTACGGGTTTTTTTGAATAACTTAGTTTGCAAGTTTTGAGAAACTAAGAATTTACCTGTTTAAGGCATTTACCAAATCTACAAGTTACTAGCTGTCAGTTTCATTTTTGAACCCAGATATTAGCACAAAAATTGGAAGAGTTTGTTGAAGGACTTAAGATCTTATTTGTCTAAGGAAAAGGAAATTATGTAAGTATACCTTTAGAGGTGATTTTCAAACATTGGACAAAATTAGAATCCAGTTTAATAACTTGTGTACTTGCAGTGAAATGTGACATTGTTATTTAAATATTGGTGTATATTGTAATACTAAGTATCTAGGCCTTGCCAAGGCAGTGGGGCACTTGGTTGCTGTTCTTGAAGTTAGAATATTCCCTTCTAAGTATAATACCATCTGTGGAATAGGTGCCACCCTTTGAATTTTTTTCTTTTGTAGATTTTCAAGTCTACTTACTATCACAAAAATATGCATATCTTTAGTCCATTTGTAACTATCTTAAATAGCTGGAAATATATTATCTACAGAACATTTATGTAGGATAGAGACAGGACAAAGCTGCTTTGTCACAAGATTGCTCAAGTCATCAATGGAACAAGGAAACAGTACAGTTCTTAGCTCTTTTTCCTGTAGCATTCGTTTACTTCTTGGTTAAATTGTTAGAGACTTGAATATAGTGTTCTAGAAAGTGCTGTGGTGTACAACTTGGATAGATGAGAGAATTATAGTGAATGGAATAATGAGTAAAGCACAAAGTATTTGTGACAAATTTTTCAAAATTGCTTGTCAGCACCGTTTTTTTCTTTTTTTTATATGCATAGGTGCTAGTGAATGATTTCTTCTTGGTGGCTTGTCTTGAGGATTTCATTGAAAATGCCCGTCTCTTCATATTTGAGACTTTTTGTCGCATCCATCAATGTATCAGCATTAAGTAAGAGCACTCTGATTTGATTTGTATTTTCTACTTCTAAATTCCTGTAAATTTTCATTTATTGTAAAGTTATACTTAATAGGATTCCAGTTAATTGGATTTTTATTTTATTTCTCTTTGCTTTAGAAGAAAAAGGAAACATTGTCCTAGTAATTTATTAAAAATCCTAGCTTTTGTTTGAATTCCGGGGTGCTACAGTCCTTCTTTATCTTCTTTAGTTTCCATGTGTGTGGGAAAGCATGAATTTTGAAAGTGATAACTTCAAGGCAGTATTATGATTGTCAGTTACCTTTTTAAAGAGTTACCTTTTAAAATAATACTATTATACCATTACGTAGGGAGAAAAGAGCAGTGACCAGTTTTAGAATGGTTTTTAACAGGGGTTCAAATAAGGAGTTAGTCCTTAGTAAATTGGAAATGCTGTTGAAAAGACCACATTTGGTAATCATTTCAGTTAATTGAATTTGTTTTATTTAATTATATATTTGAATTCTCATATAGTAAACTCTTGTGACATCCTAAAATGTTGAAACATGGAAAAATTATGGTGAATTTCAGTTGGGATTTTCTCTTGTGTGAGGAAATTATTAGGAAAAAATTGTGAAACTTACATAACCTATTAGAAACTAATTTTACATATTAGAATTTGAAAAATAACAGTGCCCTTTGGCCACAGATGAAGTCGAACGGTAAATGCTCCTTAATGTTTAAAAACTAAGCTACTTTAATGTTTACCTCTTAGGAATTGTATGTAGACCAAAGTTTTTCTTTAGTGCCATTTGTTTTTGCTAAGGCATCCATACTTGTTTGCCTAATTTTAGTGGATTGTCATTGAAGTGGTTACTCAGAGTTAGAATTACAGTGTGTGAGGCTTTTTCTATGGTAGTTGAAGCCTTGACCTGTTTTAGTAGTACTTTAGCTAGCAGACATATAATTTTACAAATCTGATTCTCTTAAAGAATACATGGCAATTCCTAAAATGTCGTTTGTTGTGAAATGCAATATTATGTATATGAGTATACATATTTATGTATACATATATGCAGATAAAATAAGAGCCCCTTCACCTTGTTTAGCCTGTACCTCTATTCAGCTTTCCTCCTGACTCTATGGAACCATACGACTCTGACTCTGGAAACCCAATTTTACAAAACACTGATTCAGTACAACTCCTTTGTTTTGTAACTCCCTGTTTATAGCCGAGAAACTGAAGGCTCAGAGACATTAAGCAGCTTAGGGCTTATTTAATGAAAGAGGCTGAGCTAATAGCTCTCTGACATTCATTGTCTTCACCCTCATTATAAATTCTTTCTTTTTCATTGTGAGCAATTGATATTTTTAGAAACAGCAGATTTAGACTAATTTGTCATTAGTTTATCACTTGAGCCAGAGGATAAAGATGGAAACCATATGACAGTGTTTAATGTTTTTGTGCAAAATCTGTAGAATTTTGATTTTTATTTTACAAAGAGATTCCCTGAAGCAACTGCGAACTTTCTGAGTCAGATTTTCTGTGTATGCTATGCTATGCTGTGTAATAAATAGGGCTACTATGCTATTCCATTTAGGGTGATAATTCCAAAGCACATCAGGATTGAGAACCCTTGCATCAGGTCACCAGTTTTTTTTAGGCACATAATTATAGCCTGCTAGGATAATGAAGTGAAAAACCAGTGATTTAATATTTTTAGTATATAATGAATTAAGAAGGTAGAGGCAGAGCATAAAGTATAGCTTCATGTGAACAAAGAAATAATTCTTTTTAGAGTAACAGTGAGATCTCAGGTTGTAAGGTTTACGGGGTGATAGTGGAGAGTATGCGGCCAATAGGCTCAGTCCAGGGGGCTACGCTTCTTCACGTTTTTTTAAAATTATTTATTTATGGCTGTGTTGGGTCTTCGTTTCTGTGTGAGGGCTTTCTCTAGTTGCGGCGAGCGGGGGCCACTCTTCATCGCGGTGCGCGGGCCTCTCACTGTAGTGGCCTCTCTTGTTGCGGAGCACAAGCTCCAGACGCGCAGGCTCAGTAGTTGTGGCTCACGGGCCTAGTTGATCCGCGGCATGTGGGATCTTCCCAGACCAGGGCTCGAACCCGTGTCCCCTGCATTGGCAGGCAGGTTCTCAACCACTGCCCCTCCAGGGAAGCCCCCTTCGTGTTTTTAGAGCTGCTTTAATGGGTTAGGAATATGGCTGAAAGTTATGTTAAGCATCTAAGTTGGGCTTTTATAAGTACAACAAATGTCTTAATTCAGACCCCAAGGACTTGGAATCCATAATAATGACCAAAATAGCTAATATTTACCTTCAAACAATCCATAGAAAAATTTATTGTTCTCTAGTCCAGAGGTTTTTAAACCTAGCTGTACATCAGAATCATCTGGAGAACTTAAAAAACCACCAACAACTTAAACTTAAGAATAGATTTTCTGGCTTTACCCCAGACCTTCTGAATCAGAATCTCTGGGATCAAGGCTTGAGAATTTGGTTTAAAACTTCCCAGGTCCAACCCCCCAAAAATGAAGCATTTTCAGAGTGGGGAGGGGGAGATCTCAGCATCTGTATTTTTCAAAGCTCCTCTAAGTAACTCTGATGCAAAACTTCTTTTTTTAAATTACGCCTCTTATTTTGAGATGATAATAGATTCACCTTGAGTTGTAAGAAATAATGAAGAGATCCCCTATGCCCTTTACAGTTTCCTTCAATGGTAACATTTTGTAAGCCATAGTAAAATATCACAGCCATCATTATTGTTGTTGATATATTCAGATACAGAACATTTCTGTCACCACAAGGATTCCTCAAATTGCTCTTTTATAGCCATACCCACTTCCCTCCCACCTCTCTTTAACCCCTGGCAACCACTCCTCTGTTCTCCATTTCTGTAATTTTGTCATTTCAAGAATGTGCAAAATTTTTAAAAGATAGTGTTCAGTTTTCTTTTTTTTAATATGATTTGCTTTTATTTATTTATTTATTTATTTTTTGGCTGCTTTGGGTCTTTATTTATTTATTTAAATTTAAATATTTATTTAAATATAAATTTTTATTTAAATTTAAATAAATTTATTTATTTAAATAATAAATATTATTTATTTAGTTTTGGTTGCGTTGCTGTATGCGGGGGCTTTCTCTAATTGTGGTGAGCGAGGGCTACTCTTCGTTGCAGTGTGCAGGCTTCTCATTGTGGTGGGGCTTCTCTTGTTGCAGAGCACGGGCTCTAGGTGCACGGGCTTCAGTAGTTGTGGCACGTGGGCTCAGTAGTTGTGGCCCGCGGGGCTCTAGAGCGCAGGCTCAGTAGTTGTGGCGCATGGGCTTTGTTGCTCCGCGGCATGTGGGATCTTCCCAGACCAGGGCTCGAACCCATGTCCCCAGCATTGGCAGGCAGATTCTTAACCACTGTGCCACCAGGGAGGCCCAGTGTTCAGCTTTCTAAAGAGGATAAATACATATGATATACATTAAGATATAATTAGTTAAGAGCAGTGTAGCTAGTACAGTTGTTGAAGAAGAAAATATTACAGATGTGAATGAGTGCCTCTTGGAGCATAGCCTTAGAGCTTAAAATCCAGAGGAAGAAACAGATATTAAATAAAGGTAAGATTACAAATTATGATAGGCATTTTGAAGAAAAATACAGAGTAATTAGAATGACATGGACATTATTTGTATATTGAAAAATCAGAGAATAATTTGGATTGAAGGTTCAGTGAACTCTGATAATTCTCTAAATGGGATATATTTAAGTAGACTCTTCCACCATATATTAATTATGACAAATTACTCCATTCACTAGTTTATGCTGGCCTATCTCTGCCGCTAATTTTTAAAGTTATTTGATGTTCGAGCTTTTCTAGGGTTGGGCGGGGAAGATTTGTCTCTGTCTTCCTTTCTGTCCCCCAGCAGACGCATATCAAATGCTATTCAGTATTATAAAACGCATGGTTGTTTATTAAATAACTCTTTCCATTTGTGATTTGGAACATTCTCTGTTGATAGGATTCTTCACTAAGTGGCTGTAAGCACATGTGATAGTCTTATCTTTGTAAAAATGCATATTAAGAATGTTTTTATCGGTTTATATACAACCCTATAGATTTGTAGGATAAGTTTCGAATCTATTTACCATAAAGTATACAACATCTGTCAAAAAAGATTACTGTGGTGGGATTTAATTTAGTATAGCTGAATAGTTTATCAGATATGGTGTGTGTCTGAAATTTAAAAGCTGTTCTAGAATAATTCTTGGACCAGTTTTCAATTGTAGATAAAAGCAAAGTATGGAAGTAATATTTTGAATGTGTATGATAAACATTTTGGAGCATACATTAATATAATTTCCCTATGGGGGTTAGTTTTGGCTTTTCACAAAAGTATGTATTTGCCAACTGCTCTTGCATTTAAGTTATGAAGTCATTCTACTTTGCTTATTTTATTAAGTAACACTTTAGATCTTAATATTTTTCTTAAAGTTTTTATTACCATGTAGCAATTTGTATTCTTAATTATACTTCCTGATGTTAGAAATAAAAAGGTGTGTTTTCAGATGGAGATTAAATCATTTTAACAGCCATTATCACTGCATTTCTGTATTAACTATAAAGTAATATACTGTCTTTTTTTCAAGTTTCTTTTTTAAAAAATTTATTTATTTTTATTTTGGGCTGCGTTGGGTCCTCATTGCTGAACATGGGCTTTTTTCTGGTTGCGGTGAGCAGGGGCTACTCTTCGTTGTGGTGCGCAGGCTTCTCATTGTGGTGGCTTCTCTTGTTGGGAGCACGGGCTCTAGACTCGTGGGCTTCAGTAGTTGTGGTGCGCGGTCTTAGTTGCTCCGCGGCATGTGGGATCTTCCCGGACCAGGGCTCAAACCCGTGTCTCCTGCGTTGGCAGGCGTATTCTTAACCACTGCACCACCAGGGAAGCTCTATACTCTCATTTTTGACTAATGCGATGTTGGAAAATTCAGTGAGAATTTTCATTTGTCACACACAGAATTTAGCATTTTCTCAGTTTTCTCCTGGTTTCTTTCTATTTCCTCCTAATCTAACAGTTAAACACAGTTTACACTTAACACTTATTCTTTAATTAGTTGTCATAGCATACAGTTATAAAAGACTGCTGCTCTTTGGATATGCTAAATAGCCACAGTCTTCAGTGAAAAGCAGGCCAGAGTTTCCATAGTTTAATGCTAAAGTCAATACTATTTGAAATAAATTGTGCTTATCAAATAAAATTTGGAAAGCCAGGTTATTTAAACAGGTAATTCATATGCCTGTGAAATGCTGGACCCCAAATCCTTATTTGTTAAGATACTAATATTAGGGCAGGGGCTATGGGAGGGTTCAGAAAAGGGAGACTGTCTAAAAGATTAGTCATTGAAAACCTGATAGACAGTCAGCCTAGAGTTGATGAAAGCCTAATTGGTTCTCTAGATTTAGATTTATATATTTTATGTGCTTAAGTGGGACCACCGGTCTTAATTACTTCCCAGAAAGAAGAAAAGTATCTGGTTTTGTGCTAAGAGTCTTGAATATGTTTTATTAATGAAATTGAATAGAGAATGAAATACTTATTTTTTCTATGCCTTGAAATAGCACTTAGGATTCTATTTTTTTCCCCCCAAAGGAATGATTTATATTTTTATTTAGTCAAAGTTACTAAGCTTTTCCTTTATGGTACTGGATTTTGTATTTTATTAAAAAGTTCTTTCTCATAATAGGTTTATATGCTATTTATATGTTTTTTTCTAGGACCTTAATGGCTTTATTTCTTCTATTTGAATCCATCAATGATTATTTGGGAATAGAGAATAGCTTCCCCCCACCCCCAATAGCTAGGATTTATTGAAATACTATCCTTCCCCCGACCTATTTGAAATGCCACCCATATCACATTTTAAATTCTCATTTATATATGGGACTTTTTCTGAACTTTTTAATCTTTTATAAATTGTGTGTTGATTTCTGAACTTAGCACCAAATACGTGCTAAGTTAACTTAGTACCTTTTTTCAAATAAGGTAGATCTGTAGTATGTTTTAGTATTCAGTATTTATTTTCCATGTAATTGATAATTGCCACTTTTCCCTCATTTGCTTCATTGTTCTTCCTAATGTCTTTTTCATTCATTCTACTTCAGATTCTTTGCCAGTTTATAAATCTCTTCTGCAAATTGATTATTTTATTTGTTTTATCTTCCTCAAAAAAATGTGGACTCGTTGCTCTTTCTGCCAGGTGCATATTTATCTCTCTTTGTCATTTGTTCTGGGGATTTCCTTAGCTTGTCTACTATGATAGTGCTCCAGTTTCGTGGACATTATGCCGTCCTTTTTCTTGGTTTATTATCATATTTGGTAATTATCATATTCTTCAGCGGCTTTATAAGGAACGGTACTTTGGAGGTAATTTTTTCACATCTAAAATTGTGTATTTGACTCTCATACTTGAGTAGTGGTATTGCTCAAGGCCTGGTATTCTCATTTGAAAACTACTACAGAATTTTGAAGATGTGATTCTCTTGCTTTCTAGCTTTTGTTGTAGAAGTCAGAAGCCATTTTTATTCCTCATCTTTTATACAGGTGTTTTGTTCTCCTGTCTAGAAACGTGGGGGGAAGACGCTTTTTTTTTTTGTCCCCATTGCTCTGAAATTTTACAATGATATGCCTTAGTTTAGGTCTGTTTTAATTCTTTATGTAGGACCTTTTTAATTTGGAAGCTCATGCTCTCCAGTTCTGGGAAATTTTCTTGAATTATTTCTTTCTTCTTTATGTTCACTGTTTATTCTTTCTGGAACTTCTATTGTTCAGGTATTAGACCTGCTGGACCAGGCTTCCAATTTTCTTACTTCTCTATTTTCCATCACTTTGTCTTTGTGTTCTACACTCTGGGATATTTTCTCAACATCTTTCAAATCTTCTGTAGATTAAAAACAACAAATCTCTAATGTTATTCTTTAATTTCCAAGAGCCCTCTGTCACTCTTTTCTCTGAATATTTTTCCTTTATAGCATTCTGTTCTTATTTTATGAATGCAATACTACAGTGGTTTTTAATTTTGCTAAGGATATTAATGATAGTTTTTGTTGTAGTTTTCTTTTTATAAATTGAGATATAATTAACATATAACAAAACATTACATTAGTTTCAGGTGTACAACATAATGATTTGATATTGTATATATTGTGAAATGATCACCATAATAACTGTAGTCAGCATTCATCGCCACACGTAGTTGCAAATTTTTTTTTCTTGTGATGAGATTTACTCTAAACTATAGTCACCGTGCTGTACATTATATCCCATGACTTATTTTGTAACTGTAAGTTTGTACCTTTTGACCCTTCACCCAGTCCCCGCCGCCCTCCCCAATCTCTTCTCTGTATCTACGAGCATTTTTTGTTTGTTTTAGATTCCACGTATAAATGAGATCATATGGTATTTGTCTTTTTCTGTCTGACTTAATTCACTTGGCATAATGCCCTCAAGTTCTTTCCATGTTGTCACAAATGGCAAGGTTTCATTCTTTTAATGGTTGAATAATATTCCTCTGTGTGTGTGTGTGTGTGTGTGTGTGTGTGTGTGTATCACATTTTCTTCATTCATCCATTGATGGTCACTTAGGTTGCTTTTGTGTCTTGGCTGTTGTAAATAATACTGCAGTGAACATGAGTTTAGGTATATCTTCTCAAGTTAGTGTTTTCATTTCCTTCGGATAAATATTCATAAGTGGAATTGCTGGATCATATGATAGTTCTATTTTTAATTGTTTGAGGAACTAACATACTGTCTTCCATAGTGGCTATACCAATATACTTTACCACCAGCAGTGCACAAGTGTTCCCCTTTCTCCACATTCATGCTAACACTTATTTCTTATCTTTTTGGTAATAGCCATTCTAACAGGTGTGAGAGATCTCATTATAGTTTTGATTTGCATTTCTCTGATGATTAGTGATGCTGAGCACCTTTTCACGTTCCTTGGAAAGATATTCAGATCCTCTGCCCATTTTTAAATCAAATCACTTGTTGTTTTGATACTGAGTTATATGTGTTCCTTCTGTATTTTGGGTATTAACCCCTTAAATACATGGTTTGCAATATTTTGCAATATTTCTCCCATTTGGTAGGTTGCCTTTTCTTCTCATTGATGGTTTCCTTTACTGTGCAGGGGTTTTTTAGTTTGATGTTAATTTTTGCTTTTGTTGCCTTTGTTTTGGGGTTTGTTTTTGGTATCAGGTCCAAAAAATCATCACCAAGACTTATGTCAAGGAACTTACTACCTGTGTTATTTTGTTTTTTATGGTTTCTGGTCTTTTCTTTTTTTTTTTTTTTGGTATGCGGGCCTCTCACTGTTGTGGCCTGTCCCGTTGCGGAGCGCAGGCTCAGCGGCCATGGCTTACGGGCCCAGCCGCTTCGCAGCATGTGGGATCTTCCCAGACCGGAGCACGAACCCGTGTCCCCTGCATCGGCAGGCGAACTCTCAACCACTGTGCCACCAGGGAAGCCCTGGTTTCAGGTCTTAATGTTCAACTCTTTAATTCATTTTGAGTTAATTTTTGTACATGGTGTGAGATAGTGGTCCAGTTTCATTTGTTTGCATGTAGCTGTCCAGTTTTCCCAACACCGTTTGTTGAAGAGACTGTTCTTTTCCCATCGTGTATTCTTGCCTCCTTTGTCAAAAATAAATTAATGCTTGGGTTTGAGCTCTCTATTGTGTTCCATGGATCTTTGTATCTGTTTTTATGCCAGTAGCATACTGTTTTGATTACTGTATCTTTGTGATATAGTTTGAAGTCAAGGTGTGTGATGCCTCCAGCTTTGTTCTTCTTTCTCAAGATTGCTTGGGCTACTTGGAGTCTTATGTATTACTGACTTAATATATTCAATATCATGTTGTTGTGTCACTTGAGGAGGAGAGCTCTTCAACTAAAAGATGGGAATAAGGGATTTACACAAAATATTTTAAATGTCTTTTTAATTTATCTTATTGAAGTATAGTTGATTTACAGTGTTGTGTTAATTTCTGCTTGTATAGCAAAGTGATTCAGTTATATGTGTATATATTCTTTTTTTATTTCTTTCCATTATGGTTTATTACAGGATATTGGATATAGTTCCCTGTGCTATACAGTAGGACCTTGTTTATCCGTTCTATATATAGTAGTTTGCATCTGCTAATCCCAAACTCCCAGTCCATCCCTCCCCCAGCCCTCCTCTACCTCAGCAACCACAAGTCTGTTCCCTGTCCTTGAGTCTGTTTCTGTTTTGTAGATAAGTTCATTTGTGTCATATTTTAGATTTCACATATAGGTGGTATTTGTCTTTCTCTGTCTGACTTCACTTAGTATGATATCTCCAGGTCCATCCATGTTGCTGCACATGGCATTATTTCATTCTTTTTTATGGCTGAGCAGTATTCCTTTGTGTATATGTACCACATCTTCTTTATTCATTCATCTGTCAGTGGACATTTGGGTTGTTTCCATGTTTTGGCTATTGTGAATAGTATTGCTGCTGTGAACATAGGGGTGCATGTATCTTTTTGAATTATGGTTTTGTCTGGATATATACCCAGGAGTGGGATTGCTGGCTCATATGGCAACTCTTTTTCATTTTTTGAGGAACCTCCATACTGTTTTCTCTAGTGGCTGCACCAATTTACATTCCCACCAACAGTGTAGGAGGGTTCCCTTTTCTCCACACCCTCTCCAGCATTTGTTATTTGTAGACTTTTTAGTGATGGCCATTCTGACTGATGTGAGGTGGTACCTCATTGCAGTTTTGATTTGCATTTCTCTAATAATTAGCAATGTTGAGCATCTTTTCATAGGCCTATTGGCCATCTCTGTATGTCTTCTTTGGAGAAATGTCTGTTTACGTCTTCTGCCCATTCTTTCGACTAGGTTGTTTTGTTGTTGTTGAGTTGTATGAGCTGTTTGTATATTTTGGAAATTAATCCCTTGTTGGTCGCATCATTTGCAAATACTTTCTCCCAGTCAGTAGGTTGTCTTTTTGTTTTGTTTATGGTTTCCTTTGCTGTGCAAAAGCTTATGTTTGATTAGGTTCCATTTGGTTATTTTTTGTTTGTTTGTTTTTTGCTTTTATTTCTATTGCCTTGGGAGACTGACCTAAGAAAACAGTGGTATGATTTATGTCAGAGAATGTTTTGCCTATGTTATCTTCTGGGAGTTTTATGGTGTCATGTCGTAAATATAAGTCTTTAAGCCTAAAATATCTTCTTTAAGCTGCCTACTGACAGGGTTGAGATTTTTAGTGTAATCTGAATAATCTGGAAGTTATTTTTGAGTTTGAAACCTAGATTGAATTAGGTATTTTTCTCAGAAATTCTGCCTTTTGATATATTTTGTCTTTTAATTTATTGATAAACTAAATTATTTTAAAAACACAAAATTAACATGGTGTAGGATAGCTTAAGGCAAGTTTGTTTTTTTAAGCTTTAATAGGATATTAAATTTTTATTTTTAAACCTTTACTAATATTTTCATAAAATCAGTAGAATGTAAGAGAATTGTGGACTTTGAGGATTTCTATTATTTAATTACTTTTACTGTGTATATTTTCCTGTTACTTGAAAGAAACTGGATTATTGCCACGTTCTCTTACTTATTCTCAGAGTGATTGGTAGCCTAGATAACCTGAGATACCATCAATAATTTACTGATACTTCTCGGACCTTATTTCAAGTTTTTCTTTGACTTGATTTAAAAGTAAAGGATCAACAAGCACATTGCAAAACAGTAAATCCCCAAAGTGGGATTATGGGTCAGAGTATGCAGACATTTGTGGGTCTTGCTGCATGTTGCCAGATTGCTCTAACCATGATGGAATATGAGACTTAGAATATGTATGTAAAGAAAAAAGAGGGATGGAAAATTCTAGGTAGAGTTATACAGCGTAGAATTTTCTTTATCTTAAAATTTGACCTTAAATATTTCTTTACTTAAACCGTCCTCAAACTTCCAGACTGGAACTGGTTAAACCCTTTTGTACTCACATAGCTCCTTTCACTTTTTTATCCTTACACTTAAAATAGTTTATATATTTGGGGTATTAGATGATTGTCCCCTATTTCCCAGTCTCCAGCTTTAAACTTTATGAAAGTGGGGAGCAGACTGTATGTTGTCACAAACATCTAACATAGTTCATATTTTGTTGAATGAATGATTTGGTTGGTGTGTGGTATTCATGAGGAAGAATAAGAGAAGGCTGGAAAGGTAGATTGTAGCTAAATTGTAGAGAACCATGAAAGAGAAACTTGGAAGTTTGAATTTTATTGTTTTGGTAGAAGGGCTCTATTAAAGATTTGAAAGGAATTTAGGAATAAACTGGTAGTTGGGTTTTAGGACTAAGCTGACAACTATGTAAAATAGATTAAGGAGAGACTCGAGGTAGATTAATTAGAAAATTAGGAAATAGTAATGGAGCCCTAGGGTAGTGACTAGGGTAGGAATCAGACAATAAGTATTTATTTAATTGCCTCCTGTAGACTGTGCTCATTGCTGGATATATAGCAGTGAACGAAGAAGCTATGATGCACGCTCTTGGGGTACATATACAGTCTATCATGAAAGCAGATACTCAGTAAAACAACTACAGCTCTATGAATGCTCTGAAAAAAATAGGGGGCCATGAAAAAATCAAACAGATCTGTCATGATTGGCAGAGGTGTCTTGGAAGGCTGATGAGGGTGCTGTTTTAGCTGATAGCCATGTAACACATAGCTTAGTGAAGAAAAAGGTGGATTAGCCTTTTAAGCAGAAGGCACAGCATGTGCAAAAGTCCTGAAGTGGTTAAAAACATGGTATGTTTAATGAACAGAGGTTTAGTCTGGTTGGTGAAGAGGAGAGTCTTTCAAGATGAGAGTAGTTTGGTAGGGAACTTAGATTAGAGGCAGTGGTTAAAGAGATAATTGACAGGACTTCTCAGTTTGTTATAGGCAGCAAGAAGAGGAATCTGATCAGTAACTTAGGCTTGAGACTGAATGTTTCATTATAATTTTAATTATGTAAACAGCCTGCATAAACAGGTTCTATATTATAATTTTTAAAAATCTGTATAAAACCAGCTATATACAATTAGTAGCTACTAGGAATAACGTCTATTTTGAAAAGCAGTATATAGAGATCTTGAAGATTGGAGTTTTAATATATTCAGTATAAATTGTTTTCATTTGTGCGTTTCAGAGTAAAATGGTCTTGACCTCACTTTAAAGAGTTGTATTTTGGGGGAATGCAGGAGACATACAAAAGAGAAATTGTTACAGGAGTCGATAAAGTAATATCTTTTGGAAAATATGTTCTTTACCTTTAGAATAGCAGCTTCAGATAAAAGTATTAGGCAGTTGCTTACTTTAGCAGCACAGAAGAGAATGAAATTTATTTATTTTTGGCTGCGTTGGGTCTTCCTTGCTGCGTGCGTGCTTTCTCTGGTTGCGGAGAGCGGGGGCTACTCTTCCTTGTGGTGCATGGGCTTCTCATTGCGTTGGCTTCTCTTGTTGCGGAGCACGGGCTCTAGGCACGCGGGCGTCCGTAGTTGTGGCTCGCAGGCTCAGTAGTTGTGGCGCACGGGCTTCATTGCTCCACGGCATGTGGGAACTTACCGGACCAGGGCTTGAACCCTTGTCCCCTGCATTGGCAGGCAGATTCTTAACCACTGCGCCACCAGGGAAGCCCAGGAGAATGAAATTTACACATCTCTAAGTCAAATACCTGCAGGAAACACGAGGAGTTTATTGGGAAGCCACAGGAAACACCAGCTGCAGGAATTTTTCCTAGTCAAAAAAAAAGCCTGGTTCTTTCAGTAAAATGACACACTTCCCTACTTCTAGTAGCTTCAATAAAATAAGGTTTGGTTAGAGAGCAGTAACAAAGAGACTAAGATGAAACCTGATCATGAAATTGAAGTAGTAGTCATGGACTAATTGTTCTTTGTGTTTGCTGAGAATGTGTACTTACAGCAAAATCGACCATAAAAAGACAGACAACAGAATTTGACATGTAAATCCAGGGAGTTTTATGGTTGAGTTGGCTCATACTCATCATGATGTTTTTAACATCAAGGATATTTTAGGGATAAATTTTAAATGATTGTCTTCATAGCTTTAGTTTGTAATTTAGTGTGTAATGATTTTATTGATAGCCTAACTTAATTTTTACATTTTGAATGAAATTCTTCTCTTTGACAATAAACATAAAATAGGGATAGCAGAGATTATATGATTCCCATAAAGGTATTTTTATTAACCTGATTGGTTACTTTTAGGTTGGGAGCTCCGGAATTACATAATTATATGATTGGCAATGTCTTGAATATTTATGTTATAAAATTGGGAATGCAATCAGCTCAGGAATTTTAGTTTATAATATTCTAAGGAATTATTTTGTTACTGATATTCTAGGTGTTTTTTTTTTTTTTCATTAAACCAGTGATAACATTAGAAGGCCTAGCAGGTGTGCAGTATCTTCAGTGAAGACAAGTAAAAGGGGACAGTTAATGTTTGTGTCTAACACCTGTGTATATGCATATATGTATACCATCCTTCTAAATACTATACATGCATATGTAGATACTCTTTCATCAGGTGACTGACTGGCTTACCTACTAGCAAGGCTTGTGTTTGTGTTAGTCCTGATAAATTAAGCTCTGCAGTGGCCTCTTTTTCAACCTGACCATAAATTAGAAAATGCAGATTGGTTGATGACATCAAAGGCTTTAGATCAGGGTCTTGGTGTCTGTCATCTTTTTTCCTCCCCCTCTCCTTTCGGGTTTTCTGTGTATGTGTGTCTGTCTCTTTTCCCTTAAATTCAGTGGTCATTTAGGTTATATAGTGTTCTAGTTCTAGGGAGTGTCCTTAGAATTTATAACAAACATATGTAGCGGCCCTGAGTTTTAGTTACGTGTTACATTTTATTATTCTTACTACTGATGTTCCTTGTAATAGGATTTCTGTAATACAGAATATGGGGCCCTACCTTCAAGGATCTTACAGTCTGGTTGGTGAAATGAGATAGATTGTGAATGGTACAAGATAATAGCACAAACGTCAATAGTGCACTTTTAAGACTCATAATATTTAAGAGAAGGTGACCCATAAGTACCTAAAAGTTTCTATTCAGAGCATAGGTCAAAGACTATGTATGTGAAACTAAGTTTTTAGACCCAGTTAATGTCATTTTTTTCTTTTTTCATTAGCATGTTGGCAGATAAACTGAACATGACTCCAGAAGAAGCTGAAAGGTGGATTGTAAATTTGATAAGAAATGCAAGACTGGATGCCAAGATTGATTCTAAATTAGTGAGTATTATGTTATCTGTGCAAAATACTAGATATCAGTTGCTGATTATTTGATACTTTGGGGAGAAGTTTTTATTAGGACGTTTATTAAGAATTTTTGTTTTAATGTATAATAATTTTCTGAAGGCAACAGCAACCTCCTATTTTGTGTTGTTGGATGAATATTGTCATCTCTGTGCATAAAAATATTTGCAATACACATGTAGGTTGTGATGTCATCCTCATGACTTACCTGAGAAACTTGGTTGTTAACATTACAGGATCAGTTTCCCTCTGTCTCATTGTAGGGTCATGTGGTTATGGGTAACAATGCAGTCTCACCCTATCAGCAAGTGATTGAAAAGACCAAAAGCCTTTCATTTAGAAGCCAGATGTTGGCCATGAATATTGAGAAGAAACTTAATCAGAACAGTAGATCAGAGGTAAGAACCACACATCTTCTCTTCTGTCTGGGATTTAGCAATAATGTAATATAATTGTTATATGGACTTCATTTGAGAACAAATTAATTTTGGTTGTAGCTGATTCTGTATTTGTTGGGGCTATAAACATTTTATTTAAGAAATTACTAAATGGAAAAGGTTTCTCTTAGATGTATTATGCGTTAGTTAAGGCAGCAAAAAAAATTAAGTGTTCCTAGTTTTAACCATAATTGGGTTATTTTTCTTTTACCCTTCCTGTGTGCCTTCATTATCTCATTTCCTCAGTGTTTTTAACACATCATTTTGATACTGGCAGATGATAACTTACATGTGTTATCTCTCAAGTGTTTGAAATTCATTTTCCTTTTATTCAGTAAATCTAAAGAACTACTTCTGTAAAAATGTTGATCTTATATATATTGATTTTATAAAATTTTATTTTATCTGAAAGTCATATTTAATTGTCAGAAAAATATATCCCCCTTTTTGGTAGAAATCCTGCATATTAGATACTAAAGGAATTTGTATGGCCTTGTAATTTTGGGATTCCAAACTACCTCTAATGCTCTTTAGTCATTATGATTATGTATAACTGGAGGGTAGGACATTTTTAGGAAACTGTTGAGGCACATTCAAAGATCTCATTTGATTGAAGTTTTAGCATCAGATTTTGTCCTTAGCATAGTCCTTCAGTTGTAAAAGAGAAGGAAGAATTAGGAAATTATTGTCCTTGCCTTTTCCATCCAAGTCCAGAATAACTGAGCCTGAAAAATAACTTTTATGTAATGGTTGTTTCTGTATGCTTAAGGATCAATTTGTATTGATTTTGGTTATAATATTGGTGATATTGTCCTTGTCATACTTTATAACTGGTGAGAAACTGTATCAGATGGTATTTTGGTGTGTTTTGTTGTTGTTTTGAGACACCTCGCATTTAGTAATTGAAGAGGTTGTTAAAATCTTAGAGAATGGTTTGGGAGGAGTATTGCTAAAAAACTTTGCTAGTATCACTTTTTTTTGAAACTGGCTTTTCAGAAAGTATTTCTTTTCACCCTGTTGATTTCTCTTTGTGTATTTTAGGCTCCTAACTGGGCAACTCAGGACTCTGGCTTCTACTGAAGAACTGTACAGAAAAAAATGAAAAAACTATAAAAGAAAGGTGAAATAATAAAACCATTATACAAAGGTGAAACATTTTATAAACAATTAACATATTTAGCATAAATTTTGGAGAATTTGAATAAAATTGGCTATGTTCATTTATGTCATTATATTTCCTTGTGTATGTAAGTGTGTGATTTTTTTTAAACTTTTTATTTTGGAATAATTATAGATTCACAGGAAGTTGCAGAAATAGTACAGAGAGGTCCTATGCAGCCTTAATCTAGTTTCTCCCAATTTTTTCCTCATGTGTTACTATAATACAGTATCAAAACCAGGGTATTGACATTGGTACAATGGTGTGAATAGCTCTGTACCATTTTATCACTTTTTTGGTAACCATCGCTGCAGTCAAGATACAGAGCTATCATCATCATGAAGATCTCCCTCATGCTACCCCCTTTGGAGTCACACCTACTCCAACCAGCCCTAACCCCTGGCAACCACTCGTCTGTTCGCTGTCTCTATAATTTTGTCATGAGAATGTTACAGCAATGGAATTGTACAATATGTGACTTGTTTGAGATTAGCTTTTTCTACTCATAATGCCCTTGAGATCTCTTTATCCAAGTTACCATATATATCAGTAGTTTGTTTTTTTTTATTGCTAAGTTGTATTCCATGGCATTGATGTACCAGATTGTTTAACCATGTACCTATTTTAGGATATTTTGGTGGTTTCCAGTTTGGGGCTATTAACAAATAAGGCTGCTATTTCTTAATTCCTTAGAGTGGCTCTTTAGTCACTCACTAGGCAGCTGCAGAGACTTAAATAGGAATATAAGTTGAATTTTATAAATACCTCCTTGAATATTTTGTGCGTGTGCGCACATGCACACACACAAACACAGAGTTAAATAGACACCTAAGATACTCAAGAAGTATATAAAGCCCTGCTTGGGTCTCCTTTACCTAGAAGTGGTTTGATGTTTCATTTTGATTGTTGAACTAAAACCCAGTCACAAGAGAAGTTTCTGTTTCTGCTCTCAACAAATGGTACAAAGATAAAAGATACATGCATTACTGTTCTTTTATTTGACACCTGGTCAGGCCACCCTCAACATACAGTTAAATTTGGAGAATACGGGCCAGATTTGGCCCTTGTGCTGTGGTTTGTGGTATTGGTTCTTCTAAACTGTAATCCAAAGGTGTTGAAGCTAGGAGGATTCCTGGTCAAGGTAAACCAAATGCTAATTTTTGATTCATCTATAACCAGTGTTGTGAAAATGCCAAGTTTAGAGGATCACTTGTAATACAAAATGATCAAGGTTCATAGAGAAAGTACCATAAGGTGGCATATCAGTAACTAGATAGAAGCAGACCCTCATTACCTCATGTGTAGGAGCTAATTCCATGGCTCAAAAGTACAGAGCTATAAGAAATGGAGCAGTAGTTTTATAAAGTTGCATGTATTACTCAGGCTATGTTGAAATGGGAAGAATGTTTAAGATACTTATGTTTCCATCCTCACCAGTGACCCAAGGGCAAAACATTCTTAAAGGCATCATTAATATTCACTTTTTATCTTAAGATAGCTCAACCAAGCCATGTTAATAGCAAAGATTTCTAGGTGGTTATATCACTAGCAATTAAAAGCAAGTCTGACAGTTATTTAATACGTCTTAGTGGACCTGTAAAAACTGCAGGGAGGAAAGATAGTATGTGACTATTAAGCATTTACTATGTGTCAGGCATTTTTACACCTATATATCTAAATAACCCTAAGGAAAAGAAAAAGAATCTAACATTTGAGTGCCTCACTTATGCCTGGAAACACTGAAATTTTTGTGCAAATATTTATATATTGTTGATGAGGAAATATACACAGATGGTTACTCAAGGTCATACCTAGTAAATGTTAAAGCAAGGAATTGAAAACAGGCTTTTTCGGTTATGTCACACTGTCTCTCCTTACATCATTATTGCTTTATAAATCCTTCCAGACTAAGTTTACATAGGGTTATGAGATGTATGTTTAGTAGGTTGTAAATGAGAATCTTGATCCACAAAACCATTTAAGTCTCTTGGCACTATTATCTTCAAATGAGAGCAATAGGGTGTTTAGTTTAGTTTTGTTTTTTAAGCCAGTGTAATCATCTGATGCTATTGGCCTCACAAAAGAACCTATTGGAACATACAAAACTTTAATGAATATCTCTGATTTTTTTTTTCTATTTATGTACCACTCCTTCAAGATTATACATTATATGAATAGTTAATGTTCACATTTTCTACCACTTATTGCTTTTCAAATATTGCTGCCCTTTGAAGAAAGATGATGCCACTATGGATTACCAGTATCAATCAGAAAAATAAACTGTATATAACTAATGGCCATTTTTACACATTACCAAACTTTGTTCATTGTTGAAGTGCACATTTGAGGTTTGCATAAAAACAAATTACTTGGTTCTGGATTTAACCTTAAGTTTTGATAACAGGTAAACTGTCCCAGTAAGATGTTGAGCACAAATTACATACTGATTAATTTTTTTGTGCTCTTTATTTTTTTCCATTCAATAATAGACCCTTCTATGTGTCAGCAGTTTTTACAGGCACTGGGAACACATCAGAGAACAAGAGTTCATGAAGCTTAAATAGTTGCTTGTGTATCTTTTTATAAAGTTACTATATATTCACAAGCAGTGTGTTTATGCTTTTTAACATATGAAATATACAAAAGAATATATATAAATAATATCTCCAGTTTAAAGAAAAATAAAATACCCATTTACCAGTATCTCCTACCTACTACTCAGCTTAAGAAATTGAATGGTTCTAGTAACTTTGAAGAGCTTGTGAGCCCCTCACTAATTGTATTTTCCTCTTTGCCCCTGAGAAGTAACCATTACCATGACCTTTGTGTTAATTTCTTTATATGTACATCCCTAGCAAAAATGCCTGGTTTTGCATGTTTTTGACATGTATTTAATTGAAATCATGCTTTGTATTCTGTGGCTTGCTTTGTAAACACTGAAACTTATCCATATTGATTTATTCATGTTGCTGTATTCAGCTGTAGTCTATTCTTTTTCACTGCTTTGTAATATTCCATTGTGTGAATATACCATAATTAATTCATTCAAGGATTGATGAACACAGGGTGTTTCCAGCTTCTTATCTGGAGTTTTTGGAACCAGCCTGACAGTCATGTGTCTGTTAACTGGAATGTTAAATCCATTCCTTTTATTATGATTACTAACATATATGGGTTTATTTCTACCATCTTATTATAAGCTTTCTATATGTTCCACTTTGTCTTTTTTCCACTCTATTTCTTGCCTTCTTATGGTTCCATTTTTCTTTGATCTTCTACTAGTTGGGTAGCTAAACATTCTCTTTTTATAGTGGTCACCCTAGAAATTTTAACTTGTATTTTTTAACTTAATGTCTTAAAATTAATATCTTTGCCCCCTGCCAACAATATGAAGAAAGCTTCGACTGCAGTCATCTTTCTCTCAGCTTGTTATTTGTGTCCATAGTCTGTCCTTTTCATTGTAACCTCATAAATAAGACATTATTTTGTACAATAGTACCCTTTTTCTTGTTCGTTCTTTTTGTAATTACATTTTTTTCCCCTCAGGTTGCTTTTAGCATTTCCTTTTCATTGGTGTTCTACAGTTTTACAATGAGCTGTCTAAGTGAATTTTCTTCTATTTATACTGAAAAGTTTTCACTGGGCCTCCTGATGCTGAAAATGGCTTTTGTGTTGCATTAGTTCTGGAAAATTATCTCTTTGGGTATTTCCTTTTCTTGGGTCCTCAAGTTTTTGAGTTCTCACTCCAGAAGAACCTCCCTCCCTTTCATATTTTTTTACCTCTGTCATCTGTGCTGCATTGCTTTTTGGGTAATTTCTTCAGATCTGTTTTCTAATTCATTAACAACCTCTTCAACTGTGTCTAATTTGCTGTTAAACATCCATTCAG
The DNA here is from genome assembly GCF_963924675.1 of Phocoena phocoena. Classification (NCBI taxonomy): domain Eukaryota; kingdom Metazoa; phylum Chordata; class Mammalia; order Artiodactyla; family Phocoenidae; genus Phocoena; species Phocoena phocoena. The sequence continues at coordinate 52,149,498 of NC_089235.1, read as the reverse complement.
TTTCTTATTTCAGTTATTTTCTACATCTTCGGTAGTCTCTTATCGTACTTTCAATGCCCACTTGTATTCTTTACATTTATTTTATATTTTATGTTTTGAATCTTTCTCTGCCACTACTCTTGCCCAAGCTAGCATCTATCACTTAATGAACACAATAACTTCTGAGTTACTCTCCCTGTAACTATTCTTGACACCCCCCTAATCCCACCCGTTTTCCATATTATAGAGTTCGAGTAATTTTTTCAAATTTAAATCTGATTGTTTTTCTTCACTGAAATTCTTCAGTGGCTCCCCATTGTTAGCCTGAAGACTGAATCCTTTACCTGGCTCTCATTATCTGGCATCTGCTCGCTGCATCAGCCTCATTCATTATATGCCAGCCTCAAGCCCTACTGACCTCAGTCCTTAAAGCAGTAGCTTCAAGCTATTTTGACTGCTGCAGAGTAAGGAAAACATTTTACATCATGACCCAATACTATAAAAATAAACATATTTGATGCAAAAGTTTTATAAAACAATACCCACCTTTTTGATATGTGGTGATCTCTTTTTATTCTGTTCTGTTCTATTGGTTTCATAATCTACTGTTTGATATTAATTCACATTTGAAAAATACTTCTCTAAAGAACAACAGTCCTTCCCTATGCTTTAATGTTTGTAATGCTGTTCCCTCTACTTGGGAATAAATTTTCTCTGCTTCCACTTCCCACTTCCCAGAAGCACACATGTACTTTTTTTGTTATTTTTTTAATATTCATTCATTTATTGATTTGGCTGCATCAGGTCTTAGTTGCAGCGTGCAGGCTCTTCGTTATGGTGCGCGGGCTTCTCTCTAGTTGTGGCACGCAGGCTCAGTTGCCCCGCGGCATGTGGGATCTTAGTTCCCTGACCAGGGATTGAACCTGAGTCCCCTGCATTGGAAGGCGGATTCTTAACCATTGGACCACCAGGGAAGTCCCCGCACACGTGTACTTTCAGTTTATATTTTATTTTTCCTTCAGGACTCAACTCACATCAAAGAAAACTTGACATTTCCTTTCTCAAGATTTTCCTTACCCGCAGACTAGGCTAGATTCTTTTGTCACAGTCTCGGTCTCATTTGTATTATTTACCCCACTATGACTATATTTAATATTTTATAATTAATTGGTTCATTTCTGTCTTAGGCTGTCATTTTCATTTGTTTATAGATAATACGTGTCTTTTTCATTGCTGAATCCCTAATGCCTGGTTTATAGCAGGCCCTTGATAAATTATTGAATGAATGAATGAGTCTTGTTCAGAATTGTACAGTGGAAAAAATGTGGACTTAGAGGGGGAAAGGTTGATAAATGTACCTGTTCAAAAACTTTTAAAGACTTCCACAGCCCTTCTTTCCATGAGTTTAGAGTTGATGTCTGAGACACACAAACATAATACAATTTGGTAAGTACTATTGTATGTGGAAACACTTAGACTGATGAATTGTTGTTATAGGATACGTTTTTATTTTATGGTTAAGGTTAGTTGAAAAGTTGTTAAAATCAAATGATGACTCCAATTTAAGAAAAGTTTCCAAACTTGTCTTTCTGTGGGTCTTGGCTCTTTCTTGGTAATGGTAGAAGGAAAATAGAGGCAGATATTCTAATGATCTCAGATGTTTTCCTTCCTCTCTACTTCCCAGTAGTCAGGAAAACAGCTGAACAACATATAAAACTATTGACTTCTAAAATCACAATATTCTGAACTCAGAATTCTGTTTGTCAGCCTACTGTTGATCCCCACATCTAACCACTGTTTTGTTTTCCATCTGGTAGATGTGTGAACAAAGGAAGAGGTACAGGTATCCTCAAAAATCCTGAAGCATCTTGAAGAGGTCACTTGGGAAGAGACCTTTTAGTTCTAGTATCACTGCTAACACTGGAGCAGTTGAAGCCCTAAATCAGATTTACCTCAGCAGTAGACGTCAGTAGTAAAATACTGAGTAGTAACAACCATCAGTAAGAGAAGTAACCAAGGTCAGGTCCAAGCCATCTGCTAGAGTGAAATGTTTAAAACTTCCGATGAGTCTTTAATTAGACTCTTAGAAAATGGCCTGCTGTTAAACTGTTTTATGTGTTTTCCATGCATAATTTACTCCCATGCATTTTAATTCTCTCAGAGAACAAGCCATCCTCTGGAAAAGTGTTAACTTGCTGGAGAGGTAGCACAAACACTGTTAAGTTTTGTTAATTTTTCATCTCATATATTTAATAAACTGTTGAATTGTTAGAATCTGCAAGAAATAACATTAATCTAAGGCATCTCCTATTTTGGTTCTAAAACTGATTCTTGTGCTGACTTCCATTTAGTCTACTGAGATTGGGAGAACAATGCCAGACTGATTCATTTAGTTTTTAAGTATTGTGAGGACAATTGAGGAGAAGTTGACATTTTGAACTGGGAAACGGCATGGGTACTTAGGCACAATTCCAGGTAAATAAACGAAGTATTGCTTATGTGCATGTGTAAGTCTGATGGCTTAAACGTATACATCGAAGATTCCATGTGGATCTAGACAGCAGCTGTTTTGAGGACCCAGAGGTATGGCTTATGTGCACAATGGCATGGAAAAAGCAATTGGATCGCAGAAACACTTTTATTTAATCAGGACTTGAAATCTGGTGCTCTTCTGAGGGAATAAAATATAGTATTGTATTGCTTTTATTTGTGGACCTTTTTTTTTCCTTGCCTTCTACATTGCCCTTTAAGCATAATAACCATAATTTCTTCATCTTTGTACTGCCTAAACAGTAGGCATAATAGTAGATGCTTAGATATTTACTCCACTACCTATCTGTTTATTCAGGTACACAGGTGATGTTTGGTAAATATTAAAGCAGCAGTCTAGCAGAGAGGGCATTGCTGTGATTCCCTCTGGTTTCCTCAACTTAGGGCGTATGTAGCTTTTCATTTTATTTTAAAGACAAATGGTTTGCATAGAGAGGAAGCACTGATTAGTTGTGTCTTTGTTCAGTTGGCTAATTAGGACAGAGCTGTTGGACCTTCTGTGCATAAGCCAGTTAGTGTTTCTCCACTCCTAGCCACAGATTTGCACCTTGAAACTTTGCCAGCTGTTTCCTAAGTGCATGTTATGAGATGCCAGGAGACTAGAAAACAGTGCACGTAGATCTGCTTAAAATCATCACAACTTTTAAAAACAAAGCAAACAAAGCATAAAGCATGAATCCCATAATGGCAAATCAGAAGCTTTATCTTTGTATATTGAAAGGTCAATAAATCGGTGTTATATGTGCTGCTGTCATTGTAAACACTACGTTGAGAGGGACAAAACTTAAGAAGCTATGACAGGTATTGGAACTTTTGTTATCATTCTTACTTAAAATTTTAAATTTCTGCTGGTGAGTTAGAATAACCAGGCCTAGAAAATACTGGGCAGACTGTGGATGGTTTCCTTGATTCAGAAATCATCCAGAGTTCTACATGATCAGTATGTTTTAATAGATGACATAATTAGAGAACATTCTTGGTTGTCTAGGCATAACTAGACACAGTTATGGGACTTTGGGCCTTGTTCTTTGAAGATTTGTAGGACTCAAGTGCGGTTTCACTGAACAGTCAGTAATAATGCCTCATATTTGCTTCATTTTCACTTTTTGTTAACATTCACCTGTAATGATTTACATCATCTCAAATGAGTCTCAAAACAGTCTTGTAACTTGGACATTATTGTTCAGGTTTATCATTTGATCACCTGGCAGCCTTTTCTTATCTGACCATTAGTGACTTAAGGAACTCTGGGAAGAACAGTTGACTATATAGTTTAAAAAAAAAAAAGTCCCATACTGACAACATTATTTCTCTTATAAGATGCTATTACATTCTCTTATTAGAAAATAGAATGAAATTTAAGTTCATCATTCATCAAAGTTAAAAACAATACTAAAACAGTTTGCTCCCTTCTAGAGCATCTAAAGAAAAAATGAGAGAATTCCCTTTGGCATCTCTGGGTATTTGAATAGACAACAAGGAAGAACTGTAGCTTTTTTTTTCCTTTTTCTTTTTTTCAGCTAAATTATCCTAAGAACACTCTGCTCCGACATAGGAATGCCAGTGGAATAGGAGATGGTAACACAAGATGCACCAGGAGACTCGAGGTTTTGTGTGTTTGAAACTTATATTCTACTATAATGACTAAATTGTAGAGAAGCAAAACTAATGTGTGTGTGTTTTTTTTTAATTTACCCAATGTTTTTTGGGTTTTGTCTTCTAGGAGCAGACAAACTTCTTTTGTTTTTTGTTTGCTTGTTTGTTTTTAAAAGTTCACTCTTAAATTTTATAAAACAATGTAAGACAAGGAAAATTAAAAAGTTGTCCTACATTAGAACAATATATTTGCTCAAAATAGAAATGCCAAAGACATATAAAGGTATAAAGTGGTATGCAGTGTTTTTTCACATAATTTATTTACATTGGTAAGACATTTTTTTGTCTGTCAACTTTTAATTTCACTATAAACAAAAGTGAAGTAAATACACTTCACTGAATTTATCAACTGAATACTAGATGGGGCCTCAGTATTTAAAAGCATAACTCTCTTTTTAATTCAAGAATAATTATGCTGGGTTCTTATGTATGACTGGACAAAAAAACATGCGGTTGTATGTTTTGGCATATGTTCTTCCAGATTTTTCAGTGATAGTCATGATAACCAACAAAGGAAATTTAGATTGGAAGGCCTTTTTCTGTACAAGATTCTAATAATCACCCTAAAAATAATTCCAGCACCTATTGGTTACTTTTACTTGAAGTCCTTCAGTATATATATATACATGACATAGAATCAATGACATTAAGTGGTGGAGAATAGGGATGTGGAATTAAGAAAAATTAACTTTTGGAACAGATACCTGTACAATACCATGCTCCTTTCCAGCTCCACTGTTGTTACCAGAAAAAGATTTGGGTAAGTAATAATGAAATTAGTAAAAATATAATGTTTTTATGGCAGACTTTTTTTTCTATCAAGCTTTTTCCCCCTATCATTCATGTTTAAAGCTTTCCCAAGCAAGCAGAATGAAAATTGTAAATCTTAGCTTTAACGTATATTATTACCATAAAGGAAAGGAATCTGTACACACATACACAAACACACACACACACACGTAGAACAGCGATGTGGGTGTTGTGCAATCAACAAAACTTGTGCAATAATTAAAGAATTTTTAAACTGAAGATTAAATTGGAATGTTGTTATAAACATAAGGGAAATGGCCAACATTTTTCGTTGTATCAAAAGAAAACTCATTTCTAAAAATAAGCACCCTCTTTGTGATGACCCTTTAAAATAGTTTTAAGTGATTCCATTCACAGATGAGCTTTTGGGTCTGCAGCCCGTTGCTGTAAGTGGTTTGCTCTTTGATCCTGTAGCCTTTAATCAGGTGTGTATAGAGAAGAAGAAAGCACTGGCATGGCGATATCACCCTCCAGACATCTCTGAAAGTGAACATGCCATGACTAAAACAGCCTGCTGGGTCCTGAAAGGTTTCCTTTGGTGTATGAATTTAAGAAAACATTGCTAAGCTTTATTTTACCAAATTGAGGCAAACATGGACCTTTCTAAAGTTACCAAATTTTAAAATCACCTTTACCAAAAAAAAGTGTTTCTATCTTCCATGTTTCATTTTAAGTTCCCAGAAATTAGAATTAAATAAAAGGATTGAGAATGTTACCTAGTCTTAACTCTACCTTCAGTGTTCAATTCCTTTGTAATGCAAAACTGATTTAGTGTAATCCTTTTTTTGTTTTTTTTTTTTTTGTTTTTTTTTTTACTTAGAGTGTCTTGGATAGTGCCGTCAGAAATGCAAAAACCAAGAAATTATTCTTTTTATTCCACCTCCCACCCCACTCAGATCCACACTTCTTATCACTACTGATTCTGTTGTTTAGATACCAGACCTTCATCCTTTCTTCCAGGTCCTTTTTCTCTTCCTATGGAAACAGTTTTTTCCCTGATAACTTAGTGACTTAAGAACTAGGTTTGAGTTCTTCTTTACCAGACATAAATTGTTATAACTTGGCCTTGGGCAAGTTACTTAACCTCTCTAAAGACTTTTTCCGATACATATTTCGTAGGGTTATGGGGTTAAATGAAGCAATTCATGCACAGCAATTAACACAGTGCCTGCCCTCAGTAGCTGTTAGCAAGCACTCACTATTTCCCTGTTTGCCCTTCCCCTCCTTGCTTCCCTCACCTGCTCTCCTCACCCTCCTTTATCCTTCTCCCTCCCTGCCCTTCGTCCTCTTCCTCCTCCAATTTGAGTGAATGCTTGGCACAGGGTAACTACTCAATGAAGTGGTAGTTTTCATTGTTATGAAATTACCTTCTCCTCTCCAAGAATCAAGCCCTCATTATTTCTCTTCTGGAACACTGAATTTAGTTAATTGGTCCACATGCCCTATTTATTTATGTCCTTCACAATAAAGTTCTGTATCCATTGATTTAAACTTCTAAAATCCAGTTTTTAAATAAAATCATGTGAAATAAATTCAGGACCATGAAATTATTGCAAAAACCACTGTTAATAACTTAACGCTTTTGCTTTCTGTTCATATCCTGTCTTCATGTAGATGCTCCATACAATTGCTATCTTTATATAGACTTATTCTGAGGATTTTTAAATTACTTTGAGAACATGTATAAAGTTTTACTTAAAGACACTTTACCATGTGCCAGGCACTGTGATTTAAGTGCTTTACATACATTATTTTATTTAATTCTCAATAACCCATGAGACGTTTAGTATTATTGCCATCCGTTTTACAGGGAAGGAAATAAACACAGAGAGTCATTCTCGGGGTCATACAGCTATAAATGGTATAGAAGGATTTGAACCCAGATGCTCTGATTCCAGAGCCTATGCCCCTAAACACTAGTCTATACTGCCGCGCTGCTTCCAGAAATAAATAATTTAATAAAGTGCATCCTTAGCCTAGTATTTTCTGAGTACTTGAGTTATAATGAAGAACACTTCCTGGAAATTAACTTTTAAAAGGAAAAAAATTATTTTCTAATAAAACTGAAAGATAATTCTGAAAATAAACCTTATGTTGACTTTTCATATTTTTCATGGCTAGTCAATAAGGTTTTCTCATTCACTAATTGTCTGAAAAAAGGGAATATGTCTGAAGGATGGCATCTGTTGAAGAGACAAAATCATGACCTATGAGAAATAGTTGAAGAATCTGGAGATATTTAGCCTTAGGAAGACCCAGGGGGGATGAAAACTTTTCAAATATTTGAAGGGCTTGCATGTGAAGGAAAGATTAGACATACTCTGTGTGGCCCAAGAGGATAGAATTAGAACCATTTGTTGGAAGCAATTAGATGAGAGCTTTCTAACAATTAGAGCTATTGCACCATTGAAAATCCCATTCTGAAATACAGTGATAAGACCTTTACCAATCACGGTATATTTCTACTCATTTTGTAGCTCACACTTTCAGGAAAAGGAAAGGCAGCTTATTTTTTGCAAGAACCCTCAGAGACCTTAAAGTGTGCTCACTTGGCACATTAAAAAATTGGAATTTCATAAAACCAGAAACAACCTAATCCCACAATCTAGGGACAATAATTTGATATATTAATAGCATCTTTTTTTGTGATTGTAAAATGAATATCGTAGAAAATTTAAATACAGAAAAGCATAAAGAAATACAAATATAGGAAAAAGACAGAAGTAAAAACAATTCCATAATCTACATAATCACTTTGATTTATTTTTCTTCTAGTCCTTTATTTTGCTATTTTTATGTTAAATTTAAATTATAATTTTTAATGAGAGTTATGCTTTATAAATTTTTGTAGGCCATTCTTTTCACATAGCCTTATAGACATTGCCTCATTTTTTTAATATTTCAAGTAAGTAATTGTTAATGGAGACTTATGGCTCTATCTTATGAATGTACTGTGATATATTTAACCAGTTTCCCATCACAATTATGTATGCAGTGGTTTGTTAGCATAGTGATGTTGCAGTGAATATCTTTGTATATTATTAATTATCCAAATGCTAATTGTGCTCTTAAGTTAGATTTCTAGGAGAGGAATTAATTCCTCCAAGGTTCTTGATATTTCTGACCAAACTGACCTCTGAAAGCCATGTATCACTCTACTTTCTCACTAAGTTATATTAGATTTCTTAAACTTTTATTATAGTTGTAGATTATGCAGGAAATTTTAATTTTAATTTCTTTAAATAAAATTAATAATCCATATTGATTTCATATGACTAATGGCCAATTACAATTTTTCTTTAACATAATTATTCATATATTCCCCCATTTTTCAGCTGTTTTTTTCAATTTTAACATCTTTATTGGAGTATAATTGCTTTACAATGGTATGTTAGTTTCAGCTTCACAACAAAATGAATCAGTTATATATATACATATGTTCCCATATCTCTTCCCGCTTGCGTCTCCCTCCCTCCCACCCTCCCTATCCCACCCCTCCAGGCGGTCACAAAGCACCGAGCTGATCTCCCTGTGCTATGCGGCTGCTTCCCACTAGCTATCTACCTTACGTTTGGTAGTGTATATATGTCCATGCCTCTCTCTCGCTTTGTCACAGTTTACCCTTCCCCCTCCCCATAGCCTCAAGTCCATTCTCTAGTAAGTCTGTGTCTTTATTCCTGTTTCACCCCTAGGTTTTTCATGACTTTTTTTTTCTTAAATTCCATATATATGTGTTAGCATACAGTATTTGTCTCTCTCTCTGACTTACTTCACTCTGTATGACAGACTCTAGGTCTATCCACCTCATTACAAATAGCTCAATTTCATTTCTTTTTATGGCTAATATTCCATTGTATATATGTGCCACATCTTCTTTATCCATTCATCCGATGATGGACACTTAGGTTGTTTCCATCTCTGGGCTATTGTAAATAGAGCTGCAATGAACATTTTGGTACATGACTCTTTTTGAATTATGGTTTTCTCATGGTATATGCCCAGTAGTGGGATTGCTGGGTCATATGGTAGTTCTATTTGTAGTTTTTTAAGGAACCTCCATACTGTTCTCCACAGTGGCTGTTATCAATTTACATTCCCACCAACAGTGTAAGAGGGTTCCCTTTTCTCCACACCCTCTCCAGCATTTATTGTTTCTAGATTTTTTGATGATGGCCATTCTGGCTGGTGTGAGATGATATCTCATTGTAGTTTTGATTTGCATTTCTCTAATGATTAATGATGTTGAGCATTCTTTCATGTGTTTGTTGGCAGTCTGTATATCTTCTTGGGAGAAATGTCTATTTAGGTCTTCTGCCCATTTTTGGATTGGGTTGTTTGGTTTTTTGTTATTGAGCTGCATGAGCTGCTTATAAATTTTGGAGATTAATTCTTTGTCATTTGCTTCATTTGCAAATATCTTCTCCCACTCTGAGGGCTGTCTTTTGGTCTTCTTTATGGTTTCCTTTGCTGCGCAAAAGCTTTTAAGTTTCATTAGGTCCCATTTGTTTATTTTTGTTTTTATATCCATTTCTCTAGGAGGTGGGTCAAAAAGGACCTTGCTGTGATTTATGTCATAGAGTGTCCTGCCTATGTTTTCCTCTAAGAGTTTGATAGTTTCTGGCCTTACATTTAGGTCTTTAATCCATTTTGAGCTTATTTTTTGTGTATGGTGTTAGGGAGTGATCTAATCTTATACTTTTACATGTAGCTGTCCAGTTTTCCCAGCACCACTTATTGAAGAGGCTGTCCTTTCTCCACTGTACTTTCAGCTGTATTTTAAGAATTTATTCATAGGAACACTATATATCAAAGACATTAAAACTATCATGTGTTTTGTTTTATCTTGAATGTATTTATGTATTTTTAACACTCAGGAGTTTTAATTTCTATGTGATCATACTTCTCAGTATTTGTGATTTCTTCCATTGCTATTACGCTTTTAAAAATCCTTTACATCAGTTCTTCCAAGTTAGATACCTTGTATCAGTAACAGTTCAGAGAAGCAGAACCACTAGGAGATAGACACACACACACACACACACACACACACAGGTTTGTTCGTATGCAATTATAGGAACTGGTTAAGTAGTGTCTGCAAGGTTGCTTGTCTTTGATGCTGTAGCTTGAAGTTCAAAGGGCAAGCAATTGGGAAGGAAAGATGGAGGTAAAGTGGGAAGAGCAAGGACAAGGTGGAACCACAAGCATGAGCTGGGCCCCAGAGGGATGGAGTAACACCAGTGCCTGTTCTTGTTGCCTCTGCCCTTGGTGTTATGGCATGGGTGTCTGCCTTTGGTCATGGGTCCAAATACACACCTAGTCCAGGAGTTAGAGCAACTGAAAGAGGATCTAGGGGAAGGCAGAGGATTGTATGTAGGCCTGGCTGCTACATCGCACCAAGAGATGAAACTGCAGATCAGTGACAATGTGTACAAGGTACAAAATGCCTGCTGCCTTGCTCCCACTCCAAACCTCCCATAAAAATCTCTCTCATTCACTCTTATGAGAAATAGAAAGTAACAAAAGAGAGTTGACACATGACAAAGCACCCCACACCTAAATTTTTTCTAGTTTTATTAAATTAACTTGGAACGAAATGATATCTGCAAAATTAGCCTGTCCATTCAGGACCATGGTATGATTCTATTTAAGGAAAGTGCCATAATTTGGTCATATGAACCCTACATAATTTCTCTTACAGTTATTTTATATTTCTTGTTTTAAGAGCAAATGGAATTCGTTCCAATTAGTTTTAGCTAATTGAAAAGAAAGCTACTTTTAGCTATTACTTTTCTATTCTGCTACTTTGCTGAAAACCTGTTAATTTTAGAGCTTTGTTAAGTTGATTTTCACTAGTTTTCTAAGCATGTAGTTGTATTATCTACAAACCATAGCATTAATCCTTCTTTCTATCATCTCATTGTTCTGGAATTACTAATAGGTGCCGTGTTAACCAATAGTGATGATAGTGGGTATCCATTCAGTTTCCTGATTTTACCAGATATTTTAAAAACCTTGAACAGCTACTTCTATTTTTGCTTGTTTGGTCATTTCTAAAGTCAGGAATCTCTGTGAATGCCATTTGACATCTACTGGCATATGGGGTAGAATACATTAATAAATTTCTCAAAAGTGGAATATCTGCATTCCTGGAATAAACCCTGCATTGTGCTGGTGAAAGATTTACTTTTTAATGTACTTTTGAAATGTGTTGCTAATAATTTATTCTTTAAAGTCAGTATTTCTAAGTGAAATTGATTCAGTTCTTTATCTGGTCTCAGTTTCCGAGTTATGCTAATTTCATAAAATTAACTCAGTAGCTTTACTTCCAAACTGTGTGGCAGTTTGGTTTTTGAAAATGTGAAAAACCTTGCCAGTAAAACTGGTACCAGGCATTTTTGTGGTAGTTTTTAAAAATTAACTTTTTATTTGAGGTAAAACATACATATGGTAGAGTGCACAAGCCTAATGAAATTTTAGATACAGATAGACACACGTACACACCTCTGTAAACACCACCTAAGACACACGTACACACCTCTGTAAACACCACCTAAGACACACGTACACACCTCTGTAAACACCACCTAAATCCAGATACAAATCATTTCCAACACCCTAGTCAAAATTCCTACAAAGCTAATTACGATTCTGACTTGAAAATACTTTTTATTCCCGTTTTTTTCTTATGGGAGTAGTTCCAGTGAACACATGCCCTCCTCCTTCACCACTGTATTAGTTTGCTAAAGCTGCTCTAACAAAATAAGACTAGGTTGCTTAACCAACAGAAATTAATTTTCTCACAGTTCGGGGGACTAGACATCCAAAATCAAGGCATCAGTATGTTTGATTTCTGCTGAGACTTGTCTCCTTGATTTGCAGATGTTCTCCTTACTGTGTCTTCACATGGTCTTTCGTCTGTGAGTGCACATCCCTGGTGTCTCTTGGTATGTCCAAATTTCCTCTTACGAGGACATAAATCAGATTGGATTAGGTCCCATCCTAAGGTCCTTATTTTAATTTAATCATATTTAAAGGCCTTATCTCTAAATACTGTCTGCTGGGGGCTAAGCCTTCAACATAAGAATTTGGGGGGAAGCACAGTTCAGTCCATAAGAGCCACCTAACAATTTCTAAGACCTTCACTGTATTTGGGGAGTTTCCCACTTCAGTAGTATACACTTCAGAAGCTAGAATCCAGAAACTCATTTTTCAAGCAGGTGCCAGGGCTTCTGCAAACTCCTATTATTATATTGCACAGCTTAAGGAGATGGTATTCACATAACTCCATTGAGAATGATTCTTCACAGTTTTGCTGTGTTCAACTTCTTTATCATATGACTTAGGCCCATTATTTTCCAACATTTTGAAACTATTGTCACAAAGAAGCTGATATCTCAGAAATCGATTCCAGTGCTGATGAGAGCAGGGCCATGAAACTTGCAGAGACAGAGAATCTAGTGACGATGCCCACTGCCCAGTGTGTGCAGCTGCAGTATGTACCTTGAAACTACGGACGTGGCAGTTCCACAGGGACCATCCAGCAGAGTAACTTGGGCATCATTTCTGTCTGTATGGTTTCCATGTTGGAATAGCTGATTTTAATACATAATATACTTTACAAAATTGATTTTTTGCTTGAGCTCTTTTCAAGTTGATTCTTTTGCTTGCAGCTAAGCCCTACTGGATACGTTAGTTTATTCAGGGTTTTTGCTTTTTAGAAAAAAGAAGGGTTTCTTGGTGTGTGTTTGTAAAATGTAGCACATATCCAAGCAAGAAGACGAATATAAAAGTGTGTATGTGCAGTTTAAAAATAATAACAGATTTCTGGGCTTCCCTGGTGGCGCAGTGGTTGGGAGTCCGCCTGCCGATGCAGGGGACATGGGTTCGTGCCCCGGTCCGGGAAGATCCCATATGCTGCGGAGAGGCTGGGCCCGTGAGCCATGGCCGCTGAGCCTGCGCGTCCGGAGTCTGTGCTCCGCAACGGGAGAGGCCACAACAGTGAGAGGCCCGCGTACTGAAAAAAAAAAAAATAATAATAATAATAACAGATTTCTATGAACTCATTACTCAGGTCAAGAAATAGACCATTGTCTTTCCATGTTCCTGCCGTTTGTACCTCTCCCCATTCTGACATTTGTGTCAACCATCCCCTTGCTTTTCTTTAAAGTTTTTACCACCAACATACACACCACTAAAGAATACATTATGAGGTTGTGCCTGTTTGTGAATTTTATATAAATGAATCAATATTGTACGTATTTTTCTATGGCTGTTTCCTTTTGCTCAACACAATATTTTTGAGATTTGTCCACATGGATGCACATAGCTATAGCTTACTCATATCACTCTGTGTCATGATCTGTTGTGTGATCCCATAACTTATTTATCCATTCCATCAGTGATGGACTTTTATTTTCAGGTTTTTACTATTATGTAAAATGGCACTATAAATATTTTTATACATGTCTTCTGGTGCACATGTGCGAGAGACACCCTTAGGGTATACCTAGCAGGGCATCTGGTGGGTTATAGTCTTTGTGTGTATTCTCATTTACTGGATAACACCAAAATTTTTCCTGAGTGATTGTATCAGTTTTTAATTCTAATAGCGGTGGATGAAAGTTCTTTTTGTTCTGCATTCTCATTAGCACTTGATATTGTCAGACATTTAAATTTGTGGATACAATCTAGTATAAATGTCATCTCACTATGATTTTCATTTGCATTTTCCTGATTTATCAATTAGATCAAATATCTTTTATTATACGTGTATTTTTGTTTCTGCTGTGAAATTTATTTTTTCCCTTTTTCCTATTAAATTATCTTTCTAAAACTGAAGCATAATATTCTTTATATTTCATTTGTATGTGATCCTTCATTGGTTATATATTTTACAGATATTTGCCTTTCACTTTCTGTGTAGAGTCATTTGGTAAGCACAAGTTCTTAATTTTAGCAGTCATTTAATAGTGTGTTCCTTTGATTTGTCTTTTTTGTGCTTTAAGAAATCCTTTTGTACCATGAGGTCTTCAAAATATTCTCCTACATTGTTTTCTGAAAGTGTTATAGTTTTGCCTTACACACGTGTCTGTGAAATCCTTCTGGAATGAGCTTTGTGTATGGTGTGAGGTATGCGTGCTCTGCAACACTATCTGTCATACAGCTAATGACCAATAGAAAGGTGTTTGTTTTTAAGGTCTTTATTCTCTTACCATGCTAGTATTGATTTTTGACTTAATCACACTGTAGTTGGAGAATAAGGTCTGTGATCCCAGTTCTTTCAAGTTGGTTGTAAATTGTTTTATGTATGTGGTCACTTGTGGTAAATATTTCATTTGTGCTTGATAAAAAATAGTGCATTCTACAGTTGGGTGCATTCTCTAGACTAACATTGAATAATATTATTCAAATTGTCTCTGTCCTTAAATTTTTTCTACTAATTCGGCCAATTACTGAGAGAGTTGTGTTAAAATCTTCTATTATTATGGTAGATTTGTTTGTATCTCACTGAAGTCTGTTAATTGTTGTTATATATGATTTGAAGCCATAGTATTAGGAATATACAAGTCTAGAACTCTTAACTTCCTGTTCATCAGTATGTAGTGAACCTCTTTATTTTAATAATGTTTTTTGTCACAAAATCTATTGTGTCTGATATTAGTATACAGACCCTAATTTTCTTTTGGTTCAGTATTCCATGCTATTTTTTCCAACTTTTTCCTTTTAAGCTTTTTGTAGTTATGTTTTAGATGTACATTTTTCTTTTCTTAAATGTATTCTGCTGATCTTTGCCTTTTAATGGGCTTATTTAATCCATTAAAACTTACTTTAATTACTATCTGTAGATATAATTACTGTGTATGTATGTGTAAATATATATGATATATAAATATATGTTATAATAAATGTTAATATATAAATTCTGTTTATATAAATATGTATATTTTAAATTACTATACACACATACTTGGATTTTTTTTCTAACATTTATTTTGCACTTCCTTTTTGTTCTACCTTTTCAACTTTCTCTCTCCTCTTATTTTTCCAAGTGTTACTTTTCTCTACTATTTTGGATCAGTCTTATTAATAGCTACCACATCTATCAAATAATAAAAGAGGTATTATTTCAAGAATTTTCCTAGAAATTTTAACATGCATTAGTTAATTAATTAATTTTACATTATTAACCTGTAGATTTAATAAAAAATATTTTTTCCCACCTGAACAATATACAAGCTTTAGCACAGTTGATTTCAGTCACCTGTCCCCCATTTGCATCCTATTGTCATGTATTTTAATTCTAACTTAACTTGTCTTTATTTTAATCCAGAAAGATATTAGTATTGTTTTATATCATCAACATTTGTTTGAATTTATCCATATAACCCTTTCCTTCTTGAACTTTAAACTTTTCATCACAGATCCTAATACATGTGTCTGAAACACATATTTTGGGATTTCCTTTAGTAATATTTTATTGATAGCAAACTCACTGTTTATCCTTCTCTGAATAGAATTTTTATTTCACCTTTAGTTGTAATGACTTTCTGGTTATATTCCTTCTGGGTATAGAATTCTGATAGTTTCTTTCTCTTAGCAAAATTGAGTGCATTTCATAGACTTCTGGGTTCCATTGCTACTATTGAAAATTCTGCTGTCAGTCTAAATTTTGCTCTTTTGAAGATCGTTTATCTTTTTCTCTTAGGCTTTCCTGAAGATCTCTCTATCTTTGAAGTTCTGTAGTTTCATTATGATGTCTAGCTGTTTTTTTTTTTCTTTTAATTTTACTTAGAATTCATGGAACTGTTTAAGTGAGTAGAAGATGATAGAAGATGACTTCCATCAGTTCTGGAAAAATTTTCAGTCAATATCTCTATTTTTCTCTATACTTGTTTTTTTGACATGTTCCTACATCTCTTTCACATGTCTATCAAAACAGTGCATTTGTAACCTAATAAATAAATCAGTCTAAAACAACAATAATAATTTATTATCTCCCATAGTCTCTGTTGGTCACATTCAGGATATACTCAGTCAATTAGTCATTGTTTGGAGTCATGAGATTACAGTCCTATGTTGGCTGGGGCTGTAGTTATCTGAAGGCTTAAAGGGTCCTGGAGTACGCATTACCAAGGTGGCAAATAGGGGCCTTATTTCCTTTCTATGCGGATTACTCCACAGGGCTAATGGAGTGTCCTCATGGCATGGCACTCATATTCAGCTTTTTTCTCATTATAAAGATGGGAGAGATGACTTCCAAGCTCTTTTCATGTCAGAGCAGGAACTGCAAGTGCTGATTTTGTCTTTTGAACTTTTGTTTGAAATTTTTATTCTGTCTGTTCTGTTTTGGATTTTAAAATCTTCATCATCTTTAGTAACATTAGTTTCATAACTGTAGTAACTTATCTTTCTCTTTTCCATCTGAACAAGGTTTTTATAAGGTTTTTTTTTTTAATTTCTTCTGCTCTTTGATTTTTCTCTCTTTCGGGGGAGATGATTTCCATTCTCCTGAGTTTTTAAAAAATTTCATTTCACTTGCCATATAAATGTCAAATGGAACTGTGGGAATGGATGAAATTGCCTCACAACAGAATGGGAAGAGAATCTAGCCCTGGGAAACTCCAACATGTAAAAGGTAGAGAATGAAGCATATTATTTTTATAGCTTGTTGAATGTTAGTTTTTAAATTTTCATTTGCTATTTTTTAAAACAGTAATAAGGATTGTGAATTTTTGCCTTTGGACAACTATGACTATATTCCATAACATGTGATCCAGTAGGAGAAACACTTTAACACTTTTAATTTTGAAGGAGTAGGTTTGTCGGTTTAAATTTCCATTATTAATTTATAATTTTATTGCTTTGCAATCTATAAAGTAGACTGCTATAATTTAGTTTTGCAGAGTTTATTTATATATATTTTTTGGTCTAATGGATGTTACCATGTTAATTTTACTTAGATGCTTTAAAAATTATGTGGAAGTGTTTTCAGAGTGAATCATTAATTGATTATTAATTACTTTTTCAAATCTCTCTTATTTTTTTTTCTATCTGATATGACAGAATTTATAGTGGCATGTTGAAATTTTCTATCTAAAGTGTATTTCTAAATATTTCACAGATATTTTAATGATTCTTTTTACAGTTTAGTGCTATGTAATTTGATACATAGACTTTTATACAGTTGTTATTAATTTTTATAATGTATTATTATACATGTGTCTATCTTTTTTCCCACTTAATGTTTTCTTCCTTGAATTCTCCTTTTTATGAAATCAGTCTTTTGACACCTGTTTTATTTCTGTTTGCCTAATATGTTTTAAGGTATCTGTTTATTTTTAAACTGATCTATTCTTTTGTTAGTTTCTTCTCTTGTCTGAACATTTGCCTTTTATTTTTACCTACTCTGATGTCTTTATCTTTAAATTGAGGCAGTTCCAGTGCTAGTTCTATGTCTATTTTTATATAGTTGAATGCATGCTGAATACATAATTTTTATTATACGTTTCTGATTTTGCAGTGTGACAAAGCAGTTTTCCTTATCAAAAATCTTCTCACAGTTATAGTGAATAATGTTGGTGTACTATAGTTTTACTATAAATTTTCTATTATTAGGTATTAGGTTGTTCCTTTTATTTTTGTAATTGTTTCAAGTAATATTTCAATAAGCTTCTCTGTATTTTGATTTAGGATAGATTCTCAGAAGTGGAATTAATGAGTCAAAGTGCACAAATATTTATAATAAGTCTTTTGATACATAGTTCCATTTTTAAAATAAATTTATTCTTTTCCTATCAGTGACTGACACTGAATCCAAACAAATATGCTAGAACTTATATATCCCAAAGGCTCATCCTCCTTAAAGTGGACATTCTGCACAGATAAGTGCTTATGTAACATGCTGCAAATACTGAAACTCCTCTTTATGAGTTGCCCTCAAAGCTTAACACACAACTTTTTAGTGATTTTTCACACGATAATCTTAATTTTTTAGAATAAATTTGATTTTTAGAAATGGATGTCTTTCAAATTCATGTCTTATGACTCAGAAGGAAGAACAAACCCTTTGATGAAAGTCTTGTATATAGATACCTGGATAAGGCAGGCTTTTGGCCCAAGTCTGTCTGACTTCCAAGCCTAAGTACGTAATTAGACTTACAGTCAGCAGAAGAATATTTATTGAGCACCCATTTTATTCTAGGCATTATGCTAGGTGCCAAGAATATAGTAGGGACCATAACAGACATGTTTTTGGTTCTTCTGCTGCTAAGAGTTTACTTTATACTCAACTTTCTTCTTTCAGTTTTACTCTTTTAAACATACAAGTAATGGTACTGGTAAGTAGTGCTTGTACTCACCACCTTATGAAAATGTCATTTCTTTAAAAGCAGAAGGCATTCTTTTTATCTCTCAACTGTTATGCATTTAGTGTTGGTCAGTTAGTACTTGCTCTAATGAATGTCTGATTGTATATTGATAGCTTTGACTCAAACTCATTTTAGGTAGGGTGACCTTATAATTTATCATCTACGCTGGAGTATATGATTGCCCTAACTTTACATAGTGTATTAGAGAAAGAGTTTTACAGGGCAGCAGACAGGTGCTTTGAGGATTTTTTTAAATGTGCTAAGAGGATAGAAAAATGAATCTGATTTTAGAGGACTTCAAGATAAATTTCTGTTGTGAAAAAAACACTTCATTTAAATAAAAAGTGGAAGTTTAATAAATATTTCTTAGGACCTCTTTTATTCCAATATCTTTATTTTATTAAGTCAGATTTTGAAAATTACAACCATAGCTTAAAATATAGATCAATCCTTTTAAAGTCCAGTGCAGCAGCATAATTGCTTTAAGCATTCTGGGAACAGCAACAATTGGTCCTAGACTTATAGAAAATAACTTAGTCATAAATTTTGGAACCTCCAGAAAGAAGATGGGCACGGGGCATTTTCCAACTCATTTCTCTTGGCATTTAGCTTGTAGAGTCAAAAAGCATCTGAATTTTAATAACTTATATGCTTGAATCATTTCTTGAGCCCTATTTTGTTTTCCTCAAGTCAGCAAGAGTATATGAAGCAATAATCAATTTTAAAGGACATCTGGAAAACATTTGATATCATCTCCTGCAATTCCCATAATTTTATTTTTAATTCAGGGTCACATGAACCATAGTAACTTCTTTTGACTAAGAAAAATTAGTAATTAAGATATTTAATATATTACTCTGAAAAATGTCCATAATTATTTGAAACAGCGATTTAGGAATGTGTGTTTGGGGAAGATGAAAACCCACCATTTACTCATTTGAAGTGTCTGGTGAGTTTCCTAGATAAAGTTGGTTCTAATAATTAAGTGACTTTTAATTTAACACAGCAAAATTATGTCATAGGTGATGAGACAGGTTAGAGTTAGGTAAATCATAAGAGCTCTGTTTAAACATAAACCTTATTTTGGATTTGCTTCTTCTTACTAATGGTGAGTACCTTGTATGCCATAGATTGGGATCTCCTAAAGACCCATCTAGAGCAATTAGTATCAGAATCTTTGGGGATTCTTGTTTAAAATGCAACCAGTTTGAAAACATCATTTTAACTGATCAACCTTTAGCAAACCTGTCCAGGAGAAAAAGAGGAAACCCAATTTACCAATATCAAGAATGAAAAAGGAGATATTTCTACAGACCCTAAAGAAATTAAAAGGATAAAAATACTGTGATCACCTCTATGCTTATAAATCCTGTAACAGATTAAATTGACAAATTCCTCAGAAGACACAAGTTACCAAAACTCACTCAGAAATAGATAACCTGACTTGTTCTATACCTATTAAAGAAATTGAATTTATATGTTAAATACCTTCCCACAAAGAAAACTGGTTCCACTGGCAAATTATACAAAACATTTAAGGAAGAAGTAATATGAATTCTGTACAACTGTTTCAGAAGATAGAAGAGGAAGAAACACTTCCCACCTCTTTTTAAGAGGCCAGCATTATTCTGATACCAAAACTAGACAAAGACATTACAAGAAAAGAACACAACAGACCAATATACCTCATGAACACAATGACAAAAATCCTCAACAGTATATTATCAAATGCAGCAACATATAAAACAGTAATACATCATGACAAAGTGGAGCTTATCTCAGAAATGGAAAGCCAGGCCAACATAGAATAATCAATCAATATAATTTACAATATTAACAGATGAAAGAAAGCCACCTAACCCTTTAAGTAGATACAGAAAATGTACTTGAAAAAATTCAACAACCATTCATGATAAAAATTCACAGCAAACTAGGAATGAAAGGAAATTTCCTTAATCTGACAAAGGGCTTCTACGAAAAACTACAGGTAACATCACAACTGAACATCTATATGTAAAAATAAGGCACCTTGACCTATACCCCATACCTTATACCAAATTTACCTTTAAGTGTACCATAGGTATAAATGTAAATGGTAAAACTATAAAATTTTTGGAAGAAAACAGGAAAAAATCTTTGTGACCTTATGTTAGAGCAGGAATTCTTAGATACAACATCAAAACCATAATCTATAGAAGAAAAATATTGACTAATTGAACTTCATAAAAACATTTTTACTCTGAAAATGACACTGTTAAGAAAATGAAAATGCAAACCATAGACATGGAGAAAATGTTTGAAGACCCCATATTTGTAAAGGACTTGGATCCAGATATATAATGAAAACTCAGAAATAAGAAAACAACCTAATTTTAAAATGGACAAAAGATTTGAAGAGACAGTTCACCAAAGAAGGTATACAAATGGCAAATATGCACGTGAAGATATACTCAACATCATTGGTCTTAGGGATATGCAAATTAGAACTACAATGTGATACCGCTACTCATAGATTAGAATGGTTGAAAACGAAGACTGATATGCAGCACAGGAGGGTGTGTAGCAACTGGAACTCTTCTTTGCTGATGAGAATACAAAGTGGCGTTTTGGAAAACAGTTTTACAGTTATTTATAAAGTTAAACATACAATTAAAATACAACCTTACAATTCCATTCATAGTCATTTACTAAGTGAAATAAAAACCTGTGTTACATAAAAACTTGTATGTGAATGTTGTGACAACTTTATTCCTAATTACCAAAACCTACAAATAATCTAAATGTCTTTCAACTGGGGAATGGACAAACATACATATAATGGAATATTACTCCTCAATAAAAAGTAATGCACTATTGACACATGCAACAGCATGAATTAATCTCAAGTGCATTATGCTAAGTGAAAGAAGCCAGAGTCAAAAGGCTATATACCAGAAAGTGTGGCCAAGATGGTAGAGTAGACCTGGAGTTTACCTCCTGCCACGGGCACACCAAAAGTACAACTATTTACAGAGAAACTATCAATGAGATAGTATAAAGAATGAATTTTTTTTTTTAGAAAAACATTCATTTTATTACCATATGGTACACTGGATATTAATACAATAACACCTACACCAATACCAATCTCTATTTTTCAGCATTGTGTATTAATATAAATGCTGATAATTTATACTAATAAAACCCTATTATTTTTATTAATTTACTCACACTGAATGAGTGTTGTGAATAGTCAAAATTTAGAATTAAATGTACCCCAGTAATTTAGCAATGACATGGTAGAGAGCTCAGAAGTTTCCTTTGTTCTTCTTTAAGCTATTTTGGACTTCAAAAGATACTTTGTGAAGAGAGCACAAAGCCTCTATAAAATTACATTACGTTGTAGTAACATCTGTAAACAATGGTTAAGGTAAATTGCTAAATCTTCACTGTTTAATCAAAGAAGAGTATAGGCATTTTCTATAGTTTATACCTTTCCACACTAAAGGTATAAATAAAGAACTACATATAGAGACATGTAGTCAAGACCCACACTCCCAGGTAGGTGATCTACAAATAGGAGGATAATCACAATTGCAGAAGTTCTCCCCAAGGAGCAAATGTTCTTAGCTCCACATCAGGCTCCCTAGCCCAGGGGTCCTGTACTGGAAAGGTGAGCCCCCAGAATGACTGGCTTCGAAGGCCAGAAAGGCCTCCACATGGGAGAACTGGAAGGCTGTAGGAAACAAAGATTTTGCCCTTAAAGAGTGTGTGCAAAATCTCATGCTCCAAGTCCCAGCACAGAGACAGCAAATTGAAAAGAGCCTGGATCATGCCCACTTACTGAACTTGTAGAGCCTCATGGAAAGAAAGGAGACAACTGGGACTCCCCCTGGGGCCATAGATGCTGGCAGCAGTCATTTTTAGGAGCTCTTTCTACCACAAGGATACTGGTGCTGGCAAATGCCATTTTGGAGTCCTCTCTCTAGCCTATTAGTCCTGGGCATCCCTAGCCCTGTAGCCAGCCAGCCAGAATCTGACCCCTTTCACCAATGGACCGGCACTAGCTGAAGTGGACCCTCCAGAGAGCCATGCTGAGACCCTGCCCCTCCCACCAGTGGATGGCACAAGTCTCAGGATGGCACCAACCACAGGATTCCCTGGGACTTGGCCCCACCCACCTGCAAGCTGACACTAGCCCTAGGACACCCAAGGCCTTGTAGCTAGCTGAGCTGAGACTCAGGCTCCCCACCAGTGAGCCAGCAGCTACTACACAAGACAGGGCCTGGCAGCCAACTAAGCCAGAGAACATGCCCACAGTAGTTGGTCCCACCAGAAGAGAATGACCCATGCAGCCCACATAGGGGACACTTGTAGAGCATATAGCTCAGGTGACCAGAGGGGAGTGTGCTGCTGGGCTCCACAGGACATCTCCTATATAAAGCCACTTCTTCAAGATTGGGAAACGTAACTGATGTACCAAATACATGGAAATAAACACATAATTAGGCAAAATGAGACAGAGGAATATGTTCCTAACAAAGGAACAAGACAAAACACTAGGAGAAGAACAAAGTGAAGTGGATATAAGCAATCTAACTGATAAAGAGTTCAAGGTAATGATCATAAAGATGCTCAATGAACTTGGGAGAAGAATCGATGAACACAGTGAGAAGTTTAACAAAGAGAAGATATAAAGGAGAACCAAATAGAGCTGAAGAATACAATAACTGAAGTAAAAAATACACTAAAAGGAATCAGCAGTAGATTAGATGATACAGAGGACTGGATCCATGAACTGAAAGACAATAGTGGAAATTACCAAGATGAACAGAAAAAAAAAAAAGTTTTTTTAATTGAGGATGGTTTAAGAGACCTCTGGGACAACATCAAGCATACTAACATTCTCATTATAGGGGTCCCAGAAGGAGAAGAGACAGAGAGAAAGGTGCAGAGAAATTATTTGAAGAAATAAGAGCTAAAAGCTTCCCTAACCTGGGAAAAGAAACAGACAGCCAGGTCCAGGAATCACAGAGAGTCCCAAAGAAAGATCCACACCAAGGCACATCATAATTAAATGGCAAAAGTCAGAAACATGAATTTTAAAGGCAGCAAGAGAAAAAAGTCACATGCAAATGAATCCTTGTAAGGCTATCAGCTGATTTTTTCAGCAGAAAATTTTCAGGCTAGAAGAGAGTGGCATGATATATTCAAAGGGATGAAAGGCAAAAACCTACAATCAAGAATTCTACCTGGCAAGGTTATCATTCAGATTTAAAGGAGAGATAAATGGTTTTACAGCCAGCAAAAGCTAAAAGAGTTCAGCACCACTAAACTGGCTTTATAAGAAATGTTAGAGGGACCTCTCCAAGTGAAAAAGAAAAGACCACAACTAGAAATATGAAAATTATGAAAGAAAAAAATCTCATTAGTAAAGGCAAACATACAGTCAAGGAAGTAGATCAGTCACCTATAAAGCTAGTAGGAAGGTTAAAAGACAAAAGTAGTAAAATAATCTACAGCCACAATAAGTAAGGGATACACAAAACAAAAGGTTGTAAAATATATGTTAAAAATAGTAATCATGGGAGGAGGGGAATAAAAGTGTAGGGTTGTTCAAATGCATTTGTCATTAAGAGATCGACAACTTAAAATAATCAGAGATGATACATAGATGATGATAGATGATGATGATGATAGATAGATAGATCACTATATATAAACTTAATGGTAGCCACAAGCCAAAAACCTATAATAGATACACAAAAGAGAAAGGAATCCATAAATAATACTAAAGATAGTCATCAAATCACATGGGAAGAGAGCAAAAGAAGAAGAAATGAACAAAAATGAACTATGAAAGCAACCTGAAAACAATTAACAAACTGTCAATAAGTACATACCTATCAATAATTACTTTAAATGTAAATGTACTAAGTGCTCCAATCAAGACTGAGAGTGGCTGAGTGGATAAAAAAATAAGACACATGTACCCTTGCCTATGAGAGACTCAGTTCAGATTTAAAGACACACACAGACTGAAAGCGAGGGGATGGAATAAAGGTATTCCATGCAAACCGAAATCAAAAGAAAGCTGGAGTCACAATACTTGTATCAGACAAAATAGACTTTAAAACAAAGACTGTAACAAGAGACAAAGAAGGACATTACCTAAATGCTAAAGGGATAGATCCAACAAGAAGGTATAGCAATTTTAAATAAATATGACCCAACATTGGAGCACCTAAATACATAAAGCAAATATTAACAGACATAAAGGGAGAACTTGACAGTAACACAATAGTGATAGAAAACTTTAACACTCCACTTACATCAATGGACAGATCATCCAGACAGAAAATCAGTAAGGAAACACTGGCCTTAAATGACACATTAGACCAGATGGACTTAATAGCTGTATATAGAGCATTCCACCTAAAAGCAGCAGAATACACATTGTTTTCAAGAGCACATAGAACATTCTTCAGCATAGAGCACATGCTAGGCCACAAAAAAGTCTCAGTAAATTTGAGAAGATTGAAATCGTATCAAGCATCTTTTTCAACCACAATACTATGAGACTAGAAATCAACTACAAGAAAAAAACTGCCAAAAACACAAACATATGGAGACTAAACAATATGCTGCTAAACAATCAATGGGTCACTGAAGAAATCAAAGAGGAAATCAAAAAATATCTGGAGACAAATGAAAATGTCTCCATTTTGGACCAAAATCTATGGGACTTAGGAAAAGCAGTTCTAAGAGAGAAGTTTATAGTAATACAAGCCTTCCTCAGAAAATAAGAAAAATCTCAAATACCACATTAGCAAACTGAAGAATAAAAATTATATTATCGTCTCAATATGTGCAGAAAAAGTTTTTGACAAAATCCAACATCCATTTATATAAAACTCAACAAAAGAAGTATAGAGGAAACATACCTCACATAATAAAGGCTATATATCAGAGACTTAGAGCCAACATCATATTCAATGGTGAAAAGCTGAAAGCATTTCATCTAAGATCAGGGACAAGACAAGGATGCCCACTCTCACCATTTTTATTCAACATAGTAGTGAAATTTGTAACCATAGCAATCAAATAAGAAAATGAAATTTAAAAATTCCAAGTTGGAAAGAAAGAGTGAAACTGTCACTGTTTGTCGATAACATGATGCTATATATAAGAAATCCTAAAGATGACACCAAAAAACTATTAGACTAATAGACAAATTTAGTAAAGCTGCAGGATACAAATTAATATACAGAAATCTGTTGCATTTCTATACACTAAAAATGAACTATCAGGGAAAGAAATTAATAATACAATTATATTTACAATTGCATCAAAAAGAATAAAATACCTAGAAATAAATCTAACCGAGGAGGTAAAAGACTTACACTAAAAAAGCTGTAAGGCACTGATTAAAGGAATTGTGGGTGACACAAACAAGTGAAAAGATATGCTATGCTAATTGATTGCAAGAATTAATATTGTTGAAATGACCATACTACCCAAGGCAATCTACAGATTCAGTGCAATCCTTTTCAAAATACCCATGACATTTTTCAGAGCAATATAACAAATATTTCTAAATTTTTTAAGGAAAAACAAAAGACCCTGAATAGCCAAAAGAGAGCTGGAGTTATCACAGGCCTTGACTTAAAACTACACTACAAAGTTACAGTAATTAAAATAGTGTGATACTGTCACAAAAACAGACACACATAGATCAATGCAACAGAGTGGATTGCTCAGAAATAAACCCACACTTACTTGGTCAATTAATCTATGACAAATGAGACAAGAATATACAATGGGGAAAACTGGACAGCTGCATGCAAAAGAATCAAACTGGACTAGTTTCTCACAACATATACAAAAGTAAACTCAGAATAGATTAAACACTTAAATGTTAAGACTTGAAGTCATAAAACTCCTAGAAAAAAAAATAGGCAGTGCAATATTTAACATCAGTCCTAGAAGTACTTTTTTGGATATGTCTCCTCAGGTGACAGAGACAAAAGCAAAAATAAACAAATTGGACTACATCAAACTACACAGCTTTTGCACATTGAAGGAAACTATCAACAAAATGAAAAGGCACTTAACCGAATGAGAGAAGATATTTGCAAACATATATCCAATAAGGGGTTAATATCCAAAATATACCAAAAATTCATACAACTCAACATCAAAAACAAACAGACAAACAACTGAATTAAAAATTGGGCAGAGGAGCTGAATAGACATTGTCCTAAAGAAGACATGCAGATGGCCAACGGACACATGAAAAGATGCTCCACATCATTACCCATCAAGGAAATGCAAATCAAAACCACAGTAAGATACCACCTCACACCTCTCAGAATGGCTGTCACCAAAAGGACAAGAAATAACAAATGCTAGCAAGGATATGGAGAAAAGGGAACCATTGTGTACTATTGATGGGAATGTAAATTGGTACAACCACTATGGAAAACAGTATGGAGGTTCTTCAAAAAATTAGAAATAGAACTGCCATATGATCCAACAATTTCACTTCTGGTTATCTGCTCAAAGAAAACAATAACACTAATTCAATAAGATATATGCATTCCAATGCTCATGCAGCATTATTTACAATAGGCAGGAATGTGGAAGCAACCTAAATGTCTATTGATAGACAAATGGATAAAGAATATGTGGCATAGGGGCTTTCCTGGTGGCGCAGTGGTTAAGAATCTGCCTGCCAATGCAGGGGACATGGGTTCGAGCCCTGGTCTGGGAAGATCTCACATGCCGTGGAGCAACTAAACCTATGTGCCACAACTACTGAGCCTGTGCTCTAGAGCCTGCAAGCCACAACTACTGAGCCCATGCACCACAACTACTGAAGCCTGCGCACCTAGACCCCATGCTCTGCAACAAGAGAAAACAACGCAGTGAGAAGCCCAGGCACTGCAATGAAGAGTAGCCCCCTGCTCACCACAACTAGAGAAAGCCCACATGCAGCAACAAAGACCCAATGCAGCCAAAAATAAATTAATAAAAAAATTTTTTAAATAAGAATATGTGGCATATATATATGTATATATACACACACAGTGGAATGTTACTCAGACATTTTTAAAAAATGAAATTTTGACATTTGCAATAATATGGATGGATCTAGAGGATATGATACTAAGTAAAATGAATCAGACAACGACAAATAACACATGACCTCACTTATATGCGGAATGTAGAAAAAAAAACAAACAACAAAAACGGACTCGTAGATATAGAGAAAAAACTGGTGGTTGCCAGAGTGGAGGGAGGTTCAGTGGGGGGAAATAGGTGAAGGGGATTAAGGAGTACTAACCTGAAGTTATATAGTAAATAAGTCACAGGGATATAATATACAGAATAAGGAATATGGTCAATAACATTGTAATAACTTTGTATGGGGACAGATGTTTACTAGGCTTATCATGGTGATAATTTCCTAATTATGCAAATGTCAAATCATTATGTAGTACATCTGAAACTAACATAATATTGTACAACTATATTTCAATTAATAAAAACTTTTGAGAATTTAAATTATGTTTTAAAAATTGTTCTCTTTAATTACTGACTGCTAATTACTGAGTGCTAAAATATAAGGTGCTATTTGACATAAGTCCAAGTACTCAATCTGTGTTCTTTTTCCTATTGAGTTATCTTAAAATTAAAAAATTTTTAAGAAGTTACAATTTGTATATTAAAAAGTGCTGAAATTTCAGAGTTGGGCCATATTCAGCTGAAAATTTATGATGGTAACTTATGTAGAAAAAAAATAGACTATATACCATGTGATTTCATTTATATGATGTAAAACTATAGAGATAGAATACATATCTAAAACTACAGAGATAGAATACATATCAGTGGTAGCCAGGAACTAAGGGTAGGGGGAAAGTCTGAGTCCCAGAGGGTAACCAAAGAGATCTGGGGGAGGTTGATGGAACTGTGGTGTGTCTCGTTTGTGGTAATGGTTATACAAGTATGTGCATTTGTCAAAACGCATAGAACTGTACACTGAAAATAGTGAATTTTACTGTTTATAAATTAATATAAAAATCCATCTACATCTCTGATTTTTTTCACTTGTACCATCTCTCAGTCATTTCTGTGCATACTAGCTTTTTAAATTCCTCCCTGGTTAATATAAAAATCCATTTACATTGTTGATTTTTTTCACTTGTATCATCTCAGTCATTTGTGTGCATACTAGTTTTGATTTTTTGGCTGTGTTGGGTCTTCATTGCTGCATGTAGGCTTTTTCTAGTTGCAGCGAGAGGGGGGCTACTCTTCGTTGAGGTGTGCAGGCTTCTCATTGTGGTGGCTTCTCTTGTTGCAGAGCACGGGCTCTAGGCATGCAGGCTTCAGTAGTTGCAGCATGTGGGCTCACTAGTTGCGGCACATGGGCCCTAGAGCGCATGGGCTTCAATAGTTGTGGCACACGTGGGCTCAGTAGTTGTGGAGCACAGACTTAGTTGCTCCGCGGCATGTGGGATCTTCCCAGTCCAGGGCTCCAACCCATGTCCCCTGCATTGGCAGGCAGATTCTTAACCACTGTGCCACCAGGGAAGTCCCCCATAATAGTTTTTTAAATTCCACCCTGGTGATTCAGAAAGTAGCTTTGCAAGGGGCATCTCTACACTTTTCAGTTTACAAATTGCTTTGCAGTTATATAAGCAAAAAGTTAACTAAATGCCATTTGGGTGCCCAAGATTTAGCTACATATATATGGTAACTCATATTAAAAGTATAAAGTTTTAACTATTATTTAATTAAATGACATTATAAACTGTAAAGTAATACTTATTGATGGTCATAATTGTACCTTCCCCACAATGGTTCTGAAAGCATTATGTGGTGCTTACTTTTCACTAGTTAGAGCAATAGATGCAGCAAGAATGCAGAGAGGGATCCAGCTGGTAACTTCTACTCTCAGGAAACAAGGAGGAAGTGAATAATCTGAAGGATTGGTGGGAGAAGAGACTGTCTTGATATTCACCAGAGTCCTACTAGCAGGGTCAATGGTCACACTCACTTTTTCTTCCTGTACTACACCCAATCACGTATGGTGACGTACACAGAGAGCAGAATAGTGTGGATAAAAAAATTCCTATGGAGCATACAATACTGTCACTCCAACCAGTGATGACCTCTCTTTCCTTGATGTCATTGCACGTTGGAAGGTTGAACTTGATAGGTTTTATTTCCCATCACATCCTGTAATGAAAGGCAGTAAAAAGAAGAAGCAGGAGGAGGGGGAAGAGGAAGAGAGGGAGGGGAGTAGGAGAAAAATTAGGATTTAACAAGGAAAAGCATCAATGCCAAAGGGCTGGTGAAATCTACAGGGAAGTAACAGGGTGTTATGGCAGAGCATAGATGTTGAGGTCAGACATATTTAGGTTCATACCTCAGCCTGCCACTTATAATCTATTTAGGCAAGTTGCTTAACCTCTATGAGCCTCAGTTTCCTTGCTTTTAAGTTGGAAATATAGTACCCAGCATGACAAATTATTGTGAGAATTAATGAGATCATGTAAGGGGGCTGAATTTAGCTTTTGGTGCAGTGAGGATACTCAACAAGTAATACTTGTTACTATTAATGTTATGATTATACCTTTATAAATCAGCATGGAATAACTAAACTGATCATATTTAAGTTGCTATTATTCCTTCTCTTCTAACACTCACTAGCTCTGTGACTTTGGGCACATGACATACTTTCTCTGATCTTAGTTTCCTCATCTATAAAATGAGGATAAGCATATTTCATAGTGTTGTGAGGATCAACTAAGTTAATACTTGTAATGCTCTTAGAACAGTGGCTTGCACATAGTAAGTACACAATAAATGTCAGCTATTACTACTACTACTAATATAACTATTGTTATTGCTATTATTCTCAACCAAGGATGAACACGTACTAATTGAGCACTATTATGAGTCCAACAGTGTTGGTAAAAGATTTGTGAGCAATACTGAATATTAAACTGTGTAGTATTGAGGCTAAGTTTCTAGCACTAAGTACTCAAAGTGTTTGATTAATTAATGAAGGCATGCATTAGTAACCCAGAGAACAGACAGTGAATTGGTGAGGAAGAATCAGGAAAAACAATACTCATATTTTTGAGAGAATTGAATACATGAGAAGGGAAAAGGGAGAGTCTCTTAGACTGGGACAAAGGCATGAAGGCATAAGTGGAACAAAGTGCGTATGGAGAAGTGAATGTCCACCAGCAGTGGCATGCATACAAGAAACTGCAATATAGTAAAGTAATACAACAGATTACTATACAGCAGAGAATATTAACTAATTATACCTATATATCAGTGTGGATGAATCTCACAAACAATATGGAGTAACATAAGCAAGTCACAAAATAAAAGCTATTATTATTCTATTTATATAAAATTCTAAGCTAGGCAAAACTAAATTACATTGTTACAGGATAACATATGTAAATTATAAAGCTATTAACAATTATTATCGCAAAAGTTAAAATAGTGGTTACATCTGGGGAAAGGAAGGGAAGGTCTCATGAAGTATTAATGTTCTATCATTTCATAATGGGGGTGTGTATGAGAACTTGGGTGTTTGCTTTACAAATTTTATTTATTTATTTATTTATTTTTGGCTGCATCGTGTCTTCGTTGCTGCACGCCGGCATCAGTAGTTGTGGTGTGTGGGCTCAGCTGCTCTGTAGCACTTGGGATCCCCTGGACCAGGGATCGAACTGGCGTCCCCCTCACCAGCAAGTGGATTCCCAGCCACTGCCACCAGGGAAGTCCCCAAGTTTTTGTTTTTTTTTAGTGTACACGTATGCTTTATATATTCTTTTTTATGGATGACATATTTCATAATAAAAAGTAAAATCACTTAAAAGTAAGAGTGAATGGGGTCCAGGAAGTTAGCAAGCTCAACCAGAGGATATTGTGTGTTGTGGAGTAGCAGGAATTAAAACAAATAAGGTGATATTCAATCCATTTCTTTTTGAGTGCTAAACGGCATCCAATTGGTTACTTTTTCCTCCTATAAGCTTAAAAATCTCACCTTCCTCAATATATAAAAACAAGTAGTAATGAAAAACAAAAACAAAAAAAACAAACAAATAATGGAAGTCATGAAGCAGAGTCCAGGGGTCATGACGGAGGGTATTGAAACCTGGGAGAGGAATGTTACCTCTGACACCTAGCTAGCTGGGCTGGGGTATCAGGCACAAGGCAAGAGTGAGGCATTGATAGTCAGCAGTTGTCTATCGATATTCAGGGCTTCCTCATCACAATTGAGGCCCTTATTCCAGTTGACAAATGACACCCCACCAAAAGAGACGATGGAATTCATTCTGCTATCGAGGATATGGTTAAAGCAGAGTCTGGTCAGTCCTCAGTGGGAAAAT
This sequence comes from Phocoena phocoena, assembly GCF_963924675.1. Lineage (NCBI taxonomy): Eukaryota > Metazoa > Chordata > Mammalia > Artiodactyla > Phocoenidae > Phocoena > Phocoena phocoena. The sequence goes on along the minus strand of NC_089235.1, from coordinate 52,117,736 downwards.
GGAAGAGATCAAGTGAGGATAAACCAAAGGAATGTACTCCTACTAGGAAGATCAGAAAGAGATATAGGCTGATATATATGCAAGTTTAGACACCTGGAGTTTATCTCTTGTGCCCGAAATCTGCCCCAGACATTCCATTACTCATGGCTCTTTCTCTTTTAATCCTGCTGTCGAGGAAATAAGATGCAAGCCGAGCAGGTGGGGACTAAAATCAATAAGTTTAACATTCTATTTGAATGCTTCTATCAATAGATTTTAGCCAGCAACGAAAAGGTTTATTCTGAGCTCCTTATTATTTTTTTAAGTGGCTAGCCAGCTGAGAGCTAGATAGCTGGATATTTGGAAGTATTTCTGTGTTATTTGGGTTCAATTAAAATGTCTCTGTCTCTCTCTCAGAAATTATTCTGGGAACAGGTAAATGTCCAAGGCTAAATAAGAATACTAGAATACCATAGCAGATAAATCTTGCCTTGTTATAATAATTATTTTACTGTTGTTTTTGTATATAAAGTGGTAGACACTTTACATAATCCCTCAACAACCTTGCAAAATTGCTTTTTTTCCAGATAAGAAAATTGAGGCTCTGCAAGTTTAAATAATCTGACCAAAAATGTATAGTGAAGCTAGGATGCCAACTCAGTACTGTCTGAACACAAAGCAAAAGCGGTAGTTAGGTAATCACTAGTTTCTTAAAAAGCAGAATACTTTAAAGGAATCTTCTCAGAGCTAGTCATAGAGGTGGGAAGATTGTTCTCAGAAAGACTGGTATATCTAGTGGAAGTCTTTCTAAACTAATGAAAGACTGGGTGGTGAGGGGACCGTGTGAAGTAGAAAAGGTGTAAGTCACCTAAGGTGGGCAGTGGCTCCTCACTTCCCACTGATTGTTGTAATGTGGGATTTAGGCCTAGTATTGCTAAATTTATTATTTTTCAAAAGAGGCCAGAAATCAAACATTTAAATAAAAAATCCCCTGATTAAAAAAAAGACTGTACTGGGTCTGAGTTTTTACAAAACACTATAATGGCCTAACAAAGTCTGCCATCAGCCTGAATTTGCCCTGTAGGCAACTAATTTGCAACCCTAAACTTATTCCAATACTGCAAACCTGGGCTTGCAAATGATTTTCTTTTTAGCCTCCAGAGAATTAACTAGCTTAGCTGTCTCTTCCTCAGGAAAGCCTTCCCTGGCCAGATTGGCTCTTCCAGTTGGACTTTCTCTAATTCTCTACAGATCCCCTATCCTTCCTCTCTACATACATTTTTTGGAATTACATGTTTGATGTTTTTCTTTCCTCCTAGACGGTAAGTTCATGAAGCAAGGAGCCATTTCTGTGCTGGTCATTGTCATTGGCTTCCGCAGAATCAGACTTTGGCTGACAGGAAGTTATATGAAGAAGGTTTACTGAAGCGTGATCTAGGGAGCACCAGGTGGGTAAGGAAACAGGATTGGTCTGGGAGAGAATTAAGGTGAACAACTTAGTAGAGCTCCCACCTGGGAGATAGTTATCTATAGTATATGATAAATAATTTATATGTTATTACTTTAAAATAAAGATATGAAAAATGGGTGTTTATTTGAAATTATATTAAATTCTGTATTATTTACTTTTCTGTTATATAAATGCTATTGTTTCAACCAAAGCAATAGAACTAGTTAATAGTGACAATTAGTAGTAATTAATAGTAAGACCAATTAATTGTATGTGTGAGGAAGATTTAACAATTTTTTGATATTTCTTCCCTCTGATGCAATGATTTAACTCTCTTAATTGGATATTAAATAATTCCAGGATATAGTAATGTGTATGTTTAAGATCCATACTAATTAAACAGATATTGTCTATATCTAATAAAAAAGTAACAATGAGATGTTTCTTTCTATCTTATGATGCGGTAGAATAGTTTTACTCTTTCAGTTTCCTTTTCCAATAATACTTCTCTGAATGCCTGAAGCCTTTGCCTTAGGACATCCTTTTTTTCTTTTATGTAGTGGTAAAAGTAAATATAGTTGAATGTAAAATTCATTTTGATTTGCAGCTCTGCTCTTTCTTTTAAATCTTTTCCTTCTAATTTTATTGAGATACAATTAACATAGAGCACTGTATAAGTTTAAGGTGTATGGCATAATGGTCTGACTTACGTATGTCGTGAAATGGTTATCACAGTAAGCTTAGAGAGTATCCATCTAGTCATATAGATATAAAATTAAGGAAATAGAAAAAAATTTTTTTTCTTGTGATGAGAACTCAGGATTTACTCTCTTAACAACTTTCACTTATAACATTAGCAGTGGTGATTATATTTATCATGTTGTACATTATGTCCTTAGTACTTACTTATAACTGGAAGTTTGTACGTTTGCCTTCATCCAATTCTCCCTTCCACAACCTCCATAACCACAAATCTGATCTCTTTTTCTAAGAGTTTGTTTGTTTGTTTGTTTCTGAAGTATAATTGATCTACAGCTAGGCTCTACTATTAGAGCATGTTACACACCATAGTGATTCAATATTTCTATACATTTCAAAATGATCACCATGATAAGTCTAATTACCATTCAAAGATATTAAATATTATAGCTATAAGCCCACGGATTTCTGATGTCAATCCAATGTGACGACATTGATCCCAATATCTTCTCAACAAGTTGGGCATTGAGTACTTGGGATTTTACTCTGTAGTAACAGCAGGTTTTTAGACTTATAAGAATTAGTTTCTGGCTCTCCCAAAATGTCCATTCATGTTGTATCTATACACTTGTTTTGGTAGACCAGCTGCTTACCAATCAGATCCTTTGCATGTAGAAGTCAATCAGGTAGGTTATCCATAACTAAATTGTTCACCATTTTTTTTTCATTTTTTTAAACTGTTTTTGGGGTTTGTTTTGTTTTGTTTTTTTAATTGTTCATCATTTTTAAACAATCAAGCACATAGGATGTCATCATAAGTTAAATGTCCTTTTCAGCATCTAAGGCATAGAGGTAATTTGAACTTGTGAAATTGAAGTTGGATTCCAAATAAGGTAGTTTTAGTAAAGAAATGAGAAAGTCCTATTTAACTTGGCTACCATTTTCTGAGTTTTAAAGCAGTCTTATTTCTCCAAAAACAAGAGTCGTTTTGTTTTTCACTGTATGAGTTTTGTTGAAGCCTGCACATAACATTGAATGATTCATGTGCACCCAGCCCATCCTTTTCCAGTTTCCTTATGGCCTCTTCAAAGATCATTGAACAGTTTCAGAGAAACAGCATATACAATTCTGTTTTATTGTAATCTTTTATTCATTCTCCCTCTGGATGCATTTTCATATTAGAGAAGGACATTCTTCTTGTCTCACAGTTTGAAAATATGATTTTACAGTAAGCTAACATTTTAGCATCTTTTCTACGGCTAGTAACAATGATACCCATCTTGTGGGCACATGTCTAAGGACACAATCTCCTTCCATTTCTATAAAGTCAATCTTATTAAGTGTTTCTGTGCATTTTAAGGAGATTGAGAAGTGACCAATGTTTTCACTATGAAAGCCTCAATATCACGGGCAAGAAAATCACACTCCTTTTTTTCCCCCAATACTGCTGTGTACAGGTGTGGAGAACATAGCAGGTAAGACCTTTCTATTTTCTTTGATAAGAAGTTTCTAGACTGGAATTTTCCAAAATTTATATTTGTATAGTACATCTGCTGAGTATACAGATAGATAAGCAAAGTCCACTTCTGTTTGAACAAAATATCAACGATCTTTCGTATTTTCTGTAGTTTGATTAAAATCTTCATAGAAATCAGGAAGATGATTTGATTTTCAAATCAAAATACCTACGAGCCAGGGGGAAGTTTTTTTTCTTGCCATGATTCAATTTATCACTTGTACTATAGAAAGTATGGTCATTGGTAATATCTGACATCATCGGCTCTAAGGGACCAACACATCGGTTATCAAAATTCTCCCGTTTGTTTGGACCACAAGACTTTTTAGTTGGGACTCTAAATCAGAAGAAATAGCTTTACTCAGCATCACAGAGCAATTAAGGGACTGATAGATAATGTGTTTTATGTGGTATGTCTAAATTAATTCAATGGCCACTATTTTCAACTGAGCCTTGGTGTCTTTTGGGGAATATGAAAAAACTGTTGATTGATTTAAAGTACTTGCCTGCTTCATTTCCTAACTTGTGAGATTTAATCTTCTTATGTGCTTTTACCTCCCCTTCTCCAACCCCAAGTTCCTTTTTTGCATATTACACCAATATTGTACCAACGGTATTTTTTGTTTTAGTTTGGCCCTGTGTCCATTATCTAATAAAGTACTTCTAACAGTATGAAAGACCAAGCCTTGAGCTATATCTTATACGCGGGAGCTCTGACTCAACGTCTCATCTTCAACTCTTTAATGGAGTTCGTCCTAATATTTAGAAAACTTCAATTTTCCTACATGCTACAGGGATAGGAGGCTGTACTTAAAGGGAGAGGCCCTGATAGGAAATTGCAGTAAGCCCTGGAGTTTCTTAATGCAGCACAATGGAAATAAAAGCCACCTCCCTTCTGCTGGTCCATTTTCCCTTTTGGATGAGCAAATGGGAATCATCTTTAGGGCATTACGTATTCATTGAGGGGCTGTGACCTTAATCCATAAAGCCCTATGGAGTTTATGCTTTGATTACCTTAAAGCTCGCCTCCCCTTATACAGTGTCCCAGACAGTCAAAATCTCCCCACAGTGTTCCTGCTAACAGTTCACCGTTTCAGTGGACCCAAGACTGAGCCCCATCTGGTAAACAGGGCTTGGTACAGAGATTCCCTTAAAGTGATCTGACCATGCCACACAGTTTGCCTAGAAATCTTCTCCTGAATTTTCATAAAGCTAGGCCAGTTTTTAGAACTCTTCTTGAATTATTGGAGAATACAGTAATTAAAATAAACTATAATTGTGGATTCACTACAACAAAGTTTCCATAAAGAAACTTTGTTTCTAAATAATGGCATTTAGAGTTTTCTTGTTATTAAAAGGAGATGAATAAAGGTTAAATTCAATGGGGCGGGTATAAGGGTAAAAACATTTTTTGGAGGACCTACATGTGTCGGGAAATTGGTATGTTTTCTCATTTGACTCTCACAACTCTATGATGTAGATGTTATTATTCTTATTTTACGAATGAAAAAACTGGCTTAGAGATGTTAAATAACATTTCCAAAAGCATATGAGTAGTGAGTGGTGGACTTGGCATTCAAATTCAAGTGTGTGGGCTCCAGATTCTAGGTCTTTACATTGTGTTACCCAAATAATAACTCTTTCTGAACTCCCTATTTCTCACCCCAGCTCTAATTCATTTCTTCTTTATCCTCTTTACTTTTCCTATATTGTCCACCAGGCTCTTATATTTTTCATCATTTCTCCTTTTGATAGTCTCTTTAATGTCTTCTTTTTTTTTTTGCCGTACACGGGCCTCTCACTGCTGTGGCCTCTCCTGTTGCGGAGCACAGGCTCCGGACGCGCAGGCCCAGCGGCTATGGCTCACGTGCCCAGCCGCTCCGCGGCACGTGGGATTCTCCCGGACCGGGGCACGAACCCGTGTCCCCTGCATCAGCAGGTGGACTCTCAACCACTGCGTCACCAGGGAAACCCTAATGTCTTCTTTTATTGACTATCTTTTTAGTTTCATTTCTCATCTCCTAGAGCTTAAGCCACTGTCATCTTTCCTAGACCACTGTATTAATATACTAACTGATCTCATATTTATTCTCTCCTTTCAGAGTCTGTTCTCCATACATGATTATCTTAGAGGAAATAAGTAAATTATGCCACTCCTTTGCTCAAAATCCTGTAATGGGCTCACATCACAATTTAGAGTAAACTTCTCCCTTTTGATGGTTGAGACATTCTGTGGGGTCTGGCTTCCACTTTAACCTCTTACTGAGTCTCCTGCTCTGCTCCTCATTCCAGCCACACTGCTCTTCCTGCAGGATCTTGCACTCCAAGTTCATTCCTGCTTTTGTACTTGCTGCTCCTTTGCCTTCCCTCGGACCTTTCCCTGGCTCACTCTCTTACTTCATTTAGGTCTCTGTTCAAACATCCCCTCGAGAGAGAGGTATTCCTTGACTCTCTATTTCTAAAATAACCACCAACTAGTCCTACTCTAATGCCTTACCCTAGAATTTATCACTCACTGCCTGGAATTACATTAGTTGTGAACATAAATTTATTCTCTTTGTCTTTCTCCTGCCATTAAAATACAGGCTCCATGGCAACAGGAATCTTTTCTGTCTTGTTTAGCACTGTTTCCTAGAGCCTAGTATAGTGCCTGCTTATAGTAGACAATCAGGAAATATTTTTTGAGTGAATATACTTTCACAAGTGCCTCAGGAATTTTCAAGGTGATCTTAGCAAATTGCTTTTCTGGCCACTAAATTATTTCTTCACTTCTTTTATTTGTTGCATTTTTAAAATTAAACGCTTACTCTAGCACTTGATCACATACTGCCTAATGACGTATTTTGTATTATTACTTAAATAACGTCTATACAGTATTGTTATAGTTTGTGTGTTTCAATTTTTATCTTGTCTGTAAACACCATAGTAGCTTAAGGATAACTGTACTTCTCTTAGTATTTTCCAGAGCAACACAGTTATTGATACCACATAGTAGGAAATCATAGATGCTTCATTATTTGATGATTGAATTAATGACATTTTATTAAATCCCAAGACAATATTCTAACACTTTTTCAATATTATTTCTTTTATCCTTATGGCAACAACCTGAAAGTAGGAATTCTTTTTCTCCTCTTGCAAATAAAACCGTGGTTCAGAAAGGAGAAGTGAAATGCTTCATTAAGGTTGTACACCTAAGAAAAGATGAAGTGGGTCTCAAACATAGATCCTGACTTGAAAACAAACGCTCTTTCCACTAGAGTCTATAATTTTGCAGTAAATCTGTTAATATATAGATTCATTTATAAGGCACAATGACTCCCAAATCATACTGAGCTGACTTGTCTATTGTGGGTAAAGAGGAAGAGTAGAGTGTGTGGCTCTTGGTTTTTACCTTTATGCCATGCGCTTACAGTGCTGTGAAAAGAACTGCAAAGGCAACTGGACCTACTCAAAAGACAGGCATTTAAAAACGCAGAACAAACGGGCATGAAGGGTAAAGTACAATTTTGATCCAATCCTCCATATTACTTGACCCCCAAGACAAACTATGTTGCTTTCTTTTCCTTCCCATGACCATTATTCCTAATGAGGCCTGTGATGCACAGGCAAGTGTAGCTCTAATTAGAACTGGGAAACTCAATGTACAGCCTAAGGGAAAGTGAATCAATCACTAGCTAACCACATTTCAGTTCTCCACAGTTGTCCAAAGCTTGCAATATCCTTGGCATCTTTGCAAGCATTACATTGTGCAAGGTGCCTAGCCAAACCAAAAATATCACTGCCTAGAGAGTACAAAAGAGGGCAGCAGCACACAGTAGGGATTTGGTGATTTGGTGAAGCTTGACATTTCATGAGATCTTCACATTTGCTGTACTTTCTTATTCAAGCTGAATTTCCTGAATGTTAACATATATCAGTGGCTCTCATGTTTTCATATACAAGAACCACCAGTGCATCCTGTATGAAAAAGCAGATTCCAGGGTCCTCATTGCTAGGGATTCTCATTTAGTAAGCCTTGGGTGAGCTTGAGAACCTGAGTCTTAAGTACCTCCAGGTGATTCTGATAATACATTATCCACGGAGATATATCAGTCTAGAAAAACCTTTCCCCCCACTCAGATATTTTAACTCTGGACTTGTGTTTTATGTCTCTGAATAATATATTATTTTCCACATGAGCATGGAGGACAGAGAATATTATTAAATGTGTTAATTTTAGAGACTCAAATCCAAAATGATAATCAGAGAAGAGATTGATCTTGGAATGATTTATTCAAGCCATTTTCTTTTGTTTTGGTCTTGTAGGGCTTTTAATGCACAGTCAATCTTTTAAATTAGACATCAGCCAAGCGTTAGCTCACAATCTATATTGCTAAGTACAAAAAGCTGGCCCAGTGTTCTGGCAAGAAGGATGAGCTGTGAACAGTGAGGCCTGACAACCAAAATGGTGTGAAGTGCTTAGATCACCTTGGGGAGAATCTTGGCACTAACGTTAATCCTTATTTCCCAGAAGGTTCCTCAAGTGTCACACAGTGGGGAAACCATTAGCTGACACACTGCGAGAGGATTTTGATTGCTGTGATACATACATGCTGCATCTTCTGGGGATTTTTGTACTGCTTTCATTACACGATTTCTCTAAATAATTATTGAAAACTTATATTAGACTCTATAAAGTTATATATATATCACAGTCACAGTCCTTGCTCTATTTACCCCATAATATGGATATGGACAGATATGGATAAGAGCAGACCTGTATGTTATTAATTACGATAGAATATGAAAAGCACTACACAAATGGTATGAACAAAGTGCTCAGAGTTTGGAGGCTATGAAGAATGTGGAGAGGACGACATTTGAGCTAGACTGTAGAGTATAAGTAACCTTTCACCAGGCATAGAATGGAGCAAAAGCCTTTCTAAAGAGAAGGACTACTTTAGGATAAAATAATAGCAACTAACATTTATGGAAAACTTATTACTTGCTAGATACTGTTATGAGCACTTGTGTTTTATCTCATTTAATTCTCAAAAACCTCTATGTAATGGGCACTGCTATTAACTTCCATATGAAAATGAGGAGACCCAGCTGTGTGCATATGTTTGCAATACTCTTGGGTAGCAGGAGCGGGTCAGGCAGTGGCAAATGGTGTGGCGTGACCTGAGTCAACAGAGGAGGACTCAAAGGTAGGCTGGGGCCAGGCGATGAAGTGCCTTTGTTAGATGCTGATGAAGTGCTTTCATTACATGGAGGGTTTTGTTTTTGCTTTTTAAATTAGTGTTTCTAATTACAAATGTGATATCTACATGTGATTTTAAAATCTACAAAGAGCGCATAATAAAAAGAATCTTTGGCACCCTAGATCTTCATTTCCACAGCCTCCCTCCTGGGAAGCAACCATTTCTTGTGTATCTTTGTGGAAATCGTTTATGTATAAACATCTCCTTTCTTCACCCATTTTTGCACACACAGGAGCATACCATACAGACCTTGCTTTGTATCTTGAGATTATTCCGTATTTGGCACATTTAGATCTATCTCATTCTTTTCCACAGCTCCGTGTTTTACAATTATGTGGTTGAACCATGGTTTATTTAACCTGTCCACTAATGATAGATATTAAATATGTTGCCAGTCAATACACAATGCTGATTTGAATATTCTTGTCTTTGAAAACATGCAAGTATTACTTACAGGAGATGCTCCTCAAGGTGGAATTTCTGTGCCCCAGAAAGAAATTTAAACGGGGGAGTAGCGTGAACAAGCTGGCCTTTTCTTTTTATTTATTTATTTTTTTGGCGGTACGCGGGCCTCTCACTGCTGTGGCCTCTCCCGTTGTGGAGCACAGGCTCCGGACGCGCAGGCTCAGCGGCCGTGGCTCACGGGCCCAGCCGCTCCGCGGCATGTGGGATCTTCCCAGACTGGGGCACGAACCCGTGTCCCCTGCATCGGCAGGCGGACTCTCAACCACTGCGCCACCAGGGAATCCCAAAGCTGGCCTTTTAGAGCCATCAATCTGGCTATTGTGTGGATGATGGATTGGAGGGACGAGCAATTAGAAGCAAAGAGATCAGGAGTCTCTTGCATTTCTTCAGAAGCGAGACAGTGACAGTTGTGGACAGCGCTGGCAAGGAGTGCTGGGAGTGAAGGACAGATTGGAGAAACAGTTAATGGATAGAGTCAACTGAGAGAAAGAGTTTGCACCCCCGTTCTGACTGCTTCTCTTTCTTCCTTTATGCCTTTCTGTTTTCCACCGAGGTCTTTGAGCAGATATCCAGAACCTGTGATCAGAAGTATTTGTGCCAACATCACCACCTTTATTTTTGGAAGTATTTTGAAATTAGTAACCACAGATAATTGAAGAAGCCAACAAGTAGTGGGAGAAGTGGGGGAGGAACCTGTTCTTAAAAATGAATTCCAAAAGGGACAGACCAGTTACCTTAGTGGTCAGATCTGCTCCCAATTCTACTAGAGGATTGCGGATGGAGCTGTGTATCTTTTATTGCCATCTTTCCTTTTTAAAATTTTTAAATTTATTTTTTATTATTTTTGGCTGTGTTGGGTCTTCATTGCTGCACGTGAGCTTTCTCTAGTTGCAGCGAGCGGGGGCTACTCTTCGTTGCGGTGCATGGGCTTCTCATTGCAGTGGCTTTTCTTGTTGTGGAGCACAGGCTCTAGGCACGTGGGCTTCAGTAGTTGTGGCATGCAGGCTCTAGAGAGCAGGCTCAGTAGTTGTGGCGCACGGGCTTAGTTGCTCCACAGCATGTGAGATCTTCCTGGACCAGGGCTCGAACCCATGTCCCCTGCATTGGCAGGTGGATTCTTAACCACGGCACCACCAGGGAAGCCCTCCTTTTTTTAAAAAAAATCTTTTCTCCTACCAATAAAAGCAAGCTTGTTATCCTTTTCATTTGAGGGTAACTACTATACCCTCATTAAGCCCTGTGATTTCTTCATTCGTTGTCTAGTCATAATCTTAATTACCCCTGCTTAAAAAAGCTTAACCTACTTAAAGGAGAAATAACAAACTAATCCTAGTTTGACAACACATGTACATTGCATCTGGCATTGGAAGCAAAAGGGTTTACCCAGCATCTATCACTGTGTGGCTTCCAGGGGGAAATTGCAAAGAAGCAAAGGCTCAGAGTTACCTTCCTCTCTTCTCTCTGTCTCATGCGTGGAGTCAGCTTTGGGAATGGACTCACTCACTCCAAGCCTGAGCTCCAGAGAACTCCACAGCCCATGTGCCCTAGGGCCATCCAGCTTTATGTAACAGAGAAATGAAGTAGAACTCCTCCTGGTCAGGTTGCAAATCAATTAGAATTTGAGAAACATAAAACTGAAAGCCAGAGAGGACTGGCTGCCAGTCACACAGTGTGTCCTTCTGCCACGGCATGCCTGCCCCAATGGTATGGGTACCAATGTTTATTCTGTTCTGGCAGGGAAAAAAAAAAAGCCCCAACTGGTACAGCTCACACCACTTCGGCTCAGAAGGGACCCAGCACACTCACCCACCTGTGCTGCTCATCCGGCCGTCAGGTTTTGATGATGGGAATTGCAAGACAGTAAAGACAGTGCCTGCTGTTCATTCAGGGGAAAAAGTGAAATCTGCAGCTCAGCAGTCTTCTAGGTAAATGGTGTTCACGGTTTGCTCTGGGCTTCCTGATGCTTCCATTTAAACTACTATTGTTCTGTTTTCCTGGAGGAAGAAGAAAGAAAAAGAAAAGTTTTAACTGGGATTTTTCAGGTGGTGGGGCCTATTTATTTGTTTTTAGTGGTGAAATTGACTTTATTCAGCACATTTCTTTTTATTCCTGGAGAAACAATTTCAGAGCATGTGCAGAACCAGGGAAACGGAAGAGGTGAGATGGAGTAGGTTCTCAGTTCGCTTCCTGCTTACATGCCTGGAACGTTTCTCTAAGGCAGAACTTCCTAAATGGGGTGGATTTCAGTGTTCCAAAATACTGATCCTTTCAGCTCACAGGTGGCAGGATAAGGCCTGAAAGGGCCTCCAGTGGCCTTCTCCATGTATCTCAAGTCACTTCCAAATATAGTCCTTTTGTGTGTATAGCAAGATGTGACATTTTTAGAGGCACTAAGAAACACTGTTTTAGAGCCTAGCAGTCCCAAATTCTTGGAGAGAAACACAAGATGGCTATTTGACCCCATCAAGCCTCTGGTTTGCTAGGTTGTGTGGATGTGTCTGTGTTTTACATATATACACATGTATGTATATATGTGTCTGTACATTTATCTATAGAGAGAATTAGAGAGTTAATCAAGCGTGGTGGCTAATAGCATATGCTTTGGAGTCTAGAAGATTTGGTTTGAAACTCAGTTTCACCATTATCTCACTCTATGCGACCTTGAGCAGGTTACTAAACCCCTCTGAACCTTGGTTTCCTGGGGAGTAAATACCTACCTTTCAGGGTCATGACCTTGAGCAAGTCACACTCTGTTCTTCAGTTTCCTCATCTGTAAACTGGGAAAATAATAGTATCTATCTCGAACTTTTGCTGTAAGAGTTAATATGTTAACTCATGTCTTGGTATATGAGTTAATATGTATATAAATCAGTTAGAACATTGCCTGTTATGTGATTAACTATGAAGTTGTGAGTCTTCATTATCATTAATCATCATCATCTCGTAAAATGTTTAGCACAATGTTTATCCTGTTTAGCACGGGATAGCTATCATCATCATTATTATCATAGTTAGCTCTGGGGAAGAAAATGTTTTTGTTCCCACCACAGAAAACCAAAATGTGTGGAGCTCTGACAACTGCTGAGAACATAGGAGATAAGACTGTCTTCTGAGTGAGTGTAAAGTAGACATCATCTTTGCAGCCTAGAAGATGAGCTCCAATGCAGGCCTCTTATCTAGTCAAAAGTCTCTTCTCTTTACCCCTTTCTTTCCAGCCTCCCTCCGTCATATTCCCGTCTTTGTTAAAGCACTTATCCATTAATTCTGCCAAAAAGAAAAATGGGAATATTTGTGTTCTTTGGAACCCTGGCCTGTCCTTGCCATATCAAAAAGCCGGCTGCCAAGGAAGATTTGCCCTGGGGCTCCCTGGCTTCCCCTTGGCATTCCCGTTCCACCGCTCTCCATGTTGGCAGCGGAGGGAAACAGTGTTCATGGGAAGGAGTGTGAAGAGTCAGCAAAAGCTGAGCTGAGCTAAAGTGTTATTAGAAACAGAAGAATAACCAACAAATTGAGCTTTCAGACAGGAAAATAGAGGCAACCAAGACCAAGTCCAGCTGGGCACCCCACGGGCCCAGGAGTCTTGGGGCAGATATATTGTGCAGGGGTGTGGCATGGCAAAATGACCCCTTGTGGACTTCTTGTTGCTCCCTGTCATTCCATCTCGGGGTCAATCTACACCATCTCTTGGAATCCGAGCAGAGAGCAGCCCCTAGGAGAGGAATAAAGCAGGAATCGCTTCCCTGGTTCACCCTCCTTTTCCGCACGCGTGCTGGATTGTCAGGGAGCTGGTAGAAGAGGGCATGAGTCAGAACTTGAATACTCCAACTAGAATTCATTCCAAAGCTCTCAGGACAGCAGCCCTGCTAAGGGGCTAGGAGAGCTGCGTGGGAGTCAGATGGACCTGCGCTGAAATCCTAGCTCTTCTCTGCAACTGAATGATCATACTCAAGTTATTAATTTCTCTAAGCCTTGGGACCCGCATCTGAGAGATGGAATTAAAGGCAGTTGCACACATTACATTGTGCCTGAACCAGTTAATGTATGGAAAGAACTTGCCACAGTGGGGCATCACAGGTGCTTAATAAATGGTAGCGGTTGTTATTCTATCATCATTATCATTAACATTAAAGTCATGTATAAACCGCTCTTCAATGGGTCTGTCCACTGCTACCCCTGAGACAAAATCTCTTTCCTTTTTTCACTCCCATCTGCTGGCAGCTTCCTGCTGGCCTTTCTTGACTCCTTTTCCTCTTTGAATACTGCAACTGATGTTGCTTTAATCTGGGTTTTACTTGTATATATGTGTTCACTCTTTGAGATAGTCCTGGGACTCTGAGCTCTCCTTGAGCCACCCTGGTAAGGAGTGAGGTTGGGACAGAACCCAAGTCTCAGATCTCATCTCCTGCTCTGATCCCTCCAAAGTCTTTTCCTGCCATATCCAATCTGACTGAGGAGCCTTATAAACTGCAGATGCATTCACGGGGCACTTGCTAGGGGCAGGAGAAGGGAAATGATCCCTCCCCACGGAATGATCTCTGGGAGGGAAGGTGGAAGGGAGACTGGGTTACACAACAGGGAAAATCTTGCTGTCAGTAGCTTCTTATTGGCAGTTATTCTGGTTTCTGGTTTTCAAACTGCTGTGCAACGTCAGCTACTGACAGCTTGGGTTGCCGTTTTTGGATGGAAGAGGTTCATAAGCCCAACCGAAGTTCTCCCAAGCCTCCTCCATGGGAATGTTTCAAAGAAAAAGAGAAAAAATGCCATTGGTATCTTCTTTCTCCGAAGCTTTGATAGTCTTTCCAGTTATCATTCTGGAAAGGACTCTGATCTAGTATTTCATGAGAAAACCTAAATGAAACATGTAAAAATAATCTTCTGTGGGGTCATAGGAGGGATGGCATTAGATGCTACAGATGGAAATGTTGGCTCAAAGGAACTGAGCTTCAGAATGAACAGGACCCCTTGGACGGTTGTAGACACAGGGTCTCCCCACTGGTCAGAATAGGGAAAAGGTGGTTCATCCTCTTAAGTGGCATGAAAAGAGGGCCTCAGGATACTTAAAGGGCGACTCTGCAATGCCAGGATTCTAAGCCTTACAAATCTAGCAGATGTTTTTGGTAGAGAATTTGGTTGGCTTTGAAAAAGAAGTAGAGGAAGACTTTTAACTCAGCGTGAGGACTCAGTCTTTGAAGGCTGATTAAACGAATACGTGGGTAATACTGTGTGCTTCAGACATCTCCCTTTCTTCACTTCTGAACCCATTTTCAAGTGATGTTATCCGAGAGTTTATTGAAATGGCTCAGAATATAATTATATCTGTCTTCTTGGCCCTACCTGAGGGATTTGCTCTTTTCCATCTCTTATGTCTAATGAATTCTTGTCACTAAGTTCAATTTCTGGAATTATCTAGCTGACAAAAGTCTATATAAAGTTTAGTGTGTCCTGGACATATCTAGTTAAAGAATCATAACTAAGTTAATATTTACTGTGTTGCAGAGTGGAACTGAGGTCTGCATCCCCTCACTAGAGGGGGTAAAACAGTGAAATGCAATGAGATGAAGTGACTCTATCCTTCCAAGGACAATTTCCTGTTCAACTTCAGCACCTTAACCTTGGTGGCTAAGCTAACGACAATCTTCTTTCTTCTTGTCCCTCCCTTAACAAGGAACGTATTCATTCATTCATTCACTCAACAAATATTTATTGAATATCTGCTGTGTGATAGGAACTCTTCCAGAAGCTGGGAATATAGTAGTGAATAAAACCAAGTCTATGCTCTCATGAAATTATATTGTACTAGGAGGCGATAGACCAGTAACCTAATGACTCTATTATATAATGCTGGTGGAGATAAGTGCTCTGAAGAAAAACAAAGCAAGCTATCTAGCAGAAGACTTGTTTGGAAATCACACTATTTGGCTAGAGAGAAAGTAAAACACTAACACTTTTTTTTGTTGTTCCTGCACAGTTTATGAAGTAAAAAGTACATTTTTAAACCAAAGAATAAGCCAGGGTTAATTCTAAATGCATTTATCACGTGTCTAGTTGCTTTTGGTTTCAGATTTATTTTTTCTTTATCACCAGATATGTAGCTTGAGATTTCATCTGCCTAAAGAACCATGTGATCATTAAGTTAAGTTTTGATATATGGCAGAAACAACATGACCAAAGCATTAACGCTTCAGGCATCCTTCAACCTGTACAGTTTTGCCACTTGAAGGGCTCAGGACTCTCAAATGATGTTAGTGGTGCTCAGCAAAGATAAACACCTTTGTGCGGACATGGAGACGTGTACTTGTCATAAAGAGGGAACCGTGTCTCAGGGTCAGGTTTGACTGCCCCGTGAACACCAGCACTTCCCTCAGAGATGCGCTGGGCAGAAATAGGCTTGTGAGGCTGAACCCGACACATCCAATTTATTTCTTCTTCTCTTTTTGGCTTTAAATCTGCATTTTAAAAATCGTGGTAAAAAACACAGAACATAAAAAAATCACCCTCTAATTTTTAAGTGTACAGTACAGTACTGTTAACTATATACACAGTGTTGGACAGCAGCTCTCCAGAATTTTTTCACCTTGCATCACTGAATCTTTAGACCCATTGAACAGCAACTCCCCATCTCCCCCTCCCCTGCATTCTACTTTCTGTTTCTCTGAGTATGATTATGTTAGATACCTCATATAAGTGGAATCCTACAATATTTGTCCTTCTGCGACTGGCTTATTTCACTTAGCATAATGTTTTCAAGTTTCATCCATGTCATAACGTTGGACAGGATTTCCTTCTTTTTTAAGGATGAATAATATTTCATATATATATACACATACCACATTTTCTTTATCCATTCATTCATCGATGGACATTTCATTTTGGATGGTGGATCCAATTGGGGTTTGTGCTGCAGTGAACATGAGTAAGCAAATATCTCTTCAAAATCCTGTTTCCAATTCTTTTGGGTACCAATTTAGGCATTCTTGAACCACTGTATGATGTGTTGACCCTGAATGAAATGCATGGATCACTCTGTTTGTAATTTGCAGTGGTTCCTCCAACCCCCACACACCAAGTACCAGCTGTCTCCCAGGCTCCGGAGACCCAGAGGAGAATAGTAATAAAAGCTAACACTTCTATGATGCTGGGCACTCTTTTAAGAACCTTGGGAGGTAAGTACTATTATTGTCACTCAGGGAGAATGCTGAGGCATACAGTTAACTGGCAAAAAGAAGGTGGGGCTTAGTCTCAGGCAGTTTGACCCCAGAGGCTGTGCTTGTAACCCTTACACTGAACAGTCTCCTCTTTGCCTTCCAAGTGTTCAGGGTATGGCAGGACGGGGCTGACAGACAAGGAAATGACCACATTCAACAGTGCAGGAATTGCTGCTGTGTATACGCTCAAACAGTTTGCTTTGGAAACATGGAGCAAAAAAGCACTGAACTCTATGAGGTTGGGCAGGATTTTTCTAGAGGCAGAGAGGTTTGTGTTAAATCCCGACAGGTGAGTGGGAGGAACAAATGAACAAAGGGACATTTAAGGTACCTTCCAGGTAAAACAAAATCCATGTTTTTTCACACCTGTTTCGTGCATACCTGCATTCAATACCTGCTGTTCAATTTGTGTGTGCTAGACCGGACTGCAAGTATTTTGTGTATTATTAATCCCAAGCCCTTGTCACTGGAGGGCAAGTATAATAATCCTCATTTTACAGGTGAGGAGACTGAAATTCAGACAGGTGAAGTATGGTGCCCAAGAACATCCAGCCGAAGTCCAAGTCCAGTTTGTCGGGCTCTCCTGACACTCTGCGAAGTATAAAGGGAAGACAGATGAGGTAGAAGTCAAGCTCTTCACCCTTGGAGACCCCTGAGGGTGCAGTTGCCCAGGCAAAGGTGTGGTGTGAGCTGGTCCAACTTGGTCCACTGACTGATAAACCTGCCTGGAGTACACAGCAGAAAAGGAAAGGTTAAGAACAAGGGCAAGGTAGCAAGCCCTTTCTTTAAAGAAAAGAAAGCGGGGCCTCCCCCCCGCCCCCCCCTCCCGAGCTTAGCACTTCGGCACCGCGGTGGAGCTGGGTGTTTGGTTGCCTTGCAGCCACTGTTCTCCTCAGTCTAAGGTTGCAGTGCAAGGCTCCGTTCACCTGACACTACTGAAAAGCGGAGCGAGTGAAACAGTGGCTTATCACAAGGCACCGGAGGTCTCTGTTTCTGGCTGCGTTCTACCGTACACTTGGCATTCTGAAAGCACTTGTAGATGGACTGCCAAAATGCCAGCTTTTTTTTTTTTTTTTTTATAAATCCAAGGTAGGGTCAGATTTTCTCTCCATCCACCCTCCTCCCCCTCCCCCAAGGTAGTAATCGCATCATAGGGAAACCTGAGCTGCTTGTTTTTTGCCGCTTGTTCCTATTTGCCTGGAAAATACATTTGCTGGAGAAGAATCCGGGAGGAGCTCGGTCTTGATTTATTGCTCTTTCCCTGCGAAGTTTTTGCTTCTGAGAATTCTATTGTGTCAGAACTGGGGTGGGATTTAGGTCTTGCTCTCAAGGACCTGAGTCTTGGTAATAAGATTAATAAAGGGCATATTCTGGTCTTTCAAGCACTGTGATGTGGGAACTTATTAAGGAGAACGGAGAAGGGATGGTTTGTTAAATTGCTTTGCTGTTCCTGTGGACCTTTACATACTACCCTAATACACATGATGGGCAGACTCAGAGGTTCGAGGCTGTCTCACAGGTCCTCCCCAGAACTCTGCAGCACGTCTCTATCTCCTCATTCTCTCCCACACATAACGCCAAGATGCCCTTGACCAAGGGGCTCAGAAGAGGAATAAGTGTGTTTTGCTTTCAATTCAAACATCCTTAGTGATATAGGTGCTCCACGAATGTGTGTTAAATGGGTGAGGTGGGATTTAGGAAAGAGTGGGCGATGGTGGAAATGGGGGCAACAGGCTGGTAGAGAGTGAGGAAGAGAATGGTAGTCCATAGTAGGAAGGAAGACAAAGCTGGTGTCTAACCCCCTTTGCTTTCTCCACCACCAAAATCCTTTACAGTCCTGGCTTGGGAAATCCAAATATGCTCAATATGTTCACACAGAGGAGGACTTTTCTCTTTGCAAACATGCTCAGGGAGTATTTTTAGTAGAACTTAAATCTGTTTTTACTTTGGGTTCGAAGAGCAACTCACATCCAATGACATTTTCTCTTTTGTGAGACAATCTTGTAGTTAAGCACTTGTCAGCAATGGCCACAGGATAGGTTTCTTTTTGTAACTGCCCCAAAGTTTGAAGGGAAAGTTTTTTGTTTTTTTTTTAAATCACTTCTCAATTCAGAAACTGTATTTTGGTAGATATGGAGGAAAGGACACTTTTGATAAATATACAGGAAGATGAAACAAGGATTACCTTGATTTTAATTATGACAATAATCCAATTGCTCTTTTTCTTGTGTGTGATTTTTAAAAACCACTTTACTGATATATAATTTACAGTCCATAAAATTTACTGTTTAAGTATACACTTCAGTGGATTTAATTTACTTATAGAGTCGCTACTATCACCATAATCTAAGTTTGTAGCATTTTCATCCCCCTAAATAGAAACTATGTACCTAGTAGCAGTTACTCTTCATTCCCTCCAGCCCCCAGCCCTAGGCAACCACTATTCTATGGATTTGTCTGTATGGATTTGCCTCTTCTGGACATTTCATATAAGTGGAATCATCTAATATGTGGTCTTTCTTGTGACTTCTTTCACTTCGCATAAGGTTTTCAAGGTTCATCTGAACAATGTCTTAGCCAGTATCAGTACTTTACTCCTTTGTATGGCTGAATAATATTCTGTTGTGTGGATATACCACATTAATTAATTTTTTTACTTTAAAAATGATTTATTTAAAAAATTTAATTTTATATTGGAGTATGGTTGATTTAAAATGTTGTGTTAGTTTCAGGTGTACAGCAAAGTGATTTAGTTATACGTATACATGTATCTATTCTTTTTCAGATTCTTTTCCCATATAGGTTATTAGAGTTCCCTGTGCTATATAATAGGTCCTTGTTGATTATCTGAAAATAATCCAATTGCTTTTAAATACAAAGTTATAAGTAGTTGGGATCATAATTTCTGAATGTGTGAGGTAGTTATGTACATTCTTAGTGGAGTTAGACTTAACTCCTGAATTGTAATTTATTTGTGGTAGAGTGTCATTTTTCAACCTTTTACTAAGTTGGGGATCAAAATAATTTGATACACAGTTGTACCTAAATACTTCCATAGAGAGGAAAAAAAGAGATTAAAATGCTGCCAGTGTACTGTGTGATATCACTTATATGTGGAATCTAAAAAATACAGCAAACTAATGAATATAACAAAAAAGAAACAGACTCACAGATGTAGGGAACAACCTAGCGGTTACCAGTGGGGAGAGGGCAGGGGAGGGGCGATATAAGGATAGGGGATTAAGAGGTACAAACTATTATGTATAAATAAGCTACAAGGATATATTTATTGGCCACACAGGGAATACAACCAATATTTTATAATAACTATAAGAGGAGTATAACCTTTAAAAATTGTGAATCACTACATTGTACACTTGTAACATATAGTGTTGTACATCAACTATACGTCAACTAAGAAAAAGAGAGAGAAGAATCTGGAAAAGACAAAATCTATGAGACCTTGCTCCACATTGCTTGTCGTGATGCTTGAGGCTAAAGAAGATGGCTTCTGCTTTAATACGTTGAGGCCTAGAGGAACGTAAAATGGACTCAGATTCCCGGTGGTCTTCACTAGACAGCAAAGCATGCTTGGAAGATTTCCTGGTAAGAACCTGAGACCCTGTAAGAGCTCTGAGGTCAAGGACAATGCCTCTCCTGTTCATAGCTCTATTCAGGACACCTAATAAAGACTTCTAACCCAGTAAGTACTCAATAGATAATTGCTGAGTAGGCTGAATGAAATAAAATGGAAATGGAAATCTGAGACCTTATTGGGTTAAGTGTTGATGATTCAGCAGTGAATAAAACAAAGTCCCTACCCCTATGGCGCTTCCATTCTCACACAATGGTGTTGGTGTAGAGAATTTCATCAGAATCATTCCACAGGCAATATATATTTTTGTTGAGAAACTATTTTTCCAGAGTGAATTGTACCAAATCAGTTTGATTCCTTGATCAATTTTCTATAGAGTACAGTTAAACATTTCTAATATTTCCATTTTCATTCTTATTTTATTAACTTATTTTACTATTTTTACTGAGAGCTTTTTTCTTGTGAAAACTTTGCAGTGAAATTTGATTCCTTGGTTAGTTTTTTGTCCATTTACAGTCTACCAATTATAGCTTATTCTATTTGTAATTTTTGAACTTCCTTTTGATTCCTGTTTTTAATAAGTCTAACTTTCCCAGGTCAGATTGAAGACCTCATAATTTAGCTGTTGCCAATCTTATTTTATGTTGATTTGTTCTACCATTTGTTATAAGTGAGATGAGAGATCACTAGATTGTGTTTATATCCCCACTAATTCTTGACACAGTGCAGGATGGCTCTACTGTCTGGAATTATTCTCCCACGTTTAACACAGATCTTCTGATCACTTTGCATATTCTGTTCTCTGTGTCAGCAGAACAGAGTGTCACCATATCTGGTTTCATCTCTAACTTTATCTCCTCCCCTGACACTTTAGGCATTGTTAGTTTCAGCCAAATGGACTTCCTACTGAATGATGCTTTACATTTTTTTGTTCTTTCTAGCTTGAGAGGTTTTGCTTATACAAATTTTACCAATCTCTTTAGGTCTATGAAGGATGTTTCTGAATCTTCCAATCAGAGGTAAATTTTTTTATATCTTTGATGGCACAGATATTATGTTATATTATATTGTTATGTTATATTATATATTATGATATATAATACACACACACACACACACACACACACATATATATATATATATATATATATATATATATACCCCAAGATATATGTACATATATAATGACCTTGTCTTATTTTCCATGTTTATCTTGAAATTCCTTGAAGGTACTGTTTGTGCCTTACTTATAGTTATGTTATCTAGGGTTACCTAAAAACCAAGCTGAATCCCTTTCTGAACCCATATCACAGTAGGCTGGAGGGATGATCAGTCTCATTCTTGTTGCTTCTCCTCCCATCACAAGTCCACACTGCTACGATTGAGACACCTTAATCGAAACTGGAATGGTCCTTTCATTTTCTGCAGCTGTGCCCCATCTGTACCATATGTGGGGGGTGGGAAACTTAGGCACTGGGGGTTCCTGGGCCTAGGTTTCTTGGTAACTCATACAGACAAACCTCTGAGGCCTTGCCAACTCTCAGGAGTACTCCCCTGAGATGGGCCTGGGTCTTCATTCCTCTTATTTCCGTAGAATACACATTTCTCAGTTCTACCCATTTAGGTTATTTAAGATAAGCTCTTCAGTAAGTTTTCCCAAAAGACAAAAAAAGTCATCTTCTTCAAGTGGCTTCTGCTTTCTTAGGAAAATTCTCTGCATCAAGGAGGTACTAAGGGCCTGGCTACTTGCTTGGAATGGTTGGGGAAGGGAAAAACATAAAGAAGAAAAAAGCATTAATATTTTAGGGAAAAATCCTTCCACAGACAAAAAGCTGAAAGACTGGCTCTGAGATGTGAACCTTTACACAAATAAAGGACTAATCTGAATCAGGGATGTAGTCAGATGTTCAGCTGACTTGACACAGGAGACCAGTCAACTCTAAACCATAGGATATATGAGGAAATAAGGACTGGCAGTTGAGCTGCTGGGGATTTGGTAACTAGCAATAGCTAGAAATGTCAACAAGGAGAGAAGAAACATCAGGAAGGTTTGGCAAAGAGCGGGGAGGGCATTGGGACTCAGGGTTAGGACACTGGTCTTCAGGAGGCTCAATGGGACCCAGGCAGGACCTTAGCTCTAGAGGAATGGGCATCAGGTCAGGCAATCACAACAGGGTGTTCAATAAGGAAAAACACAATGAGGACCAAATCACCAGAAAGGGATTCAAAGGTTAACCATATCCAGAAGCAAGGCTGACTTCATGCTAGGTTGCTGAGTCATAGTTCCAGAATTTGCCCTCTAAAAGGAGGAAGGAAGATTGGTCCTCAAGCTGGGGGTGGGGCTAAGTTCCAGCCTGCTGTAGAAATATGAGTTGCCCAAGGGATGGAGAGTGAAGGGATGGGGGAGGAATGGAGAGTGAGTCAGGCAGGCCATTAAACTTGGGTTTCAATGCAGTGTTTGAAAGGACACTGGCATAAAAATTAGTCTTCACACACTTCTCCACACATGGATGCTATCAACACTTAACTTTAAACATGTTGACCAAAATAAAAATGGCCTGCTTTTAAAAAAATCACGACTTATATTTCCTTCTCAAAATCTCCGTTGCCACAATACCAAGGTAGAGAATGTCTTATATGTTGAAAAATATAGTGACAATATTGTTCTGATAATGACTGTTAGTGAAGTCTCCAGAATGAATAGAACATTTTCTGGGAGGATTAGAGAGCATGTCATGGATGATTGCCAGTTTGTGAACCATTAGTCAGGAAACACTTGTGTTAAGGTAACTCTAAGACCTTCAGTTGGGCAACAACCATAACTGATGCAGTGAAAGCACTTGAATGTTTTTCAGTGACTTCATAAGCAAATAGATCCAATCTCTTTCCACTTTAATCTGTACCACATTCTACAAAGAAAAAAAGTTTTCTTAAACTATTAAACACATTATTCCTCTTGCTTCAAAATTTTGGTAGATCCTTAATATGCTCCACATCAAGTTCAAAGTCTTCCTGTCAAAGATATCCACCACTTGGGCTCCCCTGGTGGCGTAGTGGTTGAGAGTCCACCTGCCGACGCAGGGGCCACGGGTTCATGCCCCGGTCCGGGAAGATCCCATATGCCGCGGAGTGGCTGGGCCCGTGAGCCATGGCCGCTGAGCCTGCACGTCCAGAGCCTGTGCTCCGCAAGAGGAGAGGCCACAACAGTGAGAGGACCGCGTACCGCAAAAAAAAAAAAAAAAAAAAAGATATCCACCACTTGAACTCACTCCACCTATTCATTGTTTTCTCGTTGTTCCCAGCCATATTCTTCCCTTAATCTGTTCTCTGAATATGTCAGGCTAATCATTCAAATCTGACTTCCACTTCTGGTCATGCTGTTGATGCCACTGGAGCAAACTCCTTCTGTCTTCTTTGGGATATCCAGAGCCTGCCACCTTTCCAGATCAAGCTCTTGTTTCACTTCCTCCATGAAACCATTTCCAAGAACTTTCTCCCTTCTTTCGACTCTCAGTGTTGCAGAAACAAATGGTCATCTGCTTACAACAACTCTCCTTTTCTTTTTCTTTTACAGAGTCCCAATTTTGTTCTGGGCAGCTCTTTTGAAGCAAGGAATGATAATACTCTGGCTAGTGAGACAGAAATGAATTTCTATGAATTGTTTTCCCAATATAGACATGGCATCCCCTTTTCCTCTTGATGCTTCTTTTATTTTTTTTCTAGCTTTATTGAGATAAAATGGACATGTAACATTTTGTGAGTAAGGTGTACATATACATATAAATGATTACCACCATAAGGTTACTTAACATGTCCTTCACCTCACATAGTTACCATGATTTTTATTTTTGTGGTGAGAACAATTAAGTTCTACTCTCTTAGCAGCTTTCAAGTATACAACATAGTCAACTGAAATCATCATGCTGTACATAAAATCTCCATAACTGATTCATTTTATAAATAGAAGTTTGTTTCTTTGACTAACGTCTCTTTTGTTCAAACCTCCAGCCCCTGGCAATCAGCAATTGACTCTCTGTTTCTATGAGTTCGGCTTTTTTAGATTCCATATATGTGATACTGGTATGTCATTCTCTGACTTGGTTTACTTAGCATAATGCCCTCAAGTTTCATCTATATTGTTGCAAATGGTAAGATTTCCTTCTTTCTCATGGCTGAATAATATTCCATTGTTTATATACACCACATTTTCTTTATGCATTCATCTGTTGATGGCTACTTAGGTTGTTTTCATGTCTTGGATATTGTGAATAATGCTGCAACGTGTATGTAGTGCAGTATCTCTTCCAGATAGTGATTTCATTTCCTTCAGTTTATACTTAGGAGTGAGACTGCTGTATCATATGGTAGTTCTATTTTTAATTGTTTGAGGAGCCTTTATACTGTTTTCCATAGTGACTGTACCAATTTACATTTCTATCAGTAGTGTTCCAGTGTTTCCTTTTCTCCACATCCTTGCCAGCACTCTTTATCTCTTGTCTTTTGATACTAACCATTCTGACGTGTGCGAGGTGATATCTCATTGTGGTTTTGATTTGCATTTTCCTGATGATTAGTGATGTTAAGCACCTTTCTATTGCCATCTTTATGTCTTCCTTGGAAAAATGTCTATGCAGGTCCTTTGCACACTTTTTAATCAAATTATTTGGTGTTTTTGCTATTGAGTTGTATAAGTTCCTTCTATATTTTGAATAATAACACCTTAGCTATATGGTTTGTGATATTTTCTTTCATTCCATAGGTTGCCCTTTCATTTTGTTGATTGGTTTTTTTTTGCTATGCAGAAACTTTTTAGTTTAGTGTAGTCCCACTTGTTTATTTTTGCTTTTGTTTCTTCTGTTTTTGGTGTCATATCAAACAAATCATTACCAAGATTGATGTCAAGGAGGTTTTCACTATGTTTCTTCTAGGAGTTTTGTGGTTTCAGTCTTACATTTAGGTCTTTAATCTATTTTGAGTTAATTTATGTGAGTGATATAAGATAGGAGTCCAATTTCATTACTTTGCATGTGAATATCCAGTTTTCCTAGCATCATTTATTGAAGAAACTATTTTTCCCCCACTGAATATTCTTGGCTCCTTTTTCAAATATTAGTTGATTGTATATGAATGTGTTTATTTCTGGGATCTTCATTCTGTTTCTTTGTGCTATGTGTCTGTTTTTATGCCAAGACCATACTGCTTTGGTTACTATAGCTTTATAGTATAGTTTGAAATCAGGAAATGTAATGCCTGCAGCTTTGTTCTTTTTTACTCAAGATTGCTTTGGCTATTTAGGGTCTTTTCCACACAAATTTTAGGAAAATGCTATTGGAATTTTGAGAGAGATTGCACTGAATCTATAGATGGATTGGGGCAGCATGGACTTTTTAACAAGATTAATGGCTTTTTTGTGCCATAAACACGAAAAAATCTTTCCATTTATTTGTTTCTTCTTCAATTTCTTTCATCAGTGTTTTATAGTTTTCAGTATACAGATCTTTCACCTCATTGGTTAAATTTATTCCTAAGTATTTTATTGTTTTTGATGCTATTATAAATGGAATTTAAAAAAATTTCTTTTCAGAGGGTTCAATGTCAGTGTGTAGAAACCTGCGTGATTTTGGTATGTTGATTTTGTATCCTGCAACTTTACTGAAATTATTTATTAGTTTTAACAGTTTTTCAGCTTTATTGAGGTATAATTGACAAATAAAATTAAAAGATATTTAAAGTGTACATTGTGGTGATTCAATATATGTATGCATTGTAAAAGGATTCCTCCAATCTAGTTAAACACACAATCACTTCACATATTTTTTTTTTTTTTTAAACATCTTTATTGGGGTATAATTGCTTTACAATGGTGTGTTAGTTTCTGCTGTATAACAAAGTGAATCAGCTATACATATACATATATCCCCATATCTCCTCACTCTTGTGTCTCCCTCCAACCCTCCCTATCCCACCCCTCTAGGAGGACACAAAGCACCTAGCTGATCTCCCTGTGAGATGCAGCTGTTTCCCAATAGCTATCTATTTTACATTTGATAGTGTATATATGTCCATGCCACTCTCTCACTGCGTCCCAGCTTACCCTTCCCCCTCTCTGTGTCCTCAAGTCCATTCTCTACGTCTGTGTCTTTATTCCTGTCCTGCCCCTACGTTCTTCAGAACCTTTTTTTTTTTTTTAATTCCATATATATGTGTTACCATACGGTATTTGTTTTTCTCTTCCTGACTTACTTCACTCTGTATGACAGATTCTAGATCCATCCACCTCATTACAATTACCTCAATTTCGTTTCTTTTTATGGCTGAATAATATTCCATTGTATATATGTGCCACATCTTCTTTATCCATTCATCTGTAAATGGACACTTAGGTTGCTTCCATGTTGTGACTATTGTAAATAGAGCTGCAGTGAACATTGTGGTACATGATTCTTTCAGAATTATGGTTTTCTCAGGGTATATGCCCAGTAGTGGGATTGCTGGGTCAAATGGTACTTCTATTTTTAGTTTTTTAAGGAACCTCCATACTGTTTTCCATAGTGACTGTATCAATTTACATTCCCACCAACAGTGCAAGACGGTTCCCTTTCCTTCACACCCTCTCCAGCACTATTGTTTGTAGATTTTTTGATGATGGCCATTCTGACCGATGTGAGGTGGTACCTCATTGTAGTTTTTTTTTTTTTTTCTTGTGGTACGCGGGCCTCTCACTGTTGTGGTCTCTCCCGTTGCGGAGCACAGGCTCCGGACGCGCAGGCCCAGTGGCCATGGCTCACGGGCCCAGCCGCTCCGTGGCACGCGGGATCCTCCCGGACTGGGGCATGAACCTGCGTCCCCTGCGTCGGCAGGCGGACCGCCAACCACTGCGCCACCAGGGAAGCCCCTCATTGTAGATTTGATTTGCATTTCTCTAATGATTGGTGATGTTGAGCATCCTTTCATGTGTTTGTTGGCAATCTGTATATATTCTTTGGAGAAATGTCTATTTAGGTTTTCTGCCCATTTGTGGATTGGGTTATTTGTTTTTTTGATATTGAGCTACATGAGCTGCTTGTATATTTTGGAGATTAATACTTTTTCAGTTGCTTCATTTGCAAATAGTTTCTCCCATTCTGAGGCTGTCTTTTTGTCTTGTTTATGTTTTCCTTTGCTGTGCAAAAGCTTTTAAGTTTCATTAGGTCCCATATGTTTATTTTTGTTCTCATTTCCATCTCTCTAGGAGGAGGGTCAAAAAGGATCTTGCTGTGATTTATTTCATAGAGTGTTATACCTATGTTTTCCTCTAAGAGTTGTATAGTGTCTGGCCCTACATTTATGTCTTTAATCCATTTTGAGTTTATTTTTGTGTATGGTGATAGGGAGTGTTCTAAATTCATTCTTTTACATGTAGCTGTCCAGTTTTCCCAGCACCACTTATTGCAGAGGCTGTCTTTTCTCCATTGTATATTCTTGCCTCCTCTATCAAAAATAAGGTGACCATATGTGCGTGTGTTTATCTATGGGCTTTCTATCCTGTTCCATTGACCTATATTTCTGTTTTTGTGCCAGTACCATATTGTCTTAATTACTGTAGCTTTGTAGTATAATCTGAAGTCCAGGAGCCTGATTCCTCCAGCTCCGTGTTTCTTTCTCAAGATTGCTTTGGCTATGCGGGGTCTTTTGTGTTTCCATATAAATTGTGAAATTTTTTGTTCTAGCTCTGTGAAAAATGCCAGTGGTAGTTTGATAGGGATTGCATTGAATCTGTACATTGCTTTGGTAGTATAGTTATTTTCACAATGTTGATTCTTCTAATCCAAGAACATGGTATATCTCTCCATCTGTTGGTATCATCTTTAATTTCTTTCATCAGTGTCTTATTGTTTTTTGCATACAGGTCTTTTGTCTCCTTAGGTAGATTTATTCCTAAGCATTTTATTCTTTTTGTTGCAGTGGTAAATGGGAGTGTTTCCTTAATTTCGTTTTCAGATTTTTCATCATTAGTGTATAGGAATGCAACAGATTTCTGTGCATTAATTTTGTATCCTGCTACTCTACCAAATTCATTGATTAGCTCTAGTAGTTTTCTGGTAGCATCTTTAGGATTCTCTATGTATGGTATCATGTCATCTGCAAACAGTGACAGTTTTACTTCTTCTTTTCCAATTTGGATTCCTTTTATTTCTTTTTCTTCTCTGATTGCTGTGGCTAAAACTTCCAAAACTATGTTGAATAATCGTGGTGAGAGTGGACAACCTTGTCTTGTTACAGACCTTAGAAGAAATGGTTTCAGTTTTTCACCATTGAGAATGATGTTGGCTGTGGGTATGTCATTTATGGCATTTATTATGTGGAGGTAATTTCCCTCTATACCTACGTTCTGGAGGGTTTTTATCGTAAATGAGTGTTGAATTTTGTCAAAAGCTTTTTCTGCATCTATTGAGATTATCATATGGTTTTTCTCCTTCAATTTGTTAATATGGTTTATCACATTGATTGATTTGCATACATTGAAGAATCCTTGCATTCTGGGATAAACCCCACTTGATTATGGTGTATGATCCTTTCAATGTGCTGTTGGATTCTGTTTGCTAGTATTTTGTTGAGGATTTTTGCATCTATGTTCATCAGTGATATTGGATTGTAATTTACTTTCTCTGTGACATCTTTGTCTGGTTTTAGTATCAGGGTGATGTTGGCCTCGTAGAATGAGTTTGGGAGTGCTCCTCCCTCTGCTATATTTTTGAAGAGTTTGAGAAGGTTAAGTGTTAGCTCTTCTCTAAATGTTTGGTAGAATTTGCCTGTGAAGCTATCTGGTCCTGAGCTTTTGTTTGTTGGAAGAATTTTAATCACAGTCTCAATTTCAGTGCTTGTGGTTGGTCTGTTTATATTTTCTATTCCATCCTTGTTCAGTCTTGGAAGGTTGTGCTTTTCTAAGAATTTGTCCATTTCATTCAGGCTGTTCATTTTACTGACATATAGTTGCTTGTAGTAATCTCTCATGATCCTTTGTATTTCTGCAGTATCAGTTGTTACTTCTCCTTTTTCATTTCTAATTCTGTTGATTTGAGTCTTCTCTCTTTTTTTCTTGATGAGTCTGACTAATGGTTTATCAATTTTGTTTATCGTCTCAAAAGACCATATTTTAGTTTTATTGATCTTTGCTATTGTTTCCTTCATTTCTTTTTCATTTTTTTCTGATCTGATCTTTATGATTTCTTTCCTTCTGCTAATTTTGGGGGGTTTTTGTTTTCTTTCTCTAATTGCTTTTGATGTAAGGTTAGGTTGTTTATTTGAGATGTTTCTTGAGGTAGGATGGTATTGCTATAAACTTCCCACTTAAACCTGCTTTTGCTGCATCCCCTAGGTTTTGGGTCATCGTGTTTTCATTGTCATTTGTTTCTAGGTATTTTTAAATTTCCTCTTTGATTTCTTCAGTGATCTCTTGGTTAGTTAGTAGTGTATTGTTTAGCCTCCATGTGTTTGTATTTTTTCCAGATTTTTTCCTGTAATTGATATCTAGTCTCATCGTGTTGTGCTTGGTAAAGATACTTGATACAATTTCAATTTCCTTAAATTTACCAAGGCTTGATTTGTGACCTAAGGTATGATCTATCGTGGAGAATGGTCCATGAACAGTTGAGAAGAAAGCGTATTCTGTTGTTTTTGGATGGAATGTCCCATAAATATCAATTAAGGCAATCTGGTCTACTCTGTTGTTTAAAGCTTGTGTTTCCTTATTTATTTTCTGTTTGGATGATCTGTCCATTGGTGAAAGTGGGGTGTTAAAGTCCCCTACTATTATTGTGTTACTGTCAATTTCCCCTTTTATGGCTGTTAGCATTTGCCTTATGTATTGAGGTGCTCCTCTGTTGGGTGCATAAATATTTATAATTGTTATATCTTCTTCTTGGATTGATCCCTTCATCATCATGTAGTCTTCTTCTTTGTCTCTTATAATAGTCTTTAGTTTAAAGTCTATTGAGAATTGCTACTCCAGCTTTCTTTTGATTTCCATTTGCATGGAATATCTTTTTTCATCCCCTCACTTTCAGTCTGTATGTGACCCTACGTCTGAAGTGGGTCTCTTGTAGACAGCATATATACGGGTGTTGTTTTTGTATCCATTCAGCCAGTCTATATCTTTTGGTTGGAGCATTTAATCCAATTACATTTAAGGTAATTATCGCTATGTATGTTCCTATTACCATTTTCTTAACTGTTTTATGTTTGTTATTTTAGGTCTTTTCCTTCTCTTGTGTTTCCTGGCTAGAGAAGTTCCTTTAGCATTTGTTGTAAAGCTGGTTTGGTGGTGCTGAATTCTCTTAGGTTTTGGTTGTCTGTAAAGGTTTTGATTTCTCCATCAAATCTGAATGAGAAGCTTGCTGGGTAGAATAATCTTGGTTGTAGGTTTTTTCCTTTCATCACTTTAAATATGTCCTGCCACTCCCTTCTGGCTTGCAGAGTTTCTGCTGAAAGATCAGCTGTTAACCTTATGGGGATTCCCTTGTATGTTTTTTGTTGAATTTCCCTTGCTGCTTTTAATATTTTTTCTTTGTATTTAATTTTTGATAGTTTGATTAATATGTGTCTGGGCATGTTTTTCCTTGGATTTATCCTGTATGGGACTCTCTGCACTTCCTGGACTTGATTATTTCCTTTCCCATGTTAGGGAATTTTTCAACTATAATCTCTTCATATATTTTCTCAGTCCCTTTTGTATTTCTCTTCTTCTTCTGGGACCCCTATAATTTTTTTTTTTTTTTCATGGTACACCGGCCTCTCACTGTTGTGGCCTCTCCTGTTGCGGAGCAAAGGCTCCGGACATGCAGGCTCAGCGGCCACGGCTCATGGGCCCAGCCGCTCCGTGGCATGTGGGGTCTTCCTGGACTGGGACACGAACCAGTGTCCCCTGCATTGGCAGGCGGACTCTCAACCACTGTGCCACCAGGGAAGCCCCTATTTCCACTATTTTATATTCCAGATCACTTACCTGTTTTTCTGTCTCAGTTATTCTGGTATTGATTCCTTCTAGGGAATTTTAAATTTCACTTATTGTGTTGTTCATCATTGTTTGCTCTTTAGTTCTTCTAGTCCTTGTTAAACGTTTCTTGTATTTTCTCCATTCTATTTCCAAGATTTTCGATCTTCTTTAGTATCATTACTCTGAATTCTTTTTCAGGTAGACTGCTTATTTCCTCTTCATTTGTTTGGTCTGGTGGGTTTTTACCTTGCTCCTTCATCTGCTGTGTGTTTCTCTGTCATCTCATTTTTCTTAACTTACTTTGTTTGGGGTCTTCTTTTCACTGGCTGCAGGTTCGTCTTTCCTGTTGTTTTTGGTGCCTGCCCCCAATGGCTAAGTTTGGCTTAGTGAGTTGTGTAGGCTTCCTGGTGGAGGGGACTGGTACCTGTGTTCTGGTAGATGAGGCTGGATCTTGTCTTGTTGGTTTGCAACACCACATCTGGTGGTGTGTTTTGGGGTGTCTGTGACCTTATTCTGATTTTAGGCAGCCTCTCTGCTAATGGGTGGGGTTGTGTTCCTGCCTTGCTAGTTGTTTGGCATAGGGTGTCTAGCACTGTAGCTTGCTCATCATTGAGTGGAGCTGGGTGTTAGCATTGAGATGGAGATCTCTGGGGGAACTTTCGCCATTTGATATTACATGGAGCCAGGAGGTTTCTGCTGGACCAATGTCCTGAAGTGGGCTCTCCCACCTCAGAGGCACAGGCCTGACACCTGGCTGGAGCACCAAGACCCTGTCAGCCACACACCATGTGTTCTTTTAAGAGCACTCTTAAGTAACATCCTGATTGTGTGCAGTACAACTTTAATTTTGAATTGAGAGTTGCGGTGGTTGTGATTTTTGCCTTCCCCACGTGGTTGAAGGTTACAATTTTTGATTTTGGAAACCCCACCACCTCCTTATTTCTATTACTATTTTTGCAAGAAAAGTGTAAGGAGTGTTGGAGTGGAGGTGAGATTTGTGATCAGGAAAGCACTGGATGACCCCCTTCTCCATCTTCCGCTGCTCTCTCTCTGATTAGTTCCTATCCAGCAGCAGATTGAAGCAGGAGATGGTCCTTCTCAATGTTTGTTCAGCAGCTTCACTTCTAGGTGAAGGCTTCATGAACCAAGTCCCTTCTTCTTCTTCTTCTTCTTCTCCTCCTTCTCCTTCTCCTTCTCCTTCTCCTTCCCCTTCCCCTTCTCCTCCTCCTCCTCCTCCTTCTTCTTCTTCTCCTTCTTCTCCTTCTCCTTCTCCTTCTCCTTCTCCTTCTCCTCCTCCTCCTCCTCCTCCCCCTCCTCCTCCTCCTCCTCCTTCTTCTTCTTCTTCTTCTTCTTCCTCTTCTCATTATTGGTGTGAACATTTAAGTTCTACTCTTTTAGCAAATTTCAATTATACAATAGTGTTATCAACCTTAGTCATCATGTTATGCATTAGATCCTCAGACCTTATTCCTCTTTTGTCAAGTGCTTTTTCTGCATCTATTGATAAAAGTGTGTGATTTTTATCTCTTTGATCTTCTTCCTAGAACCTGGACTCTAAGTTGCAGGTGTAGCAGTCATCTTGTGTTTATAAAATGAACAAAGGAATAAAAAAGAAATGCTAAAGATGGCAAAACATAAAGAGCATAGACTGGGATTTTAGTAATATCATGGGTTTACTGCACCAACCCTGCACTGCCTATCTATAGCCATCTTTTTTTTTTTTTTTTGTATGACAAAATAATCCCCCTTTTGGATAATTCACAGTAGGTTAGTGGGTGAAATGTACAGCTATTGGAACACCTATATAGTATCTCCGTGTACTTAGAGTCAATGTCATACGATAAATCAGTTATTTATTTTCTTACCTCTTTATCTTTGCTAATTCTCTCTCCAATTAGATGATTATCTCCTTGTGGGTGGGTATGATCTTATATATCTTTATCAATATTTTATCATTATTCTTAGACACTTGGTAGAGGCATCTAAGTAATTGAGTACCACTAACATGCAATTACATCAATCAGCCAGTAACTATGTAATAATATAAACTATGAATCCAGAATAATAGAGATCATGCAAGCTGGGGGAGTTTGCATTTTGGAGTAGTTTTATTTTGATACTAGAAGTCAGATCGTTGCATATGGGTTTTTAATGTACTTGCTTAAAAATGGTCGTTAAGAGTCTTTTCATACATTAGATTGTTATATTTCAGTATTTAATTTCATTATATTTTGCATTAAAGGAGTGCTTGTAATTTCAGCAGCCAGTGTTAAAAACAGAATAATTAGATGATAGAGTCAGGCAATCTTATAAAACCTATTTAAACTATATCTTAATGTAGTTCTTATTATGGGATAAATGATATAATACTATGAAGATATTCTTGCATTTCCAATGCAAATTTGAAAGAGATATTCTTTCATTAGCTGTGTAAGAAGCCATTCCTGCAATTCAGGAAGTCAAGAAACGGAAAGGCCTGGATGTTGGATGAATTATCTATTTAGAGTTAAGTTCACCAAGATGATAAGAGTAAATGATGGAGAGGGAAAGAGTGAGCCAGGTACTAAAGTGACTGATGAATGAAGAAGATTGATCAAGAGGTAAAAAACAGCAAAATGAAAGTCAACAAGGGATATTGTCAAATGATTATGTATGGGTATCAAGTATTATTATTAAAAGCATTATTTTATTAAAGTTTTGATTTTTCTTTCCCAGTAATTATTTATGAAAGTAATTTTAAGTTTCTAAATTAATGGTTTCCTTTTATTTGTTCTTTATTTTTTATTTTGAATTTTATTATATTTTGACTATATAACATGGCCTGTTTAATTCCATTTAGTAGAACTTATTGAGGATTTCTTTGTGGCTTAATACATGGTCAATTTTTATCAGCATTTCACTGCTGTTTTAAAAGAATATCATTCTCATTTTGAAGGGTCTGGAGTTTGATATATAGCTCTTGAGTTCATCTGACTAATTATATTATTCAGAGAGTGAGGAAATCAGACCCACAGTTTAACTCATTTTGTATTAAACTCAGAATAATATGTGTATGCTGTTATATAGTTTGTTGTCTGGAAGAAAACTTGAAATTTTAAAGAATTTGAAAGATTAATCCTGTGATTCTGACTTTAAAATATTAATTGATGATAAGTTTGTTATTTTAAGCTGAAAGTTGTTAAGAGAATTTGCTTAAATT
Organism: Phocoena phocoena; assembly: GCF_963924675.1. Classification (NCBI taxonomy): domain Eukaryota; kingdom Metazoa; phylum Chordata; class Mammalia; order Artiodactyla; family Phocoenidae; genus Phocoena; species Phocoena phocoena. The sequence goes on along the minus strand of NC_089235.1, from coordinate 52,083,407 downwards.
TTAAAAGACTATTGAAATATTTTAAAATAATTTGTAATTAACTCTAAATAGTTGTGTAAAAGCTAAGGAGGATTTGCCTAGTAGTGTTGTGTATGTATCTGCCCAATCAAGCACTTGAAATTCTTCAAAAGAAAATAAAATATACTAATCTAAATGCAGTTCAAAATGCTTAAGGAAATCAATTAAGTCCATGAATTAAATGGCTTAAGTGTAATTTAGTCCATTCTACATTAGTTGGTCATACATTAATTAAAGATTTTCCTGAAAATTATTGTTCTTGTTTTACATAAAATTTACTAGATTTATAGATAACATGAAAGAATCTTTAAGTGAATTTGAATTTAAAAGCTTAAGGGAAATTTCAGCACTTTTTTTGTGTATGCCCTATTTTTTTTTTCTTTTTTTTTAATTGAAGCATAGTTAATTTACAATATAACGTTAGTTTCAGGTGTACAATGTTTTTCTAGATTAAACTACATTTAAAGTGATTATAAAATAATAGATATATTTCCCTGTGCTGTACAATATGTCCTTGATGCTTATTTATTTTATACATAGTAGTTTATGTCTCTTAATCCCCTGCTCCTATCTTGTTCCTCCTCCCTTCCTTCTCCCCACTGGTAACAACTAGTTTGTTTTCTATATCTGTGACTCTCTTCCTGTTTTGTTATACACACTCATTTGTTTTATTTTTTAGATTCCACATATAAGTGATAACACAGAGTATTCGTCTTTCTCTGACTTATTTCACTAAACATAGTGCTCTCTAGGTCCATCCACATTGTTGCAAGTGGCAGAATTTCATTCTTTTTTATGGCTGAGAAATATTCCATTGTATAGATATATACCCCATCTTCTTTATCCATTCATCTTTTGATGGGCACAGGTTGCTTCTATCTTGGCTACTGTAAATAATGCTGCTATGAACGTTGGGGTGCATGTATCTTTTCAAATTAGAGTTTTCATTTTCTTTGGATGTATATACCAAGCAGTGAAATTGCTGGATTAGTTCTATTTTTAGTTTTCTGAAGAGCCTCCAAACTGTTTTCCACAGTGGCTGCACCAATTTACAGTCCCACCAAGAGTGTACTAGGGTTCCCTATTCTCCATATCCTTGCCAACATTTGTTATTTGTAGACTTCTTGATGATAGCCATTTTGACTGGTGTGAGGTGATATCTCTTTATGGTTTCAATCTGCAGCAAATTTCAGTTTTAAATTGAGAAATTTATTATACTGAATACTTAAATTCCAAGTAATTCTAAATAGTCTTTTCTGGGCACAAGATCCCTCCTTGAGCATCAGAAAACTCCCATTAATGAAAGCTAATATTTTTAATACGAAGTCCAGAAATGGGGGTGGGTGGATATGGATTTATAAACAAGGAACCATAGAAGAAATCTCAGTGAAAGACTTCAGGGAAAATGATAGCATGAACACAGGTGTCATATAATCCTCCCATCCTCAACTGAATTGAACAAAGGAATGCAAACATAGAGAAGCTGTACACAACACCTGAAAGAAGGCTATCTGTATCTTACAAAATTTCATGAAATTTTACTAGATCCTTTGCAAATGGGACCAAAATTAAAGGAAGCTATCAAGGGATCAACAACACTTCCATGTGAGAAAGTTTCATGAAGCAAATGGACAGATATCCTGGAAAAATACCATCCTCTAATTGTAATTAATCAGGGACCAGGGCTGGAAGCAAAGGGCAGGGGCCCCTGGAATGGGTCAGGGGAATCTTTCATTTAAAGTCTCTTTTACCAACACAGATCAACAGAGTTTGGAAGCAGAATGGGCACCCTTGGCAGGAAGCTGGTTCTCCCATCCCTGTGGGCTCCTTCAAGAAGGAGACTAGACAAGGGCTCATCATGTGGCTGAACTTGTTCCAAATAGTGCAAATCATTGGGCAAATATTAGAGGGGAGGAGTGATGTAAAATGTTGAATGGAAGGGTTTTTGGATCTGGAAAAAAATGCTTGAGTTGGGGATTGGCTCAGAATCATAGGGAAAGGGCGAAGCTCTGCTCTTGCCCTAATTTTTTTTTCATGTTGATCCTAACTATCCGCACTAAAAATTAAGGCCTAAAATTTACTTCCCTACTTCCTCCTGTGCTTGCATTGTGGATGTCCAGGTCCTATCTAGTTAGAGTTCTAGAGTATGGAATTATGGAATTGGGAAGTGAGTGGGAGGGAACTTGGTCCACACCAGACCCTCTTCAATCTTCTGTTGACTGTAGAATCTCTCTTTTCAATGTAGACCTGAGAGCCTGAGAAGGTGGTGTGTGATTGGCTTCTTTGTGTGCACAATAGAGTAATGAAGCTTACTGAGTGTAAAGCACACAGCAGACACATAAACACTTCAGTATATGCACTAATTAATGCATGTGAATCTGTGGTGGGTGGGAGTAAGTAGGAAGCCGGGCCCAGGGAGATTGTGGAGAGGCCAAACAGCACTATCACCTTGATGGTTGATGTTAATGAAAACCAATGACAGGACTTCCCTGGTGGCGCAGTGGTTGAGCGTCCGCCTGCTGATGAGGGGAACCCGGGTTCGTGCCCTGGTCCGGGAGGATCCCACATGCCACGGAGCGGCTGGGCCGCTGAGCCTGCGCGTCTGGAGCCTGTGCTCCGCAACGGGAGAGGCCACAACAGTGAGAGGCCCGCGTACCGCAAAAAAAACAAAAACAAAAACCAATGACAGTTTGTCTCTTTGTACTATAAAATGGATATATGTCAATTCATCCATCCTCAGTATTACTGATGCCAGTTTACTCCTGCAGTAAATTACAAAAGAATAACCAATACTATCTTATGAATGTAATTATTACCAAATCCTACTTATTACCGGGGAAAGCAATTCATAGGCTTTTTTACCCCATGGCTTTGCCACGACCATGGCTGAAATCAGAGTGTAGTCTTATTATGAAGAATTGGTCATATACAACTGTGTTTGACATTTTTAATTGTTTTCTGGTTCTTTACTTCTTTGGCTTAAAGATCAAGTGGCAGCTAAGTGATTTATATGATGCGTAAAATCGTGACTGAGAAAAGATCTACTCAGTGTCTGCTTTAAAGTAACAGTGTGGTTTAGTGGGAGGGGCAAAAGCCCAGGGGCAGAAGGACCTGCATTTACACTCTGGCTTTGCCACTAACTAGTGTGTGATTTTACATAGGTTGTTTGATTTTTCCAAGTCTGTTTCCTCACCTGGAAATGTGGTAACTCTAACAAGTAATTGTAAGAATTTAAATTTTAAATTAGACAGCAAAAATCCTCTAATATAGTACCTGAAACATAAAAAATGTTCAATAAACACCAACTATGCCTTAAAGTAGCTTATAATTTATTCCAGAGGATGTCAATAGCTTCTGTCTTTACTTTTTGATTTTCAACTGTGTAGAGACCCCAAAACCCAGCTGTAAATTATGCAGAGAAAGAATAATTCCCAAACATCTGAAAACCCTTCTATTCTAATGCCATTCCTCAGTCCTGGGTATTTGGATATCTATTTACTTTTTAGGGTTTAAGGTGGGATGTCTCAAAGGGCAAATGATGCACTTTTTAAAGACAGAGATTAAGTTTTATTGCATTATTTTCTAGTGGCTAAAACTCTTGCCAGGCATTTTGCTATATTCTGTCTTTATATGAGAAATGAATATTAAAGTAAGGGGATTGGGGGTATAGAGAATAAGGGAGAAATCAGGAGGAGAAAAGTGAGAGCAACAAGAAACACTCTTTCTTTCTGTCTTAAGTTATTTTTGCGCATTCACATAGGCAGAGTGTCTAAGAGCGTGGCCTGTATAACTGGCTTCTTGATATGCACAGTTTAGTAGAGTTATGGAGTTTAATGAGTGTGAAGCAGCCAGCAAACACACCCAACTCCTTCAGCATATGCACTAATTAGCATATGTGAGAGTAGAGTGGTTGGGTTGGAAAGAGCTCTCCAAGGGAGATTGGGGCAAGACGGAGCAGCATTGTGATTTTGAGAGCTGATTTTTTTAAAAAACAGTGATAGTTTGTCTCTTTTGCATTCAACAAATTCCTATAAAAGGCTGGTAATACCCATAATAATCTAGTTTATATGTCAGACCCCGTAGGTAGTTTGTAAGCTCCTTTAAGGCAGGTTCTATGTCTTATTTCTCTCTGTACAACCGTCCCCTAGCGTAGGCACTCCATAAATGTTTGATGGATAAATGAATAAATGAATGAACACGAAGTTAAGTAGACTGAAGTTACTGAGCTGAATGTGTTCTGCAATCCTGAAAAGCTGAGACTGTAACTTCAGTAAAATATCTTAAGAGGCTACCTCTGTCCATTTACTTGTCTAGAGCAATATTGTCCCTCGCTATCACAAACTGGAGAACCACAGACTTAACTTGTGAATAATGCATGTACGCCTGTGTGTGTTTTCAAAATTTAAGCTTGTCAGCTACAGGTGGAAGCTGGGGTATAATATATCATAAAAATTTGGATTTGTGTGGTTTTCTCGATTGGCTCTTGACCGATGCACCATTTCTCTTGAAAAAAGAAAAGACTTGGCTTTGGTAGGTCAAATGCTTATGTGAAAAAATTTGGCCAGACCTAAGTTGTGACTACCCTCTCTGGATGGGACATGTAATTTGTAATTCACCATCATCCCTATCTACTCACTTTACTCATTTACGTTCCCTACTTGATCCAGAATAGCTGGTTGAGTATGTGATCTCTGCACCAGATGATGGCCTGGTTAAAAAAGGGGCATCCAAGGAAGAAGGGGATACCTTACTCTCTTCCAAAAATACTGTGAGGAGTTTGATTGGACCTGATGAGGATCTGTCTGGTTGGGGATACAGGGAACGAACACCTGCAGAGCAGCTGCATTTGGGGACAAAGCTGATACAACTGTTTTTGCACTGAGAAATGGAGGGAAAAGAAATGAAAGATTCCAAATTCCATTTCATTAGGCTGCATAATGGTCCTTTGTGGTCAAGAAGACCAGTCTTTCAGCAGACGGGGTGGGGGGGGGGGTTGCAATGAACGAACTTGGTTTCTGAAGGGCGAAGAGCAGAATGGAGTTGGGCTGAGATTGTGCTCAGTCTAAACTATCGCATACAACCCTCTGGTTCTTAGAAGTCAGCCAATTCAATTTACTTACATTTGGCTTCCACTTTCAAAAACGCATACATTGGATGACACAATCGTGTTATATTAGATTCATTAATATTTTACAGTGATGCAGCAAAGAGCAGGCCAAGTACCTTAGACACATGAGATTTATGACCAGTGATTAATCTTGTAAAAATAATGAATTGCCACCGAAAAGGGGGAAAGAACAGATTCTTTCCCAAAGAATCTAACCCTCTCATCTGATGGATGGGTATTTCTTTTGAGAAAAACAAATAGAAAACATTTGGAATCTAAAAACATCTCTTTCTGAACACCAACAGTTAACATCTTCCAAAACCACTTGGTGGATACAGTTGGCAAAACTGAATTTGCCCTCTCACCTTAAGAATATTAGCAAATTGCAATGGGTTCCCTCCAGAAGAAATGTAATATTCTCGTGCTAGGACTTTCCAGCAGGAATACAGCTTCTACAGTTGGCAGGCTCTAACTGACACTCACAAATAGGTCCAGTTTGAAAGATGAGGATTCAGGATGCAGTGAGCAGCATATTTTTCTTATTACTTTTTATGTGTATCTAGCTTTTTGGAAAAAAATTTTCAAATGTCCCTGAAACTGAAACTCAAATGGCTTATAAAAACCATTCCTTTATTTTTTCTCTAATGTTACTTTTTTCCCCTGTGACTTGAAAAGAAAGGGGAAAATGAAATTAATCATGTTTCAGATTAAAAGGAAAAGTAATTTTGAGTTTTTGAGGAGGAGAGCTGTGTAGCAGGTTGGCTAAATCTATACATAGTCACATACATGCTGTATTCCTGGTAGTACTCTTACTCATTATTATCATGTTTTTAAATGAAAAACTCACCTTTTCTGAAGTGGTATTACCTATGGTTCATTGCCTTTTTTTTGAGCTTTATATAAAAATTCAGGGGAGTCTTGCTTCACTGGTTTTTCCTGAAAGAAAACATTTCCTTTGCAGCTTGGAATTAAAAAATGCAACTATTGGAGTTGTTTTCCTTTTCCTTCCTCTAAAACCAAGAAACATATTTTTCTTTCTGCACTGAGACTATTACTGAACTATCAGATGACCAGTGAGTCCTGAAACCAAGATATTTATAGTCTGTAAATATTTTTATGGTGGTAGTGGTGAAGAAAGGGGTGGTCTTCCCTATATACACAGACTGCCTTATAATTTTTTTTTCTAACATTTAAAAGTAACCGATTTTTCCTGCAATGAGAGCAAAGCAATCTAAGTTTCTGCTGGGATAATATGTGGTTATTTTCTTTTGTTGCAATCTCAGACATTGTGGATCTGTGAATTTTACAGATTATAGATAGATTTTTATGGTTCTTTTTCATAGGTATTGAGAAATAAAAAAGGTTTATAAACATAGACAAATTTATATTTCAAACATTATATTTTTTTCTGTATCAGTTTTATCTCAGAGCATGTAGTACTGGAAACAAAGTAACTCAGGAGTTTACTTTAAAAAGCTTTGGTTTGCACATCAAAGACAATTTAATGATGTATAAGTCAGCTCTGCTTTGGTAACAAATAATCCCTCAGTCTCAGTAATGTAGAACAGCAAAGGTGTCTGAGGGTCAGCTGTGGCTCTGCTGCCAGTGTCGTCTTATTCTAGGGTTCAGGATAAAGGAGCAGCTCTTATTTGAAACATGTCATTTTCATATCTAAAGAAAAAGGGCAAACACCGTGGCTCTTAAAGCTTCTGCTTTGGTGTGACATGGGTCACACATGCTGTTGACCACAGCAAATTGCACGGCCAAGATGGATATCAGTGGGGCAAGGAGGTGTGTTTCTTCCACAGGAAGTCACTGCATACTCCATGGCAATGGATAAGATAATTACGCTAAAGGAAAGGGGAAGCAAATCATTGAAAACCACAGTACAATCTAACAGGATAAGCAAGAGGAACTTCCATAAACCCATCATCAGTCAGTCCAGGGTGCTTCCAGTTTCCACCCTACTTCCATGATTTAAATTAGGATTCCCCCTGCCGTGAAGAATACATCCAGAGTTCCTTCGTCCTCTCGTTTAATGTGCACTCAGGATATTAAGAAATAAATTTTATTATTTGCATAAGCAGAGAAGACTCAGAAGGGTCAAAATTCTAAAAGAAAGCATTATAATGTAGCTCATAACTGGAGATGCCCAAAAGTATTGCTTAATGTTTCTAATTTCTTCTATCTTCTCTTATTCTTTTTCTCTTTCCTTCTGTCTTCCAATCTCTCTTCTCCCTTTCCCAAAGTACATAAATTTTACTTATTATGTCTCTCCTGTTTTCTTAATTTCTTCTTTCTTATTTCCTTTTCTCTTTTCATTTTATCAACTCATTCCTTCAATTAATTAATATTACCTCCTAAACACATCTAGGATACCAAGATAAAACATAGTCCCTACCTCAATTTATGAAATAAGAAAGTCCTTCTAAGTCTGTCTAAGGTATGTTTTTCAATATAAATTTATTTATTTATTTATTTTTGGCTGCGTTGAGTCTTCATTGCTGTGCATGGGTCTTCTCTAGCTGCAGCGAGTAGAGGCTACTCTTCCTGTGGTGCGCGGGCTTCTCATTGCAGTGGCTTCTCTTGTTGTGGAGCACGGACTCTAGGTGTGCGGGCTTCAGTAGTTGTGGCACATGGGCTCAGTAGTTGTGGTTTGTGGGCTCTAGAGCACAGGCTCAGTAGCTTTGGCTCACGGGCTTAGTTACTCCGTGGCATGTGGGATCTTCCCTGACCAGGGATTGAACCCATGTCCCCTGCATTGGCAGGTGGATTCTTAACTACTGTGCCACTGGGGAAGTCCCTCCAAGGTACATTCTGACTCTGAAATTCTATGATTATTTCCTCCCCAGGGTATGCAGATTTGTAGGAGAGATATATAAAGCTTGCTATAATACAAAGTAAAATGTTTTAAGTGCTGAGATAAGGTAATTGATAAAGTGCTATGAAAATCAGTAGAAGGATATTATTTTTAGGATGGGTTGGCAGTAGTTAAGTCTCATTACCTAAATTTTCTAATCATTTCCTCTTTTAAAATTTTCATTCCAAGACTGACTTTCCCTCTTTCAGATATTTTATCCTTGGTGACCAACCCAGGGCTCTGAATAATGTTCTTATATACCAGGAGTTTTGTTTGTGAATTACAGAAACACAATTCAAACCGACTTAAGCAGAAAAATGGAATGTACTATCCTGTAAAATGGAGATGTGTCTGGCCTATAGGCATAGAGTCTAGATGTTTAAAGGATGTCATTAAGAATCTATTCCTCTACCTTGGGTTTTCTTTTCTTGGTGTTGGCTCTGTTTATAAGCAGGCTCTCTTCTCATGGTTCCAAAACAGCCAGCAGACTTCCAGCCTCCCAGGTTAGCTGCCTCAGCAGTTCCAGCTCCTTCAGGAGTTCCAGCAAAAGTTTTACTTTCATTGGTCTGTCTTGGAAAACAGTGCCACTCCTGAATCAATTACAGTAACCAGGTGAATGGAATTGTTCAGTTGGTCAGTCTGGAGTCTCCTTACCACTCTTGGAGCTTGGAGGAAGGTGAGTCTTCCTTATAGTGTGTGTTTCCTTACTAAGGAAAATAAGATGGCTACTTGAGAGGAAGGGAGTGAAAGATAGACATGCAAAAACAACAGATATCTGTTACATAGTAGGAGCTTAATAAAGCATTTTGATGAAAATGATGGTATTGTTATTGACTTTATTCATTATATAGGCATGTATGTATGCAAACAGAATCCTCCAAGTTTTCTCCCGAAACTTTATTGTCCTTAGCCTCGTCTTCCTACCTCATTCACGGTCAATCCTATACCCTGCAGGTATCGTCAAGCTTGTTTTTTAGTATTTCTTTAAACACATTAAAGCATAGTTGTTTTATAGTTTGCTTGATTATACCAATATTTGTAGTCTTTGTGGGTCCATTGTCTGTTGTTTCTTGTCCGCAGTGATTTTTCTGTGTGTATGCATCTGGTTCTCTTGTATTTTGTGCTGGTTATTGTATCTGAAAAATTATTTCTAGAAATAATGTGAATTCAGGATGAATGTATTTTTTTTTCCCTGGACAAGTTTTAAATTTGTTCCTGCCAGCTCCTATTTAATTCCTCAACTAATGTGAACCTTGCCTTTGAATTTCTATTTCCCTTCCCACAAGACACCCTCACTTTCCTGAGAAAATGAAAATTCACGTTTCTGTGTTAGGCAAATAGCCTCAGGATGAAAGTGGTTTTGTGTTCATTTACCATCCTGGGTTCTTGTTTGGCCTGTTATTTCTTACTATCTTCTTAGCTCTTTGTGGCTATTAGAAAGATGTTTATTATATTCATCATTTTTAGTTGTTTTCAGTTGGAGAGTTGTTCAGATAGCCCAGCCTGCCATTCCTAGGAACTGGAAGTCTTCTTCCTGAAAACCCTGGTCAATGCTTCGTTATTCCTGATCCTTTCTTTCTGTGTCCACTCTCCCAGTTTTCTGCCCCTGTTCTTTCACTGTACTTTGCTTATGAATAGGTCTTACTGGAATGTGATAGACAAACCTATGTTTCTTTTTAAATAATTAATTAGTTAATTAAATTTTGGCTGCATTGGATCTTCGTTGCTGCGTGCGGGTTTTCTCTAGTTGCGGTGAGCAGGGGCTACTCTTCATTGCGGTGCGTGGGTTTCTCATTGCAGTGGCTCCTCTTGTTGTGGAGCATGGGCTCTAGGTATGCGGGCTTCAGTAGTTGCAGCATGTAGGCTCAGTAGTTGTGGCTCGCGGGCTCTAGTGTGCAGGCAGGCTGAGTAGTTGTTGCACACAGGCTTAGTTGCTCTGTGTCATGTGGGATCTTCCCCGACCAGGGCTCGAACCCATGTCCCCCACACTGGCAGGTGAATTCTTAACCACTGTGCCACCAGGGAAGTCCCAAACCTATGTTTCTTGATGTGACATCATGGATCAACTTTTCATGATCTTTGGTACATATCTTTCTTTCTCTACCTTGAGATTGATGGTATGGGGCGCTCCCAGTTTCTCCAAAAAACGATCTTCTTGGTCCATTTGGACTCTGGTGTATTTCCAGGATAACCAATCTTAAATTATTTCTACCATCTTAAAGCATGATAAAAATTAGACTGTTACAGAGGCAACGGGTACCAAATATACAAATAATGTTGCATATTTAGAATTGTATTACATACATGTTTGCATACATAATATTTCCTTTACTTCCTGTCCTGCTTGGGGAACAGTTACTAGCCTTTTTACTTGTTATTGTTCTTATAATCCCCTTAGATTTGAGGTTTTCCCCCCAGGTTTCTCCTTGGCTTTTTCATTGGTTCTTTTCCACTATACCCCTTAAATTTAGTATATATTTTCAAGGTTTTATCTTTGGATTTTTGCCTCCTTACCCAAGCAATCTCTTCTATTCCTACAGCTTCAATTGTACTCTGTATGTACCTTATAATCAAATTTTATACCTAGCTATGGCCTCTGTAAGGTGCTCCAGTTCCACATTTTAATGACTACTGACTATCGCTACCAGGATGTTGCCCTTGTTTTAAAATTCTACATTTCCAAAATTGTATTATCTTTCTCCTCCAGACTCTTTTTCAGGATTATATTTTTTGGTAATAACATTAACATTTACCCAGTCTTCCAAAATAGAAACTTCAGCAACATCTTTGCCTCCTACCTCTCCCCATTCCCACATTTAATTGATCAAATCCTTCCTTCCCATTTCCACTAACATTGCACTGGTTTAGTTTCATACATATGTATGTATACAGGTATATATAGTCGATACTCATGATTTGTAGATTCTGTATTTGCAAATTTGCCTACTCACGAAAATTTATTTGTAGCCTCAAAATCAGTATTCCTGGTGCTTTCTTGGTCATTTGTGGACATGCACAGAGTGGCAAAAATTTAAGTCACCTGATGTTCATATTCCCAGCTGAGGTCGAACAAGCGGCATTCTGCCTTCTTGTTTCAGCTCTCATACTGTGAACAAGTATCCTTTTTGTGATCTATTTAGTGCCAGATTTTTTTTTTTTTTTAAAGAAGATGTTGGGGGTAGGAGTTTTTATTAATTAATTAATTAATTTTTGCTGTGTTGGGTCTTCATTTCTGTGTGAGGGCTTTCTCTAGTTGCGGCGAGCAGGGACCACTCTTCATCGCGGTGCGTGGGCCTATCACTATCGCGGCCTCTCTTGTTGCGGAGCACAGGCTCCAGATGCGCAGGCTCAGCAGTTGTGGCTCACGGGCCTAGCTGCTCCGCAGCATGTGGGATCTTCCCAGATCAGGGCTCGAACCCGTGTCCCCTGCATTGGCAGGCAGATTCTCAACCACTGCGCCACCAGGGAAGCCCTAGTGCCAGATTTTTCACATTTAAAAATTTTTTGTTGCTAATTTCATTGTTTAGAAAGGTCCCCACGTGTAGTGCTGAAGTGCTGTCTAGTGTCCCCCAGTGCAAGGAGGCTGTGATGTGCCTTACTGAAAAAATACGTGTTGAATAAGATTCATTCAGGTGTGAGTTTATAGTGCTGTTGCTGTGAGTAGGATGTTAGTGAATTAACAATACATATTAAATATGGTGTCTTTAAAGCAAAATACACATAAAACAAGGTTATGTATTGATTGGTTGATGAAAAGTGATCAGAGACTTGCAGGAATCTTACCTGGTATTTCTCCAAGGAGCAATGGGTCAGTATTTGCTAATTCTGTGTTCATCATGGTGACTTTGTAGAACACAACTACCATAAATAATGAGAATCAATTGTGTGTGTGTGTGTGTGTGTGTGTGTGTATATATGTCATATATAATATAGTCACATATCATATATATATATAATTGACCTCTGAACTGGCTTCCTTCCAATACATTTTCAGTACTGCCAAAGTAATTATCTTCCTAAGGTAGAATTGAGTATGTTACAACTCCTGCTTTAAAAAAATACTCAGTCCATATTGAAGGTAAAATTCCTATTCATTACCATGGAAGTCCATTCACTTACAATCTGACTGCTATCAACTTTGCCAGTCTAAACCCTTATCTTCCCTCCCTTCATGCCCCACTCCATTAGCACATTGGTTTCTTAGCCAGCTATTTCTCTTTATATCTTGGCTTTCCCTCTTTCTATCACTTTTGACTTAAACACCCTTTCTTGCTTCCCTGATAAAATCCTACTTAGCCTTCAAGACCAACCTTATGTATCATCTCTGGTGAAGCTTTTCTTGATACACAAGAGCAGCAATCGCTCTTTATAGGTATTTCCAGTTTACATTTATCACTGTTGCAGAGGGAGTTACAAATATGGAAATAGAAAAGGCTAGAATGAACTCTGTGCTGTTGGATTGGAATGAGGGGTGTATATAAAGAACTCATGATTTTAACTCGGATGCTGAGAAGAAGTAGAATCTATGACATGCCAGTAGAATTGCATATACCAAGTACCCAGGTCTTGGTTTCTAAATATAATTCTCCACTAAAAGGAACCAGGGCTGCTTGGAGAAAAGCAGGGCTTATTCCAGGGCTGGAACAGGGAAAACACAAGATAAGTCTGGAAGTTATGGTTGCACCTAAAAGTGAAAAAGTACTTAAAGAATCTTTGAAGCACAGAACCCAGCTTAATATTCTCCACAGGCCAAATTTGGGTCAGACTGAGACTCACAATAAAAGTAGTAACACAATATAACACACTGAGCAAACTAAGAATCTATGAGTCCATACTGATATCAGTCAATTGATCAGGGAGAAGAGAAAGCTTTTCCTTACAGTAGAATAATAAATGTAAATAATAAATAATAAATGTAGAAGAAATAATGGAGTTAGAAAATCACCATTTGACAACCATCAGAGTAATAAGTGATTTACCCTCTTTACATCACAGTAATTAATTATCAATTAATAAATCATTAATGGATGACAAAAGTAGGGAGTAAAGTTTGATGAGAAAGAGGATATTTACATAATCCAATATGTTTCCCACAAATTAATTATTAATCTCAAAAGGAAAAATAGTGACTTTACCATGTAAAATCCTGGCAGACAACATCTTAATCAAGTAGTAGGTAATAGGATAGATCAGCAGAATGTTCCTCTTGATATGATGCCCTGAGAAGGACACAGCATCAATTTTATAGTATTCTTCCCCAAAAAGACATAACCTCAATTTAATTATGAGGAAATATTAGACAAATCCAAACTAAGGGGCATTCAACAAAACAGAATGTGTTTTTCAAAAATATCAATGGCAAACAATAACAAAGAAAGACTGAGGAACAGTTCCAGGCTAAAGAGGACACTGAGGCATGACAACTAAACGCAGCATGTGATCCTGGACTCAAGCCCTGGCTGAGGAGTCCGTGGCTATAAAGGGCATATTGGACAACTGAGAACATTTGAATATAGACTGTGAATTAGGTAACGATATTTTATCAATGTTAAATTTCCTAATTTTGATAATGTTGAGGTTATATAAGTGGATGTTCTTGTTCTCAGGGAGTATACACTGAAGTATTTAGGACTAACAGACCATATTTAAAACTTACTCATCAATGGTTTAGAAAAAAATATGTATAGCTGTAGAGATAAAGTGAATGAAAAACAAATGCCGTAAAATTTAAATTATTAATGATGTTTGGAAAAGAGTATGTGGGAGTTTTTTGAACTTGCATCAAAATAAATGTTAACATAAACACTTAGGGAAATAAAGACAATCCTGCGTATTTGCTTTTTATTGTTTATCTTTTCCCAGTTAGCATATAGGCTCCATAAGGATCTTGTCTTCCTTTCTCACTGCTGTATCCTCAGCACCCATAACAGTGTCAAAATATAGGACTTCAATCATTATTTGTTGAGTGAATAAAAGAAAAACAAAGACAAGTAACAATAAAGTGGATTCCCATGCCTTTAATTTTTTTCTCTCCTGAAACCTTACTAAATCTTAAGTGAAATAAGTTTTTCAAAAGTTTTTCAAAACTTAAGTGAAATAAGTTTTTCAAAAGGGGAGAAAATACACAAGGGAAGGAAGAATTAAAGACAAGACAATAACTGCCGCCCCTCAACCCTCCCTCTTTGCAGAATATTGGAAAACTTTGTTCTGGGAAATCTAACCAAACCTAGTGAAAACAGTTAAATAAATTATATTTTGATTCTTTCCAATAAATGCCTCAGTCCGTTTGCTTACGGTCTGTATTTACCATACAGTAAAGCTCAAGTTGGCAAGCATCACCCAAGTGGTAAGAATTGTTTTTCAAAGATCAGCTTGTTAGTCTCTCACTTTGAAATATAAGCAAATAGCCAAGAATTTAAAATATCAAGAAAAGCCTCAAAGATGAAAGATAAAGACTAAAACAAACAACAACTGGGAATAAACAAGACTACGAACAGTAAAGGAAATTTTAAAATCAAATAAGAGAGCTCTTGGAAATTAAAAACAAAGTGAGAAGAGCAATGGAAAACTCATTAGAAGACTTGGAGGATGAAGTTGAAGGAATATTCCAGAAAGTAGAGAAAAAAATACAAAGAGATGAAAAATAGGAGAGAAAATATAGGAAAATTAGAGGACCACTCTAGGATGTCCAATATGTGAACAATAGGTATTCCCAAAAAAGGAGGAGAGAAAAATGTGTGGGGGTGGGGGGGTGGGGGGGTGGGGGGGGAAGGGGTGGAATCATACACCAAATAATTAAAGAACATTTATAGAAATGAAAAATATGAATTTTAAGGTTAAAATGGCCATCAAACCTCTAACAATATCAATGAAAAAATATCCATGACAGTAGTTTCAGTGAAATGTCAGCCCTTCAATCTTCTGGGAGTGGGCTTCAGACAGGAACATGAGAAAGAATCAGTAATTAGCATGGTTTTGGCCTTCTCGAAGCAATATTGCAAAGTAAAAAGCAGTGGAGTCATGTTTTCAAACTACTAAAGAAACATGATTTCAATATAAAATTTTATATTATCCAAATAGTCAGTTGTGAGAGTAGAATAGGGACATTTCTGACATGCAAAAGTCTCAAAAAAATTTTACCCCTATACCAAATTTTTCAGGAAACTCCTGGAGAATATCCTCCACCACAATGAAAGGTTAACTACGAAAGAGGAAGACATGGGACACAGGAAACAGAAAATCCACCAGAGGTGAAAGAAAAAGGGAATCCCCAGGAAGATGGTAAAGGGACATCCCAGAATGACAACTGTGTATCAGGCACAAAGGGTAACCAGTCCAGCAGAAGTATGCCAGAGCCTTCAAGAGGAACTTGAAGAAAATGAAACTGATGATCTACTTGGTAGGAAGGAACATAAGAGTTTATTAAGATGACCCGAAGAATGTTTGGGTTCAGTGTTTTGTAAGTCACAGAAAACTCTGCAGAGGAGAAAACAAGGTAATGATAATTTCAGAGAAAACAAAAAGTTGCCCAGGAAAGTAACAGTAGTCCAGTTTACTACATGACTCAGCTCTGAATAACATAGTCAGACATAGCCACTCAATACTGATCTAGCCATATTTGAAGGATGGGGTTGGTGGGTGGGGGGAGGATGGTGTGTAGGAAAGAAACAGGAGGAAAAGGGAATAAGTTCTCATATTTAATAGTGGAAAAATCAATTGATAATAGTTATATCAGCCATGGTTCAGTCAGGAGAGCAGAGTCACTGGGTGTTACAGATGGAATTATTATAGGAACTAGATCTTATATGATTGTGAGAAGAGCTGAGGAAGGGAAGATCTGGAAGGGGAATTGGAGGGAAAAAGAGGAGTCACTAATATGTCTGAGAAGCCAAGTGTGACCAACCACCATAGTGTGATGGCAAAGGGGGAATTTATGGAGAGGTCTCTGGAAATCTACTGCCTCTGCAGCTGGTCATCTAGTAGTGGGCCTGGGGGCTCTGGATAAGCAGAGCAGCATTCAGAAGAGCAGGATGTAGAGCAGAGCGAGTTTCAAGCTGGTACCTGCTGTATACCTAGGCTTCTGTCTGTCACTGCATCATATTGAAAAAAAGACCTCCAAGAAAGTCTTGAATGCTGTTTCATTTCTGTCCCCCCAAATTCCATGTAGATTCCTCTTTTATTCAGCTCCAACCTAAAAGCATTACATGCCAGAGGATTTGAGAAATACAGTTCCCAACTTAACCCAAGTGATAGTATAAACCACAACAGTCCATCTCTTGACAATCTGGCATCCAATACGTACGTCTTTTAACCACATTTAACTTCCAAATAAAGATAAATGCAAATTTATGCTTCTACAGTACATGGCACAGCTACCTGCACAAAAACATACAGACCGGCTTCCCGAAAGAGGATACCCAAAGTATCAGATGTCCCTTTATTAATCTTGGGATGAAATTCATTCTTTTAGCAGAGTCACTCGCTATTTCATATCCGGTAGTTTAAATACTGAGATATGAGGTTAACTATCAATACAATTTACACAACTTACGTTAAATAGTAGAGGAGTAGGAGATGACAAAATATTGATATTTGTTATCTATATCAAATCAAGGAAGAAATACTTATTGCTATAGTGTGTGTTTCTGAAGCTAGTTATGTGATTGTAATTGGTACTTATAAGTTACTTTTATCTAGGACTGAAGTAGATGGACCGCCTGCTAAAGTCTTGATTTGTGTAACAGAAACACTTTAGGTCTGGCTTACAGAAGTGTAACTGAGTCACCACAATAGTCACAGCCCCTTAACCAACCCAGACTTGAGCCAGTTCACAGCCCCAGAGCTCCTTGAATGAAGACAAGGTCAGGTCTCTTGAGCAAGGACTCTCACAGTAAATCTTTCTCCTGATCTCCCCCCACAGGACCTGGAGCCATTTACTCAGATGACTGTGTTTTGGGGAGGGGGAAATAACTAGACTTTGGTTAATTTCTTGACACCCAAAATATCAAGAGAAGGGGTTTATGAAGACTGGGTAATTGATAGAGTTTGGGCTTGGGTTCATCTCCCAATGGGCCTAGTGGATCTCCAAATTCATGCCATGGCTATTTCCTCAGTTCTTGAATGAACAGTTGGAGTAGACGTAATCAGCAACTAGAACCCCTATGTTGATTCTTTGACATATATATATTTGTATTATCATGTGTATAAGGTATAAATTATTATTTTTAAATTTTCAATATTCCAAAATTAAAGCAGCTTATGAAGATGCATAATAATACTGCAAAATACAACATTAAAAATAGGTGAGAAAAAAATGGAGCAAGAAATGAGACTAGTACATAAAGTACCTGACCATTTTGTATACTTGCTGATGGTAAACCACAAATTTGCTCTTGAATAATAACGCAGTTCATTATAACCATAAGCTAAAGACAAATCAATTGCTTAGGAGAGGTGGATCTACTTGGGATATCAATACTGAAAAAAGTTCTGGGGAGGGTTTTTCCTGCTCTTAGGGATGCTTGTCCTATTGTTCATCTCAATTAGCATAACTAATTGAGTGTCCACAAACAGTGAAAAGAGACATTCTCTTCTATTAGTGAAAACTGTGTCTCATTCTTAAAATAGCTGAGAATCTTTATCTCTTGTTATTAACCAAGTGTAGTAACACTTCCTTCCAGCAACCACATTCACACAAAAAAGAATGGAAATGACACTACTTTAGTTCAAAAGAGTTCAGAATGCACAAGATTAAATAAAGAGAATAATTTTAAAGCTTCAGGTCAAATCTTGAGTTCTTTTCTTATGAGCTGGTCTGAGTTGGACTTCCTTTGAAGAGAGCCTCCTGGATCCCTTCCATGGGGATGAACAGCAAAATGAGAAATAGGCCTTATCACATCAGTCTACAGAAAGAGTTCTCAAGTGGCAGGACATAGTATTAATATTTGGAGGAGTCAAATATTTACACATTTTTCAAATGTTAAATAAGTGATTATGACGTGGCTTTTAAAAACAACAAATTAGCCTGGATAAGGACTGGTCAGTGACCTGGTTGAAGATCTTTCGTATCAATTCATTTAATTATTTCATACAAAATATAATAAGTGAACGTAAGTTATCACATGCAGCTAGCAAAATGGACGTTCAGCTTATATTTAACAGAAAAAAATATCAATTTTGATACAATGACAAAAATGCCATAATTTGTTTCAAAGTAAATAACGGATAAATTCTAGACTGGAAGAATAAGTATGACACCACCAAATTTCAACAATGAATCACAAGATTGTGGGAAACTTTAAATCTGAGGGTATGAATCTGATAACATAAAAGATAAGAGAAGCCTAAATCAATTAGCTAATAAAGATGAGAGTCAGAGCCAAAGTCAACCAAATCTGTGAACATAAATACTCAGGAAAGATTTAGAAAATGTAAACTCTATTCTGTTGCAGCCACACCATACTGTCATAAAATCACTAACATCTTATGGTTTTTAATATCAAAAAAAGTATCTTAGAAAGATCCCAAATAAAAACTTAAAAAGAATGGCATGGGGAAGAACTTTTTACAAGTGTAACACAAACATAGAAACTATAAAGATAAGACTGACACATTTAACTACATTAAGTTATTTTAAAAGTTTTAGCATAGTAATGTACATCAAAAGTAAAGTTAAGAGACAAATGATAAACCTGGAAAAATATTTGCAACTCAAATAACAAAAGATTATGTATATAAAACATAAATTGCTTGGGCATATTAAAGATGCATAATTTCATTTAAAAGAAAAGAAATAAAAATTAAAACCATTGAGATACCACTTTTTGCCTAGGAGTATCAAAGATCAAAACACATTGGCCAGTATATAGGGAGATGGGCACTTTCATACATTGGATAGAATTGGATAGAATCTCTGTGGAAGGCAATTTTAAGGATACACATACACACACACACACAAGTATGTCTAACTGTTTGATCCAACTTTTCTACTTTTAGGAATTTATAATACAAATTTAAAATGACCCATGAAAAGGTTAATTGAAGCATTGCTTATAACAGAAGAAGAATGTAGATAATCTGAATGTCTATCAGTAGGGACCTGGCTAAATACAACCATACAATGAAATGACAGGTGACTGTATAAAAACAACAAGAACATTTGCTATGAACTGGTACCGAATGAACTCTAAGATGCATGAAAAAAATCGAGGTGCAAATTAGTGAATAGAGTATTCTACTAGTTGCCTAAAAGGGTGAAGAATATATACGTGTATACACATGCATTTTCTTGATAAGCACAACATATCTCTGGAAGTATACTAAAAACCTGGAAGGTTGTACATGAATAACTGGCTGTTTCTGAGGAGGAGAACTGGCTGGCCGGTAGAGAGGCTTTTCCCTGTATGCCCTTTATTAACGATTGAATTTTAGCTGTATGAATGAATTACAAGTCAAAAAAGTAAAGTAGGCAACTTGCTTCTAATCTACAACATCATCTCCCCCCCACCCCCACCCCCACCCCACCGGCACTCAGTTAACCTTCTCTATCACCAGTGCATGGCATGAAGTCAACCTCGTCAGTACACTTCTCTGTAAACAGACACCAGACACATGCCTATTTATAAAGCACGTTTAATGAAACCACCGTCTAAACTCAGTTTGAAGAAAAAGCCCATTGAGTCTCCAAGATGGAGAAACTGTGAACTCTGAGCCTCAACAACAACGCTTTCACAGTTTAGAAATGAAAGGACACAGAAATATGGGGTTAAAGTTAATGATAGTTTAGGATCCACCAGGGATGTGTTTTTTAGTAGCAAGAACATTCCTGGGTTCTTGAAATCAGGAGAAATATTCAGTGAATGGCAAAAAAATAAAAGGAAAAAAAATTCTGCTTTATCAACAAACTAGCCCAAAGAGATTTAGTGTGAGATTCTAAGTACCCCAAGAACTAAGTGTGACAGATCTTTTTGAAGTTCCATGGTGTCCTTTAAAAAGCACAGACAGACCAGGAGAGAGCACAAGGAGAAAGGAATTAGGAATCTTCTTTGCTTCTAGTGTCCGTTCTTGTCTTGTTAAGAGCATTAACATATCTTCAGCAGAAGTGGTGCTGTTAAAATTCTTTTTTTGTGAAATGGATCTAGGAGTTCACTAAACCGAAAAGTATCTCTGGTTTAAAAAATGCCATCAGTGCAACCCAAACGATTAAAATTTTGGAAAGTAACCTTTGAAGACAGAGATTGAAAGTGGTCTGTAAGTTTAAGGATGACAGTGGCTAACTCTCATCTTTCTATATTGAAAATTCATCAACGATGAGTTTGTCCTGACACTGTTAGACTCTGTAGCAAACTTCTTGATAGAAATAGAAAATTGATTTTAAACCAGAACATGGTAGGGGTGAAAGAGATCTTGTTCTAATTTCCTAAAACTACCAACAAGGAAACAGATCCAGAGACTTGCCCAAAGTGACCCAGGTGGTTAATGGTAGAGCTAGATCTACTTGGTCTTGTGCTTATTTTTGTCTTTATATATTTTAAAAGACACTGATGACCACTAACCTTGAATGAGTCCCAAGGCTGTACAGAAAGGTAGATGGCTTATTTATAGAGGACTTTGCTCTTTCGTGGATTTAACTCCTTTAGAAGTGCAATAAATTTGGTGTGTGCATGTGTGAGTGTATGGGAGAAACGGTATTTCTGATGGTTGGGGGATATTCACTGGAATAGCATGTCAAATGCTGGGCCACTCCCTAAACTGAAATGTTTCCTATCACTTCCAAATTCTGTGACAAAAATCAAAGACTGAAAGCTGAGAAACAGATCCACTGCTGCTGTTATGTGCTTTGTCAACTCTACTTGTGCCCTATGGGCCAATCTCAGGGGCTGAATTTTCTTATGTGGGAAATGGGACCAGGGACTTCAACTCAGATTGACTTGGGTGTTCTCAGACATACATAAAGTGAATAACACTAAAATTCTTAGCACATAAATACTGCTGTGTAATAGTGATTCCATTAAAATAATTATGGATGGGCATTAATGGAACAATTAATAAACATGACTATTTTAATATTCTTGCTGTTTCTATATGATAGTCTCCAAACTTCTGAACATCTTCTGAAACTGAAGGCATAGAGAAAGAAATTTAAATGATACAAAATGCTAGCATAATAATATGGTACCTGAGGTCATATTTGCAAACATTCCTACTGCCATGGTTAGCAGTATAAATTCTTATCTTTTGCCTAGGGGGTAAATACATTCATTCCTAGAGTAATGAATTCAGGACAGAAGATCTCACCAGAATGAAATCAGATAGCATAAGTGTATTTAGTGTAACACTTTGTTAAAGAGTATTCCCCAAACTCAAGGCACCTAAAAGTTCAATTCAGGAGACTTTTGAGGGTGGGGGAGGGAGGAAGATTATGAATGAGAAATACTTCAGTAGAAAGTGAACTTTTCTTTGAAGAACCAAGGCCCCAATTTCTAGCGTACTCCAAGAAAGGGATCAAAGTTTTTTGTAAGTTTTTCTGGAGGAGACACAAAGTCAAGAAGTACAGCCTCTAAGGATAAGCAAAGTATTGGAATACTCTTTTTACTCCCTAAACCGAAGACGCGTTTTAGTTTCAGCCTTTCTAACATCTTCCTGTAAAACAAAGCCAAGACGTAAAACTTAAGAGTGGCAGAGGTGTGGCATCTTTCGGGGTGCGGCTCAAGTTTAAACGCCACTTTAGAAGCAGCTGTCCCGGCCGGGAGCTCGGAAAGGAAGGTTTAGGAGAAGCCATCAGTCAGTCAGATCTTCCTGCTGGAAGGTCGGCGCTGAGGTTGGAGTCGACCCCGGAGCAGCGGAGAAGACGCCTTGGGGGTGAAGACAGCTGGGCCGTCAGGCCAGCACAGTCAGGGGGCACCTCCACCTCAGCTACTCTTCAGTTTAGCCACCCACTCCAGGAAAGCCGGGAGGGGATTCGCCTGGGGTTAGGCCCGCTGGAGGCTGTCAGCGCTCTTTAGGACCTCAGGGAAACCGGAGAGGTTCTGGCTTTAGGACCCAGGAACTCCGAGGCAGCCCTGACTTAGTTGCCTTGGACCACAGCACCACCTACTTATAGAAGCATCCCGAGCCTCGGCCCGACTGCATCTCCATCGGAAAGTGAGCTCGCCATCCCTTCGGCCTCCCGGGAGCGTTCTGTCTCCCACAGCTTGGAAACGGAGAAACCTTAGCTGTGAAGTGGCTGTGGAGAGAGCTCTGGAAACCGCACAATTGGACAGGGACCCAGAGAGTGAGAGCGGGCGTAACCCTTGCCGTAGGATCGCACACACGGGCGGGGACGCAGCATCCCAGAGGCTGCGGACCCGCCCGCCCCGCCGCGCTCCTGCTAGGCGCGGTCAGTCCAGAGGACCCTCCGGGCACTTCGAACCCAAGGCAGCTGCCGGGATCCCAGAGCTGCTACGCGCTCCCGGCGGGTCTCGGCAAACTTTTCCCCAGCCCACGTGCTAGCGAGGCGTCTCGCTTTCCGAGCCCTGGGTGGAGCTCCGCGCCTAGGCACGCCGCACAGCCTGAGACGTAAGTGCTCACGGTAGGCGACCCGCGCCTGGCCACCGCGACCACGGCGCTTGGGTACCCCACTGTGGGACCAAAGGACCGAAGAGCGCGCCTTTAACCCTGCACCCTCGGGAACTGTGGAGCTCTTTTCTTTCCCGGAGCGCCCGCGCAAAGTCCTTTCCCCCGGGTCGGAGCCTATAGGTCTGCAGAGGTTGCTAATTCACTGATTGTAATCACCTTCCTCTCCAAGTTGCTGGCAGCTGTGCGCTTGGGGTTAAGCTGCTCCGCAGCTCCTGCCAGGCAGTGAGTTCGCTTCCCCCCTCCCTCCCCTTCTTAAATTGGGACGCGTGAAGAGGCAGCTGCCTCCCTGGGCCTCTCTCCACCCGGCTTCTCCTCCTCGTCTCTCAGGTTCAAGGCGGAAAGATGCTGGTTGCGCCGAACTGACCAGTGCAGGCCCCTGGGCTAGTGGCGACTCCCCCTCGGCGTCTTCCTCAACAGCGCGGACGGCGCCGGCTCCTCGGATGAGCCCTCCAGTTCCCCGACTTTGAGAGACGTCTCTCCCCCGCCCGACCGCCCAGATGCAGTTTCGTCTCTTCTCCTTTGCCCTCATTATCCTGAACTGTATGGATTACAGCCACTGCCAAGGCAATCGATGGAGACGCAGTAAGAGAGGTGGGTTCTACCCTGCCGGAGGCGCGTGGGGTCGGGGTCGGGGGCGCGGGTGGTGGCGCTCGCTCAGGGGCTCAGGTGGGCAGGACCGTGCCCTCCACCCCCAGCCACTGCGCGCCACCGCTCCCCGCTTTCCGGTCTCCAGAGCTCGGCCGAACGCTGTCTTTTCCGTGCTCAGAAGGCGCGGCGAGCCGGAGCGAGACGCGCGGCGAGCCGGGCGTCCTGCGGGAGTTCAGGGCTGAGCGGTGCGGTCCGTACCCACGTTGACTGCTGAGCTTCTACTTCTGAACTCTTCTCTCTTTCGGTCTCTCTCTCTCTTTTTTTTAAGCCTGGCATCCTTTTTTCTTGTTCTTTTTGTCTTTTTCTCTTTTTAGCCCTCTCAACCATCTTCCTTGCAGCTCATCTTTCTCTACATTCGCCACCCACGTGCGCCCCAAGTCCTGACCCCAGATAGCTTTGGACACGGCCTACTACTCGGCGTGTGTGTGTGTGTTGGGGTGTGTGTGTATGTCTGTGTCTGCGCGCGCGTGTGGGATCGAGAGCTGGGGAGGGTTACCAAGTCGATGTGGAGGACCTGCATTTCTAGGAAAAGAGCAACATTGATTTCTTTTTCTGGACTCTAAGACTAGGTGGGATGACGTACTGAACTTAGCGCATTGAGCGGCAACTCGTGCGCAGGTTTTTTGGGGGGAACGCTTGCTTGCAGGGTGATGTTTTGGAGACAGGCCCGACTTTGCCCTCTCTCTTTACTCCCCTCAAAAGCAGCTACTTCTGAGAGAAGTGCCGGCGCTCAGTGAAACTCACTTGCGGCTTTTTGACCTCCTCCTTCCTCTCCATTACCTGTGTGCACTGCGGGGAGGCGAGTGGAAGCCTTCAGAAAGGTTTCAGAAAGCTGGATTTCCTGATGATTTAGTGCGCCTGTATTTCTGTCTCCGAGTTCTGCTGCGGCTGCAGCTAGTCCAACTGCGTTTTAGGGGAAGGGCTGCTAAACACTGTTAAGTCCGCTGAAGGATTTAAACGCAAACCTCAACACCCCCGCTCCTAGCACGCACAGCCCCACCTTGCAATACTGCCTCACGGAAAGTGCACAGCAGCCCCTTAGAGTTTATCCGTCTTGGTCGTGCAATTTGTACTTTTGCGCAGTTAGAATTTGATTTGAGGTTAACAGATTTTGATTTTTCTGGGATATGAACGTCTCCCTCGACTTGTGATGCGGTTTATTTACAACTCGTTTCATGGAATCTCCAGTCCTGCATCCAGATTTTGGAGAGAGGTTTCTGCGCCCTAATTTTTCAAAGCTTTTCTCACCTACCCGCAGGGCTGAAGGTTGGCCGGCCAGAGGGCAGAACTCAGGATAACTTGGTGGTGTGCGATTTCCGCCGCCTCTGCTCTCCAGTTGACACTATGGAGCTGTGGTTTATGAGAAGGATACCCCTTTCTCTCGCCCTCATTTCTCTTACTCTCCTTGTCTTTCATTTCTGACATTTGGAAAATGCTTACTTTCAGAAGTTTTTCTGAATAAATGTACTAGGGAGGAATTTCTTCCCAGAGGCCATGAAAATTTGATACTGATATCAGTCTTGCCAAAGTCCCTTTCCATCTCCTTCACCTCCCCTCTGCCTCCTTTCTCCACTCCGATATCTTCTTTCCAGGTATCACTCGGTAGAGCTGACAATTTTTGATTACACTCGTCTAAGTGGTCAAAGTGTTTGGAGAGGCTTCCCTACACCCCACACCCCCTGCCCCCAAGTAGACACTGCAGCCTATTTGGTTGAAAAGACTAAAGTGCTTTAAAATGTTCAAAATACAAAATATCTAAACTCCTATGCCAAATTCTTGTTTATTAGATGACTTGCTAATTCTGATCCACATTGCCTGCCCCATTGTGGTTGAATTGGGAAGAATCAAGCATGTTGCTTTAGTAGAACTTAATGCAGAGATGCTCTTTGGTGGAACATGACATTACAGCACTCCTGCGGCCAGAAGCGATACTGCATGCTTTCCTTTCCAGTGCCATCTCCAAAGTTCTGCCTATACCTCCTCCTATATCTGATGCAAAACCTATTTGTTTCAAAGCTGCTTGAGCAAAATCTCATGGCAGTTACCACCACATCCCCAAGTGCGGACGTTTAGAAACCCAGTTCTAAAGTGTACAGTAGTAACTTGCCAGACAAACCTTTCAATTTAATAAAATTCAAATGCTTTCAAGTACATGTAAACTGGTAAGGTTGTAAAGAAAAAATTCTATCAAAATGTGTGTGTTTTCCTTAACAGATGTCCCTTCCCAAATCTCAAGCTTCTGGCTAAAATAACTGCAACCCTTAAAAGTGACCACACTATCTGTACCAACAAAGGGCGTACTGTGTTTTTAATTAAAAGTGGAACTACTTAAAGTGCTGGCTAGACAGTGTAGGGTGATAGTAGCTTTTCTGCTTTGCAAGGAAGCTTAAGGATTGCATTGTGAGAGTATTGAAATGAATAGAGATCTAACTCAGGTTGTGTGAATTGTCCCTCTTCACAGGCTTAAGCTGGTTTTAATTGATCTCATGTCCACTGATTGATCCTACACCAATTGTTGCGCATACCAAACAATTGGCTTTCCCAAAGGAGATTGATTTAAATTAGTTCCTTGGCGAATGCTTGACTACTAGCCAAATCATGTCAGCAGTGACAGTTGACATGCTAGAGCCTATTGTGGTACCAACATTTCCCCCTTTCCCTTTGTTTTGGATAGTGGCAGTTAAGTATTACTTTCTAGGAAGAAAAGTGATTAGTACATTAAAAAAAGGTGTTGTGGCTTAGAAGCTCAGTTATTTTCTTGGCTTTGTTGCTGTGATGTCGGCAGCAGTGATACCAGGATTGGTTAGGCTAATGCCCGGGATCTGATTCTTTTTCTTTTTTTCATATTCCATCTGCAAATAATCAAACCTTCACTGTGGAGCATTCTCAGAACTCCTTTGGCATTATGTTTAGTCTGCTCTATGATCTCAGATGCTCTATAATATCATTTTCTTAATGAAATAAAATTCTTGGCAGAGATCAGATAATTTAGTCAGTTAAAATCAATTGCATCCAGTCTGGAATAGAGAGCAAATATATCATTTAACTTTATGCTTTATTTCAAAATATGGCCAGAGGATTAGAGACTAGAATGTCAGATAAAACTGTGTATGGGAGAGACTATCATAAACAACACTAGCCATCTACTAGTCTTTTTGTCTGTTTATTTAGAAAACAAAATCATACAGTAAAAGTGCATTTGATAATCACTACTGGGGCCTGGCAGCGATACATTTGAAAGTAAGGCACAAACACAATAGTGAGAATGAATATCTTGTAGATGGGAGACACATGCCAACGTTTTGAAACGCTGATTGACAACTCATGTTGTGTCTATGTGGTAACTCATTGGCCCCTCACCCTCCAGACCCCTTCAAAAACATAGTCATTATTAGCTACTGTTAACCCCTGTGGCCTGTATCTGTCTTGGGACCTCTTATGGTTTATTTGTATGGTAAACTGGGTTATCCGATTTGTCTTATTTTTTGGAACGGTTGTAAGCCACATTTCAGGCCGTATTACTGAAAGGTAGATAGACAAATCATAACTTTATTATGGTCTTCTGGGATTTCTTGAGCTTAGTATGTAGTGATTTCATTTTATATCTCCTTCATTCTGTTGATATGCCCAGTCACAGATTTACCGGAGATTTATGAAAACTTCTTGATGAAGTTCTTTAAAAGCAGCAAGGCTCCCAGACATGTAATTGTGTTTCTGGTGGTCTGATGGTAGGGGGCGTGGTATGACAAATGTTTCCCGCCATAGCCTTTTCCCTCCTGAAGCCTCAGCTTCTCTCTCCATAACCGCTCATTTTCCTGTGATTAGATTTGGCTTCTTCCATGAATCTGAAGTGTTTATCACAAATAGTGTGGTATGTTACTGGCAACTTCGGTTGTTTAAACAAAACAAAACAAAACACTACATTTCCTCTTAAACCTTATAAGGCTGAATTAATTAGTGTTTTAAAAAATCAAATGAGTAGATGTGGAGATATTTACAAGTTTTACAAGTACTTTTAATGATAGCTTATTTCTCACAGTATTCTTTCAAAATACAAAATGGCACATGGAACGTATTAACCTACGCTTAAAAGCTTCGGAATACATTTGTAGGCCTGCTTTTTTAAGTTTAGAGTGTTTGAGAAAAACTCATGTGATGTTTTAACTTTGCAGCATAGATATGTTCTTTCTTTTCTTTTGTTCTTTTGTTAATAGGCTTTTCTTCCAGCATAATTCTGAGTTTTTCTGGCCAGTACCTTACCAGTGCGCAGAGGTTAGAAAGTTGCCATTTCCCCAACCAACGTCTTATTCCTCTCTTGAAATTTGGAAGTGATTCAGAATAGGTGACATTTCCTCAGGCCTCCACTTATTCTGGCTTTCGTTATCTGTTTATAAAACTAGCTTGGGTCGAATCCAATGTTTACAGAAATCACAAGTTGGAGACGACACTTCTAATTTCTTTTTTTTTTTTTTAAATAGATTTTATTTATTTATTTATTGGCTGCGTTGGGTCTTCCGTTGCTGTGCGCCGGCTTTTTCTAGTTGCTGCGAGCGGGGGGCTACTCTTGGTTGTGGTGCGCGGCTTCTCATTGCCGTGGTTTCTCTTGTTGCAGAGCGCGGGCTCTAGGTGCGCGGCTTCAGTAGTTGTGGCACACGGGCTTAGTTGCTCCGTGGCATGTGGGATCTTCCCGGACAGGGATTGAACCCGTGTCCCCTGCAATGGCAGGAGGATTCTTAACCACTGCGCCACCAGGGAAGCCCCGACGCTTCTAATTTCTTAATGCAAAACTACGTCTTGATTTATTCAGAGACTAACTGGACAGTTTATAGATTATCTGGGCTTTTTACTTCTTTTCTTCCAACTGACTGCCTTTCGAACCAACTTTTTTTATTTTCCTGGAAATAAGCACTCTTACCCCTCCCAAGTTCAGGAAATAGATGACAGACAAATCATTTGACAGAATGACCCTGCTAAAAGGAGGTGGTAAGCTCTGGGATAAAAATAAAGTTTAAAATGTTCTTTTTTCAAAATGTCATGATGGTCACTTTTTTTCCCCATTATCTGCCACAATCAAGGATTGACCATTAGATACAGTGTTGCATGTTGTATTTATACATTTTCACAATTTTAGCTGGAATAAATATGGAAGGCACTAATTAATACAGTACATAAGTAGTATATAATTATATATGATAGAGAAGGCATATCTACTTACATGCATATACGTACATGTATATGTAGGTATGTGGGGTGGGGCATGGTGTAACTATGGAGAATTGGGTTTTTGTAACTAAAAAGGATTTTTACTCGTCTTTCCCATTTTTCATCTTTTTCTCAGGACAACAGAGCAGGACAGGGGTAGGTGGGGGGGCTGAGGACTAGAGGAGGGAATGGGTAAGGATACGGTGTTTTTATTCTTTCCAAGACCCACCCCCCCCCATGTATCCTTCTCTCCTCTAGGACCTTTCTGTATCCAGTCACCCTCTTTTCAAGCCTGCTGCTATCCCGCCATCCTAAAATTCCTAATTTCCTTCTTTCTCACCTTAGTTTCCAATCTTTTTCTTGACTTCAACCCTTCTCTTGTCTTGCCTAATAATCCGCTTTCATTCACTCACTTGTCAGTCTGTCACAATCTGGCTTCTACCTCCACCATTTCATCGAAAGGGTTTTCTTAATGGTCATCCATACTCACTACTCACCTCAGTGCCAACCCTGCCAACGTTACAGGCCTCCCGTCACTGAGATTATCACTCCTTTCCAAAGAAAGTCTCTTCCTTTGGTTAGTGACACTGCACTCTAGTTTCACCTCCCATATTCTGCACATTTTTCTTCTTTGGTCCCCTCATTCGGAGTAGGTGTAGGCTCCTATTTCTTTACCTTTATTCTTTCCCTTGGGGAATTTTATCCATCCCTTTATCCTCAACTGCCTTTTCCATGTAAAGTCCTTCAATTCTATCCCCCTTTTTTTTGAACTCCGGATTATGTTACTCTCCGATTTCCCAACTACTGCCATATGGATAAATATTTCATGCACCCTCGTATATGGATAGGTATTCCATTCCATGCACATTCAGTCTTGACAACTCAATTCCTCTTCTATGTGTGGAATTACTCTTCCTCTCCCAAATGTGTTCCTGTACCTGTGTTCCTTTTTTCTGTTCAGGGGTTTCTGTGTGTCGAGGCTGGAAGCCTAGCTGTAGTCTTTGACTTCCCTATTGTCTCTTTTGTTGGTTTGTTCAGTCTTAGCGGGTATCAGAAATGTTGTTTACGTCTGCCCCATACTCTCCATTCCCAGAGGTATTTCCTAGCTCAAGTCCTCACTGACTCATTTCCCATCATCCACTTCTTCCTCACTCCATCCTTTACAATGCTGCCACATTGAATTTTTCTCAATGTGATCCACAGATCTGATCATGTTACTTCTTTGCTAATAAACCTCAAACCTCCCAGGTCTCCATATTGACTGCAGAATAAATTCCAGCTTCTTTCACTTTACATTCAAGGGTACTCGACCATCTGACCACAGCCTGTTTCCAACCTTCCACCGCCACGAAAGTACTGTGTGCTTAAGCTACGCCACATCAGTTCATTGCCAAGCATACCGTTATGTGTTCGTGTTTGGGGTTGTCGAGCATGTGGTGGTGCCCAGCTAAATAAAACGTCACCGTTTCTGTGAAGCCTTCCTGGAATTTTCCCTAAAAGCTTTCTTAGCTTTTCATGCTACTCCTGAAGGACTCTCATTTCCCCCTTTATTTTGGCTACTTTGCCACATGTGTCATCCTTACTATATGTTAAGCTCCTCTAGGGCAGAACTTTGGCATATCCATCTTAACACTCCCCAAACCAGGCCAACTAGAGTGCTTCCTCCACAAGCTGTGGCTGAACAAAAAATCAGTGGTGATGAGATTTTGTTGTTTGCCCTTAAAATAATGCTAATGACTTAATGAGAAATGTTTTTCTTTTCAATTCGAACTTCTTTGGGCATAGTTGAAGTTTGAATGAATAATTAGGATAATAGGTATAATTTGATTATTTACTATTCTTTTTTAGAGTTTAAAGATGAGCAACACTGATGTATAAAAGCATCCCAGTCTAGCCTTCAGAATTTCAGAGTACACTAATGCTTGCGTGTGTATTCATATACCTGTTTATTATTTGAATGATCGAGTATCCCAAATGGTGGGTGAGTTTGGACAGGGGAGGGGGGAAACTCTGTGGGAGTCACCCATATCTAAAAAATACTTCTAAACGAAGGGCCAATAAAGGATTTTCATCCCCAAACACTTTGTATGAATAATTATTTAGAGAAAAAAGAAAGTAGCATTTATCTTCTTAAAAGGCAGTCATATTAATAACATAAATAAATTAGTGCAGGCAAACATTCAATCTTATACTTATGACTTTAGAATAATAAATATAGCAGGGTAGACATACCTGTGAGAGACACAGGTGTGTGTGTGTGTCTGTTTGTATTTTAGAACAAGTTCTTCTGTAGGTGTGAATAGACTACATAGTTTTTTGTATAGTGCCTTCCAGGAGAGCACTGACATTTTGCTACCCTTTGAAGGAGGTGAGACTGGTTTAACTAACAAAGAAGGTGAGCTGCTTACTGAAATGTATAATTTAAAAAACTAATTTTTAAGTGGAAGAAAGCTTAGAACTAGAATCCAACCCTCCCGATTTCACTGGCTTTTCTTGTACACAGTACACTTTGAACATCAGTGTTCGTTTCAAAAGAAGAAATCACCTTTAAGCCCATTCAAAAGTTCTTTGGATCCAGAGTTTTACTGAGCCTCAGAACTTCCTACAACTCATAATTACGCCACTAAAGTAACTGGTATTAAGGAACCGAAGGCTGAGTGGGTGGAGTAACTGAGGTGTAAGACCATAAGTGTGATAACTTGCATACTTGTGTTGCTAAATTTTTTTATCAGTGTTCTTGCGTATGAATTATAGGAACTTCTTTTACTTCTGGTACTCCCATAGCCAGAACAGATAGCTGTGTGTCTGTGGGTGTGTGCTTATGTATCAATATGTTTGTTTGTAGGTGTGTATATATGAATTTTGTACATACACTTATGTGTTATGTATCACATAAGTGTTATGTATCATAACACCATCATATGATCAGCATAGCCAATCAAGGTTAGAGAAAAGCTAGTAAATATTATTATTTTTACTCTTAAAATGTAGAGAAACTAATTGTAGGTAGCTCTCCACCTTATCTTGTCATTTGGGGAAAACCTTTACAATTTACTTAAAACCATTTGATTTTCATCACCTGCCGAAGGATATTAAGAGCACTTATAAAACAGCTGGTTCTGCACGTTTCTTTTGAGCAAGGCTTCTTAACTTGGGGTCCAGAGATGGGGCCAGGGTTTTTGTGAGTCTCCTGAAATTAGATGCAAAACGTTTTCTGTTTCTTTTTAGCATGTAAAGAGAGGATCTAGAGCTTTCACTGAGGTCTTAAAGTGGCCATGGTTCATCTTTCCTTCAACAGGTTAAGAAACATTGGTTAAAGAAATAGGAGGTAGACCTCGTTAAGGAGCATGATGCCAACTGTCTGCTTCAAACTGACATAAACTTTTAGGAAACAAGTGTGTATTTTCCATATGTGGGTTTCCAGCCATTTGCCATGTGTATAATCCACAATGTGAGGACACATTGGAAACACTATCTCAAGACTTATTTCAGTAAATAATTACTTGGCTAATAATACCTTTCTCAAAGGCAATAGTTGTTAACTTCTATTTCCCTAAAAAGTTTATAAAAGTACAAAATAAACACAGAATAAGGGGTTCTGTTAAAGCTTCTCATATAGTCTAATTTTTATCTCATTAATAAAACAGTAATATAAAGTTTTAGAAATCAGTGTTGCAATTTTCCAGCTGATGAGGTGCAGTGCTGGCATTGATAGGATTTGTATGTATCACACTGCCAGTTCACAGACTGGTCAGAAACAGGCTTAGCACTCTTCAATTCTGGCCACGTAGGCTTCTACAAGATCCTTGCTGCTGGGTCAGCACACTTAGAATTTTTCTACCGTGATGGCCTTCCTCTCTCACCTATCACTGGATTCAGCAATCCAACCAGCCACTTAGCAGTTAAAACACACAGAGCGATAGAGGGCGCACTTTGCATTCTTTTCCTTGTGCTTTGTTCTCTGAAATTTTGTAGGTTTTGTGCTTGCCTTCCCCTGTCCTGCCCTGCCGGGTAGGTTCAGGTGGGAAACCTGTTCTACTCTTTCCAGTAAGATTGAGGCTGTGAACAACTTGACCTCCTCATGGAGAGACAGGGAAAAGGAACAAGTAAAGAGAGCTTTCAGTTTTACTGAGAATTTCTGGTTTTGGCCCTAGTCTCCTTTTGACAAGACCTTCTCGCCAAAAGGCAGACTTAACCAAACTC
Organism: Phocoena phocoena; assembly: GCF_963924675.1. Classification (NCBI taxonomy): domain Eukaryota; kingdom Metazoa; phylum Chordata; class Mammalia; order Artiodactyla; family Phocoenidae; genus Phocoena; species Phocoena phocoena. Next base: position 52,050,753 of record NC_089235.1, on the reverse strand, counting down.
ACAGTTTTAATATCTGTGAGGCAGATATTAAAGCTAGAGATTGTGTTAACCGGGAGGTGGGTTCCAGCTTCTATAGCCACTTTGGAAAACATTAGTTTTTCTTTTTTTTTAATTTAATTTATTTAAATTAATTAATTTTTTCCTTTTTTTTTTAAAGAATGTTTTCCGTAAAGTGCATGCCTAAAAATTTAAGCAATTGGTAAAATTCGGAGTTGACCAAACGACTCCAAGTTAGTACTTCCCAATTGTTTGCCAAATTCTTTAATCTTTATGTAGAGACCCATTTCATTCAATGGATCTCTCACATTGCAACCCTTTGAGAATGATAAAAATTGTCTGATCCTATCTTGAAAATCTCAAGTTTAATTTTTTTTAGGTTCTCTTTCCCCTTCACGTAATAATGTCTGACATAGGATTTAAAAATTCTCTGGCCCTTCATTGTTGATCACCTTACATTCTGTGTTCTAATGCCTCTTTCTTGGCTTTTGGGAACTCCCTGGCGGTCCCGTGGTTAGGGCTTGGCGCTTTCACTGTGTGGGCCTGGGTTCAATCCCTGGTCGGGGTGGGGAAACTAAGATCCCGTGAGCTGAGGAGCAGCGCTTCCAAAAAAAAAGGCTGGCTTTTAATGTTGAAGACATTTGTGCTATATCTTCATTAACCTTCCTGTGTATCTATGTATTGATAGTAGACCAGGTTTCAAGTTGAGTCATAGCTGGGTTAATGTTCCCATGATCGAGTGACGTGTCCTGTGCCCATCACACCCTTCCCCTCTGCCACCCCACCCCCACCCCATAGCCCTTTAGAGTGACTGTGGTATTCATTATTCTCAGGTGTTCCACTGCTATAACTGGTCTTTGAGGACTCTGCACTGAATGATCCCAGTGGCATGGGAAGAATTGTACCTGGGGCTCCCAGGTCACCATCCTTAAATATAAATTAAAGCAGTCCTAGTCTGTGACTTGTCCTCTGGGTAGTTCTTGTAGGTGGAAGAATATCTTGTTAAAATTCTAATTTTTGACACTTGCTTCTTGATGATGTTTTAGAGGATCGCTTCTTTGGAAGTGTGTGTATGTATGTGTGTTTAAGGGTCAGGTTTACAGGATATTTTGAGGGACTCCTGGGTATTATTTCTGAGCTCTAAGTCAATATGAAGACATGGCAGAGAATAGCTGTAGGTGGAGTGAATAGAAAGAGCAAACATTAAACTTTTCTGTTGACACAAGGATCCGGGTATCTGTCTGATGCTTAGAGAGAAATCAGGGCTGTCCTACCCAAAGCGTTCCTTCTACTGGTGAAATATACCTCGTGGTTACTATCCTTCCATCAACTTAGTATTATAGAGAAACTTTGTTAGGGATAGGAGACTAATTTGAAAAACCAAATATTGTTTGATGGTGGACAGCAGTGGTTCCCAGAAGTGTGATTAGTGGGTTGAGGTTAGTTTGTTGTGGAGCCTCGGAAAGCCGTTCACACCACTCCTGGGGGTCAATAAGTCATGTACTGGCTGGTGTGATTCTTGACTGAATCTATCAATTGTGAAAGATTTCTTTGTCCCTCTCCCTTTGAATAATACTATCCTGAAAATTGATCTAGAGCTTGGCAATTGTCTCTTGAAAATTGATTGTCCAAAGTTATGGATTTTGTGCACTTTAATTGCTCTCTCGTGCAGAAGTAAAAATAATTAGTTCTTTGCAGCTGCTGTGGGTGATCCCAACATGATTTTGACTTGAAAGCGACTCAAAATGAGTAATAACTGTTCTAAAGGCTTTGGCAAGCTTCAAGTAGTCATCTTTTTTGTTGAATTCTGGGAAAGAGTTTTGAAGAAATGGGAGAGTCTGGACCTAGAGAGAGGAAGAAAGAACAGGATCACTCCCTTGCAAGACTTGAGGCCTGTCACATGGAAAAAGGGTGTAATTCGTTCTTCCCTTGGGATTAAGGCAAAATGAAGGAGGCTCATAGGGAGGAAGATTATGGCTTATATTCAGGAAACTATCCACTCATGTAAAAGACCCTTTCTTGATGCCCCGAGTCATTGGAAACTGCCCTTTTCCAGCAGCAGAGGGTATCTCTTAAGAGTGTTGTAAAGCCAGTGGCTGTATTGAGTGTAGAGAAACCTTGAAGGGCCGCTCACACCATAAGAGCCATGATGAGCACATCTGCAATGTATCTGGCATCTAATATTTAAATAGAAATTCTTGTTGACAATTATTCAACTCAAATTATAAGACCCAAATAATGTCCTTCCTAAATAGAGAACAGTAAACAAAATTACTTCTTTAGATTCTGCATCACATGCCTCTGTCATCATTCTAAACTTCAGTAATAAATAGTATTATACATATTGAAGGCTAATCTGAATTCCTAAAACAGAAGAGATGTAGCTCTCAAGTCTTACATGACCAGGATGTCAATTTCGAGAATGCTTCGTTATAAGAAGGTCAGATTTCAATGCAACTATAACCAGCATGGGTTATGCCATACAAATGCTTTGCTTTCTTTAATGGGGTTACTAGACTGGAAGATAAAGAGCATTGGACAAAAGTTCATTAATAATAACACTTTGCACTTATGAAAGCATAATAGGGTTAAAAATTCTTTTGGAACAGGTAGAGAAATGAACATGTATCATCTTCTGTTACTTACTTGAATTACATTTGACAGAGTGGTGAGTAATGGATTGATGTGCACTTTGCAGGAAGCCTCTGGCATAGTAAAGGACCCTCTCTTCAGCCTAGTTTGGAACAATATTTTCTTAATGATTAGGTTGAAAACAGATGGGCATGCCATCCACACTTTTGCATAATATGAAGTAGAAGAGGACATTTAAAAGGTCAGTTGACGTTACAAAAAGATCTCGATGGCTGGGAATGGCAGGATGAATTTGTGAATGAAATCTTCCTTTTTTAAACATCTGTATTGGAGTATAATTGCTTTACAATGGTGTGTTAGTTTCTGCTGTACAACAAAGTGAATCAGCTATACATATACATATATCCCCATATCCCCCCCTCTTGCGTCTCCCTCCCACCCTCCCAATCCCATCCCTCTAGGTGGTCACAAAGCACCGAGATGATCTCCCTGTGTTATGCAGCTGCTTCCCACTAGCTAGAAAAAAATGCAGAGTTTAGATCTTTAAGATCAAGGACCCAACTATGGGCGAATAGGATGTTGGAGGCAAGGGGTTACCACTGATTTTTGAGGTGACAATGTGATATAGTTGCAAAAAGAAGTCGGCTACATTAAGAGAAATATTTACCTAGATTAAAGAATGAGGCAGATGAAGGTCCTCAGCCCACACCAGTGGTTTGTTCTAGATGTCATTACTTTCAGAAGTGCATTTGCAGCACACATAATACTGTATTGATTTCCTAGGACTGTTGTAACAAAGTACCACAAACTGGATGGCTTAAAAGAATAGAAATTAATTTTCTCACAGTTCTGGAGGCCAGAAGTCCAAAATTAAGGTGTCAGCAGGTCTATACTCCCTCTGAGACTATAGGGGAGGATACTTTCTTGCTGCTTCCAGCTTCTGGGACCCCAGATGTTCCTTACTTTGTGACAGCCTAACTCCAAGCTCTGTCTTCACCTTCACACGGCTGTCATCCCTCTGTGATGGTCTCTCATCTCTTATAAGAACACCGCTTATATTGGATTAAGGACCACACCAGTGACCCCATGTTAACTTAATTTCAGCTCCAAAGACACTATTTCAAAATAAACTCACATTCACAGGTACTGAAGATTAGACTTCAGTGTATATTTTGGGGGGCACAATTCAACCCATATGTCCTAACCTGTGGCAGACCTGTAGGTTCTTTAAATCCTCATTTTCACAACTCTGTGTAATAAGTATTATTATTATTAATGATACCATAAAAATAATAGTATTAAAAGAAAAAGTAATGGCAATAGAAGTATAATAACTAGTAGAGCACTGTACATAGCCGCTCGGATTGTGAATTGCACGTAAAGCAGGATATTAATGACACCCCCTGGAATTGTGCACCCAGTGGCCCTGGCGGGAAGAATGCTTTAGACATGGTTTCTAAGTGTGTAGGTTTTGGAATCGGACTCTCAAATTCCTTCCTGCCCATGACGCTCCACGAAATGGCACGAATCCAAAGAATCACCTGAGTGTGCTGATTACATTTTAAAATAAATCCATGAATCAAATTGACTTCTTCAGCTAAAGCTGAAAATTCTGTTTAACTGGCTTCCTTCTGAAGTTTGCAGAACTCCAAGAGCTGTTAGCATCCTTTATGAAGTAATGTTAGTGAAGTAATTACTCAAATATCAACATGGTCTACTGTACAGTTGCTTCTGGTGTTAGAGGTATCTTAAATTAGTTCCCTCCGATACTGAGCAGTATCTAATATTGGCACTGCCAGGGAGCTGGATCTGTTCATACTTGTGTGCTATATATAAAGGACTGGTAAGAACATACTTTTAAATGTTCTCACATTTTAAATGTGATAAATTTCAAACATACACAAAAGCAGAGAGGGTAGCATAAGACTGCCTATCACCCAGATCGAACAAATGTTGGGATTTCATCACACTAGTTTCATCTATTCCTTATATTCTTCTTAAGTTTTTATTGTTATGTGTTATAAAGCAAATCTCAGACGATACATCATTTTACCTTATCTATTTCTTACAAATACGGACATTTTCTTACCAAACCACGGTGCCATTAACATACCTAACAAAATTGCTTATTCCTTGGTAACACCTCATAATCAGTATGTCATCAAACTTCATCAGTTGCCTCGACAATATCTTTATACAGCTGATACGTATGAATCAGCATTGATGTAACACCCACTCATTGTACTTGGTTGGTATGTCCCTCAAGTTCCTTTGATTCTAGAGCAGTACTTCCTTCCCACCCAGTTTTCCGTGCCACTGACTTATTGAAAAGATCAGGTCAGTTTTCTACAGAATATCTGACATTCTGGATTTTTGCTTTTGGTCCCTTGTGGGGGTCATTTGACTTCCTCTATCCTCCATGTTTTTGTAAACTGGAAGCTCTCCTTGAAGGCTTGATTACATTGAGGTTCAACTCTTTTGGCTCGGACGCTTCACAGGTGTTGCTGTGCACCTCATGTTACAACACATCAGGAAGCACACAACATCCCATTTTCTTAGCGATGCTAAGGTTAACCAGTGGGTTCATGTGGTACAGCCTGATTCCTCCATTTTGAGGTTCCCATTAACCTTTCATGTAATGGTTTCTTCCCTTGATGATCTTTGAATCATCAGTTTCTTTAGGGGTTATAAAAATTCTTTTCTATTTTTATTCCTTCCACAATTATTAGCTGAAATTCTTCAATAAAAAAAGAACTGTTCCTTTTCAACCATGGATATTTTGTTAACTATGAAGCAGTTCTTAGAGAGCAGGCAATACACTTAATTCTTCCTCTTTAATTGCAGAGTAATTTTCAGAGTAATGAGTTGATGCATGTTTGGCTGGCCAGTGGGTCAACTTTGATTTGTGTCAAGCCATGGCCTGTCAGATGGAGGAGGTGAAGTCTTCCAGCAGTTTCTGCTTACTGAAACATTAGTGGTAGAATGACATTAAAAAACTCTTTTTTTGGCTTATGCTAACAGGAATGAAATGCAAACCTTCTGAAAACCTGAATTCTATTAGACATCTTCTGATAATGTTTTCTGTTAACAGCTTTCAGAGAAGCTACTGAGTGAACATACAGTAGCTTCAGCCTAGTGTAATCTGACACTCATTGGGTAGAAAAACAGTACTTTGTGCTACTTAAACACTCTCTGGAAGGCTTAGGGAGGGGAGGAAGGAAAATATTTGAGGAGATCAACTGGATGTTGTAGAATAAAAGTAGCGTCACCTGAGAAGGATTAAAGTTTCCTCAAAGCTTGACCTGAATGGCAGCCTGCCGCCTTGAATGTGTACCCCACACCCGTCAATGGCTTGGTTTTAGCTGTGTGGTCTTTAACTTGAAGGCATATGAAGAAAGGGTCTAGAGGTTATGTCTTCAGTGCAAAAGTGGCAGTAAAAGTTGTAAAAAAAAAAAAAAATCCTCCTACTTATTCTGCAGGTAGTTCTTGCTAATTACAGAAATCTTTCCTTTATCCATTTAAAACCCTAGCTCATTGCTACTAATTAAGTTACCATTGATATTTGTTTCACCTGTTGAAAGATATCTATAACATCTACATTTAATAATTTTATTATTTAATGAAGTTGAAAGTTTAATTCACACAAATGTCTGTTGGGAGAAGTAGATAAGAGCATGCTAGAAGTTTTGAACATAAACACATTTAGTACATGGCTCGTGAAAACAAGCCTGTTGCTAGAGAAATACAACCCAGTAGGTGTGTGCTCTTCTTAGAAGTAAAGTGCCTTTGCAGTGTTTTTTTTTTTTTAACATCTTTATTGGGGTATAATTGCTTTACAATGGTGTGTTATTTTCTGCTTTATAACAAAGTGAATCAGTTATACATATACATATGTTCCCATATCTCTTCCCTCTTGTGTCTCCCTCCCTCCCACCCTCCCTTTGCAGTGTTTTTAAGAGCAGAAAGTATTGTGAGCTGAAGAAATTGGTTATCTTGCAAGTCGGGGAAAGAGAACTGGCAAGGCACCTAGCTGCTTCTACTAATGATCCTTGAGAATGACTTTTCCTTCCTTCAACCTGTACATTTTTAAGTGAGAAAACAAATGAGCTATATCCACTAATTAGGGCCAGTAGTTCATGTCCCATTTTTTCACTTAGTTTTGAAATGTATTTTGGTAATAAACCCTCATCTTGCTGAGATATTTAGGTGTTTTGTCTTGGAAGTAAGTGGTAAAGACTTTGCACTGTGTTCATATAAGTCATTGGTTTAAAAACCACTAACTGCAGAATTTTTTATGGATATAATTCCAACATTTATTGTTGAAAATTTGGAAAATAGAGAACAAAACAATGAAGAAAACAAAACTACCAATAATCTTCCCACTCAGCAGTAACCACTGTTAACATTTTGCTTTTTATCCTTCTAGATATTTCCACCCCTTGTACATAAATATAAGATTTTAAAACTTAATACATCATAAAGCACATATTTGTACCTATTTTAATGATATGTCTGCTTCATAAGTCATTGTTTACTATGACATTTTAAAATCCATTTCCTTATCATTGGGCAGATAAACATCTCAATATTAAGTTTTCAGTATTATTAATAATGCTGCTATGAACCTCCTTGTACTGTACATCTTTTCCCACATCTCTTTTCCTTAGGAATCATTCACCGAACTAGATATAATAATTAGTATACTTTAACCATTACATTTATTGAGCACTTACTATGTGCCAATCATAGTTCTTTGTGCTACATATTATTTAATTCTCAAATGACCTTGTGAGGTAGGCTGTATTTTTCTTCCCATTTTATAAAGGAATAACCTGAGGCGCAGGAGGGTAAGTAATTTGCCCAAAGTCACAGAACTACCAAGAACTAGTAAGTGGTAAAGCTGGAATTTCAGTCTAGGCATTTTGACTCAGCCATGCTCTTAGCCACCAAGATGGAGAGGTGAGGCTTTTGACCTTATTGCCAGTTGTTCTCCAGAATATGGTACTGATTCTTATTCTGTAGGTGGGACATGGTGTGCATATGGCCTTGAGCCTTTGATACTATATTTTAAAAAACATCTTGTTGGATTATTCCTGTTGAGAATAGAAAGAAGTATCTCCCTTACCCTCAAGAAGCTCACTATTTATATAGAAAAAAACATTCTCTTTCATTCCCCCCTGGCTTCATATAACATTAATATTCACTTAGTTGCATAAATCTTTATCCCTTTTTTTCCTCATCAATACCTATGATTTCTATACCTCTCTCCAGTATATTTTAAATCCTTCTTCTTCTGCATCTATTGCCATTTTGTAGACCGGGTTATCACCATCTCCCTCCCAAACCACATTGGTATCCTTCCAACTGATCTCCCTGCAATCCATTCTCCAAAGGGCAGTCAGATCAATTGCTTATAAAACAAAATCTGGAGCATTTGATTCCGCCACATAAATGCTTTAGTTGGAGTTTCCAACCCAAACTCCTTACTCAGCCTGAAAGGCTATGTGTGACCTGGGCACTTTTTATTTCTCCAACCCTCCTTTTGTTATCTCAGTCCTACTGGCCTCTTCCTGTTTCTCAAACACTCTAAACTTTCCTGTCTCAGGACCTGTGCCTCTGTAGCTTACTCTGGCTAGAAAGCTCTTTTCCCATCCTCTTTGTGACGAGCTCCTTTCCAGATAACTGTATCTAAAGCAAATCATTTCTCTAGCTCTCCATTTTCTGCAGTTAAAGTATCAGGGCCAGGATAGGGTGAGGCAAGAGGGGCACCTATGGCACAAATCTAAGGCGTGTACTTGCCCAAGCCTGAGAGAGAGCGACTCCCTGCATTTCCACTGTCGGAGCCTTGCTCCCCTCACCCTAGCCCCAGCCCTACTCTATTATATCAACTATTTATTTCTTAAACACTGTAGAATTTTCTTGTCCCTTTGGTAGCTAACACTGCATATTCATCAAAACCCATTTCTTTTGCCTCTTGGGTGTGGCCATGGGCCTGAGTTTGTCATGGAAAATGTATAGAAGGGATGTTCTTACTGCTTCTAGACCTGTCCCCACAAACCTCCTGTGGAGGGTCTCTCTTTCTTCTTGAGTTGGCCAACTTGGTGCAGAGGATCTAACCCCTGCCTTCTCGGAGCCCCCAGGGGACATCAGGACCACCAGGTGAATGGAGCTTAGGTCCCTGAATGACTCCGTGGAAATCTCCCTACTGCACATCTGCACCTGACTCTGTGTCAGCAAGAAGCAAAACTCCTTTTGTGTTAAAGCCACTGAAACTCTGCCATTTGCAGCAACGTGGATGAATCTGGAGAGCATTATGCTAAGTGAAATAAGCCAGCCAGCCAGAGACAAATACTGCATGGGGTCACTTATATGTGGACTCTTCAAACAAACAAACAAACAAAAAACCACGTCAAACTCATAGAAACAGAGCAGAAAAGTGGTTGCCAGTGGCTGTAGGGAGAAATTGGTAAAAGGGTTCAAACTTTCAGTTATAAGATAAATAAGGTCTAAGGGTCTAACATGTAATGTGACTATAGTTGATAACACTGTACTCTCTCATTGAGATTTGCTAGAGCTTAAATGTTCTCACCAAAAAAAAAAAAAAAAATAAATGTGAGGAGGGATGGATGTGTTAATTAACTCGATGGGGGGAATCCTTTCACAATGTATACACATATCAAATCATCATACTGTATACTTTAAATATATTACAGATTTGTCAATTATACCTCAGTGAAGCTGGAAAAAAAACCCAGAAAACAAAAACAGGCTAGCATTTCTTGCCTTAACTGATGCAGGCTCTCTTATCCACACCAGAGCTTTTGCAACATAAGCTCCAAAAGCGTGGTGACTTCGTTCGCATTGTATCTCTAGTGCCCACTACAGTGCTTAGACTGTGGGTATCAAAGAAAAAAATTTTAACAAATAAATGCAGAACATCAATAGCAGTATACAGGAAATTCAAGACAGAATGCTAAAAGGAGGATACAGACGAGAAACGTCTTCTGGGTTCAGAGGGGAAGGAGTAGATGTTGCTCTAGGAAAAGATTTCATGAAAATGGAGACTTAACTCTTTTTTTTTTTTTTTTTGCGGCACGCGGGCCTCTCACTGTCGTGGCCTCTCCCGTTGCGGAGCACAGGCTCCGGATGCGTAGGCTCAGCGGCCATGGCTCACGGGCCCAGCCGCTCCGCGGCGTGTGGGATCCTCCGGGACCGGGGCACGAACCCGTGTCCCCTGCATTGGCAGGCGGATTCTCAACCACTGTGCCACCAGGGAAGCCCGAGACCTAACTCCTAAACATAAGGTTCACACTATTTATAAAGTGGTCCTTATATTTCTTAGTCACAGATGTTTTGGAAACATATCAAAGGTACAGCACAGTGATTTCACACGAAATGTATAGAATTTAATACCAGCAGCTTACATATTAGGCTATATCCAATCATTTTTATAGTTACAGGCCTATAACTGGAAAATATTGAAAATTTCTTGTCTTTATTTCTTACTGATTATGCCCAATATATGTTTGAACTTTTAAGAATTTAATGCAACACAGAAGGAATGTCTGCTTTTATTACCAACACAGTGAAATTCCTTGATGTTCAAAGTTCAGTAGATTATTTTGCTTGCCTAATGATAGAAACGTTAGTTTGGGGATAGGATCTGGTGGCATTCCTTCTAGAAATGTCTATAGGCTCTAAGGAGAGGGCATTGTGGAGCATTGTACTGTTGGTGATGGAAGGGTTTTTGGTCAAGATTAAGGATTTTTAGCCCTTTTAAGTAGAGAACCTGTTTTGATTTTCTGGGAAGTCTTGAGATTGTGGGCATGGAGAAGGATGGGTAAGAGTAGGGTGATTGCCGATACTGAAGTTTCCAGGCAGGTGGTGGGAGGAGGGGAAGGAGTTTTCTACCACTTGCTGTGGACACGTTTCCACAAAGAAGCCCACCCTGCAAGCCCCTGAGAACAGGATGAATTGATGGCAGCAGGTGGGTCAGGTTTTATGATCTATTAGAAGATTCAGGTATACAGGCTCTGTACCCTAGTTAAGACTAGAATGTTTAAAATCTGAGGGCTTTATTCCTACTTTTATTCTAAAGTCTCTGGCAAGGTTCACACTCTGGATGGAATGGCTGTGAGGGGCTCTTTGCCCGACCTGAATTAGCCCTGACAAGTAACTATTCACTGGCTCTGCCACGAACTCTGTATGTGTGTGCAAGAATGTGTGTGTGTGAGAGACTGTGTATGAGTGGGTGTGTGGGAGAGTGTGTGTGTGAGACAGTGTGGGACAGTGTGTGGGGAAGAGTGTGTGTGAGTGTGAGTGAGAGTGTGTGCATGAGAGAGTGCATGAGTGTGTATATGAGAGTGTGTGAGAGACTGTGTGAGTGTGTGCGTGAGAGTGTGTGAGACTGTGGAGAGTGTGTGTGTGTATGAGAGTGTGTGAGAGTGTAAGAGTTTGTGTGTGTGTGTGAGAGGGTGTGTGTGTGTGTGTGAGAAAGTGAGAGAGAGAACTTAAATTCACCTTTTGACCAGACATCCTGCCTATTTAGAAACAAGATTTAGACTAAATAGTCCCAAGGGTCCTTCAAACAATGAAATTCATTTTTCTATTCTCCATTTGGTCCAAATATTTGCACCCCAAATTCTTCCATTTCTTAATTACTTTGTAACATTGTTCAGGTTATTTCTTCGCATCTCTCTGCCTCAGTTTTGCTGTTTGTAAAGAGAAGGTAATGGTAGTTACCTAGCTAATGATATTTTTTCTAACGTCTTTATTGGAGTATAATTGCTTTACAATGTTGTGTTCGTTTCTGCTGTGTAACAAAGTGAATCAGCTATATGTATACATATATCCCCATATCCCCTCCCTCTTGCATCTCCCTCCCACCCTGCCTATCCCACCCCCCTAGTTGGTCACAAAGCACCCAGCTGATCTCCCTGTGCTGTGCAGCCTCTTCCCACTAGCTGTCTAGTTTACATTTGGTAGTGTATATATGTCCGTGTCACTCTCTCACTTTGTCCCAGTTTACCCTTCCCCCTCCCCATGTCCTCAAGTCCATTCTCTACGTCTGTGTTCTTACTCCAGTCCTGCCCCTTGGTTCTTTAGAATCTTTTTTTTTTTTTTTTTTTTTTTAGATTCCATATATATGTGTTGTTCGCTAATGATTTTGTTGTAAGAGTTAAACGGAGGGTCCATGTCAAGCCCTTGGAACAGAGCCTGGCACCAAGCAAGTGTGCAGAGACTGTTTGCTGCTGCTGATTATGTTTCCCCCTTGCTTACTCTGTGTGTCTTGTTGCTCATATTTCCTCCCATCCTACGTCTCTAACAAATTCTCCATTCATGGTTTTGAAAAATTCCCTGAAATGGTGTCTTTATAAAATTAATTCTAATGAATATTAGAGGAATACATCCCTGTTGGAAGTTTGTTCAAAATCATAGGTAAGTTTGAATTTCTCAAAGGAAGCAGGTTTTTCTTTTAAACTGGCTGCTTTTGGTGAAGAACAGAAAATGTGCATGCTTAGAGATACCAAGCATTGCTAGCTAAAGTGCAAAGGTCACCTTTGAAAAAGTAGTTCAATAAAATACCTAGGAATAAACCTACCTAAGGAGGTAAAAGACCTGTACTCAGGAAACTATAAGACTGATGAAAGAAATAAAAGAAGACACAAACAGATGGAGAGATATACCATGTTCTTGGACTGGAAGAATCAATATTGTGAGAATGACTATACTACCCAAAGTGATCTACAGATTCAGTGCAATCTGTATCAAATTACCAATGGCATTTTTCACAAAACTAGAACGAAAAATCTTAAAATTTGTATGGAGACACAAAAGACCCCGAATAGCCAAAACAATCCTGAGGGGGGGAAGAAAATGGAGCTGGAGGAATCAGACACCCTGACTTCAGACTACAGTACAAAGCTACAGTAATCAAGATAGTATGGTACTGGCACAAAAACAGAAATATAGGTCAATGGAACAGGATAGAAAGCCCAGAGATAAACCCATGCACCTGTGGTCAACTAATCTATGACAGAGGCAGCAAGGATATACAAAGGAGAAAAGACAGTCTCTTCAATAAGTGGTGCTGGGAAAACTGGACAGCTACATGTAAAAAAATAAAATTAGAACACTCCCTCACACCATACACAAAAATAAACTCGGATTAAAGACGTAAATGTAAGGCCAGACACTATACAACTCTTAGAGGAAAACATAGGAAGAACACTCTTGGACATAAATCACAGCAAGATCTTTTTTGACCCACCTACTACAGTAATGGAAATAAAAACAAAAGTAAACAATTGGGACCTAATGAAACTTAAAAGCTTTGCACAGCAAAGGAAACCATAAACAAGACAAAAAGACAATCCTCAGAATAGGAGAAAATATTTGCAAACAAATCAATGGACAAAGGATTAATCTCCAAAGTATACAAACAGTTCATGCAGCTCAATATCAGAAGAAACAAACAGCCCAATCAAAAACTGGGCAGAATGTGAAGACGACTATACTACCCAAAGCAATCTGCAAATTCAATGCAATCCCTATCAAACTACCAATGGCATTTTTCACAGAACTAGAGAAAAAAATTTCACAATTTGTATGGAAACACAAAAGACCCCAAATAGCCAAAGCAATCTTGAGAAAGAAAAACGGAGCTGGAGGAATCAGACTCCCTGACTTCAGACTATACTACAAAGCTACAGTAATCAAGACAGTATGGTACTGGCACAGAAACAGAAATATAGATCAGTCGAACAGGATAGGGGGGCCCAGAGATAAACCCACACACATATGGTCACCTTACCTTTGATAAAGGAGGCGAGAATATACAATGGAGAAAAGACAGCCTCTTCAATAAGTGGTGCTGGGAAAACTGGAAAGCTACATGTAGAAGAATGAAATTAGAACACTCCCTAATACTGTATACAAAAATAAACTCAAAATGGATTAAAGACCTCAAGGTAAGGCCAGACACTATAAAACTCTTAGAGGAAAACACTCTATGACATAAATCACAGCAAGATCCTTTTTGACCCACTTCCTAGAGAAATGGAAATAAAACCAAAAGTAAACAAATGGGACCTAATGAAACTTAAAAGCTTTTGCACAGCAAAGGAAAGCATAAACAAGACAAAAAGACAGCCCTCAGAATGGGAGAAAATATTTGCAAACGAAGCAACTGACAAAGGATTAATCTCCAAAATACACAAGCAGCTCATGCAGCTCAATATCAAAAAAAACAATTCAATCCAAAAATGGACAGAAGACCTAAATAGACATTTCTCCAAAGAAGATATACAGATTACCAACAAACACATGAAAGGATTCTCAACATCACTAATCATTAAAGAAATGCAAATCAAAACTACAATAAGGTATCACCTCACACCAGTCAGAGTGGCCATCAAAAAATCTACAAACAATAAATTCTGGAGAGGGTGTGGAGAAAAGGGTACCCTCTCCCACTGTTGGTGGGAAGGTAAATTGATACAGCCACTATGGAGAACAGTATGGAGGTTCCTTAAAAAAACTACAAATAGAACTACCATGTGACCCAGCCATCCCACTACTGGGCATATACCCTGAGAAAACCATAATTCAAAAAGAGTCATGTACCACAATGTTCACTGCAGCAATATTTACAATAGCCAGGACATGGAAGCAACCTAAGTGTTCCTCGACAGAAGAATGGATAAAGATGTGGCACATATATACAATGGAATGTTACTCAGCCATAAAAAGAAATGAAATTGAGTTATTTGTAGTGAGGTGGATAGATCTAGAATCTGTCATACAGAGTGAAGTAAGTCAAAAAGAGAAAAACAAATACCATATGCTAACACATACATATGGAATCTAAAAAAAAAACACGGTTCTGAAGAACCTAGGGGCAGGACAGGAATAAAGACACAGATGTAGAGAATGGACTTGACACGGGGAGGCGGAAGGGTAAGCTGGGACGAAGTGAGAGAGTGGCATGGCCATATATACACTACCAAATGTAAAATAGGTAGCTAGTGGGAAGCAGCCACATAGCACAGGGAGATAAGCTTGGTGCTTTGTGACCACCTGGTGGGGTGGGATAGGGAGGGAGGGAGATGCAAGAGGGAGAGAATATTGGGATATGTGTATACACATAGCTGATTTACTTTGTTATACTGCAGAAACTAACCCACCATTGTAAAGCAATTATACTCCAATAAAGATGTTAAATAAAAAATGGGTGGAAGACCTAAATAGACATTTCTCCAAAGAAGACATACAGATGGCCCAGAGGCATGTGAAAGGATGCTCAGCATCACTAATTATTGGAGAAATGCAAATCAAAACTACAATGAGGTATCACCTCACACCAGTTAGAATAGGCATCATCAGAAAATCTACAAACAATAAATGCTGGAGAGGGTGTGGAGAAAAGGAACCATATTGCACTGTTGGTGGGAATGTAAATTGATACAGCCACTATGGGGAACAGCATGGAAGTTCCTTAAAAAACCAGAAGTAGAACTACCATATGACCCAGCAATCCCACGACTGGGCATATACCCTGAGAAAACCACAATTCAAAAAGAGTCATGCTCTCCAGTGTTCATTGCAGCACTATTTACAATAGCCAGGTCATGGAAGAAACCTAAATTCCCATCGACAGACATTGGATGGATAAAGAAGATGTGGTACCTATATATAATGAAATATTACTCAGCCATAAAGAGGGACAAAATTTGGTCATTTGTAGAGATGTGGATGGACCTAGAGACTGTCAGACAGAGTGAAGTAAGTAAGAAAGAGAAAAACAAATATTGTATATTGACGCATATTTGTGGAATCTAGAAAAATGGTACAGATGAACCGGTTTGCAAGGCAGAAGTAGAAACACACGTGTAGAGAACAAACATGGACACCAAGCGGGGAAAGGGAGCGCGTGGGATGAATTGGGAAACTAGGATTAACATATATACACTAATATGTGTAAGATAGATAAATAATGAGAAACTGCTGTGTAGCACAGGGAACTCAACTCTACTGTAGAGTAGAAATGAATACAACATTGTAAAACAACTATACCCCAATAAAAACAGAAAAATAAAAAAGTAAGGAGTTCAGAGAAACATGTTAATCTAGAACCCGAAATCAGCATATGTTCTATTTCCTGGCTTTCTATATTATCCTGTTCCTGCTTGATCCAGTTTTTATACATAGGGTTTTCTTTTTCAGTATGAAAATGAGTCACATTAGAAATACTTCACCAGCTGAAAAAGCTAAAATTTTCCTTTTTATTTTAACATATAACTTGTACTTTTTAAAAGTTATACAAAAAACCAATATTTTAACATGTATATTGCTTAGTTTGATAAAGGTTACCAAAGAACTAGGATGGAAATGCCTAAGGAAAATACTTCAGTCAACTGAAGTTTTTTCTTTAATCCTGGTTGTGTATGTGATTTAAAAAAAAAAAACCACATTTTGTTGAGATATAATTGCCATGTAAAAAGTTGTGCGTATTTACCGTATACAATTAGATGAGTTTGGAGATAAGTATACTCCTGTGAAACCATCACCACCATCATGGCCATAGAGATAGATGTCACCTCCCAAAGTTTCCTCCCATCTCTTTATTATTATTATTATTAATTTTGTAGTACGAACACTTAATGTAAGATCTACCCTCTTAGTAACTTTTAAGTATTCAGTGCAGTGCTGTTATCTATAAGCAGTGTGCTAACAATGGATTTCCAGAGCTTACTTATGTGCATGTGATTTGAATTCTTTGGCGATAGTTTACTAGAAAACCACTGGCTTACGAGTCAGGAGTCCTAGGTTGGAGTTCCTTCCGCCTGGGCATCAGCTCTCACTGTGACTGGAGTCCTTGAATCTTTCTGGGTGTCATGTTCAAAGACTGAATCTGAGCACGTGAATGTTCCTCCACCTTTTGTCTCTAGAGACTTAACTCCCTGTCTGTCTTCATTTACTGGGATAATATTCAAATCTACTTCGTTCAGCTGTTCCACTTGTCCTTTCAAAATCACAGCCCTGATAAGACCAGGATTCTTCCATACTATTCTTGAAACATTCTTGCATTGCTATCTGTATTGACGAGGTTTTCAGGCGATAGGTAGTATCAATATTTTAAAAATTTCTTTTAAATCATTTGACATCTCTTAGTACTCATACTTTCTGTCCAGCAAAAGAAGCCAGTTCAAAAGAAAACTTAAATTTCTTTGCAGCCCTTTTTTTCTACTGATGGAGCCCCTCAACCCAAATCTTAACTGGGTGAAATCTGAAGTCTTTATATTGCCCCCAGCCCCCAAACTGCTTCTGCAATGTCCACTCTCAACTTGGTGACTGCCAGTGACACGTCTAGATTTATTTTATAGTAATAGGCTTCTATTTTAGTATTTAGATGAGCTTAAAAAAAAAAATCAACTACCAGTTTTGCTTCTCTCCCTTAACATTTCAATGAGTTTTCTTTTCCTTCACCGAATGTGTTCTTGGAGGCCTTGTGGTGCAGTGGGGCTGGGGAAGCTTGCTTATTGCTGAAAGCCCCGTGGCGTTCTTCAGCTCTTGCACACATCCTTGCATGTGGTTTTGATTTTATGGTGTAAGAGGGTTCTTCACTTTTTGATTCATTTGTGGTATGTTGCTGTAGCCATCACTGTAATTAATCTCCTAAGAAGAAATCTGAAGGTTCGAGTCAGTAAAAGGGAACCCAGGAAAAGGCAGCTGAGCATGAGATTTTTTTTCCAGGTGATTCTTCTGTGCTTGGGATTGTAGATAACTTACTTTGCTCCCTGATCTCATGGAGTGTATTATGCTGCTGCTTCTCCTCCCTCCCACTTCAGAGGGTGATGAGATGGGAACCAATTATCCAGCCTGGCCAACTTTCAGGTCCTGTTCGACATTTACCGGGTAGTGACAGCAGTTGTCCCTGGACACTGTTTCATTTATTCATGCTTGCAATTTATTTCTTTGCTTTGTTCATTCCAAATGGGATTTTATTAATGCCACCTTGTAACTTTTGTTACTTTAAAAATATATTTTTCACTTTTAATTGTGATAAACTGGAAATAATCAGAAACATAAGAATGGTAAAATACACATCTACATACCCACAGACTAAAATAAAAAGTTACCATTTTGCCATGTTTGCTTCATCAGTCTGTATATACATACTTTTGTTGCTAATTTTCAGTAGGGAAACTGGAGCTGTTTAGTTCGGTGCTATGAAAGAAGTGACCAATTATCCAAAAGGGTGGATTTTACTCTTGTATAAACTCTTCTTAAATTTAAGCATTATTCTGATTAACTGATCTATACCTCAAGTCCAAAATCTTATGAAAGCAAACATTCTAGCACTTAAATACATATAAGTAAAAGACAATTTGTTTTCATTGGAAGGACTTTTTCTGGGCTGTGGAAATTGTTTGAAAATGCAGTAGATATAAAACAAATATATCCTGGAAACACAAGTGGTTTGGAGGGTACTGAAGATTTCCCAATGTTGACTAACTGTAGTGGAAAAAGTAAAGCAGTGAGTGGTCTAGTATTTTTTTTCTGAGATTATGGAATTATGTACATGATAGACATTTTAAAAAACTGTAATTCCCAGCTTGGGGTAAAAAAAAAAAAAAGAAAAAGAACGGGAGGAGCTTTATCTGTTCTTTCTAAACATTAGGGTTTTAAAGCTACAGTAAAGCTTAAGCTTATACTTACCTATGGAGAATAAGTCACTTTGGAAAGCCAAGATTCCAAGTAAATGAAAATGATTATTTTAAGTGTTGGAACTTAGAAAAACCGATGTACTTCTATCTTCCTGACTCCAGTAGATTTCCTGTAATTTCACTGTTTCTCTGTGACTGTTATTTCTAATTTTAACTGTTGAGTTATCGTGCGGCCTCATGTGGGATGTAGATGTGAATAGATGTTGATGGGTTAGCCCCACCCCCTTTCCTAGCAGCCCTGGAATTTGCTTTCTTAAAGTTCCTCAGGAATTTGCTTTCTTAAACTTTTCTTTCTCATAATTTGACATGTGGCATGTAAAGAGAGGCAGGGTACTTAATGGATAGCACCCTAGGGTCTAAGAAGACACACTCTGCGTGTCTTCTTCAAGTTGCTCCACCTCTCTGGGCCTGTTTTCCTATCTGTTAAATGGACGTTAAGAGTACCTGCCTCCTTAGGGTAATTGTCAGGACTATATAGAGATACCTAAACAGTGCTTAACACAGTACGTTAGCACATAGTAAGGACAAAAAAGTTCTGGCTGTCATTAATTTTATGCAGAAATACTTAGCAAATACATAGAAGCAGTTCCCTTGTATATAGATACTTTCTTTTCACAATAAAGAAATCTTTAGGGTGTCAATCCCTTACCTCGTCCCATTACTTTGGGTGAATATTAT
The DNA here is from genome assembly GCF_963924675.1 of Phocoena phocoena. Taxonomy (NCBI): domain Eukaryota; kingdom Metazoa; phylum Chordata; class Mammalia; order Artiodactyla; family Phocoenidae; genus Phocoena; species Phocoena phocoena. The sequence goes on along the minus strand of NC_089235.1, from coordinate 52,031,758 downwards.
AAGCACAGTGGACCACAGGCTTCCTCAATTGCATGCATTTTTTTTTTTACATCTTTATTGGAGTATAATTGCTTTACAATGCTGTGTTAGTTTCTGCTTTATAACAAAGTGAATCAGTTATACGTATACATATGTTCCCATATCTCTTCCCTCTTGCATCTCCCTCCCTCCCACCCTCCCTATCCCACCCCTCTAGGTGGTCACAAAGCACTGAGCTGATCTCCCTGTGCAAGGTGGCTGCTTCCCAATTGCATGCACTTTTTAAAATTTTACCAAGTTATTCACCGAGTGAGAGGCAGCAACCTTTCAAGAATTTTCCTGAGGTGTTTTGAAGAGCACGTGTGGTGAAGTGTCCAAATTTTTCGTTGGTACTAGAATATAGCACTTTTGCTGACAAAACGTGAGGTCACAAATTCCCCAAAGTTCCCCTTAGTATTCTTGGCATGGCCTCTGACATACGCAGTATTAAAGACTACAATTTAAATATTTATAATATGCAAAAATTTCAAATGGTGTTTTCTGGTACATGATTAAATTTCATATTCATTAGTAATATTTCATATCCTAGATAATGCCCATAGGTTATATTATGTGATACTGAAGAGCAGGAAGGTGATTAAAACTGTTACCAGTTACTAGCCCTGCTTCTACTGGGTGACCGCTGGCAAGGAAATGGCTTTCTGGTTGTGAAGTCCTGCTAAATGCTCAGTCTCTAGGTCCCACTTTCTGATTCTGACTCATGTAGTTTCCAGTCTCCATCTTGGCCGTTTTCCTTTTTTTCTCTTCTCTTTTTTACCTTTCTTGACTTTTTTTTTTCTCTCCAGACACTTGGAATCAACCGTTGTCCTTAAATGATTAGGATTATTTTTTCAATTATGTCTGCTGACTTGGTAAAAACTTAGTGTTTTGTCTGCACACCCAAATGGTTTATTTCTAGAAAGCCTGTTATGTGGGATTTCCCTTAACAATTGTATTGGGAGAGGGAACTGATAGGATGAATATTAAAATTTTTGTCCATTTCATGTATAATTTGGCAGAATTGCCTCAACACACCAGGCCAGACTTGAATTATGGGCTGGAAGCACACAGTGTTTCAGACCACTGGCGAGGCCATGCAGTTAAAGAGATGTATTTTGCAAACGATGCTTTTGTCTCTAGGTGCCAATTTTAACCCAAGAGAAAAGTTTACATGGCTGGATATAAGATTGTTCCTTCCCTAAACTAAGGGTGAAAAAAAAGTGACCGGTGATCCTTTTCACTGCTTGTCTTGGTTCTGTTTATTTTTCTTCTTTACATCGTACTGTATTCCCATCTTACTGGTTTGGCTACCACTGAATAGACAATTTTCTTCCTTTCTAATCTTTCGAATAGTCTAAAAGAAGTATTTGTTCAGTGTTTCATGGTATATGTTGTGTGAGAAAAATCTATAATTGTTCTTGATTTGGACATTTCTCAAGGCAATCAAACCCCAGATAGTTTAGTCCAAGATAAATGATAGCACATTTTATCTTTGCATTTGTGAAATCTTATTATGCTGCTCTGCAAATGTATAAACGTTTTCTTTTCATAAGGCCCTAGGCCTAAATTATGGCTTCTCATTAACAAATGATTTCCATACTCTGTTACATGTGTGCAGGGGAGCCTTCTTCAAGCAGCTGCTGCCATCGTTCGCACTGTCTGGAAAAAGGGGTTATTTAGCGTTTAACTCTACCTGCTTTGGCTTTTTGCCTCTCCAAGAAAGAGGTGTTTCATGTGTTATAGAATATTTACTTATGTGAACCTGAGATACAGAGATTCTCCACTTTAGTGACCAAAGATGGCAAGGTAGGAAGGACAGATTAAAAACATAGCTGTGTTTTATATTACACAGTTTAAGTCCAACCATATCTATATATCCTGGAGTGCCGACTCTATGGCAATCTGAGTGGAGTAAGCAGTTAGCAAATTGTTCACATGTTTTGCCTTGCAACTCACTTAAGCAGATGTAAGAAAAAGTCTTTTACTGTTTAAGATGTATATATCCGTGTAACATACATAGACAAGATGGCTATCTTCTAATGTCTAGAAGAGGTGAATATGATTCACCTAAGCTTGTGTTGCAGCCGCATGTGGAACAGACATTTCTTCCCCCTACCCAATGCCCCCTCCCCACCAAAAAAGTTTTAACACTTACGAGTTTTGGTATTTTTGTGAATAGTAAATGAAACATACTTCTTTATAATCTCGAGTGTATCGTATTATATAATAAAGGGAGAAAGGAATTAATGTTCTTGAGAGTGTTTGGATTTTGAATCCAGGTGCCTAATACATGGGCTTTGTAGTCAAGAGAAACTTTTGTGTTTAAAATTAACCTTTTAATAGCTTTTTTAGAAATATAGATACTAGTGTTACTTCTTGACCTCTAAAATCAGAGTTTTTCCTTTCTTGACCACTTCCTAAATATTCATAGTTTTCTTTCTGGACCGCAGAATCAGTGACATTTTGTGACAGTTTGTAAACCCACTTTAGAATTGTGGCATAATCATTGGGACATATCGGCTTTTCACGGGACATGGATTCATTAAGCAAAGGTCTTTTGAGTTCCTGCTGGGTGTCAGGCATTGTGCTAGAAATGATTATTTGTCAGAGAGTAAAAACATTGCTTTTGTATTAAAAATTTTAGTGGAAAACTGAACATTTTTTCCCCTCTGAAGTTGCTATTGATGACAATTCAAATGCAGTTCTATCCATGTAACATCCCTGAAAATTCCTGGTTATCGCGGGCTTTCCTGGTGGCGCAGGGGTTGAGAGTCTGCCTGCCCATGCAGGGGTTGCGGGTTCGTGCCCCGGTCCGGGAGGATCCCACATACCGCGGAACGGCTGGGCCCGTGAGCCATGGCCGCTGGGCCTGCGCATCCGGAGCCTGTGCTCCGCGGTGGGAGAGGCCACAGCGGTGAGAGACCCGCGTACCGCAAAGAAAAATTCCTGGTTATCAAAACAACGTTTTGTGCAAGTGGTTCTTTCATTTCACTTTTCTCTGAAGCATCCTTGCCTCTCAGGGACTCCCTTGCTCTCCTTGTCCCTGTTGGGATGGCCCTGGCTGGGCTGCAGAGCTTTCAGATGCCTTTGCTTCTTGACTGGTTATCACAGTTATGAAGTTCAGCCAAGATGTCATGGGTATCTCTTTAACTTTCTTTCAAATTAAACGTGGAATGAGAGAATGTTGGCATGCTTCAGGGTGAGAGGTGCTAAGACTGTCTTTTGTTTTTTTTCCAAGATGGTACTTTCCCCCCCCCCCAAAGTATTGTGGTAAAATGTATAACCAAATAAAAATAACTATTCTCCTATTTAGCAAAAAGAGTAGTATAATGTGTTGTAGACACAACTTTAGAAATCCTTTCTTTCATTCCTTAATAGGAATAAAATATTAATTATTTGGCACCATTAGAAAAACAGAGCAGATGAAACATAATCCTTACCTTGCTGGAGTGAGAAGAGACCTCCACTGCAGTCTGTCAACCCACTGCCCAGATCTCTCTCTAAGGCTTAGACAAGAAGGATTTTACAATGCGGAATTCTCAAGTGACGAAGCATTAACATTACAGGTAACATTACAGAGCAAGCATTTTCATCAAAGCAAACTCCCCACTACAAATGGAGTGCCCTCACCCTTGAGGTTTAAAAGCCCCACTTATCGAGGCACTTGCAGTCATGCATTCTCTCTTATCTTCCTCTGTCCTTTATCCACAGTTGGCGGGAGGCCGTTTTCACTTCTCACAGCCTCTGTCTGAGACGGTTCAACGCCCCCTCCCTCTGGTGGCGATAGCTACTGTTCATTTTTGTTGCTGCGCCCGCAGTACACCTTGGCCGCATGCTTCACAAGCATTCGTCCTTTCATTCACTCCTTGCATCGCCACATGCAGTTGGAACGGATTTTGGAAACTTGCAGACTAGAAGTTTAAGAGAGCAAAGAGGCGAGACGAGAAGCTCTTAAAGCTCACATGTGATGGAACCGGGATCGGAAGCTGGGCCTGGCTCCAAACAAAGCGTTTGATCCCCTGCCCCGATTTCCCAGTTTCGTGCTGCCTCCCAGTCTGCCAGTTTCATGCTTCCTTCACCTGTTAACCATCATTGTTGCCCTAGACGCAAAGCTTATCCTGCACCCACTGCTAGTCTAGTAATCACCTTTAAGAACTCAGATCCTTCACTTTCCCATGCTCCCCACTTTGTCACTTTGGTTCCCTAGGTGTCAGGAGAAAGCTATGTTAAGGACAAAGTTGCTTCTATTTCTTTACAATGACTCCTTCAAGAACTCAACATTTAATGAGCACCAGTACTGAACTGTAAGGAAATCTGTGTTGCGAGCCGTACTGCCTCTTTTCTAGAGTCTTCCTCTTGTGGAAGACCCACCCCCCTTTTCCTGATTTCCCTGGAAAAGGAAGGTCTGCTTCTCATTTCTCTGTGCTTCATCTTCGCCATTGTTTCTGACCACAGTTATTTAGCAGTCTCCTTCTTTGTAGTCTGCTATGTCCATTTCTACTGCTTTCCCCTCATTATCACCAATCTGTAGACATTCAGGATCTTCCTTCACTATCTTCTATTAGCTTCTTCAAACTTGGGTCATAGAGGGTTCCTTTAAATTCAGCACCAGTATGGTGACCCATGAGAGTGTGTCCTTGATCTCATTTTCTCCTCAATTACCTGTTGAAGTGACTGCATCTCAAAACCCTTCTAATTCCTAGTTCTCAAGTTTGTATCTTGCATACAATTTATATGGTTTGACCTTTCCTTACCATCAATTAATTAAACTTGTTCTTTGGTAGTCACAGGTCCCTAAATTTCATTTTTTGTGGGCAATTATCAACATATCGGTAAACTCAGAAATCTGACTGAACTTATTATGGTCATTGTCTTAGTTCATTTGGATTGCTATAATAGAATATCATAGATAGGCTGGCTTATAAACAACAATAATTTATTTCTCATAGTTCTGGACGCTGGAAGTCTGAGGTCAGGGTGCCAGCATGGTCAGGTTTGGTGAGGATCTTCTTCCACGTTGCAGACAGCCATTTTCTTTTTGTTTTGTTTTTTTTTTGTTTGTTTTTTTTTTTGCGGTACGCGGGCCTCTCACTGTTGTGGCCTCTCCCGTTGCAGAGCACAGGCTCCGGATGCGCAGGCTCAGCGGCCATGGCTCAGAGGCCCAGCCGCTCCGCGGCATGTGGGATCTTCCCGGACCAGGGCACAAATCCGTGTCCCCTGCATTGGCAGGCGGACTCTCAACCACTGCGCCACCAGGGAAGCCCCCATTTTCTTTTTGTATCCTCACATGAAGGAGAGGGGGCTAGCTAAGTCTCTGACACTTATAAAGGCGCAAATCCTATTCTTGGGGGCTTCACCCTTATGAACTAATAACCTCCCCAAAGCTCCACCTTCAAATACTATCCCATTGGGATTAGAGTTTCAACATATGAATTCTGGGGGACACAAACATTCAGTCCCTAACAATTATCTCCAGACTGCTGTCTTTAGTATCCTAAGCTTTTCCCCTTTGACCTTTTGTGATGTGAATCTCATGCTGCTAAGGGGGATTTGGTATGCATTTTGCCCACAAGTGGGATTTACTACTCTATGGAAACCCTTTTCATCACTTCTCTAGGACTCTTTATTGCATTCTCTTTGACAGTGACTTTTCCAAATGTTTTTCTACAATCTTGATCTTTATTCCATGAAGTCCCTTATCACTCAGATAACAACCTTGCCACTTAATTTGCTGAGAAACATCAAAGTTATCCTCTGAGAATTCACTAATCTTTTCTCTCATTTTCACCATATTGTGCCCCCCCGTTACATACCCTGCATACCCTACTCCTCTTAAAAACGTCCCCTATCCTTTTACATTTATTTTTTCCTATTTCAGCTGAAGTGGGGCCTGTCGCCTCTACTTGTACTTTTGCTCCTATATTCCCTTTTCTGAGCTTTTCTCATATAGGATCTGTTTCATTTGTATCTTTTATCTCACATTCCTTGACACTGTCTACTCTTACTGTCAAAAGTCTTTAGGTATCTTCCATATTACATGTAAAATAAAAAAATCCTTTGATTCTACAATCCTTAGAATGTTCCCTTGCTGCTTTTGCCATTTCTTTCATTGTTCAACTTCTTAGGGAAAAATCATTTGCAATCCCCATAGGATTTTTCTTCCCTGCCACACATTCAGGGTTTATCTAAAATATTGTAAGGAAACAAAACCTGATTTTAGTTCATGCTTTGGGGCTCTCCTCCTAAACTGCTTGATAACTTTAAAATCTCTCTGTAGACCAGCCCTGTGCTTTCATTTGCATGCCGGAGAGCTCCATTTTCATGGCCAACTTGCCCTAAAAGTGAATTCTCTGTACCTCCTCCCCCAGCCAAAACTAAACCAACGACACCCACAACTTCACTCACCTTGCTCATCACGGACTTTGCTGTTGTTTTTAGTGATACCTCAATTCTCTTCCCCAGGTTGAAAATTTTGAGTACATCTTCAACTATTCTCTCTCCTTCAGATCTCCACACTCATCTATCATCAAGACTTGTTAGTTTCGGTTCATAATGAATCAAGTCCAAATTTTGGCTTGCCAGTACTCTGTCCCAAGTCAATATTTTAGTCACGATTATTGCAAAAGTCTCTTAACTGATTTTTCTCTCTGTTAATCACCCCTCTCCCTCTAAGTTTTACTCATCAGGCTGGATTCATATTTCTGTTACTACTCTTTGATCATGTCTTTTTCCTGCTCAGATTTTTAGGAACTTCTCAGTGCCTGGAGGCTAATTTTCTTGCTTAGTGTGATATTCCACGTTCTGTTTGGTCTGGACCCAACCTACCTCTTCAGCTGTCTTCTGAGACCATTAGGCGTTTACTCTATGCTTCAGCTGAACTGCAGGACTGATTGTTCCCATGCATTTTCTCACATGGGTTTTTTTCTTTTTTCTGTCGAAAATGCCTTTATTTCCCCTTACCTCCCTTCTGTTTGAAGTCCAGCCCATCAGACCCAGTTCAGATGGATTCAGTGATCATCCCAGTTGAGAAGTTAGTGGATTAAAGCAGGAAATTTCAATACGTATGTTTATAACACTTACTGCCTGTTAGTAGGGTAGGTGATCGAATGCCTCTTCATGCAGCCCTTTTGATTGGATGGTTTCCAAGGGCTTCAATTATGTCTTCTTTTCTCCAATTCCTCAGAGCCTTCTAGCAACAGGTGCTCAGTATTATTTTCTTGATTAATCCCTTGTTTACACTATTTGTTATTTGGCCAACAGTGATAAAGGGTAAATGTGCTTGGGAGCTTGGTAGTCACTGGGACTCTGAAGGTTGATGGGAGGTGAGAGGAGCTGGGCTGGCCAGTGTGGAGACTGCATGATGAGCTCAGACCTCTTCACTACCAACTATTTCTTTTCCTTCAGAAAGGAAGCTTATGATAAACAGTCTTTCAAACACTTATTTTATTCGTTTTTAAATACACAGGAAAACACACTTGAAGCACTAAAGCCAGGCTGCCTGGGTTTGCATCCTGGCTTTGTCACTTCGTGGCTGAATGACCTTGGGCAACATAGCCTCTTCAGTGCTTTACTTTCACTCTCTGTATAATTAGAATAATAACATATTCATAACGTTTTTATAAATATTCAATGAGTTAATGAATATAAAGCATATTAAACAATACGGCACATAGAGTATTCCCAAATGCTGTCAATTAATATTACTATTGAGCAATGAGGGAATTGCTGCCAGAAAAAGATATATTAGAATTTGTCTCTAATTTATTTGCCAGATTCTAAAAATGCTATGATTTTAGCACATGAGGTTAAGTACCCTTAAGGTCTAGAAACTCTTAAGATATGGAGCATAGTGAAAGAGAGAATGAATGGAAATGTCAGGAAAAATTAAGCAGTCTAGCCTCGTATTTGTTTGGTAGTCATAGACACCAAGGGACTGAGCAACTGACTTAATTACTTAAGCCATTCTAGAACATGGATGATTATTTATGTGATACCTAGTTGACACTGAGCAAAGCATTGATCCAGTACTTCCAAGGTGCTGGTAGCATGAAGATGAATAACACGTGGCTTTTGTTTTGAGGATGCTCAGATTTATGACTTAAATAACTACAGCTCAATGTTAAAGTGCTATGGACACAGGTATATACAATGTGCCCTAGACTTCTATGCCTCCTCTTGACAGAGGAGGGTGTCAGAGGAGCTGAGTCTTGAAAGTGGTCAGACTTTTACAGAGGGGACAGAGCAACTCTTTTGCTATAGATTTTAGCACATTTTAGTAATGTGAGGTGGGATTTTTTTTGTTTTGTTTGCTTTACCAGGATCTGTGGAGACAGCAAAGTGCCAGTGGTGGTTTACTTGATATGAAGGGAATGCTAATTGTACCAAATATTCTGGGGTTTTTTTTTTGTTGTTGTTGTTAAATAAAATATCTTTGAATTTAACGCAAACTTTTTAAAAAGTGGCTTTTTAATACTTGGAGGACAGTATGCACAGATTCGCAGGATGCCCTTGTATCTCTATCTTTGTAATATATTTAACAAAATCAAGAAAAAGTTTTCCATATCAGGCAGTCCATGGATAGACATGGTCTGTGGTTCCTAAACCTGACAATGGTGAGAATAATCTGGGGAACATTTAATGATGTGGGAGCCTGGGCCCCCCTCCAGATAAACTGAAACAGACTCTCTGAGGAAAAGCTCAGACTCTGCTGCATCCAGGAATCACAGATGTTTAAGCACCACAGGAGAAACCAGTGCTCACTGTAAGCTTGTGCTGTTGACATGGCAACTACTCATTGTGTCTGTGATACTCATTTATACTCAGAAGTGAGATGAAACACAGTAAGAAGACAGATTTGGAACTCACCAGGAAGTATCATGAAATCTCTGACTTTGATTTATCTGGTGCCTTACTTGTCCTAAGAAGCAGCTACAAGAGGCAGTAATTTGAAGATAACAATATAATTCAGAAAAGATAGATTTCTAAAGTTCTCTTGCTACTGCCAGATACTCAGGTAATCATTTGGTCTTTTGTGTCCATCATATTATTTTCTTGGAAAAGGATCTAATCTTGTCCCCGCCCCCTTTTTTTTTTTTTTGTCTTCCTACTGAGCAATGGTCAAAACTTGGAAGGTGTGTTTACCTGGAAGGAGTTTTCAATAGGTTTCAATTATTTAACATAAAACACATACATGTTCTGGTTGGGGGAGAAGCAAAATAGTGCTTGGGGGAAAAGTTGCTAATTTCGTTCAAAACATGAAGAAAATAACACTTGGCTTCTGTGTAGGAGTCTGCTTGGTCATGTGAGGTTATCGCAAGATTAAGTGTTCTGTGTGCACGTGCACATCTTTTCTAGACTTCCTGCTTAGGACATTTCCCACAATAACCTTCACGTGGCTTTGGCCATAGCCTGGTCACAGCAAATCTTCCTCTGCTTTGTTGCTACGGTGGCCCAGCACCCTCTCCGCTGGGCCACTGCAATCATTATTCTGAGTCGTACATAAAGCAGAAAAATGAACATTAAAATTTTTTTATTATGAATTTTTTCTGTCAAACCACAAATAGGGGATACCCCCCATATTCATCACTCAGATTCAACATTTATTAAGAATATATATATATATTCTATATATGCTTCATCTGTCCTTTTTATTTTGTACCTGATATTTTAAATCAAATCTCAGATATCATGTATTTTACCTTAACATACTTCATCATTTATCTATAAAATGAGGTTATTTTATAACCACTATACCGTTTCCAGAGTTAGCAAAATTAACAATAATTCTTCAGCATCATTTAGTACCTACCACAACCAAATTTCGCAGATTGTCTCAAAAATGGCTTTTTATAGGTTGTTTATTTGAATTGGGAACCTAGTTTGGGAAAAGGACATTTTTAAGGGTGGTACTTAAGACATGCGTAAAGAATGTTTTATTCCTGGTGTAATTAGAACAAGTGGGGGAAAAACCCAGAACCTCATGGGATTTCTTAAGTATTTTGTGGCAGGAGCTAATGCTTTCTCTAAATTTTCTGTCCTTAAGGAGCACTGTGATCTATCCCCTGAGAGTGAACGACTCAAGGCAATTTTTAAACACTGTAAACCACAGTTTCTGGTTTAATGAGAGATTACTTTTCACATTGCATTCCATGTTGGTGCAGATACAGTGATTTCATGTTCTAAAGTTAGTCCTGCAATTACCATTTTGATTGCTCTTAGAAAAATGCACACGAAGAATACTGTGACTCAGTGAAGGGTGTTGCCAGGGGGTTGTCATTTTTAGCTCTCCAATTATGATGGAATTGCATAAAGAATGTTCAAGTTAGTGCTGCGTTTTTCTGCCCCCCATGCCTTTCTTTCCGCACACCAGCACCAGCACCAAGCGCATCCAGCCTCCTTTTCTTCATCTTGTTGTTGTTGTTGTTTAAAGATTAACAAGCGTCTGAGAATCACAGTATACAGGTGAATGGTAATACAGGTACTCTAGCGAGAGCTGCGTCTTAATAAGAAGTAAGCTTTCTGTTCCCTTGCAATTACAAAGATTTGCAAGACTATACTTAAAGGAAATAATCAGAGAGTCCAAAGAAGTCTAATTTTGAACACAACTTGAAGTTCATGTGGTACCTCAGTCCGTGAAGTACTTTATTGCAAACATGTGAAGGGACACTGAGTTGGTGAGACATGGCACCTGCCTTCCAGGCATGACTGTCTTCTGAGGGGGATGGAAGTGGGGCTTGGAGAAGACTAGTGTTTTGGAGGGGAAGGAAGCTGGCATCGGGGAGGCTACCTAGACATTCTTGCTGTAATCTTAGCACTAGTTAATTAGAACTGGACAAGGGTCCTAGCATTGGGTGACAAGAAGAGATGCTAGAAAGGTTTAGAAGTATCCTTTCAACTGGTGACTTATTGGATCTGAGGAATGAAAGAATGGGGTGACTAAGAATTTGTGCCACAGTACACAATAAAAGATGTTTACTATGTTTCTGAAAAGAAACATGAAAATTGGTAGGGGGAGGTTAATTTTTTTTTTTTTTTTTTTTAAATTTCAATACCTTCACTTTGAAAGCATAGACAACAAAGAGGAAATGTGCCCTGTATCTCTAGGAAATGTGGCCAGGACACAGGATAGAGATGGAAACTACTGATCAACCCTCATGTAATAGAGACTGTATTAAGGTGTTAGTGATAAAAATTTAAGATTGTCTGTCCTCAAGTAGTTCATAATTTATCAGGAATGAAGATGAACGGGCAGGTACTCAGAGGGATAGACCACATGTGAACTATGTAATTATTAAATATTTATGATTATAGTTAGGCCTAGATGTGGTAAAACCAGTAGATGTTGGGGTTTTTTTTTCTGTAAATTCCTCTCTACTTTTCTTTCCTGTCTTTGTTTTCCTTTAAAAAAAAAATCTTAATTTTAGAGTTAGGACAAGAGTGTGCAAAGTGTTTTACTGAAGTTGTTGAAAAGGTGGGAGTGCGGCCGGAACTTACATTCGTACTATCTGCCTGTGGTCTAGTCATCGTTCCTGGGCTGGGGCCACCTCCCATACAAGCTGTGTGTGGGTGCACGGGGTGACAACCTCTCCTCCGTCCCCTCCCACCCTCTGGCCTCTGCCAATCTAAGCCACCATCGTAGCTTCTGGGCCAACCGGGTTGAGTGACGGGTGGGGCACCAATTCTATTTTATCCGATCACCTTTCTTCTCTTCTATTAGTGCCAGAAAGTGGAGAAGCTAGTTACTGTCTACAAAAGACAGCAAATAACTTTTGCAGCTTGATGGGTCTCTTGATTCAAGGTTACTTTTTTCCCCTCTTCCATTAACAGAGAGAGTGGAAAAATGTGGAAACAATGTCTGTTAACCAAAGGTTTCATCTTTAGTAATCCCAGTGTCAGTAAATATTTTTACATTTTCACTCGTGGATGATCTTGAATTTTTAATATATAAAATTATGGTCTTTTATTCTCTGATTTTTATGTCAGTTCTTATTCTCACTCAGGTGACACTTAATACCTGTATTCCTCTTGTTCTGAAAGGGCATTTGCAAACATAAAAGATTTGGTCTCTTTTAAAATGGATTGACAGTCTACTCCCTATTTTTCAAAGTGTGTGGTGTTTTTAATAATCAGTAATAAACATTACAATTTATTTTTTCAAGTTGGTAGCATAATAAGGCCGTTTAGTTACACCACAAGAAAAGAAAGCTTATAATGGACTCCACCTGTTTACGCTTACTGCTTCCTGAGTCAAGTTTTCTGCACCATGTAACAGTGATCCATTAGTGATGCAAGATCTTTGGGATATTTTAAGTACCCTCTTTACAGCCATTATTTGAAGAAAGATTAATCTGGTGGTAGGTTCAAGCCTATAACACCATGACTTCTAAAGAGACTGGTTCAAGTTATGCTTGTTCCAGTTTGGAAATGTAACTTAGATGCATGTCCTGTGAGATACAAGAATAATTTAACAATACAATTGGTCGTGTCTGAAAGAACTCAATACGTGGGAAACACTAATTCTCTCTCTGGTCGCATAAAGAGTTATCTCGATCCTCAAAAGATACTAACACAGGTGTATAATCATCAGTGGCTAAGTGCTTGCCAATTCTTCAGGTACCCCATGCAAGGATTTCAGTGGAAGATACACTTGATGAAAAGTATCCCATTGTTATACTGTATCTTTAGAAGGAAGAAAACATTGACAGAAATGTGAAAAGAGAACCATTTCATAGCAAGGAATGGCTCTCCTTGTTACATTCTTAAAAACATAACTGATCTTCCTCAGAGTTCTTTTTTTTTTTTTTTTTTTTTTGCGGTACGCGGGCCTCTCACTGTTGTGGCCTCTCCCGTTGCGGAGCACAGGCTCCGGATGCGCAGGCTCAGCGGCCATGGCTCACGGGCCCAGCCGCTCCGCGGCATGCGGGATCTTCCCAGACCGGAGCACGAACCCGTGTCCCCTGCATCGGCAGGCGGACTCCCAACCACTGCCCCACCAGGGAAGCCCCAGAGTTCTTTTTGACTTGCCTCAACTGGTTGAATTCGTAGCCCCTCATTCGGATTCCCACAGGAACTTGTACAGACCTCTGTCGTAGCACTTACCATGATGTATTATGATACACATGAAAATAAAACTAAATGAGTAGGGCATATTCAAGCCAGCAGAGGAACGACTGAAGGATTGTGGGTTACACTCCCAGTCAATTTGTCCAGTTATTTCTGGGCATCCCTGGCAGTCACCATATAGCATCCTCCATCATGGTTTTCCTCCTTTGCTTAGACAGGACTAATCAATGTCTGTGGTTCATGAAGTTATTTGGAGGAGCCTCTCCATGGCCACTGCTCAGGACAGTGCAGGCGCCCGGCAGGACCAAAGACTCTCGCTTCTGAAACATCTCAATTTGCCGACCTGTAGGGTCCAGGAGCCATGCTAGCTTCCATGCAGATGCAGAGACACCAGCGCCCTCCCAAACCCTAAGCTGAACTTTGGTTGTATAAATGAATACTGCGTGGATCTCTTCAGTCTTCTCAGCCAGCTCATCTGATCTGGCTAGGATTTCTTTTTTTTTTTTCAAAAAAAATTATTTATTTATTTATTTTTGGCTACTTTGGGTCTTCGTTGCTGCGCACAGGCTTTCTCTAGTTGCGGCGAATGGGGGCTATTCTTTGTTGCGGTGCGCGGGCTTCTCCTTGCGGTGGCTTCTCTTGTTGCGCAGCACGGTCTCTAGGTGCCCAGGCTTCAGTAGTTGTGGCTCACGGGCTTCAGTAGTCGTGGCTCACGGGCTCTAGAGCGCAGGCTCAATTGTTGTGGCGCATGGGCTCAGTTGCTCTGCGGCATGTGGGATCTTCCCGGACCAGGGCTTGAACCCAGGTCCCCTGCACTGTCAGGCGGATTCTTAACCACTGCGCCACCAGGGAAGCCCCTGGCTAGGATTTCTCACTCTTCTAACTTCTGGAACTAAAATCCAGTCCAAGGGGCTTGCCAGCATCACAAGCTTAGCTGTCTTGTCTTTTTATCTGTCCTAGGACCCTCCCTTGCAGAATTCTTCCCTCCATCCCTGGTACCAAACAAAACTGATCTGGAGCTGAGAGAAGGGTCATTTCTGCTAAGTGTTTGAACTCCAGCTAGAAGAACTTAGATAACCTTGTTAAATGCATGTTTTGTGTTCTTCATTGGACTTTGAATTCTACAAGGACCAGGACTGTATTTATTTTGGATCCCTGACACTTAACACAAAGTTAAAGAAGTCAAAGTTAATTGGGAGAAGAATTATTGCAGTGTCTTGGTCAGACTTAATAGTTTTCACAAGCTGGAATAACTCTCATCAGTACCCTCTGCTTCTCATCCATTAAATAATATTAAATATGTAAATACACTTATTCTTGTTGCTCAAGTTCTATTTCAAGATTCCCTTTTAGTGGAAAAAATGTTTAGTGTATCTTTTATTTCTCTTGAGTCATCATTGTTCTTGGGAACACTGATTAAACGTCTTGTAGATGCTTTTCAGTGTGAGAGTTTTGTGGTTGGTAATGCTTCCTGAGCCTCTAAATTTGTAGCAAATTAAAAATGATGATTCTTATGGTCTGTTTTCCCCTCTTTTAGGTGTTGGAATATTTGAGTATAGGGTATTTGAGCTGTTAATTTTGTATGTTCACAGGAATTTTCTTTTAAAAAAATATTACTTTAACTATTACCGTGGTATTTAAATTGATAACAGCCAAAAATACGCTAGGCACTAGCAATGAATAGCGTCTGATCTGTAATCCTTACAACAATCCTTAGAAGAGGGGTTGGCAAACTTTATCTGTAAAGGGCCAAAGAGTAAATATTTTAGGCCTTGTGGGTTATAAGTCTCTGTAGCAACTCCTTAATTGGGGAAAAAATGGGACTCTGATGTCAAGAGATTTACCCGAGACCACCTTGCTAGTAAGTACCAGGCCTAGGTTTTTTTTTTTAACTGAAGTAATGTTGCTGTACAATACTATATAAGTTACAGGTATATAATATAGTGATTCGTAATTTTTAAAGGTCACACTCCATTTAGTTATTTTAAATATCGGCTATATTCCCTGTGTGGTACAATATATCCTTATAGCTTATCTTATACCTAATAGTTTGTACCTCTTAATCACTCTTACCCCTATAGTGCCCCTGCCCCCTTCCCTCTCCTCACTGGTAAATGCTAGTTTGTTCTCTATATCTGTGAGTTTGCTTCTTTTTTGTTATATTCACTAGTTTATTGTATTTTTTAGATTCCACAAATAAGTGATATACAGTATTTGCCTTTCTCTGACTTATTTCACTTAGCATAAACTGACTTCACTTTGCCATACTGAAAAAAAAAATCAATGGTGAGAGATTAGTATCTACTCACTTGGTTAGGAGTGCCTACTACATGCAAGGCACTGTACAGTATGCTATGGAGATGTTACAGGCCCAGTTATAGGAACCTACAGTTTAGAGGGGGTTGTAGTTGATAAACAGCATTCCTTTTATCTGCCCAAGTTGTGAATGATAACGAGATCAGGGTTTTCAGATGACAAATTAAATATCATTTTTGTTACTTGTAAAGCTGATGCTCGAGAACGTGGCTTTGATGTACAGCAAAAATGAACTTCGTAATCCCATACCTTGGATTCAGCCAGGCATAGCAGGGAGGCCTGCTTCTATAACACTTCGGCAATACAAGGCAATCCCAGACAGGAAAAGATGGAGAACGGTGCTGGTCTGCAACGCATAGTTCCTTGTCCCAAATCTCCATACAGAGAACTTTCTCCCTCTTTCTTGGGGAAGAATTAGTGAAAAGGAGGAGAACGTGCACAGCTTATATATATAGATATCGCCCCCCCCCCCACTCGGTGGAGAAGAAAACACCAGAAGTGAGGAGTAAGTGACCCACCTCTTCCTCCCCAGCATAGTAGAAGTGCCACAAGGGAGAAAACAATTGATTTGCTTTGGAATTTACAGTGAAGACAAATTACCTCCAGGTTTGGAGAAAAGCAAACGTTTGACTGAGAAGGTGACATTTGGGCAAGTTTTTGAATAATTTTCACTTAGATATGTAGAGATGATGGGGGTAGGATGAGCCAGAGAAAGTGAATATCAGAAGCAAAGGTGCATTTGGGAGGTCAAGAGGTCAGTTGTTGGGTTCCAGAACTAGCCTGACCAAATGTCTCAGTTTGCCTGAAACACTGGTTCTCAGCCCTGAAAGTCTAGGATCCCAGGAAACGCCTCAGTCCTGGACAAACTGGAGGGGTCTCTTGATTGTCAAGCTAGGAACTTGAAACTTAAATTTGTTGGATGGTACAGTATATAGAATGGCTACATGTACGTCAGGTCATTGAACTTTTGGTATATACAGTTACTTCCTCAGGGGACCCACTAGGCTGGAAATAAGAGGTGAGAGGCCCAAGACTATCGGTAGATGTTGGGAACCACTGAAGAATTTTTGAAGGGTATGAGGGTTGCGTTGAATCTTAGAGTGTGCAAATACACAGAAAGGAGCTTGCAGACTGTTGAATATAAAACCAGATGAGAATATATTAGGGAGTAAACTGAAACATCAAGGAGGGTTCTGTTTTTGAGAAAGATGAAATCCTACAAGAAATATGATCCCTTTTTATCGTTCCTATTAGGCTCTGAAAAGAGCTACTGGGAAACCACTCCCCCACACTACATCTATCCTGATCTGTCCATTCTAGTGAATAGTGGTTTATGTGATGTGATGGGGGTGTTAGCTAAAATGGTGGTAATCATATTGCAGTATATAAATGTGTCAGATCAATGCATTATACCCCTTATACTTACACAATGTTTTAAGTCAATTATACCTCAATTTAAAAAAATCTAATGGATAGTGGTGATTAGGAATGAATTGATACAAATTAACTCATGGATTTTTTTTTTTTTTAATGTAAGCTCTCTACTCTTGTATTTTCCTGGATAAAAATGCACTGAAGGATGCATTTCTAGTAAGTTCCTTGAAGTTATTATTCAAGAATTGTTTTATTATCATGACTGTATTGAATGTTCTGCCTGCATGTGGTAGTCCTACCAGATTGACCAGATTACCAGATTGGTAATTCATCTGGCAAAGCCCATGGGGTAAAGCTTGTATAGTGGTTTGTTGTTGGCACTGAAATGGATGAACCAGATGTAGATGTTATCTATTTAAGCATCTAGACAGTGTCTTTCATTCAGTAACTAATTTGTTAATTAATCAGTTGTATAACTTCCTCTAATGACAAATCTAAGAGGAAAATGCAGTATTTGGATATGCTAGTCTTTTAAAGTAATAAGCCTTATATCTAATAAATATCAGAGGTGGTTTTCATGATTTACTCAAAAACTCCAAGAAATATAAAAGTGAAATAGAGATCCGGTTCCCTGGAAAAACCAGAGGTATTTTCATAAAACTTCTTTGTATTAATTGCTATTGCTTTTTTATAGGTAGTTATTATTTTAATTACTTTGAAATGGATTGGTTATTGCTTCTTCTGCCTAAACTTGAAATCTTATATTGTTTAACTTATTTTGAAATAATTTCAGGCTTATAGAAAAGTTTCAAAATCTATACAAAGAAATCTTATATACCCTTTACCCAGATTCCTTAAGTGCTAATATTTAACACACTTCACAATTGCTTTATCATATTATCTGTTTTTTCTGAAATTATAAGGAGACACGATGCTCTTTATAAAGACATCAGTGTGTATTTCCTAAAAATGAAAACCTGATTTATAACCAGAGTACATTTTAAAAAATAACAGTATATATCAGTGTTATTTTCTTTACCTAGCTTTTAGGATTTATTCAAAATTTCCCAGTTGTCCCACTATTGTGTTATGTAGCAAAAGAAGAAAAGTCTGTTTCAGATCCAATCCAGGATCATACATTGCTTTATGTTTCTTTATTCGCCTTTTAATCTGGACTAATTCTTCAGCCTTTGTCTTTCACGAAAACAAAGGCTTTGTCTTTTTGACATTTTTTGAAGAGTACTGGCCAGTTATTCTGTATGATATTCCTCAGTTTGAGTTTGTCTGATGTTGCCTCATGACTAGATTGAAGTTCTGCGTTCTTGCCAGGGATATAACAGAAACGATGTGTTGTTTTTTTCCAGTGCATCATATCAGGAAGCACATGATATTGATTTGTTCCATTTCTGGTGATACTAATTTTGATCACTAAGGTATCTTGTCTGTAAAGTTACTATATTTCTCTCTGAAATGAGTATTTTGTGGGAAATGCTTTGATGCTATATAAAATCTTTTACTCATCATACATTTACTCAATAGCTTTAACTAGTGCCTGAAATGATTATTACTATGGTGATTCCAAGTGAGGGGTTCTCCATTTTATTTATTTAATTAATCAAAATATTTATTTATTTAGTTGGTGGCGCAGGATCTTTAGTTGTGGCATGCAAGCTCTTTTCATAATAGTTGCGGCATGAGGGCTCTAGCTCCCTGACCAGGGATCAAACCCGGGCCCCCTGCATTGGGAACGTGGAGTCGTAACCACTGGACCACTAGGGAAATCCCCCTCATTTATTTTATATTCATTACTTGGAATTCTGCAAAGAAGAACTCCCTTGTTCATTCGTTCATTCATTCATTCATAGCAATATAGATTCATGGTTTGTTACTTTCTTCTATGGATTATAATCTGTCAATGTTTATTCTGTTGCTCAAATTGTCCTAGATCGGGCCACTGGGAGCTCCTCTAAACTTCTATTTTTGGCATGTTCCCAACATTCCCTGAAGACGTCTCTGCTTTCTGGTACAAAACGTCTCAGGCTGATTTTGTACTTTCCCTGACCCTGCCTTTGAATCAGCCATTTCGCCAAGAGGCCATGGCTCCTTTTATCTGAGAATAGTGTTTAGAAAACAGAATCTGGATGCTAGGTATGTTCATTGCTATCGGGAATGGCATTAATTCTAGACCTTCTCAGCAAACAAAGCTAGAAAACATATGCATGTGTGTTTGTGCTTGTGTGTATACACATACATACATATCTGTGCATATATAATCTATCTCTATGAACATATTAAAAGTGATTTCATGATGTTGTGGCCTCCAGTTCCAATCCAACATCTCAGGGTTCATTCTAGTGTGTTCTCTTTCCATGTTTCTAACTCTTTTCTAACAATGAAAAACTTAACTCTCATCAGCAATATATTTACTCATTTGTTCAATTTGAGAATATATTACATAGAAGGCTCTTAGAAACGCTAACCCATACCACTGTGAAAAACAAACCTACTCAGAATCAGTTTTTGTTTATAGTTCTCTTTGTCTTTAGCTTAAGGATATGTAGTCAAAATATTGTGTTCAAAAATTACTTAGATTAGTTTCCCTCCCACTTCAGTGTGGTTCTGTTCATCTAAAATTCAGTTAGATTTTTTTTTTTTTTTGGTGGGACATTTTCCCTCTTCTCCATCCTTACTGTTTTCATTTATTGAGTATGTCAAATATTAACAAGATTATGAAGGTCAGAACAGTATAAAAGAAGTGTGTGTACTTCCCACACCCTACCGCTTCTAACCTATTTACAGTCCCCTATCTTTTTAACTCCATTTCACCTGCCTACTGAAGGTAACCTATCTCACTAGTTTCTGGTTTATTCAACTTATGTTTCTTGTTGCACAAGTGAACAGACATTTTAAAATTTTCTTATTTATCTCCTTTTCCCTGATATCAAAGGTAACACACATTAGATATTCTGTTATACTTCTGCACTTTGATTTTTTTTTTTTAACTTAACAGTACATTCTGGAAATCACTCCATATCAGTTTAGAGTTCTCCCTCTTTCTTTTTTATAGCTGCACTGTGTCCTGTTGTGTGGATGTACCATAATTTATCCACTTACTCTCCTGTGTGTGGACATTTAGGTTGCTTCCAATATTTTGCAGGGACAAGCAAGGCTTCAAAGAATAACCTGGTACAAGTGTATTTTCAGATTAATATAATTTTTATTTCATTGAAGCAACTTAATCTAAGTCTTCTCCAAGTTGTCTTTGATGGAGAGAATTTTGGAGTTATGTATACGTTAACTTGTTTTTCTTCCTTAGGAAGCATCCTCAGTGTATAAAATTGTTAAATTCTCCTGCTTTTAAACACAGAAACACACCATATTGGGACTCTATACCATGAAATTTCAGTAATTTAATTCATGTTTAATGTGTGGTCAAAAGAGCCCTTATGCTTCCTGGCTTTTTATTATCTTAGGTAATCTGAGTAGCTTCTAACGAGAGGTTCTAAAAGAATTTGGGGAACTGGTTTTATAGCCGTAATTGAGACACAGCTCTGCATAACTCCTTCCATCCACCACGTCCTCCTCCCTGTACAGGATACAGGCCTTAAAGCACATGGCCCTGCTTGTGGTCTTTTCTGAATTAACAGTTGTTCTTTTATTATCAGTAGTCTCCTAAACAATGTACTTTCTAAACACTTGGTTATCTAATATCTATTATCTGTGACCATAACACAACGTCCTATTAAGTAGAACTCTCTATATTGTGGATTTACAAATAAAGATGTTTACATGCTGCTCTGTAGCACTTTTACTGTTACCACTTTCCCGTTCAACTGTCACCACCTAAGAGGAAGCCAATCGTAATTTTATTTGTACATCCTTTCTCTTAAGTGTTTGCATTCTGCTGGTTTCTTAACGTCTAATCTAAAATCAAAGCATATCATTTTAGTTCAGATGCCATGTGTTGTGTTTTATCTGATCCTCATGCACTTGAACTCGGGTTTCCTTGACAAAGACTCTGTTGTTTCTGAGTTGATTGACTTTAACCAGAAGCTGGTGTTTTCTAAGCTTCGTTTTTGAATGGGCTCTGAGGGTAATGTGGCGTGCTCCTCAGGGATGCTTAAGTCTTATGATGTTTTTTTTTAATTCTGAATTTGTTGCGTTTGATTAAAGTGATATAATTTTATTCCTTTGCAGTAACCATGAAGAAGAGTTGTTCTCACTATTTCTGGAGTAAATTAATAAATAGTAATGTGAATACAAAGGGAGTTTAACTTGAAAATTTGATCATTGAATCATTTCATTATAAGGAAGCAATCAATCTCCTTCATTTCCTCTCTTCCTCTTTCTCTCCTTTCATTCTCATTTTAGTTACACTTGTTATACACAGATACATCTTCATTGTCAAGGAAAAAAAGAAATTGAGAAAAGAAAACAGTAAAAAGCATGTGTCCTGTGTTCCCTTTAATTATCCTTCTCTAGATGCAACTATTATTTTATATCAATTTCTAATGCTTTCTATATGTTTGTACCCTCACACATATAAACTCTTAAAGTTTGGGAGCTTGAGGATGAAGGGGAAGTGTTCTACTCCGCAAAGGCAAGGGTGGGGACTTTAAGAAAACATTGTTCCTAAATTGTGTTGCTACTGTCAGAAGGTTGCTACCTTTCCTTTCATTGTTGGAAGACACTTAGGCAGTAGACTGTGGCTGTCACTCTATCTGAAGAAGACAAAGGAGACTGTGAGGTGCAAACTGCCTCTAGAAGGCAGTAAAGATGGAGCCTGCATATCTGATTACAGGGTGGATGAGATTAGGGATTACAGTCTTGACAGGACCTTTATAACATGGTGGGGAGGTGGCCAGCTAAAGCTTGTATGGGGGAATACAGCGTGAACACAGTGTTAGCTGGAAGGTGTGGTGAGATTTGTAAAGGGACTACCAAAGCTTAGGGAAGTTGCTATGGGTATTAGCCGCCCCCCCCCCCCCCCCCCGAAAAGGTTCCTGTTGATGAAGGTGATGTCATCACTCTTCCTTCCTGAGCCCTTCGGCAATGAGACCATTAAGGCCAACTAAGGAGAAGGATAAAACCTCATCCTTTGAGTGGGAGACATGCCCTTTTCCTCTGTAGCACACTGGGGAGTTAATGCATCCAACTCCTCTGTACCCCAAGCTGTTAGGGAATTAGACTTTTCCTGCCTTTGTATGTGGAGTGGAGGAAAGGCTTTGGCTTTATATTAAATCTAAATTGATGTTTTAAAATAAAAAGTAACAGGCCTTAAAAATTCAAGAACTACTGTAATAAATTTCATCTTGCTTTCATTTATGGAATCTGCTCAGTATACCTAGGGAATTGATACCCAACTGGAAAGCAGGGGTTCAGGGTAGCAGAAGAAGGTAGCCAGTTTGCGGGGGGAAATCTTATTTAAATATCCCAGTGAGTCGAGCTGTCTTAGTAAATGGGTGAATGGTTTATTTGGCAAAGAGATATAATTAATTTGCTTTTCAAATTCGTGATCTCTAAAACATTGTCATAATATTGTTCAAAACAACGGAGACCAAACCTTAGAGATTTTTCCCCTTATTATTTAATGTTGCACGAAATTTGACATATCATGCATACATATCTTGTTAAATTAGATGGTATGGTATGTTTCTGGAGACCAGGAGCTTTATTTTCTAACAAGCTAAGTAAAAGGTCTGTGCACTAAAACTTGTTAATTGAAAGGCACTGCATTTAAGCAGTATGTCCTTGCATAACAGCAAACATCTGTACTAGATGCAAAGCGCTGAGCTGGACTCTGGGCACATCAAAATGTACAGGAGGTGATACCTGCCTTTGAAGAGTTTACTGTCTACTGGGGAAGACATAGAGACAGCTGGTTAATTTCATCATAATGTGACAAATACAGTAATAGAAGACAGTCCAGCACGTCTGAGGGGCCATACTGTAGTGGCCCTTAAGCCCTTAAAAGTTGTTCAAGGATCAGAGACAGCTTCTTGGAGGGGTTGCATGTTCCTTTCTAAGTCGGGAAATTGTAAATTATTTTACTTATCATGTGTCCCTAGTGTGTGTGACATAGGGAATAATCATAAATATTTATTGAATGAATAAATTAATGAATAAAATAGAGCCTGATATGAGACTTGAATAATGAATATAAAATAACTAGAAAAATAAGGGCAGATGGGGGTTGAAGGTATTCTGGGGATGGATGGTGAAGAGTGGAAACAGAAACGCAAGAGTTTGGGGCTGGTGTCTTGTGTAGGGTTGAGGCATAACTCAGAGGTGAGACTGGGCTTGTGGATTCTTAAACAGGGGGAGTGATAGGAGTTTTTTAATTTTTCAGTCCCTCTGAAAGTTTAGTGGAGAAAGGATTAGATGGAGGTGAGAGTTGGAAGCATGAAAGTGTGTAGGCTTGTGGAATAGCCATGGTAGTAGAAATGCAGAAAAGAGATTGGAGTGAACGATGTATTGGAGAGTGAAGGTTAGTAGGAGTTGGTAACTGACTGTGGTAAGGGGGTGGGAGTCTAGGATGGATGTAAGGTTTTGGTCTCTGAGATATAAGTAGAAGTCTCCTGGATAGGGCTTCTGGAAAAGCTGTCGGTTTCTTATTAAAAAACAAGAGAGACTTGACTGGCATATACCCTTGTCCCTGCCTACATGTAACAAATGCCTCCTTACTACCACAACGTCTGGGAAGTCAGCTTTTTGCCAAGCATAATGCCTCCCTAAAGAGAAACGGGATCCTGAACAAGGGTAGGCAACTAACTAGTAATGTCTGACACATGGTGAGTTACCTGTTCATCTCTCTGCTACTAGTATTAAACAAAAAGCCCAAAGTCTATTCTTTTGAAGAACGCTTTGAGAAAAACATCCTATACCAAAAGGGGATTACTATATTTGCATGAAAAATGTGACTGTCATATTTTTAACATGCACTCAATCAGCAGGTGCTTTAGCTCTTCCTAAGAATGATTATTGTTCTAATCACAAAGAACAAGAAAAAAAGAGAAACAAAAAAGAAAGGAGGTGATTGTGGTTTTCTCACCCAGCTTGATTTTAATGAAAAGTAAAAAACAAAAAACTTTCAAAGGAACATTTAAAAGCAGCATATAAATGTATGACTATTTTGTGGCTAGACCAACAGGCTGAGGGAAGCCCACAAAAGGGAAAGGCTACCGTGGAGTGTGGATCAGCTTTGCAGAAATACAATAAAGATATAAAAGGGAAAGGGTTGTATGGGTTATATATATATTTTTTAAATAACAAGGGTCAGTGTTGGATAGTTCAGTGTAACATTTTGAGTTGAATTCGTTTTGTTAGGCTTGAAAATATTACGGACTATGAGGTCCATAGACCAGAAATAAAATAATAAAT
Organism: Phocoena phocoena; assembly: GCF_963924675.1. Classification (NCBI taxonomy): domain Eukaryota; kingdom Metazoa; phylum Chordata; class Mammalia; order Artiodactyla; family Phocoenidae; genus Phocoena; species Phocoena phocoena. Next base: position 52,007,608 of record NC_089235.1, on the reverse strand, counting down.
CTTCTATCAAGTTTGCTTTTATATACACCTCTTCTGTACTTATATTTAAAATCTATATTGTATACACTTAACTGTACCACCATATGTCAGTTTTCAAAACTATTTCAAACATATATGCAGTAACATATGTGCAATTCTTGGGCTGGCATAACGTTTGTTTTCTTAAAGTATGAACTGTTAATTTGAAAACCAAATTCACTAAAAGATCATGGATCATGAAATTCAGAGTACTGGCACTTTTCGAGTCTTCATGTTTTATGGAAAAAAATCTTCACATTTGGTAATACATGCATTTATTTTTAATGTTTTATCTGGATTTTCTATCACGTCTCTACCCCCTTTCCATTTCTATTTAAGACTTTAAGACATCTTGGCAAAGAGGAACAAAGAGACTTAATTCTTACTGAATATGAAACTCCTTAGGCCTGGATGATGTCTGTATTTTTGCTAAGTCTGGAAAGATGTAAGTTTTAGCCAACACTGGAACAGCTTGAGAAACTATTGAAATCATACATGTATTGTTTTGTCTCTTATGTAGGAAAGTAGTCCTGTGTGGCCTGGTTTTACTTGATGTGGTCCTAGTTAATCTGGTTGTCTGCTTGAGGTCTCTTGTGTTGACCTAAGGGAGGTTTGGGAAATATTGGTTAATATACCATGGTGTGAGAAGGATTTCTTACAAACGCCATGTGTCATTAGTATAGGCATTCTTTCCTTGTAAATCAAATATTTTATATAAGAACACAACACAATAACTTGGATTCATTCCCTCATTTCCCTCTGAGTAAAATAAGAGACCCCCCTAAAAGGGTTCATCATAGAGGTGAACTGTGTGTCCGTTTTGAGACTCTTGCTTTCTGCCAAGATTTAAGTGAAGTCCTCTTTTAGTAGGGAAATATAAATGTGAATTAAGGATATAATTTTATCCATAATTAAATAAAAACATTATGGCAAATAATGTTTTGTTCTTCTCTACATCAAATAAATTGTTCAGTTGCTAAATGAAGAAAGATACTGTACAATGAGACTTGAGATTCTAAAGTCTTTTTTTTACTTGCGAACAGTTAGAACAAATCTGGGAATTTGAATATTGTGATATAACTGCTGACAGCCCACAGAATATTAACATTCAGCTGTATGTTTATTTCTGTTTGACTTTGTAAGTGCTATGTAATTAAATCTTTCATTTGTAATTTCTTCTAATTTAATTGCATAAATTTGAAATTTTCCTAAGTATAGTTAAATTATTCACTACTAATATGACAAGGAAACACCACATCCTTTGTTTTTATCAAAGTTAAACACACATATGGTTTAGAGTCAAATAGTTCTACCAAGATTGTTATGAAAAACTACTGCCCTTGTCCCAATGCCCTCCTGCTAACTGTGCCACGACTACTTTCAACTCTTTTAGAATCTTTGGGTATCTATGGTCATAACTGTGCACAACATGCTTTTATTGCTCTTGCTGTACTTTTTAGCTTGGGGCATTATCTGTTGAATTCCACTATGGGAGATAAGGATTTAGCTCACTCTCACTACTTCCCTTCCTCACTACACACAAGCATGCTTCTCCTCTCTATCCTCTCGTATGGTTATAAGTTTGGAAGGATGAGTAACTAGTGCTTATATTCTTATAACCATGCAAACACAGCTGAGTCACATAGTATGTATGTATTTATCACATCTTGTTTCCTGTATAACTTGTTGTTTTCTCTGGAGTTGGTTTTTCCTTCATATATGCACCCCTAATTTCAACTCTAAATTCCCTTCAGCTTGTGTAAATCTCTTCCTAGTATGTTAGAATATATTAACTATTTTATTAATTGTATCCTTTTGAAGAAACTTCGGAGTCTCTGATGTGGTGCAATCTAGACTGATTGCTGTATAGCCTGCTTCACAGGTATCATCTTGGGATTTTCCTGAACCATCATCTTGGGGGTTCCTTCTGCCTCTCATTTGTGTTTAATATGCTGTTTCCTAGATTCCATCTTTTACTTTCTTTCTTCTTTTTTTAATTTATTCCCCTGTTTTTGTAGAGCATGTCCTTCAGTAACTTACTGAGAAAAGGTACATGAGATATATATTTTTGGGACCCTACATGTGAGAAATGTCTTTATTTTTCTGTACACTTGACCATTTTGGGTGGTCCTGGATACTCGCTGAAGACTTTCTATAGCCATCCCCTCACTCTCACATTTCAGCCTCAGGCTGGGTCCTCCTGAAGCACTCGCTACATCTAACTCTCTTAATTTCCTCTCTAGTTCTTCTCCAGTACCCAGGTGGGTAGTGGAAGTCAGGAGCATGTGCAGAAGGGTATCTTTCCTTTCTCTGCACCCTCACCTTCAAAAGTTACCATGGGTGCCCATTGTCAGTATGTCATTTTTCTTTGTGATTGTCAAATAAAACTAGAGCTGGACGGTAAAGTGGTAAAAGCAGATTTTTTTTTTAAGGAACTATTCCTATAGGACAAAAGAGACCTCAGTTTAGAACTGGGCTCAATTTTGAAGTATGTAGCAAGTTGGGAATTTTAAAGATTGAGGATCAATGTAGTCTTAATTTACTGTTTTCAAAGGGTATACAGGTTCTACTTTTGGCTGCCAATACTGGTAGGAAATGGTAGAAGGCCAAGCCACACAAGAGGAGAAATTGTAGGGTAAGCTCTTGAGCTTACCTGAGAAACAGAAATAGGCAGATGAATCTATGTTCACAGCGGTGGACAGGTATGAGAGAGAAGCCCCCCAACACCACCAGCAAAACCCAACAAACAAAAAAAACAAAGAAGGCAAATTATAAGTATGGGAAGTTAATCTAGTTTGTTTGCTTCTAGTTTTGATGAGGGGTTACAGGATCCCTAAGAATTTTGACTGAAGTCATAAATCCTCAGGAAATGAACTTTGAAATCAAGTGGAGGGCATTCTCTTATCTTTGAACAAGTTAATAGTATACCCACTCCTTGTAATAGACTGATAATCCCCCCAAAAGATCTATAGTGAAATCAGAGAAGATACGAGGAGTCTAAAATGGTCACGACAGAAGATGCCTGCCCGTGGGAAGAAAAAAAAACGATAGGGATCTATGGACACAAGTGCTGTGAGGAGATATGGCCATTTTCCTTTTACATCATGGTTGATATGAATAATATTGATAGTAAGAACACTGCCTTATTCTAAGATTTGTTGAGCAATGGGATTAGAAAATATCACCTTACCCAACTAGTTAGAAACTTATGGAACTGATTACTCTAAGAGGAAGTAGGGGTGGAAAATATAAATAACCTCAAAAATGATTTAACTAAGTTTGTGGATGACAGCTCCATAATGGGTTATTACAGGGAGCTAGGATGTTTTGGGTACACTCCTAACCTTTGAGGCTGACATCAAAGAACAGCCATTCTTCCCACAGCAAGTCCCTTGGTGCCATCATCAGAATCCTGGACAGGAAGGAGAATGAGTCTGATCCAGTGTGGCAAGACGCATTAGACACTGATCTGTGCCAGATTTGTGTGGGTTGTAAATTTAGGGTAAATTCCAATATGAGGGTTGTACATTTCAATGAATGAAAACTTGAAAACCTTAACTTTTCTATTTCCTAATCTTTGTTAATTCTTCTTTATATAGTATACTCTTAAAGCTCGTTTTTCAACTTTTTGGAAGATCTCTTATATGTAGCCTTTACTTGACTAGGATGGTACTTTGTGACCTAGTAGTTTCCCATCCTGTAGGGTGAATAGGGTCAACTAATAACTTTGGAAACTAAATCTTACACCCTTGGAATTTCTTTTGCAAATTCACCTATTTTCAGTTTGTAGTTTGAGTGAAAGAATAAAATGGAAAGATTCTACTTTAATTACGACTTTTGGTTTTTCTGATAGAAAGATACATAAAATTCCCCTTTGAACTGATTATAATCTACGTGTAGGGAGACACAAAGGTAGTTTTAGTGTTTTCAGGTACAGAGATTAATTTTCCTTATTACTTTTATTTTGGAGGGGGATGCTGCATTCAAAACTTGGATCGGAATGCCTTAGATCAACGGGTAGGAATCATGGGGGATCTTGTTTTTAATATGGATTTGGATTCGGTAGGTGCGGGGGAGGCTTGTGATCGTGCTTCGAGTGGGTGCTGCTACCGCGGGGCTGAGGACCACGTTTTACATAGCAAGACTTGAAAGGGCTACTTGCTAATGTAGCCCTGTAGTTTGGAACACCAATCATGGCTTCAGCTTTCCCACTAAATGTTTTTGGAAAGTTTAGGGAATAATTAAAACAAATAACTTACATGAAGAGGATCCAAATACTACATTTACTTGGATGTTGAACTAATCTAGAAATTCCTTCTTTTCCACCTATTCTGAATTCTTCCCATCTCTCTTCCCTTTCCTTCTTGAATATTTCCATTTGGTATCGAAAAGTGGGGACTAAATGACACAAACGTTTCTTGAGTCTATTAAATTTAAACACACACAAACACATGCACACACACTCTTTCAGTTCTGTCTACTTTGGCTAATTACTGGCAGTAAAACTCAATAAAGGGATTTAAGGATTATGAATGTTCTACTTGGAGGAAATTGCAATTAAGGTTATTAAGGCCTTTGGGTTTCTGTGTGTATTTTAAGCAAATTAGGAGTTTTATGTTTTTTAAAGAGACAGTAACTTCTTCCTTGCCCAATTATGGCCCCGCCCGGTGGTGCGCATGCGCCTGCAGTGCCCGTGGCGCAAAGGCACATGGCCTACTTCATTCTTTCAGGTGAATCACCGTGTAAGTTACGAATGTCTTTTTTCTCAATTCCATATGTGAAAGTCAGGATAGCTAAAAGTAGAAACTAAGAAATGGAGAGAAATTGTCCTTTGCTACCAAAATTATTTTAAAAACCTAATGATTGTTTTAAATTCTTTAAAACATTTTAAGGCAGAATAATTGTCATTTACCTTTTATTTCCAAAATAGCTTTGTTTTCTATTAAAGTGATACGGGTTCGTTGCAAAACTTTATGAAATGCTGAACAGTGTACAGAAAGAGATGAACTCATTCTATCTCTTTTCATTAACCATTGTTAACGCTTTTGCATCTATATTTGTAAGATATTTTTCTGTGTATATGGAGAAGGTAGAAATTTCCTAAGATACACACCCCGGGAGTACAGCAAAGTCACTTTATTTTCTAAGCTTGAGTTTAGTGTCTATCTCGAGACCTTGTTCTTCTTAGTAGTGGAAAATTTATCCTGGTAAATTCATATATTCTGTCAATTAAGTGTTTTTCCATTTTCATCACCAGATGAGCTCTGGCCTTCCCTCTTTCTCCATCCACCCGCTTCTCAGCAAGGTTTGCATCAAGTTTGTCTGGGGAGAGGAAGCAGTGGAGGGCCTCTGTCATCCTGATGCCACTCTCCACGACTGTGTGCAGTTAGCATTGGTTTGACTCTTCTATGTCTAGCTCTGCATACCTTCTGTCAGGGCATGAATTCACGTCCACGAAGTCCGCGTCTTCTGTCCTGACTGTGAGGCTGTCCCTGGCCTGTGGTCTCTCTCCACCGGGTCTGAGCTCTTCTTGAGATGTGAGGTTATTTCGGATGTTTTCCTAGACTGCTTTGGGCTTGAGAGGCCTTCTCGGGCCCTTTCTGCCCCAAATGCCTCACTCCAATGTCTCCATCCTGAGGCTCTAAGTGTCCAGGTTGGAGGCACACACCTGGGCACTCCTTTCTTAGGTTTCACATATATCTTCTGTTCTGATTCCCTAATTTATCCGGACAGGATATGAATATTCTTTCGTGCGACCGTTTCCCCCAAGGTTAGGGCATATGACTCTTTGTAGAGACCCACTCAACCTAAACTGAGTGTTCTCTTCTCCCTCCCTCCTACACCCCCAATTCATGGGGTCTTTATCCTATCTAAGCAGGTAATTGGCTCTGATAGTCTTCCATGCTTATTTAAGACAGAAACATTTTTCCTCTGTGGAATTTGTCTCCTGTTTTTGAAACTCAGAACTCAGTGTCTCATAACGCAATGAAATTAAAAGAATGGGAAGGTTTCGCCTCTTCTAAGAGTTTTAAAATAGCATTTGGAAACTTAAAATTTGAGCATTTGCACTTCTTTCTTTGAGAAACTCTTCCCTGAGCCAGTGAATGCCACTTGTATATTTGAATAAAGAAAAACCTAAGGACTAAGAATGAACTTAAAAGAAAAAAGTTCATACTGCAGAATATCATGCCATGTATGATAATAATATAATATGTGTAATATAATATGTGTAATAATATGTGTAACATTATACACATGTGTTTTTAAATAGAGTCTTACATTATTTTTATAATCCGCCTTTTTACATTTTTCTATATGGAAAGAGCCTTCTTTGCACGTTAACTAACATTGCTGTGTATAATAAATGATCTTTAAAGTCAATATTTTAGATCTGATAAATTATTCAGTGTTCTATTGATGGACACTTTGGCTCTTTACTATCTTTTCACCATTAAAACAAACGCTGTGATGTGAATTGTGTGTCTTTATGTATTTGTCCATTTCTTTCCATAGGATTCCTGAGAGTGACATTGCTGGGTCAAAGGAAAAGTATAATATTGCTAAACTATAGAAGATTTGTACTTATTTACATTACCGCCAGGAGTATATGAGGTTGTCATTTTCTAAATGCTTACTGATAGTTTTTAATCATCAGTCTCCTAAACTTTAATATATGATGAAGTTGGCTGCTTATTTTAATTTGTATTTTTTGTCACTAGTGAGTTTGAACATATTTTCATGTACATTTTTCCGTTTCTTTGATCAACTTTTAATAGTTTGTTTATATTCCCTACTTCCTCTTCTAAAAGGACCATTCTCCATGTTGATCTGCAAGTATTCAATATATACAAAAACATCTACCCTTTTTTTGTGTGTTGCTATAATTTTTTCCAGTTTGTTCCTTTGTTTAGTAAGTTTTTTTTTTTGCTGGTCTGACTTTGTCACACAGCCTTTCAGGAGATTCTTTTGCTTTATTAACAGATTTTAAAATAGGCAAACCATTTTACAAAGTGATTTTTTATTACATATGTATGAAATTTGGGTACCTTTAAACATGTTTATAATAGTTTAATTCTTGAATCTAATTTTGGTTTTCACTGATATTACTTAAATAGTAACATTATTTCTCTTTATGCCGACTGCTCTCTACTAGGTTACAGTGAAAAGGCTGCTATTTCATGATTATAAATTCACAAAGAGAAAGTTGCGCTGGTTTGTGAGATGATGTACACCCCCCAGTGAGTAAGTGAATTGAATGTTAGGAAAATGTTCACAATAGCATGAACTTGAGCATCTTATCTTCTTTGTGGAAGGTGATCCCCAGAGGCCAGGTGGCTGCTCTGTGCATGAAGTTGGTCATGTGTTAGACCATGGAGAGTGATGAGCTGAAGTGGACAGGGCATGTCTGTTTGATGCAGGCAACTGCCATACAGCTCAGTTGATAGTTATCAAGCTGGAATGTGGGCCATACCATATGATTATTCAAGAAAAAAGCAAGAAATCTGAATTTCCATGAAAAAATTTAGAGGAACAGATATGTTGTGAGTAAAACAAAGTACTTCTACAGGCTGCATAGGGGCTCATGGTCATCAGGTAGGAGGCTTTGCTTTATATTTTTTTGAGGCAGAACTGCTCTATGTGAACAGTGTCCCCCAGAGCTGTGTAGAGTATAGCCATGTGTGGTGGCCCTAGAAATGCGTCTATACCACAGTGATGGAATGATTTTCCCAGAGAGTAGCTAACGTCCCCCCTCCTCTATTCCCTTGGGGCGTATGGGCTTACATGCTCACGTCTGTGCATAGGTGTGTGCCAGTGTATATGAGCCTAACGATTGGCTCCTATGGTGAGAAGACACCAGATGCCTCATAATCTCTGTCTACTGTCTCCTTAGTTTCCTCTTTTGCTACAATCCTTTTTGAAATACGTTGCTCTCAGAATCGTGTGAGTAAAAATGAAAAGAATAAAGAGGAAGAAACAGGTTTCTGCAATATCAAGTTCAGGATCCCAGAAAATGAAACTGGAGACTCAGTGATTACAGAGTAATTAGAAGAAGTATCTATTGACAAGAATTCTTGACAGATGTGTGCTTCTCATTTCATCACATCAGGAAGCATATGAGGCAGTTTGTCCCATTTTTGGTGATACTCAGTCTGATCCCTTGGTTAATGCGCATTCTGCCAAACCTCTTCATCATAAAGGGAACTTCCCCCTTTGGAATTAGTAAGTAATCTCTTGGGTGATACTTTTTCCCAGTAAGCTTTCACCTAATGATGTTAGGATGGTGATGATTCCTGCCTGAATTAAATTATCGTATTAATGATGCATCTAATTTATGTGGCCACAGTCATTCAAATGCAGATTGTAGGATATTCTACAAGACAGCTGGCCTGGACTCTAAACATCTCAATGTCAAGAAAGACAAAAAATAATGGGGGAGGTATTCTGAATTAAAAGGACTAAAGAAACAAACCAAATGCAATGCACAGTCCTTGATTGGTGTCTGGATAGATGGAAAGACATTTTGGGGATGGCCGATGAAGTATGAACATAAACACCGTAAAATATTATTTTACCCACGATAAATTTTCTGACATCTGACAATGGTATTGTGATTATGTAAGAAAATGTCCTTATTCTCAGAAGGTGCATGCAGAAGAATTTCATGTGAAGTATTGTGGTGTCTGCAACTTACTTATAAGTAGTTTACCAAATATGAGTGTGCTATTTCTATATCTTTCTATCTGTAGATCTGTGTGTATATAGACAGAGACATAGATATAGATATAGATATAGATGTTGATATATAGATAGGGAGAGAAAGCAAGGGAAACTGTGATTTTTTAAAAAATAACGAGGTTAATTTTGACAGGACTTGTTCTTATTGACATAAACACCGTGATAGGTGTTTATAATAATTATTTTCAACTATAAGTGCTTACAACCCTGGTGTCCTAAAGCCTCTTCTAAAATTTGGAGTTTTTGAAATTCAGTTTTCCCAACTTATTGAAAATCAGACCGATTCATTTCCCTTCTTTAAAGCCCTCCATTTTTTTTTCAGGAATCAATTTTTCAATATTAAAAAAAATAAAGATATATTCATTAGGGTCTTCTTGCTTATCTTATAGTCAATATTTTTTCCTTAAGCTGTGATTTTTTTCCCTTTTCACTTTGAAGGTCTTTGTTTTTAATAAATACAAAATGAAAGCAGAAAATAAGTTTTTCTACCTCTTTCATCTAGTGTTACGTTATATCAATAATTGGACTGAACAATTTCATCTTGTTAATTTTGCTCTTAAAAAAAAAAAGTTCCCCATAAACCTTAGGAAAATTTAGCCTTCCTAGGAAAATTTAGCCTTCCTCACATTTGTTTGTGACTAACCTATTTTTCTCCTGAATGTATGCTTTTGTACATGTTGCTTAAAATGTTTGAATTCATCAGAGGACTTCCTATGAAACCTTATTGAATTCTAATAGAATATCGTTCATTTCTTTTCCCATTGGGATTATGTAAGTTGATTATTATTTTGAAAATATCCTCTTTTTCTTTTCTTTTCTTTTTTTTTTTTTTTTTTTTGCGTTACGCGGGCCTCTCACTGTTGTGACCTCTCCCGTTGCGGAGCACAGGCTCCGGACGTGCAGGCTCAGCGGCCATGGCTCACGGGCCCAGCCTCTCCGCGGCATGTGGGATCTTCCCAGACCAGGCCACGAACCCATGTCCCCTGCATCGGCAGGCGGACTCTCAACCACTGCACCACCAGGGAAGCCCTGAAAATATCCTCTTAATTCCTCTTCTAACTTAGAAATGTTGGCTGCAAAGCCAAACCTGTATCCTTCCAAACTTCAAAAAAAATCCATTGTTGAAGTCTTGGATTTTACTTCTAGGGTCGCAGTTTCTGTATATTCGACTCTTTTAAACCCCATGGTAACATCATAGTTTCCATATTCTCAGCAAATTCTTTCTTGTATCCAAGTTAAGTATTGAGTGGCTCCTTTTGCTATTGTCTGAAAGATAGATTGTCAATAAGATAGGCCAAGATTTATCAGACATACAAGGACAGAGAGTTCAGCATCCCCCATTCCTGTGCAGACACCTGTGCCCGTACTAGTCCTCCCCTTGGGATATCCCCCTACAGTTGGCAAACTCCTGCTCCAGCTGGCAACTCATCTTACCACCTATTTCTTAGCTCTTCCAGGATAAATTTGATCTCCTTCTTCTCTACCCCTAAGCACTTGGTAGCGTGCACATAAAATGCAACTTAAAATCCACAGCACCTTAAAGGGCTCTCAGTGAACAAATCTAGGATAAGTTGAGCACAGATTACAGTAACAGATGATAGTACACTGAATAAAATCTGCGATTCCCTAGTGATGTAAACAAACAAGCAGAGAAATAAATGAAGGAGAAGGGAAAGCTCTTCCTAACACTAGAACACCCCCTAATAAATGGAGAAGAATGATGGAGTTATAAAATCACCTTTGATAACCATCAGAAGAATAGTTGATTTAGGCAAAAGGATCACGGGTGGATGCCAAAACCAGTGTGTGGAAGTTTGAAGAACAGGATATGTATGTAGTTTAACTATATCTCCTCAAAAAAAAAAAATACTTCTTATAGAGGGAAAAATAGTGACTTTATAGTATAGAAACCTGACCGACACCACCTTAGTCAAGGGATCAAAGTTAATATCACCAGTAATGTAACCAAATTCATCAAGTGCCTCTTGACCTGCACGAGAAAAGGACATAACATCAATTCATACATAATCCCCCAAATGTGAGATCAGTCCGCCAAATAGATATTCTGTAAATAACTGATCTTCCAGAATGTCAAGCTCATGAAAGAGGAACTGTTCCAGATGAAAGGAGACTGAAGAAATAGTTCAACTTAATGCAATGCATACTCTTGGATGGGATTCTAGTCTAGGAAAATAGTAGATATAAGGGACATTATTGGGATAATTGAATATGGACTGGGGGTTAGAAAATAGTATTGGATCATATCAATATGGCTGATATTATAAGACAATGTCCTCGTTTTTGGAAATACATACTGAACACTGAAATTTAGAGGTAAAAGAGTGTAATGTCTACAACTTAAATGGTTCAGAAAAATAGTATATGCATACATTTATATACACATGCATAAGTGTAGGTATCTATATACACATCTCTGTCTGTAAACATGCATACATACAGTTTTGCCACTTTTTTGAGAGTGACCAAACACTATTTAGTTTTCCAGCAGTGCACATGGAGTTTGCTTTTGGCTTCTGAGGCTTGGAGGGAGTGAAGGAGAATTATGGTAAGTGAGCAGGGGCAAACTGCTCTCAAACTCTTTGTGTCAGTCTGTCAGTCCAGCCTCTTCACTTTAGCGCATCTTTAAAGTCTAGTTTTGCTCATTTGGATGGCGTAACGAGCCTTTCTAATTACATAGGTATGCTTGCTGTGTTACTTCAAAGGCCCCTTGTCCAGGACACGATTTGTCTTCAAAGACAGTGAGGAGAGTGGCCCATTTGCAGGAAATTGCATGGTTTGGGGGTGATGTTTTTTCTTTGAACTTGTCAATTGGAGTAGAGTGCTGGCTTTTTGCTGTATGCCCAAACAGTTAAAGACTTTCCATTTGTAATTTTGAAGATTTCTCTTTAACCTCTGCCAGAAGAAACCTGTAACTCAGTTTCCCCCATTATCCTTTGTGCTGTATCAGCAGTTTGACTCTGAAGTGTTTTTGTGGATGACATCCTAATTTTGTTGGTTTATGAGACTTAATATAGTCCTAGTTATGTTAGGAAAGAGTTAGTATAGTACTTTTAGTGGCTAATCACCAAAAGGAACTTTGATTATTTTGCTGTAGCTAAAAACAGAGCACAGGGGCAGTGAGCAAATTACAAGGGTACAGTCTAATTTGAAAGAAAGTTCTCACAGTTTTAATCATGGTACAATGCATTTTTTCCCTAGGTGCTGTACATATATCTCTTAATGAGGAAATTACAAGCATGGCTTTTGAAATCAGAGGTCAGAACTGGATTTAAATTAGTCACTAGCAAACTGTATGACTTTGGAAAGGTTTCTTAAACTCTTTGATCTGTTTATTCACTTTTGATAAACAGAAATTATGAGTAATAAACATTACTTAGAATGTTTCCCCAAGTTCATTTTCTTTTCTTTCCCCACCCCCATTTTGACTTTTCTCTTTTTCATTTCTTCTTGTTCTGAATAGATACAACTTCTTAGAGCAAGAATGGTTAAACAGCTAGATTGCAAACTGTGTCTAAGGTATTGATTGCTGTGAAGTTAGCAGACTGACGAAGCATGTTAAAATGAACTGTTGATAAATATTAAATACAGACAATTGATTCAAAAATTACTGAGAACTAAATCCTGTGTAGGCCTGAAGATTTAGTAGTGAATCATTCTGATTTTTATTAGCATAAGTAATATTTTACCCACAGCGACCTACACTGAGTATAATAAAGCTTTCACCTTTTTTTGCATTATAGTGTATTCCGGAATAATTGTTACATAATAATGTTTGTCAACCCAAAGTGTTTGTTAGTGTGTTTTTCATTAAGGCAACTTAAAAAAATTTTTAAATTATCTTTGTTTGAAGAGACCTTTCTCTAGAACAGTGTAGCTAACAGTGTTCATTCCCAATTTTAAAACACAGTGGATAATCCATGGGAGTTTCCACATCTAAAACACATGGAGTCTTTAATCTGGTTAGTTATGGCGTGGGTGGTTCTTGAGGGCTGTATTTATGACACCAAATAAGCCATCCAGTTGGCTTTCCATTTATTGTTTTAAAATTAAAATCGTGAAATAAGCAGGAGTTAGTTTATATTCTATTAATCTTTGAATAGACAGGAAGGGGAGTTTTTCCTATAGGCAGTTGGGTAGGTCAGACGCTATGCACACTTAAGTTACAGTACTTAGGAAGTATGCAAAACTATTTTGAAGTAGTGCTAGTATAAGAAGTATTTAAGTACTTTATGGAATAAAAATCTGGCTCTGTTTATGAGCAGTTTGCTTTTTTCTATTTAAATAATTGGATTATCTCCTTGTATAAACATGGGACCATGTGAAAGTGGTGGTTTCACAATCTTCATAAATGTATCTATTTAGATCTGCTCATGTTGGAGTTACCATTAGCACCAACATTCTGTCAACATTTCCACAGGGTCTTTTAAGTATGTTGTGAAAGTCCAAGCCAACCTTGGCATGAGTGATCTATACTACACAGCAGTTTCTAGCCACAGCTTAGAGGATCCCATACATTATAACTTTACGCTTACTTTTCCTCTGGCATTAGAACAGTTTTATGGAGTAAATTTTTTTTCTCTGTCACGGATTCAAGCAGGTGGCTTATTTTATACAACATAAAATATGAGTCTTCCCTTGTTTCAGAACATCATATATCTTTGGGAAAATGAGCAAATCTCAAACCATCTTATATTTTGCTCATCAACTAATTAATGTTACTGGTGTTAGCAGTTGTAGAAGCTGAAGAGCTTATGATTCTGGTATTTTGCTTATGTTAATAGTTTAGTTCTGGGATGCGGGTGTTCTGACCCTTAATTGTATATATTTCCTGGTTACCTGTCAGCGTTAACATCTAGCATAGGAATATGCATTAAGATTTTTGTGTCAGAGTTTGTAGCGGGGGTGTGGAGGGAAGAGAAATAATTCTGCCAGGGCTTGGCTTCGACAGTGAGTGTTAATTATGAGAAATACTTCACCATTTGGGGAATTGTATGTGCTAACTCGAGGGCTCATGGTTTTAATTCTTTGTTAGAGTCTATACATAGCTACTTTTATCTTTTCTTGTGTCTTTTTACTTGACGTTGGGTGTTAATGACTGTTTTTGGAAACCTGTTTCTGGGTCCCATTTAACTCATTCAGATTCTTGTGTTCTACTTCATGTTTAGTTGGTCAGTACATAGAACTGGCACATCAAAGTGGTCATTTCAACTTTCCGTGAGCTTCTCTCTGTGTTCCTGAGCCCTGAGGATCAGGACCTGATGGATTCTGATTAAAAAAAAAAACAAAACACTTAAGTACCTTGCATTGAATGTAAGATGTGCATTCAGAAGCTCTTTTGGGAAATCTCTGGCTCCTATCACCAGATGTGTGACCTGCATCTGCTTCAGCTGCTCACGTTTTGGGTGAAATATGCTAAAGGGAGACTGCTTGGTCTCAAGGTAAAATGTGTTGAACCAAAGTAATTTTTCCTCTGATGATTGCAGTGGCTGCTTTGGTACATTCTTTCAGTTTCCTCCAGTTCTGGCAGACTCTCTTGAATATTAATGATGATGTGTTAAATTAGAAGGGGAATGTGTTTTATCATGTTCTGGATAGGTTTGTTGTGCCCTCAAACATACTTATGTAAGATTCCATCCACATTTATTTTGCAACCGTATCTTAGCTCATCATCTTTCCTTGACCTGCCCTTATCGAGCATTCTGGGCTTCCCTGAGACGTCTTAGTTAATTTATACTTGAAGCATGCATGACATGCCTCATCCAGACTTTCTACTTCCTGTGATGTGTAAAAAAAAGAAAAAGAAATACCCCGTCCAGTTAACCACACTACAGCCATGGTTAATCGTGGTTGTAACTGTACTTCTGAGGTGCCAGTCTATAAAGGATTATGACTCATGTAGTGCTGACACTGGCGAGAAATCAGGAGCTTACAATTGTGGTCCTTTTCCTCATTTTTTCTGAAGATGTTAGCACTTCATGTGTTAAAATAAACCTGTAATTCTACTTAACTTTCTCCCTCCATATTTTAAAATCTAGTAGCTTTGAGTTTTTATACAGTGAGACACACACTTTTGTAGGAGCAGCAAAATCATCTGATTAAATTCCTTTAATCCTGATGTCATTAAGAATATTCATCTCTAGAGATGATTTCAATATTTAAGGAGGCTTATAAATCTTTAGAAATACTATTTTCCTAAGGAATACTTCTGAAGATAAGGATATATCCATTCTTTCATTCCTAATTAACATGTTTTAGGGGGATAAACAATGGTATTAATTATCAACTAATAACATTTTCAGGCAGCCAATTAATATGGGTTTCTCAAAGCTAGTACTTTGAGAAGTTAAAAGTTTTGTAAGCCTTTTTCCTAAAAATATTGGTATCTATTGAAGGACTCATGATAAAAGATAAAGAGATTCTGAGAAAATATGGTCTAATTCTACAGGTTATAAAATTTTGGAATTTTTGGCACGTTTGCCCTTTATTCTCAAAAGTTTTTCTAGACTAAATTCATGTTATTTTACCTCCTCTAAAACTTTAATGGACATTTAGAAATTTATCTCTGTCAAAGCTTTCTTAACATTGTTCATTTTAGCATGTTAATTTTAACCTGTTAAAACATAATTTTAACATTTTCTAAGGCATAATGATTTTAATGGTGAGCATCCAGAGTGTTAAAATTTGTTGTCTTTGCATCAAAGATCAGATTATTTTATTTTCTATAAATACTTACAATTTAATGTAAAACTAAGGAAAGTATCCTAAGATAGGCATTTCTCATTTTGGTCAAATCTTGTGTGGCTCCTTAATTCACGACCTCGATTGCTTAGTTGAGTTTGAGCTTGGGAGTATACATGATTACATGGCTTTTTATCCCAGTGTTGCCAGGCTGTCGTGGAAGTATCTATGCCTGACTTGATTTGTATAGAATCTGACATGCGAGTTCCCTGTCATTGGTGCCAGAGATAGGGTTTTGGTTTCTAAATATATATCTTGAATTGGGGATTGGGCAGAGATAAATATATTAGCAATTTTATGATAAGATTGATCAATGAAGTTAATAGTAGTTTTTCATTTTTTAAAAAGCTGTTCAACTTGTAACATTATTTAACCTGCAAATATGGAGTAAGGCTAAGATGCCAACAGCCCATTGTTCAGTCCCATTATTTTCAGGATTAGAAATCTGTACTCTTTGTCAGGAATGGATGCCTTCACCTAGCAGGAATTTAGATTTCTTCTTGTTTGGCAGGGCCTACTCCAGAAACAGGGGAACACTTTTAAAAAGTATTAGGAGTATATTAGAAACAGATGGGCATTCAACACCTACATAAAATGTTCTATGGGATAAAATGTGAATAACTGGGTTTGATTTAACAAAGGATCAAACTTAAAATCTCAGGATTCATGAAAAACCAAACTCACTTTGCAATTTAAGAGGAATACAAATCAGATAATTAGAATCAAGAGTAAAGAGTTTGGGCTTCCCTGGTGGCACAGTGGTTGAGAGTCCTCCTGCCGATGCAAGGGACACGGGTTCGTGCCCCTGTCCGGGAAGATCCCACATGCCGCGGAGCGGCTGGGCCCGTGAGCCATGGCCACTGAGCCTGCGCGTCCGGAGCCTGTGCTCTACGACGGGAGAGACCACGACAGTGAGAGGCCGACGTACCTCAAAAAAAAAAAGAGTAAAGAGTTTGAGTTATACTGGTTTTTTTCTCCTTATGTACTTAGTGATATAAGTAATTGTTACTTGGTTTCTGCCTCATGATTTTTGTTTTCTGTATCCATATATTCCTTTCCCTGTCAGGGAGATATGTGTGGATTTGTGTTTACACCACTGTCTAGCACCTTTTTGAAGATTTTTAATGTTTTATGTGATATATTTCATCTTTAGAATTTTGGGTGGATCTAGATTTAGAAAAGTGTTTTGGTTGGAGTGATGAGGCTCTGGATGTCAGCAGGCTTTAGGGTTGGAAAAGTTGAAGCTTACAGGGAGAGCAAATAAACACAGTCGTCAAAGCTGGGAATTAAGATTTGTTTATTCACCTGCATACTTGAATTAAATCTCATAGAAATAGGCAGAGCCATTTGACTTATTAAGATCCTGACAAAATAAATTACTCTAGTCATGCTTAAAGGTCTATTTTTGCCTGGCTTTAGATACAGAGATTGGTGTAGTCACCGTATAACGGATGAAGAAGATCTTGTTGAATTAAGCTGTTGATGTACAACATAGAGGTGACTAGGATAGTTGACATTGGACAACGGTTAATTAAACCAAAAAGTCCATTTGAGGTTTGGGGCACAAAGCTTCAAATTGCCAAAATTACATGTGTTCTTGTCCTTCAGTATTGAGGAGCACGGTTGAAAAAGATTGGGGGAAGGGAAGAGAGAGCACTTAGGTTGGGTGTGGCTCACATCACTTTTGTTTTAAGAGAATTCCTCCTGTGTAGGGTTATAAAGATATCTAAGATATGGACTCAGGTAAGTATTCCCTATTTCATTTTCATTGTCAGTTAAGGTTCAAGTAAATAAAGCAATGCTTTATTGATTTTAAGAATACCTTTTTAAAAATGTAGAGTACAATTTGTCGACTCTGAAATCTTTGTGGTCAGGATGAAAGTTGGCTTCTGATACATAAAACAAAAAAAAAGCCTTTAATTTATGATGATTCTCTTAGCTCTGTAATTCTCTTTTCTCCATACTTCTTACTCCAGAGTGTGATTTATAGTGATAAAGAGCTCTTGGTTTAACTTTTGAACTGAAAGTAAGTATAGCTTCAGTTTTACTTTGTGATGACTGTGGTACAGAGAACCTTCTCCTTAAACCATTTTGCTATGTATGTAAATCTTCCAAATTCTCCTTTTACTTATGAAACTAAGTTTGGGATTTGGACAACCTTGATAGTACCTTTTCATATTTGTAGTTAAGTTGCAGAGCAGAAGGCAGCCAGTGAACTATTCTTAGACGTGCTGCAGAGGACCCTGCAGTGTGGGGCTGCCTTTGATGCAGTCCAGCCAGCAGCTCCTGCCCTTGCCTTAGTCTCCTGGTTGCTCCTACATAAGGACTTCTTCTTTCACAAGAGAGTCATAAATTGCTTCCCCAAATATCATGCCAGAGGGTCTTTGTGCTTAAGGTGGGTTATGTTCTCAGGCAGCCCTGAAAATTAAAATGAGTTGGGTTCTCCCCAGTCACCACTTCCTCTGCCAAAGCCATTTCATCCATCATACAGCTGCTGAGTCTTCCTAGTTCTGTCCTTTTCATCCCGTGTTCTGCACCCTACCCACCCCACTCTCAGTTTTTACCCCTTCCTTACACAAAAGTTTGTCTGTATCCCAGTTTTTGAAACTTACATACTCACTCCTTACAACCTGCTCAGGACACTAATAACAAAATGGGAGAATAAAACCTCTTCAGAAGGCAGCTGGGGAAATTGTAAATAGTCTAACCTTATTTCCAGTTGGCTATGTGAAAATGCTTTATAAGTCATAATTATTTCATGAGAGTAAGGGGTAACAGAAATCCTATGATGAAAATAAAAGCAGAAGAGCTGAGCCAACAATAGAACGTAGAGAGAGGTACATGGGGAGGTACTGTCTAAGTGAGAAGTAATAAGGGCCTGACTTATGAGAAGATTAGTGGAAATTACAAGAGTGAGGGCTGGAATTAAGTCTTTAGAAGGAGACATTCTCATTAATCTAGAAGAGGAAGAAAACTTTCAGTAATGACCCGGCTACAGGAGTTGGGAGGACAAGAGACTGAGAATGAGGTCTTGAATTGAGGATCTGAAAACCAGTTGTGGTCTTCATAAAAGTAGTGTT
The DNA here is from genome assembly GCF_963924675.1 of Phocoena phocoena. NCBI lineage: Eukaryota > Metazoa > Chordata > Mammalia > Artiodactyla > Phocoenidae > Phocoena > Phocoena phocoena. The sequence continues at coordinate 51,989,015 of NC_089235.1, read as the reverse complement.
GGGGATAATTACATGGGTGGGGATGGTAGGTTGAGGCTGCAGATAAAACGGACACTTCCAAGAAATATGAGTGATATTGGTCTGATTCATTGATATGAGAAGATGCTCACAACTTGATTGAAATTGAGCAAGTTATCATACTTCATGTAAAGTCTGATCACAGTTATGAAAAATACCAATTACATATTATAAATACTGTATATGCGTACATATATAAAGGGGTATCTGGAAAGTTTGCCAAAATTTTATTAGGAATTCTATCTGAGGAGGTGATTTTTGATCTGAATTGATTCTGTTTTGCTCCACAGTTACAGGTTTAAGAAAATAAGGTGGTAAATAAGAAATTAGTTGGGAAGCATAGATAGCTTTGCAAGCAAGAGAAAGTCTCTAACACTATGTAAATAAAAGCAGTTTTGAACAGTTGATAGAACAAAGTCCTGGAATAAGTGGGAAGAAGTAGATCTTAATGCCCAATTCAGAGGGTCATCTTGACCATGATTTCTGGTCCTGAGTGTCTTGGTTCTTCTTTGGCCCCTTCTCTGAAAGGTTAGACTAAGCCCTTGTTTGGGAATCTCTCTGGAAGAGAGGCTGCAAGAACAAGTCAGGGAGCCCAGAAGTGGGGAGAGCATGTTGTGGAACTGAAACCTATGTAGGTCTGCGGCAAGTAGTTGTAAATATACTGGATGTTAAATCATTATAAATAAGGACTGGTGTGGTATACAGTGTGCTTTGTTGTATAGCTGCTAATCTGAATACTGTCGGCTTGGTATTAATTTTATATGCAATAAAGATTATATGTAGGGCAAATAGGATGTAGTCTCAAAGCAGAAAGTTTCAATAATTGATGAATTTTCTGTTCCTTGTCTTATTTCTTTTGTGGGTTAACTCAATAAAATGAAGTCAGTGTGGCCTTAAGCTTATGACCTTACATGAACTTTTTATACTTTAGAAATTATACTAGGATTTCAGATTATATCATTTCTGAATATTATACCAGGGCTAGAAACGGAATTTGTTTTCTTTTCAATTACCATTTTTGTCACTAGCTGTAGTGAACTTCATAAGGTTCATATATTTCAGATACTGTTTTTTCTTACATGCTTCCTACCTTTTTAATATTTATATCTTGTTTTGTGCCACAGTTCTTTAAGCCTGTTTTCTAGTTAAGTCCCTCTCCCAGTCTACCATTCAACTTGCCTTAGAATGTTTTTCAGTTTTAGAATTTTAATTTTTCTAATTTGCCCATTTTATGATACTGCTTCTTCCCATGTGATTTCTAGTCATTTCATCTCTTCAAATACTCTAAAGATACTCATTTTAAAGTCATTTTCAGATGGTTCTGTTATTTCTGATTCTTTAGGAATGAAATCTCTTACTCAGACTGACTCTTCCTCATTGAGGTTTGCTTGCACATGTGATTTGTTCATTTTGATGTTAAGGTGGTTTTCCATGAAAGTCCCAGGTTGTAGTCCCAGTCTCAGGATTGTAGAAAATTTCTGTAGGGTTGTTTCATACTTTTTTCTTTGTGGATTTTGCTGGATCTGGGCAAGTTTTTTATGTTAACCTCTTGACTTAGGGACCCCATACTACATTGATGATTTAAACTTGGATACCACACTTGGAAGTCTTATAGATTTGGGGTAGCTTTCTCTTATGGGTTATATTTTTCTCTCCTGTGCTCACGTCCTCTATGCCCCAATCCAGGGTTGGAAACCTCTTCTCTGGCCAGCTGGAGTGGGGGCTTCTAGTGCTTGTTCCATGGACACACAAGCCTTTACGACTCCAGTCTCCATAGAGACAAGCATCAGCTCTTTACATGCGTATTTCTTTTCTTTTTTATATTGAAGTATAGTTGATTTATGATAGTGTGTGAGTTTCAAGTTTATAGCAACGTGATTCTACATGCATATTTCTTGGTCTGGACTCAGGACCCTGCCCTGAGGTCTGCCTCTGTCTGCTCTAGCATCTCCATAAGCCGTTCAGTTTGAGCTTCCAGCCTCAACTCTGTCTCTGGGTTTCCTCTTTGTTTCTAAGTTTGGTTGTGTATTAACCGTTGTTTTTTGGAGGGTGGCAGAGGTTATTTTGTTTAGCATTTCTATGTGATTAAAGTAAAAGGACAAGAGACACTTGTCTTTTCAGCATGTTGCATTGACCAGAAGTCTGATCATATTCATATTTAAATGTATTTTGTCTTTTCTCTTTTACAGCTAGTTATGTATCAAATCCCATTTGCAAGGGATGCTTGTCTTGTTCAAAGGACAATGGGTGCAGCCGATGTCAACAGAAGTTATTCTTCTTTCTTCGAAGAGAAGGCATGCGCCAGTATGGAGAGTGCCTGCATTCCTGCCCATCCGGGTACTATGGACACCGAGCCCCAGATATGAACAGATGTGCAAGTGAGCAGTCAACTTTTGTCCACCCTATTTTATTGTTTATGCCACTTAGGGGGAGTTAAGTTGAAAATTTTGATTAAGAAAGAGCACAATTTTAATATGCTACAGAAATAGTTTAAGCTTAAACTTAAAAAAAAAATAAGTGAGGTGGTATAAGAACACTGTTACTTTATCTCTTGTATAGAAGTATATTGTATACACACACTTTTTTTAAAAGATTACCTAAGTATTTTTTCATAGCGTGTATCTCAAACACAAGCATGGTAGGCAGATCTTTGTAAGGCATACTCAGCACTTATCAAAAAATAAAGGGATTTAAATACCTTTATATTGCGAACATCCTCTTGCGCTTACCACAGTGTCTGTAGCTTCTTTTTCTCTTATACTTGAGTTTGTAATACTTGAATTAGTCTAATCTGTAATTTAATACATGAATTTAAAGCACCACTGCTGATAAAAGGTACAACTAAAATATTTAGTTTACTTCAAAGTATTCTAAGTTTAGCAACCGCAAAAAGGTTATTAGGGAATGGCATTCTATACATAGGAACGCAAGTACAATTTTTTACCTTTTAGTCCAAAAAGTCACTTCTCATTATAGAATTATTCTTAACTTCTGGGTAAATGGTAAAAATTGGAGTTTAAAAAAATGAGTAAGATACCAAAGGAATATCCCCCTTTTTAAGGAGCTCAAATTTTAGGGGCTAGAAGGAGAAAAAAGGGGAACATGGAGTGAAATGACAGATGGGTAAGATGTTTAATCATAATTCAATACACTAAGTACTAGATCAGCAGGCAACTGGTATGTTATGGGAGTGATTTAATTATCTCCAATTAACACACTGCATGACTATTAAATCAGCTGAGGTCTTTAGGTAAGAAGAGAGTTTGAATTTTATCATCCAAGGGCAATGTTATTTTGAAAGAAGACAGAACTACTAGAGGAAGGTTATATAGAATCTGGGAAGAAGAAGGGACACGTTTGTAAGAATAATGTGTTTGGGAAACAAGAAGTCTCCTTTGGGGATGCTCTTGGCATCTTGGCAAGGCAACTTGGCCTGCATTGCTGGACATTTAACATAGTTAAGTCCCTGCTCGGTAAACCTTCTTCATTCCCCCAAATCACTGTGGCAATAAAAAATGTCCCTAAAAATTTCCAGACACCTCCCAGGGGAGCAGTACCATCCCTGGAGAACCATTGAGTAGTAGCTGCTTAGTGTGAGGTGTGGTTGGAATTGAAGATGAAAAGGGAGGCTTGAGTGCAAATGATAAAAGTCTTGAGTGCAATGTTAAGAAGTCTGGATGTTATCTGAGGGTCCTGAGCAGACAGTGAATTAAAGCAATTGCTTTATTTAAGATAATTCTTGCAGAAGTGCAGGAAATGAATTGGAGAAGGCTATTGTAACAATTGCAGATGAGAAATTGTGTTCTGATGAAAGGTTTTTGGGTAATGAATTCCAGAGACTTTTAAAATAGAATCAATGAGACTTAGTAAGTAACTAATTTCACAGAATAAAGAGAGAATCAAATTTGATACTAAGGTTTCTAGCTAAGGTGACTAGGTGAATAGTTTTGCCATTAGCAAGATAGAAACATATGGATTTAGAGGAGATTTGTATGGACTTCCATTTTATGGAATTGTTGGGATTAATAACTAGAGGGGTACGGCTCCCCCAGAGTATCAATAGATTGGCCATTTTTTTCAAATATGTACCTTATCCTTAAGGTGTATGATTTGGGGTAGCTAGTAATGTCTATCCTCATAGTTTTTGAACCTTCATAGGAGGATATGTCCATCTTGAAATGGATTCCTGTTCAGATTGCTTTAGACCACCTATGGGGGGGGGTGGATGTGAGTCCATGAATATTCTGTGTGTTTTTTATTCCAGACTATCAGTGCACAAGGAAGATAAGAGTGTAGATAGCTCCAGGCATTTATTCCAAGTTCTATGCCTAGCACTCTACACACTGTATGGACAATAGGGTGACCATATAATTTATTACTCTACCTGGGACATTGGGGATTGAAAGTGGCTGCTGTTAATAACTCTGCAGGGACATTGGGTGTAAAGAAGGGCTGTCCTGGGCAAACTGGAGTGGGTGGTCATTCAGCAATACCTCATAGTCTTATCAACAGGGTCTTCCTTAGAGAGATACCCCAAGGCAGGGCTTAACACAAACATTTTGGTTAAGTTGATCCCTTTTCTCAGAAATGGAGAGGAGAGCAATGACTGTAAATCAGCCTTGGAAAGAGAATCTACACGTGAAAACGGGTTTGCTATGGTTATGCTTATCGTAAGTGAATGCAATCGATGTTGCAGTTTACTGACCTAGAAATCATTACTTATCTGGTACAAGCGGGAAGTGCTTGTTCACAAGGCTCCTGTGAAGCAAAGTGAAAGTGGAAAATTATTTCTTAATTCTCAGTATATGACTTCAGATGATTATGGTTCATTCTTAGTAATATTGGCTCTTTTTCATAGATGCTTGAAATATATTGCATTGTTATTTGTATTCCATACAGAGGATGAGACAGATTTAAATTGGAAAAGCTGTCACAAACTTAGAATTTGAAATCATACTGACTTTTTGTTTTAGAAGATTAATGCTAGACAGTAGAGATTATACTTCAAGCAACAGTAGCTTTAAAAAATCCTCTAAGTGAAACTTGCTCATCTATTTCCTAATCACTAAAGTAAGATTTCATTGTAAAGAAAAACCTTTCTTCCAAAGAAAGACTTGCTCTATAAAATATTGGCTGAGGTTGGCTTCTTGGTCCATACAGTGTGGATCTTATAAAATTCAAACATGCTTATTAAAAACCAATTCAATAATCATTGAAAAAACATACTACAACACTGAGTTGCCATTGTCTCTGATACTGTTGGGTGAGATTTCTCTCATATTTTCTTTCTCATTCATTGATAAACTCATTTACATGAAAAAGCTTAATTTTAAAAATTGCTATACATATTCCTTGCAGAAAGCTTGGAAAGTACATAGAACTTTAAAAAAAATAAAAAGCAAAAACAAATACTACTCAGAGATAACAAAAGTCACCATTTTGGCTTCTATTTTTATAATCACACCTGTATATATATACAATAATATTTATTGCTCAGATTAACATTTAAATTTAGCTAGGAATTATAATTTTCTCTAGATAATTTTAAAATTTTTATTGGGGTAGAGTTGATTTACAGTGTTGTGTTACTTTCAGGTGTACAGCAAAGTGATTCAGTTATACATACATATCTATTTTTTCAGATTCTTTTCCCTTATAGGTTATTACAAAATACTGAGTATAGTTCCCTGTGCTATACAGTAGGTCCTTATTGGTTATCTACTTTATATATTAGCGTGTATATGTTCGTCCCAAACTCATAATTTATTCCTTCCCACCCTTTTCTCTTTGGTAACCATAAGTTTGTTTTCTAGGTCTGTGGGTCTATTTCTGTTTTGTATATAATTTCATTTGTATCTTTTTTTTTTTTTTTTTTACATTCCACACATAAGTGATATCATATGATATTTGTCTGGCTTACTTCACTCAGTACGACCATCTCTAGGTCCATCCATGCAAATGGCATTATTTTGTTCTTTTTTATGGCTGAGTAATATTCTGGCTTCTATTCTTGACATTTTATTTCTGTACATATTTATGTCTTTCTTTCCTTACAAACGAGTCATCATTCTGTTTTGTAACTTGTTATAATTTAATGAATTATGAACATTTTTTCATGTCATTAATTATGACTGCATGTTTTCTACTGAATGGATATACCATAATAATCTAGCTAATTATCTGTTGAAAATTTGCATTTAGTTTTCACCACTATAAGCAGTTATATTAAGAATTTCCTTGTATATAGATTCTTTTGCTTATACACATATGTATAGTTTTACACGTTTTTTCTGATTTATTTTCATAAGATAAGCTTTTAAACATAGTATATTTTTCCAGCCTTACTGAGATATAATTGAGATACAAGCATAAAATATATTTTAAAGACTTTTGATATATATTGCCAAATGGCCTTCTGGGAAAGTTGTACTCGTTCACATCTTTACTAATAGCAGACATTTTCCCTTGCATCTCACCAACACTGGGTATTAGTGACAAAAAGGATAAAATGAATTTTTTTTGTTTTAATATGCCTTTCTTTGATACAAATGAAGGTAAACATTTATTTTTCTCATGAATATTGGCATTGCAGAATATTTACCAGTATCCTTGGCCTTCTTTTTTCCTCTAATTGCACAACTATTTTCTTAGTAACATAAATAAAAACCTTCAAGAGAAGGATAACACAGTATATGTTCACAGATCATAAATGGAGCATTCAATGAATTATCACAAAGTGGACACACGTATGTTACCACCACTCAAGAAGAAATGTTAACAGTACCCCGAGAACCCTCATTATATACTTCCCAATCACTCCCCTTTCTCCTTCTTCAACAAAACTGCTATCCTGACTTGTAACCAAAACCATATAAAAGATTATTCATGATGACACTAATCATACTAGCTACAAATTGGAAAAAACTCAAATGTCCAAACAATAGAGTATTTTAAAAAGTATATATAGAAGTAGAGATGAACTACTGCAACATGAAGCGTCATAAATAAATCTCACAATATAACATTGGGTGAAAGAGGCTATAAAATAATATTTACATACTTTTCGAAAATAGGTAAAATTAATCTATGGTGCTAGATGGCAGGATTGTGGTTTTTACTGATGTGCATTTATTGAACACCTACTATGTGCTGACTTTGGTACTAGATACCTGGAGATACAATAATGAGTAATGACTAGTTTCTGTCCTTGAGTTGCTTATGGCATAGTGCAGTGAAATTCTACCGGGGTGATTTTGCCCATTAGGGAACACTTTAGTAGTGTTTGGAGACATTTTGGTTAATACAAGCGGAGGTGTGCTACTGGTATCTGGTAGACAAAGGCCATGGGTACCACTCAACGTTCTACAGTGCAGAGGACAGCCTCCTGCAGCAAAGAATTATCTGGCCCGAAATGTCAGTAGTTTTGAGGTTGAGAAAGCCTGGCCTAGGTGGAAAGACAGATAGTTAAGTAAAGTGTATTATGTGGTAAATGCTGCTAACTATTTAGCTTCCATTCTGTGCCAGCTACTCTATTAGATGTACTTTTTCTCATTTTATTTTTCAAATAAGTGTGGAAAGTAGATTATGGTGTTTCTATTTTATGGATGAAGTTACCAACTAAGTAAAACGCACTTTCTAATGGTTGGGTGGATTTCAGCAATGAAGGAGCTGCCACTTAAAAAAAAGCTGTGGGTGTTTGCAGAATTATTAGGATTAAGTATTATAGGTAGAAAAAAGGAAAAAAAAACACATGGAAAGGTATGGAGATGCACAAAAAAATCATTCCTTGTGAAGTAAGATGCAGGTGGTTGAGTGCAGTTCCACTGTAAAATCAGAAAACTAAAAAACTAGTTAGGTTGGTGGGGGCTAGGTCACTGCAGACCTTGTGTGTGAAATTTAGGTAGTAGAAACATCCTGAAAGCCACAAGTAGTCAACGAAGCATTACAAGTAAGGGAATGATAAAGGTTACGGTTTTGGGAAATATTTTTCTTTTAGCTGCATGGAAGATGGGCCAGAGGGGAGTCTGCAATGAAGGCAGCAAGATCAATATTCTGGGTAAAAAAAAAAAAAAATGAAAACAGCTGTATCCTCACTAGACCCTCCCTGGCCAATCTATATAAATTTTAACCTTCTCTATTCCAATATTTCCTTTTTTCCTTCTCTTCTTTATCCCTCCCTCTCTTCTTTGGTCCCTCCTTCACTCATTCCTTCCCTCCCTTCTTTCCTTAGCACTTATGGTTGACTAACACACTGCATATTTTACTTATCTGTTTTGTTCACCTCTCCCACTAGAACACAAGTTCCAAGACGGAAGGGATTTTGAGCCTGTACTGTTCAGGCTCTTGTTATGCAGAATAGTGTCTGACACATACTGGGTGCTCAGTAACTATTTGACTGAATAAATGACCTAAGATAGTTATAGTGGAAATGGAGGAGTGGAGAGAGATATTGAGGAAGAATCAATAGGACTTCATAACCAATTGGAGGATGTTAGCCAAAAGTGAAGGGAGAAATTAAGATTACTCTTACGATTTTGACTTGAGAGCTGGAGAGTAGAATTTATCAAGGTACAAAATATAGGAAGAAGAGCATATTTGCTGGAGAGAAAGATCATGATGGTGGAGAATGGTTGGTTTGGGGCATGTTGAGCTTGAGGAAGTATGAGACATCCTGGGGAGGAAGATACCCAATAAGCAGTTAGATGTAAGGGTCTGGAGCTGTCAAGGGAGATCTGAACGGAATTATTGAGAAGAAGAAAAGAATATCAACTGAGAGAGAAAGAGTTCTGAGGATTGAAACCTGAAGAATGGGGACATTTTACATTTTCTTTCCTCTGCCACAGGAAAGAAAAGCCTGTGGCAGAGGCCATGACAGAATCAGCAGGAAAATAGAAAATTAGAGAATGATGTCCCAGAAGCAAGTAGGAAGTCTTGAAGTATCAAGGGGTCAATGTCAAAGTTGTACTGTTTAAACAAGAGTTGTTGACCTCGATGGGAGTTGTTTCATTGTGAATCTTGGAGTGCTATCCTGATTGCTACGGTTTCAGGGAGTACATTGAGTCTTAGGGAAGCAGCCAGGTGACTGTAGACCCTCCTTCTCTTTCCCTTCCCTGCTAAGCTTGTTGCAAAAGAGTATCTGATGATAGCTAGAAGGCTCACAAATTAGAAAATCGTGTGTGTGTGTGTGTGTGTGTGTGTGTGTGTGTAAGATGGAGGGAGACTTGAATGGGAAATAGCCAGTTGAAGTGGAGAAAGAGAGGGATGATTAAGGCAACAAAATCATTAAAGAGACAGAAGAACATAGGATCCAAAACCTAACTGAGGAAATTAGCCTTGGACATTAAACAATTGTTTAATCAGCAATCTATAAAGTATCTACCTCATGTTAGTCAAGGTTTTTGTTTAATTCATGTAAAAGGAAGGGGATCAAAAATAGGCTGAAGTGAAAGAAAATGGACTAGTAAAATTTTTTATGTATAAGAAAATAATATATAATTGTCTTGCCAGAGGCAGTATATTTTTAAAACTCATTTGCAAGCAAAATATGGAAATGAAATTTTGCAGTTCTGTATCCAGTGAACTTGCTACTTTTGTTTTCACTCTGCTATATTTTATGATTCTGCCCTTGTTTTGGCACTTTGTGAGAAATATCTTTCGGGCCAGGAGAATACTATAATTTGTTTTTGAAATGAAAAGACATAGGTTTAAAAACTAGGAATTTTGAAGGTATAAGAAAATTCAAAGTTAAGTATAACCATCCCTTAATTTGTGAACCCCAAGATCAGTGTTTAGGTGTTTTTAAAGAATTACTGCATGTCAAGTTTGAGTCCTTTTGGAAGCCCCTGCCATTCTTGAATCATGCAGTGTGAAAATGCATTTGAAAAAAGATCAAGGTATTTAGAGTTAACAGAAATATGTTTAAGATGTTTTAAATCAAATCTGGATAATTGTGAACTACAAATAAGAGGACCTATATAATTACTCTGAGTACCATAAAGTCTTTATAATTGTTTAAAGATCTGTGAAGATGCAGACCTCTAACAAATATGTTGATGTAACCTCAGTATTTGTGGGATTACAGGAGAAGTAAAATAAAACTAAAGAATGTCTTTATTTAGGAGATACTTACAAATTGACTGAATACACAGTTGGGTTGCATGTGAAACCGATACGGAATTAGACAACAGTAATATATAGCACCATTACCTAAGCTGCTGCTGAAGCACACAGGCAAATGGGGTTGGTGTGTCACATAATTATAAGAGAGGTAAGAGAAGGGAGAGGTTAGTGTTTAAGTGAGAACAGTCTTTCATGACTGTTGGAAATGGTATGGAAATTGTGTAACTTAATTATATTCTCTCCTTCCTTCACCATCTAGCCTGGGTAGCTAGGTCAGTAGTGAAGAGTTAGGGGGTCCAGAGGAAATGGATGAGCGTGATGTGTGAAAGTGCCAGTGATGAGACCTTGATGGGAAACCTGGAGATGATAAATGATTGTTACTGCTCCAACTAAAAATAATATTCAAATTTAGGGACTATTCTGATTACACTTAAAAGAAACCAGAAGGCTTCCCTGGTGGCGTAGTGGTTGAGAGTCCGCCTGCCAATGCAGGGCACACGGGTTTGTGCCCCTGTCTGGGAAGACGCCGCGGAGCGGCTGGGCCCGTGAGCCATGGCCACTGAGCCTGCGCGTCCGGAGCCTGTGTTCCGCAACGGGAGAAGCCAAAGCAGTGAGAGGCCCGTGTACTGCAAAAAAAAAAGAAACAAACCAGAAATGTTCTAAATCATGTATTGTGTTAGAGCTATTTTACTTTAGGTTTGATCTTTAGCAAACTAGCAAATGGATTAGGGATCATTGAAGGAGCCTATCGTATTCTTTATTTTGGAGTAGAGGTTGCACTACAGTCAAGGAAGCGTAATCATGAAGGGGGCACTTGGGTAGTCTGCTCAGTGCTAATAGTATGTATTTATCTGGTGAGGAGAGAGAGGGCATACTATAATTTGGGCGATAGTTTAGACTGCTTAATAAAGTGTATAAATGTAGCAAACACTTAATGCATACCTTTCTCGCACTATGCAGGGGCAAATGTGTGTTTTTAGAAAATAATGCAAGGGAATACAATGTGGTAAGAATGGTGACAGCGATGCACTGGGTACTCAGGGAACCCGTGGATGTCAGCTAATGTGCACTTGGAGATGGGTGAGTCTTAAGGTTTTCTAGAGAGTATATTATTATCTGAAATGATCCCAAAGGGAGGAGTAGGGTGAGTAAGAGCAAGAGGGAGAAGGACATTCGTAGTCAGCTGAGAGTTGGCACATAAGGTTTGAGAGTGGAATCCTGGAAGATGAGGATAGAGAATCCCTAAGCTGGGCAGACACTTGTTTTAGAATGTTCTCTAGTGGCAGCAAGGGAGTAAAGTGAGGTGGTTCTTAAACGGAAGGCTGCATCAGAGTCATCTGTAAAGACACTCACTGATTGCCGGGTCCTCCCCTAGAGTTTCTGATTTGGTAGGTCGGAAGTGGTGCCCTAGAACTTGCCTTTTTAGCAAGTTTCGAGGTAATGCTGCCATGGCTGGCTCAGAGACTACACTCGGGGAATCAGTGCTACAGTGTAATAATTATGTTGTCTCTATCTGTCGCTAATTCGGGAGTACAAGGCTTTGCCTTTAGTAAAAGACACATCTTAATATCCTCTAAGCATATTAGGATATTGTGAAGAAATGTGTATTTTCCCCCACGTCCCTCATTAATTATCAATATCAAAATCAGTAATCATATATCTGATATGGACTCTACTAAGTTGACCATGGTAGAATACACTGGCTGTCAGGTCAGGCTTCTAATGCTTCCAACTCTCTGCTGACCCCTTTTCTGCCTCCTTTACTTTCTCATAACTCCCTCTTCCTAATTCTCTAAGATTCCAGGTATTCTGGCACATATGGTTTTCTAATTTATAACTGTGTCTTGATATTTTAGAATCTAATTCCCTTATGTTTTGATTTTGTGGATAAAGTTTTGACAAAAGATTCTGATTGAAATTGGCTTCTACATGAGTAGAAGCATTGTAAACCTTTATTTTGGACCAGACTTTGAAGGGAAGAGCGGGGGAGTGTTAACTGACAGAAAAGCAGGATCATGGTGACTACTCAGGCAGAGAGGGGCCTTCTGTTGGCTTTGTCTACAGCTGGCTCAAGAATGGAGATCAATCAGGTATTCTAACTTACTCTTTGACAATGGGTGAGCCTCATTTTCTGAGCCCCAGTGTCCTTATCTGTAAAAACTAAGAAAGTCTATGAAATCATTGCTCTAACATTCTGGGATTCTGAATGCCTTCAGAAATCACTTTTTGTTATTCCAGCCTAGCCCCTCTTCTCAAACTCTGGGTGGGAATGGTTATTCCAATATTCTCTTAACAATTCTGTGTCGCAGATAAATATTTGCATTTTACCATTGAAAAGATAAGCTCAGAATGGTTCAGAAGCCTACCCAAGGATACACAGTATGAAGCTGAGCTGAGTCTAATTCCTGTGTTTCTTTAACCATACCTTTCTGCTTCTCTTGGAGAAAAGAAAATAACAAAAATCACATTATTAGATAAGTTTTAGAATCTGTCTTTTTTTTGGAGAGGGGAGGGTAAGGTCTTCACTTTCAATTGGCATTCTTTGAAAGAGTACTTTCCTGAGCTGCTTTCTTCCCTGAAGAGGGACCTTGCCTTGGGGGCCATTCTACAGAAGGTTAACAAGTTGCTGCCTGCTGGAGAAAGCTTATTGTCCTAAAGTGGCTTGACATTGAAAGAGCTGCTCCTAGCCAGTTAATAACCTGACCAGAACTTGATAAGGTTAAAGAATAGTTCCTTAGAGGGACCACAGACCGTGGCCCTCTTGTCCCCTTATCAGAAGACAATTGAGATGTGATTACCTGCTGAGTCTCTCGATTCTTATGCTTTCTTCTCAATAAAAGCCATCTCTGCAAGAGAGCTGGCTATATTTTGATGCACCTATGACTGGGATAAAACATTTGCCAACTGATTTTAGTTTTCGGGGATTGCATCTAAAAGCTTGGTCTCACCTGCCCCACAGTTTAATTGGCTGAGGTCAGCTAGTCAAGAACTTGGCATTCTAATAGGGGCTCAATATATATGAATTGGATGATTGACATATCCCAGGTGGCTGGAGTCTCTGAGAGTAAGAGGGAGGGCTCAGTAACGCTGGCTGCTCTTCTGTGAAAGACCCCATGTGCTTACTAGTAATAATGAAGACTTATTTAGCACTTTCCTTCTGGTTAAGTCTTTTCAACCACTTATGAAGTAGATACATGACTGTGAGAAGCAAGTAAACTGAGTCCTAGAGAAGTTAAATCACTTGTTCAAAATCTGGTAGTGGAGTTGATACTGGAACGTGTGTCTGCTGACAACCCATGTTCATTGTTCCTGGGCTATATGCTTCCTGGAATTCTTTTCAATTTGTTTGAAAGAGGGGTCACTTTATAAATTTGTGGAACAGGCAAGCTAAAAGTTGAAACTATTTTTGCGTTTTATGAAGACATTTATATTGACTACTTTTAGCATTTAAAATCATTTAAAGATAAAGAAACAAATTTCTTGATGAAATGCTAAACATGATTATCTAGGAAGGTGGTGGTATAATGGAGCAACCTGGTAGGTTACTATTGACCAAGTGACAGCCCTTTTCAATTGTTTTAATGAGCCAGCATTGATGATAATGAGGATAATTGGGTGATTCTTTTCTATTAAATTTTTTTGTGTGTGAATGATACATAAGTCTTTATTGAAGTATAGTTGATTTACAGTGTTTAGTTTCAGGTGTACAGCAAAGTGATTTAGCTATATGTACATATATATCTATTTTTTTCAGATTCTTTTCCCTTATAGGTTATTCCAAAATATTGAGTATAGTTCCCTGTGCTAACCCTAACCCTATACAGTAGGTCCTTGTTGGTTATCTGTTTTATATACAGTAGTGTGTATATGGTAATCCCAAATTCCTAATTTATCCTTCCCCTCCCTTTCCCCTTTGGTAATCACAGGTTTGTTTTCTATGTTTGTGGGTCTATTTCTGTTTATAATTTCATTTGTATCACTTTTTTAGATTCTACATATAAGCAATATCATGTACTTGTCTTTCTCTGTCTGGCTTACTTCACTTAGTTTGATAATCTCTAGGTCCATCCATGTTGCTGAAAATGGCATTATTTCATTCTTTTTTTATGGCTGATTTATATTCCATTGTATAAGTATACCACATCTTTTTTGTTTTAATATTTGCTACCATTCATACTTAAAAAAACTTTATTTATTTGGTTGCATGTGGGTCTTAGTTGTGGTAGGTGGACTCCTTAGTTGTGGCAGGTGGGCCCCTTAGTTGTGGCATGTGACCTCTTAGTTGTAGCATGCATGTGGGATCTAGTTACCTGACCGGGGATCGAACCAGGGCCCCCTGCATTGGGAGTGTGGAGTCTTAACCACTGTGCCACCAGGGAAATCCTTATACCACATCTTTTTTATCCATTCATCTTTCTATGGACATTTAGGTTGTTTCCATGTCTTGGTTGTTGTAAATAGCGCTTATGTGAACACTGGGGTGCATGTATCTTTTTAAATTATGGTTTTCTCCAGATATATGCCCAGGAGTGGGATTGCGGGATTATATGGTAGCTCTATTTTTAGTTTTTAAACGAACCTCCATACTGTTCTTCATAGCAGTTGTACCAATTTAAATTCCCACCAACAGTGTAGGAGGGTTCCTTTTTCTCCACACCCTCTCCAGCATTTATTGTTTGTAGACTGTTCAGTGATGGCCATTCTGATCAGTGTGAGGTAATACCTCATTGTAGTTTTGATTTGCATATCTCTAATAATTAGTAATGTTGAGCATCTTTTCTTGTGCTTTTTGGCCATCTGTATGTCTTTTTTGGGAGAAATGTCTATTTAGGTCTTCTGCTCATTTTTTGATTGGGTTGTTTGCTTTTTCTGATATTGAGTGGTATGAGTTTTTTATATTTTAGAGGTTAATCCCTTGTCGGTTGCATCATTTGCAAATATTTTCTCCCATTCTGTAGGTTGTCTTTTCATTTTGTTTATGGTTTCCTTTGCTGTGCAAAGGCTTTTAAGTTTAATTAGGTCTCATTTGTTTATTTTTATTTCCATTACTCTAAGAGATGGATTTAAAAGATATTGCTGTGCTTTATGTCAAAGAATGTTCTGCTTATGTTTTCCTCTAAGAGTTTTATAGTATCTGGCCTTACATTGAGGTCCTTAATCCATTTTGAGTTTATTTTTGTGTGCGGTGTTAGGGAATGTTCTAATTTCGTTCTTTTACATGTAGCTGTCCAGTTTTCCCAGCACCACTTACTGAAGAGGCTGTCTTTTCTTCACTGTATATTCTTGCCTCCTTTGTCATAGATTAATTGACCTTAGGTGTGTGGGTTTACTTCTGGGCTTTCTATCCTGTTCCATTGATCTATATTTCTGTTTTTGTGCCAGTACCATACTATATTTTTTGAAGTATAGTCGACTTACAATGTTATGTTAATTTTTGTTGTATAGCAAAGTGATTTAGTTATACATATATACATTCTTTTTTATATCCTTTTCCATTATGGTTTATCACAGGATATTGAATATAGTTCCCTGTGCTGTACAGTAGGACGTTGTTGTTTATCCATTCTATATATACTCGTTTGCATCTGCTAACCCCAAACTCCCACTCCAGCCCTCCCCCAGTACCATATTTCAAATACTGTAGCTTTGTAGTATAGTCTGAAGGCAGGGATCCTGATTCCTCCAGCACCGTTTTCCTTTCTCAAGATTCTTTTGGCTATTTGGGGTCTTTTGTGTTTGCATACAAATTAAAAAATGTTTTATTCTAGTTCTGTGAAAAATGCCATTGGTAATTTGATAGGGATTGCATTGAATCTGTAGATTACCTTGGTGGTACAGTAATTTTGACAATACTGATTCTTCCAATCCAAGAACATGATATATCTTTCCATCTGTTTGTATCATCTTTGACGTCTTTCATCAGCATCTTATAGCTTTCAGAGTACAGGTCTTTTGCCTCCTTAGGTAAGTTTATTCCTAGGTATTTTATTCTTTTTGATGCAATGGTAAATGGGATTGTTTCCTTAATTCCTCTTTCTGATCTTTTGTTGTTAGGGTATAGAAATGTGACAGATTTTTGTGTATTAATTTTGTGTCCTGCAACTTTACCGAATTCATGGATGAGCTCTAGTAGTTTTCTGTAGTAGCATCTGTAGGATTTTCTATGTATAGTATGAAGTCATCTACAAATAGTGACAGTTTTACTTCTTCTTTTCCAACTTGGATTCGTTTTATTTCTTTTTCTTCTCTGATTGCTGTGGCTAGGACTTCCAAAACTATGTTGAATAAAAGTGGCGAGAGTGGACATCCTTGTCTTGTTCCTGATATTTAGAGAAAATGCTTTCTGCTTTTCACCATTGAACATGATGTTAGCTGTGAATTCTTTTCTGTTAATTTAAATTGGATATAATGTGAACTATTTCCTATCTTTTCAGTCTGTAAACAAAGTTCAGATAAAGGTAATCAATAGCTTATTGCACTGTGCTGAAGAAAGCAAGTAATAACAGCATATTTCAAATAGTTTTTAAAGGAGATGTTTCGTTCAATTAGTAAACACTTTCACTGACCAACCTGTGTGTGTGTGTGTGTGTGTGTGTGTTCACAACCCTACAAGGCCTCTGTGAGGCATGTAGAAGTTCTCTTAAACTAATTAAAAACTGTACACATAGATCTGGAAGAAACCTAATTGATTCTGTTTCTTCTCTGCCTCTCCACCCAACCCCAACAAATGTGCATATTGAGGCTTATGAAGGAAGTGCTTCCCCAAAGTCATACAATTTGTCAGTAGCAGGGTGGCCTAAGTGTCTGAGTTGCTGACTCCAATGGAATATTCCTTTCATTATACTGTTCCTTAAAAATAAACCATGTGGGCTTCCCTGGTGGCGCAGTGGTTGAGAGTCCGCCTGCCGATGCAGGGGACACGGGTTCGTGCCCCGGTCCAGGAAGATCCCACATGCCGCGGAGCGGCTGGGCCCGTGAGCCACGGCCGCTGAGCCTGCGCGTCCGGAGCCTGTGCTCCACAACGGGAGAGGCCACAACAGTGAGAGGCCCGCGTACCGAAAAAAAAAAAAAAAAAAAAAAAAAAAAAAAAAAAAATAAACCATGTGATGTAGACAAAACTATTATGCACAGTTATAAACCTGAATATTAGAAAAATCTCAGAGTTTCTTTGACTATTTTTTAAATGAATGGTCAGTTTAACTGTTTAAATCCCATTAAGGATTGCAAGACATTTGGTTTTCTAAAGAGAGAAATCAATTTGTGGAAAATCACTTTAAGAGAACACTGAGGACTTCACTGGTGACAGTGGTTGAGAATCTGCCTGCCAATACAGGGGACACGGGTTCGATCCCTGGCCCGGGAAGATCCCACATGCCACTGAGCAACTAAGCCCACGCGCCACAACTACTGAGCCTGTGCTCTAGAGCCCACGAGCCACAAGTACTGAAGCCCGCATGCCTAGAGCCCATGCTCCACAACAATAGAAGCCACCGCAATGAGATGCCCGTGCACCTGAACGAAGAGTAGCCCCCACTCACCGCAACTAGAGAAAGCTCGTGCACAGCAGTGAAGACCCAACACAGCCAAAATAAATAAATAACTTTATAAAAAAATAAATAAATAAAAATAAAAGAGCACTGAATTGGAAGGAACTCTGAGCTGTGATTTGAGCTTTTGCACTAACTAGGTTTACAAGCTTAGACAAATACATAACAGACGCTGGAATAATAACCTTCTAGTTATAATAATTCTCAAGAGTATCTGTTAAGAAAATACTGGGTAACACAGTATTATCTGCTATTGGCTCTTCACTTCTTTAATATTGATCTCTTTGTGACTTTATATGAACTTTAAAGTCTAGTTTCTGCTGTGTTCAATCTCTCCTTCCAACCCTTATCTCTACTTGGTTTACAGGAATATGCATACTTTTATGACTTACAGAAAGACAAAAAATGAGACACAAGCGCTTCAGTGTAGTTTATAATAAATTGGTGCCTAATTTGGAAATGGAGATTTTTATAATTTAAGTGTTTTTGTTTTAAACAAACAAGGTGAACTCTGTTTCAGTGTTTATTCTAACCTGAAAGAGATTTAATATTAGTCATTCAGTAGATACATCTGTTGTCATCTGTTGTGTCAAGTACCCATACCCTGTGAATACTGAAGAGAATAAGACACGCTCTTTTTCATGGGCTCTCCATTTAATAGGGTGATTATAATGAACATAGTTATTAACAACTATGAGAAGAATTATTGTCTCGGGTGTCTGGGTGCTGGGAAATTATGGGGAGCTTTAAGGAAACTTCATGGCTAGGGTGAAAGGTACAGGTGATGAAGTGAGGATAGTAGATGGGTATGTCTATCAAGAAGGATCTTGTGTTTGAAAATCGAGGGTTTGAACTGATTCTGGAAGTGAAAGGGAGCCATTGAAAAATTTTAAAGCAAGAAAATGACATGACTAACTTGTGTTTTTGAAAGATCACAGAGGTCCTCATGCAGCTGCAGTCGAGCAATCTTAGTTTGAGCATTATGATTTGAAGCACCGGTATGGTTAAACTATCAAGGATTTAAGATGTAGGGCAGATTGGAGATACTGTTAACAACTTCAGTTACAGTTATTCACCTTCACACTGCAGATGCTTAATATACTGGTCTAGGGAGCAATGCCACGACTACTTGTTGCAAGATAGACCCTTTTTTAATTGTATTAGGTAACTGCTAGAGAAAACTCAAAGGGTACTCTTTCTTGCTATTTGATCTGGATGACAAAATTATATCAAATAGATATCCTAAGAGCCAGGATGTATATTTTCCTCCCTGTGGTAAACATGGCTATGTGATTTTCAATACTACTTATAAAATATTTAAAAATTTTAAATGATGATACTAATATTTGGAATGTTAAAAGTCTGTTCGGATATTTAATAGAGGAAATCTTTTTCAAGCTTACATTTAATTTTCTTGTGGGTTTGGTAGCTCTCTTGAATGAGCCTATTATTTCAGGATAGACCCAAGTTTGACAGCATCATTCTCTGTTAAAGGCAGATACTACCTTGTGCTCTGTTTCCCTTTGTCCAAGTAAGGCATCTATTTTGCACTTCAGTTTTTAAAGTGCTTTCCTGTACATTCTCTCATTTGTTGCTGACAGTCCTATGAGGGAGATAGTATTATCCCTTTTTACAGAGCAGATAACAGAAGTTCTGAGAAGTCCACTTACCAGCCTAAGTGTTGCCTGCCACTACATGGCACAGTGAAGGCTGTATCTACTTTTATCATCAAAGCTACCTTCACAAATAGAGCTGGGTAAAGATATCAGACCATAGGACTAGGTATAAACATGATGCAGGTTTTAACCAAAACATTATTTTGTAAAATTATTTTTTTCTCTTCGGTCAACCCCTTCGCTGACAAGTCAATGCCACACATAATCAAGAAATTAAAAGCTTATTAAAATAGGGTGGAATTTTGACCTATTACTAACTGATAAGGAGTCACCCTTTTTTATTTATCAATATACTGTGAAAAACATTGAAGTAATATTATCCCTATGTTGAAATAATTTCAGAGTCCTCAAATTCATCTGATATTTGTCTTACACACACTGCCAGATGGTGTGTATAAGACATCACTATGCCTCTCTAAGTTTAATGCTACCATTTGGTGTTTTAAAAATGAAATTCTTTTCTTTTTTCCTTCAATGTACTCCATGGATTTCCATCATTCTCTAGGCATCATAGTCAACATACTATGACCAGTGGCAAAATCAGTCCTGTCACCTTTTTGGTAGGACCCTTGAGGTGAGAATAGCTTTCAAATTTTTCATTGGTTGGAAAAATTCAAAAAGAATAGTATTTTATGACGCACAAAAATGATACTAACTTTAAGTTTCAGGGCTCGTGAATAAATTTTTATTGGAAGGCAGTCATGCTTAATCACCTACATACTGTCTGTGGGTGCTTTTGTTCTGCAACAGAGGTGAGTGGTTTAGACAGAGACGGTGTAGCCCACAAAACCTAAAATACTTTCTATCTGGCCTTTTACAGGAAAAGTTTGCCTGTTCCTGCTCTTGCCTATTTGGAGGGTGAAGGGATTCAGAGAGTCTCCTTGTTTTCCTTGGATGGAAGTTGAGCGGAGGGCAAGACATATATTAGCTTAATATGCTTTTCTGTTAGTTGGGTGGAGAGATTTGCATTTTCCAACATTTGGAAAAATTCAACTAAGTCTTTCTTAGGTCTGAAATTTATTAACCTGCCTTGGTTCCACCTTAATATGAAAGGGTGACAACTTACCAAAAAAGGAAAAGCACAAGGAGTAACCAAGATGAGAGATCTGCTACTGGTAGGAATTTAAAATCTGATAAGAGATATTAATTTGGTTTATAATTTTTTTTTAACTTTTTTCATTACTGTCGCATTTCTTTCCTATTTTATTCTGAGGTCGTTGTCCTTCTCTCTCATCCGCTTTAGATGGGGGGAAAATAGCCCTTTAAACACCTAGCTTTGTATTCCCAGCAAACGTGTCCAAGTTTTAATTTCAGTTGTTTTGAGAATGATTTCAAATGTCCATCACTTGAACATATGAGAAACGAAGCCAACATTTTTATAGTTCCTTATTATTTGATCACATGATTTTACACAAGCCTCAATGTTTCTTCAGATTTCTTTGTGTGGGTGGGCAAGATATAACTTTTAAAATAGTCAGATGTCACAGTGAAGCTCCCAGCAACGTATTTTACAAATTTGAGGGTTTTTTTTTTAAGAAGTGTTGTAACACTTTAAGTTAAAATAAATCAGAAGGAAGCAATTTTTGATAGCATATCTATCCTGTGAAGTTGAAATAAAGGGCACTCTGGGCATATAAAACAGAATTCTATAATTATCTGAAAAGCAATGTGTACATTTCTGGATTGAGTCCATTCATCCTACCTAACTGCAATTTGAGAATTAAAATTACTCCCAGGCCATGATTTTTCCCATCCTTGTGGTCACTGCCCTAACGGCCATGATGGACCATGTTTAGTGCACTTCATAAACTGAGCATCTTTATAGTGCTTGGAAGTGGGTGCTGCATGTTTGACGCAGTATTTGTTGAAGGTTAGGCTTATTTGGCTCTAGAAAGTAATACACATTTTATGTGGTACCTTTTAACCTTTTCTTTTTGTTCTCATCTTTAATTTGATACTCTGAACAAAGATATGATATAGGTAAGTCAGATATTTTCTCCTCCTATCTGATGGGGAAGGAAGTAGGGCACAAAGAGCATGTAATTTCCCACCCCCGCCACCCCCAATTCAGACTTGCATTTAGATCTCAGTTTTCCTAAATCCTGGCTCTGAATGTTTGAAGTAGATGACTTTCCATGTAGGTACTCAACAAATGATTGTATTCAGTTTGTTTAGCCATATGACCTAAACAAGGGTAAAGCTACTATGTTTACTGTAGACAGTGGTCTTTGGATAATGCCTTTCATTTAAGTAGTACATTATGTATGTATGTATATATATATATGTATACATATACACACATATGTATGTAATTAAAATTTATTATATGAATGTATAGGATATAGAATTAAAATAATTATACATACATATACCCATATACATACAGTGTCTTGGTACCTTATTTGAGCTTCCTTCCATCCACCATCTTGGACTATCCTAGTTGGCAAATTTTTATACTCGTAATAGCCCACGTTCTCTTCTCAGATATTATGCTGAGATCTTTGCCTCTTTTAAACCTCTGACTTCTCTCAACTCTGAGTTAGGGCCTGATGTTACCTCCTTTTTAAAGGTGAGGCAAAGATAGCTCTACTGACTTGCTGATGGTCACATAACAGTAAGGGAGCCAAGATTGTAACCTCAGACCCGCTCACCACAGTACTATCTGAAAGGCCACTATATTCTTAGCATAGTACTTATTCCCTGCCTTGGCTTTTGTTTGAAATGTCCTGTTCTGCACTTGACACAGTTGCATTTCACTCTATGCTAACTCTCCTAGCTAATAAAGGCAATCTTTATTTAAATCCACTCTGGTGGGTTTTACACAGACTTCTCCCCTGGATCTTCTCTTAATTTAGTGAAATTAATGCTGGTTTACTGCATCATCATTCAAATAGCTCAGTTGTAAGGATGAAACACTGAGTCCTGAAACCTCTGAATCTGTCCTTTATTTTCTTTAGGTTGAAATATAATGAAGCTTCTGATGAGCTGCATGTAACTAGACCCTACTAGAAAAAATGTAATTTTAGATTTTAGGTCACAAGTTTTCATCAGCCCCTACTCTAATGGGATTACGGCAATAGTACACATTAGAAAGGCATGATTTGTGTAACATAAAGCTTAAAAACTTTATTTAGGGCTATTTATAAACCATTGCAAGTTTTGAGAAGGAATGTTAAACAGCAGTATTTGAAGTTGTTAGAGGCCTAAAAATATTTAAACAATTTTAAGAAACCTCATATGAAGTTGCACAGTCTAGTACTTTCCATGTGAAAAAACTGCTAAAAGTCTAATTTCAAATGTCTTTTGGAACAACCTGTCCCTTTAATATCTGTTCAGATGTTAGTATACACTGAGCCAAGAAACCTCTAGGGTTTTCCAGGGGTTGACTTGATGCTCTTTGATCCTTGCAACTGCTAACTGAAGACTAAATCTCCCCCCAGCCGCCCACCATGGGTGTGTATGCCACGTTCTGAAGGAGGTGCCAGGAAGCTGACACGAAAGGGCAATTAGAGAACAAGAAGCGGTTGGATATTCACAATGTGCTGAGGAGCCTGCGGCCCACAGCCCTGGTGCCCAAGAAATAACAGATTCCTCAGTGTGTGTCTGAGGTCCTCTCTACCTCACTGATTCTTTCCTTCCTCTAATAATTGATTGTAACCTATAGAATTACATGTTCACAGTTGGGTTGAACAGAGGTTGCTTTTTCTCTGTTTTTCATTTAAGCTTTTCATTTTTTTGTTTATATTATTAGCCGCTCTGAGATATTCAAATAAGAGGTGGTTTTTGTCGTCTAGATTTTGCTGGGGAGATAAATAAAACTCTCGGTGTCTCAAGGCCCTGAGAGCTTCGGCACCAAAGGAAGAGGCAGGGGAGGGGGATAACTGGATCTTTCTCTTCTCTCAGCTCGTCTTCTCCTCCGCCCAGTTTGTTGGTTCTGTTGATTCACTGTAACTCCTTTTCCCATGACTGTTAGCTCTTAGAGCATGAGGCTCTCAGTGGTTTTCCTTACCCCCCCTCTATCCCTGCTTTCAGGTAGCTTAATTTCCTGAAAATACCCTCTCCCCTGTTCACTGTATAGACTTTAGCGTAGTTACATTATTACCTTGTTGCCTGCCTGGGTACCTTTCCTATTAGTAGACAGAATATCCTGCAGTGCAGGAACTTTGCTTCTTCATCTGTCCCTCTAGCTATCATCATGGTGCCTGGCCCCAAGGGGCTGTTATCTGCCAAAATGAGGGAACAAACCAGATACCATTTTGATCACGTTATTCTCATGTGTAATCTATGGGGACCTCTTACTGCTAGTTAGACCAAGGCCTAATTTGAACTTTACTTCATTTTTGTTCATTTTAATTGTTACTTAAATACTTAAACCACAAATAATTTATAATTTTACCTCCTTTTTTGAAACTGAATAAAACAAGAGGTGAAATTCTCCACCCACAGCCATCTAAAGCCGAGTAGCCACGTCATCCATCTAACCTCCAGTTCATTCCGGCCCCTCTTCATCGGGTGTCATGCATACGTGAACCATTGCCGTTGTGTTACGATGGAGGAGTCGCCCTCCCAGGACTCTGCTCTCCCCTCTGTCTCTCTTAAACCTGCTCAGCGGAGGTTCCAAATTCCATAGCACACATGACCTGCCACACATCAATATTTGCGTTCTCCATTATAATTGTTTTCAGGTGTTGGACTATTTGTTCCTCCAATAAGATTTGTAGTCCTTTACCAGCAACCATAGATTTTCTTTTTATATTAAAGATATTTACAGTGCATGTGAAACAATCTCATATTAAGCATTCAAATGAGATTTTAAATATAAAGGAATTGAGTTTTTAAATGGCATTCACTTGGCAAGCGCTAAAGCTCAACCATGTGTCCGGCACTGTGTTAGAAACAAGGAATTCAGAGCTTGGAAAAAAAAAAAAGTTTGTAATGGCAGAACGGAAATGGATCTTCTCTGCCTCTAATGTACCCAGCACATGCTTCTAATATCTCCTATGCTATGTTGCAATGCCCTGAAAGTGCCACGTGGCCCCCCCTCTTTGGCTTTTCCACCTCCAGGACAGGGAATGGGTGTTACAATTTTATGTTCTCATAAAATGGCACAAAACCTGGCACATACTCAATTTTTGGAGGATGTTTGGAATGAGCTGTTGAACTGAACTAGAGTATAATTTGAGAAATGTTACAATGGAGCTGGTATGGCTACTGTGGAAGGACAAAAAGGGTACCCAGGCTACTTTTCTGTTTCTTGGCCAGAGCAAGCCTCCCTTGCCAAATGACAGCCCCATCAGATTGCATTTGGACACAGTTTTACTTGGACAATAATTTTACTTAAACCGATACTGGCAGCCCTCACTTGGCGGATTACAGTTTTGAGGAGGCACTATAATTTAGAAGCATGTAAATTGGATAAAACAGGGTCTTGTATTTCTGAACAAGGACTTAAAGCCCAGGTTTCTAGAGACAAGACCCGTGTTTAGTAAAGTTTGATATACCCGTTTTCTTAGTCAGTATAAAGTTTTGCAAAGTTTTTCAGTCTGTTGAATGATCCCATTGGTGTTTTAAAACTCATTTATTTATAAAATGGACATAAAGATTTTCCTGAAGTGTTAATACAGTGGCTATTTCTGGGGAGTAGGCCCGATGTGTCATCGGGTGAGGAAGACTTTCTATCTTTTCCTTTAAACCTTCTGTACTGTTTTGAATTTTTATTCGTAATGAGAATGTTTTACATTTTTTTTTTTTTTTTTTTTTTTACGGTAGGCGGGCCTCTCACTGTCTTGGCCTCCCCCGTTGTGGAGCACAGGCTCCGGACGCGCAGGCTCAGCGGCCGTGGCTCACGGGCCCAGCCGCTCCGCCCCATGTGGGATCTTCCCAGACCGGGGCACGAACCCGTGTGTCCTGCATCAGCAGGCGGACTCTCAACCACTGCGCCACCAGGGAAGCCCTGTTTTACTTTTGTATGAAAAAATGAGTTAGTAGAATTGATGTGAATCCCTGAAAAGAAGCAGACTGGCAGTGTAGTTGATTTTATGCCGCTGTTAGCTTTAAAAAGCTTTCGGCTCGGGCTTCCCTGGTGGCGCAGTGGTTGAGACTCCGCTTGCTGATGCAGGGCACACGGGTTCGTGCCCCGGTCCGGGAGAATCCCACATGCCGCGGAGCGGCTGGGCCCGTGAGCCATGGCCGCTGAGCCTGCGCGTCCGGAGGCTGTGCTCCGCAACGGGAGAGGCCACGACAGTGAGAGGCCCGCGTACCGCAAAAAAACAAACAAACAAGCAAACAAGAAACCTTTCGGCTCAAAGGTGTTTGTGAGTAAACGCATTGTGTCAGTTCAGGCTGCTAAGTATGTGGGCGGCCTGCTTTGGTTTCCCGTTGTGGCGAAGAGTGACGGAGACCAGGAAGATCAGTGGAGCTTCTGACGTCGTTACAGCTTTGCGCCAATCAAAGCTTTTATTTAAATGCTTCAATGAATAAAAAAATGTTTAACTTTTCCCCTAATGATTTGGAAAGCACCATTGAACATATGAAAGCAAAGGACACTGGTAAGAGATGGTCAAATGACTATTTTGAAGGCTAAGGCAGGTTCAGCATTATCATAGAAGGGGTATAACCTCATGCTCCCAAATCTGAAAAAAAATTGGGATGGGATAACATTCCTTTATTCATTCTTGCCTGTTTAAAAATCAGAAGAATTTCTTTTAGAATGTAAATACAGTGGCATTTTCTGTATATTTAAGTAGGTCACAAATGTATATTGAAATATCTTCTTCTCTTTTACTTTTAATACACAAATACATTACAATTAAAAAGAGTCATATGACTCAGAAGTATAATTTTTAACATTTGAAAATTCCGCTATTTCCCCTTCCCAAATTAACTTCTCAAGCTACTTCATATATGTACACAGACACGTGTATATGTGGTTTTATTGCATCATACTCTGTATATCCTGCAACTTGCCATTTTTCATTTAATGATGGGGCTCACAGCTTATTCTCAGTCATTGCTTATAATTCACCTTGTGCTTTTTCAGGGTTGTAGTATTTTATAATTTGAATTCATCAGATTTTTATGGTACTGAAATTTGAGGACAAATAATTAAGCTTTCTTCTAGTCAGATTTATGCCTGAAGAAGTCCTAAGGGACTTTAGAGTGAATGATAGGTATTTCAGAAATTCCACATTCTGTGAACAGGTTTAGGAGCATGGAATGAAATGAGGAAAGGGAGCTACAAGTAACAATAAAGATCAGGAAAGGACCTTGTAAAATTATTTCCAAATGCTTATTGCTATAACTTTTTGGCCTAAAAGCTCATAGGTGCAGGCCATGTTAAAAAAAAAACCAAAAAACAATCAGATCTTATACATAACAATTGACTTATGAAATGTATAGTCCTTTTTAAAAATATATATATAAATGCTTTGTTCTCGTCACCCTTTAGTTCTGTTTTATCCTTTGGAATGTTTATCATTATTTCTTGGAAAATAATTCTGCTAACAGGAAGGGCTGCTTGCTTTTTCGAAAAATGTAGCAAGAAAACCAACAATTTGTGGACATGATGGTCATGTATTTTGACCATGATTAAGAAGCTACTGACCAACGATAGACCACCGTTTTATAAAAATATAGGTTACAGCATTTAAGGCTGCAAATGAACATTTTATAGGGTGATAAACCATTCTTCTGTGTCCACCATCCTCCCCTGAAAGAGCAATAGTGTAATTTGACTATGGACTTTCACCCACACATAGTTGGTTTTCCAATTGTAAATTTGGGTAACATTTTAGAAGAATTAGCTGCTTCATGGTGGTCACTTAATACATGCAGACATGTTTAGACTCAAGCTTGAAAGGTGAAGATTGCCGTTTTCTTTTTATAAGTCTAGAAACTGTCATTATTTATAATGTAATCTATTTTAACAAACTTTTTTAGTGTTTGTATTCTGGCTTTATCTTCTCAATTTTCAAAATTTTGATATTCAATGATTTCATGTTTTGGTTATATTTTTTATTCAATTATATCTTCGGTTGTGGAAACTAGTTTTTAAAGCTTTTCTGAATCGTTAAATCAAATATAGTACTGGCACTCAGAGGCTTGTTAAAAGAATAAAAGCGTTGCCAGGGAGTTTTCATAGAGCTTTATGTGCTGTTAATTGCCATCAATTAAATCTGTTACAAGTAATAATGTACTGTAATCTGTTGAAAACCTTTCCTTTCAATTAACCAATTCTCCGACCTTTCCTTCCTTCTCCTTGAAGAGTAGTTTAGAGTTTATTTATTTTCACCCCTACAAACCAATTACCTCTGGCCCAGCTGTTCCTCAAATACAGGGGAATCTGACCTAGAATACAAGCCCGTAAATTATTGCTTCTTTTTACACCTTGTAATGTGAATGGTTTAGTGGAAAAATACATGTTTCTGTTTCTAATTCACTGGTGCTTCTATCTGCAGACTACAGATTATGAGCTAGTCAATTTACATATATTATTGTAGATCCTCACAATAACCTTGTAAAGTCAGTGACATCCCTGTTTTATACAGAAGGAAATAGAGGCTCAGAGAGGCATGTAGCCATTCAGAGTCACATAGCTGGTAAGGGCAGAGCTGGGATTCAAAACCACACCTAGCAGAACTGAAAGCATTTCTCTTTCACCAACTGTTTCCAACGAAATTCAGTTAGTGTGTTATAGAGAAAAGAGAACAGATTTAGAAGGCAGTCCATTTGGGGGCTTGCAGAACCAACTCAGCCATTACCAGCTTTGTGACTTAAGTCTCAGTTTCCTTATTTGCAAAATAGGGGTACCACTGCTCACCCTGATGGACTGTTGTGAGCACTAAGGAAATGTATTATGGGTTTTCCAAAAAATGACTTAAAGTACCGCTCCTAGTTAAGACACCCTCTGATGAAAGTAAATGCATTAAACAGAATTTTAACTTACCGTCTTGGAACAGAATATACTGATTAGAGTGTTCCCATTGTGTTTTTCATAGTAGGTCTTTGGAAGAGCAGAACAGATTTCAATTCCACCAGCAATGTAATTTGTAGGGGGAGTGTTTTTCTTTTTAATCCTTTGTTTTAATCCCATTTGGAGTTGCAAAAATTTCTGAAGGGTCTCATGCTGCCTAGGGCCCCGGGCTGGAATTTTGTCTTAGCCTATTGATGTGGTGAGCTGTTGGAAGAGGTAGGAGTGATTTAGAAGGAGATGGCATGAGGAAACAAATGAGTTGAACACATATTTCTCTGACCACTAGAATTCCAATTGAGCTAACCGGTGAGTTTGTGAGAGTTTTATTTGCAAAACCAGTAAATTTTTGACTGAAATTTTCTCTTTCTCTTTAAAATTGTTTTTAGGATGCAGAATAGAAAACTGTGATTCTTGCTTTAGCAAAGACTTTTGTACCAAGTGCAAAGTAGGCTTTTATTTGCATAGAGGCCGCTGCTTTGAGGAATGTCCAGATGGTTTTGCACCATTAGATGAAACCATGGAATGTGTGGGTGAGTAGTTTTCCATGTAACTTTCAAACTTCAACTTTTATTTTAACACCCGTTTCTTGGGGGAAAAAAATGCATGCTGGACGTATTCATCATAGAAACAAATCGGTTCTCTTGTTATTTATTAGAACTGAAAATTATTTAAGTTCTTTGCTGACTTTATGCTGTTAGGCAGTATCATATATTACATTTTGCTTCAAAATTTGTTAGTTTTACATCTAAGTTAAACCACTTAAATGCTGAGAATAATGTTTTTATTATCTATGTAATACATCAATTTCTTAATTATCTTAATAAAATTATTAGTAACCATTAGAGAAAAACATTTTGTTTTAGAAGGAAAACAAGATTTTCAAGCAGTGCCATGTGGTTAGCTAGTCTATCACTATTGTTATGTGTATTAATTATGGAGCTTCTTGCTTAGCCATTTGTATAAAAAAAAAATTCAATTGGGAAGAGATTTTTTGTGCCAAATGTACTTTGTTGATGATTGACTGAATGTTGCAAAGTACATTAAAACAATTTTACTTTTACTAAATTTAGATATGTAGAATGCATAATTTAATATACATATATATGCTGTTTGTGAGTAATAATTAGGAATACACATTTTATAAATTTTATATTTTTTGAGTGTTTAAAAAAAGTTCAGTAATTTTATACCACTGATTAAAAGGTAAAGATCTGTCAGTACCTACGTTTTGAGAAATGCCTCAATCTAATCTTAGGTGTGATGGCATCTTCACCACTCCCACCTCCGCCATGCCTGAATTTTATTTGACATGTTATACATCTGATATGGTGTACAACAGAGCAGTGTATTCTAAATGAGGCTTTCCATCTCTTTAAAATGGAGACTTGAGAACGTTTTCCCTGTAGAAATTTTGAAGTAGTCTGTAATTATGTATTCGGAAGCTTGCAGAGAACACATTTAAATGAGAGGTTTTTGAAGAAATGTGTACATATATTCCTGTATACGTGTGAGTTAATACAGGCAACACCTTAATGCAAAATAAGGAAGTCACTAGAAGAGCATATTCAAAACGTTGAATTCGCTTTTGAGAGGCAAAACCCACACCTATTACAAATGTTCAGTGGAAATGCTTGTGAAACCCTTGACTATTAACAAATTAACCACAGAGTCCTATGCATTCCCCTAAATAAAAATCTTAAGTAGCTTTGAAAAATCGAAGAGTTCCCATGACGCCTGCTGAGATCTGGAATGTGGAAATACTAATGGTGTGTGGACTCTAGGCCTGAGTCCTCATCTGCTAGTGTGATGGGGTTTTTAACGGTGAATTTGATGAGGAGGCTTAACTTTGCATATTTTAATGCTTTTATCTCCTCCCCCTTCCTCTCATCGCAGGGTATTGGAGAATAACCCACTTTTCCACTATATGAACTTACAAAAGGGGATGCTAAAAGCTTACCTATCTAGGCAAAACATACATTTTCAAATATCTGACCTTATTTGTTTACTTTTCAAACTATGGTAATGTACCGTATCAATTTAGGGAGTAAGAGATATATACTGCAGTGCAAGACGCCTTTTGAAAGAATTGAGACAATCAGAAAATGCGCAACACTCACTATCCTTTTCATCATACACTTACTTCCAAAATAAAACTAACACACTTGTGAATTTCAGGGGGGGGGCATGCAGAATTAACCTGCAAAATTTTGTGTCCTGTCCTGGTATGAAAAGAGTATCTTTTACTGTAGGTTTCAGCTGTTGAACCTTTTAAAGATCATATATTTCAATGTCTTTAGAATGGACCAGTAGCATCCCTTCAAAAAATGAACTAAGACAAATAGTAATTTTTAAAGTACTTACGTGGCAGTTATTTACTTTTATCTGTAACTTCCTAATTCAAAGAGTTAAAGTTCCTGAAAGGTGTGCACAGGTCTTGTGGGCTGTACAACTTAATTTTTGGTATCTGAAGGTGGGGGAGTTAGAGAAACACTGCTATGTAAATTTGGTGATGGTGGAGAAATGTCTACCAAATTGTCATCTGTGTTTGTTTTCTCTCTATTAGAAGGATGTGAGGTTGGCCATTGGAGTGAGTGGGGAACTTGTAGCAGAAATAATCGCACATGTGGATTTAAGTGGGGTCTGGAAACCAGAACACGGCAAATTGTTAAAAAGCCAGCAAAAGACACGATACCATGTCCAACGATCGCTGAATCCAGGAGATGTAAGATGGCCGTGAGGCATTGTCCAGGAGGTGAGTTCAGATAATCCCTATTGTGGGCTGTGTGCTTTCTGAATTCTCCTCCTGTCTAATCACCCTTGCTCCCAAAAAAGTATTTATCTATGAGGGAAACCTGATAATAACATTGGTGTGAATATTCCACGTCACACTTCCTTAGAGACGAATGCTTAAATTGTGAAGAACGTAAAGTGAATATTTAATTTCATGGTACCTTGAAAATAATTTAGAAGACTACATTACAAATGAGCTTTTAAAATGAGATTTCTAAAAGTGTGTGTGTGTGTGTGTGTGTGTGTGTGCGCGCGCGCTGCTTTTTTACTTTTTCTTTTTTTTTGCTAATGTACCATAAAAGCCAGTTCTTATGAAATCAGGCCTTTGCTCTAAGAGAAGTAGCCAACTTTCAGCTGAGAACAGTTTAGATTAGAAAGGTTTATGGAATCTGTAAAATCATCTGTATCATTACTAGTTGAAGATGACAACTTAAAATAAACTTGCCCAAACACTGGGAGGAATAAACATTGTCTTAATGTTACCACAATTAGCCGGTTCTCTTTGTTTTGATAATAATTTGTGGAAAACAGCTACTGGTATGTGTATGTTTATTTGTGTCTTTGTAGTAATTGTGCTGATTTGTAGTAATTATTCTGTAATAACAGGATTAGGCCCACTTACAAATTAGGAGAAGTGTACATAGCTCAGGTGCTGGCTGGAGCCGAGTCCGTATGTTGAAATGCAGTTCTTAGCGCTGGTGCTGTGCTTCTGAAAGCATAATCTCTTGTTACTATTTATTTTATCACTAGCGGATGCCGCATTGCCAAAGATGAAGTTAGGATTTTTCTAGTGCACAAAGTAGGAAAGCAAAAAAGAAAGTTGTGTTTAGAAAATTGCCCTGTGAAACAGTCAAAACTTCTGTTTGCTTTCGTTCTTCCTGTTGGGCATAGCTTTTCAGCTTCGTGGCTATAGCCCAGAGAGGGAATATATATCTGCTTAGGATGGATTTATATCCATATTATGCTGCCTCATAGAGAATGTCTATGATCCATGGAGGAAGACAAAACTTAAGACTTGAAGACTCCAGTCGGCCTTTGAGAACTATTAGATCCAGATTCAGAAGCTACTATTAGGAAGGCAGCTTTTCCTCTTGAATTAGTTTTGCTTTTCTTTGCTGAGTCTTTGAAACAAAGTTTTTTTGGGTCTGCTTTTCACTAACAAGGATGGTTTTGTTCAGTTAAACTGGGTATTTTTCAGTCAAAATATAAGAAAATATTTTCTTACAAAACTAATAAGCCACTTCTTGGATAGCTGAGAGCACTTAACCTGCAACCTTGTACCTAAAAACAAACCTGATGTATTCAGGTATTGGAAATAAAGACTTTCTTTGTTGTATATTGTTTATATAACTACCCCCCCATTCCTCTTCCAGCAACGTGGTCCCCCAATTGTGGTTTACGTTAATGGCAAAAATTAACCTGAAAATGCTCCTATAACAAACATGCTTATGTGTAACAAGAGCCAGCACGTTCCCCTCCCCTCTGAAACTATTTTGACTTAGCCCCAGCCTTGCTTGAGAATTTTGTAGGTAACAGCTAAATTTTTAACCTGTAATGTTTATTGCATTTTTTTTATGCTTCAAGCAACAGTGCATTGTCTCAAGAGATATAACCTGACACTGTCAACAATTAAAATTATGTCAAAACAAATGTTTATGTATCATCTGTTAATATTCTCTTTTTGAGAAGTGAACCAGCAATGAACTCTTATTTAATTTACATTTAGGTTTTACCAGATATTATTTATTAGGATAGACATTAGGAGAGACCAGCTATTGCTCTAATCCCTGTGTCTACATATTCAGTTTAATAAATTCAATTTTTAAGTAAACTTTAAAGTTAGTAGATTTAAAAAATTATATTGGAATTTGTTTTATGTTTTTAAAAAAGGGAACTAACGTAGGATTGTTGATAGAAATGGAAAATGACTCTGCAGTAAAACAACTTCAATTTACAAATGTAGGAAATGAAAACTAGAAAGTTAATTTTGGAAATTGAGCATCAATTGATAAAAATTGGCATAACTTCCAGTGGAGTATCCCACCTTGCCTCAGGTGAGAGAGGAAAAAGTTCCTTTCTCCAATAGGTCACGGGGATTAATGGAAGAATAGAGAAGAAAACCACTTTATCCCATTTTACATCTTGACTTGATTTCGGTGATCTGCTTTGACAAACCATGCAAAAATGTAAGTCGTAATCAGGTTGGGAATACAGGCATTTTTCAGATCTTTTCAACATATGTATGGATTTTTCTCCTGTTGGAGCCAATCTTAACCTGATTGCACACAAACGCAGCCTTAGCCTCCTTCACACTGGAGCATGGGCACATTAAAATCAGCTGCTTTTCATTACTGGAAGCCATAAGTTAGAGGTCAGCGAAATGGAGTAGTCCTAAGTATATAAGATATTACACTGAAAACTATTAGAAATGAGACAATAAATGGCTGTAAGATTTAAAAACAACAGCGTAATGCTTTTGCCTATTTTCCCTTAATTATTGTATGCTTATTTGCTTTTAAACAGTGAAAGAATATTTGGAAATGTCTTAAGTCATGGATTGATGTATGACTTGAAGTTACTGTTCATTTCCAAACTTTTCTTGATTAGTTATCTTTTCTTTCATTTCTGATGACATAATCTGTGGAGTACCTTGGGCTTTTCTGACTCTCACTCTTCAGGGTTCCGGTCTGGTGATCAGGAGATCTGGGTCTCTGCACCATGTCAACTCATTAATTCTGTGACCCTTGGCAAGTCACTTAACCTCTCTTGGCCTCTATTTCCTCATTTTAAATTGAGGGTATTGAGGTAGGCAATCTCTAAGATCCAGTCCAGTCCTAAAATCCAATGACTCTACGACTAATTGCCAAAAGATATGGGTAGGTTTTGTGGCTGCCATGTGAAGGGTAAGGAAGAGAACTGTAAGCCCAAGAGCATTGTTTTACGACCAAGAACTGACCACTTTTCCAGTAGCTGTACTGTGTATTTGCCAAGCCTTCTACATCTGGCAGCTTTCATCCTCTTCCTTCCTCCTCCTTCCTTTTCACCGACAGTGAACCCTCAAAGACTGTCCAAGACTCTTGTAAAGTCTGCATATGACCTATGCTTTAGCTACCAAGATAGCAGGAGGAGGGGATCGTAAAAGACGATGGGAAACAGGGAAAGACTGACAATGAGTTAGAGGAGAAACAATTGAACAATGAGTGTAGGAAACAAGGGGAAAAAGAACAGACTACTAAAAATGAAGACTGTACTCAGAGCAGATGTAACTGTCTTCACTCCCCTCCCTCCCACCCTGAGCACACTAATAGAATTCATCCTGTTGGGACCAAGTTATTCTATTAATATATAACCTGCAGCTTTATTATGACTTTAAAAAAAATTTTTTTTTGGCCACACCACGCGGCTTGCAGGATCTTAGTTCCAAGACCAGGGATTGAACCTGCACCCTTTCAGCAGTGAAAGTGCGGAGTCCCTACCGCTGGACTACCAGGGAATTCCCTAACTTGCAGTTTTAAATGGAAGGACTTTCAAGTGTGGACTATGTTGTACATTAGACAATATATTAATAGAAAAATATAAACATGCTATGATGAAATTTAAATGACAAATGGAAGAACAAAATCATGGTGGCTGCGGTACAAAGTTGGAAAACGTTCACGTACAGGGAGCGGGGGTTGGTGGGAATGTCATTTGGAGGTGACAGTAGTCTTTCACAGGGTTGGCCAACACCACCTCAACCTGAAATCTTCTGTCCCATGTGTAACTAATTTTAATTTATTCATCAGGCGTTTATTGAGCTGTGCTGTGTACCAGTCATTGGTCTAGGCATGGTATTGCTCAAAGTTCTTAACGCTGTTTTTTCTAGTGGGATCATGGCAATAAAAAAGTGGGTGAGTGCATAATTTCATGTGGAGATGGGAGCTATGTGAAGAAAAATAAAGCGGGGTAAGGAGCTAGTGAAAATTTGGATTGGGAGTGTATTATGTAGGGTGTTCAGGGAGATTGAGGGAGTGACATTTGATCAGAGATCTGAATGAAGGAGATCTTTTGAAGACCTAGGGGAAAGATTTTTTAGCTCTTGACTCAATAGCTATGTTTTCTGAATATCATTGATTCTCCCATTACATACTAGGGAAGAGGAAGGAACTGAGATCCAGGAGGCTCTGCCTGGTCCATGGAGATGTAGCAAGTTATTAATGGTAAAGCCAAGAGTAGGACCAATGTCTTGCCCAGAAAACTCAAGTTTTCCTGTACCTTTTCCTTGTTCCTTATCATAAAATTCAAAGATAAAAGCTATGGTTGTCCAACATCGAAGAAGCTGACTTTCAACGGTCTCTCCCTCCACCCCAATGCATCATTTTACTTTGTTTTACAAATGTTTTTTAAAAACATGACACTCTGCAATCACCACCCCCTCCCAATGTCCTCCCACTTGAAATAGCTGGTGAAACATACCCCAAAGGTCATTTCGTAAGTGCCGCAGTGTTGAGCCCGCTGGCTTTGTGTTGCTTCAGCCATTCCTACTAAGGCCATCTTCTTCTGTAATTTTAGTATCTTTGGTCCTCAATTTGTTGTGGGCAAAGAAATGTGATTTCAAGATTATTCTTTGCATCTGCAGTCTTTCATGGTGGCCCGCCCCCTGAGGCTGTCTTGGTGGAGCCACACCCAACACTCCTCTCTGCCCCCTGGCTCCCTGGCTGTCCAGGAGCCTTGGGGCTCTGAGCCCCTCCCTCACATTTAGTAGCTCTGTGTCTGGAATGCCCTTTCTCTTTCTGACCCATCTAAGCAATCAGACTGCTAAAGTACTTTAGGTGATGCTTTGACAGATGGTCAGATAGCTTTCTGTCTGTTTTGCTCGTGGCTGCCTCAACTCACAATACTTCAGGTGTTAGTAATAATATGGTGCAATTCTTTAAGCCCTCGTATTTTTGTAGTATTTTCTCGGGATGGTGCTACAATTTAAATATAAAAACTGCCCTTACCTATGATTTCAACTTGAAAACAACTCACTCCTCTTATTTGACATTACTTGACCAGCACCTACTTTTTTTTTTTTAAGTGGCTTTTAACTTGGTAGGATACAAAAGAAAATACTATTTAGCAACTTAGAACCAGAATCTCTGCAAGCATCTACTTTTCAAAAGGCAATAGTGATAAGACCTCTCCAGTTTTTGTTTTCTGTATATAAACTGACAGCAACATGTGGATTAGGTATTAGATACTATAACTAAAGATGGTTGTAGATTGTGATGGATTAAACCAAGAGCAGGAAATAAGCACATTTTCAGTAGGATAGGGTCAAGAAAATATGCTTTAGACATATGTTCTTTATTTCTCTACATTTTGTTTACATTTGAGTTGCAATTTATGTGGTCTGTTTTATACATGCCAACCTCAAGAGTAGTTTGGAAGAGAGAGGATAAGAGAAAAACCTCTTTTCTTTTGAAACTTTCAGAGTTGTCAGGAATGTAGATATTGAAATTTTTATATGAATAAGAGCATCTAAAAAAGGGGAATTCTTGTTGCCTCTTTGCTATGCTAAATATTTTGTTTCCTTTAAAATCAGTGATTTGTGTTAGTCACTATAAATTAAGCAAATTGTACTATTTCCCAGGTACTCTGGACACACGGCAGTGAATGGTAATGTTTATTTTATAGTGATTATAAACTGGGACAGTCATTCATAAGCAGCCACATCTCAAATGTAAATGTATGATTATCTTATAAAACTGAGGTTTAACAAAGATCCACCTGCTCCCAAACATTTCTCTCAGTAGCTAAAGTATCTGAAATTCCTGCCTCATCTGTCTTAACGATGAGCCTTTAGGCAGTGTCTTGGGACGTATCCCCTCCCTTGCGGCTCCGCCCACAACTACTTTTTTTATTATTTTTTTTGCGGTACGCGGGCCTCTCACCGCTGTGGCCCCTCCCACCGCGGAGCACAGGCTCCGGACGAGCAGGCCCAGCGGCCATGGCTCACGGGCCCAGCCGCTCCGCGGCACGTGGGATCCTCCCGGACCGGGGCACGAACCCGTGTCCCCTGCATCGGCAGGCAGACTCTCAACCACTGCGCCACCAGGGAAGCCCACTTTTTAAATTTTATTTATTTATTTATTTTTTTACTTCTTTCTGGGAAAGTGGGTAGGGGATAACTATGTGGGCACCTGGTGGTGGTGGTATTTTTTGTTTGTGTTTCTGTATTTTTTTTAAGCAATGATTTCTTTCAGATTTTCTGATTCTCACATTTCAGAGGGTAAGGGTCTGAGGAAATTGAGGAGCAGAAAAGTGGGCCCCGATGTGCTGTGCATGGGAGCTCATGGAAAGTCCAGAGAGGGCAAGATGAAGTGCAATCTTGGACTTGGACGTAGAAATCCAAGGGTGTGCCAAGCACCCATCACGTGGAGGCTGACGGAGGGCATATAAGACAACCTCTTCTCCAGTTGCATTTTGAGCCTGTCCTGGTGCCAGACTTGCTTGTCGGAGGGGCCGGGGAGTGAGTGAGCGAACCCACACCTCTGTGCCAGTCTCTACAGCTTCCCATCTGGAATCTCTACTTAGCCCCACTTAATTATAGTCTGGAGCAACATGTACTAGTCTCTTTTATGGGTACTTGTAAAAAGGATTTCTAAACTACATATGCTACCGAAGGCCCGACAGTCTATGTGTAACCAGGCAAGGACAGGAAAATTCCAAAGGAGCCTTTCTTTTATGAATTCTACCCAGCAGTACGCTACTCTGATCTTAATGTAAAATATATAAAACAATTTTTACAACACTCTAAAATAAAAACAACTTTAATAGGACACACATGGTGTCAGTGGTAGATTTTTTTTTTTTCCCCCCTCTTACAGGGGACTTTTTTTTCCTTATGAGATAAGACAGTCTCAAGTATAAACCCCTAATGATTTCTTGGAACAACTTATTTTCCTCATCAGACACCTCTCTGGGATTTTTAAACGGTGTTGATAAAAAGAGCGCAGGCTGTTTGCTCATTGAGATTTCCTGTAAATGCTTCTCCAGCTACTGGATTGACCTAGACTTGGACTTGTGGATATCCTCCAGGATTAGGAGGCAGAAAGAAAACATTTTCGTGGAAATAATGACAGAGTTCTACTCAAATCCCAGAGCGATTCATGTTGTCATCGTACAGAAGTGGTTAAGACGACAAAATTACTTTGTGTAGCACAGAGGGGCAAAAGGTTCAGGTAGCAAACTTTATTACAATTTAAACTAAAAATGTAAGGGCAGTAGATTTTGCTTTACAATTGACTCTTTATATAATACTTGGGCCTAATATCCTGTGTGTCAGCATTATTTTCTTGTATTTGAGGACTTTGGAAATGAGGAGTAAAATACTTGAACTTGCATAGTCAAGAGACATTTAATAATTGGTATTATACCCTTATAGACTGCCTGTTACTCAAACGATTTAATGATAACTTAATGTAAAAAGTATTTGATAACATGCTAAAACAAAACAAAGCCAAACAAATTTTAAAAGATCAGAACTAGGGAAAACTTAGACTAGGAACTCAGGATTGACAAGGAAAATAGACCATATGAGTATGTGTTGGTTGAAATAATTGGGCCAAAAATTTGGCCTTGGGTTTCCTACCAGGCAAAGGGAAAACATGGATATGATTCTACCTTAATTTAAAATAAATGATTACTTATAAAATACAGTATCAATTTAATAACAGCTTTTGGAGAGAAAATCACCATGTATACACACAGCACATATATACACATACATGTACACAAACATGAATAGATACACATGCACACATACATGTATGTATATATGGATGTATACCTACATATATATACATATACACACATATATACACGGCACACACATTTATATGAATACTTCAATTTCAGGCACATTAAAGTGTGCGCACCCTGTGGGACCTACATCGTAGAATTAAGGAAATTAATAATTCTCATAGTAAAGGGAATATTCTAGTTCCATAGGGAGATAAACACTAAACAGATTTCTCAAATGGGGCGTCACTTGTGGAGCATTGAGCAGTATGGTGGACAGTGTCTTCAACAACATCTGCACCACAAACATCTGCTCTACCTTCTATGTTTCTAGAAGGTAGAAGGCAGCTTGGGAGTGTTTATTCCTCAATAAAAGCTGAAGGTATAATAGTGAAATGTGAGTTATAGAGGAACAGGCATCATGGAATCAGGACTTTTTGGCTTACCAGTTATATTTGAATGCAATCATCCACTGGGTTCTTTCAGTGAATATTGAATCCGTTTAGAACTTCATGGTATCTAGAGAATCTAGAAAATGTGCATTTGTATGGAGGGTCAGTTACCCTTTGAGCTTGTCAGTAAGCCAGGTGTCTTTTCTACCTAGTAAGATGTTCTTAAGTAAGATCAGAAGTTGCATATTTAGATGGAGAGTTATTTCTGGTGATTATCTCCCGCCCCGCCCTAACATTTTAAATAACCTTTTGTGATTTTTGTCTTTTCTCTAAGGCTGGACTTCAATTATTTTAACCTGTAAAGGCTATTTGATATGAGAGAACCATGTGGATTTTGAGTAAATGCTTACTGAGTTGAATTGACTTCATTAAAATATTTTACAAGCTGCCTTTTAATTCCTGTTTCGAATCTACTTCCCCAATATAATTCAGGTATTAAGCGATGGAGCTGAGCTTCAAATGCAATCTATGATTTTTCCATGGCCACATCTACAGGTTCAGCAAATCAATTATTTAAATCAGGTTTTAAAGAAATGGGCAAATTGGCAGTGGGGGGTGATAGAAACCAAAGTTTATAGTCTAGTTAGGGATGAAGAAAATGCACATTACAAAATAACAGAAGAAGCAAAATAGAATTTGTAAATGTAAGTATCGTCTTAGGCCCTGAAATGATGTGAGAAGTATCCTGTTTCAGCTGTTGTGGCTAGGGCATGCTTCCTGAAGAGCAAAACGTATTAGGAGAGATGGGTGGAAAACACCTTGAAAAAAGGAGATGATTTGAGACAGAACCTTTGAGGGAAAAGATGTAGATGCCAAAGAGTACCTCTTGTGTCCAAGGGAGGATGAGCCCAAGAGCCTGGCTGGAACTCAGACTTTGAGAATGGCAGTCATAGCAGCTCACAGCAAAAATGTAAGTTGAAAACTGAGTGTGCGAAGCATCTCTATGGAAAGGACAGGATTTTGAATTTTACCTTGAACGCAGTGGGGCATGGAAGTATTTTAGTGGAACACTGATTGAAGGTGGGAGTGACTGAGGGGTGTGTCAGTAAGATGTATGGAAGAAGGTAACTTGCATGTCCCCGATTTGGAGCAGAGCCTGAGTTGGGGAGAATTACCAGAGAATACTTCTGGGTTCTGATGTTTATGCATTTTTCTGTAATGCTTTGCTCTTCTAAAGAGCGCAGGATTTTGCCTTGACTTGCAGTCCACTGTGACACTTAAATCTTTTTCTGCCAACTTTCTAAGCCAAGCCATTCCCCAGTTTATATTAGTTCAGTTTATTTTTAAAAATCTAGACACATTTTTGCATTCACCCTAACTGAACTATATTTGCTTTCTAACTGCTGCTTCCATTTGCCATTACCAAGACCCTTGGATGTATTAGCCCCTATTTTCTAGCTTATGATGTTAACCTTTTAATGGGTTTCCTTTACCAGCTAGCTTGGAATACTCTGACAATTTAAAGTACAAAAATTAAATATTATTCAGGTCAAGGATAAAAATGATCCTACAGGACCCAATGTCGGTTGTATAACCTAAGATGTTTTTATCTAGCATGTCGTTTACTAGCAGCTGCCTGGAACACTGGGTTGAGAAGGAGTCTGAGTTAAATGCTGGGTGCAGGAGAAAACGGTATAGTTATCAATTTGTGGTGTTTGTGGTGTGTGGTGGGAAACAATGTCTCATGTATTTGTTCGCCCTAATCCTTTAACCCTCCAAGCCCCCAAGACACACTTGGCTATCTTTGACAAATACTCATCAAGCTTCTGTGTTATACCTTTAGTGACAGTGAATGAGTGTATATTGGAAAAAACAGTGTGAAAAAATAGTGGAAAGAGTTATAAATTTGGTACATACTGGTCTCGATCACATATTGGTTG
Source organism: Phocoena phocoena (assembly GCF_963924675.1). Taxonomy (NCBI): domain Eukaryota; kingdom Metazoa; phylum Chordata; class Mammalia; order Artiodactyla; family Phocoenidae; genus Phocoena; species Phocoena phocoena. Next base: position 51,947,798 of record NC_089235.1, on the reverse strand, counting down.
AATGGCATTGGTCAGATTACTTAATTTCCCAAAGTTTAGTCATTTATGAAGTGGGGATAATAATATGTCACAGGATAAGTGTGAGGAGTAAATGAGCATGTATGCAAATAGGTGAATTTTGATTATTCTGCTACATTTTGTTGTAATTCCATTGTGAATTCTGCTATATTTTCCATTCTTCCCATGGCTTACTCTTACCTCTTCATGCTCTCGTTCAGATGTGACTCATCTTCCATTTGGGCCCCAATCCCACAGTTCTGGCTGTTGATGGGCATCTTCCTTAGAGATCCCGTCAGCGTGTCAAACCAAGCGTAGCTGAAACATACCTCACTATCCTTTCAAGATCTTATTTTTCTGGGGATGGCTATCCTTTCCAAAGGCATCACTAGCCTCCCAGTTACCAAGGACCTCAATCCCACCTTTGAATCTCTTCCTCGCATTCAGACAGATTAGGTCTCAGATCTTTGCTCAACCACCTAAAAAGTACGCAAACTTGAGAAGTTTATTTAATCTCTCTAAGCTTCAGTGTCCATATTTGGAAGATAATAACAGACGCCTGCTTCATAGGATTGCCAAGAGGATTAAGAAACATCATTCATACCTTGCCTTGCGCAGAATCAAGGATCAGAAAATGTGGGTTGTTACTATTTTATCTTTTTAAAATAACTGCTCACCCAGTCCTGTTTCTCCACTGTTCATTCATTTTTATTTCTATTGTCTCTACTTGGCTTGAAGCCTTTTTATTCTCTTTACCGAGAAGATTGTAATAGCCTTTGGTAGGCAGAGGGAGTGTAGGTTAATTTGCATTCCAGCTAACAGATGTGTCAACGTATTCAAACTTAAACTCATTTCAACTCATTTACAGTGTAATCTAGGCGGTAAAATTGAAACAGTGAGTTCTAGAAATGGCTTGGACAGCCATTGAGTATCCTGATTAGCGTAGGGGCTGGGACAGAGCAAGCCTCAAATATTGAACGGGATGAAGGTTGCAGTATGACTAGAAAAGGTTAATAGTGGCTGAAGAGGTGATGCATTCAGAGTATAGACCTGGAATCATGGGAGGATTTGACTAAGTGAAAATGAGTAGAGGGTGAAGGGAGAAGATCAAATGAGCAAAAACGTGAAAAAAATGGGATGTATATATGCCGCCATATACGTAAACATGGAGAATCTACTTGATATAATGTATGTGTCAGGAAGCAAAAGGGGGGAAATTAGGGCAAAAGGAGTAGAAATAAAGAGAAGAAGTGAACTCAGCAGATACTTCAAAATTAATAGTTACTAAATTGAGCCTCATGGATCAACCAGTGCCAGAAAAATTTGAGACTGACTGAAGAATTGCCACGGGGAGGAGACAGTTTCTGCTCATTTATGATGATTCATTTGCAAACCTCTAGTTCAGGTATGTAGTTATTCAAGAAGCATGGGTCTAGCATATGGCACCTAGTTTATAACAAGTGAACTAGCTACCTACGTCATAAGAGTAATGAGCCTTAAGTTAGGAATGTGGTTACAGATGTACAACAGATACAGTAACGTGTGTTGCTTCACTGCGCCTAAAGACATTTTTGCTATGGGAATTCAATTTCTTAAACCCATATGTATCAGTCATTTAATCTTGAGGAGAGGGTGGGATCCATAAAAGGGAAGAAATCTCTAGATGTAGATCCAAGAGTGGTCAATCTAATTCTATTCAGGATTTCATGGTGTGTGGCTTGTTTCGTGGCTTGTGGGGAGGAGGCCCAGCAGGTAAGGATCCGGCCCCTCACCCTGGCTGAATGAGAGTAGCTTTCCTTTTTTCTTTTTTACGTTTTGGGGTTTATTTTTATTTTTTATTTATTTATTTATTTTTTGCGGTACGCGGGCCTCTCACTGTTGCGGCCTCTCCCGTTGCGGCCTCTCCCGTTGCGGCCTCTCCCGTTGTGGAGCACAGGCTCCGGACGCACAGGCTCAGCGGCCACGGCTCATGGGCCCAGCCGCTCCACGGCATGCGGGATCTTCCCGGACCGGGGCACGAACCCGTCCCCTGCATCGGCAGGCGGACTCTCAACCACTGCGCCACCAGGGAAGCCCTATTTTTATTTTTAATATTTATTTAGGCTGCACCAGGTCTTAGTTGCATCATGTTAGCTCTTAGTTGTGGCATGCATGTGGGATCGAGTTCCCTGACCAGGGGTCGAACCCAGGCCCCTGCATTGGGAGTATGGAGTCTTAGCCACTGGACCACCAGGCAAGTCCCCGTTTTGTGGTTTCCGTAGGAGTTTTCCTTTGGGGAAAAAGGAGCATGTCTTTCTTTAAAACAAAACTTTAAGTTGCATTCATTTACATCCCTTCCTTTACATGTCATGAAGCTAAGGTGCAGAGAGGCTGAGTGAATTCCCCATGGTAATGATAGAAGATAAAGGCAAAGCTTGTTTCTTGCTTAGACATCAAACCTAGAGCTTTCTCCCATACAGCCTCTTTATTGTTCAACCTATAGTAATTTCTGGGAATCCTTCAGAGGTACTACAGCTAGGGTTTTCGTGTTCTTGCGTACATATTCTCTGTAGTGATTGGCCCTTTATTTTTGCAGTATTTTCTCTCCAAATAGTGGTATTAAACTTAGCTCAGACTGATTCAACAATGTATCTACTTTTCATGGTTGACTCTGCAAGATTCTATGATGAACCAATAAAAAACCCCAAATCCTCCCTTTAACTTGTTTACAGTTATTCATTTTGGTATACAAATTATGTACAGTTAAAATATGGTATAAGATGGACAAGCACATGATATGCTCCAAACACAACTTTGTTTCGTCTTGAGTTGCCTCTTTAACGTTTTTATTCAGTAGGTATTATCTTCCCTTGCTCCTAGAAGAAAATTCTGGCAGGTCTTACATCTTTTCTGCTCGCTTTTTGGTGAAACAGTCCTAGGGTCATTTTGTCATTGATAGCCTTAATTTAGTTATTAGAATGTCTAGTCCAAGATAATAACCCAAAACTAGAATCTTGAATTAGTAATAAGTCTTTGATTGTTATCTTGGACTTATACATAGAAAATGTACAACAGATTTTGACTGATATGAAGCATCTATTTTCAAAAATATCTACATATAGAAAAATCTACTTTCCAAACTATCTGTTGCTTGAAAATTCTAGAGGAAATAAACCTCTGATGAAATGAAAGGGTAAAAAGTAACTAGTGCTAATCCCTGGAAGATAGATATTGTGTCAACTCCCATTCCTTTCTTCCTCTCTTCTTTTCATCTTATGTCAAAACCTGTAGAAGGAAACCATATGCATGTCTTACATGTGTGCAAAGATTTCTTGTAGTATTCTTGTATTTTCATGTTGAGAGTGGTATTGCTAACTTGAGTAATTTAAAGTAATTTCTGCTTCAAATGTCAAGTGTTGTAGCATTTCAGACCTTCCTCTATTTGGTATGATTGTCAGCTCTAAGTGCACAGATTGACCTAATATGGTCATCAGATATGCTTTGAGTTGAGTTATTTTGCTAACTTCTGTAGCCCTGTTTGAAGCAGTGCACTGTGTTGCCGTTACCAGTTTACTTCTACTTTATCAGAAACATAAGACCTGTATATCCCAAGAACCACTATGTGAAATTTTCCACCAGGTGGATGACATGTGAGCATATCTAGTTGCAAAACTGTAACATTGGTAGTAGCATAATTTGAACCATTCCTTTTATAATAGCTTACATTTATTAAGAACTTGCTTAAAGGAGTTCAAATAAGGGAGGTGACCTCTTAAGCACCCGTATTTTAAAACTTTTCTTAACTGTACAGCCCTTAAGATGTTCATCTTTTATGCAACTTTAGTACTTGGTAACAAATGATTCCACAATCAGTATTATGCAATGAAAGCACAAGGAAAGATGATTGAAAATTCAAAATATGTGGTCATTTATTCTTGTACACACGCGTACGTGTGTGTGTGTGTGTGTGTGTGTGTGTGTGTGTGTGGCGGGGATGAGAACTAGTAGTTTCAGCACTGCATTTATGGAAGCGTTCAATGTTGTGCTCCACATTTTGTTTGACAGCTGTCACATTGTTTTCATTGTCTCTCCTTTTGTTTATTTCCCTGCTTCTTAAGCAGCCTGATGAAATCTCATCAGCTAGCTGGGATTGAATTTTGATGAGTGCCAAGTTGCTTTGATGAAATCTCGTGTAATTATCTTAAACTCAACTTTATTTGGCTTTCATGCTGGCATTTTCCGTACTGAGAAAATTAGTGCATTTGTCTGCTACTGGAGATAGAAGTCCAACAAGAAACAAAGATAGCTCAAATACAAAAACAAACACAAGTGAAGTTCATTTTATACCTCTGTTTCAGAACTAACTGTCCACTCATTCAGACTTTTATGTTTTAGCATCTATTCCTTTTAGTAACGATAAAATCAGAATTAGCTATTAGCCAAAACTACTTCACCCATGAACTTAGAGAAATAATTTTCCTGTTGACCAAAAAAAAAGCTTTGGTGTCCCATTATGTGGATTTTCCTAAGGAGGACAAATTTTTTTTTAGTATTTTAAATACAAGATGATATTTCATTTTGTCAACCAAGGAAACAATTGAGCTTTTAAATTGTACTTCCTAGTGATATTTTAGGCTACAAAGCCAGTGCTGTAAAGGATTAAAGAATTTTGGAGTCAGGGGCTTCCCTGGTGGTGCAGTGGTTAAGATTCCGCCTGCCAATGCAGGGACACGGGTTTGACCCGTGGTCCGGGAAGATCCCGCATGCTGCAGAACTGCTAAGCCCATGCACCACAACTACTGAGCCTGTGCTCTAGAGCCTGTGCTCTGCAACAAGAGAAGCCACTACAGTGAGAAGCCCACACACCGCAACGAAGAGTAACCCCCGCTCACCACAACTAGAGAAAGCCCGTGCGCAGCAACGAAGACCCAATGCAGCAAAAAAAAAAAAAAAGAATTTTGGAGTCAAAAGACTTCCTAAATTTAAATCTTAATTTCTGATACTTATTATGCAGAGGAAATTAAACTTGCTGAACTCTTATATGATTAAATTAGGTAATACCATTGTTGTATCTCTTCAGAGATCATTATAATGCCAGAATTTCAAGAGGTGTGGGCTTTAGGTAATGGTGCTGCAATAGGGTTTTCAGAATGTTCACATAGTCTGAAATAGGACATTTAGCTGTTGGGCCAGTATATTTTCCCATCTTAACATAGGACGCCAGCAACCTTCTGCTGTCCCCGGGGCTTCTAAATCTAATGTGTGTTGGATGTGGAATTGGAAGAGACAGACTGCTTTTATTCAGTAACCATGGACAACCCAGCCACCCTCAAGGGTTCTTAAGGAGACTGGGGCTGCTTTTTGGACACTTGGAGATTATTTTTTACTTATCTCAGCTTTCTGGTTTGAGGTTGATTCCCTAAAGTTACCATAGAATTATTTATCTATCTATCTATCTATCTATCTATTTATTTATGGCTGCGTCGGGTCTTCATTGCTGCGCGCGGGCTTTCTCTGGTTGCGGTGAGCAGGGGCTACTCTTCGTTGCGGTGCGTGGGCTTCTCATTGCAGTGGCTTCTCCTGTTGCAGAGCACGGGCTCTAGGTGCGTGGTCTTCAGTAGTTGTGGCACGTGGGCTCAGTAGTTGTGGCTCACTGGCTCTAGAGCACAGGCTCAGTAGTTGTGGCGCATGGGCTTAGTTGCTCTGCAGCATGTGGGATCTTCCCGGCCCCGGGCTTGAACCCATGTCCCCTGCATCGGCAGGTGGATTCTTAGCCACTGCACCACCAGGGAAGTCCTCCTATAGAATTTTGACCTGCAAAGTCTGGCACAGAACATCCCCACCCAAAATGCTCACTGATGGTGGCAATTTAATTGAAGACAGATAATTGGTGGCAGATAATTGAAGGCAGTTCTATAGCCCTGAAAGAAAGTTATATATATTACAATACATTTCTTCAGAATCATGTGTTTTTATGCCTTTGCATAACTAATTCAAATATATTTCCTTTTCCATGTTTTTTTTCCTGGGTCAGTTTTCAGTGGGCATAACCTACCCGAGATATTAAACACTAACTATAAAGAGTTCATTTCTTAGTTTTACTACATTGTTTATAGAGTGTTCAATCAAGGACCACTTCAGAGTTACAGCATTACTGGGTTCTGCCAACTGTGAAACCAAGCTGCTTTCTATGTAAAAACAGAATGGTATCAGCAAAATGCCGACTCCTCACTGGTTAAGTTTACTCATGGTCTGACTGATGCCCATTCTGATGGAAATGAGTATTCATCAGAGTAGTATCTTATGGTGGTGTAAATTTCATTTCATTTAATATTTTAAGTAATCCATGAACTATCTGCAAGGGTTATCTTGATGGATTTTTCAGATATAGCCCCAAAACACAAAATAAAAAATGGTCTACATTAATTTATGTACAGTGTGAAGAAATTACCTCTACATAAATGACTTCAATGTATTCCATTATAGTGATTTTTTTTTGGCACTCACTTATTTGACTCTTGTAGCTCTTATTATCATCATCATAATCTGGACGAAGAATGTGTTGAGGCTTTTGTACACCCAAGTCCTAGACTTTCATGAAGTTTGATTTAGTGTAAAGCTACCATAGAAGATAATGTCTAGAATGAAGAATGTAAGAGAGTGAATTGTAACAGCTCGGTTCTTAGCCCCTCTTTTGGACTCTGACTGTGCTCTATGCCACAGCTCCAGATGGGTTGCAAATAGTTATTCTGGAGTCTGGATACAATTGCTGTCTTCTTGGTAAAGGGTTTCCTGATCAATAGACTTGAAAGAAATTAATAAAATATGCATTTTTCTGGTAAGATGCATGGCTTGTCATTATAATAGGTATTCTACAAACCATGAGCTGTGTTGATTCAAGATTTGAAAAGTTTAAAAGCTGCTACAGCTGAAATTAAAGCAAGAACCAAATGCTGAAAGCAGGAACAGGCACCATAGAAGAATGTTGATGCCAATTGCTTGAGGTTCATAAAGGAAGTATATTATACCTTTTATTAAAAAAAAAAACTTTATCAGAAGGGAGTTGTGATTGGTGTTTTCATCCATGGCTAAAACAGTTCAGTATATTTGATTCTTTTTCATCTATTTGTTAAAATTTTTCAAATTGCTTTTTCTATATAATGACTTTTCTTTCAAAATTGTGCTTATGTTCTTTATATTTCCAAGTTCTTTTAAAATTTATTTTTATTTTTTAAATTGTGGTAAAAGCAGTACATTTTTAAGGTGTACAAATCCTTTCTTCTTGGATATCCTGGCTCTCCATCACTTGCGAGGCCCAACTTCATGAAGGGGCTTGTTGAGGCAGATCTTAAATGGCTTTGGGCCAAGAGGCCATGAGCAAAACACCTACAGGCACATACTGGGAACTGAAGCATTTCTAAGAGAAACAGACCATCTGACTTTTTAATTAGAAAACTGTCTAAGTCTACACCTCAGTGTCATCTCTTGGGACTTCTAAACCAGAATCTAGGGTATCTTTACTAGTGTTTTTCTTTTATAAAACATGCAATAAAAATGTAGAACCATAGCCAGGGGAGAGATCAGGGGTAAGGGGGTGTGTCTCAAGGGATTGATAACAGGATTAAAACTTTATGGAAATCATTTGCATCTCTGGCTAGCATCTGTTATAAAACACACATACTTAACTTGGCTGGAGCTGTGAAACCTGGTGTTTTACATTTCAAGTTCCTTTTAGGCAAAATGCAACACTTGATCTTCTCAGCAGAAATGACCACCTCTGTGAAAATTTAAGAACTAGCCCTGAGCTCAGGAAAGAGTAGATCAGCATGAAAGGAAGTCCCCTCATGACAAAGCATTTTCTTTAGCCAGATAAGTGGCAAAAGGCAGGACTCCTTTCAAATTGTTTGGGTGAAATTGAAGATGATATTACAATAGCAAAATCAAAAGGGTCTAGGGGGCTACAAGCAACAACGTTGAGGAAGCTGTGTTCTGCTATGTTGGACTTCTGGGATGTCAATTTGGATCTGTTGGTATCAGAAATTTCCTTAAAGTTATCTCTGGTTCAAAGATGATACTAAGCACTTGTAGTTTTTTGGGTTTTGTTTGTTTGTTTTAGGAGAGATGCTATTTAGAGAAAAACACCTAAAATAGGCATTTTATTTGTAAAACAGCTGCAGAAAAATCAAGGATTGATTTTATTTTTTTATTACCAAGTTTGTAGCACACACTGGACTTTGAGATTGTGCATAGTTTTTTTTCTTATTATGTTAATAGGACGCAGGCAAAGTACTTGGCATTTAACTTACTTGCATCTTTTGTCTCACGTTTCTGTGTGGATCAGCCGGTGCTTCATGGGGGTCAGTAACACAAGGAAGAGTACAACAAACGTTTGAAATGTTACTTCTTTACTTTCAGCGTTTCAGGCTGTGCTCTTGCAAATGTTCTCCATTTTGTGTGGTTGAACAGCAAAACAGAGGCAAAGGCACAATAGAGACAGCTTTAATGCTAGTAATTTAATTAATTTAAATTGCTGTTCTATATAACCGTCCCATAATAACTTTTTAACCATCGTGCACTTTGGTCTAGTAACTTTCTCGGTACCCTTCTCCGTCACCTCATTCTCCCTGCTAAACAGTTTGCGAGGGATCAGCTGTACTACCAGGCCGTCAAATGTATTCAATTTTGGAAGCAAACACTTCATGGTTGTTTAAAAATCCAAAGTATTCACATGGGGAAAGTGTGGGAGGTTTCAAGTTTCTGAAACGTTCTGCAGAAAATGAAGTGATAACAGTTCCTGCCGGTGGCCATATGACTCAATGATAACTGGAAGAAAAAAAAACTTTGTTTAGGCTTGGCCAGAGTTAATAACAAGAGTTGTAATCTTATTTTTGCTCACAAACATGTTTCTTTTCTCCGTAATCCCTTTTCTCATCTTCTGGAGACACATCGGTCTTTTCTGAGACCTGGCTTCACTCTTGGAAGGATGTGCAGTGTGTATTTTGTGCTGACTCAAGGCTTTGTTTTGATTCCTACCATTCATTAAAAACACAATAACAGCAGAATCTCAAATCTCTTGCCACAGTACAATGTTAGCCTGTGTTACGTGGCAAAATGTGGGGAGCATTTGTGGCCAGCAGGCAGGGGTAGGTGCTTAGAAGTTTTTCATTTCATGACTTATAGCCTCAGTTCATCAAAATGCTTTCCTCTCAAAGATTGCAGGATACATTTGGCACCAACATGTGCTAACATGAGCTTTTGTTGTGTTTAAATTCCTTCTCAGCTTGGTTGGCCAGATCTTTATTTTATTTTGGTCCATTGGCACATCTGTCACCTGTCTCCTCAGAGATTATGTGCCTCTTGGGAGGGACTCCTTTTTCCTGAACCTATGCTTTGTGTTTAGCTTCCAAATACTTTTCACATTTCTAGGGCCACAATCAGGTGAGCTACCCAATTTTTAATCCATTTGGTTGATGGGCTGGGGAGTTATGGTCTGTTTTATTGTATTTATTTATTTTCACTAAGTGGGTGGGATATTACAGCTTTAATAAATGACCTTTTGTGCTGATAGTGTTGTGGGCAGAGAGACTGTGTATTTTGAAAAGAAAACCTTTTACTTCAATACGTTAAGTAATTCTGCAGGAATTCATAAATGAAGGGTTTAAGATAATGTTTTTTAAGGAGGGTTCTGGGAGCATTTGCCTAGGAAAATGGTGGGTAGTTGTAAACTGTCATGAGAATGAAATTATTTGAACGTTTCTGGGTTAATTTTAATTTCTTAATATTTTCAAGCTCTGATTTCATAAAGACTTTACTGTAAACAGAAGCAAAACATTGGATTTAATAAACATGCCAAGAAATGTAGCAAAACTAAAATTTCTATCTTTAGCAATAAAACTACTGAGTCTATTAAATGCTTTATCTCTTCTAACTTGAAATTTAAACCCTAAAGGACACTAAATGTTTATGAGACTGTCGCCCGACAAAGCACTACTAGATTGCAGTTTCAAGAATCCTATTGTGGACAGGTTCAGGATTTTAAGCAAACATACTATCAGCATTTATATACCTCATTCATTCATATTGCCTTTGTATGTGTGTATATACGACCAAGATGTATATGTTCTTAAGTGGTCTGCAGAAAATATGGAGGAGGAACTCTTCTTACTCTTCCTGTAACCCAGTTACTAAATGGCTTGGAGAGAAAACATTCCAGAAAAGTCATAATGTAGAATTGCAGGTTTACACATCCAGGGGTAGATATTCTGGAGTCTCACCTGTGAGTTGTCTTAAGTTCCTTGATGACCTGGCATCTCTAGTTGATGCCAACCTGTTCAGCCTTGACATCACCATAATCTGGGACTCCACTGTGGGCCACCTGCTCTATCTGTTTCTATTTTTTGCAACCCTCGAATGATGAGAGGCAGAAGAACAAAGGAGTAAAGAGAGAAAAGGCTTTGCAGTTGGACAGTCCTGAGATTGTCTCCCCAGGACGGCCACTCATTAGCTACTTGCCCTTCAAGAGTCTCTGATACTCTTGTTCTTTTCTGTAAATTGGGGACAGATGATGGAATCTACCTTTCAGGCTTGTGAGGCTTAAGGGAGAACACACAGTGTCTGTACATAACTAGTATTTCCTGGGTGCTTACGGTTGTTTATTACTGTGGGTCTGTCAACTCCTCCAGCTGAGCTTGGATGGCTTGCTAGGATGCTAAAGAGCTTCAGCTTCCAGAAAGTAGTAATACTGTTCTAGACTCCTAGCTCCTTCTCTTAGACACATAAACCTAGGTCATTTATTCATGAGGTACTAAGGGCACCATTCTGCCATTGAGTAGAGTACTATTTTGTGGGCCTGGTGCATCAGTCCCATGCCTCTGTGTCTTCTGATTCTTCCCACCTGCTTGTGTTAGTCCCCAGTTGCTTGGGCAATTGTCTCTAATTCAGACCCGGTCATGGTTTCCCCAAACCTTGACCATCTTCCCACGGGGATAAGGATTTCTCCCAAATCCAGGACCCAGCAGAAAGCCATGAGATTGTAAAACTCAAAGATGAATATGTAGATTACATCCATTTTGAGCCTTATCTGATAATGGGTATCTTTTGTACCATTAATATCTATTTTCTGAAATAAGTTTTAAAATTACTAGCTTATAGATTTATAGTAGTACCTAATTTTTGTGTATCTGGACATTTTTATACATATTAAAGTCTGATTATTGTGTAAAATATATGTTAAATTATATATATAATCATCTACCTATAAGTATAATCGTATGTAGATATATATATAATCATAGGAATAAGAAGATGCTTTGCATGTAAGAATCCTATGATTTTTTTTTTTTAACCATACCTAAATTATAAAGTTGAGCACTTAAGATTTTCCTGCATTTGAGATTTGTTTTCTTTTGTCAGCAAGGCTCCTGAACAAAAAAATATCAGGATGGAAAAATCAATATCACCCCTAGTCATAAGTATCAGCCAATCAACCATAAGCCGACATGGTTTATGTTTATGATGGAAAGGATTGTCACACCCACTACTCAGTCCCCAGTGTTTAGTAGTTCCTTGCATATAAGTAGGTAGTCAGTAAATAGCTGAATGAATGTAGATGTGTAAAAATGTTCTTCCTTTGTACTTTTTGCAAGTTTTAAATTTTGTGCAGATAACAATGTCTTAGTATTATAACCAGGAAAAAACCTTGAAGTTATTTTACAAGAAAATATTTTTGTGATTATTATTATAAATGTTCCAATATTTTGAATTATTTTCTTAGAATAGATTGAGTAGTAGACTTACTGTGTAAAAGAACATCAATTTTTTGCCAACATTCATACTGCCAAATGCCTTTCCAAAGAGCTGTATTATTGCACTACCGGCATAATAAGAGTATTAGCCTTGCCACACCTTGCCAGAACTACGTTTTACATTTTCAAACAATTTTACTATGTTTTTAAAAATATTTCATCTGTTTTCAATTATATTCATTTATTAATGAGGGGGCTCCCTCTTGCATTCCTTTGTTTACCAGTTGCATTTCCTCTTTTGTGGATTTTCTTCATAACCTTTGCCCATGATAGGCAAAGAGCATGTGCATTCCTTAAGAAGCTTAGAAAAAAAGAAGTATAAAAAATTATGTGGTAATTTTATTTTTTAAGATGAGGGGTCCAAGACTTCCACTATGGAAAAGAGTTTTGAAATTATCACAGCTGGATACTTATGAATAGATATGTCAGGTCCAAGTACAAGGTTTTTAACTTTTAGATGGATTGAAATGAGTACAAAGTTGCACAAAAATGCTGAATTTATAACCTTTTGTGTTGTACAATGATAGTTTTAGCTTCTGTTCTTGTCTTCTAAGCTTTCTAAGTCTTGAGTGGTGCCAGCTAAAACAAATAGAATTAAGGACATGTTAGCTTCTTTTTGAAAAATTGTTTTATGAAAATGAATTTTAAAATATTCCTTCGAGGTAAAACTTGGCAAATGCGCTCCCCCAGAAATCTGTTCATGGGTTTCAACATTTTTTAGAGTTGTTAATGTGGTGGAACTTAAAACATTTTTTTAAGATAAATATGTATCTTTTTATATAGGTGATAAATTTGAGACCAACATTTTTTATGAGCATTGAAGTAAATGAAAGAGAATGGATAATTTAAATACATGTATATTTCATATGAATAAATATGCAATCTCTTAACCAGTTTCTTTTCAAAAGTGGACTATTTTATGTGAGCTTAAGTTTACTTTTATAGCAGGCCTAACGTGTGTGGCTTCGTTTGTAATACTGGAAAAATTATGCCCTCTGATTTTTTTCATGTTGATAGTGACAATGTTCATTTAAACTCAGCATCAGATCAGAGAGGCGTATGTATGTATAAGTGGAGGTTGCATCATGGGCATTAGTCTTTCTGTGATTGCACGACACACACAGGCTCAGCAGGAGAGGTTGGAACTTAGCCTCTTCTTCTAGTGCTTCAGAATCCCCCAAACCTGAGTCAGTCTAAGGTTGAGGAAATCACAGACCGTGTGGACAGAACACTTCACAATCTTAGCAAATTCCTCAGCCCAGCTTGAAGATCCCATTACTTCTCTCTAAGCTCTTTCTCATTTGTCACAGAAGTTGTTCCTAATCTTGACTCTTCTCAGAGATGATGTCTTCTCCTTATGGCAGACAATTTTTTAAAAAATTTTATTTCATTTTTTATACAGCAGGTTCATATTAGTTATCTATTTTATACATATTAGTGTATATATGTCAATCCCAATCTCCCGATTCATCACACACACAACACACACACCCCGCCGCTTCCCCCCTTGGTGTCCATACGTTATGGCAGACAAACTATACTTCACCTTTCTTCCCATCTGTATATCTTCAAATTCTGTACCTACTTAACTTGTATTTTCCCATGAAAGAGACAAACCTCTTTCTTTCCAGGCTACCCCAGTATTCCTGAATCTTAGCCCTTCTCCACAAGGATCTTATTTGTCTGTTATGTCCTTTTCTTTATTATATTTTCCCTCTCAGTGCCTTCATTACCCCAGCCCCTGACCTGACATTTCTACTTGGTTATCTCAAATGTACTTCAAATTTTAAAAATCTAAAATGACTTCTAATTCTCCTTTCAAACAGGCTCTTCCACCTACTATGCCCTATTTTAAAGGCTGGCATCACCTCCTTACTCATTTTGGCCTGAAAATCATCCTACTCCTCTATCATCCTTATTTTCCATATCCATTTGGTCACTTATTCCACTTGATTCTACCACCTGAACAACTTCTCACTCCCCCTCTTTACCCAGTCCTACTCTTTCTTCACATTGCCCACCATGACTACTTTAGTGGTCTCTTGACTGGTCTTTATTTTTTCCCCTCAAAACTAATTGTAGAAGAATACCTGTTTAGTATGTGAAACTAGAATCTTTTTGTTTCATCCAGGTATTACCCTGAAACAAAGAAATATACATGTTTATGAAATATTGCTGAAATTTCTAGGTTAACTATTGTTTAGTGATAGTCTTTTTTTTTTTTTTTTTTTTTTTTTTTTTTTTTTTTTTTTAATGCGTTACGCGGGCCTCTCACTGTTGTGGCCTCTCCCGTTGCGGAGGACAGGCTCCGGACGCGCAGGCTCAGCGGCCATGGCTCACGGGCCCAGCCGCTCCGCGGCATGTGGGATCCTCCCAGACCGGGGCACGAACCCGTGTCCCCTGCATCGGCAGGCGGACTCTCAACCACTGCGCCACCAGGGAAGCCCTGATAGTCTTTTTTTAAAACACATGTTGCGCTTGTTCTATTAGTGTCACCTCACTTTAAATTTTAGCCAACATCGGGGCTTCCCTGGTGGCGCAGTGGTTAAGAATCCGCCTCCCAATGCAGGGGACACAGGTTTGAGCCCTGGTCCGAGAAGATTCCACATGCCGTGGAGCAACTGAGCCCATACGCCCCAGCTACTGAGCCTGCTCTCTAGAGCCTGCAGGCCACAACTACTGAGCCCATGTGCCATAGCTACTGAAGCCCATGCACCTAGAGCCCGTTCTCTGCAACGAGAGAAACCGCTGCAATGAGAAGCCTGCACACCGCAACAAAGAGTAACCCCCGCTCGCCACAGCTAGAGAAAGCCCATGTGCAGCAATGAAGACCCAGTGCAACCAAAAATAATTAAATTAATTAATTAAAAAAAAATTTTAGCCAACATCTTGTTTCATATTAGTTGTTAGTTCCTAGTTTTGTGTAACTGGACTTCTGCAAATTTTATTTTTTTTTTTACTTTTCTATTTTTGGTACAATATTTGTTTCTGTAACTGGACACCAAAAATGATTCAATTAGTTTTGGGAGCGCCAAGCATCCAAACATAAGTTATGTGGAGTGATAACATTCATGTATTTTGACAGCATTTAAAGGGAAAATAAAGGAGGCTTGTGTCAAAAGTGTACAGCAGATCTCAAATTACCAAGGGCATTACTGGACTTTGGTTATCTTGGAGCCATAAGTATTGCAAAACTATGATTTGGAGGATATGTGAAGAATAAAGACCCACTTTATATTAACATTTCTTTTTACTATAAAGGAAATAGCATTAATTTGAAGAGAGTTAGTTTACACAAAGTAACTCTTGTCCGTTGTTGGCTTCAAGTTTTAGTGCAAGATTAGTAAGAATTAAGTAGTTTAAACCTTAAGCTTGCATTTTGTAATTAGCTTAATTTCGTGTCACAGGTTTTTATGGGAGCCATCTAAGCTTTTTTTTTTCCGCTGGCAAAGTGCCATTATGTTACCAGCCTGGGTAGAGGAATGCTGGATTTTATGCATGTCCTGAAACAAGTTAGCACATTTTGGTTAAAACAGCTGCCTAAATGATGAGGAACAAATTGAATTACAAAATCCTACTTGGTAGTTCAGCATGTCAATTAGTTAAGTTAGGATTTGAACCATATCATAGTCAATGGGATGAAAAATGACACATGGTGGTCAAGACCAGTCTGGTAATAGGCCAACCTCAATGCCTGGCTCCGCTGTTGATCTAGGGGATGGTGTATGTGCCCCCTGACAACAGTCCAGTTTCTCCAAGTGTGAGATCAGAGTTGTATTTTTTTTTTTTTTTTTTTTTCAGAGTTGTATTTTTAATAAGGTTTTATGGAGGACCCATCATGAGTTAGATGACTTATTTAGGGATGAATAATGATTCTTCAAAATCATTGCAAAGCCAAGACTGTATAATTTTCGCTGTTTGTTATTCAACTTTGTGGTTCAGACTGCATCTGCTGTTCATGAGAAATCCTGGTGGCAACATGGCGTCATGCAGGACATTTATTAGGTCAGGTCTCTGAGTGGACTTACCATGTTCATCAACAGTAATTGAGCAGTTGGAGGATCCATGCTGCTTCAGAACTGGGGACAGTACAGCAATTAGAGGGACAGAGATCAGGCTAATAGAGCCTGTCAAGTTTAAATCTTTTTCTTTTATCTTCATTATTCTTTCAAATCTGGTTTCCTGTACTCCACTCCTACTTTATTTCGAACTCTTGAAGCTCTTACATAACTGGGCGATACAACATATTGTTGGAGGGTAAAAGCTTTGGAGTTTAGGTCCTGACTCCTTTACTTAGTAGCTTGGTGACCTTTGCAGCTGCTTAAGTTCATCAACCCTTAGTTTCCTCATTTGTAAAATGATAATGGCTACCTCAAAAGTCGTAATGAATACTAAGTGGATCAGTGCCTGGCATAGCACCTGGGCACATACTGATGTTAACTAATAATGATGTTGATAATATCAGTCCATTTAAAGAACACAGATAAAGCAGTCTTAGTGGTGCTCATCTAGAGAGAGGATCCAATCCAAGGAGAACACATCAGAATCACCCAGATGGCTTAAAATAGGTAGGAAAATAGATACATAGTTGTTTTGTTTTTTTTATGAATACTGTAGCTGAACAGAGGCTGTGTAATCCCCACTGGCAACATTTTTCCTCACCAGCAGATATTTTGCCTTATAGCTTCTTTAAAAACCAGAGTTAATAGTATAGACAAGATTGCTTTCCATTTCCCTTCATAGTGGGAAACCTATTTGGGCGGGTGGAAAAAAATAGAAGAAAAGCAGCTATTGAAATATTTATCTAAATTTCCTACAACTTAGCTAGTTGTAAGATGGGAGCAAGAGAGAAAGAGAGTTTTAAAGCATCCTTTAGAGATTTTGTAAACTTAATTGAATGTTTCTACCTTGGCAAAGCTGAACCCATTTATCTGTATAATCTCTTCAAGCTTGGAGTTATTGAAAAGTTTCTGTCTTTTCTCTCTATTCTTAGCCGAAAGCAGTTTGCATGTTATTTGCTTACTTGGGTGCAGTTCTGCAAGTTCGTGTATTTAAAGCTTGTGAGGGAGCCAAGCCACAGGATCTGGCTGCCTTTCAGCTGCTAAACAGGGGGCATGTAATTTGCCATTGGTCCCCAACTGCGAGAACTGTGGATGTAATTTCTTTTTGGTCAACATCCATCCTGAAGTGAATTTATCTCCTCTACACATTTGTTTTCCTTTGGGTGTTTTCCTTTTGTTGCATGATCCTTACTTTGTTGAACACAAGTACTTCTGTAGTGTTACTTATCCTCTCAAAACAACGAAAAATTACTTTTGCAAAGCTGTTTAAATCAGAGGATGTAGAGTAAATCCCATCCAAACCAGCAGTTACCATCCATCCGGAGATGGGAAGAGCAACTTCTAATACAAGTCAGAAAACTAACAGTCTGTGGCGTGAGTGAGCTGGGATGGCACAGCCATGACGGGCTTACAGCAGTGTCAGGGAGTGTGGTCCAACCTCCCCTGTGGTTTGGCTGTAAGTTATATTGTTTCATGTGGTTGGTTTAAGGGAGGCTAAGGAGATCTCTTCCTCCTCTCTGTCTCATTTATAGTCTTTTGTTATCATTATTATCATCACCACCACCACTACTAACATACATTCAATGCTTACTACATGCCATGAATTGGGCTAAAACTTTATTTCCTTGTTTAATCATAACACACCAACTTTATATGGTAGAAACAACTATTTCTCACATTTTAAAAATGAGAAACTGAGGCTTAGAGAAGATACTAGCTATGAGGCTTTGGATAAATTAATGTGGCAGAGCTAAGGTTTATACCAAGGCTCTTCATCCCTAAAGAGCATGTTCTTAACCTCCTATGTAATATTGCTTTCCTGAACTAAGATGATTGTTGGAAAGTATCCACTTTAGGAACTCACCACTTTTAAATGTTCCATACATAAAAATTTGGAATGGCATTTCTCCCAGTTCTGTTACTTTTATATAATGTAAGTACCTCTAGTAAAGAGAATCAAAAAGAGAGAGTGGCATGGACATATATACACTACCAAATGTAAAATAGATAGCTAGTGGGAAGCAGCCGCACAGCACAGGGAGATCAGCTCGGTGCTTTGTGACCACCTAGAGGGGTGGGATAGGGAGGGTGGGAGGGAGACGCAAAAAGAAAGAGATAGGGGGATATATGTATATGTATGGCTGACTCACTTTGTTATACGGCAGAAACTAATACAACACTGTAAAGCAATTATACTCTAATAAGGATGTTAAAAAAAAAAACAACCCATAGAATAAAAGATATATGATAAAAACTAAAAGAAAAAAAAAGGGTTAGGATAGAAGCAGTGTCGGAGAAATCTTTACATAATTTGGCAAGACTAAATTTTGTTTCTTGTCTAAAATAAATGTGACATTACAAAAGAAGAATAGGCAGTATTTACATAAAGCTAATTATTTATGCAAACTTTCTCAGCTAAGCAGTGCATCTGTTAACTACATACTTTAAAAAAAGGGTAGTATCAATAGTGTATATATGTCAGTCCCAATCTCCCAATTCGTCCCACCACTCCCCCTTGGTATCCATATATTTGTTCTCTACGTCTGTGTCTCTATTTCTGCTTTGCAAGTAAAATCATCTATACCATTTTTCTAGATTCCACATATATGCATTAATATACAATATTTGTTTTTCTCTTTCTGACTTACTTCACTCTGTATGACAGTCTCTAGGTCCATCCACGCTACTGATACTATGTATAAAATAGATAACTAATGAGAACCTACTATATAGCACAGGGAACTCTACTCAATACTCTGTGGTGACCTAAATAGGAAGGAAATCCAAAGAGGGGATATATGTATATGTATAGCTGATTCGCTTTGCTGTACAGTAGAAACTAACACAACGTTGTAAAGCAACTATACTCCAATAAAATTTTTTTTAAAAGGGTAGTAAAGGATGATCTAATAAGGTTTAAAGAATATAAAGATTACATAGAACCTGATGGCCAACTATTTTTCTCTTTGAAGAACTGTACTTATATAACCACAGAAGAGGACTTGGAATTCACATAATCAAGAGCTCCTTGGTACTTATGTTTATTAAGAATACTTTCTGTCTCTAAATACTTTTTCCAGGATAAATTGATACAGACGCATTTTAAGACACATGTATGGAGTAGATGCACCCTCAAATTTCTGTCCAGCACTGCAATATTTTTTGGCCCACGGTACATAATTCTGGTTAGGAGATTTTTAGAATTTCTCATTTGCCATTGGTGTAAACAGAAGAGAATTGGACCTGAGAGCTGTTCTCAGTCATGTAAACTTGAGTTTTAGTATCTGAACATATTTAGGATTAATGATCAATGGCCCGTGGTTTAGAATGGTACCTAGATGGATTTGCCTTTGCTACACCCCTCCTGACTTCTCCCTAAAATCCTTATAAGGATGAAATGGA
The DNA here is from genome assembly GCF_963924675.1 of Phocoena phocoena. NCBI lineage: Eukaryota > Metazoa > Chordata > Mammalia > Artiodactyla > Phocoenidae > Phocoena > Phocoena phocoena. The sequence continues at coordinate 51,928,555 of NC_089235.1, read as the reverse complement.
TGACACTGTAAAAAAAAACAACAGGCAACCTGTCATAAGAATCCAGAAGGAAGTTCCAATAACTAAAAACCAAAAGGAGTCTGTTTAAAAACATAAGTGGAGGGTCATTTACATTATGCTACTGATGACCGTGTCTCCCTGAAAGCTAGAAATGCTTTCTCCCCTCACAGCCGAATTGCCCCTGGGTCAGAAATGGAAGTTCCATATCAGTTAGAAAACCGAACAGATGTCCTTTTGTTGTGTGGCCTCTGCTTTATAACAACAGAATGATAATTATAACTAATAGTGAATACTTGTAATAGTCCAGATATTGTGTTAAATATATTAGCTCATTTAATTACTGCGATAATTGTGTAAATTAGATTCTCTTAGTTTTCCTGATTTTCAGGGGAGGAAACGGAGGCACAGAGGTTAGCTGTGTGGTTTGAGCAAGTTGAGTAACGGAGCCAGAATCTGAATCTAGACTGTCTGGCTTCAGGGCTTGTGCTCCTAGTGACAAGGATAAACTGCCTATGCCAGATTCCTCTTTCCTACATCTTTCTCTCTAAAGCCTGTTGGTACTGCGCTTCTTAGAAATACTCAATTCCCAGAAAATAAATACATAAGAATGCACACTGTGTCCTGGAAAGTGTGGGTCCCTTAAGTGCTATAAGTCAGGGGAATGATGGGAAGAAACCTGATGGGAGCGATTGTTAAAGATCATAACTTAATGTATTTCCCTTCAGTGTGTCAGAAATCTAGACAGTCGTTAAGAGAAGGTTCCATTTTAGTTCAGCATAGTCACAGCAGAGAAAAAGGGCTAAACATTGGATTCGGTTGGGGGATGGGTAAATCAAGTGCTAGTCCTGAGTTGGGATGAATATGGAATTTAATCAATACCCAGATGGGTAGAGACTGTCCAAAGGCAGTCCCCCCAATTCATCTCTTAAATCTGAGTAGACTTTACTTTTTTTTTTTTTTTTGAGGAAAAGATGAGTTTATAGAATAATTACTGTAGAATAAGAGGGAAGTCATTCTAAAACTTGATGAAGTTCAGATTCCTGACATTGCTGCATTATAAGACAGAAGAAAAATTTAGGGGGAAAGTTTGTCCTCAGTAAGGTACGGGGAAAACATAATATTCATAAAATAGCTTAGAAAGCAATAGTAAATAGAATGAGTTAAAGGGAAAACATGATCAGATTAAAAGAGAGATCAGGTGAGAGAAAGAATTGAAGGCAATTTGAGCATAGAGTAGTCACATTAACATTTTCATTGGGGAGTATCAGGCACAGAATTGATCATTTGGAAAATAGAATAATGATATGGAGGAAAAACTTGGGAAACTAACAGAATTTTAGAGGATAAGGACAAATTGCTGAAAATGATGATGGGAAAAAGATGACAGATATTAACAGTAAAAAACTTGAGTTGAAAAATGGCCTGGTTTTAGAGAGCCAAAGAACTCAGTCTGTGAAAGAGAGATCTACATATAGTCATAGCCTGGCAAAAACGTTTGAAAAAAAAGGATAAAAGAGAAAATTCTAAAGAAAGTACTTTATATCCAAAGGACAAAAATCAAAATCAAGCTGTCCTCAGACTTCCAGTTTGGGTGTTTAAAAGAAAGAAAAAAAAATAGTGGAAATAGCATCTAAGTTTTGAAAGATGAAGACTGTAACTCCAAAATCTTGTAACCCAGCTAAGTTATCTTACGGATACACCATGATACCAGAATTGTCACTATGGGAATATTTGCTATAATAACTTGCAAAAAATTTTACTCTAAATTTATGAATCAAACCCTACCATAATGGGTTCACATGCGCTTGCCGGCAAAAACATTTCAATGGTGTGACTCCAAGCAAGGAGGATGTTCAGTGCATTTCAGTCTTACCTCAGTAGTCTTCCCAGTTGGGTAGTGTATGTTCTGGTTATCTATTGCTGCATGACAAACATTCCAAAAAAACATTTCTGGTTATTTTTATTTCTTTATTTTTCATGGAAAGGCATTTTATTTTAAATTATAGCAGTGTGTACATGTCAATCCTGAACTCCCCATCTATCCCTCCCCCTACCCTCTCCCCTTTGGTAACCAAAGTTTGTTCTCTAAGTCTGGGGGTCTATTTTTGTTTTGTAAATAAGATCATTTGTATCTTTTTTTTGTTTTAGATTCTGCATATAAGCCATATCATATGATATTTGTCTTTCTCTGTCTGACTTACTTCACTTAGTTTGATAATCTCCAGATCCATCCATGTTGCTGCAACTGGCATTATTTCATTCTTTTTATGGCTGAGTCATATTCCACTGCATATATGTATACCACATCTTTATCCATTCATCTGTCTGTGGACATCTAGGTTGCTTCTGTGTCTTGGCTATTGCAAACAGTGCTGCAATGAACATTGGGGTGCATGTATCCTTTTGAACCATGTTTTTCTCCAGCTATATGTCCACATGGGATTGCTGGATCATATGGTAGCACTATTTTCAGTTTTTTAAGGAAGCTCCATACTGTTCTCCATAGTGGCTGTACCAGTTTACATGCCCATCAACAGTGTAGGAGGGTTCCCTTTTCTCCACACCCTCTCCAGCATTTATTGTGGATTTTTTTTTAACATCTTTATTGGAGTATAATTGCTTTACAGTGTTGTGTTAGTTTCTGCTGTATAACAAAGTGAATCAGCTATATGCATACATACATCCCCATATCCCCTCCCTCTTGCATCTCCCTCCCACCCTCCTTATCCCACCCCTCTAGGTGGATGCAAAGCACCAAGCTGATCTCCCTGTGCTATGCGGCTGCTTCCCACTAGCTAGCTATTTTACATTTGGTAGTGTATATATGTCCATGCCACTCTCTCACTTCGTCCCAGCTTACCCTTCCCCCTCCCCATGTCCTCAAGTCCATTCTCTACGTCTGTGTCTTTATTCCTGTCCTGCGCCTAAGTTCTTCAGAACCATTTTTTTTTTAGATTCCACATATATGTGTTAGCATACGGTATTTGTTTTCCTCTTTCTGACTTACTTCACTCTGTATGACACACTCTAAGTCCATCCACCTCACTACAAATAACTCAATTTTGTTCCTTTTTATGGCTGAGTAATATATTGTATATATGTGCCACATCTTCTTTATCCATTCATCTGTCAATGGACACTTAGGTTGCTTCCATGTCCTGGCTATTGTAAGTAGAGCTGCAGTGAACATTGTGGTACATGAATCTTTTTGAATTATGGTTTTCTCAGGGTATATGCCCAGTAGTGGGATTGCTGGGTCATATGGTAGTTCTATTTTTAGTTTTTTAAGGAACCTCCATACTGTTCTCCATAGTGGCTGTATCAATTTACATTCCCACCAACAGTGCAAGAGGGTTCCCTTTTCTTCACACCATCTCCAGCATTTATTGTTTGTAGATTTTTTGATGATGGCCGTTCTGACTGATGTGAGGTGATACCTCATTGAAGTTTTGATTTGCATTTCTTTAATGATTACTGATGTTGAGCATTCTTTCATGTGTTTGTTGGCAATCTATATCTTCTTTGGAAAAATGTCTATTTAGGTCTTCTGCCCATTTTTGGATTGGGTTGTTTGTTTTTTTGATATTGAGCTGCATGAGCTGCTTGTATATTTTGGAGATTAATCCTTTGTCAGTTGCTTTGTTTGCAAATATTTTCTCCCATTCTGAGGATTGTCTTTTTGTCTTGTGTATGATTTCCTTTGCTGTGCAAGAGCTTTTAAGTGTCATTAGGTCCTATTTGTTTACTTTTGGTTTTATTTCCATTTCTCTAGGAGGTGGGGCAAAAAGGATCTTGCTGTGATTTATGTCATAGAGTGTTCTGCCTATGTTTTCCTCTAAGAGATTTATAGTGTCTGGCCTTACATTTAGGTCTTTAATCCATTTTGAGTTTATTTTTGTGTATGGTGTTAGGCAGTGTTCTAATTTCATTCTTTTACATGTAGCTGTCCAGTTTTACCAGCACCACTTATTGAAGAGGCTGTCTTTTCTCCATTGTATACTCTTGTCTCCTTTATCAAAGATAAGGTGACCATATGTGCATGGGTTTATCTCTGGGCTTTCTATCCTGTTCCATTGATCTATATTTCTGTTTTTGTGCCAGTACCATACTGTCTAGATTACTGTAGCTTTGTAGTTTAGTCTAGAGTATAGTCTGGGAGCCTGATTCTTCCAGCTCCATTTTTCTTTCTCAAGATTGTTTTGGCTATTCAGGGTCTTCTGTGTTTCCATACAAATTGTGATTTTTTTTTGTTCTAGTTCTGTGAAAAATGTCATTGGTAGTTTGATAGGGATTTGAATCTGTAGATTGCTTTGGGTCGTATAGTCATTTTCACAATATTGATTCTTCCAATCCAAGAACATGGTGTATCTCTTCATCTGTTTGTATCATCTTTAATTTCTTTCATCAGTGTCTTATAGTTTTCTGCATACAGGTCTTTTGTCTCCTTAGGTAGGTTTATTGCTAGGTATTTTATTCTTTTTGTTGCAGTGGTAAATGGGAGTATCTCCTTAATTTCGCTTTCAGATTTTTCATCATTAGTGTATAGGAATGCAAGAGATTTCTGTGCATTAATTTTGTGTCCTGTTACTCTACCAAATTCATTGATTAGCTCTCGTAGTTTTCTGGTAGCGTCTTTAGGATTCTCTATGTATAGTATCATGTCATCTGCAGTGACAGTTTTACCTCTTCTTTTCTGACTTGGATTCCTTTTATTTTTTATTCTTCTCTGATTGCTGTGGCCAAAACTTCCAGAACTATGTTGAATAATAGTGGTGAGAGTGGGCAACCTTGTCTTGTTCCTGATCTTAGAGGAAATGGTTTCAGTTTTTCACCATTGAGAACGATGTTGGCTGTGAGTTTGTCATATACAGCCTTTATTATGTTGAGGTAGGTTCCCTCTATGCCTACTTTCTGGGGAGTTTTTATCATAAATGGGTGTTGAATTTAGTCAAAAGCTTTTTCTTCATCTATTGAGATGATCATATGGTTTTTATTCTTTGATTTGTTAATATGGTGTATCACATTGATTGATTTGTATATATTGAAGAATCCTTGCATTCCTGGGATAAACCCCACTTGATCATGGTATATGACCCTTTTAATGTTCTTTTGGATTCTGTTCGCTAGTATTTTGTTGGGGATTTTTGCATCAATGTTCATCAGTGATATTGACCTGTAGTTTTCTTTCTTTGTGACATCTTTGTCTGGCTTTGGTATCAGGGTGATGGTGGCCTCACAGAATGAGTTTGGAAGTATTCCTCCCTCTGCTATATTTTGGAAGAGTTGGAGAAGGATAGGTGTTAGCTCTTCTCTAAATGTTGCATACAATTCGCCTGTGAAGCCATCTGGTCCTGGGCTTTTGTTTGTTGGAAGATTTTTAATCACAGTTTCAATTTCAGTGCTTGTGATTGGTCTGTTTATATTTTCTATTTCTTTCTGGTTCAGTCCCAGAAGGTTGTGCTTTTCTAAGAATTTGTCCATTTCTTCCAGGTTGCCCATTTTATTGGCATATCGTTGCTTGTAGTAATCTCTCTTGATCGTTTGTATTTCTGCAGTGTCAGTTGTTACTTCTCCTTTTTCATTTCTAAGTCTATTGATTTGAGTCTTCTCCCTTTTTGTCTTGATGAGTCTGGCTAATGGTTTATCAATTTTGTTTATCTTCTCAAAAATCAGCTTTTAGTTTTATTGATCTTTGATATTGTTTCTTTTTAATTTATTTCTGATCTGATCTTTACGATTTCTTTCCTTCTGTTAACTTTCGGCTTTTTGTTGTTCTTGTTCTTCTCTCTCTCATTGCTTTAGGTGTAAGTTTAGGTTGTTTATTTGAGATATTTCTTGTTTCCTGAGGTAGGATCATATTACTATAAACTTCCCTCTTAAAACTGCTTTTGCTGCATTCCATAGGTTTTGGGTCATCGTGTTTTCATTGTCATTTGTTTCTAGGTATTTTTTGATTTCCTCTTTGATTTCTTCAGTGATCTCTTGGTTATTTAGTAGCATATTGTTTAGCCTCCATGTGTTTGTATTTTTTACAGTTTTTTTTTCCTGTAATTGATATCTAGTCTCATAGCATTGTAGTCGGAAAAGATACTTGATACAATTTCAATTTTCTGAAATTTACCAAGGCTTGATTTGTGACTCAAGATATGGCCTATCCTGGAGAATGTTCCATGAGCACTTGAGAAGAAAGTGTATTCTGTTGTTTTTGGATGGAATGTCTTATAAATGTCAATTAAGGCAATCTGGTCAACTGTGTCGTTTAAAGCTTTGTGTTTCCTTATTTATTTTCATTTTGGATGATCTGTCCATTAGTGTAAGTGGGGTGTTAAAGTCCCCTACTATTATTTTGTTTTGTCGATTTCCCCTTTTACAGCTGTTAGCATTTGCCTTATGTATTGAGGTGCTCCTCTGTTGGGTGCATAAATATTTACAATTGTTATATCTTCTTCTTGGATTGATCCCTTCATCATTATGTAGTGTCCTTCTTTGTCTCTTGTAGTAGTCTTTAAAGTCTATTTTGTCTGATATGAGAATTGCTACTCCAACTTTCTTTTGATTTCCATTTGCATGGAATATCTTTTTCTATCCCCTCACTTTGTCTGTATGTGTCCCTAGGTCTGAAGTGGGTCTCTTGTAGACAGCATATATACGGGTGTTGTTTTTGTATCCATTCAGCCAGTCTGTGTCTTTTGGTTGGAGAATTTAATCCATTTACATTTAAGGTAATTATTGATATGTATGTTCCTATTACCATTTTCTTAATTGTTTGGGGTTTGTTATTGTAGGTCTTTTCCTTGTCTTGTGTTTCCTCCTTAGAGAAGTTCCTTTAGCATTTGTTGTAGAGCTGGTTTGGTGGTTCTGAATTCTCTTAGCTTTTACTTATCTGTAAAGTTTTTAATTTCTCCATTGATTCTGAATGAGATCCTTGCTGGGTAGAATAATCTTGGTTGTAGGTTTTTCCCTTTCATCACTTTAAATGTGTCCTGCCACTCCTTTCTGGCTTGCAGAGTTTCTGCTGAAAAATCCTCTGATAACCTTATGGGGATTCCCTTGTATGTTACTTGTTGCTTTTCCCTTGCTGCTTTCAAGATTTTTCTTTGTATTTAATTTTTGATAGTTTGATTAATATGTGTCTCGGCGTGTTTCTCTTTGGGTGTATCCTGTATGGTACGCTCTCTCCTTCCTGGACTTGATTGACTATTTCCTTTCCCATGTTAGGGAAGTTTTTGACTATAATCTCTTCAAGTATTTTCTCAGACCCTTTCTTTTTCTCTTCTTCTTCTGGGACCCCTATAATTCGAATGTTGGTGTGTTTAGTGTTGTCCCAGAGGTCTCTGAAACTGTCCTCAATCTTTTCATTCTGTTTTCTTTATTCTTCTCCCTGGCAGTTATTTCCACCATTTTAACTTCCAGCTCACTTATCGATTCTTCTGTCTCAGTTATTCTGTTATTGATTCCTTCTAGAGTATTCTTAATTTCAGTAATTGTGTTGTTCATCACTGTTTGTTTGCTCTTTAGTTCTTCTAGATCCTTGTTAAATGTTTCCTGTATTTTCTCCATTCTGTTTCTGAGATTTTTGATCATCTTTACTAACACTACTCTGAATTATTTTTCAGGTCGGTGCCTATTTCATTTATTTGGTCTTGTAGGTTTTTACCTTCCTCCTTTGTCTGTAACAAATTATTTTGTCATTTTATTTATTTATTTTTCTTTTTTTGATGGGTGGTGCTGTGTTTCTGTCTTCCTGGTTGTTTGGCCTGAGATGTCCAGCACTGGAGTTTGCAAGCAGTTTGATAGAGCTGGGTCTTGGTGCTGAGATGAGGACCTCTGGGAGGTCTCACTCTGATTGATATTCCCTGGGGTCTGAGGTTCTCTGTTATTCCAGCAGTTTGGACTCAGAGTTCCCACCACAGGAGCTTGGGCCCGAACTCTGGTCTGGGAACCAAGATCTTGCAATCTGGTCACTGGTGGTTCCTCCCATCCACTTAGGTGTCCATGGTCCCCCACCAGTGCCTGGTAGGTGCCCTACTTGTGAGGAGACATGAATTCCATGTCCTCCTATTACACCATCTTGACTCCACCCTCTGTTTGTGGATTTTTTGATGATGGCCATTCTGACTGGTGTGAGGTGATACCTCATTGTGGTGTTGATTTGCATTTCTCTATTAATTAGTGACAAACATTCCAAATTTTAGTAGCTTAAAATCAAGAATTTGATTATCATTTTGCATGGATCCAAGAGTGGACAGGTTGTGGCTGGGAGGGTCTCACTTGGGGGCACTCATTCTGTTGTGTCAAGTGACTGCTGAAGGTGGACCCATGTGTAGGCTTCTTACTCCCACGTTTGGATCCTGGGCTGGCATGGTGGAACAGTTGGTGCTGGCTGTTGTCTCTCTATTCACATAGCCTCTCCATGTGATCAGCTTGGGTTTCCTCACAGGATGGTGGACCCAGAATGGAGGTGCAATGCTTCTAATGAAAGAAGTTCCAGAATATTACCTCTGTCATGCAAGCTGCTAAGGCCAGTCCAGATTCAAAGGGAGTGGAGGAACAGGCTCCTCCTGTGGATGAAGTGTGGCATACGCATACAAGTAAGGAAGAAAATGATGGCAGCTATCTTGGGGTCACACACTATAGTGTTTCTCATTGCTCACTTTACTTCCCAATATAGAAGGCTTCCAGTACTATACAGTATCATTGCTTGATTAACACAAACACATCTATCAGATTTTATTGGTAATAATTAGGTTATTTAAATTTCTTTTTTAATTCAGAAAGCCTTGGTTGGATTATTACATAGATGTTTTCAAGGATTTTAGTGATATTCTGGGAAATTAGGATATTTTCATAAACTGGAAATAAATTACTTTTTCCATTTTGGAAATAGAAGACAGGCCTCCATTATCCAAAAATTTGCCATCCAGCATGTTTTCAGGAATGAATTAGATTCAGATAATGAGGATTACTGTTTTGAAAAGACAGAAATATACTTAAATATACAACAATTATAAAGTATAATGCCAATGTATTCATTTCTTGAAAAAACGTTGCAGAATATCTTAAGAAACCAAGTAGTTGATTAGCATTTATGATACAGTAACACTTTTGTTTACAGGATGTATATATATATATATATACACACACACACCTTTGGTTAACTATGGTTATTTCTGGGGGTTGTTTTTCTATTTTGGGAGTGGATATTTTACAGTGATTTTGTATTTTTTAAAGAAACATTATACTTACTAAAAAGTACATGTAATTTATATTTACTGTTTAAAGAACAATGATAAAATCATCCCTGTACCCTACCATTCAGTTTATAAAGTAGAAAATTATCTCTGACTTCACCAAGATAGCTGAGTAGGAGATCCCCAGCCCCCATCCCTCCACAAAAATCAATAATTAGACAGCTATCCACAAACAAAAACAGCTCTGGGAGAGCTCTGGAATCCACCTGAGAAGCTTCAGCAACCTAGTGGAACAAAAAATCCTGAGAATAACCACACAAAAAGAGAAGGAAGAACGTTTCCTTTCACCTGCATCATCCTATCCCCCAAGGCTGCACTCCTGGCACCAAGGAAAACTCCCCAGCTGGAAAGAGTTTGCCTCACAGGGAGAGGAAGAGTGGGGTGAATGACCAGCTTCCCCAGCCTTTTGGAGTATTACATGAAGGACCCACTTCAGTCACCACCACCAGAGACCAGCAAACCTGAGACATGACCCATAAAGATGGGTGGGAACGAGGAAGAAGAGCACGGGCTCCAGTGTCAGATACACAGTGAAAGAAGCCACTGCTCCCAGTGACGTGTCCTACGGATGAAAACAGCAGCTTTCACTACTGAAGAAACCAAGGGCCAGCACAGCCACCACAGATGTCACTGGGTTTTTGCCCCCCAGTATTCATGTTTGCTGACACCAGCCACCTGAGTCCCTCCCTGCTCCCCTGTCCCTCCCACCCCAGCAAAAGCCCAGGATCCTCTGTGGCTGCATGCGTACCAGATGCCAGCCCAGAGCCCCCCAGCTGACCTTGCTGCTGTGTGTGCTCTCTGGGCTAACCCCTCCAGCTGTGTAGCTGCACACTGCTTATCTGACCTCCACTGCCATGTGTGCACCTGTGACCAGGTCTTACAGCCATGGAAGTGCATGCTGATACCCAAGGCCTCCACAGCTGCTTGTGGTCCTGGATCTAGCCCTGTCTCCTATCACTGGCCTGTACCACTGTGCTCACCTGCAGCTAGCTGCTCCAGCTATATACCACATGCTACCAGCCTGACTCCTGATGCCAGGCTCCACTGCTGGCACCAGAGGTCAGAACCAGAAGCCAGCAGCCTCACAGCTTCCAGTGCACTGCAGTTGGCCTTAGTCCTTACTGCTTGCCCTGCCTCCCACCAGTGTGTGTGTGTGTGTTTGCAACTGGCCCCTGCCACCACACAGCTACCTGCAGCTGGCTTCCTAAACCCGAGTGTGTGCACACCACTGGCTCCAGCCACTACTGCTGCCTGCCTTGGTGCCTAACGTCTGAACTGGGAGTCACCACTGAAAACCCCAAAAGCCCTTGTGGCCTCTGAAGACGTCCTTCCCCCTGCAGCATTCACCAAAGACCATGCAGTTGAGAGGGTGCCTACTCTTACCGTTCAACATATTACTGGAATTCCTAGCCAGAGCAATTAGGCAAGGAAAAGAAATAAAAGGCATCCAAATTGGAAGGGAAGAAGTAAAATAGGCTGTTTGCTGATGGTATGATCCTGTTCCCAGAAAAAATTTTAAACTCCACCGAAAAATTGTTAGACCTTATAAACAAATTTAGTAAAGTTTCAGGATACAAAATCAACATACAAAAAATCAGTTGCATTTCTGTACACTAAAAATGACCTACTGGAAAAAAGAAATAATCCCATTTATAATAGCATTAAAAACAGTAAAAAAAAATTTTAGAAATAAATTTAACTGTGGAAGTGAATGTTCTATACAAGATATTAATGAAAGAAATTGAAGAAGACACAAATAAATGGAAAGATAGCCCATGTTCAGAGATTGGAAGAGTTAATATTGTTAAAATGTTCATACTACCCAAAGCCATCTATGGATTCAGAGTAATCTTTATAAAAATTCCAATAGTATCTTTCACAGAAATAGAAAAACAATCCTAATTTTCATATGGAACCACAGAAGACCCCGAATAACCAAAGCAATTCTTGAGAAAGAACAAAGCTGGAGGCATCATACGCCCTGATTTAAAACTATATTACAAAGCTATAGCAATCAGAACAGTATGATATTGGCATAAGAGCAGACACACAGATCAATGGAACAGAATAGAAAAGCCCAGAAATAAACCCACACATATCTGGTCAACTAATATTTGACAAGGAAGCCAAGAATACTCAATGGGGAAAGGATAGTCTCTTCAATAAATGGCTTTAGGAAAACTAAATATCCACATGCAAAAGCATGAATTTGAGCCCTTATCTTACATCACCAAAAATTAACTGAAAATGGATTAAAGACTGAAATGTAGGACTTGCGACCGTAAAATTCCTAGAAGAAAACATAGGGGAAAAGCTCCTTTCAGAAGAGTTGTATTACTTTACACTTAAACCAGACATATATGTGAATACTTCATTATTTTTTTCATCTACTTCATATTTTAATTTGTTGCACTTAATTTTGAATGTATACATATATAGGTACATACCAATCGTAGTTGATAGTATATAAAATTCCCATGGAGTAGCACTTAGGGAAAAAACTCTTTGCCCGCATAACATTATGCGTTAAGATAACCCTTAATGGGAACTGATCTAATTTCTACCTATAAAATAAAATTTTGCTGGCATTAGGGAATATTTATTACTCAATGGAAAAGCCACAGTATTTCATCAGTGTACTCAACTTACATAATGCGCAATTTGTGGAGTTATGTGGAATGAATTTGGAAAAGGATTTATGCTCAAATATTACTTTTTTTTCCTTTAACTTTATTTATTTACTTTTTATTATCACAGTTTGGCACAGAGAATACATTTATTCAATTCTTTCCTGCTGGAAAGACCATTAATTTTTTGGCTTTCTCTTGTAAAGAGACCTAGGAATGACAGTATGAGGAAGGAATTAGGAATCAAGGAAGGTTATTAAACATGTCCGTGGCCTCTGGATTTCCATGCACTCCATAGACAGAGCGATTTACACAGGAATTAGTTTCGATTGCTCAAATCTAATATTACCAGATAAGTCGCTAATACAGTTTTGCCTGGAGAGAATCCCTTATCTTTACTTTTTTCTTTATCTCTTTGATAGTGTGAATGTGGCCAGGCACATTGTAGCCATAGAAGAAACCATTTCCACCCTCTGTTTGCTTCTGTTCCTCAGCCTTCAATAACCTCAGATTTCCCCATCCTGAAGAACCCCTTGCTCGCCCCTCCTGTCTCTCTCAGAACAGTGCTGTGTAGTGGAGCCTTCACTCTCATCTTCCCTCTGACTTACTCCAGCCCGCCTGGTCTCTGCATTCAGCATCACTGAACTCCTGCCTTAAAGGTCACTGATGACATCCTAATGACCAAATCAAATGGCCATTTTCTTTTCTTTTCATTTTTAAATAAGAATTGTATATATTTCACGTGTACAACATGATGATTTGATATACATCTACATAATGATTACTGCAGTTTAGCTAATTAACATGTCTTCTCACATAGCTACTTTTTGTGTGTTGGATGAGAGCACCCGAAATCTACTCTTAGCAAATTTCCAGTATGTAGTACAGTATTAGTAACTATAGTCATCATACTGCCTTTTTACCTTTTAAGTATTTCCTTAATACTTAGAACAAAATGGCATATGACCCAAGTGTTGCCATTTTGTTTTTGTAACATCTCCCATGCCAACTTCCCCAAAGGATCATGTGTTTAGAACCTCTTTATGATTCAGTCTCATTGGTGTTTTTGTAATGGAAATCCTTAGGATAGGACCTATGACAAAGCAATCTTTATACCAGCTTATAAGCTCTAACTAGTAGTAGTATAGTAAGCCTTCAAAAATCATATCCTATCATAATGAAAATGTTTCCTTGTCATTTGGGTGACATCAGTGATTGATTTCTAAATGAGGAAATATTTCTAAAATGGCCCCCTAGACCAATTTGTATTTGAGTTGAGTGGTAGCCATAATAATCATTTATGTCTCCCTCCTTTTCATTCCTTCCTCTCTCCCTTCTTTCCTCTCACCACACAACTTCCTCTTGTCCAGATTTTCGGTTGTTTCCATATTTTATTTATAAATACAGGAACTGGAGGAGAGATCTTGAGTCATGCTCTGCTCTTAGTTAACAGGAATCATTTTCCTGTATTTTATGGCATAAAAACTGGATGCTTAAAGAAACTCTGCTCTTCAGTGCAAAATGTTCTGTCAGAGCCGGAAAAAAAGCATTGATTAGTGATGACTCCAAACCATAAACTTTTACTGTAGCAATTTTGCTACTCCTTTTGAGTTTATAATTTTTAATTCCCGAGATTTTCTTTAGTCTTATCTTAAAAGAAACTTGTAATTTGTTGGTCGTAATCCTAAAGAATGTAATTTTATGCTGTAAGATAAACACATATATTTACATGAAAGTAAGCTGTTCTCTCAACTAATGTGCCCAGATAGTCTATGGAGGCAGATATATTTTGGATACACATGCATTTATGAATACACACACACACACACACCTCAGAGAAATTGTCTCCAGTAATTTTGAATAGCCTACCTCATTGCTACTGAACCTTTTAGTGACCCAGAATTTAAGTTTAAATAGTCATTAAAATATATCTGCAGTTCTCTTTCAAAAAAAGACTTGATTTATGTTAGAACCAATTTAGCTTTTAACAATATATTTAAATGGCATTATTTGGTGGAATTTTAAATTTTTCTATAAGAAGACTTGGAAACACATTAATTTAAGGCAGTTTAAAAATATTTATTCCTTCAAAAAAGTATCAAAGTATAAGTATTAATCTTATATTTATCACCCATACATTTTTTTTCTGTTTTGTATTAGAATCAAACTGATTGGAAGCGATTTCCAGAAGTTTCTTAATTCAGTCCTTGTTTTCCAAGTGTGTTCTAATTAAGCTGTTGTCAGAAAAATGGTTACCTAATTTTTGAAAAATGCTAAAGCAGAAAAGCTTTTCATATCTGTTCTCAGTAACTCGGTCTTTAACTTCCCTAATAGATAAAGAAATTATTATGGTTGTATTATAGCTTTGTAGCTATAATTTTATGTATTTTTGATTAGCAACATAGTGAAAAGTAGAAAAAGTTCTATTTTAGAAGATAATTTTTCACATATCCTGTGAGCATTGACATCTTTTTTGTTTCTTGGCAAAGCATTCTCTGTAGTCTTTCCTCAAAGTCCTTTTTAAAATAACCATTTTCATGTTGATGCTTTTAGGTCCAGTTTCAGCTCAGGTCCTGGAACCTGCCCTGCTCAGACTGTGAGAGTATGTATTCTATAACATAGTAATAGCTTACTGATATTCTTTTATGTAGTTTTTCTTATCAAATTCCAAGTGATGTCTTTACTGAAATTATAGTCGTTTGGAATGCAAGACTCCTCTTGGATATCTGATTCAGTGATGATTTATTTTAAATAATTTCCATTACATTAAAAAATTTTTCATGTTATATGTAAACTTTTCATTTCTCATTTTTCTTTAACACCTAAGTCAAATAAAACTGATTAGAACATAGTGATATAAACATGACCATGAGCAATGCTTGGGAAATACTACAGATACTTATTGTATATATGAGTGTGTGTGTGTGTGTGTGTGTGTGTGTGTGGATGGATGTTTAGCACTTTCTTTTGATTTCAGTTTATATTATATGTTTAACAGTCTATGTACTTTTTCTGGAGAGTGAAATACCATTTCCGGTTGGGGGGAAGTAAACTCATTTTATTAAACAGTAGGATGTTTGTGAAAAAAATAATTATTAGCTATATTCTGCTCTTTTAATATCTGGCAATCACAAAGATATTAGGATTCAAGAAAACCCAGCAAAGGTTACAGACTTTCTGAAACCTTAGAGATGTGATGTCTCTAATAATCATTAGGTGTGTTGAACATGTTATTTAGAGTACCTTGTAAAATATTTTTCCTCTAATTGAAATCCATTGCTACTACTTGGGTGGTTGACAGAGATTCTACAGTGACCAAAACATTTGTCTGGTCTTTACTTATAGATGGAGACTATTTATTTTGGCAAATATTTGTTTATTTTCCTTGTTCTGCAAGAATAACAAGGAAAATATGCCCTTGATCATCTTGGTCTTGTAACAAACCAGTGATGGTCCCAGCCTCCATTTTATGAATTTAGTGGTTCAACCCTTTGACTGAAGACCTATTCATAGGGTTTGTGGGAGTTTATGATTAAAGGGAAGAGTGTAACACTGACTCCTTCCTCTTTTCCTCCCTCTAAGGAGATCACATTTATTATACCACAAAGGTGATGAGAGAAAGTATAGCATAATGGATAAGAGTGTAAGCTTTGGGACGAGACTGCGTTCAAATCCAAACTCTATCACTTACTGGCTGTGCCATCTTAGGTCACCTTACCTCTCTGATCTTCTGGTTCTTCTTCTGCAAAGTGGTACCAAAGAGAGTATCTATTTCATAGGAATATTTTTAGTATGAAATGAGTTGACATATGTAAAACACTTAGTGCCTGGCACACAGCTAACAGCAGCAGCATGAAGATGATGATGATTTAATAACATGGAGGAAACTCATAGTTAGCATCTTTCTGAAAGAAGGAAAAAGACTTGTAATATGCTTCCTTCTTTCTGTGATACAACCAATAACATTTTATTTTATTTATTTATTTATTTTGCGGTACTCGGGCCTCTCACTGTTGTGGCCTCTCCCATTGCAGAGCACAGGCTCCGGACACGCAGGCTCAGCGGCCATGGCTCACGGGCCCAGCCGCTCTGCGGCATGTGGGATCCTCCTGGACGGGGGCACAAACCTGTGTCCCCTGCATTAGTATGCGGACTCTCAACCACTGTGCCACCAGGGAAGCCCAACCAATAACATTTTAATACCTCTGGTATTTGCGTCACCTGGTCTAAGGGGTCCTTCTTTTGTTTTTCCAATTTTTGAAGTGCCAGATCTGTATCCTAGTAAGGCAGAAACTCCAAATTTGATGATAATTTTTTTCAAGTATAGTCTTGTTTTCTGTCCAACTCTTTAGAATTTCTGCAAACCAAGTAGATTGTTTTTCAAACCAGAATCTGTTGAGTGAATTGAGAGATTCTTTAGAGTAAAGCAAGTTTGTGGAATATAACCACAGGATAAATGAATCTGCTGTAACATGAGTGACCTACAACATGAGTGACCTAGCTTGAACAAAAAGATAAGGGACCCTTTCTTCATGTGTACATTCCTCTCAACACAGGCAGCTTGATCTCTGCTGCCTTCTCAGGGCATCACCACAAAGAGAACCTAGGGAAGGGAGTCCAGGCACAAAGAGGCTTGCTTCGTTTCACAGTTCGGAAGCTACCTGTCAGCTCAGTTGGGAAGGAGGAAGCCATTCATCTTGAAGGGATGCCTAGCACTCCTTTCTTTATCCTGTTTCAAAGTCCTTTCTCTCTCCTGCCCACACCCTTTTCAGCACAGCTTTATGCTCTCAACTTGCATGTATCTTAACTTTGCACTGAATCATGTCTGAAGCTTAGCAAAAAAAATCTGGATTTTCCCTCCTGAAGGTTTCATTCAGGAGTCAGTGTAGGGCTAGGAAACCTATATTTAAAAAAAGAAAAAAAACTCCCTGGAGGATTGTACTATCTCTGGCCCATAAACTAGCTTTTGGAACCACAGGTCTAAACTTCTTCCAACTCTCAGCTGAAAAAGAAACATCCTGTGTCATCTTCCCTTGAGTTCTACCACGGGCGCACTGTTGATACTGAGTTGCGCTAAATGTGTTGCTTGACCCCAGGAAACTGAGGCTTTGAACGCCTTTCACCCAAGGAATAATTAATATGAGAAATAGAGTTGTAGGCCAGTCCCACTGGGGAGCTAATATGGCCCAAGAGCACCCTAATGTGCTGGGGGACTGGGTGGGGATCTTGATGCCTCCAACCTAGTATTTACTGATTAATTTGTTTGTTCAGCAGCCATTTAAATGATTATGAGATCAAAGAAGTTTTGCTGGGCACAAGGGATCCAAAGAGTATAGTGGAAAGAGTGCAGGTTTTAGAATCTGCCAGATGTTGGTTTGAATCACTGCCGAGCTATGTGATCCTGAGCTGTTTACTTAACTTCTCTAAACCTATTTCCTCATCGGCAAAGTGAAAATAATGCTTACCTTGCGGGCTGTCACAAGGATTAGAAATAATACACACGAGGCACCTCATCTGGTGCTAGAATTGATTTAACATGTACGTGCCAGGTATAGTATCTGAAACTTGACACACATTTTCTGTATCCTTTACAGCAATGCTGAGGTGGGTACCACTGATATTATTAGTTCAGAAATAAGAAAACTACGCCTTAGAAAAAGTAACTGATCCAAGATCACTAGCTTCTGAGAGGCAGAGCTCTGCTTTGAATCTATGACTGTCTGACCCCCAAACCCATGTTCTTAACCATGTATCCTGGATGCCTGCCTAGTCCAGTGTCATGTGACTCACCCACCCCTCCAGGCTAGACCTGGGAGTGACCTATCCATGGACTGGCCAGGCATCCATGACTCTGTAGTTTAACTGAGGGGGAGTAAGGCATGTTGAGTTCTTCTCTTGGGAATATGCAATTAAGGCAAAAGAGATTGAGGCCGTTATAAGAGGGAGGTAAGCTGGAAGGTCATGGGTTTATTCAGGGCCAGGGCTGCCTTCATAAACCATGTGTAAGCTGGAGTTGAGGGCAGAAGCCATGTAGAGTCCAGGAAGAACAAGAGAGTTCGCTCGATGATGGATGACAAAGACCCTATGGTTTTGGTTCCTGACCACATTCAGCGTTCAGATCTAGCCCAGACATCTTTGCTCTAGCTCACCATATTAACTGAGATAAATTTGAGTGAATATCTGTAACTTAATTTTTAGGAAGCCTCTAACCAGTACTCTGGCACATATTGGCATTACATTGTAGCTATTTGTAATTATTCACAAACTAGTAGCCGTGAAATATAAGCGCACATAAAATTGCAATAAAAGGTGGTAAGTTTTTTAGTTAGGGAGGTTCAAAGTGCTACAGGGGCACAGAGGAGGGGATGCAGTTATGGAGGCTGGAACATGCATCCCCTCATGTCACCCTGTGTTGACTGTCCTCATGTAAGGCCTGCCACTTAGGTAAGCCGTAGGCTAGACTGATAACCGACGCTGTGACGTAGCTACCATGTAGAAACCATTATTTACGTTCTTATTGCTCATAAGTATGTCTTCAAGTTCCAAACTGTGTTGAATCTAAATTAAATAAATGCTTGCCGTATCATGATAGTCCTACATTTCATTTCTTGGACTTTTTTTTTTTTCATTTAGTTAATGGTTATCGATTGAAGCCCAAGATGAAGGGATTAAATCATCTTATTCAAATGGAGTTATCTTAAAAGGTACCTTCCGCTATAGTATGAAGTCAGCTTTGGAGCAACTTGGAATTCTTCTCTGGTTATCCCATCACTCCTAATCAAATGAAATCAGTATCATTTTCTCTGCAAAACCTGATTTTTTTTCTGACTTAAGAGTGGCAAATGAGCCTGATTGTTTTCTGCAAACTTTATTTATTTTGAGTACATTCAGGGTGCATAGCTGCATGACATCCTAGCAGAACGGTTTGAATGCTTCAATTTTTTGATGATGTTCAGTTACATGAGAATGTGTATGAAGCACTTACAGTGCATGGTCCATAGCAGGAATGTCCACCAATCCACTTACCCCATCAAGAAATTTTATAGATTGCATCTTGATAAAAGGTAAGGAAAAGAATAAGCAATGAATCAATGCAGTGTATATTTAAAGAAAGTCTCTAAGTTACAGATAAGTTGTCATGTATGCCGTATTAACAGTTCATAATGGGTTTTCAGTTATGATGAGGCCATGGGTTTTTCTCATAGAACTCTGTCAGAGTAATATTAGCCGTCTTCTGATACTCTTCTTTCTTGAAAAATAACTCTATTGCTGTGTTCTTATCCAGGAAATTTTGTTTCTTTTTTGTTTTGTTTTGTTTTTTTTCTTTTGCCGTACGCGGGCCTCTCACTGTTGTGGCCTCTCCCGTTGCGGAGCACAGGCTCAGCGGCCAGGGCTCACGGGCCCAGCCGCTCCGAGGCATGTGGGATCTTCCCGGACCGGGGCACGAACCCGTGTCCCCTGCATCGGCAGGCGGACTCTCAACCACTGCGCCACCAGGGAAGCCCCAGGGACTTTTAAAGCTGTAAAATTATATAAGAGAGAAATATTGAGACCTGGCTGCAAGTCCAGCTCTGCTGCTAATTAGCTGTAGGAACTTGGATAGTTCACTCGGATTTCTCTGTGCCTGGCTTGCTTTATTTCTAAAGCATTTAGCAGAGTTGGACTAGAGCAGAGGGTAGTAATGTCGGGTATACTTGCTGTCTCTCCACCCTCCCCAACATGGTCCACTGCCTAAGGCTGGGAAGCCAACGTGATCAGAAGCCTTGCTCAGGAGTCACCACCTAACAATCAGCTTTTGTACTTGATATTAAATCTCTGCGCACTCCCTACACCAGAAGATAATGACGATCATTTTTAGACTTACAACTCTATTCTTTTTTTTTTTTTTTCTTCTGCGGTGTGCGGGCCTCTCACTGTTGTGGCCTCTCCCGTTGCGGAGCACAGGCTCCGGAAGCGCAGGCTCAGCGGCCATGGCTCACGGGCCCGGCTGCTCCGCGGCACGTGGGATCTTCCCGGATCGGGGCACGAACCGTGTCCCCTGCATCGGCAGGCGGACTCTCAACCACTGCGCCACCAGGGAAGCCCTACAACTCTATTCTTATAGATAAGAGACCTAAGAGAAAAGGACCTGTTCTTTGCAGGTAGTTTATGTTAACTTTCCCCGTAAGAAAATGGGAGCCTGGGTTTGTGAATAATGCTTTTTTCCCCTAAATCACTGTTTGAATAGATTCCATCTTTATTTTCTTTTCTCTTAGCCTCCTTTCCCTTCAAACATCTTTTTAATAGAGATGTAATTACATTTTTCCTCGTGCAGCATTTGGATCTTGCTACCTATTCTTAGTCCACCACAGAGCTTACCATTGGCTAAAAAGAAAAAAAGGTGACCTTCACTTGGGGTTCAAAGAAAGTATTTAAGAAGTTAGAGCCTAAAAGCTCCCCTGTATATATATTTTTAACCAGAGATACTCTTACAGTAAAAGTGAATTATTGCCCCCTTGTGGTAGAGTTATATATATATTTTTTCACACAAATGAAATTTTGGACAGGATGATTTTAGTTTTCACTACTCTGAAACTCTTTGTCCTTGACAGTGAACCTAAAGTAGTCATGAAAAGAACTCGAGACATTTTTGAAAGCACCTCTTTTTGTTTATTCTCTCCTATCTTAAACTCCATGGAATCTTGTCTAAACTGATTTTTTTTCTTTCCTGTTTGAGGTACCAGATTTCTAAGAACTTAAGTTAAACAAATCAACTGGAGTGATCAATGTTGTATGGAACAAACCTAGACATTATTTAGGTTACTTTTCTGTGGTCTCTACTGCTTCAAATGGGTTGGTAAGGGCCTCGTAATAGAAGTTGTATCTTAGACCCGAAGAACAATCATTTTCTCCAGAGCTATACAATGAGGAAATTTTGAAACACCATGTGCAAGAAATCTTAGTGGTGATACACTTAATTCATAAAGGTTCAGGTCATCCTCAGGATTCGCTTTTCTCTTCCATTTTCATCAAGTTGAACAATGCAACAAGATTTTTTAAACCAAATGGGACTTCCTTTCAGCAAAATAGGCAACAGACCTCATGCCTACTAAAATGTCTTTGAGTAGAGGCCTCGAAGAGAAAGGAAGCCATTTTTGTACTCTTCTTTTTGCAACAAAAAATATGGTAAAATTTTACAGATAAAAGAACAGTAACACACAGTCAGAATCGGCTTACTGAATCACAGCTTACAAATTAGTATAAATCTGCATAGGTAGTAAGTATTCTGAATTCTGAATGATTTTCGTGTTTGTATGTTTAGAGAAGCCCATTTTGTCAGTTGTCACTCTCCACCAATAGCCTTGTAAGATGAACAAGCCAACTGGTAAGCTATCTCCAGATTGTGTATAGATTTTGAAAGCACATGCTTTTTTTTTTTATATAAAGATGAAATGACTAAGTGACCACTTGGAAGTTTCAAGTTACGACTTGAAATTCAAGATGTCCAGTAAAGTTTCCTTAGTAGGTGGCTTGTTATTTTTCAACACTATGACATTTATTGGTTTGTCTCTAGATTATTTTTTTCTCAAAGAAAATTTGATCACAGTCATCAAACAACTATTGAACAATTTACCAGTCCTTTAAAAAGACAACAATCTTTTGGAAGTTTTAGCCACAGCAATCAGAGAAGAAAAGGAAATAAAAGGAATCCAAATCGGAAAAGAAGAAGTAAAGCTGTCACTGTTTGCAGATGACATGATACTATACATAGAGAATCCTAAAGATGCTACCAGAAAACTACTAGAGCTAATCAATGAATTTGGTAAAGTAGCAGGATACAAAATTAATGCACAGAAATCTCTGGCATTCCTATATACTAATGATGAAAAATCTGAAAGTGAAATCAAGAAAACACTCCCATTTACCATTGCAACAAAAAGAATAAAATATCTAGGAATAAACCTACCTAAGGATACGAAAGACCTGTATGCAGAAAATTATAAGACACTGATGAAAGAAATTAAAGATGATACAAATAGATGGAGAGATATACCATGTTCTTGGATGGGAAGAATCAACATTGTGAAAATGACTCTACTACCCAAAGCAATCTACAGATTCAATGCAATCCCTATCAAACTACCACTGGCATTTTTCACAGAACTAGAACAAAAAATTTCGCAATTTGTATGGAAACACAAAAGACCCCGAATAGCCAAAGCAATCTTGAGAACGAAAAAAGGAGCTGGAGGAATAAGGCTCCCTGACTTCAGACTATATTACAAAGCAACAGTCATCAAGACAGTATGGTACTGGCACAAAAACAGAAAGATAGATCAGTGAAACAGGATAGAAAGCCCAGAGATAAACCCACGCACATATGGACACCTTATCTTTGATAAAGGAGGCAGGAATGTACAGTGGAGAAAGGACAGCCTCTTCCATAAATGGTGCTGGGAAAACTGGACAGGTACATGTAAAAGTATGAGATTAGATCACTCCCTAACACCATACACAAAAATAAGCTCAAAATGGATTAAAGACCTAAATGTAAGGCCAGAAACTATCAAACTCTTAGAAGAAAACATAGGAAGAACACTCTATGACATAAATCACAGCAAGATCCTTTCTGACCCACCTCCTAGAGTAATGGAAATAAAAACAAAAATAAACAAATGGGATCTAATGAAACTTCAAAGCTTTTGCACAGCAAAGGAAACCATAACCAAGACCAAAAGACAACCCTCAGAATGGGAGAAAACATTTGCAAATGAAGCAACTGACAAAGGATTAATCTCCAAAATTTACAAGCAGCTCATGCAGCTCAATAACAAAAAAACAAACAACCCCATCCAAAAATGGGCAGAAGACCTAAATAGACATTTCTCCAAAGAAGATATACAGAATGCCAACAAACACATGAAAGAATGCTCAACATCATTAATCATTAGAGAAATGCAAATCAAAACTACAATGAGATATCATCTCACACCAGTCAGAATGGCCATCATCAAAAAATCTAGAAACAATAAATGCTGGAGAGGGTGTGGAGAAAAGGGGACACTCTTGCACTGCTGGTGGGAATGTGAATTGCTTCAGCCACTGTGGAGAACAGTATGGAGGTTCCTTAAAAAACTACAAATAGAATTACCATATGACCCAGCAATCCCACTACTTGGCATATACCCTGAGAAAACCAAAATTCAAAAAGAGTCATGTACCAAAATGTTCATTGCAGCTCTATTTACAATAGCCAGGACATGGAAACAACCTAAGCACCCATCATCGGATGAATGGATAAAGAAGATGTGGCACATATACACAATGGAATATTACTCAGCCTTAAAAAGAAATGAAATTGAGCTATTTGTAATGAGATGGATAGACCTAGAGTCTGTCATACAGAGTGAAGTAAGTCAGAGAGAAAAAGACAAATACCGTATGCTAACACATATATATGGAATTTAAGGGAAAAAAATGTCATGAAGAACCTAGGGGTAAGATAGGAATAAAGACGCAGACCTACTGGAGAGCGGACCTGAGGATATGGGGAGGGGGAAGGGTGAGTTTTGACAGGGCGAGAGAGAGTCATGGACATATACACACTAACAAACGTAGTAAGGTAGATAGCTGGGGGGAAGCAGCCGCAAGGCACAGGGATATTAGCTCGGTGCTTTGTGACAGCCTGGAAGTGTGGGATGGGGAGAGTGGGAGGGAGGGAGACGCAAGAGGGAAGACATATGGGAACATATGTATATGTATAGCTGATTCACTTTGTTATAAAGCAGAAACTAACGCACCATTGTAAAGCAATTATACCCCAATAAAGATGTTTAAAAAAAAAATAAAAAGACAACGATCTCTCTCTGAGAAATGTTTTTAGTAGAGTGTATTTTTGAAAAACGAGATAGATGTTACTTAAAATGCCAATTAAGGAACTCTGTACTGTAAAGGAGCCAAATAGGTTCATTGGCTTTGCTCGTTCTAGCTCACTGTCTCTGACTCTCCAGCTGATGTAAATAAATAACCATCAATATGTTGTTCTGAACCATTACGAACAGTGGAAAGATTTTTATCTTGGACGATGTAGAATATAGAGGGGTAGATCCCAGTCATGCTCATCATATCTGCCTACTTGGACACCTTTCTAGATACAAGAAGCTTTGTGAGCCAACATCCATTCTTAATGTCTAAAATATTTAGGTTAGTAGTTCTTAAACTTTCATGTGTTAGATGCAATTGTGATTGATCCCTCCACTAAAGAACCTGCTTACCACCACAGTAGGAATGCTTTTGAATTACAGGCTTTTTCTTGTACCCATTTATGACAAGTTTTAGGGACAAGTAATAGTAGTACTCTTGGGAATTTAACTGTCATGGCCTTAAAATACAAAATACTTCCATTCATAGCTGGAAAGAAACTATGATTTCTGTAATCATAAAAAGAGGTCATAAAAAATTGTAGTCGGACATTTAGGTAATTTACAATTGTTCCAGAATTATAGTAAACATCTCTATGCAGAAATCTCTGTTCAACTTTAGGTTATTTTCCTAGGATAGATTCCTAAATCTGAGTCAAAAGTTAGGAATATTTTTAATGTTTTTGTATACATTGCCAGATGGCTTTTCAAAAAGGCTGTATCAATTTTATATTCTCATAATGCATCCTGATGCTGTCTTACCATTTTCTCACTAGCTTTTTACATATTTTTACTTTTAAGAATCTTTGCAGTGGCAACTCATCTTAGTTGGAGGTTTTAATTATGAGATTTGATTCTTTAAATATATTTATTCGCTATTTTATTTCCTTTATGAATTGTATTTAGGTCTTTTGTCTCTTTTTTGAGCCTTTAAAGTATTTTAGGAATCAGCTGGCATTTTTCCAGAGAATTATCAATCACTCTTAAATAAATAAATCTCTATTGCTACTCATTCTTGGGCAAACTAAAGTTGCTCATACGAGAAAAAGAAATAACCCAGTTACTATTTATTGTCTACAGCTCAGTCCTTGTGGCTTTAGATGTGGAAGCAACCGTATGTTTCACCTCCAGCACATCCTCTGAAGTATGACAAGATTCACTGAGTTAGTAGTTACAGACTTCTTGTCCTCAGTTTTAGCTGCTTTGAAGGATGACTGGAGGTGATTCCCAAGTCTCCATGGTGAATTTCATAAATACAGTGAGGCCCAGGTTTCAAGTCAGCATCACAGACTTACCATTAAAATTTAGTAAAAATTGGTGCTCGTTTCAGGTGATTAGCCTTGTCATCATAGTTGTTGCTATAACAGTGGTAACTATAGTTAATTACATTAGCATGATGTAGCTTACTTTGCTCAGTTTTGTGTGTACGTGTTTGTGTATGTATATATAGAGAGAAGCTTTTATCTTTTTCCACAGTCACAGCTACTGAGTTTATTCTTCAATTTTCTTTCATTGTATTTACCATTAGGAGGTCTTTCGCAAAGCACTTAGTGATCATAATGCAAACCCTAGACAGCCTTTGTACCTTACTGATGTATGTACAATAACCATTGCTCCAATGATAAAAAAGACTCTTACCTAAATCTAGTGAGAGGAAAAATCATTTGAAGACCTTCCTTGAATTGGGGAGCTTATGAAAGAATGAAATTCATGTCCGGCTGGCAGTGGAGTCAGTATTTTCACAGCTTCATGTAATTTGTAAGTCTGCCTGATATCTTGGTTCAAAATAATCTGTCCTATTCCTGATTCTCAGAGCAGCAATCTACAGCTGGACGTTACAAGTATTTCCATAAGGGACTGTTCACCTTTTCCTGTAGAAGAGTTGATAGGTTATCCTGTTGGACCATTCCCACATGTGTGCAAGTCAATGTCATTATGTTGGTTAGAGTGTGGCTTTGATGGCATCTTTCTAACTTTGTTCATTTTGATAATAACCTTGTCTCGCTAGTGATGGTTTACATACCTTTTCATCCTAGGAACACAACTTTTTCACACGATGCCTCATGACTTTCTAGTGAAAGATAATTGTAGCATCTTCATCCTGTAAATGTAGAAACAGAGTCACAACCACAATGTATTACCAGACATCTCAGTTACAAGACTGCCTACCTGCCAGGTTTCCTTCCTCTCAGAGAGGACCGTTCTCTATTAAACCACATTGTTTTCCTTAAAAACTGTTATGTCTGGGCCAGTCATCTTCTTGCATTCATATAACAGTGCTGTAAAGATTTGCTCTGTAGATCAGATTCTGTCTGATCTTGAAGAGATTCCCCCAATAGTAATTTAAGGCCACTGCATTCTTCAAGTACTCAGGACAATGATAGGAAGAATTTTTCATTGGGGTCGGACAGAGCTGAAGGCTGACAATCTCCTCATAAAACTCAAACCTTTTCTGCTCATCCTGGGCAGTATATTTGCCGAGTCTTCTCTTGTGACCTGAGAAGTAAGAAAGTTAAGTCCGCGGGTTGAATTACTCTTTGGGTGACTGGCATCATATTTGCCCTTAAAGGCTCAGGGTGAATGTACTTGATAATGTGGAACAATCTGAAACTACACAAGTCATTCTCTGAGTCTAAGTTCATAGTCACAGATGTAAAGAAGTTAAGTGGAAACAAATTAGCACACTCGTAGGTCCAATATAACTTATTTTCAAATATATAGATAAGAATAGGGATATATATTTCTGTTAGCCTTAATCTTACCAATTCCTTATATTTGAAAATCTTAGTAGAGTGCAGAAGAAAATGTGTGCAAGACCCTTTTCATACTCTATGTTAGGTTATGTTTTGATATTTTACTACTTTGAGTTGGCTTGAAGTCCAAACAACCTACTATGGACCACAAAATATTTTCAGGTAATTTAGAACTATCCATGGTCAAGTCTTGGCTAATCGTCTTAAGCCTACGTGACACGTGGCTGACCAAAAACAAAACTAAGCAGTGAATAGCACAGAGATGTCATTTAAAAGAGATATCTGAGGAAAAATTTTAGGGTTGTAATAAGGTCTCCCAAAACATCTCTAGTTGGAACCAGTACCATAAAACTTATCGCCAATGGGATAATCATATAATCCATAAAATAAGTTTTCAGAAGCATTTCTGAATTTTTTGTCCCAGTGTGAACTGCTTTATGCAAATATTGAGGAACATCTATTACACAATGTTCTATCAGCTAGCAAACACAAAAACTACTTGATATTGACAATTACATCAGAATAATATATTGATATTAGGTAAATGACATGAAATTAACCTTTGAAAATGAGAGTTTGCAGTCACTTAGCATAGATTTGCTGTTAGTGAAGGAGTATACATCTAACATTCAACTACATAATTTATACAAAGAATTGAAATGGTGATTGGGAAAGGTTTTCTTTAAATTATATTCAGTATATTTTTTATCTTAACAAAACACATTTTAAAATCTAGGAATGTTTGCATTATTTTTTCATTTAATTTTATTTTGTTTCTAAAAGAAACTCCAGCCTTTAAATAAATGAAACACAAACTGAATTTTTACGTGGTAGTCAGCAATGATTTTTTTTAACTAAGGATTTTTTGGTTGTTTTTTGAGAGAAAATATAGGACTAAGAAAACCTTCCTCATAAAACTTTATAAGTGAAACTTCTTTTTAAATATGCTATTTTATGTTAAGTATTTCATCTCTCTGTCCTTATTAGGTGTGTCTCATCGTTAGAAACAGTGTTACTAAATAGTTGTAACTTTACAGTTTCTTTGACTAATGATGCCTTGGACTAAAGTTTCATTGGGTAGGATTAACTACGTTTTAAGTTGGCAAAATGCCATTATAACATAATGCCAGAATTTAATGAGAAACAGAAGTTAACTTCAAGGACCTTCATAATTTAATATGAGGCATGCTTATATTCTTATTATTTTACTGTAGTGTCCTATTAAAAATAAGCTATTCTTTTTTATCTTTGTTCTTGTGATAAAAAGTTGAACTCAGCAAAGTTTTACTTATTGAATCTAGGGTCTTACGAGTAAGACTTTTCCATCCTCAAACAAGACAGACCCTTTCCGATCAGAAAGAGCAGAAATGAGAACCATCTCCCTTACTTAAAAATCTCATGGCGTCCTTTAATCTCCTGTGACTCTGGTTTCCTGTGGCTCAAATCTATCTTCCTAACCTGTGGTCTATTTCTTTTCCATGTCTTATATCAGCCACTTCTCCACTGCCTGGATTGAAAAGCTGACCAGCTATATCCCTGTAATGAAAGGATCTTGGGAATATTGAGTTTCTTACGTGTGGGAAGGATGGAGAGCATGGATTAGAACGGAATGTTCTATTTGTGGTACTGATGACTGCAGTGTCCAATAGCTATACCTCACAGGAGGAGAAAGCTTAAGTTTTGTGGAACTACATGATAAAATAGGAAGTAGGGACTGGTAGAGGAGGAAGAAGAGCTGACTGGAGAATTCTTTCTAGTCTGTGAGGAAGAACCTTCCTGTCCTGAAGGTGTATAGCACCAAACTTCTAATGCAGATGAACTTTCAAGCTCTTTTCTGTTCTAAAAATCCCATGATTCCTATATGCTTAGAACCCAAAGGACCTAAAGCAAATGCCTGTATTCCTTATTCTTTTTTCTCACAGTCCTACGTAGACACACTTGCAAAGAAATGCTGAGACCTTATAAAGACTGGAAACCATACCACAAGATGGAAAAAGTAAAATACAGCAGAGGCAAAGGGAAAACTGCATCCCAAAACTCCTGATGGAGGAAAACCTCAACTATTTAGCTGTGGTCTGTGCTTCCTAGTGGCTACGGCAAAGAGGGAAATAGGATAACAGGGTGTGATTTTCTGGTAGTAAAACACACCTATCAGCTCTTCAGAAATAAGCAAGCATTTTTCTTGCTCTCAATAAGACCAACTTGCCTAGGAGGTTTGTATAAGAAGCCATAAGCCACATAAAAATGATGTCCTCATGAATTTTTATAGAAAATAAAGTACTCCACATATGTCATTTCATTTATTGGCCTTTGGCGAACACTGAGGGAATAATGTTAAAAGCTAGACGTTTTCTTCTCCCGTGGGGGCAGGGAGAGGGGCGTTTGAAACTTCTGGTATATTTACTGTAGATAGATGCTTATTTTCTTTTGACCCACTGACATATGGAGCAGTAGAAAGATGTAAAGATGTCTAGTAAAGGGTAGCATTGTTAAAAGGAGGAGGGGATAAATGGAATTTTTGTGGCAGAATGATATTTGCAAGACTGATCAGGCCGCTGGGAGGTTTTTAAATATGCCAGTTCCCTGTAACAGGAAGATCAGTCTCTGTTTGAGACAGCATATCCAATTTAGTAAATTATTATTATTCCGTCAAAATTAATGTGAACAATTTTCTCTTTGAGGCTGCTTTTTCCATAGGTGATGTTTTCCAGATGGGCTTTGTATAAAACTCTTAATGTTTTGTGTTTTCTTTCCTAGAGAAAGAGCCTTTTCTGACATGTCTTCATTTCTTTCTCTTCCCCCCCTGTTGTAGGGAAAAGAGCGCCAAAGGCAAAGGAGAGAAAGAACAAGAAGAAGAAGAAGCTGATAGAAAGAGCCCAGGAGCAACACAGCGTCTTCCTAGCTACAGACAGAGCTAACCAGTAAAATAAAAGACACAGGGTGGTGTTTTTTTGTTTGTTTTTTGTTTGTTTGTTTGTTTTTTGGTTGGGGGTTGTTTTTGCAAAAGTGCACAAAGCTACTCTCCACTCCCGGACACTGGTGGGTTGCATTTGCGCTGCTCGGACCAGTACCTGTTCCCAGTCACATTGTGAGAGGAGGAGCCACGAGCGTGGTCTCTGTGTTATTTATGCTTTGATTTGCATCTGGAGACTGTGAAGGCGGGAGCTTGCGACCTGCAGCAGTGGCAGCAGGAGTAAGTGTACAGCATGTGACTCAGCTCCCTGTGCCCCCAGAGAGAGCCACCCCTGGTCCCACAGAGGGGCAGGAGGTGTGAGGCTGCAGACTCCCCACTGGAGAATTGACTTGTGCATATTTATGGAAAGACAGCGCTTGGCAGGCAAAGTGCTATTTCGCTTGTGACCTTTATTTCTCATATTGCATTTTCAAGGATCAAGGTATGTGGATATCTGCTTAGTGTTACCACACGTGGTTCCCAACATCTGTTACCTTCCAACTCTTGTGCACGGAGACTGCTTTTAGCTGGGGTTCCACTGCAGGAATTCCCGTTCAGTTTCACAGCAGCTTGGATGTGTACATACTCTGCTGGGGCTACATATAAACCTCTTATTTACTGTATTTATGCTTTCTTCTGTGCAACAAGTCATACCTGATTAATATTATGTCACTTTGTTTCTAGTGGTTCCTAACCATTGTCTGGTAAATGACTGTTCTAGTTTTGCGAATTGATGAATGTTTTTTTGCCCCTTGAAACTTAACTTTTCTTTTCTTTGTGGGCTTATTTCTCATTGTAAGGATAGGATAAGCTAGTTTGTACATAGGGTCAAATGACCCCTGTCAGAGAATTTGAATATCAATAGACCTTCCCTACTCCTGACCCCAGCTAAAGCTTGAGGCCTCTGGCAGTCAGAAGCCAAAACTCCCTTTGAGTCTAAGATGATGTGATGACTTTATGAAACACAACTGAAAACATGAGGAATTACATGCAGTCACTTGTAGTACTCATCATGCAGTTTCACAGGTCAGCTAGAGAAATTTTCAAACTTTTAATTGCAAACTTCAATATGTATAGTTTCCATTTAAAGCAGTTCCTGACTTGCAATGACAGAGCATCTACCAATATTCTTAGGTCAGTGTAGAAATTACCATCTTATGAGACCATGCGTAGAATTGGAGGAGAAACATAATTCCTACAACTGCTGGTCAGATCTTAACAGGACTCCTTTGAACCAGAATTTCTTTCTTATCCAAGACAGAGAGGAACACTGTGCAGACTTCCCAGGTGACTTTCAGAGCAGTTGTTTCAAAAACATCACTGTCTACTTGGGGAAATCAGTTCTTAGAGGGTTTTGAATCGGCTTCTTCCGAAAGCATCACTATCTTCCTGGATGATCCAGAAGAAAATTAGAACAAAAAGGAATGGCTGCAGATTTTTGAGGAAAAAAACAAAGCAAGGTAAAGCCTTTTTGTCACCTTGCATTTGCTAAACTACCTCTTCTGTATTTTTGTTTAACTTTTGAGTCAAAAGCATCTTACCAATAAATATGAATGTCAAGTACGTCATTATGAAAATACTATTGCTATGAGATAATAAGCCATATATGAATGTTGTACACAACTTTAGGGTTTGCATTTAATCCTAAAGTGTTCACCTCCTTTCACGTCTATTTACACTATATTCCTATTTACTAAGTGGGGAGGGGGCTTCTTTATATAGTGCTTCATCGTTAATAAGTCAATACCTGTTCTGTTTCTGGGATGTTCTTTTAGTGCATTAAAAAAAATCAAAATTATTCTTGTGGAGATATTCTTTTCTTTAGAGATATATTTAGGGGAAAAACAATATTTAACAACTGTACCCCCAAATATTGGTCCTTAAAAAAAAAAGCAGACAAAATTTTAAAACCTATGTTTGTAACTACATGTAGGACACTAACTAGTTTAGCTATAACTTGCACTGCAGCAGAGTGATTAAGAGTGGGGATTTTAGAGCCACGCTACCTGAGGTCTAGTCTGGACTCTGAGGGTAGCCTGGGGCAAATTATTTCATCTCCCCAGATCTCAGTTTCCTAATCTGTAAAATGGAGGCAACAGTATTACCTACGTCATAGGGCTATGTCTTAAAGACTAAGTAAAATATGTGTAGGGCTGTGTCTTAAGGATTCAGTTAGGTAAAATGCATAAAGTACGGTCAGCACAGCATGGTATAAACTAAGCAATGCACAAGTTGTTACCTGTTACTCTTGTTGCCTCTGTCCTTAGCTATTTATTTCAAAAATAATTCTCCCTACCAACAAAATAGAATATATTTATGAAATCATCACTTCCCTTCAACCTATTTTTTTTATGTCTGGATATTACTTGCTCAGACTTTTACTCTTATGGGAATTGATTAAAGCTACCTGATTTCTAAGCCTTTACTTATAAGCAAATACAGACCAACAGAGAGAGACATACTATAGAGCAATTTACAGCTTCATGGTAGTTACACAAAGAAGATCTCGTGGTTTTCCACAAATGGCTATACCATTCCTATACTTCATACAATGTATGTAAGTAGAACATATGAAACTGGTTTTCTTAGTATTTTCGGGTAGCCTAGCATCTGTAAAAGTAAAATATGGGACTACAACTTTCTCAATTAAGGAGCTTGAGTGGTATTCTGATAGGGATTACATTGAATTGTAGATTGCCTACAATCTACAATTGTAGGTAGTACTGTCATTGTAATCATATTAATTCTTCTAATCTAAGAAAATAGTATATCTTTCCATCTGTGTTATCTTCAATTTCTTTCATCAGTGTCTTATAATTTTCTGAGTATGGGCCTTTTGCCTCCTTAGATAGGTTTATTCCTTTGTATTTTATTCTTTTTGGTGTGATGGTAAATGGGATTTTTCCCTTAATTTCTCTTTCTGATAGTTTGTTGTTACTGTACAGAAATGCAATAGATTTCTGTATATAAATTTTGTACCCTGAAACATTACTGAATTCATTGATGAGCTCTAGTAGTGTTTTGGTGGCATCTTTAGGATTTTTTATGTATAGTATCATGTCATCTGCAAACAATAACCGTTTTTAGTTCTTCACTTCCAATCCCTATCAATCAAAATACCAATGGCATTTTTCACAGAACTAGAACAAATTTTAAAATTTGTATGGAAACACAAAAGACCCCAAATAGGCAGAACAATCTTGAGAAAGAAGAACAGAGCTGGAGGAATCACACTTTCTGACTTCAGACTATACTACAAAGCTACAGTAATCAAAACAGTATGACACTGGCACAAAAACAGACACAAAGATCGACGGAACAGAATAGAGAGCTCAGAAACAAACCCACACAGTTATGGTCAATCTACGACAAAGGAGGCAAGAATATACAATGGAGAAAAGACAGCCTCTTCAAAAATGGTGCTGGGAAAACTGGACAGCTACATGTAGAAGAATGAAATTAGAACATTCTCTAACACCATATACAAAAATTTTTTTAATTGGATTAAGGACCTAAACTTAAGACCAGAAACCATAAAACTCTTAGAGGAAAACACAGGCA
Source organism: Phocoena phocoena (assembly GCF_963924675.1). Lineage (NCBI taxonomy): Eukaryota > Metazoa > Chordata > Mammalia > Artiodactyla > Phocoenidae > Phocoena > Phocoena phocoena. Next base: position 51,895,510 of record NC_089235.1, on the reverse strand, counting down.
GAACGCTCTTTGACATAAATTACAGCAATGTTTTTTTTGGATCTGTCTCCTAAAGCAAAGGAAATAAAAGCAAAAATAAACAAATGGGACCTAATTAAACTTAAAAGCTTTTGCATAGCAAAGGAAACCATTGACAAAATGAAAAGGCGACCTACTGAACAGGAGAAAATATTTGCAAATATTTGCAAATATATGACTGATAAAAAAAATATTTGCAAAATATTTTGCAAATTATATGACTGATAAAGGGTTAATATCCAACATATATAAATAACCCATACAACTCAACATCATAAAAACAAACAACCCAATTTTTAAAATGGGCAGAAGACTTTATATGAATAGACATTTTTCCAAAGAGGAAATGCAGATGGCCAACAGGCACATAAAAAGATGATACTCAAGGTCAGTAATCACCAAGGAAATGCAAATCAAAAGCACAATGAGATATCACCTCACACCTGTCAGAATGGCTATCATCAAAAAGAATACAAATAAATGTTGGCAAGGATGTGGAGAAAAGGGAACCCTCGTGCACTCTTTGTGGGAATGTAAATTGGTACAGCCAGTATAGACGTTTCTCAAAAAACTAAAAATAGAGCTACCATATCACCCAGCAATGCCACTCCTGGATATATACCTGAAAAAAAAACCCACTAATTCAAAAAGATACATGCACCCCAACGTTCATAGCAGCATTATTTATAATTACCAAGATATGGAAGTAACTTAAGTGTCCATCAACAGATGAGTGGATAAAGAAGATGCGGTACATATATATCTACAATGGAATATTACTTGGCCATAAAAAAGAATGAAAATTTTGCTATTTGTAGCAAGATGGATGGACTTGGAGGGTATCATACTAAGTGAACTAAGTCAGACAAAGAAAGATGAATACTGTATGATATAATTTACATGTGGAATCTAAAAAATACAACAACAAACTAGTGAACATAACAAAAAAGAAGCAGACTTACAGATATAGAGAACAAACTAGTGGTTACAGTGGGGAGAGGGAAGAGAGAAGGGGCATAATAGGGGTGGGAGATTAAGAGGTAAAAACTGTTATGTATAAAATAAGCTACCAGGATATATTGTACAACACAGGCAATATTGCCAATATTTTATAATAACTATAAATGGAGTATAACCTTTAAAACTTGTGAATCACTATATTGTACACCTGTAACTTGTATAATATGGTGTATCAACTATACTTCAATAAAAAACCTTAAGTGGGGGTGGGTGAAGTGGGTGAAGGGGGTCAAAAGAGCAAACTTCTAGTTATAAAATAAGTCTTGGGGATGTAATGTACAGCATGGTGACTGTTAATAATATGTATGGCATAATTGAAAGTTGTTAGAAGAGTAAATCATAAATATCCTCGTCACAAGAGAAAAAAAAGTTTGACAGATTAGCACTTAGAAAAAGCCAATTTTATGAATATGTCTTTGTTCTTTTTCAAGATGCTAATATCAGTCACTGTAAACATGAAATTTTCATGTCTTGCTAGAGACATTTGGAGAAGAGTTAACACTCAGCCTCAAGTGTGTAATTTATATATAAAGGTAATGTATGATTCTTTCAACAACTACATCTTTTTTTGCTTCAGAGGGGAGCTGTGAGTAGGAGAGAATGATACTTCTGTTCATTTTAGAGAAATTTGTGCATGGTGGATACACTTGATAACACCACGTTAGAAAAAGCAGAATTAGTAACCTTGCACATGTTGACCAACCATATTATCTTCCCTCTTCTTTCCAAAGGGATAACCATTCCATTTCTACTCTTGATCCCACCCCCTCTTTTGTGAGATCTTCAGTATCCACTCCTTTGATGGCTTCAGCCCTTCCTCTCCTTCCAACTTAAGGTATTCTTTCTTTCAAGGTCTTTATCATCCAGTATCCTGAAAAAGTAGCTTACATTCATTGATGTCTTCAGCCTCCTCCTATTCTCATTTATCTTAACTCATTTAAGTTAATTGTTCTGACAAACGTAGCAATACATTTCCTTTGCTAAACAGAAAGGAAAATATTTGCCTCAGTCCTTTAATGTGTTCTATCTGCTATTTCCACCAAGTTTGACTCCACTGGGCCCTTTCCTTGAGGAATTTTGTTTCTCATTTGGCTTCTGTGACATTCCTAACCTGGGTTTCTACTTCTCTGGCTACTCCTTTTCAGTCTTCAAGTTCTTTCTTGACTTAAATAAAAAATATTGATATTTCAGGGGTAAACCCACTGCTTAACACTTTGGGTTTAATCTTTCCATCTCCTCACTCCACCTGGGAAATCTAACCTTATGGCTTCAACTACCAACTGTAGTTTTTGACTTATAAGCCTGTTTCTCTGTCTCCAGGTCTTTGTTAACTATTTCCAAGCCTCTACTAAATATCTTGATCAGGGGGCCCCATACTTAGGCTCAGCGTGTCTAAAACTGTATCTATTACTGTATCAGTCAGGGGCCAGTCAAGGGAAAAACCAGTCTAGGTATTTCAAACAGGAAATTTAACTTAATTGGGAATTGGTTATACAGGTGATGAATGAGATGAGAAGCTAAAATTGGGATGGCAAGACAACCAGGAGATTAGCAACAGCAGAAAGCCACTACCAAGAGGGGTAACAGGAAGAGCTGGAGTTCCCAGAATCCAGAAGGCAAAGCCACCCAGCTAGAGCTAGAATCATAGCTGAGGCTAGATGTAGGGCCACTGAGGACGCTGGAACCAAAGACAGAAAGCTTGTATAGCAGGAGGTGAAATCTCAGAAAAGATTCCAGTCACCAGGAGAAATGCTGCCGAAGGCAAAGTGAGAAAGGGAGAAATACTCTGGCTTCTCCCTACTGCCAAATTCCAGTCTTCCACCAGCATCTGCCATTGCCCAAACTTGCTTGGAAACCAGGGGCCCTCAGTAATGTAGTTCTCTGTGATGCTACAGCATAATCACTGGTTTGCCCCCCGACAATTCCTCTTCCTGCCTTCTCCATTTAGTAATTAATATTTTTACCTACCTAGTTGGTTAAGCTAAGACCCTGTATTCATCATTTACTACCATCGTTCCATACATCTAATCTGTTACTAGATTCTAGTGAGTCTACCTCAGACGCATCTCTTGAATTTCTCCTTACCTCTTCACCTTCTTTGTCTTAAACCTGTTTGGTTCTCTTTGTCTCTCTTCTGAACTGTTCCATTATTATCCTAAATATTCTTGCCCCAGCTTCACTCACTTCAACTTTTCATTTATGTTTCTACCATTTATTTTTCTATTAATATATTTGTCCTATTCTCATTTAAACATCATCCTACCCTTGTAGAATAAAATATTAAAAATTTTCATGTGGAATACAGTGCCCTTTTAACTTTCTTCTTATGTATTTTGTGGGGATTATGAAAAGACTGAATGGACTGGGATGATCATTATTGTAAAATTTTCAAGGATTCCTTTATGGTTAACTTGGACATGCTCTCCATATTTGTTGATACCCCTTGAATCATGAAGGCAGAGATAGATGTAAGGGCAACTATGGCTTTGAAAGTAGATGGTAAACATATTAAATCTGATTAAGAGGTTAAACAGTCTGAAAAATATGTCAAAGATTTAGATAGATTCTCATATTAATCTATGATGAATCATTAAAGCAAACTGCCATGCACTACCTCCCCCCAGCATTAGAACACATTGCTAATCACTGCTGAACTAAACACAAGTCTCAGAATCCGTCCCAATAAAGGTGTTCCAAGGAAACACTACCAATAGGTTGGAGTTGACAGGGGAGTTATAATCTTTAGGAGTTAAACCTTTTTGATTCCCAGGTCAATTTAAAGCCCTAGATGGTGACAATGTGTTCTCTCAGAAATACTCTTTGTGTATTCCATGCAGAATTTTTCAAACCTTCCCATTAAAGTGCCCTTAAAGACAGAGAAAAGTGAATTTACAACTCCAGGATTTTAACCTGAAGCAGGCTTACTTCAAATTTGAAGTGTCTTTAGCACCCTAATTTTAATATAAAAATTATTCATGCAACAAAAAATTTTAATACAAAAAAGTCATGCAAATTGTGCATTCTACTCAGTAAAATGGCTCTTTTTAAATATAAATCTACTCCCCCAGCCTTCAGCATCCCCCCAGAAACCTGGAGTGAAATCATGTTCCAAGAAGATGTTTCATGCTTATTTGGTCCTGTGGCTTCACATACTCCTTGGCACATAGTCACTTATACTTGGAGAAATGCATATCCCCCTTTAAGAAGCTCAGCAGTGGTCCTCTGGTGATGTTCTGAAGTTCTCTAATGGCCTAACCAGCTCATTCCTCCTTGGGCTTTATAACCTCAGCTTCCATGGCAGCATGCTGTCTGAGTGCACATCCAACGTGAATTTAATTCTCCTCTACTGGCTCCCTTTCTCCCTCCTAGTTTAGTTATAAAACTCAGCCTTCTTCACTAGGTCTGTTTTGGAGAAGAGAGGTTATCAGACTTTTTCTGTAAAGGGCCAGAGAGTAAATATTTTAGGCTTTACAAGCCACATGTCTCAGTCACAACTACTCAACCTCGTACTATTGCAGCACAAAAGCAGCCATAAGACAGTATGTAAACAAATGGCTGTAACTAAATTGCAATAAAATTTTATGTACAGACACTTAAATGTGCATTTCAGTTTTCACATGTCACGATATATTACTCTTCTTTTGATTTTTTTCAATCATTTAAAAAAATGTAAAATTGTTATCTCACCAGCTATACAAAAATAGGTGGTAGACTGGAATTAGCCCACCAGCTGGGTTTGTTGACCCTTGATATAGAAGGTAACTTGTTGGCTCGTGGACTGTCCTTGCAAACTCTTTGAGAGGCTGCCTCTAACTCTGCCTCAGCTCTCCACACTCTGCCTCTGGAGGCACCCAATAAATGTATTGAATGCATATGCCCTGTTAACATGACCCTGTGTATGGGGATGAGTACCAAATTTATATTTCCACTCCTGATGTCTCACTCCAATTCTAGCTTTATCCCTTGTTGGCCATAGACTATTACTATATTTCTGGCCCAAACCTAAAGTGAAATAGTAAAAACTCAAAAAGCAAAAAATTTTTTTCTGAGTTCTCTCCTAACTTCTTCACTGCAGTAGGTAGATCCCTTGTCTTCTAGCATACCTGAGCCCCTGCATTCTAGTCAGAGAATCATATACTTTCTCTTTATCCTCTATCTCTTCAACATCAAGACCTTTCCATCCTTTCTCTGTAATAGGTGTACTCTTCTTTGTTCTTATTACCCTAATCTACATGAATTATTGCAGTGGACTCATTTAGACTCTTTTTAAAATGATTATTTGATTACACTTATTGGCTTCTTTATACTTCTGGGATCTAGAATTCCTTAACTGTATCTCCCATTATCTTAGTGCCTTTTCTTTCCATTAGAGTTTGGTCTTCATTTCCTGTATTAGCCTATGAATACTGAGTATGCACTGAACGGCTTTTAAGAGTAAAACTTTATAGTCAATAATTGTAGTGCCCCTGTTTTCTGGCTCGTTCATTTTAGTTGCTAGATGATTTTTAGACCAATGTTCTGTGTCATCTTGTGCTCCTCTACTAAGGACAATGGAAAAGATTACATGATAATGGCAGAAATGTCAAGGAAGACACCTCTCAGGGGCTAAACTTTGGCACAAAGCCTGGATGCTGAGTGTATGATGATCTGAGAAAGAAGTAGCCCAGACACTGGAAACAACCAGTGCGAAAGTCCTGAGGTGCAAACAGCATCAGCATGATCAAAGTACAGATAAAAGGGAAAAGTTGCTAGAGTACAGTCAGGAGGAACATGAGACATACATGAGGTTAGGAGTATTGAAAGGCTAGGTCATGAAGGGTCACGAAGGGCCATGAAGGCTTTGGTGAAAGCTTTTAGTCTAAGTGCTTGGCAAATCACTGGAGGACCCAAGGAGGGGACTGATGTGATTTGGTTCCTTTGCCCTATTCACTTGGACTGCTGTGTAGAAGTGGGTTTTCAGAGTGAAAGCAGAGAGAAAAGTTAGGTTATTGCAGTAATCAGATGAGAATTAATATGACTTGGGCTGCTGGGTGGCAGTAGAGAAGGAGAGAAGTGGTTGGATTCAGGACATAGTTTGGCAGAAGAGTCCACAAGACTTGCCAATGACATGGATGTAGGGGGTAATCCTAAAGGAAAAAAAGAAACAGGATATGTCCCCTAGGTCTCTTGCCCTGTGCAACAGGATATATAGAGAAGGCAGGGAAAACTGGAGAATAAATAAATCCATTTTTCACATGCTAAGTTTAAGATGTCTGCTAGACATCTAAGTGGAGATACCAAGTAGGCAGCTGGATATAAATATGGAGTTTAAGTAAAAGGGTCAGGACTAGAGATATAATTGTGAGCTATATCAGTGTATAGATGGCTCTTGGCACCAAGGAACTTTATGGGCTGATGCAGACAGAGAATGGACAAAGAGAGGAAAAGAAACAAAGAAGCACTCAAGCTTTGATATCAACCAAAGAAGGAGTTACCAGTAAAGAGACTGTGAAAATGTGCCCAGGGAGGAAATCCAGGAGGAGTCAGCTACTAAGAGAGAGCACAAGAGCTGGGATTCAAGGCTTACATAGTTCCTTTCCCCCTCATTTCAGAAAAAATATCAGGAGAAGTGAAGGACAATTAGAAAAACTTTGTAACAGTCGAGGAGTTTGGTCTTCTCAATTTTTCCCCCCTCATTTTACACTCCAAAAGTGAAACTTACCAATAGTTTACATTCTCCTTGAAAATGGTATCAATATTGGAAGAACTTAAGTCAATGCTTAAAAACCATGTAAATTATTCTTCACATAAATGTGATAATGATACTTAATTTTAGGTTACCATATTACCTATGAATTTCATCTACATTTATGATGAAATGATTATCTCAAGGGCCCTACAAAGAATTTTCTCATTTCTTTAAAATTTAATAAAATATATCAAGTGAATAATAAAACAAGACTTCTGTGAATTATAGGTCCTTGGGCTTGTAATTTTCAACAATGAGGAATTTTTAAACTTGTAATTATTGAGGTTGTTTTGTAACAGCTCTCTGATGTAAGACCATACATGTTTGAACAGAGTTTGGTATTGCACACACATACACAATCATGGTATTTAACTGGAAAACAAGATAAGCGTTGAAGTACTTTTTTCAGTGTTCATTGTGTAAAAATAGGAGAGCTAAAGTTTTAAGAACTTGCATTACATTTTTAAAATTAAATAATGTTTCTAATCTTTTTTCCCATCACACATGCTTCTCCCGAGTTTACTCTCTCCTACATATTGCTATCTGGAAAAACTAAATGTGGCAGAGACATCTAGTGCTTACTTATGTCTTTCTGACCATCAAGGAACATTGCATTTCTCAATCCTCTTACAGTTAGGTAGGGTCTTGTAATTGATTTTAATCAGTAAAATTTGGCTGGAAATTATGTGTGTCACTTCAGGGCTGGGGCACTTAAGAGTAGGTGTATGCTCTGTATGGTTTCTTTTCTTCTTTGTCTGTGATCATAATGGTAGAACCACAAAATGAAATAAGCCTGGATCTCTGAGTCACTGCACAGAAAACAGCTGCCTTGGGTAGTTGGCTAACCTAAATCTGATTTTACAAAAACAAGAAATAAACTGTTATTGTATTAATCCGCTGAGATTCTGAAGTCATCAGTTACCTTAGCATGGTCTGGCATTACTCTGTAATGCAGTGTTTCAGTTTACTGTTTCAATTTTCAGTATTTCACTTTTTCTTCAGATCAAGAAACTATCTTACTTATTAGCTGAAAGCTAATCAATAGATATAGAAAAGCAGAAAAGTCAAAAAGATATTTGATCAGAATAATCAGCTTGTATAAGTTTAGAATTAGAACGATGACATCTACTTTTAATGAAATGTCTCATTTTAATGAAAGAAGTTGGCATTCTGATGATGGTGGTACAATAATTTGTTGTCAAACTTTTGCAAAGGTTCATACAATATTGTTAGATATTCAAGGCAACACATAATCTCCATGGCTTTTCTCCACATACTTACCCTGTGCAACAAGTGCAGGCAGCCTATAAAATGCTATTAGTGGGGGTTGACCAAGATAGTGAAATGGGAGGTTGCTCAACTCTCCTCCCCCCACAGACACACTGAATGTACAGCTACAGAGTAACTACCTCTGAAAGAGGTCCAGAAACTATTGGAGTGACTCCTCCACATTGGGCAAATGAGAAAACACCCACAGTGAAATGCGTAGGAAAGGCTGAGACACGCTTTTACCATAAACCCTACTCCAAGCACAGCACCATATAAGTGAGAGGGAACTCCAAACTCCCAGCTTCTTCCTGAGGATGGAAGGGTTTTGACCCTATATTTAGCACCCCAGCTTTTAAGACTCCCACCTGAGGGACAGGACCCCAAAACACCTAGCTCTGAAAGTCAATGAAGCTTGTGTCCATGAGACCCACAAGACTATAGCAAACAAAGAAGCAGTGGTTAACTGGTACAAACACTCACTATGGCTATCTCCCCAGGGCTCAATGCAGAGGGAGCAGACAACTAGCTCATCTCCCAGTTTTTACCTGAAAGAGGTCCATCTGTATACTTTGAAAGCTGCTACCTGAGGGTTAAGCTTCTAACTTAGCACACATCTAGTGGCTACCTGTGATCATCCATGAAGACCACAGAAATCACTGGACACCTCCCTCACTGTCTTCCTGTAGCTGGCTACAAATCACTAGTATCTCCCTGGAAGGAGCTTCTAAACACGTCTGCACCCCAGCTGTTGTGCTGCCATCTGAGGGATGGATCCCTGGATTACCTGGCTCTGACAGCCACCGGAACATCCACTCATGAATCCCACAAAAACAGAGTTCTTAAATGGCCACCCCCCCTTCAAGGGCTCAGGGCAAAGGCAAAAATGCCCATCTCCTAGTCTTTCCCAGAAAGGAATATATCTGTATACTTTATTTTATTTAATTAATTAATTTATTTATTTTGCGGTACGCGGGCCTCTCACTGTTGTGGCCTCTCCCGTTGCGGAGCACAGGCTCCGGACGCGCAGGCTCAGCGGCCATGGCTCACGGGCCCAGCCGCTCGGCGGCATGTGGGATCTTCCCGGACCGGGGCACAAACCCGTGTCCCCTGCATCGGCAGGCGGACTCCCAACCACTGCGCCACCAGGGAAGCCCCATCTGTATATATACTTTAAAAGCTGCTGCCTGAGGGTCAGGCTTTTAATTTAGCATGCATTTAGGGGCTGACAACTATTGTTCCTGGAGACCAGGGAAGGTGATGGACACTTCTTCCATTTTCTCCCTGTAGGCCACTCCAAGTCACAAGTATCTCCATGAAAGGATCTAATATACACATCTGACACCCCAGCTTTCATGGCTGCTGCCTGAGGGACAGGCCTCTGGCTCTCCTGGCTCTGATAAGCCAATGAGGATGGCATTCATGAGTCCCAAACAAATGCAGCAAACAAAGAAGCAATTCTTAATGCGTATAGGCGCACAACCCCTTTCCCTCCCCATCATGGCTAAAACCCCAGGCCCACACAGAGTGAACAGGCAAAAATGACTATCTCCCAGTTTCTTCCTGGAAGGGGCTTATCTACATACTTTCCCAGTTATTGCCTGAGGGTCCAGCTTCCAATAACCGGCATCTAGATGCCAAATATAATCCTCTCCTTTGGGACACTGATGGGTCTTGGCATACTCTCACCTACTGGGAGCCACTAAGAACAAAGAAAGCAGCTTGGAAACCCCAAAGGTTTGAGAGACAACCAGAAGCTTGGGCTGGGCTGATTTATGAGGTTCATCTCCTACACAGACCACATTTTCAAGACTGGGAGAAGTGGCTGATTTATCTAATGTGAGGAGAACACAGAGAAACAGATCTTAATGAAATGCAGATAAGGGATTTATCTGATAGTTCAAAGTAATGATATAAATATGTTCACTGAGGAGACGAGAGCAATGTACAAACAAAATGAGAATTTCAACAAAGAGCAAATATAAAAACATACCAAACAAATCACAGAGCTGAAGAATACAATAACTAAGTCTAAAAATTCAATAGAGGGTTTCAATAGCAAACTAGATAAAACAAGAATAAATGATCAGTGAACTCAAAGACAGGGCAGTCATCCAATCAGAGGAGCTAAAAAAAAAAAATGTAAAAGAGTAAAGACAACTTAAGGAACTTATGGGACACTATCAAGTGGACCAATGTATACAATATAGGAGTGTCAGAAGGAGAAGTGAGAGAAAGAGCAGAAAACTTATTAAAAAATAATAATGACTGAAAACTTCCATAACCTGGGGAAAGAAACAGATATCCAGATCTAGGAAGCCCAGAGAGAACCAAATACGGTAAATTTAAAGAGACACAGACTAAGAAACATTATATTGTCAAAATTATAGACAAGAAGAGAATCTTAAAAGCAGCAAGAGAAAAGCAATTTGTTATGTACAAGGGAACCCCATAAGACTATGAGATGTTTCAGCAGAAACTTTGTAGGCCAGAAGAGAGTGGAATGATATATTCAACGTGCTGAAAGAAAAAATACAACCTGTCAACCAAGAATACTCTACCTGGCAAAGTTATCCTTCAGAATTGAAGGAGAAATAAAGAATTTCCCAAACAAACAAAAGCAGAAGGAGTTCATCACAATTAATCTGGCTTTACAAGAAACATTAAAGGGAATTCTTCAAGCTGAGACAAAAGGATGCTATTTAGTAACAGGAAAATATATGAAAGTAAAAAACTCACTGGTAAAGATAAATATATAGTTAAATTCAAAATACTATCATATAATGTGGCTGGGTAAATCACTTATAACTCTAGTATAAAGATTAAAAGACAAAAGTATTAAAAATAACTATAAAAAGAGGCCCAGGCCAAGATGGCAGAGTGGGAAGACCCTGAGTTCACCTCCTATCATGGGCACACCAAAATTACAGCTATTTGTAGAGCAACTATTGATGAGAAAGACAAGAATCTAGCAGAAAAAATCTTCTATAACTAAAGATATAAACAAGTTGTGGTATAGTCAAGAACCATACCCCAGGGTGAGTGACCCACAAATGGGAGGATAATTAAAATTGCAGAAGTTCTCAAGGAGCAATGGGTCTGAGCCCTACATCGAGCCCCCAAACTTGGGGGTCCTACACTGTGAAGACAAGCCTGAAGAATGTTTGGCTTTGAAAGCCAGTGGAGCTTTCTTCTGGGAGACCCAGAGGACTGTGGGAAATAGAGCCTCCACTCTTAAAGAGCACACACAAAATTTCACACACTCCAAGACCCAGGGTAGAAGCAGTAATTTGAAAGGAGCATGGGTCAGACCCACCTGCTGCTCTCAGAGAGTCTCCTGGAGAGGAAGGAGAAACTGGAGCTAATGCTGGGGACACAGACACTGGTGGCAACCATTATGGGGAGCTCATTCTATCACTTGGACACTGGTGCTGCCAAGCATCATTTTGGAAACCTCCCTTTAGTTATTAGCACCTGGACCCAGCTCCACCCACCAGCCTATTGGCACCAGTACTGGGACACCTGAGGCCAAGCAGCTGTCTGGGCAAGGACACAGGCCTACCCACCAGCCAGCAGGCTGTCTTAAGACCTCCTGAGCCCACAGTCACCCTAGGACACAGTCCTTTTCACCAAAGGGCCCAGGACCTGACCCCACATACTGGTGTGCAGGCACTAGCCCCAGGATACCCAGAGTTCTGCAGCCAGAGACACTGGGACCCAGCTCTGACCCCCAGTGATCCAGCTCTAGCCTCAGAACCAGTCTCACCCACCAGTGTGCAAATACCAGCCTCAGGAACCCCTGGACCCCAGCCCCGCTCACCAGCAGGCTGACACACCAACTCCAGGACACCCAGGGCCCTGAAGCCAGAGAACTTGGGACCTGGTTCCATATACCAGTGAGGTAGCATTAGCCCTGGGACCTCCTGGGCTCAGCCCCACCCACCAAAGGGCTAGCACTAGCCCTGGGACCAGCCACACCAACCAGCAGGCCAACAGTAGCAGTGAGACACCTTGGGTCCCTCAGCCAGCCACCCTGGGATCTGTCCCACCTACCAGCTTTGCTTACCAGTAGGTGGACACCAGCCCCATGATCCCCTGCAGCTCTGCAGCCTGCCTTGTCAGGACACAGCCAACACACTAGCAGGCTGGCAGCAGCCCTGGGACCACTTGGACCCCAGCCCTGCCTACCAGCAGGCCAACACCAGCTCTGGGACACCTTGGGCCTCTGAACCAGCAGCCCCAGGATCCAGGCCCACACACTGATGGGCTGACACCAGCTTTGGGACCCCTAGGAACCTACAGCCAGAGGCGCTGGGGACTTAGAGCCATCCACCAACAAACACCAGCTCTGAAGCAGATTGGTCTTCTTAGCCAGCCACCATAACACTTAGAAATACTCACCAGTGGGCCAACAACAGCTTTGGGACACCTCAGAACCCACAGCCAGCCATGTCTGGAACTAACCCCACCAACCAGCAGGCTGACACTAGATCTGGGAAACCAGGCCCTGCAAAAAACCACCCCAGGAGCCAGCTCTGCCCACCAGAGAGCCAACATTAGCCCTAGGAGCCCCTGGGGTTCTGCAGCCAGCTGCCTCATGACCTATCCCTGCCAACCAGCAACCGGCAGCCTCCGCACAAGGCAGGGCCTGGCAACCAACTGGACCAGGGCCAGCCATGTCTACCAGACCACCCACAGTAGTCAGTCCATCACAATAGAAGCACACACACAGCCCACATGGGGGCTACCCCTAGAGCATATATCTCTGGTGACCAGAGTAGAATGTGCTGCTGGGACATACAGGACATATCCTACAAAAGGCCACTTCTCTAAGGTCAGAAAACATAACTGACCTACCAGATACATAGGAAGAAAACCAGCAAATTAAGCAATATGAGATGACAGAGGAACATGTTCCAAACAAGGGAACAAGATAAAACCCAAGAAGAAGAACTAAGTGAAACAGAGATAGGCAAACTACCTGATAAAGAGTTCAAGGTAATGATCATAAAGATGATCAGAGAACTTGGAAGAAGAATGGATGAACACAGTGAGAAGTTTAACAAATAGTTAGAAGATATAATGAAGAGCCAAATAGAACAGAAGAATACAAAAACTGAAATTAAAAATACACTAGAAGGAATCACCAGTAGATTAGAAGATATAGAAGTATGGATCAGAAAGCTGGAAGACAGAGTAATGGAAATCATTGAAGCTGAATTGAGAAAAGAAACAAGAATAAAAAGAAATAAGGACAGTTTAAGAGACCTCTGAGACAACATCAAGCATACTAACATTTGCATTATAAGGATCCCAGAGGTGAAGAGAGACAGTAAGGGGCACAGCACATATTTGAAGACATAATAGCTGAAAACTACCCTAACCTGGGAAAGGAAACAGACATCTAAGTCCAGGAAGCACAGAGAGTCCCAAAAAGTATCTACCCAAAGAGGACCACACCAAGACACACTGTAATTAAAATGGCAAAAGTTAAAGATAAGATATTAAAAACAGCAAGGGAAAAGCAACAAGTTTTGTAGAAGGGAACTCCCATATGGCAATGAGCTGACATTTTAGCACAAACCCTGCAGGCCAGAAGAGAGTGGCACAATACATTTAAAGTGATGAAAGGGAAAAACCTACAACCAAGAATATTCTACCCAGCAAGACTTTCATTCAGAATTGATGAGATCAAAAGTTTTATAGGCAAGCAAAAGCTAAAACAGTTCAGCACCACCAAAACAGCTTTATAAGAAATGTTAAAGGGACTTGTCTAAGAGTAAAAGAAAAAGGTGATGATGAGAAACAGGAAAATTTTATAAGAGGAAAAATCTTATTGGTAAAGGCAAATATAAAGCAAAGGTAGTAAATCAACCATGTACAGTGCTAGTAGGAAGGTTAAAATACAGAGGTAGTAAAATCACCTATAACTGTAATAAGTAGTTAAGGGATACACAAAACAAAAAGATGTAAAATATGATGTTAAAAACAGTAATCATGGGAGAAAGGGAGTAAAAATGCAGGGTTATTAAAATGCACTTGAAATTAAGAGATCAGCAACTTAAAATAATCACATATATAAACAGATAGATAGATAGCTATATATAAAACTCATGGTAGCCACAAACCAAAAATCTATAATAGATACACACATAAAAATGAGAAAGGAATCCAAATGTAACACTAACAATAGTCATCAAATCTCAAGGGAAGAGAACAAAAGAAGAAGAGAGGAACAAAGAAGAACTACAAAAACAACCCTAAAACAATGAACAAAATGGCAATAAGTACATAACTATCTGTAATTACTTTAACTGTAAATGGACTAAATGCTCCAATCAAAAGACATAGTGTGGCTGAATAGTTACAAAAAGAAGATGCACATATATTCTGCCTACAAGAGACTAACTTCAGATCTAAAGACACATACAGAGAGAAACGGCAGGATGGGCAAAGGTATTCCATGCAAATGGAAATCAAAAGAAAGTTGGGGTAGCAATAATTATATCAGACAAAATAGACTTTATAACAAAGACTGTAACAGGAGACAAAGAAGGATACTACATAATGACCAAGAGATCAATCTAAGAACATACATGGATTTTAAATATATGCAGTCAACATAGGAGCACCTAAATACATAAATCAAATATTAACAGATATAAAGTGAGAAACTGGCAGTAACACAATAATAATAGGGGACTTTAACATCCACTTACATCAATGAACAGATTATCCAGACAAAAAATCAATAAGAAAATGGCCTTAAATGACACATCAGACCAAATGGATATATATATATATATATATATATATATATATATATATATATACACACACACACAGCAGAATACACATTCAAGTGCACATGGAACATTTTCCAGGATCACACATTAGGCCACAAAACAAGTCTCAGTAAATCTAAGAAAATTGAAATCATATTAAGCACCTTTTCTGACCACAACACTGTGAGACTAGGAATCACTTAAAGAAAAAAACTGCAAAAAGACACAAACACATGGAGACTAAACGATATGCTACTAAACAATCAATGGATCACTGAAGAAATAAAAAAAATACTTAGAGGCAAATGAAAATGAAAACACAATGATCCAAATTCTACGTGATGAAGCAAAAGCAGTTCTAAGAGAAAAGTTTAGAACAACTTTGATACATCCTCTGATACAAGCCTACTTCAGGAAATGAAAAAAATCTCAAATAAACAACATAACCTTACACCTAAAGGAACTAGAAAATAAGGGAAAAACCCCAAAGTTAGTAGAAGAAAAGAAATCATAAAGGTCAGAGCAAAAATGAATGAAATGGAGACTGAAAAAAAAATAGAAAAGATCAATAAAACTAAAAGCTGATTCTTTGAAAGGATAAACAAAATTGATAAGCCTTTAGCCAGACTCATCAAGATAAAAAGAGAGAGGGCCCAAAACAATAAAATCAGAAATGAAACCAGAGAATTTACAACTGATATCACAGAAATACAAAGAATCATAAGAGATTACTACAAGCAATTATACTCCACTAAAATGGACAAGTTAGAAGAAATGGACAAACTCCTAGAAATGTACAATCTCCCAAGATGGAATCAGGAAGAAATAGAAAACATGAACAAACTACTAGTAATGAAATTGAATTAGTAATTAAAAACTCCCAGCAAACAAAAGTCCATGACCAGATGATGAATTCTACCAAGCATTCAGAGGATGGTTGACACCTATCCTTCTCAAACTATTCCAAAAACCTGCAGAGGAAGGAACACTTCCAAACCCATTCCACAAGGCCAGCATCACCTTGATATCAAACCCAAAGATATCACACACAAAAAATTACAGGCCAATAAAAATGAACAAAGATGCAAAAATCATCAACAAAATATTAGCAAACCAAATTCAACAATACATTAAAAAGATCATACACCATGATCAACTGGGACTTATCCCAAGGATGCAAGGATGGTTCAATATCTGCAAATCAATGAATGTGATACACCACATTAACAAATGAAGAATAAAAATCATATGGTCATCTCAACAGATGCAGAAAAAGCTTTGGACAAAATTCAACATCCATTTATGATAAAAGTTCTCAACAAAGTGGGTATAGTGGAATCTTTCTCAACATAAAAATGGCCATATATGACAAGCCCACAGCTAACTTTATGTTAAACAGTAAAAAGCTGCAAGCTTTAGGATCAGGAACAGATGGATGCCCATTTTCACCACTTTTATTCAACATAGGGTTGGAAGTCCTAGTTAGAGCAATTAGGCAAGAAAAAGAAATTAAATGTGTCCAAATTGGAAAGAAAGAATTAAAACTGTCACTGTTTGCAGATGACATGATACTATACATAGAAAATCCTAAAGACACCACCAGAAAACTACTAGAGCTCATCAATGAATTTGGTAAAAATGCTACATAGAAAATTAATATATAGAAATCTGTTGCATTTCTATACACTAACAATGAACCATCAGAAAGAGAAACTAAGAAAACAATTTTATTTACCATTGCATCAGAAAGAATAAAATACCTAGGAATAAATCTATTTTAAAAGGTAAAAGGAAAACTGTAAGACAGTGGTGAAGGAAATTGAAGAGGACAAAAAACAGATGGAAAGATATACTTTGTTCATGGATTGGAAGGGTTAATATTATTAAAATGATGATATTACTCAAGGCAATCTACAGATTCAATGCAATCCCTATTAAATGTCATTTTTCACAGAACTAGGAATATCAATGGCATTTTTCACAGGACTAGGAATAATTCTAAAATTTGTATGGAAACACAAAAGACCCGAAATAGCCAAAGCAATCTTGCAAAAGAAGAACAGAGCTGGAGGTGTTGCTCTCCCCAACTATACTACAAAGCTACAGTAATCAAAACAGCATGGCTTTATGTAACAAAATAGAGAACCCAGAAATAAACCAAGGTATATATGGTCAATTAATTTATGACAAAGAAGTCAAGAATAAACAATGCAGAAAGTGCTGTCTTTTCAATAAATGTGTTGGGAACCAGGATTGTCACATGAAAAAGAATGAAGCTGGATCCCTAAATTACACCATATATCAAAATAAACTTAAAATAAATTGAAGACTTGAATTAAGACCTGAAACTGTAAATCTCCTACAAAGGAACATATGGGGTAAATTCTTTGACATTAGTCTTGGCAGGAATTTTTTTGGATTTGGCCAAAGGCAAAGAGGCAAAAATAAACAAGTGGGACTACATCAAACCAAAAAGCTTCTTCTACTCAGTAAAGGAAACCATCAACCAAATGAAAAGGCAACTTATGGAACAGGAGAAAATATTTGCAAAACATATCCAATAAGGGGTTAATATCCAAAATATATAAGGAACATATACAAATCAATAGTAAAAAAATAAATGACCAAATTAAAAAATGAATAAAAGACCCAAATAAACATTTTTCCAAAGAAGACATACAAATTCCCAACAGGTACATGAAAAAATGCTCAACATCACTAATCATTAGGAAAATGCAAATCAAAAGCACAATGCGATATCACCTCACATCTGTTAAAATGGCTATCATAAAAAAAACCAACAAAAAGAGATAACAAATACTGGTGAAGACATAGAGAAAAGAGAACCCCTGTTCACTGTTGTACATTGGTTCAGCCACTCTGGAAAACTGTATGAAGTTTCCTCAAAAAATTAAAAATAGAACTACCATGTGATCCATCAATCCCACTTCTGGATATCCATGTAAAGGAAACAAAGTTACTACTCATAGAGATATCTCCACCTCCATGTTCACTGCAGCATTATTTAAAATAGCCATGACAGGGATGAATGAAGAAAATGTGATATGTATGTGCACACACACACACTGGAGTAATTTTCAGTTATAAATGTCCATCAACAGAGGAATGGATAAAGAAGATGTGGTACATATATACAATGGAATATTACTCAGCCATGAAAGGAATGAAATTGGTTCATTTGTAGAAATGTGGATGGATCTAGAGAGTATCATACAGAGTGAAGTCAGAAAGAGAAAAACAAATATCATACATTAATGCATATATGTGGAATCTAGAAAAATGGTATAGATGATCTTATTTGCAAAGCAGAAATAGAGACACAGATGTAGAGAACAAATGTATGGATACCAAGGGGGAAGGGGTGGTGGTGGGAGGAATTAGGAGATGAGGAATGACATATATACACTATTGATACTATGTGTAAAATAGACAACTAATGAGAACATACTGTATAGCACAGGGAACTCTACTTAATGTACTGTGGTGACCTAAATAGGAAGGAAATCCAAAAAATAGGGGATATATGTATATGTATAGCTAATTCATTTTGCTGTACAATAGAAACTAACACAACATTGTAAAGCAACTACACTCAAATAAAAATTAATTAAAAAAAAAGAAAACCACATTGAGGCATCACCTCACATCTGTCAGAATAGCTATTTTCAAAAAGACAAGAGATAACAAGTGTTGGCAAGGATGTGGAGAAAAGGGAACGCTTGATCACTGTATGTGGGAATGTAAATTGGTGCAGCCACTATGGAAAACAGTATGGAGGTTCTTCAAAAAATTAAAAATAGAGCTACAATATGATTTAGCAATCCCACTTCTGAGTACTTATTCAAAGAAAATGAAATCAGGATCTTGAAAAGATAGCTGCACCCCATGTTCATTGCAGTAGTAGTCACAGTAGCCAAGACGTGGAAACAATCTAAGTGTCTTGATGGATGAATGGACAGGAAAAAAATGTGTTCCATACATACAGTGAAATATTATTCATCCTTACAAAAAAAAAGAAAACCTGTCATTTGTGACAACATGGACATTTGAGGACATTATGCTAAGTGAAATAAGTCAGACACAGAAGGACAGTTACCACCTGATAAGAGTTGTATGAGGGACCCAAAGGTCAAACCCATAAACGCAGAGTGGGATGGTGGTTGCTAGGGGCTGAGGGGAGAGAGAAACAGGAGGGGTTGATCACCGGGTACAGAGAGTCAGTTATGCAAGACAACTGAACCCTAGAGATCTACTCTACAGCATGATGACTATAGTTAACAGCACTGTGTTGTAAACTTGAAAATATGCTGAAATGGTTGATCTTAGGTTAAGTGTTTTTACCACTAATAATAATAATAAAGAACAGGATGGGGGAAACTTCTGGAGGTGATGGACAGTTCATAGCACAGATTGTGTTGATATTAATTTCACGGGTGTACACTTATCCCCAAACTCACCAAGTTTATACAGTTTATTGCATGTCAATCATACCTCAATAAAATGGGTTTTTTTTTTTAAAAAAACCAAGAAATAAAAAGAAGGAATTCTGCCATTTGTGACGACATTGATGGAACTTGAGAGCATTATGCTAAGTGAGGTAAGTCAGACAAAGAAAGACAAATACTGTATGATCTCACTTAAATGTGGAATGTGATAAAAACTGAACTCATAGAAACAGGTAACAGACTGGAGGTTTCCAGAGACAGGGGGTGACAGTGGGGGAAACGGATGAAGGGGTCAAAAGGTATAAACTGAAAGTTATAAAATAAAGAAGTTCTGGGGATATAGTCTATAGCACAATTACTATAGTTAACAATACTGTATTATATATTTACAAGTTGCTAAGAGAGTATATCTTAGAAGTTCTCATCACAAAAAAAATTGTAACTGTGAGGTGATGGATATTAATTAAACTTATTATGGTAATCCTTTCACAATGTAGACATATATCTAACCATTACGTTACATGTCTGAAACTAATTCAATGCTATATGTCAATTATAATGCAGTAAAACTGGAAAAAATAAAAATTAAATAAATGTTGAATAATAAAGATGGTAATCCCAAGAGTGAATTAAAAAGACAATACTTTACACTCATTCTTAACTAATATTAACTTATTCCAAAGACCAATCTCTTCACAATATCCATTAAAATGGCTCTTGTTACCAAAACTAAACTAAACTAAACTAAAAAGCCAACAATGAGATATCACCTCACACCTGTTAGTGTGGCTATTATCAAAAAGACAAGCTATCAAGCTGGCAAGAGAATGCTTGTACAGGTTTGGTGTTAATGTGAACTGGTGCAGCCACTATGGAAAACAGTACGGAGATTTCTCAAGAAATTAAAAATAGAACTACCATATAATCCAGGAATCACACTTCTGGCTATAAATTCCAAGGAAATGAAATCATTATCTTGAAGAGATAGTTGAACTCCCATGTTGATTGTAGCATTATTCATAATAGCCAAGGTATGAAAACAACCTAAGTGGCCATCAACAGATGAATGGATCAAGAAAACATGAGATATATATTTGTATGTATGTATATAATGAAATATTATTCAGCCTTAAAAAGGAAGAAAATTCTGTAATGTGCAGCAACATGGATGAATCTGGAGAGCATTATGCTAAGTAAAATAAGCCAGACAGAGGAAGACAAATACTGCATGGCATCATTTATATGTGGAATCAAAAACATAAAATAAAATCTTAGAAATTGAGAGTAGAAAAGTGGTTGCCAGGGGTGGGAGGAAAAGGAAATGGTTGGTAAAAATGTACAAATTTTCAGTCACAAGATGCATAATATCTGAGCATCTTCCTTGACTTACATTGTGAGGTCCCAATAAACCCATCATAAGTTGAAAATACCATTGTCAAAAATACATTTAATACATCTAACTTACCAAACATTATAGTTTAGGCTAGTCTAACTTAAATGTGCTCAGAACACTTGTGGTAGCCTACAGTTGGGCAAAATTATCGAACACAAATCCTATTTTATAATAAAGTATTAAATAGGTCATGTAATTTGCTGAATACTATACTGAAAGTAAAAATCAGAATGGTTGTATGGGTACAGAATCGTTATTTACCTTCATGATTGCATGGCTTACTGAAAGCAGTGGCTAGCTGCCAGTGCCTAGCATCATGAGAGGGTATTATACCGAATATCACTAGCCAGAGAAAAGATCAAAATTCAAAACATCATTTCTGCTGAATGCATATCACTTTCACACCATTGTAAAGCTGAAAAATCATAAGTCGAACCATAGTAAGTGGAGGAGCATCTGTATTTCATGGTGACTATATTTGATAACACTGTATTGTATAGCCAAAATTTGCTGAGAGTAGAACTTAAATGTTCTCACACACACAGAAATGGTAAATATGTGAGGTGATGTATTGGGGGAATTTTTTCATAATATATACCATAATATATATGTATATCAAATCATCATGTACACTTAAATATCTTACAATTTTATTTACAATATACTTCAATAAAGCTAAAGGAAAAAAAGGAATGCTATTAATGACAGCTTACAATTATTCTTTGTTAATGAGGTTGATCTTTGACTGCCATATCATATCACATATCACATCACTGACCACCCACCCCACAAAACATCCCCATCAAAATCCCACATATTAGGCACTGAATTATGCACCCTCAAAAGCCATATGTTGAAGCCCTAACCCCCAATGTGACTGTATTTGGAGATAAAGTCATTAAGGAGGCAATAAAGTTGTAAGAGGTCATAAGGTTGGGACCAAAATCCAATAGGACTGGTGTTCTTATAAAAAGAGGATAGACTCCAAGAGAACTCACGCACAGAGGAAAGGCCATGTGAGGACACACTGAGAAGACAGCCACCTGCAAACCAAGGGGAGAGGCCTCAAGAAAAACCAAACCTTCCAACACCTGATCTTAGACTTTACAGTCTCTGAACTGTGAGAATTAAATTTCTGTTACTTAAACCTCCTAGTCTATGGTATTTTGTTATGGTAGCTTTAGAAGGCTAATCACCATCCTGCACAAGATTCCCATCACCTCCTCCATGTAACCTTACTTTCCTGACTTATCATTGGTACCCTCCTCTGCTGAATTTCTACAGTAAAAATAACTTGAGATTTAATAGAACTTTTAAATAAAATACTTTAACTTTTTTTCAAGTGAATAATCTCATCAATTGAGGGTAAATCTCTTGAGATGAGAGTCCATGCTATGTATTTCATCCTTTTATTCCTCAAAATTGCATGTATAGTAGTTATTCAGTAAAGGATTCTATTAATGGTCCTTTTTTTAAATTTTTGGATTATTAAAATCTGACTCATCTCAGAATCGCAAGAAAGTTTTTATGAGATTCACGAGTGAGAATTCTAATATAACTTGTAAGATTTTTCAATTATATTAAATTTCTCTTAAAGATGTGATTGCTATACTATAAATTACTATCTATCATATTTCTAAGATAACTGTGTTTCTGTGATTTTACTCAATGTTTAAAGAAGGTAGAAAAAAGGAATCAGGGCAATTCGTCTGTCTTAATTGACTTCATAATTTATCTGATTCTCCATTCACTGTAGTTTGCAAAGTGACATTTAGTCAGTCAAAGTTTTAATTAGGGAAGTAAAACATCTGTTTTAAATATGACAGCTTTATTTTGTGATGAACTTAATGATTTGGGATGAATAGCTATGGGTTTCTTTTACAACAAAGAGAAAACATAGACTCACTCATTTTCAATCAGAAGTCATACCTAGAATTATATCGAAATAGTCTGAACTCTTCCATACATATATTCGTTAAAATAAAAGGGACAGGGCCCTGTGTTTCTTTATCCCTGTTTGTGTGTCTTTGTGTATCTCTCGCTACCTTTCTCGTCTCTTCTCTCAGACTCTACTCCTGCTAGTTCTGTCAATCTGTGTTTATCCCTGAAAACACACTTACTTTCCTCCTAGATATGTAGGCAAAATACTCCTGAAAGTTCTTGGTTCTCTAGCTTGTTCTGAAATTACATTATTAAGAACTTACTGAGCAAAACTCAACATTGATCAAATGAAAAAAGTAAGCACCACGAGGTTACAGCTCCAAGCAAAACCACTTTATGAGTGTGTGGCTGGACTGCACATTAATGACACCAGTGCCCAGGTGGCCAAATTTATGTCCACCCTCTTGATCTGATCATACAGAGCAGGGGATGAATTGGTAATGAATCAGGCAGAAAACAGATGGTGACGCCATGTGTGTTTGCTGCTGAAAACCTACAAAGGGGAAACATTAAATATGTGTCTTTAAATTTAAATGAGTGCATTTCAAAAACACAGACGGTTGAGCTTTTGAAACTAGGCTGGCTGAATGTGTTTCATCTTATGGTTTTGAACTCTGATGTGTTCTGCAGAATAGCAACAGGCAAAATGGATGGTATGTTAGTTACCCTTTCTTTAGCTCCTCAATATCAGTGGTGCTCCACTATAATTAGGTGCTTGTGTGCAGTTCTTTGTCATTAAATTTGCTACACCCTAATTAGGAAATTTAGAAAATTCAAAAGACCACCATCTAAAAATTGGCACCAATTATTAAATATATTTTCTCAGATTATATGATTTTTTTAACTCCACGGCACTGATTGAGTTTAGTGCTGACATGTTTTTAAAACATTATTTTGATGCACAAACAGTATTTTATAAAAATTAATTAAAATATATAACATTTTACTGGCTGTACATATACTTCATCTGTACTGAAGATATTTGGATCTGACTCTATCCAGAAATGATTCTTTGATTTACACTCTGAGACAAATAAAACTGGTGCTCAAATGCCAATCCAAACACATTCCAGAATAATTTGGGGGAAAAGCTACCACAAAGTCACCCTATGATTCTGTGAGGGCCTTGGATGATTTAATATAAAACTACATATAAATGAGTGTAGTTGAAGGTTGAGTAAAGTTTATAGCGAGTCCAGAATCTGGTCTGGACTCCTTAGACAATGGAGTTACAGGAAATTGGGGCCCAGATAAAAGAAGGATAGGAGTGGTTTTCTCCCCGCCACCTCATATCCCACATCTGCTCTGCATAAATCTCTGGGCTATTATTACCTGAGCAATTCCTTCTGTGTTCTTCCAGGTAAAACTCAAACTGTTCAAGTTCAAGGCAGACTCAATTTATATCTTGGACATGCCCGAGTTTACCTAAAGTGGCACAATTTCTTAGTGGTGCCAATTCTATACTATTGTATGGACTTATTTCTTAAATATAATCTCTCCCTTCCTTTTGGTTTGGTGGTGGTGATGATGATGATAATGATTTTGGGAAAATTTATTATAACTTAAAAAAAAAAACTTTTGTACAAAGGTATTAAAATCTTTACCAAGTGTCCTCACCCAGGAAATATGTTAAGTGGCAAACATTTTCACAAGCCTAGGAGACAAGGGGAAGATGAGATGCTAACAGAAACTTCCCAGAGGGTCCTGATTCTACTCTCCCTCCCAGATTCCCACCCTCCCTTCCTGCCCCTCATATTCTCTGTCTCTCTTTCTGTCTTTCTCTCTGTCTCTGTCTCTCTCTCTCACTCTGCCAGCCCCTCTGTTTTCCCATAATCTGTCTCAACTTGAGAAAAACAATTCAGGGAAAGTTATGGTCCATGATTTTTGTTGGAAATTATATGTTATTCAAAGCAGAAAAAACTCAAAAAGAACAATAAGAATCTTTGCTTCTTGTCACTGTTTCAAATGCGCAAAGTTACCAAAATTAAGGTTCCAAACTGTCTCAGAGTCTGAGCAGCTGAAAGCGCAGGTTCATAAAGTTTAGGAGAAATAGGAGACCTTGATGGATTGGCTTATGGAGGTGTTTCTGCTCTGTGATCCAAAAAACATTTGTTACTCCCATTATTAGACTGAGCAATTCAAACTTATAATTAGACTATAAGTTTCCTGAAGACAGGGCTTTTGGGTTTAAAACATTGCTTTCCCAGATCACTTAACATAGGACTTTGCGTATAATAAATAATGTTTCTGCAGAGCTTTACTATTTTTTAAATTGGGCCCCTACAAAGATCATGAGGTACAACAAGCAAGTAGTGGTATTACCATTTGACACAACAGGAAACAGCCTGAGTGAGTGAATTTATCCAAGTCCATGATCCTTTTTATACCAGGCTATCAACTAATACTTGTTCACTAATGAATCTGAAATTGGCAGCCAAAATGGCTTACAAATCTGTAGAGGTATTTCCTCAAGGGTATCACAACTAAATTTAAGCCCTGTTTCCATCATTTTATTCAAAGTTTTGACACCAAAATTTGGTTCTGTTTAATTTAAATTAAACATAAAAAGCATTTATAAAGCATATTTAACACTAAAGGTCAAGCAATATAACTCAAATTGAGATAAATAAGTCCTGCCTTTGTACATTCCTCATTCATTCTCAAAACACTTATGATGTCTTATTATATGCCAGTGCCTGCACTATGCATTGGGAGGGAGGACACATGGAAAATTCATGGTCCATGCCCTCAAGCATGAACTTCAGTAATGAAAACAGACCTGCAAAGATATACTTGGGCACTTTGACTACAAAGTGTTAAAAGTGAGCTGTGAATAAATTACTCTGTTAAAACAAAGAAAGCTTCTGCCACCATTTCCAAAGAGACCAGTTCTTGTCAATTCAATAGTCCCAGTCTTAACATATTTACTTTGGGATTTGTCACTATAAAGTTCTTCCCCAAGTCCAGGGAAGATTTGTGTTTTCCTGCAACGTTAAGGTGGTTCAGTATGATTTGCAATGTTGGATAGTTGGTGTTTGCCCACAGTGCTGATTCCCAGGCAATGTGTTTTGAAAGAATGTGATAAGGGAGCACTTCCCATGTTCAATACCATTGCATTTAAGGATTCACTGGGGTTTACATTTCTTCTTGGAAAATTCAAATACAGCTTAAGGGTTTTGTAGTCTAAATACAATCTTTGATATACAGGCACATAATTTTAGGTTAATACCTCTAACAAAGATGGAGGCATCATTAAATATTGAAAACTAATATTTAAAAACTTTTTTTAAACATCGTTATTGGAGTATAATTGCTTTACAATGGTGTTTTTCTGCTTTATAACAAAGTGAATCAGTTATACATATACATATATCCCCATATTTCCTCCCTGTTGTGTCTCCCTCCCTCCCACCCTCCCTATCCCACCCCTCTAGGTGGTCACAAAGCATCGAGCTGGTCTCCCTGTGCTACATGGCTGCTTCCCACTAGCTATCGGTTTTACATTTGGTAGTGCATATATATCCATGCCACTCTCTCACTTTGTCCCAGCTTACCCTTCCCCCTCCTGATGTCCTCAAGTCCATTCTCTGGTAGGTCTGTGTCTTTATTTCTGTCTTACCCCTAGGTTCTTCATGACCTTTTTTTTTTTTTTCTTAGATTCCATATATATGTGTTAGCATATGGTATTTGTTTTTCTTTTTCTGACTTACTTCACTCTGCATGACAGACTCTAGGTCCATCCACCTCACTGCAAATAACTCAATTTCATTTTTTTTATGGCTGAGTAATATTCCATTGTATATACGTGCCACAACTTCTTTACCCATTCATCTGTCATTGGACACTTAGGTTGCTTCCATGTCCTGGCTATTGTAAACAGAACTGTAATGAACATTGTGGTACATGACCCTTTTTGAATTATGGTTTTCTCAGGGTATATGTCCAGTGGTGGGATTGCTGGGTCGTATGGTAGTTCTATTTTTAGTTTTTTAAGGAACCTCCATACTATTCTCCATAGTGGGTGTATCAATTTACATTCCCACCAACAGTGCAAGAGGGTTCCCTTTTCTCCACACCCTCTCCAGCATTTATTGTTTGTAGATTTTTTGATGATGGCCATTCTGACCGGTGTGAGATGATATCTCATTGTAGTTTTTTAAATTGGGCCCATAAAAACAAAAATGTAGAGCCCCTTCTTCAAAAAATATGAATTTCAAGAGAGCCACATGGAGCTTTAAATTAACATGCAGTGGAAGTGGTGCTCTCATTTTGGACAGTTCTAGTGGTTCCGCCAATTAGCATATAGTAATCAAGATAAACCTGACTGCTTTTAGCAAAAATCTGCAGACACTGAATCAAACCTGCAGAAAAAGAAATAGACATATTTGGGCCTGCTGGATCCACCAGCTGGATATTAGATAGCATGTATTTCTTAAAGACTGAATCCAACATTTGGAAGGAGAGAAGAAAGTCATTTTCATGTATGAAGAAGAGTGACGCAGACAAATGAGAGGAACTCCAAATATGTCTGTGATTTTGTTCCCTGATCTATGGCAGCCAAGGAAACTCACACTTTACTCTTTTTTTCCTAACCCAGTCAAGACAATATAATTCTGAGAAAGCAAATGAAAAATATTCCAGCACAGGACATCAATCATTTTTTTTACAATAAGAGTGAACAGACCAACAGACCTTTTGGGTTTTCTCATTTGGATTAACTTCAACGTCTAAAAGTTGCTAAGTAACACTTTTAATAATAAGAGATTTCAAGGCCAGGGAATTAATGATCCATGACCCTATTTAAGAGAAATATTAGTGCCTCTTAAGGTGAGATGGCTGAATACAGTAATGGAACTTTGGGTAATACACTTAACCACTTTCATGTGCTACTTTTTCATTGCTGCTCAGGGTCAATTTGGCCTGACACTCTTTTTCTTAGACAATTTACTGAGATTATTTCATTATTATCTCAAGTTAGCTAAGAACTACATGGGGAAAGAATAATACAGAGAGAATAACTGTGGTATAGTCCTTACCATTTTGAAACAAAATTGTTTCTGGATCTGTTAGGTATAAATGTTTAGAAAACACTAAGCACAATTAAACTTTTCAATACATATCTCATGGGTTCATTTCAGTAACACCAAACCAACACATACACACACACACACACACACACACACACACATACACTCCTCTCACAAACCTATTCCTGAGCTGAAAACATTTATCAAGTCTGCCTTGGACTTCAGCAACTTCGTTCTCCCCATGAAATTTAAGCCAAGGGCTCAACCACCACACAGAGAGGACACAACCTGGGCAGAGAATAACCTCTGAAGGTCTCCTGAAGCCAAACTTGGCTAAAACCCTGTCAGCTCAGGGTGAAAGGAAACTTCAAAAGAGTAAACAGCTCTGTGGATTAGTGGCCACAGGAGTTCTAAAGATGAATAAAACCCCCAAAACTGGCTTAGACTCATTCTGCCGAAAGCACAAAGAGTTTCAGGGAGAACATATCGCCTTTTAAAACACATGTTCAATTTCTTTATAAAAGACATTGAATTATTCATCTGAGAAACTTTAGTAATTTACCTTCTAGCACCAGCCAGTTAGACCCTCGAGTTCACACTGGACTACTTCTCACAGACTCTAAGAAAGGAGACATCGGGAGAGTGCGGAATGTTTTAGGGAACTCTGAAAGAAAATCCAGGAAGCGTTCATTTTGGCTAGCATATGAAAGCCTGGGATTCTAGAGCTAGACTTTTAGAAATTCCCTGCAGAAATGAAAATTGCTCATGAATTGCTGAAATCTGAGGTTTTATCATTTCTATGATAAACCCAGAAGGTTGCTCTGGAAGAGTGACTTTTCCCCCTACCAATATCCAGGGGGAGATGATTGAGGACGATAGCACTGGGGAAGAAGCATTGTATGTTTAGAAATGTCCAACTGTTTGGGTTTCCAGTCAGATCTTTCTCAGTGGTGACCTGGCACCCGCCTTTCAGATATTTATATACTCTGGACATATGATACATTCATTGTGAAGAAATACCATGTGAGGTGTGATGTGAAATAACCCCGCCATTTCCCAATAAACTGGTCATTCTCACTTGCAGGTGGGTGACTCAACAATTTGAACTTGAGAATACATAACTAAATTCTCCTTCCTATGAATTTAAATAAATCTACAGACTTCATCACAAGGCAAGTAATAGCTACGAGCTATAACGTATCAGCTGTGACAATGGGTAAACTATTCCCAGGTATGAACCTCAGGTTTCTTATCTGTTAAACGCTTCAACAATCTGTTAGGAGTGTTGAGAAATCCAATGAGCTAGTATGCAAAGTATTTCCTATACAGTATAGCAAATACTTAATAAAGAAAAGCCATAGGCATATTATTCATTATAATGTCAGAGAACCTTTAAGCAACAGCCAGCATTTTGCATGACTCAACAGGCTTCATAAAGAAACTCTGGTTAGCAGGTGCTGACACTCTCATCTTTGTGCAACGCAACGTTCATTACTCTGTATGTGGACAGACAGGTTCATACACAAGCTGATGGCTCCTGGAACTGCTGTATTCAAGGACAGTTCTAGCCTGAACTCTCTGCTGGGATGAGACCTTCCATTCTCAATTTTCTCTGTGACTTTCAACCATCAATGATCATTCTCTCTCCTTTATCTTCACCCTGTCTCTCTGTTCAAGGGTAATAAATGCCTCTTGACTGGTTCTGGTGTCTCTGGTCCTTTAAAAATTACCACAAGACCCTAAGTTTCACTCTACTTTCTGTACTCCTCACTGCACAGGCAGAACAATCATCAGACAGAAACAATAATCTCTATGCACTGCTTCCAGATTCCAAATTTGATGAAAAGTTAATTACAAAGAGGAAAACTGGGTGGTTGGGGACAAGGGTGGTAGGAAAATCTTATTTTTGTTTTTAAAAAATATATTGCTAAAAGTTTGAAGGTATTCTATCAAAATGTTAATAAATTTAAGATTGGAGAAGAAAAATGTGAGTTATTCTACTATGAAGACACTGAGGAAATCGGCAAAAATTATTCATATAACGAGAAACCAAATGACCACTAAGCACATAAAAAGATGCTCAGCTCTACTGGTAGAAAAGAACACATCAATTGAAACCATATTGAAGTACCATTTCACACCCTTTCATTTGAAAACTTTTTTCTCACACTGTACATTTCATACCCCTGACTCATTTATTTTGAAACTGAAAGTTTGTACCTATTAACCTCCCTTACCTATTGTTCTCATCACCCAACCTCCTTCCCTGTGGCAACTACCTGTTTGTTCTTGGTATCTATGACTCTGTTTCTGTTTTGTTTTGTATGTTGTGTTTTTAGATTCCACATATAAGTGAAATCATATGGTATTTGTCTTTCTCTGACTTATTTCATGTAGCATAATTCCCTCTGGGTCTTTTAATATTGTTGTAAATGATAAGATTTCATTCACTTTTGGGGATAATACTCTATTGTGTGTGTGTGTGTGTTTGTGTGTGTGTGTGTATCATATCTTCTTTATCTATTCATCTATTGATGGGCCCTTAGGTTGCTTCCATATCTTGGCTAATGTAAATAATGTTGCAATGAACATTTTTATATATGGCTATGCCAGTTATTAGTAAGAATGTGGAAAATTGGGATTCACATGGTGCTGGTGGGAGTTCACATTACAATAACATTTTGGGGCAATTTGGTAACATCCATAAAATGGAAGCTGTGTATATTTGATGATCCAACAATTTCACTTCCAAGTATAACCCCAAGAAACTCACACATTTGCATATGGCACCTTATATAGGAACATTTAGGGCAGCATTTTTGAAGTAGCATTTGTTATAAGTCTACCAGCCAGAGCAGAAATAAATAAAATAAATCATGGAATGTTTACATGGAAGAGCATAGAGAAGTGACTGAACTAGCTCTATACATGTCAACAAGGATGCATCTTACAAATGCATTTGCAGGAAAATCTGGTTTTCAGAACACCTAGAGTATGAGGCCATTCATGTAAAGTTTAAAAACACACAAAGCAACATTGTATACATATGTAGTATATATGTATACATGTGTGGTAAACATATAAAGAAATGCATGGGTTGATAGCAAATTCTGGATAGAAGTTACTTCTTTTGGAAGGGACTACTGCTAGGAGGGAGATAAAAGAGATACATAGGAGATGTCAACTGTATTGACAGTGTTCTGTTTCTGAAGCTAAGTTTATTGATTTATTCTTTAAACTATTTTGTATCTGAAATATTTCATAATAATTTTATAGAATCTTTGAAATGTAAAATCAGATTTGGTTTCTAAGATTATCAAAACATGGGGGAAAGTAACTAACATCAGTTGGACATTTAATCTATAAGACACTTTATATTTATTGTATACTTTAATCCTTATTGCTATCTCCCATTTTATAGGTGAACAGTTGGAAGAGGTTTAAGTACCTGAAAGATATTTAAGGTTATAACTGAAATTGGTTGGCTCCAAAGAGCTACAGACAGGACATTACAGGGAGAGGTGGAAAAGCTCCAACTCACAGAAAGGTCACCAAGGACACCCATAACAGTGGGCATGACAAGCCGCTTTCCTCCTTCTGTTTTATCTTGTAAGTCAACACCTCTGCCACTTTCATTTCTCATTTATTCACATGTATCTACCCCAGTAGACAATAAGTCATTCAAGTTCAAGGTCTATGTCTGATTCATTGCCATAGCCTCATGCTGCAGTCAGCGCACTGAGCATAGTGGGGGCTAAGTACATGCTGGCTGGATGGGTGAATGATAGACAGTAACACAGATGTGCCAGTATGATCAGATAGAGACGATCTTATCATTCATTGCTATGAATGTGCTGATTTCAACACATAAAAATCAGTATGGACAAGAAAAGGTAAATCAAAAACAGAATACTTAGGCTCAGCTGCAGAATGAAAGGGAGCTACACGTTCTATTATGGGGAGCAAGGTAATTCCCTTCAAAGTGGTAATTAAGGAGATGATTCTAATTTGAAACTAGCTCCCTAATTGGTGTTTGGCTTTTAGAATTCTCACAGGCCTTTAATTTATATCTATTTTGTTTAACTCTCTATAGCTCACCCCCCAACCAACAAACCTCCAAAATCCTTTCTTAACATCAAGGAAGTGAGTCACATAAAGGGTCAAAGAATTATAACTTATTCCTCAGAACATTATTTCCCTGTCCAAAACCTCAAAAAATTATGAAAATTTGTGAATTAAAAGTATTGATGTTATGAAAAAGGTTTTATATTCAAATGTCACCTGTCAGATCTTCCCTGACCATCTAAATTAAAATAGCAACCTCCTCCCCAATCATTCCTATCTGTCTCCTTCCTCTGCTTTACTCTTCCTGGCAATAACATGGATCTATTTGTCTGTGTGTTAAGCATTTCATCCCTTCTACCCCTAAATTTTAATCTCTGACAGGGTGGAAACTTTGCCTTCATTGTTCATGGATATATTCCTGGTGCCTGGAATAGTGCCTAGAAGATAATAAGTCCTAAATAAGTAGATATTAAATGAATGGATGAATGAGAGTCAATCTTACATTTGCAGCAATAATCCTCAGCCAGATTTTCATTTAAAAAATGCGAGTCTCCCTCTGTGACTAGATTTATCCATATGATCAATATCTTCAAATACAGTGAACAGCCAAGAGATTTTTCTTTTTCCTTTCTTTTTTCTTTTTCACAGATTTATTAAGGTGAAATTGACATACATGTTTAAGATGTACAACTTGGTAACGTTTGAAATATGTAAACACCCATGAAATCATCACTACAACGAAGATAATGAACATATCCATCACCTCCAAAAGTTTCCTGTGCCCTTTTGTAACTTCTTTGCACCAATGCAACAAATGACCTGCTTTTTGTCACTATAGATTAGTTTAAATTTTCTAGAATTTTATATAAATGGAGTAAGACAATATGTGCTCTTTTATGCCTGGCTTCTTTCACTCAGCATCATTATTTTGAGACTTAATGTATGTTGTTGTATGTGTTTTTTTTTTTTTGTTTTGTTTTTTTTTGCTGAGTAGTGTTTCATTATATGAATATACCACAATTTGTTTATCCATTTACCAGCTGATGGGTATTTGCATCATTTCCAGTTTTTGGCTATTACCACAAAAGTTGCCATGAACATTTGTGTGCAAGTCTTTGTGAAGATGTATTCTTTCTTTTCCCTTGAGTAGATTCCTAAGAGTAGAATGGCTGGGTCTTATGGTAAGTTTATGTTTAAGATTTTAAAAACTGACCAACTGGGGACTTCCCTGTTCCAGTGGCTAAGACTGCGCTTCCAATGCAGGGGGCCCTGGTTTGATCCCTGGTCAGGGAACTAGACCTCACATGCCACAACTAAAAGATCCCATGTGCCACAACTAAGACCTGGTGCAGCCAAATAAATAAATATTTTAAAAAATAAAAACTGATCGGGCTTCCCTGGTAGCGCAGTGGTTGGGAGTCCGCCTGCCGATGCAGGGGGCGCGGGTTCGTGCCCCGGTCTGGGAAGATCCCACATGCCACGGAGCGGCTGGGCCCGTGAGCCATGGCCGCTGAGCCTGCGTGTCCGAAGCCTGTGCTCCACAACGGGGGAGGCCGTGGCAGTGAGAGGCCTGCACACCGCAAAAAAAAAAACAAAAAAAAACCAACTGACCAACTGCTTTCTAAAGTGATTTTAGTATTTTACATTCCCACTAGTGTATGAGATCCATATCCTTATCAACACTTGATATGGTCAGTTTTTTTCATTTCAGAAATTCTAATAGGTGTGTTGTAGCTTATTATTATATTTAGTTAGTAAACTGTTAGCATATTTTCCTGGGCTTATTTGTTATCATTATATCTGCTTTGGTGAAGTGTCTGTTCAAATATTTTGCCCATTTTAAAAAAATTGGATTGTTTGTTTTCTTATTAGTGAGTTTGAGCTCTTTATATTTTCTGAATACATTCGCTTAACATGTCATTTGCCACTATTTTCCCGAAGTCTGTGGCTTGTCTTTTTGTTCTTTTAACAATGTCTTTGAAAAGCAAAAATCAGGGTTTCTTTGTTGAACAAATTTACTAAATGCAATGCTCTTTGCTAGGACCTAATAATCCAGATGCTTACTTGAAAACAAGGCCTCACCCTTCTGGGTGCTTACACTCTAGTACAATGAAGAGCTACTATCAATCGATGCAGGGAAATGGGATTACTACTAGACACATGTCATTCTACGACCAATCCTGGAGGTGAGAATTGTACACTCAAGTAAGGCTGTGGCCTATTCTTGGCAGAGTCAAAGTGCTTAACGGAATCCCACAGAAGGAATAATGTTGTAGAGATTGGAAATATTTGACTTGTCAGGTATAAAAACAAGGGAACCTACCTCAACATCATAAAGGCCATGTATGACAAACCCACAGCAAACATCATCCTCAAAGGTGAAAAACTGAAAACATTTCCTCTAAGATCAGGAACAAGACAAGGATGTCCACACTCACCACTATTATTCAACATAAATTTGGAAGTCCTAGCCATGACAATCAGAGAAGAAAAAGAAATAAAAGGAATACAAATTGGAAAAGAAGAAATAAAACTGTCACTGTTTGCAGATGACATGATACTGTACATAGAGAATCCTAAAGATTCCACCAGAAAGCTACTAGAGTTAATCAATGGATTTGGTAAAGTTATAGGATACAAAATTATTGCACAGAAATCTCTTGCATTCCTATACACTAATGATGAAAAATCCGAAAGAGAAATTAAGGAAACACTCCTATTTACCACTGCAACAAAAAGAATAAAATACCTAGGATTAAACCTACCTAGGGAGACAAAAGACCTGTATGCAGAGAACTATAAGACACTGATGAAAGAAATTAAAGATGATACCAACAGATGGAGAGATATACCATGTTCTTGGATTGGAAGAATGAATATTGTGAAAATGACTATACAACCCAAAGCAATCTACAGATTCAAAGCAATCCCTATCAAATTACCAATGGCATTTTTTACAGAACTAGAACAAAAAATCTTAAAATTTGTATGGAGACACAGAAGACCCCGAATAGCCAAAGCAGTCTTGAGGGAGAAAAATGGAGCAGGAGGAATCAGACTCCCTGACTTCAGACTATACTACAAAGCTACATTAATCAAGACAATATGGTACTGGCAAAAAACCAGAAACATAGATCAATGCAACAAGATAGAAAGCCCAGAGATAAACCCACGCACATATGGTCAACTACCAAATATTCAATAAATAGTTAATACAATAGAAGAATGGAAGTACAACACTAAACTACTCAAGTCATTTGTAATTCAGGAAAATTCTAGATAGGTGTGTCCTATTTCTTTTCTTTTGTTTGTTTTGTTTTTATTCAAACAGAAAGTCACGAAAATTATAATCCTCCTCATCAGTTCACTTAGTCCCATGTAATTTCTTTTTCATCTTGATCTTTTGTTAGCACTTTTATAAATTCATCAGTTTTCCATTAGAGTTCTGAAAATGCTTATTCATTCAGTTCAGCAGTATAGTCAGTTACCAGAAATCTGTGCTTGTCAGAGTCTTTTCCATGAATTCCTTGAAGATGAAACCCTTTTATAGGAACATTTTTGCAAAAGCATCAGACTACGTCCAGAACTGTCTGTAACTGACAAAAGACTTAAAAATAACCATGATTAAAGATTTTATGCACGTTCATAATAATGCAAAACTATTATTCAACTTCCAAAACTATGTTGAATAACAGTGGTGAGACAAGACATCCTTGCCTTGTTCCTGATCTTAGAGGAAATGTTTTCAGTTTTTCACCATTGAGAATGATGTTTGCTGTGGGGTTTGTTGTATACGGCCTTTATTATGTTGAGGTCGGTTCCCTCTATGCCCACTTTCTGGAGGGTTTTTATCATAAATGGGTGTTGAATTTTGTCAAAAGTTTTTTCTGCATCTATTGAGATGATCATATGGTTTTTCTTCTTCAGTTTGTTAATATGGTGTATCACATTGATTGATTTGCATATATTGAAGAATCCTTGCATCCCTGGGATAAATCCCACTTGATCATGGTGTATGATCCTTTGTGTGTTGTCGGATTCTGTTTGCTAGTATTTTGCTGAGGATTTTTGCATCTATATTCATGAGTGATATTGGTCTGTAGTTTTCTTTTTTTTGTAGTATCTTTGTCTGGTTTTGGTATCAGGGTGATGGTGGCCTCAGAGAATGAGTTTGGGAGTGTTCCTTCCACTGCAATTTTTTGGAAGAGTTTGAGAAAGATGGGTGTTAGCTCTTCTCTAAATGTTTGACAGAATTCACCTGTGAAGCCATCTGGTCCTGGACTTTTTTTGTTGGAAGATTTTTAATCACAGTTTCAATTTCATTACTTGTGATTGGTCTGTTCATATTTTCTGTTTCTTCCTGGTTCAGTGTTGGAAGGTTATACCTAAGAATTTGTCCATTTCTTCCAGGTTGACCATTTTATTGGCATACAGTTGCTTGTACTAGTCCCTTAGGATGCTTTGTATTTCTGCAGTGTCTGTTGTAACTTCTCCTTTTTCATTTCTAATTTTATTGATTTGAGTCCTCTGCCTGTTTTTCTTGATGAGTCTGGCTAATGACTTATCAATTTTGTTTATCTTCTCAAAGAACCAGCTTTTAGCTTTATTGGTCTTTGCTATTTTTTTCTTTGTTTCTATTTCATTTATTTCTGCTCTGATCTTTATGATTTCTTTCCTTCTGCTAACTTTGGGTGTTGTTTGTTCTTCGTTCTCTAGTTCCTTTAGGTATAAGGTTAGATTGTTTATTTGAGATTTTTCTTGTTTCTTGAGATAGGCTTGTATAGCTATAAACTTCCCTCTTAGAACTGCTTTTGCTGCATCCCATAGGTTTTGGATCATCGTGTTTTCATTGTCATTTTTCTCTAGGTATTTTTTGACTTCCTCTTTGATTTCTTCAGTGATCTTTTGGTTATTTAGCAACGTATTGTTTAGCCTCCATGTGTTTGTGTTTTTTACTTTTTTCCCCTGTAATTCATTTCTAATCTCATAGCATTGTGGTCAGAAAAGATGCTTGATATGATTCCAATTTTCTTAAATTTACTGAGGCTTGATTTATGACCCAAAATGTGATATATCCTGGAGAATGTTCCGTGCACACTTGAGGAGAAAGTGTAATCTGCTCTTTCTGGATGGAATGTCCAATAAATATCAATTAAATCTATCTGGTCTATTGCGTCATCTAAAGCTTCTGTTTCCTTATTCATTTTCATTTTGGATGATCTGTCCATTGGTGTAAGTGGGGTGTTAAAGTCCCCCCACTATTATTGTGTTACTGTCGATTCCCTCTTTTATAGCTGTTAGCAGTTACCTTATGTACTGAGGTGCTCTTATGTTGGGTGCGTATATATTTATAATTGTTACATCTTCTTCTTGGATTGATCCCTTGATCATTATGTAGTGTCCTTCCTTGTCTCTTGTAACATTCTTTATTTTAAAGTCTATTTTATCTGATATGAGTATTGTTACTCCAGCTTTCTTTTGATTTCCACTTGCATGGAATATCTTTTTCCATCCCCTCACTTTCAGTCTATATGTGTCCCTAGGTCTGAAGTGGGTCTCTTGTAGACAGCATATAGATGGGTCTTGTTTTTGTATCCATTCAGCAAGCCTGTGTCTTTTGGTTGGAGCATTTAATCTATTCACGTTTAAGGTAATTATTGATATGTATGTTCCTATGACCATTTTCTTAATTGTTTTGGGTTTGTTTTTGTAGGTCCTTTTCTTCTCTTGTGTTTCCCACTTAGACAAATTCCTTTAGCATTGGTTGTAGAGCTTGTTTGGTGGTGCTGAATTCTCTTAGCTTTTGCTTGTCTGTAAAGCTTTTGATTTCTCCATCGAATCTGAATGAGATCTTTGCCAGGTAGAGTCATCTTGGTTGTAGGTTCTTCCATCACTTTAAGTATATCATGCCACTCCCTTCTGGCTTGTAGATTTTCTGCTGAGAAATCAGCTGTTAACCTTATGGGAGTTCCCTTGTATGTTATTTGTCATTTTTCCCTTGTTGCTCTCAATAATTTTTCTTTGTCTTTAATTTTTGTCAGTTTGATTACTATGTGTCTCGGCATTTTTCTCCTTGGGTTTATCCTGCCTGGGACTCTCTGTGCTTCCTGGACTTGGGTGGCTATTTCCTTTCCCATGCTAGGGAAGTTTTCAACTATAATCTCTTCAAATATTTTCTCGTGTCCTTTCTCTCTCTCTTCTCCTTCTGGGACCCCTATAATGCAAATGTTGTTGCATTTAATGTTATCCCAGAGGTCTCTTAGGCTGTCTTCATTTCTTTTCATTCTTTTTTCTTTATTCTGTTCCATGGCAGTGAATTCCACCATTCTCTCTTCCAGGTCACTTACGCATTCTTCTGCCTCAGTTATTCTGCTATTGATTCCTTCTACTGTATTTTTTCATTTCAGTTATTTTATTGTTCATCTCTGTTTGTTCTTTAATTCTTCTAAGTCTTTGTTAAACATTTCTTACATCTTCTTGAGTTTTGCCTCCATTCTTTTTCCGAGGTCCTGGATCATCTTCAGTATCATTATTCCGAATTATTTTTCTGGAAGGTGCCTATCTCCACTTCACTTAGTTGTTTTTCTGCAGTTTTAACTTGTTTCTTCATCTGGTACATAGCCCTCTGCCTTTTCATCTTGTCTATCTTTCTGTGAATGTGGTTTTTGTTCCACAGGCTGCAGGACTGTAGTTCTTCTTGCTTCTGCTGTCTGCTGTCTGGTGGATGAGGCTATCTAAGAGGCTTGTGCAAGTTTCCTTATGGGAGGGACTGGTGGTGAGTAGAGCTGACTTGTTCTGGTGGGCAAAACTCAGTAAAACTTTAACCCACTTGACTGCTGATGGGTGGAGCTGGGTTCCCTCCCTGTTGGTTGTTTGGCCTGAGGCAACCCAACACTGGAGGCTACCTGGGCTCTTTGGTGGGGCTAATGGTGGACTGTTGGAGGGCTCATGCCAAGGAGTACTTCCCAGAACTGCTGCTGCCAGTGTCCTTGTCCCCACGGTGAGCCACAGCCACCACCCGCCTCTTCAGGAGACCCTCCAACACTAACAGGTAGGTCTGGTTCAGTCTCCCCTGGGGTCACTGCTCCTTCCCCTGGGTCCCAATGCACACACTACTTTGTGTGTGTCCTCCAAGAGTGGAGTCTCTGTTTCCCCCAGTCCTGTTGAAGTCCTGCAGTCAAGTCCCACTAGCCTTCAAAGTCTGATTCTCTAGGAATTTCTCCTCCCGTTGCCAGACCCACAGGTTGGGAACCTGACGTGGGGCTCAGAACCTTCTCTCCAGTGGGTGGACTTCTTTGGTATAAGTGTTCTCCAGTGTGTGAGTCACCCACCCAGCAGTTATGGGATTTGATTTTACTGTGATTGCGCCCCTCCTACCATCTCATTGTGGCTCCTCCTTTGTTTTTGGATGTGAGATATCCTTTTTTGGTGAGTTCCAGTGTCTTCCCGTCAATGACTGTCCAGAAGCTAGTTGTGATTCTGGTGTTCTTGCAAGAGGGAGTGAGAGCACGTCCTTCTACTCCACCATCTTGGTTCCTAATCTGTATCCTACTCTTTAGACAGCCTAAGGAATAGAGTCATGAACTAAGAAGGATGGGTAGAACATTTTTTAAGTTGGTAAGATAACATTAGAAATATGGAACCAACATGATTGATGATTAATCATTTCTAAGGCTTAAGAGACATAATACATCAATGGTGATTACCAGATTTTGTGCCAAAATTACTGAAAGAATAAAATGGTGCTATTGCTAGAAATGTAAATTTCAGAAAGAGTCCTAGTTTTGAGTTAAGGATAAGTTTGATTAAATAATTTGGACAGACAGCAAGACATCCAACAGGAAATGTTCAGTAGGCAGGGCTAAGCATGACTAGTGCTTAGAGGGGTCATCAGGACTAGAAGAAACCACTTATGAGTCATAATCAAAAAGGTGAATCTGAGATTTGATCCATTTTTAAAGCAATGAGAAAATAAAAACAGTGTGGGGTAGAAAATGAATACTGGAAAAAAAGACCTAGAATTGTCATCTCATACAAGCATTGAGTTACTTTTAACTCTCTTTTTCAGTGGGGAAAAAAACACCCACTTTTTACAATATTTGATGTGGTCAGTAGGTACCTGGTTGACAAATGGAGTAGTCACAGGTTTTTAAGATAGACTATACCACTGTCCGACAATTCAAACTGGAAAAAGCCTTTCTTGTGTGGAGCCACATATGACTGAACTATTGTCTTCAATCTTAGTTACAGTTCCTGGCAGAGAGTAGGAACTCAAGCTATGTTTGTTACATGACCAGATGGTTCTCCTTGTGTTCTCAGCCAATTCAGTAAGTCTACTCTCTTCCATGTGTAAGCCAGATGGCTGAGCAGTTATGTGAAATTTTAGCTATATAAAACAAAACAGTTTAAATCACTGTAATTGTCTATTGTGTACCTTACTTGTGTTTTTATTTTCTAAGGTAAATATTCTGTATTTACAAAGAAAGTCCTATGATGGTATGATATCGAGACATATATTTTGGAGAAGATAAGTGAGGAAATATGTCATATGGCTTCCTTCTCAATAAAAGTAGGTGGAGTTATTTGTTCTGAGTGGAAATATTTGCAGAAACTGGATGTTTTGTATAGTCGTTGTGGAGAAGGATACTTAAGAGCCAGTAAAATATGTTTAAAAAGATTGTAGAACATCAACTGAGTTGTATATATCGGGGATTTTCAGTGAATCACGATGGTTCTATAATTTTTTCCAGAAAAAAATCTATCATTATAGGAATTGCAGAGAAGGGGGACATTGAGAATACTGCCTAGTTAAGCAGATGGAGACAATATAAAATTTGACACTCACAAGTTGGACCACGAAAGCTCTCCCTCATTGGATTTCTTCATATCAGAATCCTACTTGTTCTTTTATTCTGTCAGTCATCTATGGGTTGTGTCCATCATGTATGGATCACTGTACTGGGAAAAGCCAGGAACTGTAACTCCAGTGAGGAGTCATGAACTAGGATATGCCCAAGTTCAGATTTCTATAAGTGGGAAGATGTTTGATTAATGGAATGCTCACTTCAGTTGAGAATGGCCACAGATGAACTACCTGTCTTCCTTGGGTAGTTTCTGCTACTCAGAATTATCTCCTGTCTTGGGAGAGGTGGCCAACAAACAGTCATAGCTAATTGTTTTAGTTCTCCCTCCACTAATCACTAACATGGCACAGTGATTAAAAGCATGAATTTGGGAGTCAATGAAATCTATGTTTAAATTCTGGTTTTGTTGCTTACTATTTTGTATAAGTAATATTAAATTAATTAACATCTCTGGTTACCCATTTTTCATCTAAAGGAGGGTATAATATTCAGGTTGTTATAAGTTTTAAATGGTTGTTAAAGGATTAAATGAAGTAATACACCTAAAATACCTAGCTCAATAGCTAGAACAATTTTAAAAATTGTTATTGGCTTCCTGACCTTCTAGAATCCCTGACCGTCTTATTACATGGGGAATTTATATTCTCCCATTCTCAATCTAAGGGATGCTCATGATCTTGAGATTTAGGACTCATATAAACACTCATGGTTCAGGATAGAAAGACTTTAGGTATTATAGAAAATTGTCACTTGAGAAAAATTCTTAAATTTGTTCTTGGTTATCCTGGAACGTAGCAGAGGTTTAGGAGAGGGAAATCAGTGAACAAAACAGTGAGACTTACACAAGGACTGATGTTATTAAGGAAGAAGCTAAGTTTACCCACCAGCTACAGGCAAAAGCAGCTGCAAAACTGCAGACTTACCCATCCTTCACACCTATCTGCTCTTGCAAGGTCTGACCTCCCCACTAAACTTACTGTAGAGAGATCAGATATGTGGAGAAATACATGGGTACAAAACTTCCCCAAAGAGACAAAGCCTAGAAGAAGCTGAAATATACATGTACAGTGCTCAGTTATTCCTCAGTCTTGAGAAAGATATGAATGTAAGATAGATAAAGAAATGGAGAACATTTCTTCCCAATACTTCTCAGAGGGTAGGAATTCTCGTTTTACTGGCCAAGTCAGGAACATGGAGCATTTGAAAGGATAACTGATCTTACACTTCTGTGTTTCAAATGGGGATGACTTAGGAGAAGGAAGGGAACCTTTCATCTTTTGGTTTTGTGTCTTGTTCCTATTTGGTAAGGAATGGCCATGGCCATTCATTTAAGTACTGACTATGACTGCTTTCACATACAGCTGAGTTGAGTAATTGTGACAGAGAACATATGGCCCACAAAACCAGAAAAGTTAACTTTTTCCATAAAGAGACAGATGATTTCAGACCCTGGACCTGAATCAATTACCCAGGCAGAACAGGGATAACCTTTTCCTTCCTGTTCATCGAATAGCACGAGAATCTCCAAATGGCAATGGTCAGTCACATTTCCCAGTTCAATGCAGCAGTTGCTATGCCCCACTGTGGAAGTGTTTCTCTCTTGGGTGCTAAATTCTCCAACCAGCAAAGTGCAGAGTTTGGGGGACTGGGAGAAAACTTTTTGTAAGTGAGTAATAAGGTATAATAACGGGAGGTGTCATGCCTACATTCACCCTTTTCCAGATCCAAGTATTCTAACTCTGGGGGAAACAGCACCTCATCTCAGTCACTCGTTCAGAGTATATGACGCATCCCAACCTTGCAAGGTGTTGACTGCCAACTGGTGCTGTAATTGAATCTTTGATAGCTTTTATTTCATGTGCGTAATGAGGTACGTGGTAAGACTAGTGAGCTCCATGATGATAGCCCACAGGCTCATCTTTTTCTTTTTCTTTTTTTTTTTTTTTTGCTGAAAAATGAGTTTCTTGGTCAAGATATTTGTGTAGAAAACTCTAATAGAGAAGAATTTTAGATGTATTTTTAGCCTAAGTATGGTGGGTAGGGGAGGCAAATCTAAATTCAAAACTATCTATTTCCTAAAGACAAATCACTGTCTCTTCCACAATTGCTGTGTTCTTAATGGTTGTGTTGCCTCAAAATTCATACGTTGAAATCCTGATCCTCAAGGTGATGGTATCAGGAGGTGGGGATTGGGGGAGGTGGTTAGGTTCCTTATAAAAGAGATCTCACAGGGCTCCCTAACCCCTTCCACTATTCGTGTGAGGACACAGCAAGAAGTCTGTGACCCGGAAGAGATCCCTCACTTGAACATGATAGTACCCTAATCTCAGACCTGCAGCTTCTAGAACTGCGAGAAATAAATTTCTGTTGTTTATAAGCTGCCTAGTCTGTGGTAATTGTTTTTAGAGCAGCTCAAACAGTCTAAGACAATGATGGCAGGGCTGCAATATCATTTCACCAAATAACTGGCTGGTTCTCCAAGGACTCAATTTTGGTGTCTTTAGAATACGGCATACCTAGAAGTGGGGGTAATCTGACTTGGCTTGGTGAGAGCAACCTATATACTGCTGATCTTGCATAAAATACATTCCTGCCATCATGGCACATTCATGAATCCACTAATCAAACATTAGGGGGAATGGGGTTGACTTGATAAACACAGGATGTATCATCTTGTTCATATTATTATTGAAAGCCTCTTCCACAAAGGGGACCTTTAGTGAACATTAACTTATGATGTAATTATTCTCACATTCTGTGCCCATTCTGAGAGAACCACCCACGTGATCCTTTCCCAACCCTCCTTGTCACTAATCTGCAAAAACTCTTCCTTCTGAGCAAATGATCAAACCATGCCTAAAGATCAGTATAAACTCCTACCTTCGACCATGTGTCCTTCAAGGCAAAGTAAGCAACAAAAGTATCAGGGGTCCTCACTTTGCATATAACCATGCATATCATAACTTACATGCACAAATTTCAGTTATCTCGGTTTAGTTAAATAACAACAATCCCCCAACAGCACAGTTCAAGTTTCAGTTCCTATGGTCCACTGACCCTGAGAGACTGCATAAAGTACAAACTTCACTACCAGCTCTTCAGTCCACAAATCACTCTGTAAGCAACAAAGTATGTCACTTCTTTCAAAGTCTATCAGTGGTCATTGCTCATCTGTTATTCTGTTTACACACAGCAAAGCGTGTCATCTGTTGCCTCCTTGTCTCCCAGTGATAAACCCATGTGACTTACAAAAACGGATAACTGTAAAAGGAAACTGGCCTACAGAGATGGATGTGTAGCAAAGAAACAAAAACTGATAACTCCGGAAGTGAAATTCAAGTAAAATGTAAATGGAGTTATGGAAGAAACGACTGACCTTAGGAATGTTGGCATTTTTGCCATTTGAGAGACTCTAGATATGAAATCAGAGGAACTTAGTGGAAGCAAACTTATGGGCATAAGTGAGGAAAGTGGTTATGACAAGAGGTAAAGATAATTTCAGAGGAAGTGATGCTGACAAAAAAAACACATCACAGAGGTAACTCTCAGAGATATTTCATGACAGTGTAAGTGCAAAGAATCAAATGTTAGAATGATAAAAAGGAG
This sequence comes from Phocoena phocoena, assembly GCF_963924675.1. NCBI lineage: Eukaryota > Metazoa > Chordata > Mammalia > Artiodactyla > Phocoenidae > Phocoena > Phocoena phocoena. Next base: position 51,851,331 of record NC_089235.1, on the reverse strand, counting down.
TATGGAAATTCACCAAGGTGTAGAAACATGATCTTTCCATATTACAAGTTATACAAAAAGGAGGCAGCAATCACTGTTCAAACTACTCTTGATAAACTTTTCTTTAAACAAAAAAATAAAACACTTTAATTCTCAATGTTTCTAATATTTTAAATTATACTAATTACATAAATATTAGTGTTACTATTTTTTATTTACCCATGCATTTATAATTGACAGTAAGAGTTTTTAATGTTTGACCAAAATTTTTAAAGGTCACAGAACATTTTCCTATTGATTATTAACATTGCTTTTCAAAGTTACAGCTTGCATGGTCATGTTTACAGTCCTAAGCTACTGTACAAAGAAACATATTAGTAAGATTCTGCCTATTAGGAGGATATCATTTCCCATGTTTCATCAAAGGTCTATACCTGGACAAGCTGGAGAGCCTGCTCTGGCTTCAGGCTGTACTCAAAATAGCAGCCTTTTGGGTCACTTAATACATTGGTCAGAATACTAAACCAAAACGTGTCATGTATTGTCTTTAAAGTCCAAAGAGATCTAACAAATGATATCACTAGTTTTCAACATATAGGATGTTGGGTATAGCAACTTGTATTTCAATTTGGAGAGAAAATCCATGCAGACCCCAGACCATGGATCCCCAGAAGCTTAACCAAGGTAGAAAATCCCTGTATTTTGGGGGGGATTTACTTCCTTCCTTTTGTCCTACAAAAACATCGATAATATCTGCTACTTCCTGTTCTATAGATCCTATCAAAGTGGTGTGATAAATGTAGAGGATCAATGGGGTATCCTGAAGGACTCAATTATGGATGAGAATTGTAGAGGTGACCTAATTCTAGGCACAGTAGAAAAGGTTACTGCTGTCCCTGATGAGTGAAAGGAAATTGCTTTTGGTATTTCCTATTTATCCAGCTAGAGAGAAAGCTTGGTGTTCTGTGCCATCAGAAACATTTGAACCAGCAGCTGCAATTGGTCTTGCACACTTTAATTACTGTTGACCCTCAAACAATGTGCGTTTAACTGCATGGGTCCACTTATACAGGGATGCTCTTCAAAGCTTATTACTACAGTACTAAACGATCTGTGGTTGGTTGAATCCGCAGATGCAGAGAAACCGTGGATACAGAGGGCTGACTTATAAATTATATGCAGAGTAACCCCTGACTTGCTCAAGGGTCAACTGTATTTACTGCTAATATTTATGCCTTCTATTTCTTTTTCTTCCCTTGTTGGGCTAACTAAGATGTCCACTACAATGCTGAATGTAAGTGGTGAGAGTGTACAATATTGCCCTGTTTCTAATCTTACATAAAAAGCGTTTAGTATCTTCCTTTAAGTACAATATTAGCTAGCAATAGGATTTTTGTAGATGTCTTTAGAAGGTTGAGGAAATTTCTTTTTATTTCCAGTTTGCTAATTTATTTTTTCCGATTAGGTATGAAATTCTGTCAAATACTTTTACTGCATTTATTAAGATGATCATATGATTTCCTCCATTTTTTCTGAAAAGGTGGTAATTTACTTTCATTCATTTTGGGAGGGATTTTTTAATAGTTCATTCATTTGTATTCATGTATTTTGCTTTTTTTCCAGTTGAGAAATAATGGCCATACATCACTGTATATAAGTTTAAGGTATACAGCACGATGGTTTGATTTACATATATTGTGAAATGGTTACCACAATAGGTTCAGCTAACATCCATCTTTTTGTAGATACAATAAAAAGAAAAGAAAGAAAAAAAGAATGAAGGAAAAAATTCTCCTTGTGATGAGAAGTCTTAGGAAGTCTTAGGATCTACTCTCTTAACAACTTTCCTAGATACCATACAGCAGTGTTAGCTATAGTCATCATGTTGTACATTACATCCCTAGTATTTATTTAAATATCTTATAACTGGAAGCTTGTACCTGTCATCCAATTCCCCCTCCCCCTCCCCCCCCTCTGGTAACAAGTCAGATCTCTTTTCTCTATGAGCTCAGTTTTGTTTTATTTTGGGGTTCCACATATAAATGAGATCTTACAGTATTTGTCTTTGACTTACTTCACTTAGCATAATGCCTTCAGGGTCCATTCTTGCTGTCACAAGTGGTAGGATTTCCTCATCTTTTTATGGCCTCATAATATTCCATTGTGTATATATACCACAATTTCTTTATTCATTCATCTATCAATGGATACTTAGGTTGTTTCCAGTCTTGGCTACTATAAATAATGTTGCTATGAACATGGGGGTATGGGTATCTTTTCAAGTTAGTGTTTTCATTACCTTTGTATATATTCCAAGAATTGTTGGAATTGTTAGATCATATGGTAGTTCCATCTTTAATTTTTTGAGTGTATTTCATACTGTTTTCCATAGTGGCTGTACCAATTTACGATTCCACCAACAGTGCTGAGTTCTCTTTTCTCCACATCCATGCCAGCATTTGTTACCTCTTGTCTCTTTGATGATGGCCATTCTAACAGGCGTGAGATGATATCTCATTGTGATTTTAAGTTGCGTTTCCCTAATGACTAGAGATGTTGAGTATCTTTTCATGTACCCATTGGCCTTCTTCCTTAGAGATGTCTATTCAAGTCTTTTGCCCATCTTTTAATTGGGTTATTTGGGGGTTTTTTGCTATTGAGTTGTATGAGTTCTTTACATATTTTATATAGTAACCCCTTATCAGATATATGGTTTGCAAATATTTTTTTCCATTTTTTCACTTTGTTGATGGTTTCTTTTGCTGTGGAAAAGCTCTTAATTTGATGGAGTCCCAACTTGTTTATTTTTTATTTTGTTGCTTGTGTTTTAGGTGTCATATCCAAAAAATCATTCCCAAAATTTATGTCAGGAAGTTTTGTTACTATGTTTTCTTCTAGAAGTTTCACGGTTTCAGGTCTTACATTTAAGTCTTTAATACATTTAAAGGTAATTTTTGTGAGTGTTATACAATAGGGGTCCAGTTTCATTCTTTTACATGTGAATATCCAATTACCCCAGCACCATTTATTAAAGAGACTGTCTTTTTTTCCAATGACTATTCTTGGCTCTCTTGTCAAATATTAGTTGACAGTATATGCTTGGGTTTATTTGAGCTCTCAATTTTGTTCCATTGGTCTATGTGCCTATTTTAATACAATACCATACTGTTTTGACGATTATAGCTTTATAGTATAGCTTAAAATCAGAAAGTTTGATTTCTGCTTTGCTCTTCTTTCTGAGGATTTCTTTGGCTATTCAAGATCTTTTGTGGTTCCATGTAAATTTTAGGAGTGTTTTTTCTACTTCTGTAAAAATGCCATTGAAATCCTGATAGGGACTACATTGAATCTATAGATTGCTTTTGGTAGTATTCACATTTTAACAATATTAATTCTTCCAATCCATGAACATAGGAGACCTTTCCATTTGTTTATGTCTTCTTTGATTTCTTTTATCAATATCTTATAGTTTTCAGAGTAGATATCTTTTACCTGCTCAAATTTATTCCTAACTTTTATTGTTTTGATGCTACTATAAATGAGATAACTTATTTGTTTCAGAAATTTTATTGTTAGTGTATGAAAGCACTACTGATTTTTGTGTGTTAATTTTATATCCTGCAGCTTTACTGAATTCATTGATTAGATCTAACAGTATTTTGGTTGAGTTTTTAGGATTTTCTAAAATGTCATCTGCAAATAGAGACAACTTTACTTCTTCCTTTCCAATTCAGACACCTTTTTCTTGCCTAATTGCTCTAGCTAGGACTTCCAGTACTATGTTGAATAGCAGAGGTGAGAGTGGGTACACTTGTCTTGTTCATGATCTTAAAGGAAAAGCTTTCAACCTTTCACCACTGAGTATCATGTTAACTAGCGTTTTTACTTACACTCAGAGAACTCCCTTTAGCATTTCTTGTTAGACAGGTCTAGTGGTAATGAACTCCCTCAGCTTTTGTTTGTTTGGGAAATCTTTATCCCTCCTTCATTTCTGAAGAATAGCTTCACCAGGTATGGAATTCTTGGTTAACAGTTATTTTCTTTCAATATTTTAAATATGTCATTCTATTCTCTCCTGGCCTGAAAAGTTTTTGTTGAGAGATTTGCTGAACATCTTAGGAGGGTTCCCTTGTATGTAACTTCTCTATCTTGCTGCTTTCAAAATTCTTTATCTTTGACTTTTGACAATTTAATTATGTGTCTCAGTGTAGCCATACTCAGATTCAACCTATTTGGGGTCCTTTGGACCCCATGGATCTGAATGTCCATTTCTCTCCCCAGGTTTGGTACGTTTTCAACTATTATTTCTTTAAATATACTTTCTGTCCCTTTGTGTTTCTCTTCTCCTTCTGGAATTGCCATAATGCAAATAGTTTCTTTTCATTGTGTCCCATAATTCCTGTAGGCTTTCTTCATTTTTTTTTTCCTTCTTTTTTTCTTTTGCTCCTCTTACTGGATAATTTCCAATATTCTATCCTCAAGGTCACTGATTCTTTCTTCTACATGGCTGAGTCTATTTTTGAAACTATTAAATTCTTCAGTTCAGTTATTGTGTTTTTCAACTCTAGGATTTCTGTTTGTTTTGATGGTTGCTATTTCCTTGTCAAACTTTTCATTTTGTTCATGGATTGTTTCACTAATTTTGTTTAGTTGTCTGTGTTTTCTTGTAGTTCACTAAGCTTACTTAAGCAGGTTATTCTGAATTCATTGTCTGACAGCTCATAGATCTTTGTTTCTTTAGGGTCACTTATTTGATTTTAATTAGTTTCCTTTGGTGGTGTCATATTTACCTGATTTTTCATGATTCTTGATTCCTTATGTTGGTATCCACCCGTTTGAGTAATGGGGTTCTCTTCCAGAGTTTACATGTTTGTTTTGACAGATACAGTTCTTCATCAGTCAGATCAGTTTGAGTTTCTGGTTGTGTCTGTTGATAATGTCTTTGGGCAGGTGAGGTCTGTTATAATGGTCTATTTTGGGGCAAGGCAACTGCTTGAGCTCTGAGGATGGAGATTGGGGGGCGTGCGACTGGCTGAGAACAACTGGATAGGACTGCGAGGTTGGTTCCCTACCCAAGTAAGGCTGTAGGATGGTCTCCACAGTTGCCTGAATTCTCTTGTCAGGCTTATTAGATGACTGGGACTGGGTAATATATTCAGTAGTAGATGAGGCTATGAATTAGCTCCCATGCTCTGGAAGGCCAGCACACCAGGGTCCACAGCCTATACAGCTTATTATTTGGGGGTCCAAATCAGGCCTGTGTGTGCATTGAATTACCTGGTCAGATGAGGTCACTGGTTTGCTCTATAGACGGAGAAGCCCTGGGCTATGCTCTCTGTTCAAATGCCACTGTACAAAGAGCTGTTCATTGGGCTATACAGCTTCCCATGTGCTCTAGTTAGGTTCTCTGATCAGACAGGCTGAAGGCTACATTCAGTGATAAGCAGGGCTATGATTCAATTCCCTGGCCAGGCACAGTAGGAAAAGCAGCTCTAAAACTAGTAAAGCTGTTGCCTCAACTCAAGCTGACCCACACACCAAGTTCCTTGGCTGAATAGGGCCACTGGATTTGCTCTGAAAACTATTGGCTCTGTCTGCCCTTCTCTCTGCTTGAGTGTCACTGAGTTGTATAGCTCCTAGGAATTGCCACCCTTCAGGTCAGATGGGGCTGGAAGACTCCACAGTAGGTGGAGCTATCTTAGTTTTTATTCCTCGGAGAGAGGAGGAGGTGCCACTCCAGGCTACTGGCTCACTCTTTTTTAAATTGAATTATAATTAACATACAATGTTATATTAGTTTCAGGTAGACAACATAGTGATTTGGTATTTTATACATTATAAAATGATAACTACAATATGAAATAATCATTGCAATAAGACCAGTCACCATCTGTTACATACAAAGTTGTTACAATAGTATTGACTATATTCCCTATACATACATTATATCCCCATGATATTCATTTTACAGCTGGAAGTTCTAACCTCTTTATCCTCCTCACCTATTTCATCTGTCCCCCCACTACCCTGAAATTACTCTCAATCTCCCAAACAGGTTCTCTTGTTGGGAGGGGCCAGGAGGTACCCTCAGCTTTGGCTATAAATTAATCCCCTGCCTGTGCCTAGCATGAGAAGACTTCATGCCCAGTACCGGCTTTGCTCCGAGGACAAAATGCTTTGCCCACCTACCTCTCTGCTTGAAGGCACCTCATCCACACACCTTCCAGGAGTTGCCACAAGCCCTTCTGGTCAGATCAGGCTTGAAGGCACTCTCCACAGTAGGTAGGGCTATGACTCAGCACCTCACCTGGGTGTGGACAAACTGGGCTCTAGGGTCAGCAAAACTCCTCATCTGAGGATCCTAATCAGGCAGATGTGTATGCCTACCAAGTTTTCTGTTCAGAGTGTACCCCTGACTTGGTTCTGCAGATGAACAAATCTGCTGGGTTGGGATTACTACTTGTGCACTTGCCAAGACCCATGTGCTTGTTGTTGCAAATCTCTCCCCTTTTCTCTGTCACAGTTGATTCCCAGTGGCTGGGCCCTGTGGATTCCCCTGTAATCCCCATGGTGTGAAGTCAAAGTAGAAGTTCCTACAAAGAGACCCACAAAGCTGGGGGAGGCTGCTTGTCCCCGCTTGGTTTCTTTCCCCACTTGGGGAGCCAGAGGCTCAGGAGAGAGACCTTCCCCATATGGTGCTGCATTGTCCTGGGGGAGGGGCAATGCAATCAACATGAAGCCACTTCTCTTACCTTCTAACGTAGTCTGCCTTGGTCTCTGTGGTGCAGGGGGTTGTTTCAGCTTCATCCCTGTGTTCCACGATTCTCTCAGTGGTGTCTTGTTCTTGAATAAATGTTAGTCATTTTTCTCCTGAGGGGAAGCGAAGTCAGGAATGACCTATCTTGATGACGTCACTCTCACTGATTTATTTATTTTTAATGCAAATCCAACCTTAAGTACCTGAAATAAAACTCTTTTGATCATGATGTATTACTCTTTTACATATTGCTAAATTTGATTTGCTTATATATAGCTAAATATTTTTGCATCTATATTCATGACGGATATTGGTCCATAGTTCTCATTTCTTGTAATGTCCTTGCCTGAGAGCACTCTACAAATAGTTGTTGAATAAACTGATTCAGTAAAAAATATAGAACACAAAAATATGGTGTGCTACCATAGTTATACACTAAAATATATACAAGAAACATGCATGCTTGAGGGGAAGATTAAGAAAGACCTCCCCAGTTCCAGATGTACCCAGCTACAGTCCCAATCACATAATGTAGACAACATAATCTTCCTAAATTTTATTTTGTTAATCCCATCTTAAATATCTGTCACTGGTTCCCATCACCCTCAAGGCAATGTTCAAACTCCTTAACTTTTTAACTTGCTTATCTTTTACATCTCCAGAGTACCAGCAGACAGAACTAGTAATGAGCAATGTACTTTGTTGTTTCTGGGCTTTTGCACTTGCTGGTCTCTCTACTGGGAACTTTTTACCTCCTTTCTCCACTGCCAACATTAGATACATAAACCCACGCTTGCCATTTTGCCTGGCCAACTCTTAGACAATCTTTGGGTCTCCTCTTAACTATAATTGCCATCCTTTCCACTAGGAAGACCTCCCTAGGCCCCAAGGCTGAATAAAACATCCCTCATTATGTGCCCACGGTGGGGTGGGAAGGAGGATAAGATGAAGCAGTCTTTGTCAGTAGATCTGGATTCAAATCTCAGCCCTGTCTCTAAGGACTTTGTACAAGTTACTTCACCTCTGTCCCTCATTTACCTCAAAATGTACCTAAAGCAGTTCATTATAAGGAATAAATGAAAGAGGGTGTATATTGTGTAAATGTGTATGCTTGGCACAATGCATGGGAGATAAATTCTCAATAAATGGATGTTCTCAGGGAACTCTGCTCAATGTTATGTGGCAGCCTGGATGAGAGGGGAGTTTGGGGGAGAATGGATACATGTATATATATGGCTGTTCCTTTGCTGTGCACCTGAAACTATCACAACATTGTTAATTGGCTCTACTCCAATATAAAGTAAAAAGTTAAAAAAAAAAGTAAATAGATGCTCTTATTATTTTGCTATATGAATTTTACTATGTCAGAACTTAGTACCATGTACTACAGTTCTTCACATATTTCTCTATTCTTTTAATTAGAAAACTTCTTGGGCTTCCCTGGTGACGCAGTGGTTGAGAGTCCGCCTGCCGATGCAGGGGACGCGGGTTCGTGCCCCGGTCCGGGAGGATCCCACATGCCGCGGAGCGGCTGGGCCCGTGGGCCATGGCCGCTGAGCCTGCGCGTCCGGAGCCTGTGCTCCGCGACGGGAGAGGCCACGGCAGTGAGAGGCTCGCGTACCGCAAAAAAAAAAAAAAAAAAAAAAAGTTATTTAATGCCATATTCCCTGTTACAATTCTAGTTTCTAGCACAGTACTGGAAATATAAGAAGAGTCCACTAAATGGTAGCTATTGTTGATGCTATTATTATTATTATAAAATCTTAGAGCTAAATTTTTCTAGTTCAGGTGTTCTTGAGTGTTGACCAGAAGAATGGAACCATTCTTTGAGGGGTGAGTGAAATCACTTGGCACTTGGAGGAAAGAGAGGCAGCACATGGGACACTGCAGGTGATACGAATTTAGATAAGGTGACCATGTGAGTATTGGGGGACTGGTATTAAGAACTATGGCATGAGTACCATGGCTTTGGGAGCCTGGTCAAAGGTCCTGGAGGCCAGGTTTGCTATAGGAAAATACCTTTAAGTGAGCCACAAGCTTCAAGCAAATCTGGTCAGTCAGAAATGGCAGAATAGAATCCATAAGCTTGGAGACTTTCCTTACCAGGAAGTGCCAAGGCTTTTATACAACCATGGGAAGAGAAGGGGACCCATAAAAAATGAGTGCAACTAGATTTCTCATGAGTTGTGCAGGGCTGAGCTAGATTGAATTGATTTAGAAAAATAAAGAAATTATCAACATAAATAATTTATTGCAGACTCTAATATCGTATACTAGTAGGCTTGATAATTCACACAGGAGCATTCTGCAATGGAGGTGGGGAGGTAAGAGGTAGGGAGAGAGATGAAAGAGTCAGATGTGAAGACAGGCTGCTGAGGGGCAGACTTCATACCCTTGGCTGTTGGTGACCAGTTCTTAGTGAGCTACGTCACTTTGGACAGGAAGGATCTGGGCCAGGATCCTGTAGTTCTCCTTTGGCCAGACCACCTAGAACTCCTGGTCCTTCCTCCTGCTTTCTCATCTGTGGTGCAACTGGGTGAGGGAGGTAGGAAGCGCTATAGCTGCCATCCTTGTACCTTGAAAGTCATGGATAAAACTCACCCTGATTCAGCAGTATGTTACATTTTTCTGGTACTATTTTTTTATTTACTATTAATGGACTTTTAGCTCACCTCAGAGATCCTCTAGTTATTCTGGGAGAACCTACGGAGTTCACAAATAAAGTCCTTTGAACTTCTGTCAACCGTCCACACTTCTCCTCATGGCTGCCAGTGATTTACCCCTACCTACCGTTGCCCCCACTACAGCCCTGAAACTGCTGGCCTACTCATGAAGTTACAGCTTCCTCCATCAGGTTCAGGTGGCACTTGCACTGGTACTGGCACGTTTGGTATGAGTACTGGCACTGCTAATGACCACAAAGTCAAGAATTATCCATATAAAACTATGCCAAAGCCATTTTCTTTTTTAAAGCGAGGAGGATCCTTTCCCTCATTTTTGTGACACCTTCTGTTTCTTTGGTTCCAGAGCATCCTTGTGGTCCCAATGGCTCCTGAGACTTTCATATTCTTACACCCAACAGTCACTGGGTATTTGGGGGAAGCACCAGAATTAACCACATCGTCATCATCTCAGTGCTAATGTTTGTTCGGCACCATGTGCTAGGTTCAACACTTTGCATGCATTCTTTTATTTAATGTTCACAACTACCCCCATCTTACAGATGAGGAAGTGAAGACTGCATAAATAAACCCTTGCCCAAGGTCACTCAGTTAGAGCTGAGAGTCCAGAGGTCTTGACTGCAACAGTACTGAATGGAAGACAGGGGAGTAGAGGAAAATGTGATGTCCCAAAGGACTGGGTCAGAATTAGCTGTCTGGCTACTTGCACTTAACAATTCCTGTTAAGACTGGAGAAAAACAAACAGATGAAAAGTCTCCCATTTGACCTCTCGGTAGTCCTACATGTCTAGATCCTGTCCATAGATGTCCAACCGTGAGCAGGGCTGCGAGTGTAATTAGCTAAGAGGGTCAGGGAGGAGATGAACTGTAAGAAACTAGGCAGCCCGGATGGTGGGCAGCTGCACGTAGTTAGCTGGAGAGCCCAACACAGCCTCTTGTCATTAGAGAAAGGAGCTCTTACAACTCTAGTTTTTGTATTAACACGGATGGGACAATTTAAGTATTTTCAACAATAGTGCAACAAAAGAGCTCACGGGATGAGGAAATGAATGATTTAAGGAGAAAGGAAATACCTCTGTACATAAGATTTTATTCTGAAAATGGATAGGAAGGGATTTCATAGCAATTCTCAAACCATGCAGCCTACCCAGGGATGCCACTTAGAGAGTTAAAGGGCAGCTGGGAGCTGAGACCTAGAGGTCATGATAGGATTAACTCCTTTTCCCTGAGAAAGTCAAGGAACCCCCCCCCCCAGCCCCCGCTCCTTTTCCCCAAGAAGCAGGGAGTTGTGCCACAGAGTCCAGTAGACAATTGAGCATCTGTGTGGTGGCCTAGTTGTAACTGGAGCCGTTAAGACCATGGCTTGTTGACCCTTGAAATTCTACCCACTGACCTGGCATGATGGGCTATTATATTTGTCTCTTGGAGTTTGAGTATTCTTGTCTATAAAATAAGTGGAATGTCCCAGTGTGCAGGAGGGACATGTTTAAGGGACACTTTTCCTGTTGACTACATATTCCACTTGGCCCCAGTTTTTCCCCTAGTGGAGTTGGGGTACTGATACTGGGCTAATCTTAAGGTAGTCTGTAGTGTGTATCATGACTACTCTGAGAGTTCCGATCTGCTTTGGGAAGAAAACCCAGGTTGGGTCAAATCAGTTACAGAGCTGCCCCAAATCACTGTAATTCTCCTAGTCGGATCTTACCTGCATTTGTGTTGAGGGCTGTTGGGTTGCTCCATCCTCGGGGCCCCACTGCTGTCCATGGAAAATCACGCTGCTTCTCCCGGGGAACTGGCAGAATGTTGCTGGCGTTGCTTCCTCTCGCACAGGTCAGAACACTACCAATCACTGAGTGCCCTGACGGTTACGGTAGACACGTGATATCACAAAATTTAGCATGCATTGTAATCACCTGGGAGGCTGTTCAATCACAGCCTGCTTGGGCCCAGTCTCAAAGTTTCTGATTCAGTCAGTATGCAATGGGCCCCTAGGATTTGCATTTCCAGCAAGTTCTCATATAATGCTGATGTTGCTAGTTTAAGGACTGAACTTTGAGAGCCCCTGAATAGAGAAAAGTTTAGGCAAAAGCGGCAGGCTATAATGCAGCATGCTGAAATCTGCACGACAGACAGCAGGGGAAGGAATAATTAATGGTTGGCCAAGCGTTGGGTGCATCAGGTGAGGAAAATGAGAACGGGAAGATGATGACGATTCTAGTTCTACCTCTCACATTCCAGATTCTGGGAAATGACATCAGTATTAAACATTCCTAAATCTGAAACATGAGCATCGTCCTAGACTTGTAGCTGCGGCATGAAACCCAAATGCAGTCAATTCTACTGAATGTTTCACAAAGCTATTTAGTTTTCTTTATTCAGCTGCTAATCCCTAGCTCACCCTCTTGCCTCACCTCCCACTATAAGCCTCTTAACCAATCAGCTGCCTTTACTTACAATCAATTCACACAGCTACAGAAACCATGATCTTAAATGAAACCTTGATCCCCTGTTTATATTATTTTCCAACAATTAATAATTTATTATCAAATGTGCCTCTCGGGCTTTCCTGGTGGCGCAGTGGTTGGAAGTCCACCTGCCGATGCAGGGGACACGGGTTCGTGCCCCGGTCCGGGAAGATCCCACATGCCGCGGAGCGGCTGGGCCCGTGAGCCATGGCCGCTGAGCCTGCACATCCGGAGTCTGTGCTCCGCAACGGGAGAGGCCACAGCAGTGAAAGACCTGCGAACCGCAAAAAAAAAAAAAAAAAAAAAAAATGTGCCTCTCGTACTATCCTGTGCATTGCCGTTCTCAGAGAACTATCTGCTTGCATACTATTCTTGTCAATTAAATGTCAAGCTTCTCAAGAGCAGGGGAAAATGTCTTTTTCTCTTTGTATTCTTAGCACAGAGATAGTAATGATAACCAAAGTAACAAGACTAGAGTGCCAAGCACTTTTTACGCCTTATCTTTTAACTTTACTTGCAAATTAGACATCATTAACCTTACTTTTCAGACAAGGAAATGGAGGCTTGGAGAGGTTAAGTAACTTACTCAGGATCACTCAGCTAATGAAAGGCAAAGTTGAGATTTAAACCCAGGTCTGTCAGATTCAAGATAATATCATCCCAGATACTTCTTCCACATGGTGCCCAGAGGAGACAAAATCATTCTTTGTTGCCTAAATGGACCTGCTGATAATCTACCCTATTTAGCCTGGCAGATAAGACCAGCTTCCTGCAAGCCCCATATTCCATGTTCTCCCCTATATCTGTGCCTTTGCACAAGCCAGTCCCTCTGCCTGCAACGTCCTTCTCACCCATTTTGTTTACTCATTTTTCAGGAATTAGTTCAGGCCCTCATCTTCTAAAACATTTCTATTCCTCCCCAGTGTTTCCATAGCATCTTAAATAAATCTGTTTTGAAATTTATCACAACTTTGCTAGTCTGACACCTTTTCCCCCTACCATGAGTCATTGAGCTTTTTGGGGAAACTCACTTTAAATCCACGGTGCCTGATATAAAACACATGAATTACTGAGGGTATTTTTGACTGCAAGGACCCAAAACCCCAACTCAACATGGCTTAAATGAAAAGGGAATTAATAGGTTCAGATAACTTGGAATCTAGCTCAAAAAAGTCTACAGGGATTTTGTGAAAACTAGATATTTTATACACATGCATAATAATATCTACTGCAGTGGCATATAGTATGCACTAAGTAAAGAGGAGCTGTCATTACCTTGGATGTTATCTTTCATTTATTCACATCTGGATCACCTATATAAGGATTATTTGCAAAAACTAACTCTAGGCTGGATTTTTTTTCTCTATTAGCTAGGACAGTGTTTCTCAAAGAATAAGGATCATATATATGAGAATCACATGAGGTGCTTGTTAAAATGCAGTCAGTTATGTCTCTTCTTAAATTATTAAATTGGCAGGGTTGGGGGTGGCTAGCAATCTGGGGAGTGGGGTTGAAAAACCTTATTCAAAGCTCTGCAAATAATTCTTGTCCCCATGTCCCTCCCCTCCCTTTTCATTCATAATAGGATTATAGATTCTTACTTTATTACACCTGGGAGAAATGTTTGAAATTATCCATTTTATCAACATCCTTTCTTTTATAGGTGAGGAAAACTAAGCCTTGGGGAAATCTAGTGAAATGTCCACAGTTAGCAAAGTAGTGGCAGAGCCAAGCTTTAAAAATTATTTTCTACCTTAATTTTGTTCATTTTTACCATTGCTACTTCTCCACTGGTATGTCAGAGCTCATTCTAGGTTCAGCAAATCAGATCAAATTTAGATTCACTAATAGAAATACATAGCCTTTATTTCATTTTAGGAACAGTTTCAAGCACTTTTCAATAATATCGCACTTAATACTTGGAAAAATCTTCTTATGATCCTCATTTTACAGATAAACAGACAGAAGCACAGGGAAGTTAAGAAATTCAACTTAGGTCAAACAGCTAGTGGGTGATGCTGGAATTCAACCTAGAGAGCCTGACTCGGCACTTAACTTCTGCATAATCTGATTCCTCTGAGGAATCAGCACATCAGCTGATCTCAGTGATGCTTCCATTCTCACCCACTATTATGATGGTTTTTAGAAACGCAGTGTTTAAAAGTCCAACGCTACCTCCTATGCTTCAGTCTTCAAGGACGGCGATCAACTGCTGTGGAATCAGTTTTAGCCGTGATACGACCATGACTCCAAGAAGAGGCAGTTAATTGTTAAATTCCAGTTGCAATCATGACTTCCACTATATCCATGTGGAATATAATCATGTAGTCTTAGTGCTCAAGGAGAAAGAGTAAAGGATTTTGAATCACAGTGCCTGGCCCTGGACCTGAGCTTTGGAACTGCCTCCACAATTTTATAAGCTCTAAGTTACTGATTAATTTGCTGATGCCCTCTGATTCTCAAGAGCCTCTGGCATGCTCTCCGCCACATTTTAGTTTGGTGAAATCCTCACTGTCCCTTTAAGTCCTTGCTATTGAAACTGTAGTTGAAGGGTCAGTAGCATGAGAAGTACCTGGAGCTTGTTAGAAACACAGAATTTCAAACCTCACAGGTGACCCACTGAGCTAGATTCTGCAGGTTAACTAGATTCCCGGGGGAGTCCTAATGGGCGTCAAAGTTTGCAAAGCACTTCTTTAAAGTATCACCTCTGTGATTCCCTAAGACTCTGCTGGTTGGAACCCCAAGTTTGCAACCTGCCAACTGTAACCTTGGCCAGCTATTTAACCTCTCTGCCTCAGTTGCTTCACCTGCAAAATTAGGATGATTTCGACTGTAGGATTCTTGTGAGCACGAAACGAGATAGAGTGCAGAAAGTATCTGACACACAATGGCAAGTCAAAAAAAAAAATTCATTATTATTCTCAACCCACCAGCAGTGATTATAATTTTGCATCTTTTGAAGACAGCCCTTTGGTTTCCGTGTACTCATCTTCAGTCCAGTCTCTGAAGGCTCAGTATTTTATCCCCATGGTGGTTGGCTCAATGCCCTATGTTGTTCCATATACATTTATTGAGTTTAATACTTGTCAACTGATTCAGATTATTTTCTGTGTGGTCAAAGGCCTCTCACATCAGAAAACCAGATTAATTCTTTGTATTTTAATAAAGCTCCTACATTGTGCAGAATCTTCAAAAGAGCACAACATATGGGCCAAGGCCCTAATTAAACACTTGTTGAAAGTAAATTAGTTAATTAGAGTTGACTGCTGCTTCCCACAGAGGGTAATCAACACCGGGTCTGTGGAGAGCACCAACATCCTGTGGGGGCAGAAACAGGGCCGGTTTTCAGGCAAAAATATGTCCTTTAATAAATGCTTTTATGTGCTTCATCCTGTCCATATTAGAAAAGAAAAAAAAAAGGTCACCAAGTCCACAAACAAATAAAATGGTAAGAACCCAGGGAATTTCTGACTCAGTTACTTCTAACATTAAGGTATATCTCACAAAAGGTGCTAACATATTTTCCCCAAGAAAGAGTGATTTGAGGAGTTAGAGGCTCATGGTTTCCTTTTAGTATATTTTATAAAGAAAGCTCAATTCCTAATTAGACCACTTACCAGCAATGACTGAGAAGATAATTGTAATATGTCACCAATCACTGGAATTTTCCTAACATTTAATGTAGTAGGCTAAATTTCATTTTACCAGTACAATAACAATTTTATTCATACAAAAATCAAGGATCTAAACCAACAAGAAATAAAAAGAAATCCTGATCTAATCAGTTTTTTAAAAATCAAGGATCTAGTTCAGATAAAATACGAGCTAACCTAAGTCATCATTCAGTCACTCTTCACACTAAGCTCAGACCATTTCTGAGGTTTTTTTTGATTTATTTTCATTTTCATCTGGGTATGTAGTTTGGGTTTTGGCTAGACCCTGCCATGGAAATACCACGCAAAGAAAAAGTTACTCTCAAAGTATTTTGGCCTTAACCAAACCTGTTGTTTCATGAAATTGACGTTTTGACTTTAAACTTTTTGGAGAGTAACTGCCAAATAATGCTGGTTTGGGTCATAATAGAGCAATAAATAAACACTTTCCTTCTTCTAAATGGCTGCTGGGAGATGGCTGGGAGCAAGAGCCCTGGAGCTGAGACTTGGAAATCTGAGCTTTAGTTTTATCTCAGTCACTGAATTAGTTTGCCTTTAATACCAACAGCATATCCTCTAATACAAGATGACTGAGAGGTATTGTACAGGGTAGCCTAATACTTCTCTTTACCATCCCATTAAACATCCCTTTTTTCCTTTTTTTCCTCCTTCCTTCCTTTTCTCCTTCCTTCCTTCTTTCTCCTCTCTTTTCCTTCCTTTTGCCTTTCTTTTTCCTTTTTTTAAAAGGGCTTTTCATAGAACACTTTGGGAGGTATCTTTTAAAAATGTAAATTATTGCAATCGTTTGTTACTAGTATTTAGAAATATAATTGATATCCTATCTGCAGGTCTACTGTACTCACTTAGTTCTAGTAACATTTTTGTAGACTCTGTAGGATTTTCTAAATTGGCAATCATGTCATCTATGAATAAAGAAAGTTTTACTTCTTAAGAAAAATAATAATACATGGACTTTTCAGTGATTATTTGCTCAAAACAATACCTCAGAAAAGGGGTGGGGCTGCTTAATAGTTGTGTGTGTGTGTGTGTGTGTGTGTGTGTGTGTGTGTGACTTATTATAGTTTGCATACAATGTCAAATTAAGGTTGGTCCTAGGATGAAAGATGCCTACATTCGGAATTGAAGAAACTCACCAGGTGAGCACGGAATGAAGAGGGGGACACTCTGTGGCAGAATAGAAGCATGGTGGTCCTTCCCTTACCTGACAGCCTTTGGTGGTTTTGAAAATGTTGACACAGTTCCTGCTTGTCAGAACAGCTACACGAAGTTTGATCTGAGTTGCTGTTCACTTAACCCAGCCACGGAGACTCTGTGTTTGAAACCACAAATACTATTTGCACTGAGAAAGCAGTCCCACAGTGGATGAAACCCAACTACTTCATTGGCTCATTTTCAGCAACATGTTCTTCCATTACAAACTGGTTCTTCAATTAGGGGTGAAAAATGCAAATGAAATGTGCCGTCTATTTTTTTTTTTGTACTCAAATGTAGAAAAATTTCAGGAGTTGTAGAGAGCTCAATGTGTGCCTTCGGTTTTTTATCCACTTGCCTTCTGTTCCTCTGAATATCTAAACAAATCACAGTCAGTTCAGATAAGAATACATTTTAGTGTAAGAAGGAATTCTCTTCTTCACTCCCTCACTTCGTCTCAGCTTACCCTTTCCCCTCCCCATGTCCTCAACTCCATTCTCTACATCTGCATCTTTCTTCCTGTCCTGCCACTAGATTCTTCAGAACGATTATTTTTTCTCTTTTTTAGATTCCATATATATGTGTTAGCATACAGTATTTGTTTTTCTCTTTCTGACTTACTTCACTCTGTATGACAGTCTCTAGTTCCATCCACCTCACTACAAATAACTCAATTTCGTTTCTTTTTATGACTGAGTAATATTCCATTGTATATATGTGCCACATCTTCTTTATCCATTCATCTGTCGATGAACTTAGGTTGCTTCCATGCCCCAGCTATTGTAAGTAGAGCTGCAGTGAACTTTGTGGTACATGACTCTTTTTGAATTACGGTTTTCTCAGGGTATATGCCCAGTAGTGGGATTGCTGGGTCATATGGTAGTTCTATTTGTAGTTTTTTAAGGAACCTCCATACTTTCTCCATAGTAGCTATATCAATTTACATTCCCACCAACAGTGCAAGATTGTTCCCTTTTATCCACACCCTCTCCAGCATTTATTGTTTGTAGATTTTTTGATGATGGCCATTCTGACTGGTGAGAGGTGATACCTCATTGTAGTTTTGATTTGCATTTCTCTAATGATTAGTGATATTGAGAATCCTTTCATGAGTTTGTGGGCAATCTGTATATCTTCCTTGGGGATGATTGGGTTGTTTGTTTTTTTGATACTGAGCTGCATGAGCTGCTTGTAAATTTTGGAGATTAATCCTTTGTCAGTTGCTTCATTTGCAAATATTTTCTCCCATTCTGAGGATTGTCTTTTCATCTTGCTTATGGTTTCCTTTGCTGTGCAAAAGCTTTTAAGTTTCATTAGGTCCCATTCGTTTATTTTTGTTTTTATTTCCATTTCTCAAGGAGGTGGGTCAAAAAGGATCTTGCTGTGACTTATGTCATAGAATGACCTGCTTATGTTTTCCTCTAAAAGTTCTACAGTGTCTGGCCTTACATTTAGATCTTTAATCCATTTTGAGTTTATTTTTGTGTATGGTGTTAGGGAGTATTCTAATTTCATTCTTTTACATGTAGCTGTCCAGTTTTCCCAACAACACTTATTGAAGAGTCTGTCATTTCTCCATTGCATATTCTTGTCTCCTTTATCAAAAATAACGTGACCATATATGTGTGGGTTTACCTCTGGGCTTTCTATCCTGTTACATTGACCTATATTTCTGTTTTTGTGCCAGTACCATACTGTCTTGATTACTGTAGTTTTGTAGTATAATCTGAAGTCAGGGAGCCTGATTCTTCCAGCTCCGTTTTTCTTTCTCAAGATTGCTTTGGCTATGTGGGGTCTTTTGTGTTTCCATACAAATTGTGAAATTTTTTGTTCTAGTTCTGTGAAAAATGCCATTGGTAGTTTGATAGGGATTGCATTGAATCTGTATATTGCTTTGGGTACTATAGTCATTTTCACAATGTTGATTCTTCCAATCCAAGAACATGGTATATCTCTCCATCTGTTGGTATCATCTTTAATTTCTTTCATCAGTGTCTTATAGTTTTCTGCATACAGGTCTTTTGTCTCCCTAGGTAGGTTTATTCCTAGGCATTTTATTCTTTTTGTTGCAATGGTAAATGGGAGTGTTTCCTTAATTTCTCTTTCAGATTTTTCATCATTAGTATATAGGAATGCAAGAGATTTCTGTGAATTAATTTTGCATCCTGCTACTTTACCAAATTCATTGATTAGCTCTGGTAGTTTTCTGGTAGCATCTTTAGGATTCTCTATGTATAGTATCATGTCATCTGCAAACAGTGACAGTTTTACTTCTTCCTTTCCAATTTGGATTGCTTTCATTTCTTTTTCTTCTCTGATTGCTGTGGCTAAAACTTCCAAATCTATGTTGAATAATAGTGGTGAGAGTGGACAACCTTGTCTTGTTCCTGATCTTAGAGGAAATGGTTTCAGTTTTCCACCATTGAGAATGATGTTGGCTTGTGGGTTTGTCATATATGGCCTTTATTATGTTGAGGTAGGTTCCCTCCATGCCTACTTTCTGGAGGGTTTTTATTATAAATGGGTGTTGAATTTTGTCAAAAGCTTTTTCTGCATCTATTGAGATAATCATATGGTTTTTTTTACTTCAATTTTTTAATATGGTTATCACATTGATTTGCACATATTGAGGAATCCTTGCATTCCTGGGGTAAACCCCACTTGGTCATTGTGTATGATCCTTTTAATGTGCTGTTGGATTCTGTTTGCTGGTATTTTGTTGAGGATTTTTGCATCTATATTCATCAGTGATATTGGCCTGTAGTTTTCTCTCTTGGTGACATCTTTGTCTGGTCTTGGTATCAGGGTGATTGTGGCCTCATAGAATGAGTTTGGGAGTGCTCCTCCCTCTGCTATATTTTGGAAGAGTTTGAGAAGTATAGGTGTTAGCTCTTCTCTAAATGTTTGCATAGAATTTGCCTGTGAAGCCATCTGGTTCTGGGCTTTTGTTTGTTGGTAGATTTTTAATCACAGTCTCAATTTTAGTGCTTGTGACTGCTCTATTTATATTTTCTATTATTTCTTGTTTCAGTCTTGGAAGGTTGTGTTTTTCTAAGAATTTGTCCATTTCTTCCAGGTTGTCCATTTTACTGGCATATATTTGCTTGTAGTAATCTCTCATGGTTCTTTGTATTTCTGCAGTATCAGTTGTTACTCCTCCTTTTTCATTTCTAATTCTGTTGATTTGAGTCTTCTCCCTTTTTTTCTTAATGAGTCTTGCTAATCGTTTTATCAATTTCGTTTATCTTCTCAAAGGACCAGCTTTTAGTTTTATTGATCTTTGCTCTTCTTTCTTTCTTTTCGTTTTCATTTATTTCTGATCTGATCTTTATGATTTCTTTCCTTTTTCTAAGTTTGGGGGGGGGGGTTTGTTGCTGTTCCTCTCTATTTGCTTTAGGTGTAAGGTTAGGTTGTTTATTTGAGATGTTTCTTGTTTCCTGAGGTAGGATCACATTACTATAATCTTCCCTCTTAAAACTGCTTTTGCTGCATTCCATAGGTTTTGGGTTGTCGTGTTTTCATTGTCATTTGTTTCTAGGTATTTTTTGATTTCCTTTTTGATTTCTTCAATGACCTCTTGGTTATTAAGTAGTGTATTGTTTAGCCTCCATGTGTTTGTACTTTTTCCAGATTTTTCCCTGTAATTGATATTTAGTCTCATAGCGTTGTGGTCGGAAAAGATACTTGATACGATTTTAATTTTCTTAAATTTACCAAGGCTTGATACGTGACACAAGTATGATCTATCGTGGAGAAATTTCCATGAGCACTTGAGAAGAAAGAGTATTCTGTTGTTTTTGGATGAAATGTCCTATAATTGGCAATTAAGTCTGTCTTGTTTAATGTATCATTTAAAGCTTGTGTTTCCTTATTTATTTTCATTTTGGATGATCTGTCCATTGGTGAAAGTGGGGTGTTAAAGTCCCCTACTAGGATTGTGTTACTGTTGATTTCCCCTTTTATGGCTGTTAGCATTTGTCTTATGTATTGAGGTGCTCCTATGTTGGCTGCATAAATATTTATAATTGTTGTATCTTCTTGGACTGATCCCTTGATCATTATGTAGTGTCCTTCTTTGTATCTTGTAATAGTCTTTATTTTAAAGTCTATATTGTCTGATATGAGAATTGCTACTGCAGCTTTCTTTTGATTTCCATTTGCTTGGAATATCTTTTTCCATCCCCTGACTTTCAGTCTGTATGTGTCCCTACGTCTGAAGAGGGTCTCTTGTAGACAGCATATATACAGGTCTTGTTTTTGTATCCATTCAGCCAGTCTATGTCTTTTCATTGGAGCATTTAATCCATTTACATTTAAGGTAGTTATCAATATGTACGTTCCTATTACCATTTTCTTTACTGTTTTGGGTTTGTTATTGTAGGTCTTTTCCTTGTCTTGTGTTTCCTCCTTAGAGAAGTTCCTTTAGCATTTGTTGTAAAGCTGGTTTGGTGGTTCTGAATTTTCTTAGCTTTTGCTTGTCTGTAAAGGTTTTAATTTCTCCAACGAATCTGAATGAGATCATTGCTGGGTAGAGTAATCTTGGTTGTAGGTTTTTCCCTTTCATCACTTTAAATATGTCCTGCCACTCTTTCCTGGCGTGCAGAGTTTCTGCTGAAAGATTAGCTGTTAACCTTATGAGGATTCCCTTGTATGTTATTTTTTGTTTTTCCCATGCTGCTTTTAATATTTTTTCTTTGTATTTAATTTTTGATAGTTTGATTAATATGTTTCTCAGTGTGTTTCTCCTTGGGTTTATCCTGTATGGGACTCTCTGCCTTTCCTGGACTTGATTATTTCCTTTCCCATATTAGGGAAGTTTTGAACTACAATCTCTTTAAATATTTTCTCAGACCCTTTCTTTTTCTCTTCTTCTTCCGGAACCCCTATAATTTGAATATTGTTGTGTTTAATGTTGTCCCAGTGGTCTCTGAGACTCTCCTCAATTCTTTTCATTCTTTTTTCTTTATTCTGCTCTGTGGTAGTTATTTCCACTATTTTATCTTCCAGGTCACTTATCCATTCTTCTGCCTCAGTTATTCTGCTATTGACTCCTTCTAGAGAATTTTAAATTTCATTTATTGTGTTGTCCATCATTGTTTGTTTGCTCTTTAGTTCTTGTGGGGCCTTGTTAAACGTTTCTTGTATTTTTTCCAATCTATTTCCAAGATTTTGGATCACCTTTACTAACATTACTCTGAATTCTTTTTCTGGTAGACTGCCTATTTCCTCTTCTTTTGTTTGGTCTGGTGGGTTTTTATCTTGCTCCTTCATCTGTTGTGTGTTTCTCTGTCTTCTCATTTTGCTTATGGGGTCTCCTTTTTGCAGGCTGCAGGTTCGTAGTTCCCGTTGTTTTTGGTGTCTGCCCCCAGTGGCTAGGGTTGGTTCACTGGGTTGTGTAGGCTTCCTGGTGGAGGGGACTTGTGCCTGTGTTCTGGTGGATGAGGCTGGATCTTGTCTTTATGGTGGGCAGGACCATGTCTGGTGGTGTATTTTGGGGTGTCTGTGACCTTATTATGATTTTAGGCAGCCTCTCTGCTAATGAGTGGGGTAGTGTTCCTGTCTTGCTAGTTGTTTGGCATAGCTTGCTGGTGGTTGAGTGGAGCTGGGTCTTAGCACTGAGATGGAGATCTCTGGGAGAGCTTTTGCCGTTTGATATTACATGGAGCTGGCAGGTCTCTGATGGACCAATGTCCTCAACTCGGCTCTCCCACCACAGATGCACAGGCCTGACACCTGGCCATAGCACCAAGATCCTGTCAGCCACATGGCTCAGAAGAAAAGGGAGAAAAAAAAATTAATTAAATAAAGTTATTAAAATAAAAAAATATTTTAAAAAATTAAAAAATAATGGACAGACAGTACTCTAGGACAAGTGGTAAAAGCAAACCTATACAGACAAAATTACACAAAGAAGCATACACATACACACTCACAAAAAGAGAAAAAGAACAAATATATATATATATAAAAGGGAGAGAGCAACCAAATCAATAAACAAATCTACCAATGATAATAAACTCTAAATACTAAACTAAGATAAACATAAAACCAGAAAAAAATTAGATGCAGAAAGCAAACCCCAAGTCTACAGTTGCTCCCAAAGTCCACTGCCTCAATTTTGGGGTGATTCGTTGTCTATTCAGGTATTCCACAGATGCAGGGTACCTCAAATTGATTGTGGGGATTTAATCCGCTGCTCCTGAGGCTGCTCTTGTTTGTTCGCACAGCTCCCAGGGTTCAGCTTTGGATTTGCCCCGCCTCTGCGTGTAGGTCGCCTGAGGGCGTCTGTTCTTCGCTCAGACAGGACGGGGTTAAAGGAGCGGCTGATTCGGGGGCTCTGGCTCACTCAGGCCGGGGGGAGGGAGGGGTACGGATGCGGGGCAGGATGTTGCAGCAGCCTGAGGCGCTGTGTGTTCTCCTGGGGAAGTTGTCCCTGGATCACGGGACCCTGGCAGTGGCGGGCTGCACAGGCTCCCAGGAGGGGAGGTGTGGACAGTGACCTGTGCTCGCACACAGGCTTCTTGGTGGCGGCAGCAGCAGCCTTAGCGTCTCATGCCCGTCTCTGGTGTCCACACTGATAGCTGTGGCTCCCGCCCGTCTCTGGAGTTCGTTTAGGCAGTGCTCTGAATCCCCTCTCCTCACGCACCCTGAAACAATGGTCTCTTTCCTCTTAGGCAGCTCCAGACTTTTCCCCGGACTCCCTCCTGGCTAGCTGTGGCACACTAGTCCCCTTCAGGCTGTGTTCACGCATCCAACCCCAGTCCTCTCCCTCGGATCCGACCTCCAAAGCCCAAGCCTCAGCTCCCAACCCCCGCCCGCCCCGGCGGGTGAGCAGACAAGCCTCTCGGGCTGGTGAGTGCCGGTCGGCACCGATCCTCTGTGCGGGAATCTCTCCGCTTTGCCCTCCGCACCCGGTGGCTGCGCTCTCCTCCGTGGCTCCGAAGCTTTTCCCCTCTGCCACCCACAGTCTCCGCCCGCGAAGGGACTTCCTAGTGTGTGGAAACCTTTCCACCTTCACAGCTCCCTCCCACTGGTGCAGGTCCTGTCCCTATCCTTTTGTCTCTGTTTATTCTTTTATCTTTTGCCCTACCCAGGTACATGGGGAGTTTCTTGCATTTTGGGAAGCCTGAGGTCTTCAGCCAGCGTTCAGTAGGTGTTCTGTAGGAGTTTTCCCACATGGAGATGTATTTCTGATGTATTTGTGGGGAGGAAGGTGATTTCCACATGTTACTCCTCTGCCATCTTTGAAGGTCTCTGGGCCCAGGAAACCTTTAAAAGCCCCAGAGGTATTTTGACGTGGTTGTTTAGTGCACTACAATTGGAGAAACTCTATTCTATAAAGTACTGTGGAATATTCCTGTGCAGTAATGAGATTTTTAAAGACAGTATGCACTGGTCCTCAACTACATGGAAGTTTGAAAACATCTGTTTAATATGCAATCTGAACTTAATGAACTAATACAGTAACATTTTCAGATAAAGTCACCCTAAGTATAATAGTAATTAATGTTTATGTCCCTAGATGGTTTCGTGTGTGTGTGTGTGTGTGTGTGTGTCTGTGTAGCCCATCCATACAGCTGTATTAAAGTAGCAAATATCTATTAAATTCTTATGAGGTGCCAGACACTGTCAGTGTGCTTCACATGAATGAACATATTTAATGCTCAAAACTACGCTAAATGATAAGTATTATTCCCATGTAACAATTAAGGAAACTTGGCACAAAGAGGTTAAGTAATTTACTTAAAGTCACAAACTTCAAAAGTTGTTAACAGTTCAAAATGCACTAATATGTATAAAATAGATAACTAACGAGAACCTGCTGTATAGCACAGGGAGCTCTACTTAGTGCTCTGTGGTGACCTAAATGGGAACGAAATCCAAAAAAGAGGGGATATATGTATACATATGGCTGATTCACTTTGGCGCTATACAGTAGAAACTAACACAACATTGTAAAACAACTATACCCCAGTAAAAATTTAAAAAATAAAATAAAATACACAGATTTAAAAAGAAATCAAAATGTTACTGATTTTGCAAATGGCAAGACTTACATAGAGAAAAGTAGGTACAAAGTCCTCTTCAAAATAAATCAAGGAGATCAAAGTGAAACGAAGCTTGTGAGTTCCTGTGTATAATATTAGGTAAAACTTCTAGGATTAATTTCAAAAATAGTCAGTATACCAATATATTATTTTGGCTGTACTTTCTAGAATAATTTTGAGTTTGATTTTAGAGAAATAACCAGAGCAAAAAACAACCCAGGAGTTTCAGATTACCTGATATTGTTATAGAGGGAATATTAATTGAAATTACCCCAAAGTCTGATATGACTCCAGAAACCACAGGTGGAATAAAAGATAGAGCTGCAGGAGCCATGGCCCAGGAGCCCCAGGGAGCAGTCAGGGCAAATGACTATCGGAGCCTTCCCCACCTTTCAGACGGCCTGTGCCACCTGGAAACCTTCCATCGAAAATTGCCTTTTTTTTTTTTTTTTCTTCAAATTCAACAAGCATTAACTGAGGACCTACCCTGTGCCAGAAACTCAGCTAGCTTTTAAATTATATATTATCTTATTCCATCCTTACAACCACTGTCTGTGGTATGTTATTCATTATTGTTTTTACCGCTTGCCATTTTATGTATGTGAAAACTGAGGCTTAGTGAAATTAGGTAAATTGCTAGCAAGTGGCAAGACTCAAGATTTAAGCCCAAGTCGGATTCCAAGTTTAAGGTTTCAGCCCAACTGTCTTCACAAGTGGTTTCAGATTATGTAACAATGGCATAAAGTTTGTGTAATCTGTGGGTTTTATAAAGCAGAACTTAAAGACATCACAAAGGTTTTAATATGAGTACATTCTCCACTACTCTTTTGGCAAATACTTAAAATAGCTAAAACAATATGTGTGTGTGTGTGGTGGGGTGGGGGGGAGTGATGGTAGTATGAGGCATATTCATTCATTCAACAAAATTTATTGAACAGTACGACGCCAGGCACTGTGTTGGGAACTGGGAACAAGATAGAACAAGATATAGAACAAGGTAAACATGGCATTTATAATCCAGCAGAGAATACATTAAGCAAACACAGTTGTGCTAAGTACCATTCATTTCTTCAAAAAAACCATAGCATAACAGAGATTCAAACTAATTTGGGAAATAACTGAAGAACACTCAAAGACAGTGAGATTTCAGGTAGGACTGAGTGAGAAATCTGAGGGAGGCAAACCAAGAAATGGGCAGCAGAATTCCTTGGAGAATTTATTCTCCCTCCTGCTATCATCTTCTGCAAGAAGCAGTAGATTACGCAAACAACTTTGCCTGTGATGTGATCAGATCCACCCCACTCATTATTGTATCCACCTAAGACCTGTCCCACTAGCTCAGAGTGAGTTCTGTACTACAGGGGAGGTCTAGGAACCAATATTTTGAATACAAACAAAATAAAGGAAGCATTGGAACGTTAAATGCTTTTTCCCAAAACTCAATGTCTGCAAGCACTTCAAATGTACTACCTCTACTTTTAAGAAAACTTCAACATTTAGCTTAATTTTTACTATGCCTTTGAAGTCTATAAATCTCCATTGTACATTTTCCACAGAAGGCAGTTTAATTCCATTGATATTAAAGAAAGTACATGAAGCTCTCTGGCCCACTAAATGGGGAAATCAGAATGTGATGGAAGAGTGGCCAAGACTCAAAGTTTCCATTCTCTTCCAAGGGAAACCAAATGAGAAAAATAATACATCATAAAAGCCAGAGTTCTGATTACAATTCTGGAAGTAGGGATGAAATAAGATATTTCATTTAAGAAAAAATTGTTCCTTGAATTTCCAGCTGAATCTAAAAGGTTATGCAGAGTACACCATATCACTCTTCTAACTGGGCTTATCTATGCATCCTCCTGGGCATTCATAAAACATCCAGGTAGGCATTTAGAGACACCAAGTTAGGTGCCTTTGTATGGGTCATGAGTTAGGTTCATTAATCAGCAGTTTAATATTGACCCCCTTCTACCTTAAATTTCATTTTAACAAAACTTATTCATCTGGATTGTCAAAAAAGAAATGTTCCCCTGCAGTGAGACCTTCAATGTAACTGTGATGCTGCGTGTGGATAGTAGGTAGGGATACAAGAGTCCTGCCTCATCTATTAACACGTTCTATCAGAGACCCAGCCCTGCACATTAGAATTATACAGGGAGCTTTAAAAAAAAAAAAAAAAAAAAAACCTCCATGTCCATGTCCCAGCACCAGAGACTCTGATTTAACTTGTCTGGAGAGGTACCTGGGCAGCATTAATTTTTAAAAGTTCTCCCAGGTGATTTTAATGTGTAGTCAGACCTTTACCAGTTCTCTCTTTTATAAGATGAAATCCTAACGCATTTTTTAAAATTAAGATAAATGGGTAGAGGTTCTATGCGTGGTCGTGGTTTGAAAGTTTTCATGTTTACTACATCTTTAATGAATGTTTATTATTCATTAACTGATGACTCGGGGCTTGAGTTAATATATACACTACTTGATGCTCTAGCTGCTATGTCTACTGGACTCAATAAATGTAATCATAGATCACATTTATTGAGCGTTTGTTTGTGCTCGGCATTGTGTAAGGCATTGTTTCTCAAATTGTGGCCAGCAGACTGGAGCCTGCAAATTATAACCCGTGATGATGAGATGCATACAAAAGTTAAAGTGGCTAGAAACTTTGTAGTAATTTGAGCTTCTATTGAGTATTTATTTGCCTTTATTTATATATAAATAAAAAAGAGAAAAATGTTGTGTATATATATATATATTGCCTTTATTGTTGAGTGTGTGTGTGTGTGTGTGTGTGTGCACGCAGGTATGATTTCTAATAATTCATTTTATTGCATTTTTAAACAGTCTCTTCCATAGCTGTTTGGGAATTTAAAAATCTCCCCAAACTTCACCACACATGGTTTGAGAGGCAGTGGCATCAAAGCCTCTTATGTGTGTTAATTTAATCCTCACCACCAATTCCAATGAAGCAGTTGAATGTTTTACAACTGAGGAAGCTGAGGATTGAAATAGTTTGCTTAAGGTTGCCCTGTTGGTAAGATCTGTTAAGTCAGAAGGATCTGAACTCTGGAAGTCTGAATCCAGACCCCAGAGCCAGGGGAGTGGAAGGTCACAGATGTGACTTCATTTGACTTAGGAGAGGGAAGTGTGGCCATGTGAGAGAGACTCAGGGCCAGGAAGGGCCACTTTCACACTGTGGGACCTGAAATGTTCTCTGCATTGTTTTTATCCTTTATGCATAATTAAAACTGACCCCAGTTTTGTGAACATTAGTTAAGCTCCTATAAGGAGTTTGAAATTTTAATTGCCTGGATATTTGTAAAACTAAACCAGAGTTCAATGAAAATAAACTGTTTTAAACTGGGAGACAGGTCTTTCAGTGGCAAGTTTGAGGTTTTTTTCTGCCATCGGCAAAGTGAAATTAGTTAAAGAAAATAAAGAAGTTATTTTGCTGCATACTCTGGTCACCTATATGTTAAATTTTAAGCCTGCTAAAGATGTGTGGTGGGCCTTTTTTATCCTCTCTTTATAATCTGGGTAGGAAGAAATAGCTTTTTGGATAAATTACTAAGACCCTCACCCCAGGAAAAAAAGATGTTTTACTGTATAATATTTTCCTATTTCCTCTCCAGAACTTTACATTTTATACAAAAGATGTGAGATTAAAAATTACTGAATTTCCTCTTTTAAAATATATTTTAATATATTTAATGTAATATTCAATATATTTATTTTAATATATTGAATATTTAAATAACATGTTTATTATCATATGTGGTAATTCATAAGTAAGAAAAATTAAAACCAGCAATTTTTATCTTGTATCTATTGGATCATGTTTAAAATCAAGTGTTCCCTCCAAGAGCATAAAATAGTTGAGATCTGGTTTACATCCACATTTTCAGAAATGTACCTACTATGTAGAGTGAAATGTATTGGGATGATCTAGAGTATTGGAAGAGGAAAGTTGATAAAAAGTTAAGTGTCATTTGGGTACTATTATGGAAATATGGAATAGAACCAGGAGAGCTGATCTCCACATTTCTCCTAGGTGTGGACACAGCAAGTTGTGAAAAATGACCTCGTTTTGGTATCTAGGGTCCCAGTGACCCTCTCCTAGTGGTGTCGTCAGCACACCTGAAGTCTACATAAGCAACTGTTTTAGCCTTGGGTTATTATTTTTCGTCATTAAATAAGGAAATTTAATTTTATACTAAATGCTTGCCAGTGTATGAAGAAGTATAGAAATTGGTGATGGAAAACAGTGGTTTGATGAGGAAAGCAGAAAGTGCACAGAACAGGAGGCAGTCAAGTGAGTGGCCTTGACTTAGGGTGTGATGACACTGCCGGGAATCAGCCGAAAATACATGTGATTTGGAAGGAAAGGACGTAGTCTTCCCTTCTCAATTATTCGCTAAGCATCTTCTTCGGAGCCTACTAGAGAATACGGTCCTGGTGATAAAAAGGGGCATAAGAAATTGTTCTCACCTTCATATGAGGCAGACTCTTCCTCACGAAGAAAGAATTCTAAAGCGCCATGGAGAGCATGTAGCAGAATTCCTCACCAAGGCTGTGGAGAGGAAGGAGGGGAAAGTAACTAAGTCTGCTGCCAACTTGGACAAAAGAGTTAACTCTTCAGTTTCCTCATTTGTAAGAATGGGGCTAATTTCATTTACCACACAGAGTTGCAGCGGCAAATTAAATAAGCTAATATGTAGGAACTGCTTTTAAGGTGTAAAGCGGTGTTTTTTTATTAATCACCTTAAAATATCTGAAGGCTACAACAACACCCCCATAAGTACCCATAATTAATACGGCTGGGGAGAGGCAGAAGGTGGTGCTCCCCCTGGGATAATGTGCATTGAATTTGGGGGGCGGGGTGTCCCTTGACCTCCCCACACTCACTGTGATGCAGTGGCGTAATTCAGTGGCACGGTGCGCCTGCACCACTGCAAATCACTGTGCCTTGGAATGCCGAACTCTTCCCTGTGCTGGCAATGCCATTTCCTTTACTTTTTGTCTCGGTCAGCTCGGGCTGCCATAACAAAGTACCACAGATGGGGTGGTTTAGACAACAGAAACTTGTTTTTCACAATTCTGGAGGCTGGGAAGTCCAAGATCAAGGTGCCAGCAGATTTAGTTCCTGCTGAAAGCCTTCTTCCTGGCTTGCAGTCAGCCACCTTCTTGCAGTGTCCTCACATAGCAATGAAAGAGAGAGAGCCCTGGTCTCTCTTCGTCTTCTTACCAAGACACTAATCCCCTGATGGGAGCCCCACTCTCATGACCTCATTTAAACCTAATTACTTCCCAAATGTCCCACCTCCAGATACCATGACATTGGGGTGATGCTAGGGCTTCAACATAAGAATTTTGGGAGAATGCAAATATTTAGTCCATGACACTTTTCCAGTAGGTCTGTCAAAACACATATCCTTCAAGAATTTCAAGCATCTTTTCTCTGAAAGATTCCTTTACCCATTCAAAAAGGGCTGATTATTCTCATTTTCCCCTACTGGTGAAATCACTACATTCATCTCCCTATAATTATTGACTGAATAAATATTTATTGTGATTATCTTGTACAAAATACTCTTGCCTTTTTCATCTTGGTCTTCACTGCTCCAAGCACCAAGATTGCACACGCATGCAAAGCAGTTAATAGATGTATACGGCATGAACACTGAAATAAATGAAGAAAATGGATTGGTACATAAATACCCCAAAGAAGTAAAAAAGAAGTTCATGAAGTAGGAAAGGGATCCATCATGAGCTTATCTCATGAGGAACAACTCATGAGAATAGGATTGGGAGGAAAATCCCAGGAATTCTTCTTGAAGATTCATAGCCTTGGAAATATACCAGGAGAAAGTCCTGGGAGGTAATGTCAGGACAGTACTTGGACCAATGACACCTTAGGAATGAGACCCCTAAATGTATTTAGCCAGATTTTGAACAGGAATGCTGACTGCCTTTCGGTACTAAGTGCTCTTCCAAAATGAATGTAGTTTTATTTCAAATTCCAATATGGGCTAGATTTGGAGGCATTTTGATTCACTGCATGTTCAATTTTCAAAAACCTCAAGAAATGGCTTGCTAAATTTGCCCAAAGCTGCTTTCTGTTTCTCCACCTGCAATTTGTATCCCTGAAATAAATATTACCAACAGTATGAGCTCCATTTGGTGTGGTCCCCGAGCGTTAGAACAGGGCCCTGTTGGACTGTCTATAGTTCAGCACTTTTTATTGGCAGCTAAAGAAAAGAATGTAATAGTTCTACTACCTCCTGCCCACACCCCGCTCTTTCACTCTTTCCAACGATCAGCCTGCTATAAGAGTTCAGTCCTGGAATAGGAAAATATTGCACCTTATCCAGGCCATCTGACAAAGTGAGTAATGTTGTGTGTTATGTTGTGAGATGTGAAATGGACAATGCCTCAAAACCTGAGACAAGAAAGATTAGGCCAAGAGGAGGTTTTGGCAACGGGGGGAAGTTGCTCTCTTGGAACATGTTAGAACTTCCAAGAAACAAATTAAATGTGACTTAAGGAAAACGGGTGTGTTCTTCTAATCTAGACATAAAAAGAAAGTTGCAACCAGGGTTAAATGCTGTGGATAGTCTTCATGGTGGGCTCCACACAAGTCATCACGTTTCCAGTCCAAGAGTGCAGAATGTCATCCTGGTGTTCTTATTTATTTGGTTGGTTGGTTGTATTTTTTTGTTTGTTTTGCTTCACAGCTTGAGACTTTCAGGACATGCATTGGATTCCAGGTTCCAATATCCACCAACTGTACAGAAGAAAGGCAAAATGAATAGATTTTTCTCTTTTTCTGAACATTTAGATTGATGCCAACAGCAGGCTGACACTGGCCCGACTTGTGGCTTGTGCTATACGGCCCTGAGCTGGGTCTCATACCCCCGCTCTGGTCTATATAATGTATCGACTAACCCGCCTTCCGAATTTCAGCTCTCTCACAGTTTGGCTCGCTTGACACTGCAGACTCTGTCTCATTTCAGGCAGTGGACTGACCCATCATTCCTCGGTCAGAGGGATTAAAAGGTGCCTGAGTCTGGCCAATGAAGCCAGTCAGCGTGAGTCAGCCCTATCGCTAGTGCATCTCTGAGCTTGCTCCCCACCTTGGATAACTAATCTCTCACCCCCATCTTTTTCTTAATAATCAACCAACATGGTACCTCCTCTGGGCTCAGGGCTCTATTTTTTTTGCCTCTGTGTCCCTTGGCTGCAGCACAACATCCTCTGGCAATCTTCCATGATCCTGACCTCCTGGCATTACTCACCCTGCTTCGCTGAATCACTACCCAAACTGCTGTCACCAGAGCCTCTGGATAACCTGCTCGTTTGCTTTCTGCCATCAGCATCACGGCACTCACACTACTGGGATCAGTCTTCAAGCTGCAGCCTCTCTTTAACGGCTGAGATTTGGGTGCCTTTGTTCCAGAGGGTCTGTCTCATCAGGCCCTCCATGATCTTTCTGACGCTTTAGGAAAAGGCCCTTGTTTTTTCAGCCCCGAATGGGCTCATGGATCAATAGTGGGGTGTTGATACAGACTGACTTGCAAAGTCCACTTTTATGGCATAAAGGGAGGGAACACTGCATAAACCAGTCAGAGAAAAGGTAATATGGCAGCACCTTCAGTGCAGAATGAATTCTGTGCCTTGGAATTTGCAGGGGAGAAGAAATTTTGTGGTTAATCTAAATGCACAGTAGATCAAGGAGACATATAAGACGGCATTTACCAACAAGTGGCTACTTTGAGAGTAGGTACAACAACCGACCCAGGAGAAAGCAAAGCTAAAATTCCTTTAGTCTATATCCAACCTCACTGTGATATCTGACAAGTCTCCCACCAGTTTATTATAATTATTACTGCTAATTCTTTTTTGAAAATACCTGCTAACGGTACAAATTCAAGGAAACCACAATTGTGTAAAGTGAAGAGTAAAATTTTCCTTCCTATCCATGGCCATCCAAGAAGTGTGCTTTTATGAATTTTTTCCATGAATGTGTACTATTTTTATAATTAAAATGTATATTTTGAACACAAATTAGATAAACATGTATATAAGCCACTTCCTTTTTCTGCAACATCCTTTTATTTTTTTAACTTAATATATCTCAAGCATCTTTTGACATCAGCACACATACTGTTGACCGAACACATTCTTTTTACAAGTGTATGGATCTGGATAATCTAGTTTACCCACATACTTTAGATTCTAAATTGAGAAAACTACAGAAGAAAACAGAAAGCGTAATTTGTCTGTTGACAAGCTGTGCCAAAGGCCAGAGTGGCTGGGTCAACCTGCAGTCTTAATTTGCCCCTGAGAAGAATGAGTGTTTGAGAGACTAAACCAAGAAAGGGCCAATGTCTTTTAAGAAAGCCCAGGAGAGGAGAGCTCATTTGAATGAAAGACCAGAGGGAGGGGTTGATAGATTCACATGGGTTGTTTGTTCATAAAGAAAGGATCCAGATTCTTTTCAGGTGGTTTGGAGGTCAGGAACCAGCCTCCCAGAGGACAATTTTCAGTTCATACCAGAAAAAGATGCTAATGAAGGGGTTAAGCACCACGGGATTTTCTTTTGAGTCATGATCAAAATGATGCCATGCTCTATCTAAGAAAAATCAAGACTAAATTTTATAGATGCACCAGCAAAGCAGTATCACTTCTCCAGACACCAAACCCTGAGTTCTTCTACTAGGCAAGACCTTTTAAGAACTCAGCTGTAACATTTCCTATTTTGTTTAGAAACCTCAGGAAGAAGAGTATTGTATTGAAAGGAGCAGAGAACATAAGGTACCTTTATGCTTGAACAGCAATCCTGCATTAATAGAAGTGTGATGGGTGCTCCGTGGCACCAGACGACCCTGGAGCTCGGCTTTCGGCAGAATGCTCTGGCCATCGTTGTGATGTGGAATATGTGGAGGGAACAGCTGGTTCTGGCAGGGAGGCAGCCAACAACATGGTGTTTCGTCAGTCTCCACGCCTTCAAATCTGAGCTTTGTTCGTTGCCCATTGTGATGGGTAACCTGATGCCTGGAACAGTGTCCAAACGTGTCTTCTCAAGTAAGACAGCAAGACTGCCAGGAGAGCGTTTGCAGGGAAGCACTTTCCTTTGGAAATCTGAGGAAGAAGTGAAACAGTTTCAAAAGAGTTTAAGGGGCTTCCCTGGTGGCACAGTGGTTGGGAGTCCGCCTGCTGATGCAGGGGACACAGGTTCGTGCCCTGGTCCGGGAGGATCCCACATGCCGCGGAGCGGCTGGGCCTGTGAGCCATGGCCGCTGAGCCTGTGCGTCCGGAGCCTGTGCTCCGCGGTGGGGGAGGCCGCAGCAGTGGGAGGCCCGCGTACCGCAAAAAAAAAAAAAAAAGAGTTTAAGTCCAGGGTGAGCAGCTTGCCAAAAGATAGATGTTGTGGATGAAGTAAGAGCTCTGCTCCCATGAGGATGGGAGATTGGATGCTTCATCAGGAAATGAGAAGCTGCTGACAGGGAGAGACGCTGTCAACTGCAAGCATCTTTTATACGGTCTTGTTTCTAACGATCACAATTCTGAGGAAGGGCACTGAAATAACTTTCACCTTGCCACTGCCTGAAAGCACTGGTTCCATGGGAAGCCCGAGCATTGTTAAGGACAAGTCGCCCTCAGTTCTCTAAATTCAGGAAAACCCTCAATCAGGATCCCGAGAAACCAGGAAAATGGATGTTTCCTCAAGTAGAATCTCCCATGTCAATTTCAAGTTTTGATGGTTCTCGCTGGTCATCTGACATCTGTGTGTAGTTCCTTGGTTCACATTCCAGGAAAACAGGAGGAGCTTCAAACCTAGACTTCAGTTAAAAAGGAACTTGACTGATTTGGGACCAGTTGTTGAGATCTAGGTAAGATTGCTGCACAGATCTGGCTTGATTTATTTTATAAAAGAGAAGATGGCTTATGTTTTATATCACCTCAGGGAAAAATAAATTCCTTAATTGCCTGGGAGATTCAAAATTGCATCCTCTGCTGAGCACTGTCCAGCCTTTTTTTTTTTTTTTTTTTTTTTGCGGTACGCGGGCCTCTCACTGTTGTGGCCTCTCCCGTTGCGGAGCACAGGCTCTGGATGTGCAGGCCAAGCAGCCACGGCTCATGGGCCCAGCCGCTCCGCGGCATGTGGGATCTTCCCGGACCAGGGCACGAACCCGTGTCCCCTGCATCGGCAGGCGGACTCTCAACCACTGTGCCACCAGGGAAGCCTTGTCCAGCCTTTTTGGCTTGTTTCTGGTGAGCCTATTTAAGTAATGTGGCTTTATTTAATTTGGCATAACTTTTTATTATTACTGAACAAGAGGGAAGTCGGGTTTTTGATAAAGAAATATAATGTATCCTGGGAATATTCAGATGTCAGTGACAAAGAAGAAATGTAGGTGGTGTTAACAGTAAAAATCTTCACATTTCACTCTTAACTACATAGCTACCACTCATTAAGCCAGTGGCATGGTGGGAGAGTCATGGACTTTGGAGTTTTATAGAACGGGATTCATACTCTACTTTTACCAAGTTGTGTGTTTTTTAACTCTCCAAGTCTCCATTCTTCATCTGTACAATGGTGTTTGTCACACGTAGTGTAGGTGTTACAACATGGCTCACAAATGGCAGGGACTAAAAATATCTTAGTTTACTTTCTTTCCTCTTCTCCCTGCCTTCCTTGGCAGGTTCTCCTTAGTAAAAGCCAAGTTCTCTGACAATCCAGAATATTTAGGTCCGCTTCTTTTCAGACCAGAATAAGGTAGGAAAATAAAGTATCTTCCTTTCATATCAGTTTACCCGGTCAATTATTACTGAAAGTGGAGTAGAACTGTTCAGTTTTTATACATAACTTCATACAGGGTAGCCTAGGTGTTAAAGGCATGGGATTTGGACTTGAGAAGTCCTGAGTTCATATGAGGGCTAAGTGACTTGTCCAAGATCAAACTCATCATCTGAGTGACTGTGGATAAGTTACTTAGCACAAACATGCCTCCATGATTTGGGAGAAAACTAATCCACTGCCGTCATTAAATGTTCATTTACTCAAAAATATTTTCTGTTCTAGGTACAGAGGACAGATAAAAATAAGGGGCTTCCCTGGTGGCACAGTGGTTGAGTGTCCGCCTGCCGATGCAGGGGACACGGGTTCGTGCCCCGGTCCGGGAAGATCCCACATGCTGCGGAGCGGCTGGGCCCATGAGCCATGGCTGCTGAGCCTGCGTGTCTGGAGCCTGTGCTCCGCAGCAGAAGAGGACACAACAGTGAGAGGCCCGCATACTGCAAAAAAAAAAAAAAAAAAAAAAATATATATATATATATATATATATATTGCATTCACTGAGGCTAACATTTGAGCAGGGATGGACAGACAGAAGTATGTAAACAAACGAATACAACAGATATATTCCTATAATGCCATGTTCTATGAAGAACATAAAACAGAGCAATGGAATAGAGGAAGAGTGATCGAGGGAGATGGCATGATACTTTAGTTAGGATGGTCCAAGATGACCTCTCCAGAGAAATGACACTTGAGCTAAAAAGCTAAATGATACAAACAAGGCAGTCTTGTGAGAAAGTCTAGGGAAGAGGATGATGGAAATCCAGATGCAAAGGCAGTGAGTCAGGAATGAGGTTGGCAGTTGAAGGGAAAGAAAGCTAGTGTGAGCAAGGGAGAGAATAAAGTTGGGGACATGGGCCAAGGGGAGATGATGAGGGACTTCGTAGACTATGATAAAAACGATTTTACTCTAAAAGTACTTTAAGCAGGTTGATTGGTCAGATTCACACTTATAAAAGATGACTCTAGATAGTGAGTGAAAGGATAAACTTTAGGTCTGGTGTATAAATTAAACTAGTTAATGTGTCATAAAGTTCTTAACACAGTGCCTGGCACACAGTAGACTCTCAGTAAATGTTTGCCATTATTAATTATTTGCTTTTATTGATGGTGTATGTGAATGTGTGTCTGCTTCCTAGAATGAACATGACATGGTTAAAATCCAATCATCTAACAAAGTATTCACCTTTTAAACCACAACCAGGGCTGCTTGAAGAGAGGTCAGGGGTAAGTTTTAGAGTGCCACAACAGAAATCACTAGGAAGAAACTGAATTATAAATATTATGTTGGGGAAAACGAGGAGAGAGGAACTTTTGAATCAGCACCCACAATAGAATTCTTTTTTGGGCCCTTGTAGTCTAATTTCAGAAATGTCTATAAACCCTCTCTCGTTAGAGTAAAGACATCTTGCAGCAGGCCAATTCAGAGCAGTTGGCCAGACACAACAGGTGTAACCTGCAGAATGAATCAGGCTTGAGTTTCTAGCGCATATCTGTATAATAGCAATACAGGAACAGAAATAATGAGTGCTAAAAAAAATAGTTGATATAGATTCTATTTGTTGGACAAAGCAACTACGATTCCTTCATGTATTCTTGCCTATGTACAATCCTAATATAAGAAAGTGAAACGTTTTTATACGGACCAGTATGAGGCACAGAATTAACAGAGATGGATGCCAACCAGGACAAATGAAGGACGCAGAAATAAAGCAGTCATAGAAATTACTACGACAGGACTAGGACTGGTTCTTAAAGCCATTGATATCATAATAAAGGGTGATTGGAATTTGTAATGGAATTATACAGTAGTTACAACTGCTTAGTATGATGGGTTTGTATGTGTGTGTATGTTAACTATTCATTTAACTGTTTAGTTTATTCCATAGGGAGGGTTCAAGCATTCTTACCTAGTTTCTTTTGTTATCTTTATGAAGTCTGGACTGAAAAGAGCCTCTCATCTATCATTAAAAAATATATATCTGAATCAAGTAGACACTACTGACGTTTGAATCCATGCCTCTGATGACTAGAGGGTAAAAATCATATGGGCAACGTCTCCTACAAAATGAAGCCTGATTTGGGCCTCTTATTGGTTGAATCCCTTTGAAAATCATCCATGGGTGTCCCCTGAGCAGTCGGTCAACAAATATTTGTTGAATGTCTTGGTGCCTGGGTACCAGAAGACAGGTACAGCTTTGTTTCATGTCTGTCTGGATTCTTTTGGAAACTATTAGGATAACTTACTTTCCACGTTC
This sequence comes from Phocoena phocoena, assembly GCF_963924675.1. Taxonomy (NCBI): domain Eukaryota; kingdom Metazoa; phylum Chordata; class Mammalia; order Artiodactyla; family Phocoenidae; genus Phocoena; species Phocoena phocoena. Next base: position 51,813,420 of record NC_089235.1, on the reverse strand, counting down.
AGTAATAGGGCTTCCTTCTGATCTACCAAACAATGCTGTCAGGAGACGAACCCTCCCAAATTCAATCATAAACTTTGTGTCTCAAATCTTCCAAAGACAGGTCACTGCCTACAAGCTTGGGTCAAGTGCTTCATTTTTCTATTCTAAGCCCTTTCTCGTACTATTTCCACTTCTTAGTCCTGTGAGAAGAGGAGGGGAGTAAGAGGTGGGAAGGGAAGACAGGAGAAGACAGGAGCGGGGTAGAGAGGAGAAGGGCAGGGAAGGAGAGGGGAAGGAAAGAAATTTTTCATGGTCAAATAAAACAGGAGCACACCATATCCTGTAGTAACTTTTTGGACATTCATAATACGCATCTCTAAGTTATCTCTGACATGCTGTCACAGTGTCCCTTAAGAGCGACGCTAAGATTGGCTCAGCGCCCCATCCCATGACATAGAAAGTGTAATACTCACTCCAGATCTTTGGCGACTTCACAAATGACTTACATTCTCATGGTCAGTACTGGCTCAGTGGTGCTTATTCTACTGAGCTGGTCCAGCTATCCGAGCAGGGCATGCTGTCCTTATTCCACAAAGCATTCGGCAAAGTTCTTTTACATTTCCATGAGAAAATTACTCAAGTAAGACACTGTAAATTGTTTGTACAATGGCCACAATTATTCCTCTTCCTGTATCTTCACCCCTTAACACTGTGACTTTGCAACTCCTCCCATCAAGAGTGGGGACAATTTGCCTACCCCTTGATTCTACACTATACCTGTGACTTGCTTTGGCCAACAGAAAGCTGGGAAATGATAGTGTGCCAGTTCAAGACCAGACTTCAAAAGACGTCGAGTGCTTCTGCTTTCTATCTCTGTCTCTGTCTCTCTCTGTCTACACCAGCCAGCCCCCAGCTGACCCAGCAGCTGATTGATACATAAGTTAACTGATGCCTATGGGCTTTGTGTAGCACAGATTTTACTTGACTTTTAGGGGAGATGGATTTCACGTGTTGCATTCAGACAACTTGGAAGGAACTATTGGATATCCATGTCCTGATACGCTGTTTGTCCATCGCCCACCCCCGGCAGCTCCTCATTCTCAGGAGGCAATCGCCCAACCTTTCTTTCTCCAAAGTCCTTGCATTTTTGAATGCAGGGCAATACAAACCTCTCCAACCCATGTCACCAAATTCAAATCAGGACTTCCCTCTGCATACTCAGAGAGTCATTTCTGCATGTGTAGAAGGGCCACTCCTCAAGATTCATCATTATTCTAACATATTCCATGCAGTGTTTCTCCACTCTCACTTCACACTGGCCTCTTCTTTCTCTGATCCCTTGTTTTTCCTCCCACTCATGTAACACTTCCCTCAAAAGTAGCATTGATTTTTCCAGGCACTATAGCTTATTTCCATAATTAAAACAAGCAACTTGAGGCTTCTCTGGTGGCCCAGTGGTTGAGAGTCCGCCTGCCGATGCAGGGGACATGGGTTCGTGCCCCGGTCCGGGAAGATCCCACATGCCGCGGAGCGGCTGGGCCCATGAGCCACGGCCGCTGAGCCTGTGCGTCCGGAGCCTGTGCTCCACAACGGGAGAGGCCACAACAGTGAGAGGCCCGCGTACCGCAAAAAAAAAAAACCAATTAGATCATAAACTTCTTCAGGACAGGAACACTATTTCACACTTCTTTTGTGTATCCCACAGCGCTGGACACCTAGCAGGCCCTGACAATCTATTTATTGAATTGAGCTAATAATAAAATAATGAGAATAACTATTTTATTGAATGCCTTCCATATGCCTGGATTTATGGCACATGATATACATTATCATATTTCATTTTCAAAATAATCTTATGAAATATTATTATTCTTATTTTACGAATGAGAAAAGCAAAATTCAAAGAAATGCACTAGTTTGTTATTAAATGGCCAAGTTGACAATCAGACCCAAATCTGACACCACAGCCAATGTACTTTAACCACTATGCAATATTGCCCCAGTTACACTTTACTGATGTTAACCAAATTTTAAGGCATCGCACATAGCCAGAGATGTCTGCACTTACCTTAACAGACATGATAAATGTGTGTACTATTTACTGAACTATCGAAAGTTCCAGGCTTAAGATTTTGCTTACTTTCCTCCTCCAGTCACAATGACAATATCCTGTCCCAGCATACCGGCACAAAAGCAGGGTCACTGTGAGATAACAAGAGCAGCAAAAAATACCGGGACAGAATTAATCATTAAAATCATTAAAGGAAGCATTAGGAGATTGTGATGAGCCATATCAAGGAGATTCACAGCCCACAAGCCTAGAAGACTGAGCTATATTTGCCATAATTATCTTAGGGATGGTTATGGTTTGCACATTTATTGTATTATACTTTGAGATCCTGTACATCATTTAAGTAAGGAAAGTTTTTTAGGGATGATATTAGTTTCAGTCTAAATCTAATTTTTTGAAAACTAAACAATGCACAGGACATCTAAACCACAGAGTGAAAGTCTTAGCTTGGTACCTAATAGCATATCTTCTTTGGAAGCTTAAAAACCCAAGCTCCTACCACCTCCACCTCAAAAACTGATCTTGATTTAACTGTGGCTCTGACACTCAGCTCTTTAATTTGGTCTTTGCTGACAGCTGACTTCAATTTTTGCCTGTTTATGGAAGTAAATTAAAAGAACACACTGTCTGTGATCCAGTGGCTCTTTGTGGCAGAGTCCTATTCAGTTCCTAAATCAAAACCCAGATAGTTGTCAGGAGAACTAATCCTTTCATAAACACATCTGCAGGGCAGAGCACACAGAGGCCTCGAGTGACCAGTAGGAAGTCTGCCACTTTCCCAGGTACTTCAAGGGTCAAGGTCTCTGTTGTTTCCGTTTCTATATAGTGAGTTTAGAACAATTCACATCAGGTTCAGAAGCTTCTGACAGTTGGTGTTTGGGCCGTGGCCTTTGTTTATGCCCACGTAAGAGCCTCTGTTATTTAGTGATTGCAGAGCCTCCCTCTGGCGTCGGTACTTACAGAACATGGGAGTCAAATACCTGAAAAGAAGCTTCCAATAGCCTCTAACCCATATAACTTCCCTCAAATTCAAGACTGCTTTGGTAAAAGACAGCACTCAGTCTCATAAGAGGGGGCTTGATTTTAAGTATAAACCAACTGACAGTATTGCAAATGCTATTTCTAGGTTTCCTAAGCAAGTGAAAAAAAACCAAAACGTGATTTCACTGGCAGCAGAAAAACACTTATTAAAGCTATAGGACTGATTACATGTTCCTAAAATCTTCAAATCGAGAAAGCACCAGGTCAGAGCGATTGCTTTTTCTCCTTAAGACATTATCTTCTTGGAAATATTTGAAATCGTCACTGAGAAATTTCCCCATGAATGTCATGCTGCTTTATAAGGTGTAAACTCTCTACCTTTTAGTAATGAGACAGTGTGCTGCTCTCTAGTCTGGTGATAGAAGTATAATAGGATCTTATGAGCTGAATAAAAGTCAAGAAGGATATTCTATGATTTCTACAAGGAAGAGGCTATTTAAGTGACAACCTTTGGGTATTCTTCATGGGTAATTCTAATCCCGGTTTATAGTATAATGAAAGGTTCAAGCTCTATGATATTTTACCCCAGAAGTGGTTGCATTTCATCAGAAGTAGATGATAATTTTGCTGTAGACTTGAAAATTTTTTGAAATTCCATTTAGCTAACTGTGGACAAACATACTCCAGAAGTGCAATACGTTATTAACTTCTTATCCTTTTTAGAAAAGGAACTATGGGGAGAAGAGTTTAAGAAAGGGTTAGTGTGCTACTTCTGAAGACAATTTCCTGCAATAATATTCAAGGTATATCATATATCTTTTCCTGGGAGCTAAGTCCCATGGATTCCAGGCAGATAGGACAGCATGGTCAAAGGTCCTGAGGCAGGGAGGAGGAACTGAAAAGAGGCTGGCATGTCTGCAGCAGATCAACAAAGGCAAGAGTGGCAGGAGCTGAGATCGTAAAGGTAGGCAGTGGGCAACTGTAAAGCCACGAGAAGGACTTTAGAGCCTTTTACAAATGCAATGGGAAGCTAAGGAAGGGTTTTAGGCAGATCACTCTGGCTGCCGTCTGGGATACAAGGAGGTAAGGGTGTTGATAGCAGACAGCTAAAGAGGCTTTTCAGTCATCCTGGGGAGGAATGGGGGCGGCTTAGACTAGGGTGGCCAGTGTGAATGGAGAGCTCCAAATGCTTTCAAATCTGTTTTGTGTGTTCTATTATATATGAAAAGTGCTATGCTAGGGAGGAGAGGTAAGTGATAAAGGCCATAATCTGTGTGAGTGAATTTTAATTTTCAGGAATCTCAGCATTTACTGGAAGGATAGGTAATAAACAGAAAGTTGTACTTGAGAATGATAAATGCTATAATAGAATCCAATGCAGGACACTTTGGAAAGCATGTGGAGTAGGAAACCAACCTACAGGAAAATATTACATGTAAAAAGTGTTGGCTGATTGTCAACTTTTTGCCGAGAAAGCCGTGCATGAATGCAGTTGCAGCACGGTATTAGAGAATCTCAGAGTTATTTCTATAGTCCATATCTATGAATTTACTGATGAAGAAACTGGAGTTTAGAAAGGTTGTGTCTTGCCTAAGAGTAAGTAGACGGGTAATCGCAAATTCACTTAAACGTTTAGTCAACAGTGACTCGTTTGTGGTGGCAAATAAGAAACGTGGCTCTTCTGCTCACCAAGCTTTCCTAATTAAGATGGAGAGGTTGAAGGTGACGCTAAAGTTTCTTGCTTGAGCACCTGGGAGGATAGCAGTGTCAATGACTGAAATAAGGAACGTTGGAAGGAACAGTTTTTGAGGTGTCAGGAGTGCACAGGAAGAATGGAATAGATTCCATTTGGAGGTGCCTGTGAGATGTTCACGTGGAAATATTAGAAAAGACAATCATTTTAATAAAAGACCAGTGTCCTACCTAATAAACCTAGTTTAGTGACATCAATTCACTTTAATTCCTAACTCAAATTAGAGCCAGGGGCGATTTGTTTCCAAATAAAACAGTTATTTTAAATAGGGGTATCATAATAGATGTGTTTACATTCTCAAATGTGTTAAATATTCCCAAATCAAACTGGCATGGTTTTCTATCTCCTGGGAGCTTAAAGAGAATTTTATTTTTTGTTTGTTTCCTTGCTTTAATTAAATTCACCTTATAGGCTTGAACAGCAAACACTTTGCATTGTTTTAATCATTATAGAGAAACATGCATAGCAGAATTCATTGAGAAAAAAAGCTCGTTAATTATTCCTTCTTCCAGGATTGTTCTAGGTGCTGAAATTGCTTAAAAGGACAAACTTTGGATCTGCTCCATGCTCCCTTCAGGTTGGCTACTCAACATTCATGGAATGTGCTCCTGGGTGAGGACAGTGCTAGTTAGTGACAGGGAAGAGAAAAAAGTGACGTCAGGGGACTTCCCTGGTGGCGCAGTGGATAAGACTCTGCGCTCCCAATGCAGGGGGCCCAGGTTTGCTCCCTGGTCAGGGAACTATATCCCACATGCATGCTGCAACTAAGAGTTCATGTGCCACAACTAAGGAGCCCGCCTGCCACCACTAAGACCCAGTGCAACCAAATAAATAAGTAAATAAAAATATTTTTTTTAAAAAAGTGACGTTAGTCTGTGGCATAATGAATGACATCTCTGGAACCTCACCTCTCAATTTATGACCTTGATTAATTGGTTTGCTATAAGTTTGATTAAACAAAACAGTCTAGGAATCCAAAACACACAAACAGAATCTCTATATTTGAATTTCAATTTTCCTAGAAGTGGAGTAAGTCACAAGAAAAATTCATAGCAGAAATTTGTCAAGTGAAAACACACATACACACGCAAAGCAATATGGCCACTACCATCACAAGAATAGTACTCCTGCTATATTTTGGCACTGGCATAATTCAAGTATTCCTCGATTTAAAACATCAGGTTTATAAATAGTCCTTATATACAAATAAAGGGAGAGGTTCCTTAGGAAGGTGGACCTTGTGTTGGGTCATCATCGCGCCTTATTCTGATTGGAGGAAACCCTTGAGGGAAGGAAAGGGAAGAGCTCTACTCACTGGAAGAAGCAACAGGGATCACTACCACTAACAAACCTTCCAGGTCCTGTTGGCCAAATGAAGAGATTCAGATAAATATCAAGTTCCTTTCCTGCTGTAGAGCTTGGATAGAAGGGACCACTTTTTTTTTTTCAACTGGAGTAAAATTGCTTTACAATGTTGTGTTAGTTTCTGCTGTACAATGAAGTGAATCAACTCTATGTATAACTATATCCCCTCCCTCTTGGACCTCCCTCCCACCCACCCCCATCCCATCCATCTACGTCATCACAGAGCACTGAGCTGAGCTCCCTGTGCTATACAGCACGTTCCCACTAGCTAGCTATTTTACACATGGTAGTGTATTTATGTCAGACCTAGAAGGGAGCACTTTTGAAGGCGTTTCTTTATCTTCTGTTTTTTGAGATCTCCTGGTGGAGAAATAGAGATGTCCAAAATGAGGACGGTGTGACCGGGTAAGATCAGGAGGACGTGGGGTGGGTTGTTGGGGGAGTACTGGAAGTTACTCCATTTCGTTAGCTTCTTTGGTGTCTGGAAAAAGCTTATCAATCATATCTCACAAGGGGTTTAGGTCCAACACTTTGAAACGCATCTGGTTATCATTCCCAAGGGAAATTAACCCATGTTGTGTCATTATCCTGTCAAGAAATCAAAGGCCTCTTCCTGCATTAGAGACTGTGATTTGCCTTTGTCCATTCTTTGTGACCCGCACCTGTGATTGGCTTGCAGTTGCCTGAATGTACAGCTATCACTACACAGCCCTTCTTTGGAGGCTGGCTGACTATATCCACTTCTCATGTTTTTCAGAGTAGTCCCCCTAAAGATGTTTTGAATGAACTTTGAAATTTCATAATAATTCGTAACATGTTTATAGGGCAAAATATGTTTCAGTTTCCAAGCAATCAACTTCAATCAGATGGTATTTCTACCACCAAATGAATTGGGACCCTTGTATCTATTTGACTTAACATCCTGTATCTTCTTCAACAACAGTATAATACTCCTATGAGACAAGCAGTGTAGTTATTAAATAAGATGACATTAACACAGAGATTTCTTCCATTGAGTCTTAGGGCTGGAAGTTATCATTAAGTCATGTAGTCAAATTCTCTCATGTTACATTTGATTAAATTGTGGCCCAGGGACTCATAATTTATTATGAGTGATCGTCTAATCTATTGTTCTTTATGAGTACTCTTGGAATGCTGGAGCTATAGGTGTAAAATGGGGCAATGTAGGGCACAATGAGACACATACCCTACTCATATTCAAGCTTGCCCAACATTCTGTGTTAATGACAGTATGATAAGCCTGGGAAGCCTGAAGCTCTGTCCTTATATCACACTGAATAAAAAGAAATTTGATTCACGCAATTTGGAGAGATTTTCATTAATAAATTTCCCTCTCATCCTGCATTAACACAAGATAAAACATATTTTCTATGTTAACTTGACTTTATACCAAAGTCAATGTCCAAAATATTCTTGTTAATGTTTTACTAATGATAAAATTCATAGTGATGATTATAACATTTATTAAATTTTATTTAAATTGAAATATAGACAGTACATTCCCTGCCATCTTTTGAGTGGTTGTGAGAATCACATGGATCTGAAAGTTTTTGATAAAGTATATACCTATACAAAAAACAAATATCAATAACCTTTTACAGAATACAAAATGAAAGTCAGTAAAAATCAAAGGAAAACTATCATAGAGAAACATCTAGTAAGTCACAGCCACAGCATTTTCAAAATATATTCATTTTATGAGAAAATGTATTAAAAAGTGGTGAAGTTTATTTTAGAGAATAACTTTATTGATAGATTATAGTATAAACACAGGCAACATTCTAAACTATCACATGATTGCTGGTGACAAATTCTAAGCTATCACAATTGCAGTAGACCCCCTTTAAAGCAAATAAACTGGAGGTGACCTAAATGGTGGAAACTGGAAGACTAAGAATACTATAGTCCCACTTCTTGGGATCCCAAGATCTTGGGTTTCCTAGACTCAAACCACTGACTCTTAGCAATTATAGCTCAGCATTATTTTCCCTCTTTTTTTTTTTGCGGTACGCGGGCCTCTCTGTTGCAGCCCCTCCCGTTGCAGAGCACAGGCTCTGGACGCGCAGGCTCAGCGGCCATGGCTCATGGGCCCAGCTGCTCCGCGGCAATGAGGGATCTTCCTGGACCGGGGCACGAACCCGTGTCCCCTGTATCGGCAGTTGGACTCTCAACCACTGCGTCACCAGGGAAGCCCTATTTTCCGTTCTTTTCAACTCCCTGGCCGATGGTGGCCAACCAAAAATAAATATTCTCATTTCCTTATTCAAAAGACAGTGTCTTACATTAGAGCTACTGAAAGGAAGAAATCAAACTCACTGCAATGTGAGGTGCAAACTTGGTCAAGTAAATGAATTATAAAAGAGACTGTGGGATTAATCTTGTAACAACATCCAAACATAAAGCTAGTCTCTGGGAGATCAAAGTACCTTATAGATCCCTAGCCACACAATTACATTTTCTCTTCACAATAGTCAGGCTGCTAACCAGACCTAGGGTGTTTGATAGATAGGAAGCAAGCCACTCACATTTTTACCATCACTGTTTAAATACCAACCTAAAAAAACTTTATAATTCTAAGGAAAAAAAAAAAAGGACTGCTTCAAGTGAAAAGATGAAGGTTTGATATAAGTATCCCTTGTAACTGAAACATTCATAAGCATTATCTGAGGAGTATGGCAATTTTCCAGATCCCACCTCTAGAGCTTCTAAGTCTGTAGGGCTGGAATGGAGGCCAGAAATCAGAATTTTTGAGAAGTACTGCTGAACCTTTCTGCAATGTGATTTTGATGAAGGTGGTTCATAGACAACAATTTGATATACAAATAGGAAACTGCTTAAACTGGAAAATTTATCTGTAAATTCCCAACAGTATTTGCCAACAAGTTTTCTAAGTTTGTATATGTTTTTAAAAATTCTTTGTATAGTTCATGAACTCAGGGTAAGAAATATTTTAAGGGCTTCCCTTGTGGTGCAGTGGTTGAGGGTCCACCTGCCGATGCAGGGGACACGGGTTCATGCCCCGGTCCAGGAAGATCCCACATGCCGCGGAGCGGCTAGGCCCGTGAGCCATGGCCGCTGAGCCTGCGCGTCCGGAGCCTGTGCTCCACTGCGGGAGGGGCCACAGCTGTGAGAGGCCCGTGTACCACACACACACACACACACACACACACACACACACACACACACACAAAAAGAAAGAAATATTTTAATAGTTTTTCTCATTAAATATTATCATCATGGGAAAAGTAAGTATCATGTTATTTTGTATGACTAATTTTTCATAGCATAGGAACTGTGTGTGTGGTGTTGAGGGACTGAGAAATCTAGATGCAATAATTAATCCATTTTATCCTTTACAAAAAGTAAATTTCTGATAAAATTGATTTGTATGTAAAAAAGTAGTTGTCTAGATAACAACTACTTTTCTATGGGCTTCAAAATATGCTTTCTCCTAAAAAACTTACAAATTTTATCTGGTTTCTCATTTAACTATATAAATATCTCTTCAAGAGAGGATAACATTTAAAAGGATAGTGAAGAGCAATGGAATAGAATCTCAAATAACTTTGACTTTTAAGAAAGATACAAAAATTGATATGGATAAGCACAAAAACAAGGAAAGTCCCAGGGAAAGGTTTAGGAGCTGGAATTGTTTAGTCTAGAAAAGAGATGATTAGGGAATAATTTTTATGATGGCCAAGCCTAAAACATTATTTTACACTAAGAGAGCTGACATTTCTTCATCTCGACTGGACAAAGAAAGTATGCTTCTTGATGATTTTACAAGCATTTGTTTACATCTTTTTAATAAATATATTTTTTCTCTCATCTCCCTTCTTCTTCTCCATTTCTTACTTCCTTGTTCCCTTCCTTCCTTGTGCAAACAGAGCATCTGTTATATGCCAGGCACAAACGAAATGTGTTTGGTTTAAGTGAGGTACATTTCCTGGTTAGGAACGATTTCAGGAAGAAATTTCCTTGGCTATTTTATAATACATCTGTGTATAAAATGACACATAGTATGGATTATACAGGAGGTTTCTCACACAGACCACTTACTTTGGGAAATTTCAGTCTAACTTTCACTTTGTCAATCTCCAACAAGAGATTCTAGTAACATGATTCAATTTCAGAGTGTCAAATATTATGGAAATTATTAAGTCCAAAACAGTTAAGAGGCCAACAGAAAACTTTTTTCTATTCCTAGTTTCACTGATAGCACTTGGAAAAGATTATTAAGTCCACTTTTTCCTCCAAATTGCCACTCCTTTCTTTCATTTAACAATCAGAGAAAGATCCTATTGACCAAATGGAGTGCCCAGTCAAATTTCAGGAGTATCTGGTTCTATTTTTAGCAACAATTGATAAGAAGTTTTGAATAAGCTGCTCAACTGGTCTGAGGTTCATCTCTTCCTCTCCATCAGGCTTCCTGTAACATTTAGGTGACACCCCTCCCTTTTAAAAAACAAAAAAATTCCTCCCACATCTTAGGGCTCATTTTGGTTCAGGTTAGGACCTGGAAATAGAGCATCCTACTAGGTACACTGCTGAGAAATGGGTTCATTAGCTCCCCAAAGAGTAAAATGAGTCAAAAAAGGTCAAAAAGAGTGAACGTATCTGGGCTCAGTCCAAGCAAATATGCAAGGCTGAAGCAGTGAAGGCTGCTGAAGAGATGCTAAGCAACATGATGGAGATTGTGACAGAAAATAATTATAATTAGTACCCAGGCAAAATGGTGGTTGGCGCTGAGAAATATTTATTGTTAAACAGTTAGTCCCTGGGAGGGAGACTGGCAGGGACAAGAAGTAGAACCATCCTTGCAGTCAACTGGGTTTTAGCCTTAGGACTTCTAGACAAGAATTTGAATGAATCAGTGAATGGCTTTAATTAGAAGAAATGTACATACCTTAAGAATGACTATATTATACCTCCTTATGAATATAATACAACTATAGGTTTTCACTAACTCAAACTTTCTCTACGTCAACTCCAAGTCAGACTTTCAACTTTGTCAGCAGCCTCCATTTCATGTCATATTTTGCCATCTAGTGGCTGATCATAGTATAAGGAGGCTAAACCTACTCAAACCCAAATTATTTATGTATGTTTTGTTGAAAACCTGAGGCATTCAACTTTGCAAAATGTTGGAGATCCTATTTGTTTTCTTTACATGCTGTCTTGCTCCAAAGAGAATACATGGTGCATATGCTTTGGGGTTGAAATTTCAGGTCATGAATAGGCAGAGAAAGTTTGAGAACGTAAAATCAAACAAAATTATAAGTACATTTTCACTCACTATTTTTCTTAGCATTAAAAAATCATTTTTCTTGGTATTTCTTTCCCACTCAAAGTTTATATAAACTGAAATACAATAGGTTTCTCCAATTGAGTCATTCTGGTTGGTTCATTTTATTATTGTATGCTAAAACCAATCTAACTCTCATTTAATTATGTCAAATGGTATGGATTATTTTCCCCAGACTTTGTCCAGCATTTCTTTTCCCTTCCTGCCCCTTGTGCATGAAGGCGATATCACTTGACTTCTTTGCATTATTAAAAACAATCTACAGTTCAGCTTCTTGTTGTCTCAGGTGAGATTTTGATTATTATTAAATTAGCTTATAATTTAAATAAAATATTCTGGAAACTTGAATTCTGTGTTCTCTCCAGCACCAAGTTCCTTTAGCACTGCTTAACGCAGTGTTTGTAACCCAGGGAATGTATGAACTGCTATCTGCATTCACCATCCAGCTTGTGCCGATGGATGGTCAGACAAACAAAAGAGGAAGCCCTTGTGGTGAACAGTTTATGTGATGCTCCGAGAAGAGCACAGCATCCTTCAAAACCACATTTTCAGAAAATGTTGAATGCACAGGAATTCAGTTTAGTGGTTAAGAGCTTGCTTTGGGGCTTCCCTGGTGGCGCAGTGGTTGAGAGTCCGCCTGCCGATGCAGGGGAAGCGGGTTCGTGCCCCGGTCCGGGAAGATCCCACATGCCGTGGAGCTGCTGGGCCCGTGAGCCATGGCTGCTGAGCCTGCGCGTCCGGAGCCTGTGCTCCGCAACGGGAGAGGCCACAACAGTGAGAGGCCCGCGTACCATAAAAAAAAAAAAAGAAAAAAAAAAAAGAAAAAAAAAAAGAGCATGCTTTGGAGGGAATTGACAGATTTGTGTTCCAATTCCGACACTCAGTAGCTGTGGTGCCTTGTTTAAGTTACTTAACCTCTTTAAGCTTCAGTTCCTCTGTCAAATAAGGAAATTGTAAGGATTAAATAAAATATTTTACATAAACCTTAGTGTTAGCACAGTGTCTGGCCCATAGTCAGCATTCAAGAAATAGAAGATGATGATGATAAAGCGGATAATGACTGACAGATAATTCATGTTTTGCCATAAATTTCTAATTCTGCCTAAATTATAATGTAATTTTATAATGTAAATTATAAAAATTTTCATGTAAATTATAATATAATTTTATATTATAATGTAAATTCTTGCCTCACTATCCTGTAACTACGAGATCCTCTTTGGCACAGCCTCCGCTCTAAGTCCTGTAGCCTGAGAAATGATTGGTGTGTGATGGTCAAAGATATTTACTTCAAACAAGAGAGGAAAGAGCGTCAAAGAAGAGGAGCCCCAAGTCATGGGTCTCATTCATTCATCACCACTGGCGCTGGCTGTGTCAAAGGGAATGCTCTGTGGCCAGTCTAATGCATGAGCAAGGGAGAGAATCCATGTTTATATCCTTGAAATGCATTTTCAGTACTCATGAAAATTTGAGCTGCAACAGGAACTTAACAAAAAATAAAGGCCACCTGGTTTGTAATAAGAAACTCTTCTCCAGACTATGCAGGAGATGAGAAGGGAGGAGTAGAGTCTGAGAACAAGTGAGCCACAGAAAGGCAGATTAGGGCTCTCATTCTACCATTTCCCAGCTAATGTGATTTGGGGCAAATCATTGAGCACTGTGAAGTCTGTTCTTTTGATATTTGCAGGAAATGACTTGGCCTTTGGAGGCAAATTACAGTACTCTGTGGCTGTACCTTTGACATCTACGAGGAATGATGCAACCAGGATGCTCACAGGCTCCCACTGTCCTGTGACTGGGGAAGCTCCATGACAGCAAATACGAACATGCCTTGCCTCTCACTGCATTTTCTGGGCACAGGACAATGCTCAACACACCACAGGTGTTCACGTCTCATTTGCTGAAAGAGTGAGCCAAATGCACTCATGGCATTTATCCATCCTGAAACCCAGATCTGTATCCATAACTGCCTCAGGGAGATTCCCCACTGGACATGTTGAAGGCTGCTGAAAGTCAGTGGGCAAACCAACCTCCTGATTTCCACACCTGTTAGCCTAGTTCTAGGCTAACCTCCTCATTGTTCATGTCAGAAACCCCATTTTTCACCTGTGCTTCTTTTGTTTTCCTCACTCTAAGAATCCTGTCCTTTCAACCATACTAGGAATCCTGTCCTTTCAACCATACTTGGAATCTATGTAGCTTTCTCAACCTCTTCTACCACATCACCATTTCAGAACACTGGACTTGCCTGAATCACTGCAACATTGTTTTCCCCACATCCACTCTTGCTCTCCTCTGATTCATTCATGATGAAGGACAGACCTCTGGGTAATGAAAACATTCAAGCATACGGTCAAAGCTGAGGGAAGGAGGCACATGTATGATGGGTAGTGCTGAGATGGAAAAGAAGAGATCTAAGTTCTGGTTCTGGCTCTATTACTGCCTGCATAAGGGAGCTTGGGTATTGTCTGCCTCTCTGGATATTGGCTTCCTTATCTGTAAAGTAAAGACTTTGGGTCAGATGATTTCCAAGGATACTTCAAACCTTAGAATTCAATGATGCTGTTAAAGATGCTTCTAATTCTGGAGCAAATGCCTTTTATAATGCTTTAAAATTGATTTTAATAATAGAGATGTATCAGATATCATGATTTTTGAAATCTGCAGACTTAAAACAGTGGCCAGATTTAAAAGGTTTAAGGACTCAGACTGACACAATCGCTAATGCTGGGAAAGAAATTCACCATGTATCAAATACTGACTTTTAACGTGACTCAACCTTCTCTCAAATTTGAAGAGCCTCGAACTGATAAGTGATCTTTTCTAGTCATGAACCTTCTGGCAATTCTTATACTCACAGTTTTGAAAGAGGTTAACAGATTTTACATATAACCTTTTGAAATGTGAAGTGAAAATACCATATTTGCTTGTACACTACCAAAATGGAAATGGGAGAACGGGAAGGCAGGTTCTGTGAAAACAGGGATCCTGTCTATTTTTGCTCAGCATTGTCATCCCAGAGCACATCATACCTGTTCCAAAAATATTTGTTGAGTTAATTAAGGCGGATAAAGTGTTAGCTTTATCTGCACCTCCACACTCATAGCAGTACTATTTGCAGTAGCCATGGCAACAACCTGTACCCGTCGGTGGATGAATGGATAAAGAAGCTGTGTGAAAACAGACCTGTGGATCAGTGGAAGAGAATAGAGAGCCCAGAAATAAACCCACACACTTACAGTCAATTATCTTCAACAAAGGAGGCAAGAATATACAGTGGAAAAAAAGACAGTCTCTTAAGCAAGTGGTGCTGTTAAAGTTGGACAGCCGCATGTAAATCAATGAAGTTAGAACACACCCTCACACCATACACAAAAGTAAACTCAAAATGGCTTAAAGACTTAAAATATAACACGTGACACAATAGAACTCCTAGAAGAGAACATAGGCAAAACATTCTCTGACATAAATCGTACCAATGTTTTCTTAGTTCAGTCTCCCAAGGCAATAGAGATAAAAACAAAAATAAACAAAGGGGACCTAATCAAACTTACAAGCTCCTGTACAGCAAAGGAAATCATAAACAAAATGAACAGACAACCTATATACTGGAAGAAAATATTTGCAAATGGTGCAACGTACAAGGGCTTAATTTCCAAAATATACAAACAGCACATACCGCTCAATATCAAAAAAAAAAAACAATCAAAAAATGGGCAGATGTCCTAAACAGACATTTCTCCAAAGAAGACATACAGACAGCCAAAAGGCACATGAAAAGACATTCAACATCGCTAATTATTAGAGAAATACAAATCAAAACTACAATGAGGTTACACTTCACACAGGTCAGAATGGCCATCATTAAAAAGTCTACAAATAACAAATTCTGGAGAGGGCGTGGAGAGAAGGGAACCCTCTGCTGGTGGGAACGTAAGTTGGTGCAGACACTAGAGACCATAGTATGGAAGTTCCTCAAAAAACTAAAAAGTGTTGCCATACGATTCAGCAATCCCACTCCTGGGCATATATCAAGACAAAACTATAATTCAAAAAGATACATGCACCCTTATGTTTGTAGCAGCACTGTTCACGTAGCCAAGACATGGAAACAACCTAAATGTCTATTGACAGATGAATGGATGAAGAAGATGTGGTAAATATGTACATATATACAATGGAATATGCAGCCATGAAAAAGAATGAAATATGCCATGTGCAGCAACATGGATGGACTTAGAGATTATCACACTAAGTGAAGTAAGTCAGAAAGACAAATACCATATGATATCACTTACATATGGAATCTAAAATATGACACAAATGAACCTATATATGAAACAAACAGACTCACAGTCCTAGAGAACAGACTTGCGGTTGCCAAGGGGGAGGATGGGTGGGGGAAGGATGGATTGGGAGTTTGTGGTTAGCAGATGCTAACTACTATATATAGAATCAATAAACAACGAGGTCCTACCGTATAGCACAGGGAACTATATTCAATATCCTGTGACAAACCGTAATGGAAAAGAATATAAAAAAGAATGTATACATATATATAACGGAATCACTTTGCTGTACAGTAGAAACTAATACAACATTGTAAATCAACTGTACTTCAATTAAAAAAAAGTTGTTATGTATGTGTGTGTGTGTGTGTGTGTGTGTGTGTGTATATATATATATATATATATATATAAAATTCAGCCATAACAGAAAATGAAATCTTGACATTTGTGACAACATAGGTAGACCTTGAAGGCATTATGCTAAGTGAAATAGGTCAGAAAGAGAAGACAAATACTATATGATCTCACTTATATGTCAAACCTAAAGACAGAAACAAAAAAATCCCCACCAAACTCCTAGTAAAAGAGATCAGACATGGGATTACCAGAGATGGGGAGAAGGGGAGGGGGAATTGGAGAATGGAGGTCAAAAGGTACAAATCTCCAGTTATAAGATAAATAAGTACCAGGGGTGTCACGTACAACACAATGATTATAGTTAACACTTCTGTATGTTATACAGGAAAGTTGTTAAGAGAGTAAATCCTAAGAGTTCTCATCACAAGGAGAAGTTTTTCTTTGCTTTCTATTGTATCTATACGAGATGATGGATGTTAATTAAACCTATTGTGGCAATCACTTCACAATACATGCAGATCAAACCATCATGCTGTATACCTTAAACTTATACAGCGATGTATATTAATCCTTTCTCAATAAAACTGGAAAAAATAAAAATTTAAAAAAGAAATCAATCAGGCAAAAAACTTTGGCTATTATTTTACCTATCCAATTGTCTAGCAAAGTCAAGTTTTGTGGACTATAGCCAGACGTACTTAAGCCTTATTGATGGCGTATGTGGTAGACTGATTGCAAGCGTGGCCCTAAATCTTCACCTCACATCCTTATCCCTTGCAATGTGATTTTGAAATTTCTCCCATCAAGATTGGAGTCTATTCCTTCCCCTGAGACTAGGCTGGCTTTGTAGCTTGCTTTAGCTGATAGAATGGGACAGAAGTGATGGTGTGCCATGTTCAAGCATAGACCTCAAGAGGACTTGCAGCTTCTGCTCTATTGAACATCACCAGCTTCTGCCATGAGATCAAACCTTGGTTGATGTACTGGGGCTTGAGAGACCATATGGGGCAGAAATAAGTTGACCCAGCCAAGATTATTGTAGATCAGCCAACCCTCAGTGGATCTGGTACTGACTGCAGATGAATTGCAAACCCATCTGAGATAAGGCAAGACTGGCCCACCCATATCCACAGAATTGGCCAGAGAACTCATAGTTTCGCGAGAGATAATAAATGGCTATTATTTTAATCCACTAAGTTTTGGAGTGGTTTGTTACATAGCTATTCTGGCAATAGATAACTAATTAAGGGTGAAAGAGGCTGAAGGCCAGCCCATGATCCTCTTGTTAAGCCAGGAAGCCTAGTGTGGATTTGTGTCTGTCTCTTTTCTAGCTTGCATTTGAGCTAGCAGTAGCCCTGACTCTAGCTGCTGGAATAGGCAGCACAATTTCCCTTGAAGTGAAGATCAAATTCTGAAAATTTGGTCAGAATAACTAATTACTGCTTCTACAAAATCATCCTTTTACTTTCACCAACCAGATGTGGAATTTAACACTACATTGTGAAAGTAGGGTTTACAAGGCTGTTTATGCAAAACCTTCTCACAAGGAGCTTTGTCTTAGTCAAGGCACCTTCTGCCAGGTGGGCTGTGTTTGGTATATTGGTCCACTGAGCAGTGAGGCTTCCCACAGGAGAAATCAACACACATTTCCGCTTGCTGATAATTCTAGAAATACTAACACACTCTTTACAGAAACAGTTCAGCACAAACATTGATAAATGAAGTAGATAGTTTTAATGATCTCACTATTATTGGAAACAAACATCCAGGAACAATTTGGTAACTTTCCAAAGAAATCTTTAACTGTTATTGACCTGCTTAAATTAACCATGTTTTTCTGCCCAACTATAAGTAATGTGCCACTTAAACCTCATTCTGATATTTTTTAATTAGGAATTTTTAAAAAATCAAATATTTCCTAGGGCTTATCTTGTTAAATGAGAAGGAAATCCAAAAAAGAGGGGATATATATGTATACGTATAGCTGATTCACTTTGCTGTACAGTATAAACTAACACAATATTGTAAAGCAACTATACTCCAATAAAAAAAAAAACTGGTTGTGTTTTTAGATATATATTCCTTAAAGGCATTCATCCATAGAGGCCATACATTGACTAATCCCCTACTGGGCTGATGATTCCAAATAAAATCTGGTCATTTGTTCAAGCTAAATCCCTGTTTTCCTTACCTTATTTTGTTTATACAAATGTTGGAGATCAATCCTTATGTTCTTCTTTGCCTGTCCTGTAAAGACCTTCCAGGGTCTTTAATCCATTCAGAAAAAAAAAAAAAAAGATGTCTGTTTATTTCTCTCACAAAATAACAATTTAACTAGAAATTGACTTAATTAAAAATAATATAACCTCAACTAGTATTGATTGATTTAATCAATTAATTAAGAGTTAATAGGGTGATCCGATTAAAAAATGGGCAGGGGAACTGAATAGACATTTTTCCAAAGAAGACATACAAATGGCCAGCAGATGCGTGAAAGGTGCTCAACATCACTAATCATCAGGGAAATGCAAATCAAAACCACCTCACACCTGTTAGAACAGCTATTATCAAAAAGATAAGAGATAATTGTTCTTGAGGATGTGGAGAGAAGTGAACCCTTGTGCACGGTTGGTGGGAATATGAATTGGTGCAGCCACTGTGGAAAACAATATAAAATTTACCCAAAAAATTAAAAATAGAACTACCATACGATCCAGTAATTCTACTTCTGGGTATATATCCAAAGGAAGCGAAATCACTATCTCAAAAAGATATCTGCACCTCAGTGTTCATTGCAGCATTATTTACAATAGCTGATACATAGAAACAACCTAAGTGTCCATAGATGGGTGACTGGATAAAGATAATATCATGTGGAATATTATTCAGCCATAAAAATGAAGGAGATCCTGCCATTTGTGACAACATGGATGGATCCTGAGGGTATTATGCTAAGTGAGATAAGTCAGACAGAGAAAGACAAATACTGTGTGATCTGACTTACATCTGAAAAAAATGAACTCATAGAAAAAGAGACCAGATTGGTGGTTGCCAGAGGCAGGAGGTGGGGCAGGGGTGGGCAGATGGGTGAGGGTGGTCAAAAAAGTTATGAGATAAATAAGTTCTGGGGATGCAATGTACAACATGGTGACTATAGTTAATGATACTCTATTGTATATTTGAAAATCGTTGAGAGTAGATCTTTAAAGTTCTCATCACACACACATAAATTGTAACTACGTGAGGTGATGGTCAACTAAACTTATTGTACAATATGTACATATATAACCTTATAGTTATATATAGTTTGCAATATAGACATATATAAAATTATTATGCTGTATGCCTTAAACAAGTACAATGTTATATGTCAAGTTAAATGATTGATTAATTAATTAAAATTAAATGAAAGAGTTAGTAGTAGACTGCAGGCTTAAACTACACCAGTAGGAGTAGAGGGATGGGCTAGAGAAGATGATGATCTCACAGTGTGATTCCCTGCCTGGGCAATATCTTGAGTTACTGTGGTCAGTCTGAGAGTTGCCTTTTAGGAGGCACGTTGATAAACTAGTATGAGTCATGAGAACAATGTCATGTTGTTGTAGCGTTTGAGAACCCTGCTACATGAAACATGGCTGAAGAAGCTGGAGATATCAATGCTTGAAAAGAGGACAATTATGGGAACACCTGTGACTTCAACTTTCTGAAGTTGGCATAGAGATTTGGCTTCCTCTAGTGCTTCCATGAATAGAATTTGGGATCTTTGAAACATTGTAACTCAAATCAGATTATTCTCATGTGTTAAAATCACTCCCAAGGTCTCATTGTTCTCACAGGCTTCACTCTGTCTGACATCATAGGTACCACCATGCCGCTCACTCACTAGGGGCCAGACACATTGGGTTTTGCTGTTCCTTCAATACACAAAATCCAAACCCACCTCAGGACTCATACGTACTGTTCCCTAACTGAACAAGATACTAAATGAACAAATACATGAAACATTAGTAGTGCGACTTGGATAAAGATAGCAGATTTTGCTCAATACAAGGAAGAACTGAGAATCAGAGCCTAAAATCCAGAGCCCTGGCAGAAAATGAAGACTGTCCATCTGGAATGATTAACGTGAGGGTTAATAGCCTCCCGCCAGTGAAGTTGTAGAAGATGACTTGGTTGCTTTGGGTCGTATGGGACAGAAACTCATCATAAATTGCCTTAGGCCCAAAGGGGAATATCCTGGTTTATTTAACTGAAAAGTTCCAGCGTGGCTGAATCCATGTAATTAAATAACGTCCATAGAGACGATATTTGTTCCAACCACAACTCTGCTTCTCTCTGTCTTTAAGGCTGCCTCTAAGTGGAGGCAAGGTAGCCTCCAGAAGTTTCAGGATTACATCCTGCCTGATTAGCAACCCTACAAGAAAGACAGTTGCTACTCCCTAAAAACCCCAGCAATAGTCCCAGGATTAAGTATGTTTGGTTTGACTTGGGCCACATGTCCACCCTCAGCCAACCCCTGAGCCATGGAGATGTGATACTTTCAGTTGCTGCTTCTGGGACTGGTGATAAATCACACCTATCACTGAAGACAGAGGTAGAATCAGCCTCACCAGAATTACATAAAATGAAATTGTGGGAGGGCTGGTTGCCCAAAATAAAATAAGGGAGTAGCTAACAGAAGACAAAAGAAAGGGATGCTGAAAAGACAAAAATATGAGATTCCTGTTATAAATGATGTTCAAGGATTTTATAACTGGAAAAAAAAAAAAAAACAGATTGCCTGACTTCTAAGAATGCATCTGACTCTGTGTTCTCTAATAGAGCAAAAGCCATTCATTTGTCTTCACCTGCTCTGGTCCATCTCTCAGGAAGATCCTGTCACATCTGGTGGCTTGACACGAAGGCAAAATAATTTGTCTGTGGCAGATGCACGACAGATGTAAGGGAAGGGAAGAGAAAGCTGGACCTGATCTGAGATCAGAATGGGTAAGAGTTGGGGGACATGACCCAGATGCAGAGCCTGGCTCTGGAGGTACCCCCCTGTGTGGGCTACTGAGAGAACATTGTCATCTTGCTCACAATTCCAGAAATAATTGGAATCAAGAACCCTGAGTCCTCATGCTTCTTCTCAGGAGCCCAGAACCTCTCACTCTTAGGCTCAATCTGTCTATGCTTCTTTGAACACGGCTACCTGACTTAGGTTTATGGATCCCCCTACTCCTATAAAACCTATCTCAAGTCCCAGTGTGTAAGGACTTTGCTCCAACCAGTATTCCCCATGTTAAATGGGCAACAGCGTTTTGATAGCTTACCCTTCTCAGGGTAGTACCTTTGCATAGTAAGATGTTTCTTTGCCAGAAAGTGTTCCAGTTGAATGTAAACTGGAATTCAGAGTTGCAAATGGTAAATAAGTGAATGGTTGACCCTTCCCTCACCATACCACCAGCAATTTCCTTGTATAAAGCAATTAGAAAGCTCCCCTTGACAGGGAAGTTTTGGGCTGGTCTCAGAGTTGGGGACAGATTAAAAAGAGATGGTGAGGGCTGCATTGTCCCTGGCTCAGCCTGGCTCTCGGGACTAGATCTGAACTGGCAAAGATGAAGGCTATGGGCAATTTTCATAAATAACTTTGTGAGTTACAGTTACAGAAATATTTACCCACAGCGTTGGTGAGCCCAGGTGGCAAGGTGGGAAAAGGAGCTGGAGTGAGAGACAGTCTTCACTTCTGAAAGGAAGCCAGCTTCGCTTTGGGCATTGATGAGGGCATACATTAAAGCAGCTACATTTGTGGTAGAAAGAAGTGACCAAGGAGAGCTGGATAGAGAAGGGTGAGCGATCAGATGGAGGAGTGAGAAAGAGAGAGAACCAGGGTCACTCCCTAGTTTATGTCCCAGTGTCTGTGTAGATGAAGATGATGGATGCCATTTACCAAGCTGGGGAATATAGGAGGAGTTTAGGTAAAATCTCATTAATTGAACATATTTATTGGTAAGCATGTCTATGCAATTCCAGTTCATTTGAATGTAACTGATATTTATATCCAAGAATTGAGTCTATGTCTCTGTGTGAATCTGACTGTATGTATGTGTGTCAGTGGGTCTGTGTGTACAGCCAGTGGGGTCTGCAAGGAAGGGTAAGGAAGGGTTCAGATCTGAGATTCAAATGACAGAGTGACATTAGCCAAACAAATCCACTCCACTCCCCAGAGGAGAGTAAATATTCTCATTTGGGTAGTAATATATTTATGAAATCAGGATAAGAGGTAGACTATGAGAGTGATACGGCAGTAAATGTATTCCGCTTTCTTAGATTACGTTTTGGTTGTTTGAAATTCTACTACATTGAGAAAAATGCTCAGTGTCAACATAGGTGAAGTTTTTTCAATTGTTTCAAGAATGGTTATGGTTTTGGCTTCCTTTGTGACCACTTTATGTTACATTATTTTCAGGAGTTAAAAATAAAAGCCTTCTCTTTTGAATATATATTATTAGCTAGAAAAGGTACATTATATCCTATATAATTTTTACTGAAGTATAGTTGATTTACAATACTGTGTTATTTTCAGGTGTACAAAAAAGTTTTTAATATAATATTAGCTAAAATTCACTGAATGTCTCCCATACACGTCTCCCAGGCATTACCCTAGCTTTTGATTGCGTACTATTCATTGAATCCATGTTGACTCCTTAAGATCAGTAGGTACCATTCACAGTTCCATTTTACACATGAGGCAACTGAGGATCAAAGTAGTTAAGTAACTTATTGAAGATGACATAGCTAGCAAGTAATAAGGCTAAGGTTTGAATTCAAATAGCCTGACTGCTCAGCCCAGCAATGAATCATATCAACACGTGTGTTAGGCAGCCTCTAAGATGCCCCCAATAATCCCCTCCTCCTTGTATTCACACCTTAGTGTAATTCCCTCCCCCTTGCATGTGGGCCGGGTCTAGAGAATTCCTTCTAAAGAATAGAATATAGCAAAAATAATGGGATGTTACTTCCAAGATTAGGCTAGGCTATGGTCTAAATGTTTGTGTCTACCCCCACCAACAATTCATATGTTGCAATCCTAACCCCCGAAGATGATGGTCTGAGTAGGTGGGGCCTCTGGGATATGTGTAAGTCATGAATGTGGAGACCCCTTGAGGGATTGGTGCTTTCTGAAAGAGGCTCCAGAGAGAACCCTTGCACCTTCTGTCAAGTGAGGATATAGTGAGAAGTCTCCAACCCAGAGAGGACCCTCAGCCAACTCTACTGGCACCCGGATCTCACCTTCCTCCTCCAGAACTCTGAGCCATAAATTAACTGTTCATAAGCTGCTCAGTCTTTGGTGCTCCGTCACAGCAGCCAAATGGATTAAGGCCGGTTACAATAAGACCGCAGCATCTAGCCTGCTCTCCTCTCTCTCTCTAACTCTCTTGTTCACTTGGCAGAAGCCAGATGCCTGGTTATGAGCTGCGCGGTGGAGCACCTTACAAGGCAAGACGAGTAACTGAGGCCCTCAGCCCAACAACCCTTGGGGGACTGGATCTGGCCAGCAAGGCTGTGAGGGAACCAGGAGGCCGACCCTTCGGTCTGAGACTCGAGATGACTGCCGCCTCATGGAAGACACGGAAAAAGAGGCACCCAGCTCCACCACATCCACATTCCCCACCCACAGAAACTGTGAAACCTCAATATTTGCTGTTTTAAGCCACTAAATGTGAGAGTAGTTTGTTACTCAGGAATAGATCATGAATAAAACACATCAATAAACTAAGATTCTGACCGCTTCCTTTCTCCTTCGCCTTACACCTTGCTCTGTATCTTATTTGCCTTTCTCCTCCTGACACACCCTGTCCTGTAAACTGTTCGTCAGGGCAGCGGGGGCTGTGATTTCAGAGCTCTTCCTTCACAGTATTCTAGCAGGATGATTGTGGGATGTGTCGTCTGTGCCTAAGTCCTCTATGCCCCATCTTTAAAGTTCCCATCCTGCCTCGCCATGTTTAGAAGAACAAATACATTAAATGGGTAAACACTTGGGGAAAAAAAAATGACAAAGAACAAAAGCTCTACCCCCAGTGTATGGTACCGTTGGCAGCAGCATCTACCTGTTAATGTTATTTTCCTAAGCACCTAATTTCTTTTTTTAATTAAATAATGATTGCCTTCCTACAAGTCGTCCTCTGAAATACCGACTTCTTTTCTGCTTCTGACAAAAGAAGGTTTAGAAGCATGGGCTTTGGATCCATATAGACCTGGATCCAGAGACCACCTTCACTAGCTAAACGCCATCGTCACTTAGGGGAGTGAACATGTAAACATGTCTGAGACTTAATTTCTTCATTTGTTAAATGGAATAATAACACTAATGTTAACTTTTTTTAACTGAAGTATGTGTGAGTATGTGAAGGGGAGGGAGAGAGAGAGAGAGAGAGAGAGAGATCTTTTTTTTGGGGGGAAAGGTAAAAGGGCCATTGTATTTCCTATCCTTTAGGAACCCAAACCAGGAGCTTCTGGAAGATAATCTCTCTTTCAATATTTCCTGGAATTCTCAGCTTATTTAGAGTTGACTTTAAATATCCCTGAAGAGAGAGGGAGCAGAGAGCAGGGATAGCCCCAGGCAGGGAACGGTAAGAAGACTGAGTGTGCACACCTGGGAAGGTGTTCTGTGTGTACCTGGGAGGCTCGTTCCCTGGTCTTACAAAGACTCTGTAGAGCATCGTGTGCCCAGGGTAGCCCCAGAGTAGCAGAATCAGCTGCCTTTCAGGATACTACCGGGCATCTCAGTTCTAACCACTGTGACCCTCTCTGGATTCTTTGCTCTGCAAAAGAAACTGAGGACTTTTGCATCACTTGGAGGCAGGTAAACTAATGAGAGAGTAACTAAAGATGGAGAATTAATTCCCTCTAGGCTGCATGAACCCTAGAGCTGGATGTCTGAAGATGATTTAAAGGTAGGAAAGTAATGAGATTTCCCTTAACTCCCAAGTGGTGGTTAAAAATATACACTCACATGCCTGTAGAGAGGCATAGAATGTTCTCCCTGTTGGCACAGAGGGCCTTGGAAGCACCTTCCAAGAGGCCTGTATTGATGGAGCACTGTTATTGCTTAGGACACATGTTTTCATGGATGAACTGCTCTTATGCTCTGTGCGAAAGGCTGATTACTTTCTCCCTAGAGCCTGAGCATTTTCCAGGATTTATTTATTCCTAGCCTGATAGTTGAGCAAGATATGCTTGTACAGATAAGACAAATATGACCTCGTTCCAGGACTCCGATATAAAACTTGTGATTTTCATCGCTCTTTGGGTTACCATCATTTAGGGTGAAGATTTTCCAAAAGGCCAAGTTATGATTTTTGGCTTATGATGACTCCCCAGAGAGTGATCACTGATTCCAAATAGAGACGCTGATTCTGCTTTGGGAGCTATTTGCAAAGGAGCTTTAATTAGGTGCTGAGCTCGTCATCAATCCTCAGCAACCTAAATTAGACATTCTATTCCCCCGAGAGTCCCTCAGTACTGAGTTCTCAGCCTCTTCCCTCTTCCCATCTCCAAAGTCAGTAGGAGATTGTCCTGTGTGAGGACCAATAACACTGCTACAAAACTTGCCTTTTAGGTCTCAGTGGTTCTAAGTCATGCTGCAGTCTGAAAGCTGAACTATAGTTAATGACTTGATTTTTATAATATTTAACAGGCTTTAAGGGAGTTTAACTATTCAGAGTTGAATCTGGAAGCACTTCAACTCAGCTATCTTTCAAAGATGTTTATTTTCTGTATTTCTGGCAGTGTTTTGTTAAGAAATGCTGCCGACACGCTCTCTCAGTAGTGGCATTCCAGACCCCTGTAAAAACCCCTGAGATGAGAGAAATAAAGGCCATGTCGGACAAAGGCCAGACTTACACAGAATGCTGGGAATTTAAATCAATGTAAGGACATCTGAGTATAACAAAATGAGTCTCCCTTCTTTGCCACGCTGGAAAATGCTTTGTAATTCTAGGAATAAATTATCAATGTTTCTTTATGAAAAACAGGACTTTCCTAAAGGGAAGACAAAAGGAGACCTTATAATAAAACTTGTGCAACTTGGGCCACAGGACTCTCATCTTAAGAAAAGCTTTGAGGACCGATACCTTAAAGGATTATCAGAAGGAAATGGAATGGTTTTAAGATCTAACCGCGAAGCACAAATTTTTTTTTAAAAATGCAGGTGTGAAAGTTAGCTGTCAGTATTATGCATTAAATGCTTCCTGGCTTGGAATTATTTTCTTAGTTTACACCTTTTCCTTTGCAAGGAGGTGGGCAAGTGTTTCCTTCGCTGGTATCAGCAAAAATACCGTGTATCTTGAGCGAAGGCCTTTTATTTTCTATCTTATTAGACTGAAATCAATAGGCTTTTGTTCATTCAAATTTCACCACTCATCTTGTTTCTTCCTGTTTGAACTTGACACATTACTAAAATAAATCCATATGCTTTCTGTGATAAGCTAAGTCAGAGTTTCTTCTGATTGCATTTTGAATTGTTTCCTCTCGAAATGTTCATGCTCAGTTTGTTACTGTGATCACCATCTGTACATATCTTATTTCTCTTGAATTTGTTGATGGACAGGAGAACTAGCTCTTCTCCTAAAAACTGGTCCTTTTAAACTGGCTTGAAGAATTTTCAAGAACAGGGGTTAGAGACCAACATTGTTTAACATTCTTCCTTTCATCATTGCTTATTTACTGGGGTCATATTACGTATTATAAATTTTTGGAAAACAATAATTATATCTAATAATGCTTTATAGTTTAAAACGTTTTGAATTATTTTATATTATTCACACAATTTCACATGTACAAAAAAGAAACACAGAATTAGCTGACTCCCCCAAGATCCCTCAAAAATGTCATAGCAAAGTCAAGGCTTGAGCCAAGTAGCTCACTCTTCAATCCTGATTCTGCTTCTGAACTTGCCATACTGGTAAACGGCACTGACATTCTCCCCGTAGCTCAAGCAGAAACCTGGCAGGAACACTGGTGCCTCTTTCTCATTATCCTCCCTGTGCAAAACACACCATTTTTCTGAATCCTCCCCTCCAGCTCTACCACCTCTTGGCTCAATTTATCTAGACCAAGGCACAAGTCCCCTCTAGTTTTGATGCCTAGAGGAGCTCTCTACAATATAACAGCCAGAGTAACCTTTCAAAATTACAAATATGATCAAGTTACCTTTCAGTTTGATTTTCTTTAATAGTTCTCTATTACCTAAACCCTGAACATCATTGCATTAATGGAGGAGTATTTTGATATTAACTAATTATTCCTTTTATTTTAAGAAAAAATTTGCAATAAAGTTTTCCTCTATTTGCAAAAAGTGTTCCAACAATCAACACATAGAGAAAACAGTAGTAAGATGGTGGAAAGAATAGTATGATGAACGCTCATGGGCTATCACTTAGCTTCAACAATGATGAACATATGGCTAATCTTTTTTTTTTAAACATCGTTATTGGAGTATAATTGCTTTACAATGGTGGTTTTCTGCTTTATAACAAAGTGAATCAGTTATACATATACATATATCCCCATATCTCCTCCCTCTTGTGTCTCCCTCCCTCCCACCCTCCCTATCCCACCCCTCTAGGTGGTCACAAAGCACCAAGCTGATCTCCCTGTGCTATGCGGCTGCTGCCCACTAGCTATCTATTTTACGTTTGGTAGTGTATATATGTCCATGCCACTCTCCCACTTCGTCGCAGCTTCCCCTTCCCCCTCCCGGTATCCTCAAGTCCTTCTCCAGTAGGTCTGAATCTTTATTCCCGTCTTGCCCCTAGGTTCTTCATGGCTTATCTTGCTTCATTTGTACTTTCCGACTCCTTCCCTCCCCGCACCCGCCGGTACCCTTTGCTGGGATTAATTTAAAGCAAGTCTCAGACAACCTACTGTGTTTTCCTTTATCAGCAATGTCTTTCTTTTCCCTGATTTCAGGCCTGAGTGGAGGGAGCCCATCCGGAGATGGAGCATTCAGGGCCTGACAGAGTATCGGCTTTCAAACATCAAAGTAGGCTTTAGAAACTCTCACCAGAGACAAGGTTTTGTTTTTCTTTTTAAAGAAAAAGCTTATGTAAAGGAATAGATCTGGAAGAATAGATCACAATGTAAAAGTCCATTTTCTTATCCCAGGTTTTAGAAGACAGAGGCAGGTAGACAGGGGACAAGCAAGCATACATACACATGAAATCCCAAGGATGGCGGCTGTGTCCTGACCCTCGGCGAGTCTTCTGGTGGAGAGATGTTAGAAAACTCCACGTTTGGGGGCATAGGGGCTGAAGAAGAAAGGATACCTGTGACATTATGTCCATCTAAACCCCAGGAGGCACTTTGTGACACTATGGTGTGTAAATAATAGGGTGAGAAAGGTTGCTTGGCATGTCAGGTAAGAAATGTACAGATTTTCTGGAGGATTTCAGCATTGTCAAGAGAGAGCTAGACAATCTGGAGGGACTACATGGTTGAGACAAGGAAGACAGTGAGAGATCTGAGTAGACAGAGAGTCATGGACTTCTTAGAAATTGCCAACCGTCGGGAGATTCAGCAGCTGATGGACCCTCAGATGCTGTCACCCTTTGAATCAACCTCCAGGGAAGGGGAGAGGACAGGCCCTGAATTGACTGATATGCTGAGTTGTCTCATACTCACTGTTTTGCCAACAGGTGAAATAACAGACTAAGACAGAAACTGCATTTATCTATGGAAAGTAGAGTACCTCTGAGTGTATACCCCTTCATAGAGAAGTCATCAGCATTCAGACTTTCTCCCTTTCTTTTTCTTCCCAGTTATGCTCTACCTCTGGTCCCTGTTTTCCTCTTGCTTGGCTTTGTTGTCAGGCACACTCTGGATTGGCAATGGTTGCTGGAAGCTTCAAGCATACATATAACCTATTGGCAATTGAAGGGAAAAGAAAGCACCTCCTTTCCGATAGCTTCCCCCAAAGCACCAGCACTAAGTTTGGTGGAAGTGTTTTGCATCGTGTCCCTGGACCAATCACTGGTTGTTGAGTTGGATGTGCTCGTATGGCTGGCCTGAGTTCATGGCCACACTGTAGCTGGGGATGGAGTCAGCTGATCTCCACTTCCCAAAGGAGAATGAAGGTGATGTTCCCAGGAAGGCAAAAAGATACAGAAAAGGTTGAAGTAACATAAATATTTAATAAAAATATTTGCTTAAATGAGTGGAAGAACAAGCCCTTCAAAATCCAATGCCAGGGACTTCCCCGGTGGCACAGTGGTTAAGAATCTGCCTGCCAATGCAGGAGACACAGGTCCGATCCCTGGTCCGGGAAGATCCCGTATGCCGCGGAGTAACTAAGCCAGTGTGCCACAACTACTGAGCCTGCTCTCTAGAGCCCACGAGCCACAACTACTGAGCTCGCATGCCACAACTACTGAGCCTGTGTGCCTAGAGCCCGTGCTCCACAACAAGAGAAGCCACCACAGTGAGAAGCCCACACACAGCAACGAAGAGTAGCTTTGCTCGCCGCAACTAG
The DNA here is from genome assembly GCF_963924675.1 of Phocoena phocoena. Taxonomy (NCBI): domain Eukaryota; kingdom Metazoa; phylum Chordata; class Mammalia; order Artiodactyla; family Phocoenidae; genus Phocoena; species Phocoena phocoena. The sequence goes on along the minus strand of NC_089235.1, from coordinate 51,783,789 downwards.
AGAAAGCCTGCACACAGCAATGAAGACAAATGCAGCCAAAAATAAATTTAAAAATAAATAAATTTTTTAGAAGATCCAATGCCAAGGCTTCCCTGGTGGCGCAGTGGTTGAGAGTCCGCCTGCCGATGCAGGGGACGTGGGTTCGTACCCCGGTCCGGGAGGATCCCACGTGCCGCGCAGCAGCTGGGCCAGTGAGCCATGGCCGCTGAGCCTGCGCGTCCGGAGCCTGCACTCCGCAACGGGAGAGGCCGCAGCAGTGAGAGGCCCGCGTACCGCAAAAAAAAAAAAAAAAAAATCCAATGCCAGGACTCTTGCAACTATACTATGTCGCCTCTGTCTTTATTCCATACACTAACATCCTTTACTGAATAAGAAGTCAGAACTTGGCTACCCTAAAATGACATTAGCTCTGTAAGATGGTAAGCTAATTATGACACATTTTCTGCAAGATTTATGAATTTTTAATGGTACTTCTGTGGTACCTAGCTTTCAAGATTTAAAATCTTATAAAAATTTAATACTGAACTCTTAAGTGTCAAGAGAGTGGCAGAAGTGAGACGAGAGACTGAATTTCAAAGTAAGCAATCTGACCAGTTCTAAGTGACATGTGAATTTAGGGAGACTCACACATCCTGAAAAAAAAAGAATTTTATTTATTCATGAAGTTTCTGAGTTCTCCTCAGACTTACCACTTATAGTCAAGTGCCTACTGAATCTGTTGGGCAATGAGTCACCTCTGGTTATTCCCCAAGATAGACTACAAGCTCCACGAATGCAGGACCTGTCCTCACCCTGCACCCCCTGTTTAGCATAGGCTGGTCACATGGCAGAGCCTCAGTGAGTACTTACTGAATGAATGAATGGATGAATGGAGTATGAGCAGTGGTTTAGATGAAGGAAGGTAGTGCAGACACATTCAATTTTGACTATAGAATGTTATTTTTAAGGTGAATTTGTGTTTTCATACTTCCTGTGGGTTGGTATTAGAATTATATTGCATGCGTTTCTTCCCTCATGGTGGGTATCATGCTTGTTCATAATAATAGCCAACATATTTTGAATCTTACTGTGTAGTAGGCACTTTGGTAAGTATAGTTCACTTCATCCCTGCAACAATTCTAGGAGCTTCTGTTATTACATGTATGGTTTCTTTTCCCCTCTGACCAGGGATCGAACCTGGGCCTTGGGCAGTGAAAGAGCTGAGTCGAGTCCTAACCGTTGGACTGCCAGGGAATCCCCTGCATGCATCTTTATTACAAAGCTCGTTGCTTGTAGAGTGCTGGGATTTGAGTCTGGCAATGGGATTTCTAAGTATGTACTCTAGCCGCTAGGCTTACAGGGCCTTTCATAAATACTTGCTTGTCGTATGTTTGTCTCTTAGAATGAAAGTGCTGTAATACTGTCTTATCCACCACACCTGCACAGGGCTTGGCTCAAGTGAATTGTGTCTAATGAAACAAGGGATTAATTAGCTCATTTCCTTAGCACACACTGATTGATAGGAAAGAGGAGCTGAGCTAGGCATCAGAGATTTTACAGATTTCTTAGACGATGTAGTGAGCATATAATACATTATGACAAATAAGAATAGCTAAATGTTTAATGGAGATTGAAGACAGACAGGTATGGATACAGGTATTCAGCATTTATAGTCTGCGTTTAGTTAGAGTTACTTCTTCTCAACCCTAGACTTGAATAATAAAATCATCATATTTTACATGTCACAGTTAATCAAAATTTTGGTACTTTTCTACAGAAGAAAACAATTTTTACTTTACTGACTTTTCTGAATTATTTCTTATAAGTCCACTTTGTAGACACAATGGAATCAAGAAATATTTCTAGACCTGAAATACTTAGGTCTATTGTAATTGACATTTTATTCTAAATCATCAGCACTCTACACATTAAAAGAATGATGTAATAAGTTATGGGGAATATTGGTATCAAATGTTTTTAAATATTCATGTTTATGAGCCATCAAGTGCAATAGTCTTCAGCATTTCCTTAATTATGCCAAGTATAAGTGAGAAACACAAAGATAAATCATAGCAAGGATTGCATTAATCGTGTATTTCATAATTGCCTTAAGATTTCAGTTGTTCTTTAGAGTTTTAGTCTGTCCAACAGGTGTTTTTAGCTCTCATGGGTCCCTCTAGCTACACATCTGGTTTATTTCATTTTTTGTGTGTGGGAGCTAAAAGCAAATTCTCTTTGGAGGTCCAAAACAAACTCTATATTTCATTTGGATAAGTCATCCAAACTGATGTTGGATATTCATATAATTAGGTACTTAGTTTGTGGAGTAAGAAAAGAAAGGCATCTGCAATTTCAAGGAATCTCCACTGAGGTTCCAGATGCTGGAACAGAGGTGTAATTATATGATTTAATTTTCTAGTAATTGCTCACATTTTCTACTTCAAGGTAGCAATCTCCTTTAACTCCATCCATGTTGAAGTCCGTAACTTTTCAGTCACTTTGCCTCAGGTTAGATCTGCAGATCCAGGGGCATAAGAGTGCATATATGAATCTGGTGTGTTAGCTTCATCCATCCATTCTCCTTTTCTCTCGGTGTGCTACCCCTGGTGCTGCTACCCTAGGGAGGAGGTAGAGGACCAATGATACTTTGTTAGGTGAAGGGAAAGTAGGGACCCTTTTCATTTGTTGGTCTAAAAAAATCATATTAAGGACTGCGCCTAAGGTGTGCAGGATCCTGAGCGAGAAAATATATTTTTGTGGGGCCTCTGTCTAACAAACAATTTGGTTAAAAATATACTACAACATTCATGGACTCATACAAGATATAGTGAGTTATCAATGAAGATTATATAATGGATTGAGAGGAGGTATTTACATATTTGTTTATTGTCCAATCAGTGCAAGTAAAGATTCTTCACAGTGTCCACACCCCATCTCTTTATGCTGAGGTCCAGGAACCATCTTTTTGTGTTCTTTATTCTCAAGTGTGCTGTTTCCAGCTAATTTCATATCTCCCACTGTGAGATAAAGGTAGCAAGGCTGTTATTAGTCACAATGTGGGCTCCTGGGAACGTGTTCGCATTGACACAATATCGATCAGCTTGCCTTTGCAGTTCTCTGATGCCGTATACTTAATGCCAGTTGTGTCATTACTCACGAGGCTGCATTATCCTGTGGACAGTAGCTTCCAGGGACTCACTCAAAGGTTTTTACTTTGCTTTCTTGATGATGGCATATGCAACTTCATCCAGAGTATGCAGGAAAATGTGAACAATAATTTGTTTTCTGAATATGTTAAATTTATCGTTCGAAATTTTACAGCGTAAACCTAGGACAATTCATCTTCCTTCCAGGTCTTTTCTTGAACTTGTCAGGACCACAATCACTGCACTCCTAGAATGTGAACTCTTCATTGGGGAAGTCATCCAGATGCAAGATACCAGCGTCCTCATTCGGACACATCTGTTGCTTATTTGTAGGGCTACAGGCCCTACAAAATTTCATGGTGCAGAAAGTCCAGTTGAGGCTTTCTCCTCACCTCAGCAATGACAAAAAGTGGGCTACCTCACACTACTGTTGTCACCCTTCACCAAGCAAGTAGCCCTCTGTGGGTCAATGAAGATGCTTAGACTCAGGCACCATTCCAACTCTCTGGTTCTTGACCCATTGGGGAAAGCCAAATAATGGGAACTGGGTGACCCCTGACATACTCCCTTTCTTGGCTCTGACATCTTTCTTTACAGTAGCACCAGGACAGTTCAGAACTCAGCAAATTTCAGAAAAGAAATTCAGTTTCTAAATTAGTGGAAGGAAGATGGCCATGGGTACTCCCACTCTAATAGGAAAAAGAGAACAGATTGAAGAAGAGAAATGGGGACAGGATTTGCTTCCCCCAAACAGTTTCTCTCACAGATGCTATTTTCTAAAAAATATCTTGCTGCCCAAATTCCATCTGAGCATCTGCTTCCAGAGAGTCCAGCTGGCAATACTCCTTAACCCACTTTTAATAGACTGGGTGGCAGTGGAAGGGGAGCGGGAGGTTTCAGAGATAGTTCCCACTGGGTCAGTGTTGGGCTTCATGTTTCCATAAGGGACAGTGTGAGGTTTTAGTTTCTTTTTTCTTCCTCCCTCCTGCTCTTCCTTTCTCTCTCACACCCTCTCCCTCTCTCCCTACTTTTCTCTCCTCTCTCTCTCTCTCTCTCTCTCTCTCTCCACCCCCCGCCCCAACTTTCTCTTTCTCAGTTGTGGTTCTGGTTACTGTTTCCTAGAGAAGATGAAACACAGACTCACCATCACATATCACCTTAGTTCCACAGGTATTAGTTACTTTGTATCCCAATCAGACTGTAAGCCTTTGGAGGGCAGGAACTCATCTTAATTTTTTTGTATCTTTCCTGAGACTAATACAGTTCTGAGCACATAATTAGTGCTTAATATACTTTTTCTTTCTTTTTTTTTTTCTTTCTGTTTTGCTGTACGCGGGCTTCTCACTGCTGTGGCCTCTCCTGTTACGGAGCACAGGCTCCGGACGCGCAGGCTCAGCGGCCATGGCTCACGGGCCCAGCCACTCCGCAGCATGTGGGATCTTCCCGGACCGGGGCACGAACCCACGTCCCCTGCATCGGCAGGCGGACTCTCAACTACTGCGCCACCAGGGAAACCCAATATATTTTTTCTTTTGTTTAGAAGTTATCCAACTTATCTAGTTCTCCGATTGTTCTGAGGTTGTATACATTCCTCTTTCCATGCCCACTAATGCAGCCCTCAGTAGCCACCACCCTCTCTTGCAAGGACTACTGCTGTACACTCTTGAGATCATCTTTCCTCCATTGTGCCTCCTCAGGCTGACCTCCTGAGAGAAATTTAGAGAGTCTCTTTAAACAGTCAGTCAAATCATATTATTCCAGCAGCTTTCCACTAGTCTATGGTGGTATTCAGACTCCTTACCATGGTCTAGAAAGCCCTACCTAGTCTAGCCACTGCTCCCTCTCCAGTGTCATCTCCCTCCACCCTCCCCTTTGTTCACATCCTCTAGTCACAGTGGCCTCCTTAGTCCCTTAAACACGTGAGCCCTGGTGCCAGCTTGGGGACTTTGTCCTTGCTCTTTCTTCTCAGAAGGCTCTTTTGACATGCAGCTGTCTGTGTGACTCTTCCTATTATTCAGGTCTCAATTCAAATGTCACTGCCTCAGAAAGGCCTTCACTGCCCATCTTAACTAAAGCAGCCATGAGGACCTTCTCCCTTACATTAGTCTATTTTATCATTTGCATGTACTACTCACTGGCTAAAATCAACTGACTATTTATTTGGGTTTGTCTGACTCCTCTTTCTTGACTGTAAGATCCATGAGTGAGAGCCTCAGTCATATTTTCTGCTCTATCCCTAGTGCATAGAATAGGTCTTAGCATAAAGAAGCTACTCAAGAAGGATCTATTGATGACTGAACTATGAGTCCTAAATTTCTCATTCATATCTATAATTATGTCTCCTTTATTGCTCCTAATGTTTTTGGTGGTGTATTTTCTCTCTCTCCTTTTTTGCTTGATTATACTTGCCAATCCATTATATATTTACTATTTTTTCAAGAAACTGATTTTTGGTTTTATGACTCAGGAGTCATGTCTATGTTTTCTAATATTTTTAAATTTCCATTTTCTCTTTCTTGGTTTTATTTTATCAGCATTGACCTCACTCCAGGACTTTTATCCAGCATGGCACATAATTCTGGGTCTCCTGTTTGCTCTCTTTTAACTAGTTAGGATAGTTAAAGTACACCTGAATGCAGAGATGAAATGTCAACAGAAGGCAGCTGGTCAGACACTGGCTGGGATGTAGCTCCTGATCTTCCTTGTTGGTGAACTCTTTTGCCAGTGAAGAGCTTTCTGATTCATTGCTTTTAGACTGCACCATTGGATAATAAGCCCAACTACTGGAGCAATGAGAATTTAGGAATTTAGTCTAATGAGAATTTAGGAATATATTCCTCGAGTACCTGTGAGATTGGGTGACCCCAAATCTACATCAAGAACAAGAGCAGAGGGCTTCCCTGGTGGCGCAGTGGTTGACAGTCCGCCTGCCGATGCAGGGGATGCGGGTTTGTGCCCCGGTCTGGGAAGATCCCACATGCCGCGGAGCGGCTAGGCCCGTGAGCCATGGCCGCTGAGCCTGCGCGTCCGGAGCCTGTGCTCTGCAACGGGAGAGGCCACAAGAGTGAGAGGCCCGCATACCGCAAAAAAAAAAAAGAACGAGAGCAGAGATGCACCCTGGCATCTTCACTCTAGATATCTGTCTTGGTATCTCTTTTGTTCAGTCCTGCTAAAAAGGAGTTAGATCAAGCTCCCACCTTGTGTGAGCCTTTGATCTTAGACTGTCCTTGAGATCTAGAGTAGGAGAGTGGATTGACTTAGATACCACAAGAACAAGTTGGTAGACATGCTCTGATGGCATGATCTCCTATTTTGTTTCCTAATTTGGGGAACTAAATTAAGAAGAATACAGGGTAAAGGCAGACTATGAAGTATTTAGCTGGGGACAGCCAAGGACTTTTGGTATATAGGCAAACTGCTATGTCATCTCAGTGTAGGACTGACTATTTTCCTCACCACTCAAAGAACATAAAGTGCACATTTACTGAAGACAAATTTGAATGATTTTGTTTGAACATTGACAAGGTGAAAAACTTGGAATATTCATCTTTCTATACATGTTCTTTGTGCGGAAATTAGTTCCTAGTTTAACATCTGGTTTTCTAAACCTTTCTTTATTGGTCACAAAGGTAATTAGAAATCCATTTCCTGGCAGCAGATTCCAAAATAGAAGCTAAGGACAATAAGGTCTTAATGAGGAAAGCACACATCTTATGTCCAAATAGCTTACTGAATGAAAAAAGAAAAAGCCAGACTCATTGTTTGTATTTCTTCCTAAAACTGTAAAGACACACACATATGGACTACAGGTTCTTTGTCTTAACTTTTGGTTTTCTTCAACTTGTAAAATGATTCGCACAATTGGGAATTATAACTAGTCTTAAAATATATAAAAATCTATATACTGGGACTTCCCTGGTGGTCCAGCAGGTAAGACTCTGCGCTCCCAATGCAGGGGGCCTAGGTTCGATCCCTGGTCAGGGAACTAGATCCTGCATGCCGCAACTAAGACCCAGCTCAGCCAAAATAAATAAATAAATAATAAATATACCTATATATACACACACATATATCTATATACATACTTATATACACATAAACATACATATATACCTCATATAGGTAATATTTATCTCAAACGTGTATAGCCAAGTTATGTGAAGCATAACCAAGTCATCTGAGCAATAATCTTGTCATTTAAAGCAGACTCCTCTGCATGTTTTGCTTTCTCAGAAAGTTGGAAATCAATCCTTGGAATTGAATTTTATCATGCAACTTCTATGTAACTCTACCCCACAGTTTATCTCATAGAGAGAAGGAATAACTCAAAATTATTCTTCTTGATCGTGACCTTATCTCATGGGAAGTGGAGAAATATTTGACCATGAATTTTCCAAAGCTATAGTAAATCGATTCGTATCAAATTTGGCCTGGTCACAGTACTTGATGCTCTCTAGTCACTTTGTCATGTAATACTCTCTCTACTCTCTCTACCCACACAGACTCCTTCGGTTTGGTTTGTCACTGAATTCATCAGAGTAAGGTGCTTTTAATGCAGCTAATAATATAAAAAGGCTTGGGAGTAGTAATTCCCCAATATATACACATATATTGAGACTACAGGCTTGTAGGAACTTAACCCTGTTTATTGCCTAGGAGAATGGTTCCATATTCACTAACTCACTGTTCCTGGTGACTCTGTAGAACCTATCCACCAGACTAATGAGAATTGCCTGTAACATTTTTTTTTTTAATGCAGTTGCAAGTCGCTGAAAGGGTTAAAACAGAAGACATGCTGTATAGCATGTATGTACACGTCTGTGCCCATTTTGATAACGTGAGGGAAGAGATATCTGCCTGTGTATTTTGAATAGCATTTAGACTTAAAGTTCTGTTGTGTAGAGTATTGCAATCTGTAGCAGGCCCAGTATTCTTCATAAGTGTAGTGTGTGTACGTATATATGTGTGAGCATGCACACATGTGCACGTGTGTGTGCACACACACACACATACACACACACCGGACTTAATTCAACTAGATATAGCAGTTTCTATAGCTGCTTCATTATCTTATTCAACAAATACTTTTCAGCATCTTTTGTGTGCCAGGCATGGTTTTAAGCACTGAAGATCGAATGGTGGACATAAAATCCCTCCATCAAAAGAGTTTATAATCTACTGCAACAGTTCTCAATCCTGGATGCACACAGAATTTTCTGGGAAGCATATTAAAAATCCTGATACTAGGCTCTACTCCCAAACCAATTATCTGGGGATGAGACCAAGTCACCAAGTATTTTTTAAAGTTTCCTGAATGATTCTAATATATGACCAAGATTGAGAACTGCTGTTCTAGGAGGAAAACAACCACTTAAACAGTGCTTATTTTGTGTCAGGCATAGTTTTAAGCACTTCACTGCTCTTTTAATTCCCACAGTAACATCCCTTTTAATTCCCACTATAAACTTCTGAACTAGGTACTATTATATCCCCACTTAACAGTTGAGAAAACTGATACACAGAGAAGTTGAGTAGATTGTCCAAGATTCCAGAGTTACTAAGTATCAGAACCACACTTGGGCAATCAGGATTTAACCGTTACTCCATGTTACCTGTGGCTTCAGGTGGTTGGTTCATACATTGGCCCCCGATTCAAGCCAGTCAATAATCTTCCCTAAGAATTTTAAGTGGCAGGAGTGGTGGGCATGGAAATCTAGGAATCTGTTAGAGGACATAATGCCTCCTGTGAGGAAAGACTTTCTATACTAGAGATGAAGCTGTTATGAATTGAGAAGCACAGCTGATGAACACTGAAAGCACCCAAGCAATACCCTTATTTTAGCTGTTTCTAAGGCCCAACCAGATCTCTGATCTTCCTGTGATTTGTCTATATAAACTTCAGCTGATTTCTGTTAACCATCAAATTCCCATTTTGTCTAAGCTAGTCCAAGTTGGGAGTTATTTGTGAATAAAAGCATTGACTAATTCATTGTCCATTGGCTATATTCTCTAAATACCACATTTAACTCACCAAGTAGCAATGTTGAATGAGTTTATCATCAACTCTACAACTTCATCATGATCTCAGAAATCTCTCCATTTGTGATGTTGAGACAGTTGCCTAACCTGTTACACAACAGCCGTGTCTTCAGTAGCAGTTGATTCCTTTTGTGGAACTGAAATCTCTCAAGAGCACCACTGATGGTGTTCATTCTGTCATTAAATATTTTAGCCCTTGCTGAATCCAGGATCTTGAGAAATCTTTTTATAGCCTAGGTGTTGACTCCATAAATGGTCAAGAACATATACAACACGCTTCTGTGCAGAATGCATTGTTTCTTTGTTTGGATTTTGGATGTATATTAATTCAAGACTATACACTGATTGACATCAAGACAGTCCCGCACATTCAGGCTACTGTGTGCAGCATGGAGTCTAATTTTCAGACTGTAGAATATATTAATTTGTCCCCCAGTGGCATATAAGAGAGATTTTACACTGCCTGATGTTGTCCAGCTTTTCTTAAAAAAATAAGATTCCTTCAACTCTAGATGATGCTGTTTTAGATAAAGAGCAAAATGGGCGAGAGATGAGCAAGCCTTCAGTGGAACATGTATTCAGCAGCTCAGATATACTCCGGGATTACTTTATCTTCCGTAACTGCATGAATAACGACAGGAGCCCAGAAGACCCTACGAAGCACTGCATCCACAACATTTATGAAGTCTCCCAACTGTTAGCAGCATTCTGGCTCCAACCTACTGACCCCTGGCATTGTAAATATCCACTTCCTTGTCTCTTTCCTCTTTCTATAGACCTCTACCCCAGTATATTACACCTTGATTTGTATTTAAAGCATTGCTAGTATTCTATTGTTAACCTTTTATGATTATGATTCCCTAAAGGGGCTTATCTTCAAACCTTACAATCTGTTTAGGCTGCAACAAATTAAAGGGTTAAGTTTTCTCCCTCTGGTTCCGCGCACTAGAAATTCCTGTGTACCAGCAGATGGCAGTAGAAATAAATAAGTCAAACAATGAATTACAAAGATGCAAAGAAATGATGCACTTTATCTGAATCTTCTTCCAGTTTCCCACCCTCATATCTTTCTCATTTCATTCCTTTCTCCCTAATTTTGCAGAATTTATTGATGTTGCAATACTACTCTCAATTTGACTTCTGTGAAAGAATCAGAAAGGATGGAAACAGAGTTATATTTATTCTCTACATCATTTTTCCTGCCTTGGTGTTTGTCTGCCTCCAGGGAGGTCCTTTGGCAAGCCTTCCCACAGAAATCATTGGAAGACAATCCTTCGTCCTGGCTATAATGATAACCTGAACTCATTAAGGAAATTATGATGGGTGACCCAGAAAGGGCAGGAGAGAGGTGATTAGAAAGTGTTAAGAGTAGTGATTCTCCAAGACTGGGGGACAGGAAGGCTGCAGGTTCTGGGAGCAGTGGAGACCTGCATCTCCTCCCCATAGTGTGGGGAGCACACATGGACTTGGGTGTTGGATAAGAGTCAGGGCAATCCAGGGAGGATGGATAACTGAAGGTGCCATTCCCAATATTTTGCTCTGTACAAGACTACTGGGATCTTCACCTGAACCTAGGGTAGGAGAAGCCCCAGAATAATAATGACTAAAACTGAAGTCTTGACATTCAATGTGATGTGAGCTTAGATTTATTTAGATTCATTACATTACTTTAGACCCTCAGGTTTCTAGTGCAAGTTCTATCCTTTGTAAAATCTTGGATTTTTATTCTGCAGAAACACCTTGTCCGATAATGGGTAGGGTTGCAACTTTGCCCTAGCAACTTCCTCTTCTGGAAGCTAAATCAGCCCTTCTGCTTTAATTCTTGTGACAAGTGAACACGGGAGACAAATGGGCCTGGCTTATAAGACATTATCTATACCTAAACTGTTCCCACCCACAATCTCAGTTCACAGGCCAAGAAACTCAGGATACAAGAATTACGGTAAGACCTTTAAAACATAAATCCACATTAACTACCTAAACTTAACTCCCACATCTGCCATCCCCCAAATATTTAAGAAGACTTGTCATCTTACTGATATTCCCTTAAACCCTAAAAAAGCAACTTAGTTTCCAATACATTTTTTATAAGTCCATATTTAGTTGCTATCAATAAGTGTAGATAAGTTGAGGTATAAAATGATAAAATGACATGCAAAGCACTTGTTACCAAAAATCAACTCTACAGCCTGTGATAGCCCCTGCATTCAGAAAATTATGTCTTTCACTGAAGTATACGAAGGGATGGCTTCCTCTCTGAAGATGCAATACACTGAATTTCTTGTCTGTGGTTATCCCTGAGTGCAATGCTTTCATTATCATTATGGAAAACCCCTTAGACAAAGTGACTAGTACAAATGAGAAGTCAAGATATGTATCATCAAGGATTAAATATAATTGAAAGAAATCACTTTTGGTTGTATAGAGATATAGGAAATAAGGATCACACAAGTCTTCCATAAAACCTGAAAACCTATTAAAAAAAAACTCACTGCAAATGTTTTCAGTAAAATCTTAAATCCAAGTACTATACTCCGGTCAGCACTTTGAAATTTACCCAGTAGGGGGCAGTCAAGGAGTGGCTCATAGAATTCAATTTATTCCGGCTCTACACAAGTTCTTTAAAAAGAATTCCTTCAAGTAAGCTTCTATAACTCTATAAAACCCTGTGAACCTATTGTATCATTTCTGGGTTCTGGATTCATGTTGCAGTTGTAACATTTCTCTCCTTTCAAAGTCCTGGTTTCTTTTAAATTATTTAGGACCTGAAATTTGTGAAGTGTTGTTAGCTAGATCACCTTTCATTTAATATGGCCTAATTGTTTTTTTTTTAATTCACTGCAAAACTGAGAATGAAAATTTTCTCTGAATTTGTGAAAAGTCTGAATGTAATTTAGAAATGTTGAGTGAAAGATTTATCTATAGCGTGAGGGAACATACATAGAAGGAGTTGCTAGATGAGAAAAGATAAGTAAGCCTTCAAATGTTTTAGAGTCGTATCAGAAAAGTCAAACTCTTGGTTTCAATTTCCTGGTTACTCAAACTACTAAATCCCCCTGAGAGACAGTGGGATGGAAATGCCCTTTTGGGGAGAATTTCTGGTACTTTCAGAAGGAAACTGTACAAAAATAGGCATGTTTGCAGCATTATAGCTTCAAGTCTTTCCTAATTCATATCCAGTCTGCTCTGGAAAGTGGTGAATAAGAATTAAGAACTTCAAATGAAGATGATATGAAGTTTAGTTTTAAAAATGGGTGAAAGTTCAAGACTGACATATGTAAAATCTTTTCAAAAATTGTTTTCACACGCTAGTTAGCATGAAATCAAGCAACATATTAATATTCAATCCAATCCAGCCAACATGTCGCCACTGGGTGCCCGTCCCTGCACCCATCACTGATGAAATGGGATGCTCTTTACCACTTTCTGTGCCAGTGGGCCTCAAAGTATGGCATATCCTCCTTCCCTCCCCCACCAACCACCAGCATCAGCATCACCTGGGAACTCATCAGAAATGCAAATCAATATTGTTGTGGGTGGAGCCCAACAATCTGGGGTTTGACAAGTCCTCTGGGTGATTCTGAAAGGCGCTCAAGATTGACACCTTAGTCATTGCCCCTGGGCAGGTAATAGATCAAAATATCTGTCACAGTGGAAGACAGAACTGGGCAGGCTTCACTCAGCTGTCCTCTATTCCTATTGAGTGAACGGCAGGCAGAGAGCAGGACTTCTCAGCTGCTTCATATCAGAGAAGTCAAACTCTTGGTTTTAATTTCCCAGTTACTCAAACTACTAAATCCCTCTGAGAGACAGTGGGATGGAAATGCCCTTTTGGGGAACACAGGCTCTTCCTGCCCATCTCGGGATTTTAATTCTAGAGTTCAGCATCACATTTGCCTGCAGATATACACTATATTTTCCAACCTACCTCTCTTGGTAATAACGGTAATATTATGGCTTTTATTAACCCTCTTCCCTGCCTTACATTTCAGTTGATCCAGAATCCAGGCAGGGAAGAAGGATTGTGTTTAGTGGACCCCCTTGAAGTGATACAGACACAAGAAATTTCAACATTTTGACTTAGATATGAAATTTCAACATTTTGACTTAGATATTGGTAGATTTGACACCATGACCTATGATAACTTACAGAATATAAAAGGAAGTTTGAAGTCATGAAAACCTTTATGAAAAACTCATAATCCTTTTCTCCTTAATTTCCCTTTTTCGTAGACGTATATGAAGTATGCTAAATCTTGCTCTATTTCTGGGAGGATTTTATTTCTAAATTCCAAACCTTTTTCACATCCAGAAAAGGGAGTTCTTCAAACATTGATTTCTCACTTAAGATGGAAGGCTTGGTGACATGTTTTAATGTCTGCTAAAGAAATGGAGGCCTCTCTCCCAGTGGTCCTGCGCATCTGGCTGCCGCCTCAACAGTGTTTGGTCAGAACTGAACAGACCCAGGACTCTGCTTATTCCAGCCTCCCTCCGCCCTCCATCCTCCTCTCCAGTCACAACCTCTGTATCATCTCGACCATTCCCTGCCTTAGGACCAAGCAACACCGTTGTTTGTGGTTAGCTCTTTTTGCCAACCAACCACGAGCTCCACATTTGTCAGAATTATTCCACTGAGGTGAAGGCTGCCGTCAACCGCCTATCCACCAGCATCTGCGGACCTCCTGCACCTACCTCTCTCCCAGCGTCTCTTTCCACTGCGAAGATGTGGATCTGGAGGGCGTGGGCCTTTTCTTCCTCGCGTTGGTCAAGGAGAAGCACAGGGAGAGAGCATCTCTTGAGGATGCAAAACCAGTGTGGCGGCTGCATCCTCTTCCAGGATGAGCAGAAGCTGTCCTGAGATGAATGGGCAAAGCCCTGATGCCAAGAAAGCGAGTGCGTAGATCGTTCTATGAATGAGTCTTCCCCATTGCCACAGCATGTTACCTGTGCAGACGGGAAAGTAACAAGCATTAAAGTGTCTGCTGGGATGAAAAAATAGAAATAAGAAAACAAGGTTATGACAAAATACTGGATTAGAGTAGGTTCAAATCCTAGTTATTTAATATGCTCAACCAGTATAAGCCTTGCTCCTTATCTCTAAATCTAGAAGCATACTGTCTACTACAGGATCTAATAAAGACTAATAAAGATAATTTGTGTGAAAGTGTGTATTACACTGTGGAGAGGCAGTAAATTTTGATTTATAAATGAATGAACACGAAGTGCATATTCTGTCAATCATATAGGTCCTCTTTTATTTACATAGAATGCTTTATGGCAGAAATTCAAAGTGCTTTATAAATGTTTTCTTGTTACTCGTCACCCAGCTGTGAAATTGGGCCAAATATCTGTAAATTTGTAAAATTTGTGGAAATGGTATTAGGAAGGGACAAATAATAAGTACAAACAAGAAATCACTCTTATTTTAGTGTTTTCATGTGGATCGATGGTATTACCAGTGTTAGTACTATAATTTTCATTACTTAATTAATTCAGCAATATTTATTCTCTCCTAAGTGTCTGATATTATTTGGGCACTAGAGATAAACAGCCAGCAATGAATGAGACAGCCCAGGGCCACCATGGAGTTTACCTTTTAGGAGAGGGAGAGAGACAATAAACAAGTAAAATAAACAAAGCCTGGTAGTGATGGGTGCTAATGGGTTAGCTGAAAGGATTTGGTTTAGCATGCAATTAAAACCTATCCTCAGGGTTCTTTTTGCTAATCCTAAAAGACAATTGGACACTTGCAAACGATTGATCCTGCTACCAAAATATCAGCTGTATTGCAGTAGAAAATCTGGAATAAATTCTTTCTAATCAGAGAACTATCTAACATAGATCATCAACTTTTTACAAAGCTCTTTACCTGTTGGAAAGCACCTTCAGGTGTGCACACTAATAGAACTTGATTTTGTTTTTGTTAAAGGCCAAGGTGCTGCACTCAGCAGCGCTCTCTATATTACCTGTGAACAGCCACTACCACCTCCAAGCAAAACCCACTCCGTTAGGGAAGCCTGATCAATAACATCATCATCTCTATGTTCTTGCCAGAAAAATATGCTCATTTTCCCCCTTTTCTGGAGAGAGTTTTTATTGTTCTTCTGACTGATTAATCATCTGTTTATCCTCAAACTGCAGGTACATCCAGGTGGGCCTTTTAGTCAGGTGCACTTTAGGATCCAGCAGGAGGATGATGCCTTGTGAACTTAGAGGAGGAATTCATTTTTGTGGCTGTGTGGTTCTGAGGCTTCGGTTAACTTCAAGTGACTATTCTGTGTGTGTGTGTGTGTGTTTTTGTGTAGTCATTTTTCAGTGGTAATTGAGTTAAGAGGGGATGAATCTATGAACTTAGTTAAAATTTGGTCCCTGAGAGATGACGGGGTCAGCACATAACACTTTATATTTATTTCATCACCTCCTGCCATCCCTTGCACCACTGGGCAAAAGGAAATGCTTTTGAAAGTCAGCTGTTAAAAAACTAATCTTTAGTAGTATCAGCTTGTAGCTTAGAAAGAGGATGCTTTCTTGAATGCACCACATGGGTTTACTTTCACTTCAGAGGAGAGTATAACCTCCTTACTTTTTATGTATTCTCCAACTTTCTGTCTCTTGCTATTTTTAAAATGAAATATCATTTTAAAGTAATCAAATCAACTGTATAAATATTCAATGCCACTGAACTAAATGTAAAAGTTTTCAGGTTACTGATTTTATGAAACAGTATGTTCAAGTTACAGAACAGTTTTACAGGTTGAACTACATGACATTGTCATTTTGTAGGTCAAGAATTGGTAAATACTAATGATTTTATAAAATTCAACATTAAGCAACCTAAGGTCTGTGTTCAGTTTTACTCCATTCTTATGTAGACAGACGCATTGGAATTGGCCAAGTAAACAAACATAAACTGAAATTTCTGTAAGTTGTGTTTAACGTAAAACTGAATGGGCTTCTCCTTCTACTGCAGTTTAGAAAGTAAGTGTAATATATTGCTAGGGAAACCCAAGGGTGAAAATCCAGAGAAAAGGTGATTAGTGAGTCATTTTGCATATTTGATTTTCCATTTCTGATTACCTCAGTTTTGTTTGTAAGGAGCTAGCCCTATACTTTGCAAACAATGAGTGATTCATCTGTGTCACTTGGTTGATCTGAAGGCGGTATTCTTTTATATTTATGCATTAACAGCTTATCTGTGTTCTCTGCCTTGAGAAAATGCTACTGGATACTGAGTGTACTAAGGGTTGTGACACTAAGGTAAACTCAGTACAACGGATTCAGTGTAAACTTTGCTTAGGTCATATAACCAGGTTGTTGGTAAGTTGGGAACTGAATTTGATGATGACATAGAATTTGATGTGAACATAGAAAACAATTAGTATTGTTTGAAATGTAGAAATTGTCTTCTCGGGCTTCCCTGGTGGCGCAGTGGTTGAGAGTCCGCCTGCCGATGCAGGGGACGCGGGTTCGTGCCCCAGTCCGGGAACATCCCACATGCCGCGGAGCGGCTGGGCCCGTGAGCCATGGCCGCTGGGCCTGCGCGTCCGGAGCCTGTGCTCCGCGGCGGGAGAGGCCACAGCATTGAGAGGCCCGCGTAACGCAAAAAAAAAAAAAAGAAAAAGAAATTGTCTTCTCTAGCAAATTGGATAGAAACTACTCAATCTGAGTTTTATCGGGTTGTCATTTTCCAAAAGTGTAGATTGGCATTTTAGGTTGTCTGAAGACACTGGAATAACTAATAACTGGGCTGAAACCTTGCCAGAGGCATGCAGAGTACAGAGCTGTGAACAAAGTTGGTATTTTATCATTCTTGGTGGTGTTACAGTGTACCAAGCAAGCTCTTCTAAGTTTGGTTACAGTTGCTTTTTAGTTCTGCCTATTGTTGGCATAACATACGTGAACTTAATCTTTCTTGGCAATTCTCTTTGCAGTTAAGTAGTCCTGGCTTTTGTTCATTTTCCCTTTTCTCTAACGTAGTTTTCACTATGTCCTGAAATGTACTAAAATGATATGTAAGCACTGTCTTTAAACTAATTGTGCTTACAGCTAGAATCTGGAAAGCATAATAGAACATCTGCTTTGCATAGAGCCACCTAAGGATTATTAAAATCTGGTATTTTAAGTCCTTTTATATTGTAAATATCATGTGTTAACCATATTCAAATATAAATGATTTGAAAAGAAATTAAGCAAAATGGCTGTAGTTCAGCACTTTAAAAGAAACAATCAGGACATAAGATTAAGTTTTACTTTATTTTTTTCAGTTAAGGAAATTTATTCTTTTCTAGGTCTGTCTTGGACGGGGTGGGAAGGGTATAAAGGTGGGGGAAGGGGATTGTAGAGTGTTAAATGAATGTGGATAATCTGCAGAGAAAATACTATATAATTTTTTGTAGGCACAGAATGAAGATGAAGCGAGCATTGTTATCTAGCTGGAAACAATTTCTAACCCTTGAATTACATTTGAGATCTTCTTTGACCCCAGAGTTGATTTAGGAGTGTACAATTGTTAAACGTGTTGTATGACAGTGTCTGTTTCACAAATGTGTTTCTGCCTTACACCATCTTCTCATTCTTATTTGATACATGCCTTTAAAAAGTGCACTTCCAGTAGATTTCACCATTATGCCATTGTTAGATTTTATTTTGGGCTCATAGCTGTCAGTGACACAAAGGATGAATATTCTTGTTTTTCCTCTGAAGTCATAGTATTTATTAGAAACTTTTATTTTACTACATGGTATATATATACACTCACATATCATATATATATATATATATATATATATATATACACACACACACACATATATACATATATATACACATACATGTATATATATGAACATTTACCCTATCATAATTGTGAAAGGCCACAAGGAATTTAAATATTCCCTCAAATGGTCTTTTAGAATCATGCAAAATAAACAGAGTAGTAATAAAATTTTATTAATAATGAAAGGTACTCTGTTAATGAACAAAATAGATAATAATCAAGTGAGTATAGGTTTGATCATTATTCAACAAGAAGACCCATGTGGATTTGGTATGAATTTCAAGTAGCTAAAATTAAAGAGTTAACTGAGAAATTTACTTTGCATTATTAATTCATTATATTTTATGGATGTAGGCTAATTCTACACCCTGTCCAGACACTTTGCAAATATATAGATTGTTCAGCATAAAATGTTTGTACTAAACAACCAGAGCAGATGGTGCGCAGTCAAAGAATATCATCTTCCTACAAGAAGGAGATCAGTTTTTAGAGCACAGGAACTGCAAATGTCTGTGGCAAATAACAATTGCAATAATAATTTAAATAACAGCTGATATTTACTTAGCTTCTCTAATGTGCCAGACACTCTACTAGGTGCTCGATCAGTGTTTCATGTCACACTCCTGAGTCAAGTACAGTTACGGTCCTCAGTTCATAGGTCAAAAACCCAAGCTCTAGCGGGATTAAGTGAATTGATTGTAGGTTGCAGAGCTCCAATATTGTAATAAAGAGACATGACTGGGAGTTATTTTATTGAATTTTTCAAAACTCATATCCCTTTAAATAGCAGGCAAAATGCTCAAAACGTAGACTATTTTGGCATTCAGCTGAGTTTTATTTCTACTAAAAAGTTTGATATACATAGAGCTTAGACAGAAGCTAGAGTAGATTTAAAAGAATATGTAAAGACAGTCCTACTTGATCTGGGACACTGGATGTGCCTAACCCCTGGTCATTTGCAAAGTGGCTTAAAATTTGTTTTGACATTGACCAACTTAGTTCACAAAGTCTTGGGTCTTCCATAGATTTAAAATAAGGAAGAAAGAGAAAGAAAGAAAAAGAGAAAGTGAAAGAAAGTCAGATTTAGATATACCTTTTGATCTCACTTTTTTCAAAATAAGAATCGGATATGTTATATATTTTGGCATATTTTGTTTTTGTCACACCGAAAGAAAAAAAGCTATTTGACTAAAATGACATTCCAGTTTTTGAAAAGAAATGTTTCAGTGAACTTAGGAGTACTTCCAACAGTCATCTTGCCCAGTTAAAGATGTAAGCTGATTTTTGATTCACAGTGAATGATTTCCTGGCTTCCATGTTATTAGAAGGAAAGAAATCCTGAGATTGGAAGAGAGAATGAGCCAGACTACAAGAACGCTGCCACTATGGTCTCCATGGGTATTAATGAGCATTTTGGTTCAGTGTCATGTAACAGGGACCCTGAATGACAGTGGCTTATGCAAGATAGAAGTTTATGTTTCTCTCACCTACTAGTTTGAAGTTAAGACTGGCATGGCTGCTTAGCTCCAGAACTGGACCCAGGCTCCTTCTGTCTTGTTGCTTTATCATCTATCGCATAGGTGCTGTTGTCCTCAGCTTCATGGTCCAAGATGATGCTGCATCATATCTACATTCCAGAAAGCAGAATGGAAAAAGTGAGAGAAAGGACACACCCCATCACTTTAAGGACCTATCCTAGAAGCTGCACACATCACTTTCCCTCACATTCTCTTGGCCTGAACTCAATCGTGTGGCTACACTTAGATAAGAGGGAAATAGGGACATGTGATTGCTATTCCAGGGGGCCATATAGTTAGCTAAAATTGGAAAGTTCTATTGTAGTAGAAAAATGGGAAAACAAGTATTGGGGAACAACTAGCAGTTGCTGCCACATCTTTGTAAAAAATATTTCTCCCTTTTTATTTTTATTAATTAATTTATTTAATTTCTGGCTGCATCAGGTCTTAGTTGCAGCACACGGGATCTTTCATTGCCATGCGTGGGCTTCTCTCTAGTTGTGGTGTGTGGGCTTTTTCTCTCTCTAGTTGTGGTGGGCAGGCTACAGGGCGCATGGGCTCTGTAGTTTGTGGTACGCAGGCTCTCTGGTTGAGGTGCGTGAGCTCAGTAGTTGTGGTGCGTGGGCTTAGTTGCCTCGTGGCATGTGGGATCTTAGTTCCCTGACCAGGGGGTCGAACCTGCGTCCCACCATTGTAAGGTGGATTCTTTACCACTGGACCACCAGGGAAGTCCCTCTCCTTTTTTATTTTTTGATTATTTGGGAAGTATAGGTCAATTTCTATTACTCATTTGACTTACTTCATCCTTTTTCTGGATCATTTTAATTAACAATTGTTCCTCCTTACAGCTATCTCCAGGATACATGTAGAAATGAATTCCTAATTATGTGTGGAATTCATAAATTATTGTGCACTGAACTCTTTTCTAAAAATGAGCTCAGTTGCTACATTATGAAATTTCCTTCCATCTTTATTTTATTCAATATTGATTAAACTTCTCTTCTGAATCATTTGATCTGTTAGATACTGGAGATAAAAGAGTAACTAAGATAAGGTCTTCTCCCTGGAAAGGTGGTGTAGATAGAGGAAAGAATGAGATTGAAAGCTAGAGGCGTTTGATTCCAAAGCCTAAGCTCTTTCACTCCATCCACCTGCTTGCAGAGGGAAGTGTGTCTGTCACACAATCTCTTTGAGTGTTAGTTTCGCCATCGACATAAACAGGGATAACTTATAGGGATGTTGCTAGAGTAAAGTGAGGGGCGTTAATAACTGTTAGAGTGCTTGACATATATTTTCTTTACCTCCCACTCCAGCTTCTTTTACTTGGATCCTGAAGTTATTTTTTAGACACAGGAGTTCAGTTCAGAGAATGCCATTGTTGGAATTTTTTCCCAAAAGCGACAATGCGTAATTATTTTGAGGTCTAGAGCAGAGTCTTGATGAATTGGTATTAAGTCTGAAGAGAAGAAATGGTTAATTAAGACATGGCTTTATATATTTTTAAATTTTTATTGGAGTATAGTTGATATATAATATTGGGTTAGTTTCAGGTGTACAGCAAAGTGAATCAGTTATACATATATCCACTCTTTTTTTTGTTTAGATTTTTTTCCCATATAGACCATTAAAGAGTATTGAGTAGAGTTCCCTGTGCTATACAGCAGGTTTTTATTAGTCATCTATAATGGTGACTCTTGCCTTGTTATTACTAAACACACAAATAATCAGTGCAATGAATGCTTTCAAATTACAAAATAAATTAAAATGTTTTCACTTTGAATTTATTGCTTTGATCTCTCTTATAATGGTACCTTTCTCCATACAGAGAGTATAAATACTACTACTATTTGGGAGATAGTTGGTAATCAAACTTATCAAATGAAATGCTATAATATTTATTAAGCCTCTTTTATATTTCAAGCATGTTCTGGGTGCTTTTACATATGTTAGCTCATCAGGTTCTTTGATGTCACCATATAGAGTCTATGTTGATTACCGTTCAAAAAAATAAAATATACTTGATATCAAGCTTGTAATACACGTGTTTTTATCTTTTTATCTTTCCTTACACTTCATTTTGCTGTTAGTAACATTATGAATTTACCATTTTATCAATTAACAGAGAATTTTAAATGCTGGCACGTTGGATAGTCTGGTTTTATTTTATCTAGTTTTCACATTTCTCTCAGCTTCCAGTTCTCTTAGAGCTTCCTAAAATGCAAATCTCTACTTGAAACTTTTTAATGGTTTTCCATTACCTAAAGGATAAAACTGTTAGTATGATTGATAACTTCCTCCGCAATCTGGTTCCTACTTCCCTGTCCATCCTGGGAAGCTCTCTTGCTCCCTGAGAGCTCCTCCCCATACCTCACCATACATCTCAGCCAAGTCCGACTTCTTGGCAGTTCAGAGAACAAACCATGCTGTTTTATGCCTTTATTTTTTGCCTGCATTGATCCCTCTGCCTGGCAGCTTCTCCTGACTACAAGGACAGAATTGAAAACATACCATTTGGTGGGATAAAATTTGGTTCAAGATGCCTTTTTGCTGGAAATGCATTTGAAAATGATCATTTTTTTCCAGTAGTTTTTCATGTATCCGAAATCTTTGTACCCTGCAAAGCATTTTTGCAATCTGCTGTGTTCTTAAGCACTTTTTAAATTGTTCTTTAGGACTTCCCTGGTGGCGTAATGGTTAAGAATCCGCCTGCCAATGCAGGGCACATGGGTGCAAGTCCTGGTCCAGGAAGATCCCACATGCCACAGAGCAACTAAGCCCCTGCTCTACAACTACTGAGCCTGCGCTCAAGAGCCCTCAAGCCACAACTACTGAGCCCACGTGCCACAACTACTGAAGCCCAGCGCCTAGAGCCCATGCTCTGCAACAAGAGAAGCCACCACAATGAGAAGCCCAAGCACCACAACGAAGAGTAGCCCCAGCTCGCCACAACTAGAGAAAGCCTGTGCGCAGCAATGAAGACCCAACGCAGCCAAAATAAATAAATAAATTGTTCTTTAAAATCTTTTTCAACTCTTCTTTCCCTCTGCTTTAAAAGTTTGAATCCATTTTTTTGATTGAAATATAAAAAACATTGTGGCTCTTGTAATACAAAGATTGGGGGAAAAATGCTCAACCAAGTAAACTCTATTTTTTTTTTTTAATACCAGCACCTTGGGACATGCTATTCATTCTGCTGAAACACTACCCCCATGCCTCCCACCACTGTCTCCTCTCTATCTTCAGTTGTCCGTCAAGTCTCAGCTTCAAAATCAATGCTCTTGATTCCCTTGACAGCTCCAAGTTAAATTTGGCTTTGTGTACACATTTTTTTGTAGATGGTATTTTCCTTTATATCATTCATCACAGTTTGCAATGTTATAGATGAAAAGCGTGTACAGTACAGTAGTTGAAAATATAAGCTCTAGAACCAGAGTGTGGAGATTCAAATCCCAGCTCTGCCACTCATAGGCTGTATGACCTTAGGCTATTACTTAACTTTTTATGCTTCAGTTTCTTGAGTAAAAATTGGGCTGAAAATATTAATAACCTATTATGAAGATTGAATGAGAGAATATACTTAAGTATTTGCAAATTGCTCTGGCACATCATATTTACCACTTTGTGTTTAATTATGAAATCTCTTATTTCATAAGCTCTATGTGGGTGGTGACCATGCCTGTTTGTGAACCACTGACCCATAGGTAACAGGCATGCCAAAATAATTTGTTGAATGAATGAATGAACTAATAGTATAGTAGTTTGAAAGTTTACTATACTTGAGTATTATTAAAATAATAAACATTTTTATTATTTTAATTAGGCCTCAAATTAGTGATTTTTATTGTCTGAAATCATACTTAAAGAAACTTTATGAAACTATGAAAATAAATTTACCTGGAAATTGTGCATTAACTAAAAATGGTAAACATGTGAATAGCTAGCTTTCTAATGCAATTAGAAAAATGGCTATTTGTGTTGAATTTTAGTCCATATTTTCTCTATACTTTTTAGTTTAGAGGTTCAGACCAAAAATATTCACTCAGTTGTCCCTTTATAATATGTATCTTAAAATTGTCCTATAGAACATTTGGAATTTTGTTTTCTGGTTTTGGCCAAAGGGTACTTTGACAAGAATATTAATTCACTGAAATGGTGGCTATTACATGAATTTGATGTTTAAAACTCCAGTATTGAATTTGTCAAAAAATGGCATACATATTTTAATGATATTAAGTTAATGGAGCTTATTTTGACACAGTCATGTTGTGGCAGTCATGTCAGGATTTTTTTTTCCCCCATTACAAAAAATGCAATGGAAATTTTACTCTTACTTAAGAGAATAAAAGGTGACTAGTCCTAAAGTGAAAAAAAAATTTTTTTTTTTAATTCTCACGTAAAAGAAAAGTGAAGGTAGCATCTTACTCAGCCTTCTCTCTTTTTCTGTTCAATCCAAATGGAAACAATGAAATCCTAGGTTATTATGCGGAACCATATGCCAGTTCTTAATGGATGCTCAACTTACACTCTCATTCTATTGTTCTTCTAAGTAGTTATTTTCACATTAAGCTTTATTTTTCTGTATGATAGATATCACTTTTAAAATAAACCACACAGAATTGAAACAGTATCACTTTGACAATCTACATTACATCACAAACTGAATTTTGTGCCAAATCTGATCTATACAAGCTGCAACTATGCTCAGCCAGTATTTGGTCTAGTTTGACTTTAATACCCAATTGGCCTAAATCTGACAGACTTAATTTTATTAATTCAAGAAAGTTTGATCTGTTCTGCATATGTGCCAAAAATGATTGTGGTTCATTGAGAAGACTGAGGGAAGATGGCTGAATACTTTATTAAGTATTGAAATGAAGGACCACAGTGACAGGAACTGATACATTAAATGTTACAGATTTTGAACTGATAAGAGCATCTAGTGAAAACATTTTTACACTCTTTATAAGTTATTATTGTTTAAACAGCAGGACATAATTATAAGAAAGTGTGCTGTGTGAAAAAAATCCATGGGCTGGCTTGAATTATCTGAGTATCTTACATATGGCAGTGCTCAAATTAATTACACAATGGCTGAACTATCAAATTGGTTTGCATTTTACAGATCTTGCCTTGCCTTGCCTTCAGATACGTGTTGTCTTAGCTTGGGCTGCCACGACAAACTACCATAGAGTGGGTGGTTTAAACAACTGAAATTTATCTTCTCACAGTTCTGGAGGCTGAAAGTCCAAAATCAAGGTGCTGGCAGGATTGATTTCCTTTGAGGCCTCTCTTGGCTTGCAGGTAGCTGCCCTTTTCCTCTCTCTTCACATGGTTGTCCCTGTGTGTCCAAATTTCCTCTTCTTTTTTTTTTTTTTTTGTGGTACGCGGGCCTCTCACCGTTGTGGCCTCTCCCGTTGCGGAGCACAGGCTCTGGACATGCAGGCCCAGCGGCCATGGCCCACGGGCCCAGCCGCTTTGCAGCATGTGGGAGCCTCCTGGACCGGGACACGAACCCGTGTCCCCTGCATCGGCAGGCGGACCCTCAACCACTGCGCCACCAGGGAAGCCCCCAAATTTCCTCTTCTTATAAGAAGATTGGATTAGGGCCCACCCTAATGGCCCCATTTTAACTTAATCACCTCTTTGAAGGCCTTATCGCAGTCTGAGGTTTGGGGTTAGGCCTTAAACTATGAATATTAGGGGGGGACACAATTCAGCCCATAACACCAGAGATGTTTTTCCCAATACTGACATTTTGAATCTCTAGTGATAAAAGCTACAGTATAAAATAACTTCTACAATTATAATCATCAGCATTCTCCTAGCATCATAAGCTCTAAGAGCACTTTTCCCTTCCAATAGCTGCTTTTTCTACATTGTATGTTTGAAGTTACATTAAAGATGCTGTAAGTAGGCCTAATGTTTTGCCAAGGTAGTAAATGGACCTAAGATATATAAGGCAAGTATCTTCATAAAACCTTTTAATGATTCCCCTTTCTTTCTCCCCATATAGCCTGTAAGGGTTCAAGGAGTGGAGGGCATGTTTGTCTGTAACCCCAGTACCTAGCACAGTGCCAGACTCAGAAATTAATGAATATTTACTTATTTAATAAATAAATGATTTGTCTAGTAATATCTGATTATAAATCATAAAACAAGGATAGACTCTTCTTCAAAGTGACCAACAGGCTGTTATAAATATGGCCTATTGGAAAAAGTTTTTTTAAGCTTATTCATATTTTCATGTTTAAAGGATAGCACCTGATGTGAAGTTTGAATCTACAGAAATTAAAGAATAATTAGTTTGGGGTAGATTTATTTCAGTCCTTTAAATTATGCCTCTAAAATTCTTCTCACTGATGACTTGAACAACTATATGCTCTTTCTGAGTGGAAATCAGGGCTCCAGCTCATTGTAGGGATACAGATGGAAATGTGGGTGGTCAATTGGGCAATTTTATGGAATTCTGTGGAGATAAGTTTACCTTTTGACAATAAAGTTATGAAATAGCAATGAGATTCGTCAGGTGAAGAAATAATATATGCTCAGAGAAAATAGGAGTCTCAGCCATTTTATAAACACTGAAGTTCAGTAGAAGTATCTTGGGTGCAGTCTTCAGGAAGAAACCTAGAATGTAAATGTGACTAAGAAAGCTAACTTTTTTTTTTTTCTGTACGCGGGCCTCTCACTGTTGTGGCCTCTCCCGTTGCGGAGTACAGGCTCCGGACGCGCAGGCTCAGCGGCCATGGCTCACGGGCCCAGCCGCTCCGCGGCATGTGGGATCTTCCCGGACCGGGGCACGAACCCGTGTCCCCTGCATCGGCAGGCGGACTCTCAACCACTGCGCCACCAGGGAAGCCCAAGAAAGCTAACTTTTAGTTTGCATTCGCTGTAGAAATTATAGGATGGACAGCATAGCGCTAAGAAAAATAAAGCCCCAAGAATAAGATGTTAACATGGGTTTTCAGCGTGCTCTGGGAAAAAGGGTTGGTCCTCCTGGCAAGCATATCTTTATCATGCAGATGGTGCATAAGGCTAGAATAATGTCTGTACTAGTTTTCTAGGGCTGTCATAACACAGTACTACAAATTGAGTGGCTTTAACGACAGAAACTTATTTCTTACAATTCTGGAGGCTGAAAGTCCAAGATCCAGGTATTAGCAGTTTTAGTTTCTCCTGAGGCCTCTTTTGGCTTGCAGGTGGCTGCCTATATGGTCTTCCTCTGTGCAGGTGCATCCCTGGTGTCTCTCTGTGTGTCCAGATTTTCTCTGCTTATAAGGACACCAGTAAGTTGAATTAGGACCCACCCTAATGGCCTCATTGAGACCGGTTTGATTTCCTGCTTACAAACGGCTTCCTCTTTATAAATTGACTTTTCACGTACATTTTCTTATTGGGAAAAACTGGGCTGCTCAAATTTCCTGAAAGTCACATTCCTCAATATTTATTTTCTCACTGTCATTAGGATATTCCACAGATACTTTCAACTCAACATGTTGTCACGTTGAGTCATTAATGACTTCCCAAAACTTGTACCTCCTCTTGTGTTTTCTATCTTTGTGTTTCTATCTTTGTTACTGATGCCACCATCCATCTATTCACTCAAGCCTGGAACTTATCCTATTGATTCTTTTACCTTCATCACCTCCTTTCCCATCATAGATTTGGTTCCCAGTCTTGGATTTGGTTGACTCTGCTTCCAGAATCTCTTTTACCTGCCCATTATAATTTCTTTGCTCTGGTTAGGCCTCTCATTTTATCTTGCCTCCATTGCTACAATACCTCCCTGTTGTTTCCAACCCATCTATCCTGTCAGAAATTTCTCCCTAAAATGTAAGTTTGGCCATTTCATTCTTTTCTTTAACTTCTTTAGTGGCTCCAATTGCCAAAATTCAGCCCTGTTAAGAAGGCTTACAGGGCTTCTGTCTACCTCTTCAAATCCCTCTGTCTTCTTGCCTGCAAACACATTTACTCCAGCCAGAACATGTTCCCTGAATACATATCACTCATGTTTCCTTCTTTTTAGCTCTAGCTATGCTTATAGCTCTTCCTAGAATGGCCTTCTCTCCCTTCTGTCCCCTCCAAATCATGCTGACTTGGTAAACCATCTGACTTTGTTCAGATGTGCCTTCCCAGGCACCAGATGGTTTTTCTTGTCTCCCCTAGAGTTTTAAACCAGCTCTATTCTACCATTTATAAGGCTGCTGCAATTGTTGGCTTTTCTGTCTGTCTCCCTTACTCCCACCCCACCAGAATCCCTCAAGGAAGAAATCGTTTTTTAATAATCTGTTAATCTTTATAGTGAATATAATGAGATTATGAATATAATCCCTGGAGTCTGACTGCCTGGGTTTTATTTTGGTCCAATATTTAACCTTGAGATGTTAGTTCACCTTTTTAAACTTGCCACAAAGTAAATAATAAGTACAAGTTAACTCATTATTTGCACTAAATTTTTATCGACTAAAGATATAATGAATACCTTTTTAAGAGAAAGAAATGTGTTATACTTTTATTCTGAATGGTGTAAACAGATCATCACCAAAAGGTAACAAAATAGAAAACTCTTCAGTTGTCTTTCTTGAAGATTACAGAAAGTTGGGAAGGGTGTCTGTAGTTATGTTGTTAAGATTGTGGATACTTCATACTTAGCATCATGTCATCTTACTTTTACATTGACATTCCCTTAACCCTCTTTTTAATAGAATCATATTAACATATTGTCTAGGGCAAATAAGCAAACTGTTAGCTCTGTTGCATGCTCGAACATGATTTAGTGAGGATAAAAAACCTCCTATCTACTAGTATTTTATAATTTACTCTTGGAATTCTTCCCAAATATCATTATACCATCATCATAAACATATCAATTAAGAAGATATATAATCTTTGCTATCAGTTTTTTTGGCATCAGACATTTTAATATTTATTTTAAAGACAATATTCAGTGTAATTCATCCATCTCTTTTTCTTCAAAAAAATGCATTTTTAAAGTTTGTGGATCTTTATTAATTTCTTTATGTTAGAAATACTATGCTTTTGTTTTCATAAGCAAAACATGAAGCTAATAATTAAAACATCATGGAAATGGGTCATAATAGGCATTTGACATATGTATGTCAGAATATATCACATTATTTACCTTTTAAATGTTGATGTCATAATCTATAAATCACACAAATAAGAATAGTTTCAGATTGTTTTTGATGAAGAGGACTGTCAAATTACCAAAGGAAATCAACTGAATTCTTATATAGGTAGTTGAATTTAGATATCAGAATATTGTTCATTTTTGTACTCTGGGTTCATGTTACAGATCATAAATCAAATTTTCTCTAATCCTTTAAGTGTCAAACAATTCTATAAAGATAAGCCAAATATTTCCCTCTTTTACATAATGGGATGTGACTTCAGATTAATATTGAAGAACATAGATAAGAATGTTTCATTAAAGGAAATACAAAAGGGGCTGAACATGTAATATTTTCTTAAATTTACTTGTGCTCAGAAAGCAGAATACAGCCAATAAGAAAGATATAAAACTCATGAGTAATAACAAACATATTGCTAGAAAGAAAGAAAGAAAGATAGAAAGGAAGGAAGGAAGGAAGGAAGAAAGAAATCAAGGCATGCCCTTTTCCTATCAGCATAAAAATGCAGCTTTAAAAATAGTACAAGAGGGACTTCCCTGGTGGCGCAGTGGTTGAGAGTCCGCCTGCTGATGCAGGGGATACGGGTTCGTGCCCCGGTCCGGGAAGATCCCACATGCTGTGGAGCGGCTGGGCCCGTGAGCCATGGCCGCTGAGCCTGCACGTCCGGAGCCTGTGCTCCTCAACGGGAGAGGCCACAACTGTGAGAGGCCCGCGTACCACAACAACAACAACAAAAAAAAATAGTACAAGAAAAATAATCAGTCATATATACAAATGTGATTTTTTTTAAAAGTAAAAAGCAACAATGGAATCTCTGTTTATATATGTAGTTCTCAGGCAATATTATATGAAAAGAAACAGCATTGACATGTGGATGATAAAATGACTTCATATCTGAATTAATTTTATTTTAAAATTTAAAATTGTATACCTTAAATTACTTATCAATGCTCATGATTTTAGATTACAATCTAGGGTTTAACACTATATTAAATTAAATATATACCTAAGCATGCCTTCAGATAATCTGCACGTTGATTTGCAAATGCAAAATCCTAGACAGACACACACACACACACACACATACACACACACACACTTAATTGTGCTCTCAGATTCAGCATTTTTGTATAGTTGGAGTAACATATTTTGGACGGAAGATAGTAACTTCAGACCATTATCAAAATTCTATTACGTGCTTCACTGTAAGAAATTGATGTTAAAGATACTTAAGCTTTTGATTCTATCTCATTAAAACAATGCAGCTTTAAGAAAGATACAAATAAAACAAGAAAAGTCTTACAACTTTTTTCCCCTCCAATCTAAGAATAGAAAGAGAGAGGCCAGTGATGGAACACACTATGCAATGAAGCAAGACCCTTGCCAATATTTCCCAACCAAAGTTCTTTGAGAGGGTAAGTATGCATTTGGACTACAGAAATCAGTGTGCCTAATTTATTCAGACTTTTACAAAGCTTTTGGCAAGGTTCCACACCAAAGATTGATAAAAACAAAACAAAATCAGGTTGCCATTGGATTTAAGGAAATACTTGCTTTAAATGTGGAACTGGCTAAAAGACACAAATAAAAGAGATAATGGGGAATGCCTGTATGTAAATATGTGCCTCAAATGTCTCTTATGGGGTATAATAACTGATTTGCAACATCTTGAAAATCAACTTAGTAAATAAGAGTAGAAACTGGAATTCCAGGCAAATGGAAGTAAACTGAAGGTAATTTGCTAAAACAAAACAAACAGAAACAATACAAAATACCTGTGAAAGGGAACATCAGAAAAAGAATTGTACTTTAATTTTGACCCATATTCTAAATATTTATAGCTTACTAATTGGCATAACAGAAGTCTCTCCTCACCAATTTCTCACTCTGTCACCAGCTACAGAGTTATTTTCAGAGTTATTTCAGAGTTGTCATGGGGACAACTCAGAAGCACTTAGGACAATTTACACGGACATGCCATTTACATTTCTGCCAATTGCAGAAGGTGAGCTCTTGGAGGAAAGGGATAGGTGTGATAGGCTTTACATCTCCAGTACCTTGAACGGTGCAGGTATGTAGAACATAATAAGAGTACACATACACAACAAAAGTTCATTAAATGGATTAAAAGAGGACTAAATCTACATCTTGCTACACAGTGCATGATATAGTAAGCAGTATTTCTTTATGATGAAAAGTGCTTTTCCTAACAGCTCAATTTACAAAATGAACTGGCTATTTCTATTTTTTTAAATTATATTTCAGGAGTAGCATCTCTTTTGTTGATTTAAATAGTTTCTGGAGGTCTAGTCTTTGATAAAGTCCTTTGTGATGAGTTTTGAAGGGGACAGCATGAGAAAGAGCCTTTTCCAGTTTATTGTATCTGGCAGCTGGCCAAAAGTGGGAAGGAAGGCATATCTGAAGGCAAAAGAGAGGAGCCCTGAGGGCTCACCTTCTCTTCTCCACAGTTCACTGCAAAAGGGAAGAGGAAGGAAGGAAACTGGAAGGTGTCATGAAACCTCTGAATGTTCAGTTTGATTCCTTCAGCTTGTCACAAACTTAACATGAACAATAACCTAAAATTAAACTTGAAACTGAGCAGGCAAATACCACTTAAGGAACATGATATGAAATGATTACTTTTGTCTACTTTAAGAAGTTTGTTGACTGTAAACTCTGTGTTTGCAGAAACTTTGTTTGCCTTACTTGGCATTTTGTCTCTGAGTCTTAGCATTGCGCTCAGCATGTTAGCTGGTACTCATTATATACTCACTGAATGACTGAACAAACAAATAAATAAAACTCCTTAGAACTAAGCAAAAAAAATATTGCATAGATAATTCTTAATGTGTGAACAAATCAAACTGCCTGAAATTTTTAAAGGAATGATTAAGGGATAGCAAAAAAAAAAATTAGTAAATAAAGTTAAGGTTTTTTCCCAACAGTTGGCCCTTGAACAGCACTGGTTTGAACTGTGCAGGTCCACTTATATGCAGATTTTTTCCCACAAATATGTACCACAGTAGTACAAAATCTGCAGTTGATTGTATCCCTAGATGTGGAAGCACAGATACGAAGGCTGACTGTAAAGTTATACTTGGATTTTCGATTGCACAGGGGGTTGGCAGCCCTAACCCCTGTGTTGTTCAAGAGTCAACTATATTCATTTGCAAAATGGTTGCTGGAACTCAGAATCTCCCAGACACATGTTAAACACAGCAATTGGCAAGCACCCCAAATCTTATTTTACCAATAATGTAACAGTCCAGAATCATGCCTAACAACATTTCTTTAAGACAATGCAAGTTAAGTTTCCAATTGAAAGGCATCTGCCATGATGTAAATTCCTCCTAAAGGGGCATTTTGAGGAGTTTGTCTATATAAATACGGTAACACATGAAAAGATGTTCAGCATCATCAGCCATTACAAAAATGAAATTTGATACCAAAACACACCTATCAGAATGGCTGAAATTTTTAAAAAGTGATAATATCAAATGCAGGTAAGGATGTGGAAAAACTATATCCTCATGCATTGCTAAGGGAACATAAAATTTTATAGCCACTGACCGTTTCTTACGTAGGTGCACTCAGCCACTGATTATGAAACAGAAGCAAAAAACCTCAACTGAATCATACAAAACCATCAAAAAAACAAGATGCCCTAAAATTACTTAGTATATTATTGTAGCATAGATTTGTACTGCTAATTTATATTCTAACTCAAGAAATTTTTAACAATTTAACCTAAAAATCAAACTCTTAGGATGGATAAATAATAGAAGCTCTTTATAATGAAGAAACCCACACCAGCAGTAGATGGTGATTTGATGCTACAAAATTATTCATCCACCTGAAAGAACTGAGTATGTGAAAGCTGTATGTGGAGTTTTATCCATGAGGCATTTATGGCCTCTGGAGACAAGCAGGTGTTTTTTCTAATTGAAGTATAGTTGATTTACAATATTGTGTTATTTTCAGGTATATAGCATAGTGATTCAGTATTTTTGCAGATTATATTCCACTATAACCTATTACAAGATAATGGTCTTCATTCCAGAGCTATATGGTATATTCTTATTCCTTATTTATTTAATATGTAGTAGTTTGTATCTGTTAATCCCATACCTTTTATTTGTCGCTTCCTCCATCCCTCTCCCCTCTGGTAACCACAAGTTAGTTTTCTATATCTGTGAGTCTGTTTCTCTTTTGTATATACATTCATTTGTATTATTTTTCAGATTCCACATATAAGTGATATCACACAGTATTTGTCTTTCTCTCTCTGACTTATTTCACTTAGCATAATATCTCTACATCCATCCACATTACTGCAAATCCTTTTTTATGGGTGAATAATATTCCATTATATATATATATATATATATATATATATATATATATATATACACACCATATCTTCTTAATCCACTTATCTGTTGATGGACACTTGAGTTGCTTCCATGTCTTGGCCATTGTAAATAGTGCTGCTATGAACACTGGTGAGCAGGTACCTTTTTGAATTAGTTTTTCTCTTTTTGTCTGGACATACACACAGGATTGAAATTGCTGCATCATATGGTAATTCCATTTCCAGTTTTTAAGGAACCCCCATACTGTTTTCCACAGTGACTGCACCAAGTTACATTCCCACCAACAGTGTATGAAGATTCCCTTTTTTTGAGACAGGCAGTTTTAAGAACAAAGGAGGAATTCATTTAATAGAGTTCAGTCCTAATCAGCTGGAACTGCTACCTCATATAGCTTATGACACAGAAAGAACATTTCACGAGTATTTTATATTCCTTGTTCACTGTAACATCTGTAAGGCGCTGACAAGATAAAATAGTCTGGACATAGACTAGCTATTGAAAACAAACTGTTATGTATTTATCTTATGGTAAGAGATGGTGTTCTGGTTGAAAAAGAGCAATACTTAAGTGTAACAGAGTAGAATATGCAGAGAAGAGAGCTTGTTATTTTAGCATTTGGAATTCCTATATATTGTTGAGCTTGAATTTTTTTTTTTTTTTTTTTGTGGTACGCGGGCCTCTCACTGTTGTGGCCTCTCCCGTTGTGGAGCACTGGCTCCAGACGCGCAGGCTCAGCAGCCATGGCCCACGGGCACAGCCGCTCCGCAGCATGTGGGATCTTCCCAGACCGGGGCACGAACCCGTGTCCTGTGCATCGGCAGGCGGACTCTCAACCACTGCGCCACCAGGGAAGCCCGAGCTTGAAATATTTAAATAGCGTGATTTGAGAATTCTGAAGTACAGTTATTAAACTGATTCTATCTGGAAACGTTTTGATGCTATTTGGCCACAAGCATAACTCTTATGTAGTGATCCATGTCCAGATACTGAACAGGTCCCTGGAGTTCAGAGGGAAACAACAGAGGCTGATCCAATCATTTGGTCAGAGAAGCAAGAGATATCTACATGGTATTTGAATAAAATGCTCAAACCTTGGACAGGTTACTTAACATTTCTTTGTCTCAATTTCCTCATTGGTAAAATGGGGATCAGTGTATCCACCTCTATGATTATTACAATGCTTAAGTGAAGTAAACCTGTAATGTACTTCAAGTAGTGCCTAGTGAGTGTTAAATATTCTGTTGAAGTTAGTATTATCAAGACACAAAATTGTAACATAGAATAGTGTAGTACCTTGCTACCTAATGAATGAATGTGTGGTCCATGGACCAAAAGCATTGACATCACCTGGAAGCTTGTCAGAGATGCAAAATCTCTGGCCCCACCCCACTGGATCACAATCTGTGTTATACCAGGATCCCTGAGTATCTTTATAGATAGTAAAATTGAGAATGCCGGCTGGAGTAGCAGGCTCATATGAAGGTGTTTCTCCAGCTTCTGTACAGCTTCTATGCCTTAATCCTCACAGCCTTCTGGTAGCTAGCCTAGCTCCCTGGTCAGTGACCTAGATGTGGACACCTGCTCTGGTTGTACCAAAAATTTTGTTTCAAGGATTCCAATTGAACACGACACAGAAACTGGAATGTGGATACTGAATCTTGTTAGAGGCAGAGCCCAAGAGGGAAGATCTACAAATTCCAGCAGTTGAAATAGCAAGAGTTGCCTCGATTCCTGCTCTCATCCTCTGTTGTCCTGCAGAGCTTGCTGGTTTGTATTTCCTCATGGGGTACAGAAGATGTCCCCTCATAGATTTAGTTCTTGTTCCCAAATCACCTTAGTGCCCCCGGGTCCTTAGAAAAATTTTCCCACCTGTCCCCAGGGTTTTGGAGAAATATCTGAAAAGGGCCCTGATAGAGCAAAATAGAACTATTCATCTTACATATGCATCACTAACAAGGGCCCACTCCAGGATCCACAATTCACTGGGCAGTGAAGAGCAGTTTCTGTCCTCTCTCATCAGGCAGTCCTGACTTGCTGAAAATAAGTAACTTAGCTTTTTGAGAATTCCAACTTCTAGGTCTCTATCTTCATCGGAAGGAGTTAAATAATGACACTGAATGAACCAAATATTGGAGAGGAGCAAAGAAATAACTGGTGCCAATCCACCTTCTCTAGATCCTCAGGCATACATATTGAAAAATCTATTATTTTGCTAGATTAGGGGGTAATAGTTTTGCTCAGGAATTTTTGTTTTGCTTTAGCTAGAAAGTTATAGTCTATCAGATTGAATCCAAAATAGAACCATTTTCAAGTCAATATAGCTTACTAAATGAAGTTTCTTTCAGAGGCAGAAACCTCCTAAGGATAGCATGGCTTGTATTTTAACTGGGCCTTTTGAAGTCACAATGTACTTAATCAGCTCAGTGGCTGCTCCAGCTGGGGGATTTCTGAGCCCAGGGAATGATGTGCTAGGAAACACCTGGGGCAGACAAGACTTTCAATAGGCTAAATTCTGCTTGCTACCTTTAGAGGAGAATCTGTTAATCTTGCTCCTTATTGAGTGTAATATTTAATCAGCATTTTATAAGGACTGGAATTTCCATAAGTCAGACATATGGTCTCCAGCAAGTACATGTTCTGAATCCCTAATCTCTATTCTTACACATGCTCTCAATCATAATGCATAAACCTTAGGACAAAAAAAAAAAAAAAAATCAAGCTTCACTCTCAAGTATTTTAGCACCATAAATGGTTTGCATAGCCCTGTGGGTCATCACGTCTCTTAATTTACTGAAAGCCTGAGTGCATTTAATAATTGCTGGAAATACAAAGCCAAAGCTAGTCATCATCGGTTATTTACTTCTCTTTTCCTCTACACTGAAGGAGAAAGCCAAATTCCCATAGCTGTCCCAACCTTCCCCCTCCCAAATGGAGACAGAGAAATCTTCTGCCAAAGCAGATTGTGTGCAGTTCTCCTTGCTTCAGAGCTGCCAGTTTTCTTAAGCACAGAATCAGAACTAATACATCATCCTTGAACTTTAAGCCTGTGATGTACCCTGACATTTGGAATAGCCTAGGATCCAGAGGGATAAAGAAGCAGTAGATTCTCCTTCTTTAATGATTTATGCTTTGTTTTTAATCTCCTTTGCAGTTCAGAGCAGCCTGCTGGCATCAGCCCATCTGAGGCACAAAAGGGTGCTCTTCCAGTGGTTTGGAGGAAAGGCAGGCATACATATATTGAGACCATCCTGCAATTAGAAACTTTCTCTAATTGTCAGGAAAAGGAAAATAGTGATTAATTTCCAAATGTTTAAAGTGGAGATAAAGGGAATTTGAGTGATCAAAAGGAATGAAATGCTTAAGGTATGAGGACACATGTAGAAGAGCACCTATATTTTCCAGTTCTCATTTCCAGCAATCTGTCTTTGTCCCAGTGAGCTTCTGCTTAATTCTTGAGTTGAACTAGCATTTTTAGCTTATGTAACAAGGACCACAGGTTCTATCTAATCAGAGTACCAGACATCACTGAGAATTAATATAATTTCAGCTATGTCTACATGTTGCCAAATATCAGTGTGGATCTTAAGGAGAAAGGAAAAAGCATGCAAAGGGCAATAGAAACCTTGCTTTTGGAAACTCTCAAATAGCTCTAAGTTGGAGAGATACCCAAGAAGTAAATGTCTTAGTAAAACTGATCAGTTACCTAGAGGCTAAGGATGAGCTTCAAGATACTCCCCCTGTGTGTTAAAAATATATTTAATGACCCAGGAACAACTAGTATCTTTCTGTTTTATTAAAGAAGCTGCTATCATTTTGTTAACACCACTCTGGATTGCTTGGGCCACCCAGAAATAAGAACTTCCAATCACTTATTGCCTGTGGAGAAGTCCCCTGAGATAAGGACTGACCTGTTTATCAGTTATCTTTCTGGGAACTGACAACAAAAAAATGTAACTTATCACATTAAGGTGTTATTGGAGTAGTTGTTTTGTAATAGTAAATATATATTAAAATCTAAATTATTAAAATATTTGAATAGTAAATAATTACAGCATATATATTTCTTTTCCAATGTTGGAAAATATTTTTGACATAATTAGCCTGATTGGAGTTGGTTTCTGAATTCTATTCCTGCAAGTAATATGGAAGAGAAGGTGCTCAAAAGTATGCCCATATTCCTTCACTTCCCTCCTCTACCATTCTGACTCATCTCCGTCAAAGAGCACCCAAAGTTTTGCATGTGTGTATGACCAATCATAATGTTGATCTTGTGATTTTAGAGGCAGAGATGGCTTTAGCACAAGATTTGGACCCAGGCTGCTTGATTGAAATCTTGTTTCAGACACTTAAAACTAGATACTATATAATCTTGGGCCAATCGTCTAACTTCTTTTGGCTCTGTTTCCTCATCTGTAAAATGGGGATAATACTAGCACCCACCTCACAGGGTTGGTTTTGAGGAGCAAATGAGTTAATACATAGAGAGCACTTAGAATCTATTGAAACTGGCACATAGTGAACACTAAACCGATAGCTCTTAATTTTAGCCAAACGTGTTATAGTTGAGAGAACCAAAAAGTGAAGTTAATATTATTAAAGCTGATCTTGGAATTTGTTTTATTTTACCCCTTTACCTTGTTGATGATTTGTGGTCTGTAAGTTTTCCTCTAGCTATTCGAATCCCGACTCCTGCCAGTGTTCCCTTGAATCATGCGTATACTCAGAGCCCCCCTGAAAGCAGCACCTTTTCATAGAGTTTTAGCTCAAACCTGTGACAATTTGCAACTTAGCTATTACATGAGGTTGAAACACACCTTGAAATTTATCAATTGGTGACTAATGCAATATTTGTGTCCATTTCATAATTATACACAAGGACACTACTTAAGATAGAGTCTAATTTCTCTTAATTTGTAATATGTTTCTCACTTCATTCTACCAATATGATCATTCTTTTTAGAAAAGTCTAATCCTGCTAAAATGATTTGGCTAGATTCTATGCTACTTTGAAAATCCTTCATTAATAAAATATAATTTTTGATGTCAGTAATATTATCATTAGTTAAGTATAGCATTGATTTTGATTCTTATGCTGTGTTTTTTCTCTGAATTATTATCACTTTTTCCTCCTATTAAGTAGGTAAAGAACCTGGAAATATGGTGCTTTCTCCTCTGCTTCTTTACCCCATACGTCTCCAAACCACTGACTAAACTTTGCAAGTGCTGGTTACTTAAAGAAAGAAGAGTGCTTGTTACAATTCAGTAACTGGAGTGAGCAGCAGGCACTTTTAATCTGAGTGCAATAATTTACAACAGAGAGTACATTTCCAAGAACCATACATGAGCTCCCGAGAACCCTGGCTACGCTGTCAGACACCTATCTTTAAATTGCCTCCTGCCAAATGATGACTATGGCCCTGTCACCCTGGCCAGCCCCATAAGTCTCATTCACACTCCTTCTAATTGGCAGGCTCCCACTCTGGGCACCTCCATGGCCCTTGTAACATTTTTTAGGCAGATAACTTGACACTGTAAATTTGGCTGGGAGCCTGCTACTGTGGGATGTCTTTGCATCCGCTCTCAATGGTCACCTCAGTTCGTACACTTGAAATTCCAGCCTCAATGGTTTGCAAATTAAATTCTGGGACACAAAGATGTGATTGCTTCAGGGGGGTGGCCAGCCCTCTTCACCTGTTCAAAGAAGGAAAATGTGATTACTGGGGAAAGGAGTATAAAGGTGTTTTTCACTGACAGGAAGAGGAGGGAGAAGTATCGTAGTATCAGCTTTTCAGGACTTGAGGAAGCCTAGATTGTGGGGCGTTTGGTTTCCGACACCAATGTGGCAGCAGGCTTAGGAAACCTGATAACAGCTTTTGTGACCTTGGGGTCTGGAAACGGTTTCACTGATTGAAGTCATATAAGTTCAACTAAATTTGAATGTGTTGTAAATATTTATCTGGCAACCTGACATATGGTTGTTCCTGAAATTATGGGGTAGAGTCTTATCTTTCCTAGCATATAATTTTTGAAATGCTCTTCTGGATGGTGTTTAAGATTATAAATATAACTGAGTTATTGTTTTGTGCTAGGGTTTTCTCAGGCTTCAAGTCTGTTTAAAAGAATAGAGGGTGTTTTCTGGCAACTTTGTTTTACTAAATATATTGGAGGCTGCAATAAAAATCTGCCTGGAGACTAAGCCTTGGTGAAACATAAACAGTCTGCTTCAGATGGAGTTATATATTTTCCCTCACATTTCCAGAGGCACTGGTATGTAAGTCCTCAGATCCAATGGGTATTTTATGTAAGAAAACTGTTAGTATGCAGCATTCCTTTCCAGTGAATTATTGAGTTGTCCAGCAGCAAAATAGGCAGGAGACAAGCGAGTCTACAAAGAGATAGTCCTTTGTTGCTTCAAAAGCTACTCTGAGCCAGCCCTGCCCTGAGATACTGTGGCATGTGAAACAGTAGTAACACAAACAGACCTGAGCGAGTTCCTTAAAGGGCCCTCTATCACATATACCACAGCATCTCAACCAGCAGGCAGGTTCCTTTGGGGGAAAACATGGGGAGAGTCAGCAGCAGGCCAGGATGAAAGGAGCAACAAGAATGAAGATGTCCAGGTTTAAATCTGAGACCAAAGCTGATGATTCACAGCCATTGTTGATGGCCCAAGCCTCACCCCCACGGCTGTGGTCCTATCAATTATAACAGCCCATTTAATTATCTAATTTTACTCTCATAGCTCCAGGCATTTTTACCAGCTGGGATCACTCCTAGATTCATTAGAATTTCCCAGTTTGATTTAGAGGTGCCACTGGATAACTTTACCATTGTGCTCCAAGAAGCCAGTCAACCCGTTGGCTGGCTAAGAGATATACAAAATTGCTGCATTGAGAGAGATCCTACAGCTCTGCTATATAAGTAACAAAGCTTTCGTCAGGCTGTTGATTCCATTTGCAATGCTTTTATTCAACAGTCATTTATTAAAGACGTATCATACATCGAGGTCTCAACTGCTCC
The DNA here is from genome assembly GCF_963924675.1 of Phocoena phocoena. Taxonomy (NCBI): domain Eukaryota; kingdom Metazoa; phylum Chordata; class Mammalia; order Artiodactyla; family Phocoenidae; genus Phocoena; species Phocoena phocoena. Next base: position 51,743,787 of record NC_089235.1, on the reverse strand, counting down.
CGGTGAGCAGTTGATGTAAAGGTGAATCAGCCGTGGACCTTACTTTCAGACACTTCACAATCTTGTAGAGGAAAGAAGATGAGAGGGTCTCCAATCTAACTAATTACAATATAAGTTTATAACTGATATGTTAGTCAAATGCGTTTAAGACACGGCCTAGCAGTAATTTCCTCAAATGTCTTAGTTGAAGTAGGAGTAAACAGAAATTTTAATCTTATTACAGAGTTATTTTTGGCAAGATGGAGAGTGTTGTGCAACAGACTGTCTAAAATAACACATTTCTATTTAGGGCCCTCTCTTCTGTTTGCTTTAAGATCAAGTGGAAGTGTTTAGCATTTCAAATCTAGGACAAATTTACATCACACATATAAGCAGACATTATAACATAAGGGCGGGGGGGCTGATGTGTGACATGTATGTTTATAGTCCCTTCCATGCCCACTGCAGATAAACAAGTCAACCATGGCTTTCTGAATGAATCTGAATTTAGTTTCAAACTCCTTACTCTGCACAGCCTTCAAGCAATTACTACTAATCAAGCTTAATGGGCATAGCAGATGAAACTTATTTTATCATCTCAGGTATAAGTACTCTTAGATTCTAAGGTACAGACCATTTTATTTGCTGACTATTGATTTTTAATAATTGGTTTATATTTGTCTGCCTCTTGCCAACTTCATTTTTCAAGTATTTCAACTTTATCCTCAGAAAATATCCCAAATAATTTCAAAATAGGTAAGAAATGAGTAGGTTATCATTTAAACAGTTCTATATTGCCACAAAACCTACTTGGGTTTAATTCTACCTACCTGGGTTTAGATCACACCATTAAGGAGTTTGAAAAGTCCACAGTGACCCCAGATCATAGTGTTCATAAGGAGGTAAATTAAAATATAGGAAGAAGAAGAGGAAGAAGAACGAGGGGGAGGAGAAAAGACCTCATGGGATTTAAATGTTTCCAGATATATTATTATTTCAGTTCAGATTGTATGAAAGCTCTAATTGTTTGACATCATTTTAACTTATTTACAAATGATGTGAGCATATATAACTCTTCTACAAACACTAATATGTCTGGTAGTCAGGAATAGCCTAAGTTATGCTCCAGTACTGAACAACCCCAAATTTCAATGGCTTAAACAAGAATTCATTTCTTTATTATGAAATTCCTCTGCAGATCTTGGACACTTTATGGGACAGCTCTACTCTCTGTGGTGGCTCAACATTTTCCCCTCCACAATAGCACAGACTTTCATGACAGCCTCAGCAAGCAAAGGGAGAGGTAGACAGTAGAGAACTGGAAAATAAATGGCTTCACCTGGAAAGGAAGTACATCACTTTTGCTTACTCACTGGCCGAAACAAGTCACAAGTTGTACCTAAATTCATAGGGCAAGAAGTACAGTCTTACTATTATGTCCTTGTTGGAGAGAGAAACAATATCAGTGAATGGTAGTAATATCTGCCTCAGTGACTTAAGCTTTTCCCACCTCAAACTTTTGTCTTAAGGGATATGTCACGTAGGTCATTATACAGTTTGAGATTCAGACAGTGAAGCAAAGTCTACATAGGTTAAGTAGACAAACACTTCATTAGTAGACATTAGGGGGCTCACAGGTGCTCTGGAAAGGTCAGAGTCAAGTTTGGAAGCTGTGAAGATTAAGAAAAATGCCCAGCTACAACAGGAGAACGCCCAAATGGAGAATAGCACCATCACCTCTACCAGGACAGGAGGCAAACCCACAGCTGTCCCTGCTGATGCTGGGTTTTGGACATCAGCATCTCCATCAGTGCTGCCTTCCCCAAACAAGTGCTTCTGCTATACTCTTGCCAGAAACTGGGTTCTAAGCAGAACTGTTGCGTGAGCAACTAATAGGTGGAGCCAATGCCATATGATCTTGACGATGTACAAGGGAATATGGCAAAATGAATTCAGCCTTCGTTCTTATAAGACAGATCCTCAAAAGAATGCAATTGTCTATGACAATACCCTCCACTGACGTTACTACTTTCTCAGCATTAAGTCCATAGCTAATGTAAGAGAGGTCAGTTTTGGTGTGTCATTCCGTGGGTTTGGACAAATGTGTAATGACATGTATCCTTCATTGTAGTATCACACAGAGAATTTTTCACTACCCTAAAAGTCCTCTGTATTTCATCTATTCATCCCTTCTTCTGCTGTATGCCCATCAACCACTGATGTTTTTACTGTCTCCATAGTTTTACCTTTTTCAGAATGTCATATAGTTGGAATCATGCAGTATGTAGCCTTCTCAAATTGGCTTCTTTTACTTAACAATATGCATTTAAGTTTCCTCCATGTCTCTTTACGGCTTGATAGCTCATGTCTTTTTAGCACTGAATAATATTCCATTGTCTGGATTCTATTACAGTTTGTTTATCCACTCACCCACTGAAGGACATTTTAATTGCTTCCGAGTTTTGACAATTATGAATAAAGCTGTTATAAACATTTGTGCACAGGTTTTGTGTCGTCCACTAGAATTTTAATAGGAACAAATCTTCCTTTTTATAAAATCCAGTACATTAACTAGAATTTTATGTGGAATACCTAGACCATACACAGAGTGGACACTAAAAAATACTTAGTGAGTGGATATTTGAAAATAAATAGTAAGGGTAAATTGACCAATCTGCAATTTCCATTGTTTTCATTCTAACAATAATAACTGACCTTTATTGAGAAACTGTTTTATTCCAGGTACTATACTATGTGCTTTACCCGTTTTATTTCCTTTGATTCATACAATAAGCCTATGAAGTATGTATTTCTACTACTCCAATTTTACAATGAGGAAATTGAGGCTTAGAGGGGTTAAGCAGCTCGCCTGAGATTACACATTTGGATAGTGGCTGTCAGAACTTAAACTCAGCCGAGAGAACTCCAGAATTTAACAACCACTCCGTACTGCTTCCATGTCTACATTACTGATAACTTGGATAGACTGTCGAAAAGAAAGTCTCCAAGATCTAGAAAAAAAAATGATAGAAATAATTTGTCTAGAAAAGGAAAGATGATTTCTGGGTTAATGGAAGTTATATCCATGATTAACCAATGGTGCACATCTCTTCTAAGTCAACATCAAAGGACTGCCTGTGACACACTGAAGAGAGGGTCGAGTGCAGGCCTCCAATTTTAATATCATGTCACGTTTTAACACATTTTTGACTGGAGACATATTACAGCCACAGGCGTTAGTTTCTGCAAAAATCCCCCGGTCAATAATGTGTTAAGATCAAATTTCCTATGGGGGAGAAAATAGAATATGGGCAAAATAATGTTTTAATTTTGCTGTTATTATTATTATTGAAACATAAGTTCAATAATGAAAGATTGATTTTATTCCTATTTATTAAAAACACATTAAGTAATTAATTGGCTTTAATCAAACTACTAGAAGCATAAAACAATTTATTATGCAATACTGGGGCAGGGAAAAACATAAACATGAATTTTTATTTAAGCAGGGATGAAAGAAACTTAGATTAAAAAAGCACATAAATTATTAATTTTATAAAACTATTTGAAAAAGCATATACCAGGGCTTCCCTGGTGGCGCAGTGGTTGAGAGTCCGCCTGCCGATGCAGGGGACACGGGTTCGTGCCCCGGTCCGGGAAGATCCCACATGCTGCGGAGCGGCTGGGCCCGTGAGCCATGGCCGCTGAGCCTGCGCGTCCGGAGCCTGTCCTCCGCAACGGGAGAGGCCACAACAGTGAGAGGCCCGCGTAACGCATAAAAAAAAAAAAAAAAAGCATATACCAGAGATTTAAAGTTTAGTATGTATAGGCATTAGTTGTATCCACTAATGGTGGTTCTTGTATGAACTTGCAATAAAGATATTATTAGTAGTAAGTAAAGAAATAGCCTAAATTGTACCTATTATAAGAAATTCTATTTAAACCAACTTTTAGCATTCAATGTGGTGGGAGTTATTTAACAATTTATTCTGACAACAACTTCAGTTGCATCATTTAAATGTGTCAGATTTTGATTTAAAAGCATTCTGAATGATCTCTTGCAGTGACAGGGTACTAAAAATTTTATGAGAGTTTAGGGGAACTTCAAAGATGTTCATTGAATTAATCACAATGGAAAATTCATCACCTCACATTTATCACTAAGATATACAGAAAAAATATATATGAGCATATATAAATTACAGATAATTTTATAGAGTTCTCTATTAAAAGAATTCTACATTCAGTAGAATCTTATCTGTCTCTAATATACTTCTGCGAATTTGGAGCTATTCGATGAGAAATTTTGGTTATTTTTGAAGTGGAATTAGTATCCTCACCTTCAGAAGTTAAGCTGAACCTTTAATGCCTATTAAGGATGTTCATAAATGGCAATCAATAATATTTTTGAGGGGAACTGGAAGATGAGTTGAAACATTCCTTGGGTTGTCAGGCCCTCTGAGTTCAAACACTAATGTGAACACTGTTGAACTGTGAATGCCTGGGCACATCACTTAACCTTTCTGTGTTTCCATTTTCTTATCTACACAATGAGGCTAATAATACTGATTGACCTCATAACATTTAATTAGGCCATTGGGAAGCTCTTTGAAAATGCTAAGTATCATTTGTTGGCACTTAGCTTCATGAAAGGTTTGTGTTTTTAACACACTGTGGTTTGAAGATGTGTTGGTACAACTCCTGCCAGCTTCTTGTTTCTCCGCCATATCTTTTCTGAGCTCCCTTTGAAGTCCATGGGAATTAGGGTGATTGAAGGCACTTAGGGGACGTAGAAGTAATGAGAGTGTGTTCTCTGGCATATTTATAATAGGTTTACTTTACCCTTATGAAGAAAATGCCATACTTCTCAAAAAGGAGCTTGATGGCTTCTCAGTGGTTTATGGGTAGGTAAATTCATGATTGCTCATGGATCGTAAGCCCTAGAGGAAAAGATTTTTTGACAAAGACAATGAGAAAGTTTAAATTGTTTGAAAAAAGTTAACTTTCAGGGAACATAAAGAATGACAGGCTGTGCTTCCCTGGTCGCGTAGTGGTTGAGAGTCCGCCTGCCGATGCAGGGGACATGGGTTCATGCCCCGGTCCGCGAAGATACCACATGCCGCGGAGCGGCTGGGCCCGTGAGCCATGGCCGCTGAGCCTGCGCGTCTGGAGCCTGTGCTCCGCAGCGGGAGAGGCCACAACAGTGAGAGGCCCGTGTACCGCAAAAAAAAAAAAAAGAATGACAGGCTCCTCTAGGGTAGGATTATATCTTTTACTTTCTGAACAGAGCACATAGTCACTACCCAATATGTGCTTACTCAATAAATGCGTGATGAATGGGCAGAAACTACTATAACAGTAGCATATTATGTGATAATTATCATATTATATAACATTAATGCAGCATTTAGAATAAACTTTTGTTACGACTTTTTTACTCCTTTTACGTGTTTTTCCCCCTCTATTATAGCATTAACTAGAACGCTTGTGGCACCATTTACAGAAATATATTGTATGACATACTTCTATACTCAAAGTTGAAAAGAAAGGGGGGCGGGGAGTTCCATCACACTTTAAAATTGCATGTATTTGGAAACATCGCCATACTCTCATGATACCCATTGTAGACTATTTCAAGAGTCTTCTAGTTGGTATCTTTGTTTCTAATCTTTTCCCAGATCTATTTTACAATCCACTGCCAAATTAATATTTCTTAAACATCACTTTCATTATGCCACTCATTTCAAAAGCTTTCAATGGCCTCCTGTGTCCTATTATGTCATTCCTATTTCCAAAACTGTGATTTTAAAGCCATCTGTTATGGGCTGAATTGCATCCCCCCAAAGTTCATGTGGATGTCCAAACCTCCAGTATCTCAGAATGTGACTGTATTTAGAGACAGGGTCTTTAAAGAGGTAATTAAGTTAAAATGAGGTCATTAGGCTGGGCCTTAATCCAATATGACTTGTGTCCTTATAAGAAGAGGAAATTTAGACATAGACATACACAGAGTGAAGACCATGTAAAGACAAAGTGAGAAGACAGCTGTCTATAAGCCAAGGCGAACGGCTTCAGAGGAAACCAACCCTGCCAATACCTTGATCTCAGACTTGTAGTCTCCAGCATTGTGAAAAAATACATTTGTCGTTTAAGCCACCTAGTCTCTGGTATTTTGTTAAGGCAGTCCTAGTAAACTAATATAACATCCATAATGCAGAAACCCCAAATGGTTTTACAACCTTATTTCTCTAAAGATAATTTAAGTTTTAGTCATCTGGTTAAATCAGTGATTTTCACTGTGATCACAATTCCCATTATAAGTGGCCCTAAGATTCCCTACAATTCGAAGGGAAGAACACTAAGCAGGCGGCAGAACGTGTCTTTTACTGACCTCAGGACTTGGGCATGTTATGTCTCCCCTCCAAAATTAGGGAAATGAAACCTGCTTTTCCTACTTCAAAGGTCTATAGGATTTGGGAGGGTCAAATAAGATGATGCACATGGAAACATTTGCCTGCTCACCAAGTGCTGGGACTCTGCTTGAAACTGAAGCATCTATCCCAAGATCATGACAGCCCCCTGGCATGCTTCTGCCTTTTGATGACACTTACTGCTATGGACCGAGTGTTTGTGTCCCCACCCTAAATTCATATGCTGAAGCCCTAATGTGATGATATTTGGAGGTAGGGCTGGAAAGTATTAAGTTGGGTGCCAGGGAATGCCCTAAACCAAGCAGATTATTGTTTAGAGCAGAATTAGATTTCTAATAATGACCCTGAATACAAAATAAGAAATAAAGCTGAAGCCAAGCAATAATGATTGGGGGACTCTAAAGAAAAGATGCAGGTGCCCCAGGGAGTTTATCCTAAGACCACTAGACAGAGAGGTTCAGTTAGCAAAGCTAACTCCAGATTCTACCTGCTGGTATAGATAGGGTTGCTAAATCACAGGCTCCAGATTAAGGAGGATGGAGCTGAACTTGTAGATGTAGATTGAAGACCTTTGTTACTGCAGCTGAACAGAGTATGGGAGGTAATTAGGTCATGAGGGTGGACTTCCATGATGGGATTAGTGTCTTTATAGAAAGAGGAAGCAAGCTATCTCTCTTTTTCTCTGCTGTGTGAGGCTACAGTAAAAGAAGACTACCATACACAAAACATGAAGAGAGCCTCCACCAAGAACCCAACAGTGCTGTCACTCTGATCTAAGATTTCTAGACTTCAAAACTGTGAGAAATAAATGTTTACTGTTTAAGCCACCTAGTCTGGTATTCTGTTATAGCAGCCTGAACTAAGACACTTACCATCCATAAAAGCAGATGTCCTGTGTCCAAGTACCAATCTAAATCAAACCCAACTTTACCAACCCATTTAGACATTGCAATTTAGAACTTGAGCCCACCTCTCCCGGGCTAGCCCCACAGCTAGCTAGGCCATTTACTTACTGCTCTTTCTCTAACTGTATACTCCATTACAACAAACTTCAAGACTGAGCTCATATATGATCCAAGCAAAGAGATTCTTCTTACTTTATTATGGAAAATCAAAGCTAAGCTCAGTTCCTACTTTTCCAAGAAGTATTCTCTGATTACTCTCTCATAAATATTTCCTTTCTTTGAACTCTTAAAGTATTTTCAGTCTATATTACAAAATTTAGCCCTTAATTATACAATTGATCTCTTATACTCATTTTGTGACTTTTTTCATGTGAATGAATTACTTTTGACAACTAGATTAGGAAGTCTAAATGACATACTTATATTGAATGTATATTCTGAGTATAACAAAATAGGAAACCTTAAATAAGTTTAAAAATTAAAAATACCCATTTTTTCCTTGCATGGTGTTTTTTATGCTTTTTGTGAATACAAGTTTCAGCTTTGGACTACACAAGTACATTTTGTCCGGTCTTTTTCAGGATGTCTTTGATATTCATGAGTTTAAAGTTTAATGTAATTAATTTTGTCAGTGTTTTTTACTTTATATTTATGCTAAAAAAACCTTCATTTCCATAAACTCAGCTGAATATTTAAATACATTTCCTCTAGTTCTTATGTTTTATTAGTTTAATTTTAAAATTCACATAGTACATTATTAAATTTGCAAATGCATGCCCACACTGAATAATGCATAGGAAAAGACTGGCAGGAAATATCAAAATGTTAATATGATTACATAATTGTGTCTGAGAAGTAATTATTTTGTTTTCTTTCTACATGTCTAAATATAATTTTATTTCTTTAGTGTGCAGTTCCTCTTTCATAATTTAAAAAATACTGAACTAAGGAAAAACTTTAAATCTACCTATTTCTGTGCTTTCTGGTACTGTTATATTTAAAATATTTTTCCTGAGCTTTTAGTTCATTGATATCTCTGTATCTCTCTCTCTCTCTCTCCCTCTCTCTCGCTCTCTCTCTCTCTCTCTCTCTCCCTCTTTATATATATATATATATATATATTTTTTTTTTTTTTTTTTTTTTTGCGGTACGCGGGCCTCTCACTGTTGTGGCCTCTCCCGTTGCGGAGCACAGGCTCCAGACGCGCAGGCTCAGCGGCCATGGCTCACGGGCCCAGCCGCTCCGCGGCATGTGGGATCTTCCCCGACCGGGGCATGAACCCGTGTCCCCTGCATCGGCAGGCGGACTCTCAACCACTGCACCACCAGGGAAGCCCTCTATATTTTTTCTTATATCTTTATAAACTTTTCTTAAAGTGGACCAAGACAAGTGTCATCATAAAGTAAATGTGTGTAGAGGTTGCAAAAATAGAGACCCTAAATTCAAAGAGTCTAAACATTTTGTTTTACTTGGGATAGATTATGCTATGGTAAAAGTAAAAAAAATCTACCTCCAGAACTCTGTGGCTTAAAACAATAAAGGTTATTTCTGGCTCATGTTACATGTCCATCTTGAGTCAGCAAGGGGTTCAACACATCACAGTCACTCAGGGGCCCAAAATGACAAAGAGGCCAGCCAGCATCTCAAACTTTACGGATCACTTTGCCAAAACAGAAGAGCTCAGGAGGGTATCACGTCAGCAGCTAAATACTCAGCCTGGAAGTGACATACATTATTTTTACTCACAGCTCATTGGCTGGAAATAATCACATGGCCCCAAAACAAGTGGAAAAGGAAGTATAATCTTACTATAAGCCAGAAGCCAGAGAAATAGAAATATTTGGTGAACTGTACTAATACCTGTTTGTCTGAAATCACTTTAAAATTTAGCTAAGAATATTTCCACTATAAATTTTCAAATACTGTGAATTACATTGTGGCTTAAAGGAGATAATAGGTAAATTTTCATTTAAAAATTTACATTTTCCAGGCTTCACTGGTGGTGCAGTGGTTAAGAATCCACCTGCCAATGCAGGGGACACAGGTTCAAGCCCTGGTCCGGGAAGATCCCACATGCTACGGAGCAATTAAGCCCGTGAGCCACAACTACTGAGCCTGAGCTCTAGAGCCCGTGAGCCACAACTACTGAAGCCTGTGTGCCGCAACTACTGAAGCCCGTGCACCTAGAGCCCATGCTCTGCAACAAGAGAAGCCATCGCAGGGAGAAGCCCGTGCACCACAACGAAGAGTAGCCCCTGCTCACTGCAACTAGAGAAAGCTCTCGCACAATAACGAAGACCCAATGCAGCCAAAAATAAACGAACAAAATAAAATCTATTTAAAAATTTGCATTTTTCCTTTATGTTTCCAAAAATAGGGATATATTGAACATCTTCAAATTAAAACAGTATTAAAATGAAACGAGGTCTAATTAGTTGTGGAAATAACAGTTTATAAGCCCAAATTGTTACATATCTTGTTTACTTAAAATGAAAAGGTGATTAGAGATACCATTTTAGCAATTATTTTCAATTTTTTATTTTGTCAACTAATTTAAATCATTAAATCGGATAAAAATGGATTTAAAAGAAAAATTGTCTTTTATGCAAGCCATCTGATAAACGAAACAAGGATATCATAAAACACCGCCCTCCCTATCCCACCCCTCTAGGTGACACAAAGCACTGAACTGATCTCCCTGTGCTATGTGGTTTCTTCCCACTAGCTATCTATTTTCGGACAGAAACTGTGACGGAATATCCTTACATTTCTCATAGGAGTACTCAGTAATTTAAAGAATTGTATAACAAGATAAAGTTAGAAGAAAAGTAAATTGTTTTATCTAACATGAAAAGTATTTAAAATCAACAACGAACCCATGCTAAGACCAAGTACAGAGCTAGTTTCCAGATCACTTTAATTATATCCATGGCTTTGAGAGTCAACTTTTGAAGGCTTTGTAAATTCTTTAAAAGACCCTCCAATCTGAATTTTTATATTTTCCCACAACATAAGGGAATATCTTAGATAAAAATGTTTAGAGGAAAGAACCTAACAACTTCTCTCCAATCATTTTCCATTGAAGTATTTTCAGTGACCTTGCCAAAATAGAATAAATTTTGCTCCATGGGTTTAATAAAAAATAATAAATATGATTTTCTTCTTTTTCTACTAAGTAGATGTCTTCATCCAATCTTTAGTCTCCAAAAGTATTTTTCCAGAGAGGCAAATCATATGAAGTCATTTATACGGTTCAATATATCAAAAGCACTGTCATTTCCCTCACTAATGTAGGGGAAACATTCTCTTGAGACTTGCTGCTGTTCATAAACTTGATCTGTGATTTCATATTTTATATTTTCAGCAGAACACCTCTTGTATATTACAATTCCCTGTTTGCTTGGAGGTTCTCCATTATTCTCCATGTCAAGTAGAGTCAATGCCAAACTTGAGATTTATTCATTCCTCTCTCTTTCATAACAGCAAAGATATGCAGGTATCAGTTTACTATATTACCAGGAGTCATTCAAGAAGAGGTCAATACTAGACTTATTCACACACACACACACACACACACACAAACCCAAAAACAATTCACTGAGAAATGCCTGCATTCAGATCTAAGTATTTGCTAGTTGACAAATTAAATCACTAAACAATGGAAGTTTTGCATTACACATTATTTTTGATAGATAAGAAAACGTTTCAAATATGAAGGGAGAGAAATTGCAGTCATTTGACAGGCAAGTTTTTTTATTTTTACTATAATTTTGGAAGATTGATAAAGTGTCTAGGAGTTGCAGGAAATTTTTCCAGATGTCAGGAGTGGCAGTGAAGATGACTGTGACAAGGAGAGTGGCAAAAGTATGTGATGGCATTAGAAGGAGTTCAGGCATTAGATGCTCTGAGATAGGTGGAGAATATTATTGCTTTTATGTAGCAGATAAATGAAATTAGGTAGTGTAGAGACTATTGAAAAGAAAGGAAGTTATTTAAAATACATCTTAGAATTATTGGGAAACCAGGTGTTCATATATCTAAGGGAACAAGCTGCATTTTTCACAAGGATTCAGAAGTGTCCTGGATTTTGGGAACCTCTGAAGAGGATCATTGGGGTAATACAAGAAAGTCTTTCAAAAAGTCAGCAGAGGTGAAGATGATAAAAAAGAGTAAATGGGAGTCATGTAAAACCGACATGGTGGACAGTTTGGTCTATAGGATATGATGCAGGAGGAAAATATTATGGGATGCTTCAGGAAAATTGTATAATTTTATAACAGAACCATCAGGTATGAGGTATACATTATAGAGGGTGAAGGAAACAAAATTAAATTACATTGGTACCTATCAGTAAAAAGAGGCAAGACCCAAAAATGAAGAAAATAGGACTAACCTAGAAATTAATATAAAGCTTTTAATACATCACAGAAAGGTAAAGACAGAAAATCAAGGACTAGAATAATGGTTGATGTCGTGATGTATTCCCCATATTGACTTGTTCAAAATTTTTTTATGCTTATAATTGCGAAACTATGTCAGTTCTGAGGGAAAAAAATCATTGAGAGAAAGGAGTAATTTCATATTTCAACAGATGGAGGCTGTTGTATAGTGAAATCAGTGCTGAATTTGGATCAAGAAGAAAGGGATTCATATCCTGGCTCTGACATGAACCAGCTATGTCATCAGGAACGAGTCACCCTCTGAGTGTTTGTTTTCTCATTTATAAAATGAGAGTTATAATTGCAGTAGAGACTGCCATTATTCATCAATATCCACCCCGTCTTTCTTCCATGGGAATAAAACTTACATTCTTTAGCTGGGAAAATGTCTCAAATAAAGTAGCATTTTCTATTCTCCCTTGTAGATAAGTTTGACCATATGATTAAGTTCTGAGTGGAATTAGAAGTGTCATGTGGCAGCTTTAAGGAGACTTCCTTAAAGTATAACTGATATGAGCCTATTGCCTTCTTTATTCTTCAAATCTTTCCCCGTGCTGCTGTCCGCTCTCTGGAATGCAGGTATAATGGCTGGAGCTCCAGCTGCTCTCTTGGGCAAAGAGAACTTGGCCACATCTTAAGGATGGCAGAACAGTGAGCTAAAGGGAGGCTGGTTTCTTGAGGACTTTATGAAGCAGAGTTAATATATCAGTTTTCAGTCTTTTATGTAGTAGAGAAATAGATTCTATCTTATTGAACTCTGCTATTTAGAGCTGAACCTAATCTTGATAATATGCTTGCCTTATAGTTTATTAGGAATGCTAAATAAAGTACTGGGTACAAAAACTACTGTTGAAATTCTGGTACCTAATGGGATCATAATTAATTGTAGCTGATTGAATGAATCCATTTTTTTTAACATCTTTATTGGAGTATAATTGCTTTACAATGGTGTGTTAGTTTCTGCTGTATAACAAAGTGAATCAGCTGTACATATACATATATCCTTATATCTCCTCCCTCTTGCATCTCCCTCCCACCCTCCCTATCCCACCCCTCTAGGTGACACAAAGCACTGAGCTGATCTCCCTGTGCTATGTGGTTTCTTCCCACTAGCTATCTATTTTACATTTGGTAGTGTATATATGCCCATGCCACTCTCTCACTTTGTCCCAGCTTACCCTTACCTCTCCCCATGTCCTCTAGTCCATTCTCTACATCTGTGTCTTTATTCCTGTCCTGCCCCTAGGTTCGTCAGGACCTTTTTTTTTTTTTTAGATTCCATATATATGTGTTATCACACGGTATTTGTTTTTCTCTTTCTGACTTACTTCACTCTGTATGACAGACTCTAGGTCCATCCACCTCACTACAAGTAACTCAATTTCATTTCTTTTTATGGCTGAGTAATATTCCATTGTATATATGTGCCACATCTTCTTTATCCATTCATCTGTTGTTGGACATTTAGGTTGTTTCCATGTCCTGGCTATTGTAAATAGTGCTGCAATAAAGATTGGGGTTATGTGTCCTTTTGAATTATTCTCAGGGTATATGCCCAGTAGTGGGACTGCTAGGTCATATGGTAGTTCTATTTTTAGGTTTTTAAGGAACCTCCATACTGTTCTCCATAGTGCTTGTATCAATTTACATTCCCACCAACAGCGCAAGAGGGTTCCCTTTTCTCCACACCCTCTCCAGCATTTGTTGTTTGTAAATTTTTTGATGATGGCCTGAATGAATCCATATTAAGCAAAAATATTTTCATATGAATTTAGTTTAGCATCAATATGTAGCTCACTGGCAGCTCAGATCTAAATTTTTAAAAAATCTATCTTGAGAGTGCATGAAATGATTAAGGATGTGGAACAAAATAAGTAGAGAAAAAAATAATGAAGGCAAGAGATGAGCTGAGTTAAGCTACAAAGAGGTCTTACCTCCTTCATGAAGCCTTCATTGTTTCCTTAGCACTGTCATTTTTCTCCTTTGTGCCCCAAAATACTTGAACCCCAAACCACACAACACTCCCATTTTATGACTCTGTGGAATCATGTCATTCAACCTCCAGAGCAATATTGAACACCTACTCTGTGCCAGGTGTACGTATTTCATCAGCTCTACTGGATAGTGAGCTCCTTGAAGAAAGGGCTCATTTTTCAGTTATCTCTGTCCTGCCCTTAGGGCCTGGTAGAATTCTCAAAAGTACTGATTAGGGCTTCCCTGGTGGCGCAGTGGTTGAGAGTCCGCCTGCTGATGCAGGGGACACGGGGTTGTGCCCCAGTCCAGGAAGATCCCACATGCCACGGAGCGGCTGGGCCCATGAGCCATGGCCGCTGAGCCTGCGCATCCGGAGCCCGCGCATCCGGAGCCTGTGCTCCGCAATGGGACAGGCCACAACACTGAGAGGCCCGCGTACCACACACACAAAAAAGTACTGATTAACTCCTATTTACAAACAGATAGTTTTGAAGCTAATCCAACTGCAATATATGGTCAGACACCTGTGTTTGGCATGTGCTAAGTGCCTAATAAATGTTTATTGATTGATTGAATATACTTTTTTTTTCCAATAGGAAAGCACAGAGTACACCATGTTGTATTTTCTAAATCCTCTTTACTTTTCTGTGATTGCAATCTTGTTATATTCTTGTCTTCTCTCTTTCCTCTCCAACCCCTGCCATCCAATCAATAGCTCACAGCTGTCCATGCTTCTCCATTCATTTTGACACTGTTGGAGGCTGTTCTCATGACCCTGATCTCAACCTTCTACATCTATTCCTCTTAGTTTCTGTTTGTCTGATACATACGGCAGAATGACTTTCAGGCATGCAAATGTAGCAATGCTCCATCTTTCCTGATGTATACTGGATGATTTCCTTTAGCAAACACTTTTGGTGGCATATTCTACAGCCACTCTCTCCATTCTTGCTAAAAGCATCATTCTTTTGTTGAAGAATAAGTTGGCAATGTGCTAAGGGAAAGTGAGTCCCATTCCTTGACCACAAGGTATAAACTACAAATAGTTTGTCATTAGTTAGCATTAAACTTGGCTACAAATAAGAAAGGACAAAAATAATAGCAATTTAAATATGATAGAATGTTATTTCTTTTTCACGGTAACATCTAGAAGTTGATAGTCTGGAGCTGCCCTGGTAGGTCTTTCTTTATAAAGTACATAGGGAATGAAGCTCCTTCTGTCTTATAGCCTTACTGTGGAGGATTCCATCCCTAAAGTAATTTCATGGCCCCAAATATCTGCTCAAGCTACATCCAGCCATCAGGAAAGAGAAAGGGATACAGAACAGAAGAAAGAGACAAAGGAAGCATCATCAATATCTTTTAAGAAGGTTTCCAGAAGTTACCACATAATGTGCCAGTTTATAACCCAGTGGCTAGAACTTGGTCATAGGGTCAAAATTTGTTTTAAAGGGGGGCTGGAAAACATATTCTTTACTCAAAGTCATCATATACTCATCCAAAAGTTGAAGGTTTCACACTGGGAAGATAAGCAAAAGTGCAGGAAAAGATACTGAGAAAAGACTAACACTCTGCTACCCAAGCATTGTGCATGCATACAGAGTACTCAGTGGTGAATACAACTCGAAGGGGTGGGTAGAACTTGGGGCTTATACAGCATCTGAACAAAGAACCGCAAATTTGTAGAGAAGCGACAAGACAAAGAAAAAAGGTTTAGGCTTTTAGGGGCAGCAAATTGTGGGAAGGTTAAAATATAGGGGAAACGAATGAAAGTTAAGGGTTATTTAGTAAGCTTGTTTGTGTAGGTCCACCTGGGTGCCATCGCATTGTTGTCTCTGGCGATAAGGTTGTTATCCCCTTCCTGATATAGGAAGGGCAGACATACCTTCACAAGAGGGATTTATGTTCTGCTTTCAGGCAGATTGGGGGAGGCCAGAGAGCTCATCTTGTGTCTGCTTTTTCTCAGTTGCCTTCAGCACAAATTAATCCTTATGCCAGAGTAGCATAAGCCTTATGCCTCTGAACCTCTTCAGTAACATCATTCTCTTTTGCCAAAGATGAGATTAGGAATGTATAACCCAGTTCTGCAAATAAGACCTATGGGGAAGTCTGATGGAGGCTTTTAGGAAAGATCTTACTCTTTGATAAAAATTAAAAATGAGAGAGAAGAGAGATGCTTAGTTACCAGCCCCCTTTTCCTTGTCTTTTGGATGTGATGCCTGGAGCATGACTGCCAAAATGGTCCCAGTAAGGGAAAAGCTAAGAGAATCACAGAGAATCCAACTAAAGAAGATTCTGAGCAAATGCTGTTATTGAGCCTCTGAATCTACCTTATAACCTCCTACATATGGGCTTCTCCTTAAATGTGTACAAAAAATTCCTGTAGTGCTTAAGTCATCTTTATTGGCTATTCAGTGCTGAAAGCAATGAAATTGATATACTCCTTCTTATTGGCAGAATAAAACCTAAAATCCTTTGACACAGTAGATAAGATACTTTATGATCTGGCTATGTATATCTTTCCCTACTCTCCTTCTTTCCTGCACCGTACATACTACATTTAGGTGCAGAAATTCAGAACTTCTTTTCCTTGTACACAACACTGGGTCATGTCCTTACACAGAGTCATTTTTCAACTCACTTATGTCAGCTGGGGTTTGATCACCTGCATGAATCAGGAATGGACTACAGTAAGTTAAGCAAAAAGTGATCTATTTTCCCCCATAATAAGAAGTTGAAATGTAGGCAACTGAGGGCCAGAAAATCGATTCTGGGAATTACCAAAGATCAAAGTTCCTCTTAGATTCCTCTTCCATTACATCTTGTGAAGGACTTTACTTCACATGATCTAAAGATGACTACTGTGCTTCCAGACACTGAATGTGCACTCCAGACAGGAAGAAATAAAAAATAAAAGTCTGTGTACTAGCTGAGTCTGTCAGTTTTTATGAGAAATACAACCTCTTTTTTGGGAGCTCCACCTGGGAGACTTCTGTATTACATCTTCATTCGCTAAACCAGTAGCCAGGGAACCTGGAAGATTGAGTATTTTTAACTGAATAAGAACTAATCCAATAAGTTTAGGGTTCTGTAAGTGAGGAAGAAAAGGAAAATAGATTTTGAGTAGACAACTAGGAATATCCATCTATGCATCCATTGTGCTTTTAATTTATCTTGATTATAATAGTAGCTATAAAAATTATTTATATCTAGCTCTCTATGAGACTACTCTAGAGGGCAGCACACAAGTCAGGGTCTCTGCAGGAAAAGGACTGCATACAAAGAGGGTATTTAAAGTCAGTTTAAAAAGAGCACTATTACAAAGTTGTGGACAGGATTATGGGAACTAACAAGACATGGTGAACACCCAGAGATTACCAACAGAGAGCAGCAATTCCTACCCAAGGCCTAAAGTCAGCCACTACCAGAATAGGGTGAGAGCTGAAGGAGTAGGAGCTGTGCCTGTGGGCAGACGGGTTCAGCGTGAGCCAATTTATAGCCTACATAGACATTTGGAACAAGGAGAATTAATACCCTGAACTTTCTCCTTCACTTCTGGCAGTATTTCCCACTGGGCAAACCTGACAGGAAACCAAAGGGCAGGTGTACCTCTGTTGACTAGAAGTTAGCTTCTCAGGGCTCAAGGCAGGGTGCAGAAGAGGCAGAGATGGATTTTGATGTGTAAACAGAGAATACTCAGGGCAGGTAAGAATCATTTCTGTAGTGCAGTATCTAGCACAGTGCCTGGAATACAGTAGGTGTTCCTTAAGTATTTACAAAATAAGTACTATTGGCTGAATTAGGTAGGGGAAAATACTCTGTCAGTATG
The DNA here is from genome assembly GCF_963924675.1 of Phocoena phocoena. NCBI lineage: Eukaryota > Metazoa > Chordata > Mammalia > Artiodactyla > Phocoenidae > Phocoena > Phocoena phocoena. The sequence goes on along the minus strand of NC_089235.1, from coordinate 51,726,230 downwards.
TGACCTAAGAATTTATGGGACTTTAAACATGAGTTGGGCATGCAGTTTGGCCCTTGGAAATGAATGGCTTGGGGAGCATTCCAAACCACCAAATGTCTTTTAGGGTGAATTGGTTCTTGATGATTCTCTACTTAAATAACGTAGTAAACAGAATCTGAGTTGCTCATACATCCCCCAGAAACAAGACCTTTCTCTGGTAGACGCCTTTTGAGGAAAATCATGATAAATACTTCTGGTGCAGGGATTGCCAAACCCATAGGAGTTCATAGTTGGTTGATACTAGATGTTCTCATATCCTTCATCTATCTTTGCTAAATGCATTGGGGAGAAAACATATTTCATATTGGTTGCTTCAGTATGAAAGCCAGTTAAGAGTGCCCTTTTAATTTTTGAGGAGTTTAGTAATCCCAGCTACCAATAGGGTGCTTACAAAATTTTCTATGAGTAGCCATTGGAGTTCTAGGTGAATAGAGAGATTAAAAAATGGGTTGTCTTCAATATAACACGAATGACTCTCATGAATTACTATAGATTTTGCAAAGGACCATTGTTAAGTGCAACAAATAGATAATAAATACATAGCATATAAATATTTTTAACTTCTTTGAAGTTGGTAAGAGATTTCCTTTGCAGGGAAAGCCAATTTGGTTGAAAGAGTTTTGATTAATTTCCTGCATTGTGGTGACAATATTTTGGATGGTAAGAGATGGAAAAAGAAAACTGCCTTCTTTCTGAGTTGGCAGCTGCTAGAACTGTGAGGGGCTAGGAAGAAGGTACAAGTTGGATGGGTATTTATGAAATTATATGCTTCAGGGTATGTGGCAGAAGTTGGTACAAAATCTTTTTTTCCCTCTGCAAAATCCTTATTAAAATCTGCCTCTCTCTCAAACGTGTTTGGTTCAAGTAGATATTCTCAGGGGGATGTAAGAAGGTGTTGAGTACTTGGAACCACTGGATCTGAGCCAGTAGAGACATGGGGATACAAATGTTTTCTTGGCCAGGATATGAAACACTCTGCTCTATATTCATTTTTAAATGACAAGGAAAGGAGATACACACCTAAATTGTTCTCTGGAACTATAGACCAGGTACTGTGGCCTAAATTCTGACTTAGAAGACTGAGTGGGCCCTAGTTTGTTGAAGCGTGATTCTGGATAATTAACAAGTATTTTGATGACTTCTTCTTCATTACTCTGGTTACAGGTTGACCTGGATGTGGGGAGCATGAGAAGCACCACCTTCGAGACTAGAAGGGAGCAAGATAGTTCCCAACTACATATAGTTCCCAACTACATACAGTTCCCAACTACATACAGTTCCCAACTACATACAGTTCCCAACTACATATAGTTCCCAACTACATATGTGAAAGAATTCCTATTTTTCAAAAAGAATTTCATGTTTTTGAGACTTTTCTAGCATAGAATATACTATATGTGACATGTAAAACAAACTCTAAAAACATGGTTGTAGGCACCTAATATAGACTTTTTACATATGCATTGTAAATGTCCATTATGAATGTATATTTTTTATGTATATTGCTAAGTCACTGCTATAAAAATGGTATAAGAAAAATGTTTATTTTTAAACTGATGTGGTATCTTGATATTGTGACTGTGTACTACTGTTTATGAAACAGTAGTATGTTTCTAAACCTTTATAACAATAGTTTTAAATTCCTTGAATTTTAGAATAGCAAAGTGCCCCAGAAGGTTCATTTTTTAAATGAGTAACAAAACATACCCATTAGATTTTACCAATGACCTTAACTGTTTCTCTGCAGTTGTTCATAAAACATTAAGAGCCCAAGGAATGGGTTCAGGTTTTCGAAGTAATATATTCTACTAACTATTAAATGTTGGGTATGTGATGAATTACATACCAGTTTCTAGGAAGGTTATTTAGGATTCTTAACAAAAACAAAATGTCTTTGACCAAAGTCTAGGGTAAAGAAAGGTTTTTAACTTGTATGTTACACTGCTGGGTTGTATCTTCCTTTAAAATTTATATGCAGAAAACTGATACACTTTGGTACATAGACAAATCAGGCAGAAGCAAGATAGAAGAGTCTACATAAGGAACTGCTGTGCTTTCCCCACAGAGACGTGTGTGTGCAATTAGTTTTGTTTAATGTAGATTTAATGTGACTAATGGGAATAGATGTGACTGAAATAGTACAAGTTAAAAGACTATCTTAGCCACTTACAATTTAATTTACAACAAACGGCATTTACTATAATTCCTTTGGGGTAGGTATGTTTGGATAAACTTTTTCACCATGATTAACCTGCTATTATTTAAGAAATTGTGTTTTTTCTGCTAGTGTTGTTTAATTTCCTAAAGTTTAACTGTCTCAATGTAGTAAATATATGATACACTCTGACACTTTTTTTTTTTTTTAAGAATCTGGTTCTCTCTGGAATGCTTCCCAGGATCTTCTGGAAACCAGATTTTTTTATATCTAGGGACTTCTACTCATTAAACAGTTGTAAATATAGAAAAAGTACCACAAAATAGCTCATTATCTTTATTTCACAAGAGCTATTTAACGTAGGACTCCACTGATAATTTAGTTCATTGCTATATGTCAATGTGAGTTCTGAACATCTATCAATGGAAATTAGGTCCAACTAGATACCCTTTCAAAATTTGTAACTCAAATCTGGTCCCACCATTTTATTTTATTTGGTACAGGCACTAAAGCCAAAGATAGAAACGCGTTAACTTGAAACAGTCTACCCTTGATGTGTTTCCCTTTCAATTGAGCATGTTTGTTGAGACCTGTGACTTCACGCTTTCTATGTGGAGCTCAATGAACAGTGTCTTTATTTTCTTTGAGGTGGCATTCTTCCTTCAAATTTTTCTTTCCCCTAATTAGCAATGGAAGTAAAAGTCTTCACATAAATATATGTATCCTTCTGAGGAAAGAGAACTGACTGAAGACTAGTTCACCAAACCCAAAAGTGAGACTAATTTAGATTAAGATGGAATATTTAGGCCTGGACTAGGGTTTTCAAAAATTGGACTTCAAAATTAGACTATGAATAGTCAAGGGAAAGAGAAAGTGTCTTATTTGAAGCACACCCTATAATTAAATCTGGACCTCTGCCAATCTCGGTCTTAAAGCGGTCACTCAGAGACAGGTTGCAGGGTAATTAGGCTTTCTTTTGCCAAAAGTGGGCCCAGGAATATACAGGAATAATAGCATACCCTGGGAGCGGCTCCTAAATGGCACTTATGTTTTGCTTTCCTCCTCCTCTTTTGGGGAGACCACTCCCTTTCCTGTGGGGCTCTAGTGAGCGCTAACAATTGAAGGCCTTTCCTCTCAAGGTATAGACAGAGAACTCTACTTGTGCCCCTTGAAATCATCCTTGGAACTACTTTTGAGCTGGAATTTAAGAAAATCTTTGTCCAATCATTAGCTGACCACTAAGCTAACCAAGTGAAGACTTCAGTGGGTACACATGAGAAGGAATACAGACCATAAAGAAATAGTTCAGGAAATTCACTAAACAAAGAGCAACAACAACAACTCTGGGGAGAGGAAATCTAATTTCCAGAGTTATCACATTATATTATTTAAAATAGCTAATTTTCAAAATATATATATTTTCACATCATGAAGATAAACAAGAAAATACAGCTCATACAAAGGAAAAAAAAAAAGCAGTCAATAGAAACTGCCCCTGGGGAAGTCCATTTGTTGAATTTATTAGACGAAGGCTTTAAATAAAATGTTATAAGTAAGTTCAAGGAACCAAAGAAACCATGTCTAAGTGATTATTTAACCAGGCTGAAGATACCACTGATAATCCTTCTGTAGAATTCTAGAATTTTATAAATGAAATCATACGGTATGTTTTTTTTAAATTCAGCATAATTATTTTTAAGATTCATTCATGCATCAATGTGTTTCTTTTTTTTGTTTTTGTTGAGAAGTAGTTCATTGCGTATAGATCAGGCTTTGACAATTCCAACAGGCCAATCCAGACGGCTAAATGCAGCTTGTTCTTGGCCAAATCTGACCACCTCCATCTGTTTATGTACTGTTTATAGTTGCTTTCATGTTACAACAGCAGAGCTGAGTAGAAATCATACAGCCCAGAAAGCTGAACATATATTTGTCCCTTTAAAGTTTGTATACCCTTAGTATAGATATATCATCATTTTTTTAAATCTATTAACCTGTTGATGGAAATTTGAACTTTCATTTCAGTTTGGGGATTTTAAAAATTAAGTTGCTGTGAACATTCATGTACAACTTTACGTATGGACATATACTTTCATTTCTCTTGGGAAAATACCTTGCAGTAGAAAGGCTATTATGGTAAATATACATTTAACATCTTAAGACACTGCCAAACTACTTTCCAAAATGGTCATTTTACAATCCAACCAGCAATGTATGAGCGTTTCAGCTGTTCCACAACCCTGGCAACACTTGGTGTGGTCAGCCTTTTTAATTTTAGTCATTCTACTGAGTGTATAGTAAAATATTAGAGTTATAAATTGAGTTTTCCTAATGACTAAGGATATTTAGCATCTTTGTCCTTATTTGACATCTGTATATGGTAAGCTGTGTGTTCAAATATTTGCCTGATTTTTATTGGATTGTGTGTGTCCTGAGTGGGATGTACAGGCATACTTTATTTTATCAAGCTTTGCAGATACTGCATTTTTTGCAAATTGAAGGTTTATGACAATCCTGTGTTTAGCAAGTCTATCAACATTGTCTTTCCAACAGTATTTGCTCACTTTGTGTCTCTGTGAAATATTCTGGTAATTGTTACAATATTTCAAAATTTTTCACTATTATATTTGTTATGGTGATCCGTGATTAGTGATCTTTGAATGTTAATACTGCAAAAAGATTAGAACTTGCTGAAGGTTCAGATGATAGCATTTTTTAGCAATAAAGTGTTTTTAAATTAAGGTACGTACAGTTTTTTAGACATAATGATATTGCATATTAAACAGGTTACAGTATAGTGTAAACATAACTTTTATATGCACTAGGAAACAAAAAATTCATTTGACTTGCTTTATTGAGACATTTGCTTTACTGTGGTGGTCTGGAACCAAACCTGTGATATCTCTGAAGTGTGCCCGTAACAGTTCTTTCCATATCCTAGATATAAGTTACTTGGTCAGATATATATTTTGCAAATGCTTCCTACAAGTCTAAGGCCTGCCTTTCTCTTTCATTAGTATCTTTTGAAGAGCAAAAGATTCCAATTTTGATCAAGTTCACTTTATCGATTTTTTTTCTTTTATTCTTTGTGCTTTTTGTCCTATTAAAGTAATGCTGGCCGAACTCAAGGGAACTAAGATTTTCTCCTATGTTTTCTTCTAGAAATTTTATATTAGCTCTTACATTTAGATCTCTGATTCATGTTGAGTTAATTTTGTATATAGGGTGAGGATAGGGTCCAGGTTAATTTTTCATTTTTCATATTGACATCAGATATCACACTGTCTTGACTGCTGTAGATTTATGAGGCTTGATATCAGGTTGTAGTAGTTCTCCAAATTTTTGTTTTCAGTTATTTTAGTTTTTAAGGTACTGTTCATTTCCATATAAATTTTAGAATCGCCAATTTCTACAAAAATAAAAAGCTTACTTAGATTTTGATTAAGATTTCATTGAAAATTAATTTGGGGTGAATCAACATGCTAACAAGATTGAGTTTTCAAATCCATGAATATATTATATTCTTTTACTTATTTCGGTCTTCTTTAATTTCTGTTAGAGACATTTTGCACTATTTAGTGTTCAAGTCTTACGCATCTTTCAGCAAATTTATCTTTTTCACATTTTTTATATTGTAAATTTTTAAAATTTCAGTTCCAGATTCCTTGTTGCTCATGCATAGATTCAACTGAGTTTTGTACATTGACTTTATATTCTGCAATCTTGCTAAACTCATTTATTAGTTCCAAAGGCTTTTTTGTATATTTCTTATAGACTTTTACACAAAGACAATCAACACTTCTGTGAACAAAGACAGTTTTATTATTCCTTCCCAATCTGTATGCCTTTTTTTCTTGCCTGATTGCACTGGTTAGACCTGTCAGTACAATGTTGAACAGAAGTGATTAGAGCAAATACACTTGGTTTTTCTCAATCATAAGAGGATAAATTCAGGCAGTCACCATTTGTATGGTATTAACTATAGGCTTTTTATAGGTAACCCTTATGAGGCTAAGGACTTTTGCTTGTATTCTCATTGCTGAGAGTTTTATTCATGAATAGATGTTGACTATTAAAATGTTTTTCCCACATTATTAAGATGATCATATGGCTTTTTATTAAGCTTTTAGTACATGAATTATATTGATTTATTTTTAAAAATATTAATATTTGATACTAATATTCATTGATACTTTAAAATGTTAATATTAATTTATTATACCTTGATTCTTGAGATAAACCTCACTTAGCCATGATATATTATTCTTTCATATATCATTGAATTTGAATTTCTAAAATATTTTGAAGGAATTTTTTGTCTACATTGATGAGGGATATTGGTCTGTAGTTTTGGGGGTTTTTTTTCCTACTAATATCATTTTCTCATTTTGGTATCAGGGTAATGCAGTCCTTTACACTATTGCTGTCATACATTTTACTTCTATATGTATGATAAATGTCAAAATTCATTGTAATATATATAAATTTTTTTTTTTTTTTTTTTTTTGCGGTACGCGGGCCCCTCACTGTTGTGGCCTCTCCTGTTGCGGAGCACAACGCGCAGGCTCAGCGGCCATGGCTCAAGGGCCCAGCCGCTCCATGGCATGTGGGATCCTCCCAGACCGGGGCACGAACCCGTGTCCCCTGCATCGGCAGGCGGACTCTCAACCACTGCGCCACCAGGGAAGCCCCATTGTAATATTTTTGCTTTAAACAGTCTAGTATATTTTAATGTAATTTAAAAATAAAAGACAATTATTTGATAATTACCATTTCTGGCATTCTTCATTGCTTTTCAAGACCCAGACTATCATTTGATATCATTTGCCTTTACCCTCCATGACTTCCTTTAACACTTATTGTAGTATATGTCTGCTGGTAATGGGTTCCACCAGATTTAGATTCTGGAAAAGATTTTCCTACATTTAAAAAAAGATATTTGACTGAGTTTAGAATTCTAGGTTGACAGTGTTCTCCTTTTAGTACTTTAAAGTTGTTGTTCTACTGTCTTTGGGATTGTATTCTGAAGAGGTCTGCTATTATTCTTATCTTTGTTTTTCCATGTGAAATGTATTTTTTTCACCTGGAATCTTTTAAGATTTTCTCTTTATCTATTGTAAACAATTGTTTGTAATGTAACTTTGTGCTGTTTTCTTCAAGTTTCTTTTGCTTGGGATTTTTAGACTTTCTTGGATCTGCGGGTTTATAGTGCTCATCAAATGTGGAAAATTTTGGCCATTATTTTTTCAAATGTTTTTCTATCCTATCTTCTTTCTCCCCTTCTTTGAGCCTCTAGTTAAACTTACATAACGCTGCTTAAAGTTATCCCAGAACTCACTGATGCATTTTTAGGGTTTTTTCAGTCTTTTTTCCTTTCTCTGTTTTAATTTGAATAGTTTCTATTAGAATGTCTTAAATTAACTCCTTATTATACAATGTCTAATCTGCTGTTAGTCTCATCAAGTGTAATTATTTTTTTTTTGCGGTACGCAGGCCTCTCACTGCTGTGGCCTCTCCCATTGCGGAGCACAGGCTCCGGACGTGCAGGCTCAGCGGCCATGGCTCATGGGTGTAGCCGCTCCGCGGCATGTGGGATCTTCCCAGACCGGGGCATGACCCCGTGTCCCCTGCATCGGCAGGTGGACTCTCAACCACTGCGCCACCAGGGAAGCCCCATCAAGTGTAATTTTATCTCAAACATAGTACTCTCTAACTCTAAAATTACATTTGGCATCTTTTTTATATCTACAATGTTCTTAACATATTCATATGCTATATTCTGAAACACTTGCAAAGCAGTTGTAAAACTGTTTTTGATATCCTTATTTATTAATCCCATCATCTGTCAATTCTAAATTGTTTCAATTGATTGAATTTTTTCTCCTCTTATGAATCTTAGAGCTTGCTTCCCATATGCCTGATACTCATTTATTGGACGCCAAACATTGTAAATTTTCTGGTTGGCTGTTCATATTCTTCAAAGTGTTCTTGAACTTTGTTCATGGATATAGGTAAATTGGAAACAGTTTGATACTTTGAGTCCTGCTTTTAAGCTTTGTTTGGCAGGAGCATAAGAGGAGTTATTTTAGAACTAATTTTTTTCTACTACTTAAAGAATACCCTTCAGTACTCTACCTGGTATCCCATGAATACCAAGATTTTTCTGCTCTAGTTGGTGGAGACTCTAGCTGGTGGACTACTCCTGGCCCTGTTTGAACTCCAGGGATTTTTCTGCCTGCTCCATTTGATGTTTTTATAACTTAGTCTCCAGTAGCTATCTTCACACCCACTGATCAGTCCTCAGTAGATTATTCAAAGCTACTGAGCTCTTTTTTTCCCTCCTTCTGTGATGTCTTCTCTTCTGTGGTATCTGCCCTGCTAACTCTAGCTACTTTGGCACCCCTGGATGCTCACTTTCATCTCCTCAGCTCAGATGGATTGTGGGGCTCTTCCTGGGTTCCTTTAATCTGCTCAGAAGCCTGGAAACTTTCTTCAGGAATTGTAGAGACTGCTTTACTTGTTTCCCCTCTTTCATGTATGAGCATCTAACAACTGTTATTTTATATGCTTTGTCTACATTTTAAGTGATTTTAAATGGAGGATAAACCCATTTCTCATTGCTCCATTATGGCCTCAAAAATATATTTTTAAAGGTGAGAATATAATCTTTGAAGGTGAGAGGTACAACCTGAAATGCAATCCTAAAATCCTAGTTAATTACTGTGGGACAGCAGAAACAAGATACACCAGCTAGTGCTGGGAGTTTCCTGGACCTAGTTTCATTGTGACAAATATAGTGGGTAAGTCTAAGTCAAGACTCATTTGTTGGGAAAAATTAAGAGCTAGCTCACATCAAAAATCCTGGGTTAAATAAAGAAAAAACAAAACATCAGCTATCTAGGAACACAGCCCATACCCATACTAATTTTTTTTTCTGTAAATAGTTTATCTCAGGAATTAAAACCCACTTTCCTCAGAAGTGACTGATAAAAAGGGAAGAGCAGTCTATACAAAAACTTGCCACAACAGAGAAAAAGGAAAAGGATTTTGTGTAAAAAAGATCTCATAGACATAATATTATCATACAATTTTTGTCAATAGAATGGGTATAAAACATTATGTCATTACAGTCTTCATCTTTCTTTTCTTTTTTTTTCTTCTTCTTTTTTTTTTTTGGCGGTACGTGGGCCTCTCACTGTTGTGGCCTCTCCCGTTGCGGGGCACAGGCTCCGGATGCGCAGGCTCAGCGGCCATGGCTCACGGGCCCAGCCGCTCTGCGGCATGTGGGATCTTCCCGGACTGGGGCATGAACCTGCGTCCCCTGCATCGGCAGGCAGACTCTCAACCACTGTGCCACCATGGAAGCCCCATCTTTATTTTCTTGATCAATAATAAATTTGAATATCTCTTCATATATCATACATCATATGTTTAACTGGCTTTTATAAAGGTGAAAATAATTAAAGTCAAACAGCATATGTTTTAGGAATATGTGTATTTGTATTATATATATTTATAAAACATACATATAACATATAGACATACATTGCATATAATATATATGTGAATAGAATTCTAATTTGGAAAGACAGAAGTATGATAAAGCTGAGTTTCAGGTTAGTGATAGTTTGGATGAGGGTGGGAGACAGAATGAGGGAGGTGCAAATATTTGTTGATTTATTCAATATTGCATTTCTAATATATTATTAATGTGAAAAAACTAATAAATAATCAAAAATAACAGATGTCCATTCATGGATCAGTGATGAAAGCATGTTAACCATTTAGTCCAATTTTGTTCGCCTTATCAATCAACAACAACAAAAAGATATAGAAGATATAAGGTGGGGGAGGACAGCAAGAAAGAGAGAAGGAGAACGAGGAATGACAGGAAAAATAAATAGCAGATTTAGATCTCTCACAGGAAAAAAAATTGCATAGTGAATTAAAAACACATGATGAAGAAATTGCTTCCATGAAACAAGAGCACTGGGCAGAAATGCAAGAGCTCTGGGAGGAGATGGTGAGATAATGGAAAGAAATGAAACGTGAGCTGGCAAAGCCCAAGAACTATGAGAAAAAATATATCAGAGAAATGATAGGGACAATGGAAGGAAAACAAAGGAGAGCAGATAAGAGAGACTATTAAAAACATATATGCTATTATTCATATTTGTATTGTATTTATATTTTCTCTATATTTCTTCTTCTCCCCTACATTTGTATCTCCCTTTATATCTTTTGGTTGTTGTTGCCGTTATTGTCATTTGTAAGGAAACACTGTTGAAAACACAGTAAAGTATAAAATATGAAATGGTGATGCAGAAAAAAATAAAGAAGAATTAGAAAAGAGGAGATATTGAGGACAGGGAAAGAGAGACTTTGCAATTACCAATGGAGAAAAACAAAATAAGGGATCAGAACAAACATTTATAATTTACTTTCTTGAAGTTAAAAAGAAACAAAAAAAATCTTTAAATCTATACAAATACACATCATGTCCTAGGGGAAATTGACTTAGGAAAGACAAAACAGAATTATAACAAAGTAAGTATGCTGAACTTTGAAGACAAAGAAAGAAACCTTCAAGCAGTGAAGCAAAATATAATTATCTCTTAGGGAGGAAAGCATCAGGCTGTTCTCAGACATCTCCACAGTGAAAGTCAATTCTAAGAGAACATGAAGGACCTTCAACAAAAAAAGTCAAAGAAATAAAGCATGATGAAAGATTTTATACTTCCTAAATGTTCAGTATGAGGCAATGTTTTGACACATTAAACATCAGATATTTTTAAGGAGTGTTGTTCCCATGAGACTTCTTGAAGATTCTCATAAAGAACTTCAATTAGACAAATAGGAAGCGAAAAATGAATCTAAAGACACTGTTCATGAGCACTGAAACTTTACCTAGATCTGTCTAAAACACTGAACAAAGAGTGGGGATTAGGATGACAGAACAGAGTGCTGTATACCCTGATGGTATAGAAAATGTTACAACAACAAAAATTAGAAGTCGAAGGAGGAAATAAGTTTTAATAAATTATTTCTCCTCATTTTAAATAATGGCGGTGCGGGGTGTCAAAGTGACAAATGAATTAATAAGGATCAAATATATTTAGGACCACAAACTTAAATACTAAGAAAGATAATATAGTTGATAAAAATCAGATGGTAGGGGAGAAAGAAGGGAAGAATTAGACAGGGAACTGCACGCAGTAAGAAATGAATAGAAACTAGGTAAGTAAATGAATAAAAAATGACAGACTACAATTAAGCATGTCAATAAGAACTAAATCACTTATTGAAAGAAAAAGCTTTCAGATCAGATCACATATTAAAACCCAATTTTACGGAGTGTACAATAGCCACACCTAAAACAAATGCATCATAAAGGCTGAATATAAAAGAATTGGTAAACACATACCAAGCCAGTGAAAACAAAAGACAGCAGGGGTTGTAATTTTACTACCTGGCAGATTGAACTCAGACCTCAAAGCATTAAATAAAGAACAGTACATCTTAATGCTAAAATGTACACTTCATAATAGTTATGAATACCTGTGCATCAAATAACACAGAATCAATATTCAGAATCAAAAAGATAGCATAGGAAATGTAAGAAAAGTAGAAGAGGTCTGCGGTGAGTGATTTTAATGACTATTTCATACTTCATGACAATTGACTGGATATAAAAAAGAAAATCTTAAAAAAAAAAAAAAAGAGGTGGGGGGAACAACCAAGAAAGAAAATACAAAAACTTTATCTTAAAACTCTTGGGTCAAGAGATTATCCAAACAGAAATTGTAGAATACATAGAAAAGAATAATGGAAATACTACATATTACGCCTTAAAACACGTGCATTTTTGAGTTCTATGCTCAGGGTGGCTAAGGGACACTAATGCATTATTTTATATTCTGTGAACTTCGAATTAAGTGAATGGACCATGTAGTCAACAAAAATTTCAAACTTGTGGTTTGTTTATTTATTTTTATTTTTTAACATCTTTATTGGAGTATAATTGTTTTACAATGGTGTGTTAGTTTCTGATTTATAACAAAGTGAATCAGCTATACACATACATATATCCCCATATCTCCTCCCTCTTGTGTCTCCCTCCCACCCTCCCTATCCTACCACTCTAGGTGGTCACAGAGCACCAAGCTGATCTTGTGCTATGCGGCTGCTTCCCACTAGCTATCTATTTTACATTTGGTAATATATATAAGTCCATGCCACTCTCTCACTTCATCCCAGCTGACCCTTCCCCCTCCCCATGTCCTCTTGTCCATTTTCTACATCTGCATCTTTATTCCTGTCCTGCCCCTAGGTTCTTCATAACATTTTTTTTTTTTTTAGATTCCATATATATGTGTTAGCATACGATATTTGTTTTTCTCTTTCTGACTTACTTCACTCTGTATGACAGACTCTAGGTCCATCCACCTCACTACAAATAACTTAATTTTGTTTCTTTTTATGGCTGAGTAATATTCCATTGTACATATGTACTACATCTTCTTTATCCATTCATCTGTCAACAGACAGTTAGGTTGCTTCCATGTCCTGGCTATTGTAAATAGAGCTGCAATGAACACTGTGGTATATGACTCTTTTTTTTTTTTTTTTTTTTTTTTTTTTGCGGTATGCAGGCCTCTCACTGTTGTGGCCTCTCCCATCGCGGAGCACAGGCTCTGGACGCGCAGGCTCAGCAGCCATGGCTCACGGGCCTAGCCACTCTGCGGCATGTGGGATCTTCCCAGACCGGGGCACAAACCCGTGTCCCCTGCATCAGCAGGCGGACTCTCAACCACTGCACCACCAGGGAAGCCCTATGACTCTTTTTGAATTATGGTTTTCTCAGGGTATATGCCAGATTGCTGGGTTGTATGGATGTTCTATTTTTAGTTTTTTAAGGAACCCCCATACTGTTCTCCATAGTGGATGTATTAATTTACATTCCCACCAACAGTGCAAGAGGGTTCCCTTTTCTCCACACCCTCTCCAGCATTTATTGTTTCTAGATTTTTTGATGATGGCCATTCTGACTGGTATGAGGTGATACCTCACTGTGGTTTTGATTTGCATTTCTCTAATGATTAGTGATGTTGAGCATTCTTTCATGTGTTTGTTGGCAATCTGTATATCTTCTTTGGATAAATGTCTATTTAGGTCTTCTGTCCAATTTTGGATTGGGTTGTTTGTTTTTTTGATATTGAGCTGCATGAGCTGCTTCTACATTTTGGAGATTAATCCTTTGTCAGTTGCTTTATTTGCAAATATTTTCTCCCATTCTGAGGGCTGTCTTTTCACTTTCTTTATGGTTTCCTTTGCTGTGCAAAAGCTTTGAAGTTTCATTAGGTCTCATTTGTTTATTTTTGTTTTTATTTCCATTTCTCTAGGAGGTGGGTCAAAAAGGATCTTGCTATGATTTATGTCATAGAGTGTTCTGCCTATGTTTTCCTCTAAGAGTTTTACGGTGTCTGGCCTTACATTTAGGTCTTTAATCCATTTTGAGTTTATTTTTGTATATGGTGTTAGGGAGTGTTCTAATTTCATTCTTACACGTAGCTGTCCAGTTTCCCCAGCACCACTTAATGAAGAGGCTGTCTTTTCTCCATTGTATATTCTTGCCTCCTTTATCAAAGATAAGGTGACCATATGTGTTTGGGTTTATCTCTGGGCTTTCTATCCTGTTCCATTGATCTATATTTCTGTTTTTGTGCCGGCCCCATACTGTCTTGATTACTGTAGCTTTGTAGTATAGTCTGAAGTCAGGGAGCCTGATTCTTCCAGCTCCGTTTTTCTTTCTCAAGATTGCTTTGGCTATTCGGGGTCTTTTGTGTTTCTGTACAAATTGTGCAATTTTTTGTTCTAGTTCTGTGAAAAATGCCATTGGTCGTTTGATAGGGGTTACATTTCACTTGTAGACTGCTTTGGGTAGTATAGTCATTTTCACAATGTTGATTCTTCCAATCTAAGAACATGGTATATCTCTCCATCTGTTTGTATCATCTTTAATTTCTTTCATCAGTGTCTTACAGTTTTCTGCATACAGGTCTTTTGTCTCCTTAGGTAGATTTATTCCTAGGTATTTTATTCTTTTTGTTGCAGTGGTAAATAGGAGCGTTTCCTTAATTTCTCTTTCAGATTTTTCATCATTAGTGTATAGGACTCTACCAGAACACTACTAGAACTAATCAATGAATTTGGTAAAGTAGCAGGATACAAAATTAATGCTCAAACTTGTGTTTTTATAAAATATGAATATTTTTCTGTATCTAGAATAAAAAGCTTTCCATGAATATTTTTGTTGATAAACATTGATGAGGGATTAACCCTTTGTTTGTACAGATCTTGGTTGGTTCAGTTGACTTTAGATATGCTCCATTCAAGAGCCTGAATTATTGCTCTCGATTTGCACATGAGAAAACGAAGAAGGGAGAAAATGACCAAGCTGACAGCAGGACGAAAGTCTTTCCTACAGTCCCTTTATTACTTACCATTTTGACTCTTCCACTTAGTCCGTGGAATCTGGGCGAGTTTCCTAGCTGTCTTACTCAGTTCAGGCTGCTGTAACAAAATATCATTAACTGGGTGGCTTATAAACAACAGAAACTTCTCAGAGTTCTGGAGTTTGGAAGTCTGAGATCAGGGTGCCAGCACTGATGAGTTCTGGTGAAGGCTCTCTCTTGGGTTGCAGAAAGCTGACTTCTCGTATCCTCACTGTGGTTGACAGCAAAAAGGGGAAGCAAGCTGTCTTGTGATTCTTATAAGGCCATTCATGAGGGCTCCACCTTCATGACCTCATCTAATCCTAATTAATTCCTAAAGGCCCCACCTCCTAATACCATCACATTGGGGAGTAGCGCTCCAACATATGAATTTGGTGGTGGTGAGGGACACAAACATTCAGTCCATAACACTAGCATTCTCCTTTTGAAAAAGTTATTGTTGCTGTTGTTATTTTTAAACTAGGATAATGAAATTTTCCCCTAAGGGCTTTTGAAAAGAAAAATTAGATGATAGATATAAAATGGTTGACAGTATATTATCAATCAATAGTGGATCTTATATGCTTATGCACATAAGGAAAAGTCAGCTTTTGCACTGCGACATCAGGTTTTGGAAAGATTTATTTGAGGAAATATTAATTACACACCTTCTATGTAATAGGCACGATTTTAGACCCAGAGGATACAGCTATGAAAAATACAGATTAAAAACCCATGGAATCTAATTCCTCAATGTAAGTGACATCAATCAACTTGCCATTTAAAAATTTTTTAAATGTTAGGCAACACAACATGAGGAGCCTCCTTGATGTCCCCAGCCACCTCTGTAACCTCAGAGTGAAGGGGTCAAGGGTACTGGTTCAGACCACAGTGGCCCCTCTACTTCTGACCTTTAGACACCAGAGTATGATTTGTCACAGCACCTTTACAGAGTAGCTGATATTGATCCTGCTTGTCCTTGAAAGCCAATTCCAGGTACGCAACTTTAACTTCCCAAGGACATACTTGGAGAACAAATGTCTTCCTCATAAAGTAAGTCTCATTTCCACAGTAACAAGCAGAAATAGAATTAAAGCATAACATTTCTGGCCATTCGGTGGCTATGAAAAGACGTGCAGTTACTTGAAGCAAACTAGAGATCCAACTGGAGGACACAAAGTACCTTCTGTCTGCCAGGAAAGCATTATGATTCTACAGATTTCGTAGCATGTTTCAGTTGTGCAATTCAAATTACCCTTACACAGAACCAAAGACAACAAAATGTGACTTATTCAATATTTCTTTCTTGAGACTCCTTGATATTTTGTTTGTTTTATTTAATTGACAAGGATAAATTGAGTTGGGAAAGGAGCTGTATTTCCCTACTCAGGGAGCCTCTGGATGAGTTCAGGAGTACAGAAAGCACCCAACTGGGTAACAAGTGTGCATTTTCAACCTGTGCAATAAAGGAGGAATTTCTGAAACACAATATTGACATTGTCTCTGGTTATTATGCATAAAAATTCAACTTGTCCCCCACTTATTATACGATTTCAGGCATTATCAGATAAGGAGGCATTTAGACTCCCAGGGCACATCTGTAGAGCTCATTCAGGAGGAGCAAAAGACAAATATGACGGGAAAACTTCTGTCTAAACCCTAAATCCAACAATCTAAACTCAACACTTACTGAAAAGTGCTTTTCTTTTTTTTTTTTTTTTTTTTTAAGGAGTGAGAAATAAAAACTCTGGCATAGGCATGATTAGTCAGATCCATTTCTAATGGTTGTACTGCCAACCCTTTTTCCTTAAGTAAATTATTCTGAGTTCTTTGTAAACAATTACAAAGATGCTTATCTTTGGTCAGAGTTTCCCTTCACTGATTCAAATTTTGTCATTGAAATGACCTCCCAGAAACCAGCAGTCTCCTATCATGAGGGTGAGATGTCTTTTATGTTGCTCTTGATCAAACCAAGAGCAAAAGCTTTCCTAAGGCCTTTGGTTACACATTAAGGTAGCATTTTCAGAAGTAAAGCTTTCCTCCTCCCTGTTCATTTCAGCTTTACACATTATAGTTAAATAACAAAATAAGGTTGGCTTAACCAAATAAAAACTGTCACTGGTCCACTAAATGAGCTAGAACATTTTACTCTGTACTAAGCAGAAATCTGTTCTTAAAATTGAAGGGCATCAGAGGGCCACATGATTTTTCATGTCTGAAGATTAAGCAAAAACACTAAGCATGTTCTAGAGTAAGCAAGAATACTTTGAATCTAAGGCAAATAAAGGGTAAGTGAAGAGTTGGGCAACGTCTGGGGCAAAACAAAAGGCATTTATTGATATTTCAGTAATTATATAATCTTGTTAATATATTGATTGCTCATTCTAGTGACTGAACTCTTGAGTTGTGTGCTTGTAAGTTAACATTTAAAAAGCCAAATCCAATTTGTGTAGTCAGAATGAGAAGTATTTCCTCTATTAGTGACATAGAAATATTGCCAATTAAAAGCGTACACAATAGTGCATCACCAAGTACAAGAAAGTTAGCTCTTTGACTGAATTTCTGATTCCTGCAGAAACAGTTATAATTCATTTGATCAACATACCCTACAGCATGTCATTTTACGGAACAAGTTAACCAGATCCTTTAGGCTTCACTTATAATGGAAATTCAATCCCAGAAACAAAACAAATTGATATGCTCATAATCACTTTCAAAAAATTGTTATAACAGGAAGATAATGTTAAACAGACTTACATTTATTTCTCTATATATTGATATTTACTTTTTAAAGCTCTCTTGTACGAGCACAGAAAAAAAGGCTGTAGAATCATTTCATATGTTAAATAATAATAAAATTCTATCTTAATAAAAAGTTAAGAAAATAAGCTAAAAGCTCTACATATTTAGCAGTTTATAAAGACCTAATTTGTAAGGTCAGACAATAATTGAATCCAAATAGTCGTTATTATAATCATGAACATTTGTCTTGAGCATAAATAGGTCATAAAAATAGGCCATAAATATTGGGCTTCCCTGGTGGCACAGTGGTTGAGAGTCCGCCTGCCGATGCGGGGGACACGAGTTCGTGCCCCAGTCCGCGAAGATCCCACATTCCGTGGAGCGGCTGGGCCTGTGAGCCATGGCCGCTGAGCCTGCGCTTCCAGAGCCTGGTGCTCCGTGACGGGAGAAGCCACAACTGTGAGAGGTCCGCGTATCGCAAAAAAAAATAGGTCATAAATATTAAAATGACTTATTAAAAATAGGTCATAAAAATTTCTAGACTAATCTCTTACGTTTTCCTAACACATAATCACAACATGAAAACACCTTGCAGAGAAATTTTTAAAACCTCCTTTATTACACACACAGAACAAGTTATTGGATGTTAGAGAAAATGTGCAAGTAGTTATTTAAACTGAAAACCATTTCTGTAGACTTGATGATAGGACATGCTGACCAGAAATTTTAATTTGCACCTCTACTATGTATGATAGCTTTTCAAAATCTTTGAGTTGAAGACAAATAGGTGGATATTTTTATTTCAATCTGGGGGCTTTTGAGTGGTATCTCAGGGTCATTTAATACATCAGTAAAATGTTTCATTAGCATATCTGTATCAATGCGTTTTCTTACAATTATCATGATACCAATGCCTTATCTTTTTGCTGAAAGGCTTTGCAAACCTGGGCTTGGAGCAGTTTTAGCTTGTATCAAATTTACAGTGACTCAGAGCCTGGGTGTAGACATCTTAGGACACGTAGATAGCCAGATTTATCAAGGAGATGACCTTCTGTGATGCACAAGGCCAACCTGTACTTTTAAGCAGATATTTCATTGTTTTGTTACTTTTGATGCTATGCTATCAATGCTTTTTCAGTTATATAAAATCATCAGCATAAAACATTTCTATGGTACTAACCTCACCTTTATGAGATATATATGAAGGCCTATCGTTTGGAAAGAATCTTTAGAACTGTAACCAATATATTTATCATATTCTGTTGAAAACCATTTGAAAAGAACTTTAGTATTTAAAAAGAACTGTAAGTTTTTAAAAATGATCAACATGATCATTTTCTTTTGTACCAATCAATTAATACTTTCTGGGTACTCCTGAGGTTTCTTTAATATTTTTCTTGTGTAACTAAAATATGGGATTTGAAAAATGAAATTACTTGAGACAAGTGCTCTTGAGTTAGTTAGTGAGTTGTGAGGGATTAGGAATTGTGGAGCGTGCAAACAGTTTTGGGAAGGGGAATTTTTAAAGCATAGTCCCTCACTAATAAGTAATATTGTAAAAAATATTTAACAACATGGGAAATATTTACAAGATTAAGTGAAAAATGGATATAGAATATGTATAATACAATCTAAAAGCTGGACAAAAATAAGCTAGAATATTAACAATGATGATCTCTAGGTTATGGGAAGGGTGATTTTTATTTTCTCTATACTACATCTCATTTCCATTACCGTTTAGTGATTTAAAATATGGGCTTAGAGTTACGTCTTAGTTCTACCACTTACTTTGATGAGTTAAATAACCTCTTTAAATCTTCTTTTCTTAGCATGTAAAATGGACAGTAATATCTACCTTATAGGGTTGTTGTGATGTCTCAGTGAGATATTCATAGAAATGCTTAATGCTGTGCCTTGCCTATAGTAAGTGCACAGTAAATGCTAACTGGTATTATGTACTTTACTGAAACAGATTATTACAACTACAGAATATTTACCACTTCAAAGCATCCTCAAGTACAAAGAATATTTTTAATCTAGGTGATATCTAAATAGTAAAATGACCACTTTAATTCAGGAAAATTATATGTATTTTTAAATTATTCTAAGTGAATTTTGCAGACCTATTATACTATTAGTATATACAATACTAATATTGTTTTATGTTAGTATAATAATATACTAATAGTTTATACTATTTCAGAAGCATGTATGTTTGTATGTATGTGTGTTCCTTAATACTAGATATTACATAAAGTTAAAATTACTATCTAAAAATTCCAATTTTTCATTATGATATTACAAACCCAACTCTGTAAAATTTAAAAAGTAGTTATAGAAACATGTAAGTATATAAATCTTTTAAAATTTCCAGAACTTTAGAAAATCTCTATTTAGACATGAAAAACAATTATCTATGTGCTATATCAAAAATCATAAATAATTCATAAAACTAACCATGAATTATTTACGGTCTTACTGAATACTTCTCAGGATAATAAAGGATATATTCTGATAATCTAGCTGAGTGGCCAGAATTTTAGTTTCTGTGTGAGTTGAAAATTTGAAAAGAGAATTTAAGGGACTGAACTTAGCTTTCACATTCTGCAGCCAGAATGCTCAGAAAGTTTATTCTTTTCAGAGTAGACGTAGTTACTTAGCTATTCAGAGTAGATTGGCCCACATGTGGAATGAAATATGAAATTTAAGTTCTCTTCTGCTTTTTGTTGATGGTAGATTCGGGTCTCACAGAATTAGAACCAGAAATGATGTTATAATCAGCATCCAACAATCTATCACTCCTGCCACCCATCATCCATCCATTTATCCATTTTTTCATTCCTTCTCTACGTATTAGTTGAGCCCCTTTAACGTGACATGCATTTTGCTAATGTGACATGCCCCTTGTTCACAAAGGTGAATAAGAAACTCAAGGTACGTGACCCCAGGGGATTTACTATCTCTCAGAGGAATCAGACAATAAACAAATGGACAAAATAAAAGCTAATAAAGAAATTAACAGGGTGATATAAAATATATATATATATATATATAAAATATATATTTGTTTGGGTGGGGGCTAGGAGGGAAGATACTTCAGATAGGGTTGTCTGGGAAGCTTCTTTGAGTTGTGACCTGAGGGAGGAGACAAGAGCCAGCCAGAAAGAGCTGGAGGAAGAACCTCCCAGACAGGGAAAACCACAAGGCTTGGAGAGTAATCATGATATAATATTAAGTGAAACAATAATGCTAAACTGATTTATTCATACAATGGGACATGGTCAAAAGAAATACCTTGGATTCACATGCATCAACATGGAGAAATCTCAAAAAAACAGTGAATGGAGAAAGGAAGATGCAAAATGATGTTCCTCATGATACTATCTATGAAACTGTTAAAAGCACAAAACATGTATTTGTTTATATACCTATATATTATAAAGCTTATATACATAAATGATAGCAATATATACCAATTTCAGGATTTTGCTTACTTCTGGGGGAAAAGAGGGAAAAAATGGAGAGTAAGACTTTAAAATGTTTGTTTCTTTAAAAGAAAGAAACTTGAAGCAAAAAAACTAAAGTCAAGGGATGATAACGTGTTGGACTTTTTACTCTTTTCTGTATATTTGAAAAGCTTGAGGATTAGAAAGTTTAAAACACAATACAAATTGTATAAATCTAATATTAAAACTAAATTCAAATACTGAGAGTATGATCCTAATGTTCAGAAACTGAAATGAAATATCCTCAAATGTTAATAGTCATTATCTCTGTGTTGTAGGATTGTGAGTGATTTTGTCTTCCTTATTCTTTGCTCCAAATAGCAGTACACTGCATGGATTAAGAATGTAGGAAAAGGGACTTCCTTGGTGGTGCAGTGGTTAAGAATCCGCCTGCCAATGCAGGGGACATGGGTTCGAGTCCTGGTCCGGGAATATCCCACATGCCAGGGAGCAACTAAGCCCATGCGCCACAACTACTGAGACTGCGCTCTACAGCCCGAAAGCCACAACTACTGAGCCCACGTGCCACAACTACTGAAGCCTGCCCACCTAGTGCCCATGCTCCGCAACAAGAGAAGCCACCGCAATGAGAAGCCTGTGCACCACAACAAAGAGTAGCCCCCGCTTGCCACAACTACAGAAAACCCACGTACAGCAACGAAGACCCAACACAGCCAAAAACAAATAAATAAATAAGTAAATTGAAAAAAAAAAAGAATGTAGAAAAAGATACTGACCAAGAGAGAAGTGGGTAGTAAGGAGGTGTATTGCGGAGGAAGAACGAACAAGATATAGCCATTTTGTCGTTTTGGTTAATGGGAAAATGCCTTATAGTCTTACCCTCTAGTATGTTCCACAGTCTTTTTATAAACATGTTTGTTCATTTGTTATTTTTCAACTTTATTCAGGTATAATTCATATAAAACACACTGCATATAGTTAAAAGTGTACAGTTTAATACATTTTGAATTATGTATACCCCCCATAAAATCATCACCATAATCGCCTCCTAAACATATACATCAGCCCCAAACATTTCCTGATATCTCTTTGCCATCCCTCTCTCCCGTTTCCTTCTCTTCCCCTCCCCGAAACCACTGATCTTTTTATAGATATATATATAACTATGTGCTCCATTTTTGTCTTGCTTCTTTTACTCAGCATCATTATTTTGAGATTCATCCATGTTATTGCATTTATTAATAGCTCATTACTTTTTATTGATGAATAGTATTCCATTGTATGGATATACCCCAATTTGTTTATTCATTTAGCTGTTGATAGACATTGTACTGTTTTCAGTTTTTGGCTATTACAAATAAAGCTGCTAATAAACATTTATGTGCAAGTCTTTGTGTGGGCGTACTTTTTCTTTTCTCTTGGGTAAATAAAATCTATTTTTTAAATGTCCAAAGTAGAATATCTTCCATCTCACTTGAGATTATCCTGTGACATTTGAGCTTCCATGCTTTACATTAAAGCTTTTTAATACTTTGCATTAAATTGGACCTAAATTTCCATGTCCTCAAGTTGATACTTGACAAATATCTCTTGGCTATCATCATGCCTTTGGTCACTACTTTGTTAAACAAACTTCATATTCAATATTCTTGATTGTTTTCTTGGATGAGTTAGTCATTTCAGTTTTTTAATCTCATGGTTATTCTGATTGTCTGATACTTATCAAAATAAATAATATTTGTTTTATCACATTGACAAAGCTGATTATAGAACATGCCTTTATACTGGCAGGAGAATGGGCTTGTTAATCCTTTATCCTATAATTAAACTTAGCTCCTACCCCCAATACTGGCAAACTAGTCAATCCTGGGCTTCCCCCATGGGAACAGACTTCCCAGTGCACAGATGGAGCAGCACACAAAACACTCTCTCAGCTGCCTGGCACATCTCAGGAGGAATGAGTCCCATGAAGCATGCTGAGGTATGAGGTACATTTTTGAAACTCCCCATTCAAATATTTCATTTCTCCTTCCCCTGGGGGAAGAGTAAGAAGTGGGAGAAGACAGTGTTCATCTAGGCAGAGTCCTTCAACATAGAAACAGAAGGAATAGGGAATAAATGTCCCTTCTCCCCACAGTAAGAGTTTCCTACAGTTCATGGAGCCCACACCTTTCAGAGTCAGGGAATGATGAATTCTTGTCATATGAAGTGGTTGCATGAGTCTGCGTTCCCCCATAGTATGTCCTTTGGAGTCAAGGTCCTGGTTCTTTCTTTTTTTCCCCTCTAGTCTAGATAGAATACTCAGCACCACAGAGCACGGAATGACTTTAAAGTGATTTTATCCTTGAATAAAGAGGATATGGCAAAGAATGGAGATAGAGGAATTTGTCCTTGGTTGTCCTGCCAGGAGGGAAAGCGCTAATCTTAACAAAACATTCCCCTGCTTTCAAAGCTTTCCCTTGGCACTGGAGGGAACCTTTCACTTACTTTTACATTCATTGAGAACTTCCAAGAAGGAGCATGTTTCTTTTCCCTCTGCACGTGAAGATAGCATTCCTGTTTCATATGACTCTTTTTAAACGGAGACAAGAAGATATAAAGGTTTAAAATCTGCCAATTTCAATGTGTGAAGCTTTCATGAGTTTGCTCTGCTGAAGTAGTTGATACCAATGGATTGCAAGTCCACTCCATTCTGGAGAAAGGATGCTTGTCTGTTAAGAAATTGCTTCTCTGTATTGACCCATCTGACTTCAGCTTTATCTTTATCATGTTCCAGCACTGATATTCTACAAGGAAGTTTTTAATCCTACAAAGTGCTTTAATAAGAAACAGGAAAAGAATCAGCGTTTTGACTGAGGGTTACTTGGAATTTTCCCTTGTGAAGCTACCATCTTTAAGTTTGGAAATTTTGGTAGTATCTAACATGCAAGGATAAGTATGTGGACTATTTTTATCCCTTGAGGATCAAATGAGGAAAAGATAAATATTACTGTGATCCATCAATTTGTATCAAATTGAAGAATAGGCACGTGGAGAAGAAGTTAAACTCCAATCCTTGAGTTATAATTACAATCCATTTTACATGTTATGTAGGCAGAGAGAAAACCTGATCATTCTTACTTGAAAAGCACTTTTTCTCCTAATTTTCTTGTATAATGATTGAAATTGTTTTATCTCTGCTAATATCCTGAATTTTATTCAGTAAAGAAATATGATTTTCATGTTCATGATAACCACCATTAGGGACCAAAATAGTGCTACCAGGTTGCTGTGAGTATAAAATGGCTATTATTTTATTTACATCCACCAAAGTATTCCCCATTTTGCTTTGGAGGTAAATAGTCTCAACCCTGGCTCGTAACATTCATACAAAAAAAGCTCTGCACTATGTCTCCTAATGTCACATTATGCTTTTGCTAAGGAGGAAAAACCACAAGTTGATATATAGTGTTAGTTCGCTCATCAATTAAATAAGCTTCATCTAAAATGCTTCAGTAAGTTCTAATTGCTCATTTATAAAACAGTCTCTGGCAAAAGTGACATTTCAGATGACAGGCATTAATGACTTACTAGGAGTAGAAAAAAAGTATTCTGATCTTTTTCATGATTCAAAAGCAAACAAATCTCAGGTTTTCCCCAGAAAAAGAAATATGATCTGTTTTAATGTCTTCCTGTACTCACTAATTTTTTTTAATTACAGGAAAACATTGATTTGGATAATTCAGTCACTTATGTCATGGGTACTTCCCCAGGCCAATTAAGCCTGGGAATTTAGTTAGGATACAAAGTAATCAGAAGTCTTTTTTTCTGTGGTGGTGTCCCATCTTCTCTAGGGTCTTATTTGCTTCTAGCTACCAGATGATCCTAATTAATCTTGGTTCCCAGCTCATGCCCAGAGAGACCACATGCCACAATCCCAACAACCTCCTAAACCTTGTGGCTATTAAAGAGATTCCCCTGCATAGTTGGGAGACTTCTTCCTCTTCATTTCTACCACTGGCATTCTTGCTCTTGCCTGATGAGTACTCTTTTTTTTTTTTTCTTCCCATGGAAAAAAATGTAGTTTTGAGCAAGGACATGGTAGATCTCTTAAGAGTTTTATTTGAAGTTAGATACTGATTGTAAGATCTGACAACTATATTAAATGAAGATAGATGAGTCACTTGTTAACAGGCATGTCCCAGCCCATGCAAACACATCGGTTGCTATTTGCTGTCCAGATAGATGCAGAGACTGGATGGAAACAAGGTATTTTTGTGAGGCTTGGAATTGCTATGTCTCTGACAAGGTGAAGATATTTTACGTGGTCGTTAATCCTGGATCCAGGTCATTATTTAACAGACATAGTTATGCGGGCAAACAGGAAACATTATTCTACTTTACACTTAAGTGGGTGCAACTAGTATGAACTAACCTGACAAATAGTTAATATTGGTTTATGTCATGAGAGTAGAAACTTTCACTGATGTTATGTAACAAATTTACTGCGAATGCCCTTCATGAGGGCATAATGACAAAGGGTTGATCCTCAATGACTCCCCATGAATGTAAACTTCTCTAATTAACTCATCTGTCTTTCAACTATGAACCCTTTAAACATTGTTTTTACTATCTAAATCTTTTTTTTTTTTTTTTTTTTTTTTATGCGTTACGCGGGCCTCTCACTGTCGTGGCCTCTCCCGTTGCGGAGGACAGGCTCCGGACGCGCAGGCTCAGTGGCCATGGCTCACGGGCCCAGCCGCTCCGCGGCATGTGGGATCCTCCCAGACCGGGGCACGAACCCGTGTCCCCTGCATCGGCAGGCGGACTCTCAACCACTGCGCCACCAGGGAAGCCCTACTATCTAAATCTTACACTCAGTGCATAATCGATTTTTGTTATGGCAAATTATTTTCACTCAATTTTTAGTCACTTTTTTTCTGCTACTAACAATATATAAAACATTAAGCACACCATTGAAGAAAGTCATACTTCTAAATTGCTCTTTGAAGATTTGCATTGTATTGTTTCCCTTTCTCCTCTCCCTTCACATTCCTTTGTATACCTTATCTAAATATCCTTTTTTAATTGAAGTATAGTTGATGTGAATTATTTTTAATTTAAAAATTTTCTTATTGAAGTATAGTTGGTTAAAGGCTCTTAATTGCCCATATAGTCAGCTTTCAGCATCCATGAATCCAAATCCATGGGTTCTACCAACTGTGGATCAAAAATATTACAAATAGGGCTTCCCTGGTGGCGCAGTGGTTGAGAGTCCGCCTGCCGATGAAGGGGACACGGGTTCGTGCCCCGGTCTGGGAGGATCCCACATGCCGCGGAGTGGCTGGGCCCGTGAGCCATGGCTGCTGCGCCTGCGCGTCCGGAGCCTGTGCTCCGCGACAGGAGAGGCCACAACAGTGAGAGGCTCACGTACCGCAAAAAAAAAAAAAAAAAAAAAAAAATATATATATATATATATATAAACAAATAAAATTCCAGAAAATTCCAAAAAGCAAAACTTGAAATTGCCACACTTAGGCAACCAATTACATAGTATTTACATTGTATTTACGGCTATTTACATAGCATTCACACTGTATTAGCTATTATAAGTAATCCAGAGGTGATTTTAAAGTATATGGGAGGATGTACATAGGCTATACACAAATACTATGGCCATTTTATATAAAGGACTTGAGCATCCAGGGATTTTGGTATCCGAGGGGGTCCTGGAACCCATCCCCTACAGATACCCAAAGGCAACTACATTTCTTAAAATTTATCGAATGTCAACAGTGCCCTTAAGTATGTCCCCAGCTCTTAGCACTCTGCCTGGTACACAGTTTGTGATCCATAAATATTTGCTTCATTTTATTGAAACATAATCTAAACATGGAATTAAATCCTAGCAAATTTGTAAATAGACAAAAATCAATCTCTTTTAGAAGAACATTCAAATATTTATTTAAATATACTTACTTATTGACAGCACAATTTTGGAAGTAGTTTAAGTAAATATCCCTAAACAAAAATTTAGAGACATTAACCAATTACAGTTATTCTGCCACTTTGCTTTCAATCAATGTACATGCAATACAATTTTAGGATATTCACGCTTAATGCATCTGGCTCACTTGTAGGCACACATTTGCTTAAATGAAACTTACGAGAATGTGGCTAACGTTATTTTATTTGACTTTATTTGAAACTCAGTGTGAATTCTATTTAGTTTAAAGATCAAACATTTGGATGCTCTGATTTTTCTGTCGTGTACACATGCCGTTTTTTTATTTGCACATACCATTTTTTTTCTTAGCTAAACCCAGAAATGGAAAAGGCAAAAATACCGTGAGAACAGCGGTTTTCTTGTGGTATTTCCAGCTCATTGGAAGTGGAGTATACTGGAAATCACAGGAGACAGGCTTTTTTCCCAGGGGGCTCTAAGTCCAGTGACACTAATCCAAGACATTTGGTTTATTTAAAGCAGTCCTTTTAGGCTCATCTATCACTAGTCTCAAGACCCTGAATAAAACCCCTAGCAGTCCAAGAAATTATACACACGCAGCAGTCCAAGCCATTATACACACGCTCTGGCAGTCTTATTCCTCTATGTTACTTGTCCAAATACACAAACATTTTCCTTTCAACAAATATATAATAGATTTTCATAACTCTGAAAGATGCGTTTCCAAGTATGGGTTCTCTTTTCATGTGGAGGTTTGGACCACTTTTTCCAATAGCAGGATGGAAAGCAAACTACCTTTTAAACCATCAATGCTTTCATTTCTTCCTCTTTCAATTTAGTTGTTCTGATATGACACCACCACCACTAACTCTAGGCCAGGACATGCAAAATAATTTGCAACACCAGGGATGTGAACAGTACAACTGGGGTTTCTCAGTCACCAAAATTTCAATTTTTTTAAAAAAGTATGTTTTTCTTTTGGCCAAAGAGAAGCAATTGAAGGACAAAAATATGTAGATAGTAAGAAGGAAATTCAATTTGTTTCAATAAACATTTCCTAAACACCTACTGCATGGCAGGTTCTGAGGATTCTAAAATGAATAAGACAAAAGTAGGTGACATTTGTGAATGCCGATCGTTTGCCAGGACGTCTTCTAAGCCCTATATATGTATTTTTTCCTATAGATGTCTAACAACAACCCTGTAAGGTAAGTACTAGTATTGACCCTATTTTACAGAGAACATAGGGGTGCAGAGAAGTCAGTTAACCTGCTTAAAGTCACACAGGTAAAAAATGGTAGTGCTGAGATTAAACCCATGTAGACCATTTTTAGAAATTAAGCTTTTAATCATTTAGTCTCAAAATATTGACATTTTAAGGTGAAGGCAGATGTGTAAATTAATTACACAATATAATATGATATGAACAATAATTAAAGTACAATCTAGATATAAAGTAGAAGGGGTGGAGGGTAGAGGAGAGAGTAAGGGAGGCTTCAAAGAAGAAATGATATTTGGGTGGAGATAGAAAAGTGGAAATGGAGTTCACCACATAGAACAGCTTGGGCAGGGTGATAGGATGGAGAAACTTGAGAAGAACAGCACATGAAAAACACAGATGCATGAAATAGTAGGGCTATGTTCTGGAAATCACAAATGATGTGGCATTTCTGAAACATAAGGCATTGATGTGGCAGGAAGTGAGTCTAGAGATACAGGCAAGTGCCAATTCACAGGGACCTCATATGACATGCTAAGGGGACTATATTTTACCCTGTAAATCAGTATTTCTCAAGGTTCCCTTTTATATACCCTTATAGATAGAGAGAGAAATAAACTCTGAGGTTGTGGCACTGTAGTCCACGTGATTCAAAGTCCTCAAGTGGAAAAAATTTTTGAAGCCTATGGTTTCGTTTAAAATTTATGCAAATTTGCTTTTGATTATATAATACAGTTGTGCTTATTTTAATATGTAAATTATTGTTTTAAATTATTTCTCACTCAAGAATATCAATGTTTTAGAATGATTTGCATGTTTTATCTATGACAAAGTACCCTGTGGTTGAGAAGTTCAACTGAAGATGTTGGTGGGGCAAGAGGCAAAGCAATGATATAATCATATTTGCCTCTTTGACAAAATTGAGGGGACAGAGAAGGAAGAGGAAAATACTCAGATCAGATTAGAATTGATGAGGGTGAGCCACACCAAGGCAATGACAGTGGTGATGAAGAAGAGAAATGACTTTAGAAACATGTATAAGGACAATTAGTTAGTTATCAAATGGATGTAAGGGATAATGAAGAGGACCAAGATGAGGCTGTGTATCAGTTAATGACAGGGCAATCTCATCAGCTGAGATGGAGAATGTAGGAGGAAGGCTTTCCAACAGTTTTCAAGAACTTCATTATATGGAAGTCTCAAGACAGAGACCCTAAATCTATGACAATTAAGAACATGACATTCTTAACCTTTTCACATTGAACAAACTCTCACTATGCTATTTTTTATTTTCTTTTCTAGGTTTTGAAAGTCTTTCCTCCTGGAATTTGAAAATACTATATGTGTACTATAAAAAATGTAAAATTCAAAGATGTTATTATCAAAAAAAACAGAAAATAATAAGTACCGGTGAGAATGTGGAGAAATTGGAACTCCTGTTCATTGTTAGTAGCAATGTAAAATGGTGCAGTCTGCATGGAAAACAGTACGGAGGGTCCTCAAAAAACTAAAAATAGAATTACCATATGGTCCAGAAATTCCACTTCTGGGTGTATATCCAAAAGAATTGAAGGCAGAAACTCGAGCAGATATTTGTACACTGATGTTCATAGCAGCATCATTCCCAACAGCCAAAAGGTTGAAACAACCCAAGTGTACATCAGCAAATGAATGGACAGACAAAATATGGTACATACGTACAATGGAATATTATTCCGCATTAAAAAGGCTTAAGACTTAAAAAGCTTTAAAAGGTCTCACTTAAAAAGGTTTAAAAAGTGACTGGCTTATTTCATTTTTTAAACGTCTGATGTATGAGACTATGATAAAATTTTTAAAAAGTCAATTTTCCTGGAACTGTTCACTAAATGATTACTTCCCCATTAGTTGATGATGCTTCTGTAGCATGAATCAATTTCATATTTATACAAGGGAATATTTCAGGACCATGTCTTCTTTCATAAGGGCCTGTATGGATGGAGAAGCTACGTAGAGGTAAGAATATTGGCTTTGAGTGAAGTGGCCAGTGTTGAGGGCCAGATCTATACTTTCTAGCTGTGTGGACTTGGGGAAGCTATTTAATCTTTATTAGCCTTGGCCTTTCTATATAGAAAATAAAAATAACAGTATTAGCCATTTTATGGGATTATTGCCTTGCAAAGTACTTTGCATATAACTAGTGCTTAATCAATGTTAGCTATTATTATTGCACTGCAGTTTGGCATATATATATATATATACATATGTCACAAATCTGTCTTGACTCTGCTGTAATACATTTGGTTCCTACAATTTTCAAGCAGTTCATTATAAGGAAGTATCAAGGCTGAAACTGCATGACTGTGTAGTTTGCAGAGCTCTTTTTCATGCATTATTGATTTTCCTTTTGAGCTACACAATAACTCTAATACAAGATGTTTTTCCTCCCCTATGGAGATGTGGAAACTGTTAAAAGTCACAAAAGTTTTAAGGCCAAGACTTGGACTTCAGCTCCAAAGCATCTGACTTCCAAATTCAGTGCTTTTTCTGATTTATCATGTTGCCTTTGGGAATAGAATCTCTCGTATCATGTAGCTGTGTAAACTGTGAACACACAGTCGTTTTATTTAGGAAAGTCTTAAGCATGAAAAGAATCTTTCTGATGCTTGTAGGGCAGTCCACATGTCCATAACTGAAATATCCCTAACACCTAAAGCATGAACAGGAGAGATTAAAGAGACCACTGGAATAATGTATGTAATGCAGCAGGTGCTTGATTTACCCCTGTATAAAATTTCAGGAGGATTAAGGAGTCTTTCTGTGAAAGCGGTGTCAAAACTAATTATAACACCTGACTCAAGATAGACATTCTTCAGACTTCTTTCTATCTGTGGGAGCTTTCTTGGCAGCCTGCTCTCATCACAAAAAGGTGTTGCAAGAGGGAGATTTTTCCCTGAGCAGCCAAGTTGTACTGAAATTTCCAGAGGAGGAAAAGTGTGTTTAAAGCTTTCCTTGGTTGTTAAGAAGTAACTGGAACCTTCTTGCTGAATGTAAATTGGCCCTTTCTACTTTTCCTGCCCTGGTTTGTCATGGTAACAACTTTTTACTATAAATTAAATCTTTCAATTGAATCACAGATGATAAACAAGTTATTTTATATGTTTACATAATTATTAATCATTTAGAATTGCAGTTACATAAAAAGTGCCACTTCTTGCCTCTATTACCCAGAATTAGCCATTCCTCCCAAAATGTTTTCCATATTTTCAACTTACTGAGGAAATTCAATCACCACATTTAAAATATATTGAGACTAAAAGTTTAAGTCAAAGTCTGTATAATCATAAATTCTCTTTGGAAGCTACAGCATGCAGCTTGGAAATAAGTTTCCATTTATTATGTAGAATTCTGAAAATCCGAATCAATTTCAATTTAGCTCTCAAAGAAACCTAATTTACAGGGAAAGATTAGCTAAATCATCATAACCTGCCACAGAATACACTGATTTACACAGCCGTGAAATTTGTTCACTACAGTGGACAGCTGTTCTTGTCTGGTTTTGGTTTTGCTTCCCAGCTTGCATTAATTCTTCTTTTGGTACCAGTAACTCTATTACTTTCTGAAAAAGTGCCCCTTATACTACACATGCCTCTCTTAGCATGAACTCCATCTCTGGGTCCAGGCAAGAGCATGTTATTCAAGCCCAGTTAGTCAGAGCATCTTATTCTCCTTGGCCAGAGTGGTTACTTCAAGAATGGTATGTGGCCCAATCAGAGCAGAATGGCATTCAATGAAGATTTTGCTGGGACTTCAGGGAGAGAAAGGCACTCTTTTCCACTGGGCTTTCGAAAATGTAGACCTTGAACTGTACACAACCATGTTTGTCAGCAGGAGCAGTCTGAGTGACACCAACATGCAAGAGAGCAGAGCTGAGGACTGGAAAGTAGCGGGGTTCTGGTGACCTCATTTGTAGCCTTGGATCAAGCCGGTACACAAACTAGCCCTACTCCTAGACGTTAACCTTTTGACTTAATTGCTAAACACTTATTGTTATTTCAAAGACCTTACAGTATGAAACATAGTACAAATTGGCAAATATAATACAATATGATAAAGATTTGGTCAAAGCAACGTGCTATAGAGGAAATTAGGAGTACCTTGGAAGGGTCAGGCGAGAAATCCAGAAGGAGGAGATCCATTCCAGCTGAGCCCTAAACGAAGAACAGAAAGTAGTGATTATTTAGGAGGTGGAAGATGGTGAACAGAGGAATGGATAGCTGTGAATGGTCCTGATTAAGAAAATAGCCTGTGCAAAATCCTAGAGTGATGTCAAGTAACATTGAGTAGTTCAGTACGGTAGGATCAAAAATTTAAGAAGAGGAGAAAGAGTTTTGAAGTCATGAGAAATCAAGCTGGTGGAGTAAGCAGGAGCAAGATGAAGGAGATCCTTATACATTACATTTCTAAACAGAAATCTTGTGTTTTAGAAATCTGACTCATAGCTGTGTGGAGAAATGGTTTGAGAGGCAACAAAATTGAAGGTCATAAACCTTATAAGGGGAGAGATGGGCTATGTGGTCTTTTATAGTCACGTTGAGAATAAAGAGAATCAGATGGATTTCAAAGAGATTTCGGGTGGATGAAAAATCAGATCTTCTGATTGATTGGATGTGGAAGAAACCCGGGATATGTTAGAAGTGATTAAAATACGAGATGGAGGTTTGGTAGTTAAATTCTCCTCCCATATTAAGGTTCTGCTCTCTGTGGAAGGACTGCTCCTTCTTTTCTGACTGTTCATAATAAACCAGCCACACAACTGTTCAAGCCTTATCCCATTATTTATCTTTCTGGCCTTCTGAGTGCCTGTATTACTGTTTTCTGGTAGCCACTGTTGGGGAAATAAAGCAATCCTGACCATAAAAGTCCTCTCTGTACCAATATACAAGAGAGAGAACACAATTTATTATTGGAAAGCTATTAACAGATTTATTTGCATTTAAGGTAGGATGGAAGTGACTACAAAGTGTGGAGAGAATTCCACACAAATTTACACAGTAAAGCAGAAGAAATAACAAGAAACTTCTCTTATTGCCTCAAGAGACAAATGATGGTACCTGTGATTGTTACCTCCTGAAAGACTCCTGTGTTCACTTTGGAGACGTGTGTTTATAGTTCCAAAGTTCAGAAGGGCTGTGACCTTGCATTGCAGAATCAAAAGATTGGGCCTCTTCTTGGGCCTATTATGTTTTTAAGGAAACACCCTAAGAATGGGAGGGTGGGGAGGCAGCCACTTTCCTTTTCTTTATTAAACAAAGAAAATTTCATCACTTTACTCTTGTATCACCAAGCTCTCTCTGCCTGTTATATCCCAGCTGGTTCAGTCTGCCTCTGTTTTTTTCCCTGAATTTAATACCTGAGATTAACTTTGATATTATATAACCCAAATTTCAGGGTAAAAGACATATGAGACCTTAAGTCTCCGACAAGTTCAGAGAATAACAACGCCCCACTCAAGTGGATAGCTGACTTAGAAATTATTGGAGGTCCTATCATACTTGTTAATTGGGTACCTCCATGTGTTTGTTCCAATGTGTTTCCAATCAAGGGATAACATTCAATTCACCCAGGCAATGGATGCTTGTTTTTCCCTCTCTTCTTTTCCGTTGTCTTTTAGTGTCTTAATAAACTGCTGTAATGGCCACGTCCCAGGGAGAAGAAAGTAGCATGAGACTGAGGAATGTTTACTTTGTTCTCCTCTGGTTCATTTTACAAGTACCTTTCAAGGATGTGTATCAGAAAGAAAGGTAGAGAGGAGTGCATCCTACTCAGGTACATAGAAATTCTTCCCCAAGTCAACAAACCTTCTCACACTACAGTGAAATAAGGCGGCATCAGTGATCTGCCACCTCCAATGTAGATTGGCCTTTGGGTCCCACCTGATGCCTCCTCTTAGCATCCTAATGGGGATTTTGGCTGTTTTGCAGAAGTTTCTCTGCATGATGGCTGTGGTGAGAAGCTACGCAGCAACTGCTGCTGTCCCTTTGGGATGTTACGCTTGGCCAAATAACCCCTGGTTGGTTCTTGAGAGGAAAAAAATCCTGGCATTGGGTATTGGCAGAGGTGGTCTGTAGTAATGAATTTACAAGTAAGGACTTTTACTAATGATGTAATAGGGAGACTGAGGAAAGGATTTTATTTGACATCACATAAATATCTTCCTAAAATATTTCTTTTAGCATTCTTGCTCTTTCTCCAAAGTCTTTTGCTCATATCTCTCCTTACCTCTCCTTCCATTTCTTTCATCTTCTCTTCCCCACCTCCCTTTTGACAACCCACTTCAGCCTTCTCTCCTTTCTGTTTCCTCTGGATCCTCTATTCTTTCCTTTTCAATTCTATTTATTCCTCTTTTGTCTTCTCCAAAATATATCCTCAACAGTAACATTGCTCAGTGCCACAAAGGATCCACCTTTCTTAGAAGGCTGAAAAGAAAGAATTGTATAAACCTGTGATTTAAGCTTTTCCTATCACTTTAAAAACAAGCTATTCTTGAATCTTACTTTGAGAACCTGTATGAAACTGTTTCTGTCATTATGGAATCAACAAAGACCCAGTAAACTCTAATACCTCTCGTTGGCTTTTTAGAGGGGGGACTGATCATGGAGTGGTATGCTGACCATCTGCAGCTAGCAACTTTTTCAAAGACTGGAATTACCATTGTTAAAATTAAAAAACCTCAAAGTTAAAAAAAATATTATTGTCTTAAATATTTCAGAACATATATGTGTGTGTGTGTGTGTATATATATATATATAATCATTTAGACTTTAGCCTTGATGAGACATGTAGTAATGAAAAATGAATTGCTTATTTTTTGAATACTAATACTTGTCAATCCTGTAGTGTCCTTTATACAAATATAGCAAAACTTTCTCCTACAAAGTTTTTTGCTATTCATCATGTATTAATCAGGCAGTAGAAGGTACCCATCAATCACAGACTGTACTGGGTTTGACTCTCAGCTTGACTTTATCTCCTAGACTCAGTCTTCTTAACTTTAAAGTGGGAGAAATGATCTTCATAGGACAGTTTATAGGACTGAATTTGTCATGACTGTTAATTTCATTTCTTTCTCTGACCTTGATTTGTGTTGTTTGAAAAAAAAAAGTAGGCATTTGGTTTTCTTTTCCCCCAAATCAATATAAATATAATATGAAGGTAAACTTACCTCATTAGCTGCTGAAACATTTATGCTATCTAACTTCAGATGTTAGAGCTTTAGTCATTGCTGTTGGAGGAGGCGTTCTTTCTTCATAGTCATACTCTTCTCCATGAAAGTTTGGATCTTTTTAACTTTATTGCAGCCATTCAGCCTAAAATAACGCGATTTGTTAATCTTGCTAGCCCCAATTTATTTTATAGCTGTTTGCTTAGAGTGGATTTCATTTATAAACTCTCAAGATTCAAAGAAATAAGGAAATTTTGGCAGTGTTCTGGATTCATGTTTCAAGTCTCTTCTGAAACTAAATAAATGTTTATTTCTTTTCTTTTTGACTACACCTGTAAACTGAAGGCCTGTGATGATTAACTATTTATCATTTCAGTTTGGATTGCTGATTGTTTTGGTAATTAAAAGCAGATGGCAGAAGCTGGAGAAAAAATGTGTAGCAGCTGATTAGTGGAAGTAAATGAATTTGAAGATATTTAACTTCCAGATAATAGATGGGTCAAACACAGTTTATGCTTCACTGTGTGTACTTTTAAAGTAATTTATACACGATGTTTGATAATGTATCAAGAAGTAGGTGTTTGTTCTTCATCTTCTTTTGCTTTCTGTCTCATGACAGAATGGTCATTTTCCTTGAACAGCATACATGCCAAACATTAATTTCAGCTCAGCTTGGTTACTTGGGTCACCGGTGGCTTCTTGATAAGGATTTGCTTTGCCTGGGGGATAGCTTGAGGCTAAGCATTATGTGTTGCTCTGATTTTTCTTTATGGAGTTTGTTACTGGTTTTCAAAGCCAGCATTCAACGAAGTTCAGCTACCCTCTAAAGTTCATCTGTCAGCCTAAAACTTTTCATTTTGCTGCTGAAAAAAAGACTTCATCAGGTAAAATTAAGTTGTTCAGCAAGTTAGACATGTTTTAAACATGTTTATACACTGATCTCCATTCCCTCTCAGATTAATGTTCATTAAAATTCTAATTCCCACTCCCCTGGAACTGTGAAACCAATTTGAACGGTATGGGTGACTCTAATTTCAGTAAACCTGTGTAAGGAGTTATTTGCCATGAAGGCTAAAGGATCCAGACCTAAATGTCAACTCACTAAAGCACTGAAAATTTATGTTCAATGAATGAAAGTCACCAGAAATAACCAAGCCTGTTTATAGTTTTCAGTCATTTTCTGCGAAATGTCTGAAGTGGAAAAAGTGAGAGAATCAAAAGATATGCTAGAGATTCTCCTTTGGAGAGTAATCTTCCTTTATTCAAGACTTCTATTAATGTTTTAGGAATAGTTCTACTTTTTTTCTTTGTATATGTTTGCCTTGATAGAAAAGGGAGTACATAATATCAATTCTGTTATTTATTATTAAAGATTTCTTAAGAACCAATCTGTATGGGTTGAATTGTTCTTCCCCCCTCCCCCGCCAACGCTGGCTCCCAAAATAGATGTATGTTGAAGTTCTAACCACCAATACCTCAGAATGTGATGTTATTTGGAAATAGGGTCTTTGCAGCATTAACCAAGTTAAGATGAAGTGATTAAGGTGGGCTCTAATCCAATACAACTCGTGTCCTTACAAAAGGGAAATTTGGACAAAGACACAAAGAGAGGGAAGATGATGTGAAGGTAGCCATGTGATGGCAGAGATTGTACTGATGCAACTGCAAGCCAAGGAATGCCAAAGAACTGCCCACTACCAGAAGCTAGGAAGAGGCAAGGAAGGATTCTACCGAGTCTCAGATGGAGCAAAGCTCTACCGACACCTGGATTTGGGACTTCTAGCCTGTAGATTTGTAAAAGCATACACCTGTGCCTGTTTTAAGCCACCCAGTTTGTGGTACTTTGTTATGATGGCCATAGCAAAATAATACACAATCCATTACCTGTCATGAAAACTTTTCCTTGAGAAAGACATCTGGAAGAATAGATTAATAACAGAGAATCTAATACTCTGTTTCTCATTAATACATAGTCTTTCACTCTATTTTTAAATGTTTTTAAGTGTGAGATTTCTATTATAATACAAAAGCCACACACGTTCATTAAGGAAAATGTTAAAAACAGAGATAGGTGGTCTGACTGGGTCCTTCCCTGCCCTATAGTGTATTCTCCACAGAGCAGCTAGGGTGAACTAATTAAAATATTGATCTTGCCTCTTCTCTCATTAAAACACTTCACTGACTTTTTCATCTCAGAGCAAATCTATAGAATTTCAGTGACCTATAATCCATATAAATCATTATAGCAATGGTTCTCAATAAACTGGGAACATTGGAAAACTGCTGCTGTTTGGGCTCCACCCTAAATTCAAACAGAATCTTTGAGGGTGCAGACTGGGCATGGGTATTTTGAAAATCTCCCTAGGTGATTCTAATGTATTCTAAGATGAAGAACCACTCTGTCACAATTTCTCCTATTCACTCCTGAAACCCCTTCTTTTTGCTCCTGTTATTTCTTTGACCTCATGTCCTACTACCCTCCACCTTTTTTTTTTTTACTACACTCTAACCACACTGGCCTCCTTGCTGTGCCTTATAACCCTCAAACATGTTCTCACTTGCTTTCTTCTTCTTTCACTGCCGCCATCAGGTATTCATTCACATGACTGGCTCCTTCACTTCTTTCAGGTCTCTGCTCAAAGGAAACCTTACCAGTGAAGACTTTACTGACCCCTTTAAAAAATACTCTCCACATCCCATCCTCTACTCCTGCACTAGTGTTCCTTTTCCCCTTTGCCTTCTTTACTTTATGTTATTTACCAACCTCTGACACATTATACACTTGTTTACTTTTTAATTGTCTGCCGCACCCAACTCGAGAAAAGCTCCTTGAGGGCAAGAACTTTGTGTTGTTCACTGCTATACCTCCAGCATGAGTGACAAATAGTAGCCACTCAATATGTATTTGTTGAGTCAAGAAATGAATTATGATAGGGTTGGTAAATATTTCGAGATGTGAATGAAATCATGTCCTAATGGATTCATGTAAGTTCTTTTTCAACTCCGGAGTTAACTTTGCCTATCACAACTGTATTAATCATTTTATCAGAACAAAACAAAATAACACAACAAGAGAAATTCACAAACATTTTG
Organism: Phocoena phocoena; assembly: GCF_963924675.1. NCBI lineage: Eukaryota > Metazoa > Chordata > Mammalia > Artiodactyla > Phocoenidae > Phocoena > Phocoena phocoena. The sequence continues at coordinate 51,687,873 of NC_089235.1, read as the reverse complement.
AACTATTCTTGGTATCCTCCTGACATTTCTATTTCTACTCTTTATTTTCTTTTCTTGATATTTTAATCTTCTGCTTTTACTCCTACTTTGAAAACCTCTGGATCAGTCTTACCTACATCCTTTATTCATATCTTGAATATTGGCATTGGCCCTGTTCTCATTATACCCATCCCTGCATGTTCTTTCCTGCTCCCAGTGGTTTCAGTGGTTCTCACTTTGGCTACCCTTTGGAATATCTAGAGAGATTAAAAAAATACAAATGAATAGTTCCCACCTTAGTCCAACTGAATAAGAATCTCTGAGTTGAGACTCAGGCGTTGGTTTAAAAATTCCTCAGGGGGACTTCCCTGGTGGCAGAGTGGTTAAGAATCCGCCTGCCAATGCAGGGGACATGGGCTTGAGCCCTGGTTCGTGAAGATCCCACATGCCATGGAACAACTAAGCCTGTGCGACACAACTACTGAGCCTGCGCTCTGGAGCCCTCAAGCCACAACTACTGAGCCCGTGTGCCAGAACTACTGAAGCCTGTGTGCCTAGAGCCTGTGCTCCACAACAAGAGAAGCTACTGCATTGAGAAGCCTGTGCACTGCAACGAAGAGTAGCCCCCGCTCGCTGCAACTAGAGAAAGCCTGCACGCAGTAATGAAGACGAAATGCAGCCCAAAAAAAAAAAAATTCCTTGGGTAGTTCTAATGGATAGCCCAAATTTAGAACCACAGATAGATGTTGAAAACTTCTCAGCTCACAGTTGGAACTTTCCCTGTGTTTTGGGGGAATAATATAAACAAGATGTAAGGTAACAAGATAGATGATGGATTGTGTAAATAAAAATCAACCAGGGAGGGACTGGAGGGAAGGAAAAGAATCAGCTATTGCAATACTCTAGGCAAGCAATGAGAATGTGAATTTAGGACGTTGGTGATGGGAGAGGAAAGATAGATTAGACAGACACTAAGGAGGATGTATCAGTTATCTATTGTTGCATAACAAACTATCTCCAAATTTAATGGGTTAAAAGACCAACAATTACTGACTTCGCTTATGAATTTGCAATTTGGCTAGACCTTAGTGGGACTGGCCTGCCTGCTTCATGCGGTTTCAGCAGGATGGCCTCAAAGGGCCCTGAAGGATGTACTTTTAAGATGGGTTACATGTCTGTGTCAAACTGGTGTTGGCTGTCACTTTGAACCTTAGCAAGGGCCAAGGCTGAGAGTTTGTTTTTTTTTTTGTTTTGTTTTGTTTTTGCGGTACACGGGCCTCTCACGGTTGTGGCCTCTCCCATTGCGGAGCACAGGCTCCGTACGCACAAGCTCAGCGGCCGTGGCTCACGGGCCTGGCCGCTCCACAGCATGTGGTATCTTCCCGGACCAGGGCACGAACCCGTGTCCCCTGCATCGCCAGGCGGACGCTCAACCACTGCGCCACCAGGGAAGCCCCTGGGAGCTTTTTAAGAAAAATGTTTTAGGGACTTGCCTGGTGCTCCAGTGGTTAAGACTCCGTACTTCCACTGCAGGTGGTATGGGTTCAATCCCTGGTCGGAGAACTAATATCCCACATGCCCTGGGGTCAAAGAAAAAAAAAAAAACATTTAAAATGTTTTAGTTTTTTTGGCTTCACAAGTCTGACAAGGGCCTGGTGGGGTATACATTTGGGAAGATGCCCCAAACTTGCCTCTGAAGGCTCCTCCCGGGGAAGGCCAGCTCTCAGCTGCCTGCTCCTTCTGGGGTCCAAGCCCCAGGCCATAGAGGTCATCGCCTTAGTGCAGGCAGAGTGACAGGGACAGCAGGGCGGAGGCAGGTCCGGTCCTGGCAGCCTGGCTGGGGCACGGCCTGTTCTCAGGGCTCCCTTCCTGCTGTGCTGGGCTTTGCCTCTCGGTCAGCGCTGGCTCTTGCAAGTACAACTGGCACTGGGGGCGTCTTGGTGGAATCTTGGAATGTTTCCTCTTGACCCTTTTGCGGCTGTGTGTGCAGCTAGGCCTCGGGAGAGGAGATCCGCTGGGAGAGCGGAGGTTTGCGGGCTTCCTGGGTAAGGCTCTGGCTGGCTTCTCCAGGATGACGCCTCCTCCTCAGACTCACGTCGGGTCCAGTTACTCTGGTTGGGGCGGTCGTGCTGCACCGACTGTCTCCGCCGGCGCAGCTCCCTTGCCGCCTCTCTGTCAGCAACGTCACATACTCCTAAAGGCATTCCTTCGCGGGCTGCTTGGACGCTCGCTGGCAGGCCTTCTTCCGCCACTCTTTCGGCGTATGGGAGCCCGTCAGGTGTTCCCGCCGCTTCTCGCGGTAACGAGCGGAAGCCTCGGGCCGCTGCCATTTTGTTTCTCCTCTTAGAGGGCCGTGGCGGTGACGCCGCCGCTGCACGACTCCTGCTCGCCTCTGGCGCCTGCGGGGGTCCAGGCTGAGAGCTTTGATACCACTTAAGGTGAGTCTGTCCACGAGCCGCTCGGGCTTCATTAACAGCACGGAGGCTGACTTCCAGGAGCAAGCAAGCCAAGAGAACAAAAGGGGACGCGAACTGCATTTTCGTGACTGAGCCTCAAAAGTCACAGGGCGTCACCTGCGCTCTTGGTTGAGGCGGTCGCGAAGGCCAACTGCCATTGAAGGGAAGGGAACCTAGACTCCAAATCTTGGTAGAGGGACAGGCAAGGTTGTAGAAGAAATATGGGATAGGAGATAGTGCGTTAGCCGTTTTAGGAAACGACAGTAAGCCACAATCTTGCGGACTAATTGGAAGGGGACAAAGGGAAAAAGTGAAGATGGAAGGGCAGAAGTCATTTACGCAAAAGCAACTTCGAAGGTATGCTTATTTGGATTATTACGAAAAATAAAATAATATCGTTAGCTAAGGATGTGGGGAAATAGTTTGTAATATACGTTTCTAAAGGCTAGAGAGTAATTGTTTCATTTGCTTGTTTGAGTACCTAGATTGGACATGGACAAAGCTTTTGAAGGGCGATGGTAGTTTTCTAAACGCTTTTGGAGACCTTTGTTACTTAGGCTGTTTTTACACGTTCATCCTGTTAAGTTATTTGAATGCACACTTCAACTCAAACAACTGGTAAGGTTAGTGAAAAAATAAAATCAAACCAAACCAAACTTAAAACCATTTACTGAAACTTGGGTGACTTTTCTTTTAAAAGGAAAAGGTCATGACTTTTTTTTTCTTTCTTTTTTAAATAAAATAGGAAGCCAGTCCTTCCAACTCACTATTATTTTAAGGGATTAATACAGAGAATTTCCTGACTTAACTGTAATCCATCTTCAATTATATGCTTCCAGGGTTGATAATACAGAATGGGCCCAGTGGAATCCCATCTTTGCCTTAGGTAAATTTGTCATTGGTTAGAAGGGGCAGCTAGAATCATTTTGAAAAATGACCTTCTTGTGGTAGTCCTAGGGTCAGCTGCAATAAATATTGTGTGATAACGGTGACTGTGATGAGTGGTATCTAAGAGAACGCAGAACAGTGTTTTGGGTTCCTTTTGGCTCTTTTATTCCTGTTGACAAACGCTCCAGAAGAGAGGTTCACACCCAGCTCTGCCTTGTCCATGTGAGTTTTTGGTTCACATAGTATCTTAAGGCAGAAAAATGAAGGAAAAGGGCATTGAGAAATCTTTTTTACTGGCTTCATTGCAGAGCTAAGTGTACCACACACTTTGGTTGCATTTTTTCCCTGGAATGAACTACTCAAACTGCTGCTTAGCTTTGTTGTTTTGCCGGAGCTCAAACTGTGTGAATCATGTGAAAGGGACATAATTAAATGTATTGGATATTTTAATACTAGGAAAACAGGTGAGTGGCAAAGCATATTAATGCATTTAGCAGAGATTTATTAAATGCCTCCTATGTGCAAAACACAGTGCTAAATGAAATTAGAACGTTGTTCTGATTTGGATGAGCTTTGGATTCAAGAGTTGATTTTTGTAGCTGTCTTTTTTGTTAGTTCAGTATTTCACTTTTACTCGGCCGAGTTTACAAAGCAGCACATTGCCTACAGTTTGACTCATCAAGTGGCAGATTTTTATTGCCGCTTTCTCTTTTCTCAGTCTTTTCATTGACTGTCTGAATACACGTCATAAAATCAGCACCATTGGCTTTGACGACATTTATTATAACAATGCATTTGTGAGAGGAAATGTTAATGAGACCTGTGGCTTACAAACTCCTTGATCTATTTACTCCAGATGATTGGATCCTAATCCTTGCAGGGTGGGACAGGCCCTAAAGCTTACAGGGTGGGATGAGAGAAGTTTTAAACTTACCAATCACAACTGGAGTGCACTGCTCCCTCTCAGTTATTATGATCCTCATGTTTATTACTTTTGTACCTTGTTCTCGGTCTGCCCAGCAGAAAGTTAAAAGTGTGCCATGTGTTAGGTAATTCTCTTGGAGGAATGGCCTATAACCACTATAACTTGAAAGGTATATACATTTTCTAAGTTGCTAAATTTTAATGAATGTGTGTGTGTGTGTGTGTGATCTGTCTGTTTCATTCAGATAAAATGTACCAGTCAGTATTTACTAAAGAAAAAGTTGAAGAATACATCTCTCAAAGATGATAGAAGCATAGGAAGAATTTTTCTTAGGTAGCATTCTTATGTTTTGGAAGAAGGCTCAAAATAGTAACATAAATTTTTGACAGAGGAACACCTTCTGTCTGCATGCCAGGCACTGGGTAGTCACTGGAAAACTAAAGATGACCAAGGTTTGTCTCATACCCTTGGGGAGGTTGCAGTGAGAGTGAAGAAGAACTTGATTCAGATGTAGAAAAGGCTAATGCACCAGCTCATATGCTGTGGTATTTGGTAATCATAACAAATTTTGATTAATTAGGCAGAAAATATTTTGTTTATTTCAGGTTTCATTTCCTATAAAGAAAGAGAAGATGTAATGGTTAAATGTATTTGCCTGCAGGAAGGATACAGGGAAGATATCCTGGAGAGGCAGATCCTTAAACTGTCTTGAAGCATGACTAGGGCTTTTCCAGGCAGGAAGAGCAGGACACTGTGTTCTAGGCAAAGAACAGCAAGGAAAAGGCACCGAGTAAGGAGAAGACACATGTGCAACCAAAGTGCCAAACCCCAGGAAATTGTAAGAGAATGCTCCACAGGACAGTTGAGGGCAGCCCAGAGAACTTGGATGGTGTGAAACTTGGGGTAGAGGCTGGCAAGGTTTGAGGGTTATTAAGAGCTCTTGAAAAATAAAGAGGGAAAAGATATCAGTGGCTATTCAACAACAATGACAACAACAGCAACAACAGCATTTCTAAGTCAGACTAGGCAGGGGCAACCTAAAATAAAATCAGAACTTTTCCCCCTCGCCTAAAAGCCCTTGCCTGGTGGGTCTCCACGTATTTTTGTAACCTCATTTCCTGCCCTTCTCCTCCTTACACACTATGAAGTTTTGTTTTTCACATATACTAAGCCTGATCCCACCTGAAGAACTTTGCTGTAGGTCAGTGGTTCTCAGTCAGGGGTGATTTTGCCCCCCAGAAGACTTTTAGAAATGTCTAGAGACATTTTGGCTATAAGGACTTGGGGAGGGCTCTTGGCCTCCAGCGATAACTGCTAGACATCCTACAGTGCACAGGATGATCCCCCACAATAAAGAATCGTCAGTCCCAAAGTGCTGGTGGTGCCAAAGTTGAGAAACTTCTAGGTGTCCCCTTGGCATCAGGGCTCTTCATTTTGTCACATCCCTGTTTTACTGTCTTTAAGCAAATTATCACTACCCAGTGATTCTTGTTTATTTGTTTCAATTATTGTGCAGATCCTCTATCAGGACATAAGGTAGGGACCTAGAGTATATCCCTAGCTCCTAGGACAGTACCTGGCACACTGTGGGTGCTCAATAAATATTTGTTAAACAAACAAGTGAGTGAGTGGGTTGGCCCTTACCAGCTGTTTGACTTTGGCAAGTTACTTAAATTTTCTAATGTCCTTATATGTAAAATGAATTTTTAAAATATTAATGATTCAAAAGTGTTTGGAGAAGTAATGAGGTAATATATACTAAAGTACCTCACGTAAAGCAGGTGCTTAATATTAATTCTTTACAGTACTTGACAGTGAACCAATTATACAACATTGTAACAATATAACAAATTATGATTAATTAGGCAGAAAATATTTTGTTTATTTCAAGTTTCATTTCCTATAAAGAAAGAGAAGGTGTATTGGTTAAATGTATTGACTGGCATCAGATTCCCTGGATTCGAATCCCAGCTACACCATTTACTGCCTGTAGGACCTCGGGCAATTGATTTAATCTCTCTGTGCTTCACTTTCTTCATCTGAATTCTAGGCTAGATGGTGGGAGGGAGGGAGACGCAAGAGGAAAGAGATATGGGAACATATGTATATGTATAACTGATTCACTTTGTTATAAAGCAGAAACTAACACACCATTGTAAAGCAATTATACTCCAATAAAGATGTAAAAAAAAAAAAATAGTGCAACTACCTCACAGCGATTTTAGCTTGGACTCTCCCAAAATACTGAGTCTTCGAAGAAGGATTGTGTGTGGATGGTTTACTTTGGAAAGTAATTCTAGGGCTTCATTAGATCTAGAATCAGGAAGTGGAAGGGATAAAACAGGCTGGTCCAAGGGGTCATGATTGAGCCAGATCCTGATGTGGAAAATGGTCTGAGATTCTACTGGGCCCTCCTTGTGAAACTGTAAAAGGTAGCTCAGGGTCATCTCCTTGAGAAAAGGGGGATATTTACCCAATAGCTCCCTGGCACCATTGGTCAGGGTTGCCCTAGTGGATGTAACCTCCTTGTACTTCCAATTTTGTGCCGGTGTCAGTGTAGCTAAGAGAGATGCCCGTGGCATCACACTCCGCAGAGGCACAGAGCTCTAGTAAAAAGCCAGAGACAGGTAATGTGGCTGAGGGGAGGCCAGAGAGGGAAGGTGGGCTGCAAGGATGTAAATGAGGAGCATACAGATATCTAGGGCATCTGGTTGTTGTGATCATTGAAAGATAAGTATAGTATTTACAACAATACCTGCCACACCAGTGGTGCTTTATAAGTATTATATTAGTATTTTGATGATTATTGTATATTAAAGTTCCTATTGACCTCCTCTTAAGGGTTGATGATGTTATTGTTTGGTAGAAAGAACACTAGATTGAGAATTGGGAAACTTGGATCCTATCAAGTCTACCTGATAAATCTGTTCTTTCATGTTTTTCAAATATGCTTTGGGTTCCTGCACATTGCAAGGTGCTGAACTTTTGCATTAGGCTATACAAAATGATTAGACATGGTCTACCCTTGAGGGGCTAGAAATCTGTCAGTGGAGATAAGACAAGTATGTACATAGCTCAAACACAAGTCAGAAAGTAATACCACATGTCACTTATTCTAAAATGTGTATCCCCCGTTCCTGCCTTGAATTTAATATCTCTGAAATTGAGTGTATTAATAGATGGCATCTTAATTTGATAAAATAAGGTAAGTTTCATTAGAGAGGTACCAACAAAATTCCATGGGAATCAAAAGAAGGAGGTGATTATTTCTAACTGGGGAGTTTAGGGAGCTGAGGAAAGATGTAGAAAGTGACAGAAATAGTAGGCATATTATTCAACATTAGAAAGTGCCTTTTTTTTTTCTTTCTAAAATGAGAGGCTTAGGCTAAACTAGGATTTCCTCTGTTAGTAATTTGAAGTCTTACCTGATAGATCTGGAAGCTTGTTGCAGCTGCCACAATCCCTATCCACATGTTCCTCACGAAGAGGTTTATCTGGACTTACAATTAGAAAGAGAGTCATTTGGCTGTGGGACGCCTGTGGGGCTTCTGGGTGCTCCCAGGGACTGTTAAATCCCATCATAATTATTATCAGGCATACCTGATATGATATGGCATACCTACCAGTGTCTGTCATCTCCATGAGACTATAAACTCTGTGGGACAGGGACTGTGTCTGTTGGGTGCAGAGTTTTGCCCACTCACCAAGAACTGTGCTTGGCATGTCAGTAGACCCTCATTGGCACTAGTTGAATGAATGTCGAAAGGTAATAAATCTCTTACCAGAACCTACTAATACCTTGCTTGGATGTCCAGGTAAACATAAGCACCAGGTAAACTTAGGAAAATGGAAAGGTAGGTAGGTATTTTAGCTACTGTAGTTTGGGGTCTTTAAAACTAGATGATACAATACATTTTTTTCTGCTTTAAGAAATTACTTTTGTTGGTTTTTTACTTGTGACTGACAAGTTCAAACAGACCCTTTTTTTCCTTAGAAAGCATAACTCTAGTTAAGCATTTTAGAGTAACTAAATGGTTAGACTAATTCCAGCCAAACTTGAATGCTCAGCAATGATAGAATTAGTACTAAGTCCAGTGCCAGCCATCCTGGTGACAAAGTAAGGAGAAGTAACTCATGGCTGATTCTTAAAATAATAAGTTTCACAGCTTCCATCTTTGGAAAAAGCCTTATGGATACCTCTGGTTCAGAAACAGTTTGATGAGACAGTGGTAGAGGAGAAAGAAAATGTCACATTTAACTTGTGAAAAATGTTGAGGGATAAACCAGAAAGATTCCCCATTGGTAAAACAAACAAGCAAGAGCTGGTGAACTGGCCCCAAGGAAGCCTGCCAGAGTCAAATTGCCTGCAGAGACTTTGTAGACTCTTGTTCATTTCTATTTCATGTCATTTTCCAATACCTCTATCATCTTTAATCAAGCATAAAATTAAACTGGGAAGCAATACTTTCTGATTTATATTCTATTTTTTCAATCCTCATCAGAGTTTAAAATTACAGCTTAGCAAATATTCATGTCTGCAAGATAATGTGAACTCTTCTAACCATGAGGAGATTGTACATTCTTAGGAAGAATGTTTTGAACAAACCAATATTATTACTAATCTAATTTTTAATAAAATGTTATCATTTGAATAAAGCAAATAGTTTGAAAATGTTTGGAGCACTTTTGAAAATCTCTGTGGTACGTGTTATATGGAGCTTGCAAATTAGTTGCCCACAGTACAAATTCAGCACCAAAGTGTTTTGTTTATGTAGCAAGGGTTTTTTTTTAATACAAAATTTAAAATTCAGTATATTTTAAATAATTTCAATTTCTGCCCTTTCTTGAAAAAATACAGGAAGTCTGCTAATCTAGGACCTTTTTATCCTGCGTTTTTTCATATAGCCAACAAATATTTCCTCAGTGCCTACTATTTGGCAGGCACTAAATGGAATCACCTGGAAGCTTGTGGCAGCCATCCCTTTTAATAGGCAGAGTGATGGTTATGTGTATTCTTCAGTGTGCCACAGTCCAGGCCACTTCAGTGAGGTCTACTCTCAGTAGCTATTTATATCATTCTTGCACAGTTGATTTTCTCATAATGGAGAAAAAATGTTTGTATTGATACCTGGCAAAGACAGCTGTCCAGTAATTTTTACTCTCTCAGAGTAGCGTTGCCATTGGAAAATGGCTTTTTAATCAGGTAATACATTTCACAGTCCCCTTTTTATCTAGGTGATATGAAAAATTCTCACCAATGGAATGAGAGTAAAGTAATGGGTTTCATTCTTGAGAGGACTTTTTTTCCCCCAGCAAATTCAAACTCATTTTATTGAAACTCATTGAGAAGCTATGAGCAGTGGTAGTAAGGAGGATGAATAAAACACAGGCTCTATCCCTTCTTCCTGTGGAGAAGACATTTAAACAACCAGTTTGAAGTGATAGCAGAATGAAACCCAGGTGGATAGATAGGACAACCCCTTCTGCAGACTAGTCCGCCTCCCTCCTTCCCCAGCTGCTCCTCTCATTGTCCAAGGAGCTCATGAGCAAAGGTTTGTTTTTTTTTGTTTGTTTTTTTGAGAAGACTTAAGAAAAAACTTAGGCTTTTCTTCACTCTCTTTTTCCCCTTGTAAAGGCTGAATTAGAATATCCGAGATCTTCAGAACCACAAGATGGAAGGAGCTCGGATCCCTGAGTTCCATGTAAAGAAAGTCAACCACTGAGCACCAACACATGCATGGACTGATACATTGTGATACATGATACCAACTAGCATTTACTTAGGTAAGACATCATGTTTTTTACCAAAATTGAGAAAACAAAATATTATTCAAGAGGGTAATACATTTCAAAAATGGAAGAATTACCTGCTCACATCAGTAATTTACAATACATACCTGACTCCTGCAGTGCTTTGAGTTTGAGAACCTTTCCCTTGATGAAACTATTCAGATCATTGGTTACCTTGTAATTTCATCTTGGTCACCTTCTCTGTTACAGAGCAAATTTGATCATAGCATTCAGAAAGTTGAAAGCAAAGTCTTAAAATTTTAGACAAAATGAAATGGCTTGAGAAATCATTTTCAAACATTTTGTATTCATTATTTTATCTATGGAATGCTGTAATGTGTAATGAAATTAAGGATTGATAGAATTGAAGGCTTTTTTTGTGTGTGTGTGGTACGCGGGCCTCTCACTGCTGTGGCCTCTCCTGTTGCGGAGCACAGGCTCCGGACGCGCAGGCTCAGCGGCCATGGATCACGGGCCTAGCCGCTCCGCGGCCTGTGGGATCCTCCCAGACTGGGGCACGAACCCGTGTCCCCTGCATCGGCAGGCGGACTCTCAACCACTGTGCCACCAGGGAAGCCCTGAAAGCATTTTAGAACCATCTAACCTTGCCCTCTATATCCAATGTGTGGATTCTCCTCTCAGTTGTTATATTTGAGTCCCACTTTTTTATAAGTACTTACATTGATGGGAGCCTCCTTACCACACAAGACAACTTTATCTAAGTTTTTCTTGTTAGAACTTTCTTTATTGTTTTAGATAAAAATCTGTCACCAACACCTACCACTGACTGTAAGAAATTCTGTTCTCAAATGTCTATGAAGTCACATAGGATAAGTCTGATTTCTCCTCCATGTGCCCATACAATAGCTCTTTGGTTATTGGAAGATAAATGTTAAGTGTCATGTCCACTACCCAATCTTAACTTTTCCAGACCAAAGATTCTGTTTTTTCCATTGTTACTCATATTTATTATGCTATCACAATCCTGGTTGGCTCCTCTAGAAATACTCCGTGAACTTGTAGGTATATTATTAATTATAGCCTATTTTTATTATCATTTTTCATTTGCTTTGGGTTATCCTCATCAGACAGTTGAAACATATTTGAACATGTTGTCAACCATATACCCTATATTATTCTGGTAAGTACAGCCCACTGTTTGCTATTTGTTGTTTCAGCCTAATTTATCAATCCTTCATCTGTCAGTTTGAAGTCTTTCTGAAGCTTTCCTACTATTAATACTTAAAAGTTTACAGTTTCTGCAGTTTTTGGTCTGAGGAGAAAATTGATTTGATTTCCATGGGAACTTATATGTTTATTCTTTAAGCTTAAACTGAAATTTATAAGAGATTCGGAGGCAACCTCAGATTTAGGATTTTTTTACTGCCATTTTTTGAACAGATAATTATTTTACTATTTCTTCTTCATATTTTAAAATTACCATTAGGTTCCTGCATTTCTAAGTGTAATTTCTTAGGAATTTTTAAGCTTTGTATAGTCTTAACTTTGTTCAATTTGAGGAAAAGGCCATTTTGTTTTTCAAAATATCTAATAGGATGCTTCATGGTTGTGATAGTTCACAAAACTTAATGAAATAAAAAAAAAATGAAACTCTCATTTTATAACTATACAGACTTTCCTAAAAGAGAAACCTCTTGTCTTATCTAGCTCAGACAACTTATGCTAGACTAGTAGACTAATATTGAAGTTTCTTCAAACAAATATAGGTATTGTAGTCCAGTTTAAAACTCTACAGTACATATCAAGCTTCTTTTCCCTTCAAGGGTTTCCCATTCCTTCTTTGTGATTTTAATTTCTTAAGGTGCGAGAAACCTGTATGGTGTTGGTAGGAGGGGGAATGGGGGTCTGTGTATATGTGTGTATATGTGTATATGATTGCCCATTTGTTAGTACTGGGAGGTAACCCAAATAGTCCAGGAGAGCTTTTATGCTGGCTCCAGCTGCTAGTGACCTGAAAGGGTTTGGTGATCAGTTTTTAATGCCCTCATAGCACAGTGACCATAGTGCTGGCTCTATAGTGTGTCATACTGGGTAGTTGTTGTGCTCAGCTGGGCCTCCATGAAATTTCATGGCATAAGTAGTCCTTTGACCTTCACCCAGAGACTCTTCCACACAATTCATGCCAAGGTCCCTCTTGGGGACTTGTGGATTGACTAATGTGCCCAGCTAACATTTGTAGCCTCTTCTAGGCTCACAGAAAATTTAGGATTCTCTTCTGTACCAAATGTAACGAGAGAAAACTGTGGTTGGCCCTTGCCCTTTCCACCCTAGACGTGCCTTTGCCCCATCCTTGTGATCTATCCCAGATGAATTTGCAGGTTCTACTGTTTAGCAGCTCCAGGCAAGGAGTGGTTGCTAGTTTTCTAGATTCTAAGCCCTTCCTCCAGTTTCATGGGAGGGATTTTTTTTGTGGTTCTTTCTCTCTCCCAGTAAGCACCCAGGAAACTGCTAAGGTGAATTGCACTATTTCCCCTCCATTTCCTGTTCATTTTTTACAGCTAGAGAAACACACCAGCTTTTCAAGTTTGAATATCTTTCCCCAGTCTCAGCCCGATGAGCTGTTTTTCAAGCCAGGTAGTTTATGCCACCCTCATTTATTGGTTGTATGTAGAGGAGATGGAAGGAAGTATGAGGATGTGGTCAATATATGGCACAAGTTGAAGCCACATCTATCAATCAGTTACATGCATTTATGAGACACAAGATGCTACTAAAAAACTGATGGGTCATGATGAAATCAAAGAGGAAATCAGAAAATACCTCAGGACAAATGGCAATGAAAAGAAAATCTTACAAAATCTTTGGGATGCAGCAAAAACAATTCTGAGAGAGAAGTTCATAGTGATACAGGCCTTTCTCAAGAAATAAGAAAAATCTCAAACAACCTAACCTACCACCTAAAAGAATTAGAAAAAGAACAAACAAAACACAAAGTGAGCAGAAGGAAGGAAATAATAAAGACCAGAGAGAAAATAAATAAAATAGAGTTTAAAAAAAACAATAGAAAAGATCAGTAAGACCAAGTGCTGGTTTTTTGAAAGGATGAACAAAATCTGCAAACCTCTAGCCAGGCTCCCCAAGAAGAAAAGAGAGAGGTTCCAGATAAACAAAATAATTAAAAAAGGAGAAATAACAACCAATAACCACAGAAATACAAAAAATCATAAGAAAATACTATGAACAATTATATGCCAGCAAATTGGACAACCTAGAAGAAATGGAGAAGTTTCTAGAAACATACAGCCTGCCAAAATTGAGTCAAGAAGAAACAGATAATTTGAACAGCTGAATCACTAGACGTGAAAAAGAATTTGTAATAAGAAAAACTTCCTGCAAACAAAAATCCAGGACCAGATAGCTTCACTGGGAAATTCTACCTAACACACAAAGAACGTATACCAATCCTTCTCAAACTCTTCCAAAAGACTGAAGAGGAGAGAACACTCCCAAAGTCATTCTATGAAGCCACCATCACCCTGATACCAAAACCAAAGACATTACAAAAAAAGGAGATTATAGACCAGTATCTTTGATGAAATATGATGCAAAAATCTTCAACAAAATACTAGCAAACCGAATCTGACAACACATAAAAAGGATCATACACCATGATCAAGCTGGATTCATTCCATGGATGCAGGATGGTTCAGCATACACAGATTAATCACTGTGATCTACCACATCAACAAAAGACAAAAACCACATGATCATCTCAATAGATGCACAAAAAGCATTTGATAAAATTCAACATCCATTCATGATGAAAACTCTCACTAAAGTGGGTATAGAGGGAATGTATCTCAACATAATAAAAGCCATTTATGACAAACCCCCAGCCAATGTGATACTCAGTAGTGGAAAGCTGAAAGCCTTCCTGCTAAATTCTAGAACAAGACAAGGGTGGCCACTCTCGCCACTTCTGTTTAGCATTGGAAGTCCTAGCCACAGCAGTCAGACAAGGAAAAGAAATTAAAGGTATACAAATTGGAAGGGAAAGGTAAAATTGTCATTATATGTAGATGACTTGATAGTCTATATAGAAAACTCTAAAGACTCCACACAAAAATTATTAGAAGTAATAAATGAATTCAGCAAGGTAGCAGGATACAATATTAATACACAGAAATTTGATACATTTCTTTCACTAACAATGAAATATCAGAAAGAGGATGTAAAAAAAAAAATCCCATTTAAAATTGCATAAAAAAATACCTAGGAATAAGCCTAACCGAGGAGGTGAAAGACTTACATGTTGAGAACTATAAAACATTGTTAAAGGAAATTGAAGGTGGTTCAAAGAAATGGAAAGATGTCCCATGCTCTTGGATTGGAAGCATTAATATTATTAAAATGGCCATACTACCAAAAGCAATCTACAGATTTAAGCGAGCCCTATCATATTACCCATGACATTTTTCATAGAACCAGAACATATAATCCTAAAATTTATATGGAACCAGCAAAGACCCAGAATTTTCAAAGCAATCCTGAGGAAAAAGAACAAAGCTGGAGGCATAAACTTCCCAGTCTTCAGACAGTACTACAAACCTACAGTAATCAACACGGTATTGGCACAAAAACAGACATATAGATCAATGGAACAGAATAGAGAGCCACAGAAATAAATCCACACACCTACACGCTCAGTTAATCTTCGATAAAGGAAGCAAAAATATACAATGGAGAAAAGACAGTTTCTTCAGCAAGTGGTATTGGGAAAGCTGGACAACCTCATGTAAATCAGTGAAGTTAGAACACTCCCTTACCCCATATACAAAAATAAACTCAAAATGGTTTAAAGACCTAAATATAAGATATAACAGTATAAAACTAGAAGAAAACATAGGCAAAGCATTCTCTGGCATAAATTGTAGCAGTATTTTCTTAGATCAATCTCCCAAGGAAAAAAGAAATAAAAGCAAAAATGAACAAGTGGGGCCTAATCAAACTTAAAAGCTTTTGCACAGATGGCCAGCAGGCACATGAAAAGGTGCTGAACATCACTAATTATTAGAGTAATGCAAATCTAAACTACAATGAGGTATCACCTCACACCAGTCAGAGTGGCCATCATCAAAAAGTCTACAAACACATGCCAGAGAAAGTATGGAGAAAAGGGAACCCTCCTAAACTGTTGGTGGGAATGGAAATTGGTGCAGCCACTGTGGAAGACAGTATGGAGGTTCCTTAAAACACTAAAAATAGAGTTACTGTATGATCCAGCAATCCCACTCCTGGGCATATATCTGGAAAAGATGAGAACTCTAATTCTAAAAGATACAAGCACCCCAGTGTTCATGGCAGCACTATTTACAATGGCCAAGAAATGGAAGCATCCTAAGTGTTAATCCCCAGATGGATACAGAAAATGTGGGGTGTGTGTGTGTTTACATACACACACACACACACACACACACACACAAAATGGAATGTTACTCAGCCATAAAAAAATAATGGAATACACTGTATTGCCATTTGCAGCAACCTGGATGGACCTAGAGATCATACTGAGTAAGGTTAAGTCAGAGAAAGACAAATAGTACATTGTGGAATCTAAAAAATAATACAAATGAATTGATTTACAAAACAGAAACAGACTCACAGAAGACAAACTTAAGATTCCCAAAGGAGATGGTGGGGATAGGGGGGATAAATCAGGAGTATGGGATTAACAGATAAACACCACTGTATATGAATTAGAGAAACAACAGGGGTTTACTGTATAGCACAGGGAACTATATTCACTTTCTTGTAATAGCCTATAATGGAAAAGAATCTGAAAAAAAATGTGTAACTGAATTACTTTGCTGTATACCTGAAACGAACACGGTATTATAAATCAACTATACTGCAATAAAAAGAAATAGTTTCTGTGATTCCTATATTCTGTTCATTAGCTTTTGACCTCCTTTTTGCTACACAAATCTAGGCAGCTCTTCTACTCAGTTTACATACTTATTTTAGCAAGGTAGAAAAGATTGTGTAATGGCTACAGTAAAATCATCAACTTGATTTCCTCCATTTGATTCAGGCAGTATTTAGACTTTGCCTGACAGCTGCATTTAGTAAACAGTTTTACATTTTTCAAAAAAATGTTTATTTGAATGGATTGTCATGCCATTTGCCTTAAATTGATTTCTCACTTCAGTCAAAATGTTCAGTTGTAGCTAGCTAGCTAGATATGTTCCTTCATCCAGGAAAAATGTAGCATATAAAATCACTGGAGTATCCTTAAGTTGACTTACTTCTGTATTTCAACACCATCACCTTCAATTCAATGTGTTTCACTATATATTTTTAGAAAGAATTGAGTCAAAGCCTTCTAATCTAAATGTTTTCTCCGGATATTAAAGAAAAATATTATTTTAAAAATCAAGTGAAACACTTTTATTAAAACCACACTTACGTCTGAATTTCCTGAATTTGAAAGTTCATGATGGATTATGCCCTTTTTAGTATGAAAGGAGTTACAATCTAGAGGTGTTTTGGTGTGTCAACTTTGTATACATAATAATTCAAACACTCCCAAAACTGGTTTGGTGCAACCCGTCTGCTTTTCTTCACTACTTGTTACTACTTGAATTATTCTAATCCCTGTCATTTATCTACTGATTATATTACTATTTTATGACATTTATTATGCCAAAGGAATAACAATTAAAACATGTCAGATGATTTCCGTGAAGAATATTCTGGCCAGCCCCGAAGAGAACTCATACCATATTAGAATTCTCTCAGTTCCACAGACATGCCAAACTCTTTCATTCTGTGCGGACTTTTGCTACCCCTCTCTTGGGATTGCCTTTCACCAACTCTCTGCCCTGCTGATTCTCTCATATTGTACCAGAAATGTTGGATCAGTCCAAGGCATTCATGATTACTAGGATTAGATTCATCCCATTCAGTATGTAGAGGTTTCAGAGTGCTATGATATGAACCATTGGTGTATCCTTTGTCACTTCGTGGCATAAATATCTAGATCAGTTTTATGTAGGGATTTGTTTCAGATTGTCTGCTGTTTCTTTGTTCCTCTATCTTGTTTTCTAAAGTGGGAAGCATATTAAATACTCCTCCGGAAGATGAGGCTGATGAGTTCAGTGGGAACATAGACAGCTGAAAAGGAGAGTTGCTCTTTCATATGGTCATTGCCAGGAAAAGCTCCTTAAAACCACTAAAACTAGACTCATCATATATTCCAGTCTGTGGAGTAACATTTTGTGATCCTGCTAAGATTAGGGAAACAGTGTAGCAGTGATTCCTTTGAAACTATTGACAGAAGAATTTGGCATAGAATATTTAAATTATATCTATGACAAGGAACTTGGTATTCATGCCTAGAATCTGAATGTGAATTGTAAATATAGTTATAATAAAATAGTGTTTACACATTTTACTGTACAACTTTTACTGATGAATAAACTATGGACTTAGTTTTGGAATCAGTTCTTTGGGTCAGGCTATTTATTGCTCATTACCAACAATAAGAGACAAAGTCTTGACTTGGAATATATGTTATTATATGTATGACTATGTTAATCTCTCCTCTTTGTGTTTGTAAATATATATTTAATATCCTTTAAGCAATATTTTTGAATTAGTGTTTCGCATGTGTTTTTATATCAGCCTCTTAACTATTTAAAACGCCAGTACACTTATCTAGAGTTATATGACGATGTCAATAGTAGGGTAAACAAAGCCATTGCAAGTTCCTAGTGATCTGCACATTACTTTTTTTTATACTGAATTTTGCATATCTGATATCTCTTCGGCTCTTCCACCAAAATCCTAGTAATTAGACATGAACAAGGCATCTTGTTCATAAAATCATTGGCTTGATTTTATGATGAAAATCAATCAGTGATGAACGTTTGGTCAGTTTCTCTCCTATATAGGGTGATTTCCTTTAGTATATTTTCTAGCGACTCAGGTTATTGCAGCTATATTATTTAAAGGAGATAGTTGCTACCATCCCCGGAAGAAAATGTTTTCTGATGCAAGGTGTGAAGTAGAAAGATCATATAATTTGAGTTGGAACTTCTGGGTTCCAATTCCAGCTTAACTGATGATTAGCAGAGTAGTCATTTAATTATCTGTGAAATGAGGATGATAACGGTATTTCACAAATTTGTAGAAGGGGCCAAATGAAATGTTGAATAAGAAAATATTTGGTAAAGTGCTAGGCATAAATTAATGTCATCAGTTATTTGACTTATATCTTTTCTGTGTCCCATCAAATGGAATTTTATAGAATACTTCGTTAACAAGGGTGATTTTGCTACCAAGGGGGGAAAAATTGGTTCTTGGGAGAGGTGAAAAAAATCTTACTCTTTTTTTTTTAATGTGTAAAACACATATATATATACAGCACATAAATAGATATACAGTGTATCTGTGTTTTTAAAATTTTATGAGGAGTGTAATTAGGGAAAAAAGTGCCTAGGAAGGCTCTTTAGGGGGTGATAATACCAAAAAGGGTGAGAAACATGACTTCATAGTGTTATACAGCAGGCATAAATCTCAGTCTAGGAATTTGGTGAGGAAGAAACGTAACTTCTTGTTTCTTGTTCTCTGTGAGCAAACTTGTTCTTTGTTTTATGCTCACCTTCTGCCAGGAGGAATAAACGTAATCTGAGAAGTTCAGGGTTTCATTTCCCTCCCTCCTTCCATTCCTGGAATCAAGTCTGTGTGCTGGGGAGCTTATGTAATAACAAGGTTTGGGGACTCTGACTCTGCCTTGAATTCTAAGATCTCTGTGGAGTTAGTTCTCTGTCTCAGCTACTTTTGCACCTTTCTCTCTAATGCACAGGTCAAAGCTGGCTGCTTCCTTGCTACTTTAGAACTGCAGAGAACTTGGTAGAGTTCTCTGAGGCCTTCTGCCTAGATCCTCCCTCCAGATATTTCTGCCCTGTTCACCTTTTTGAACATGAGGAATTCATATATTTTGTCCATGTTTTGGGCTTTATCCAAATACAGAAGCCAAGAACTCCTATATATTTAGATTCTTCAAAACTTCACTGGTTTCTCTGTTACCACTACCCCACCCCGTGTTTCAGCCTAGGGGTAGATGGTAGGGTGGGGTAGGGTATACGCAGTATACGTCCCTTTGGAAGAACTGTCTCAAAGCTAGTATCCCTTCCAGGTGTTTTAGAAATGTATTTTGAAGCTTAAAGGAAAAAAAACTTACTTCTTTGTATTAATACCCCTGTTGTAATAACCATATCCTGATGAAATAGCTGCGTTGTGGTATTATTTAATGGGGGGAGGGCCACGATATAAAATGGAAGTGTGTAGGTAATGGCTGTATGCAGGGAACATGTTAGACTTTATTAAAAAATTATTTCAGAATGTTTCTCTCACTCTGTTCATTCATCATATAGCAAATTATTCTTTTTTAAACAACAGTATTGATATATAATTTACATATATATAAAACTTATCCATTATGTGTACAGTTGAAAAATTTTTAGTAAATTATATTAGAGTTGTGCAACCATTCAGTTTTAGAACATTTTCATCACTCAATAAATTCTCAAAAGCCTGTTTTAAGTCTATCCTTGTGGGATTTTACTGCTAAATAGTGTTCTGTTTTATGGATATACCACATTTTATTTATCCACTGATCATTTAATAGACATTTGAATTGTTTCCAGCTTTTGGCTATGATCAGTGACTCCTGTGAACATTCACATGGAAGTTTTCATGTGGACATAAATTTTCATTTCTCTTAGGTAAATTTCTAGGAATGGATTTGCTGATTCATATGTTAAGTTTATGGTTAACCTTTCAGAAAGTACCAAACTGTTTTCCAAAGAGTGGTACTATTTTACATTCCCACCAGCACATATGAGGGTTCCAGTTTCTTCACATCCTTGTCAACACTTGGTATTGTATGTCTTTTGATTATAGTCATTTTGATGTGTCTATTGTCATATGTCATTGTGGTTTTAATTTATGGTTTTAGTTAACAACTAATGATGTTGAACATCTTTCATGTGTTTATTAGCCAGTAATATGTTTTCTTTAGTGGACTACCTGTTCAAGTCTTTTGCTTATTTTTTAATTTTGTTGTTTGTCTTTTTGTGTTATTGAGTTATATGATTCATTATATATTCTGGGTACAAGTCTTTTCTTATTTTTATTTATTTTATTTTATTTTTTAATTTTTTGGGGGGTGTACAAGTCTTTTATCAGATATATAATTATCAAATACATTCTCCCTCTCTGTGGTTTGTCTTTTCAGTTTCTTAATAGTGTCTTTATAAGAACGAAAGTTTTTAATTTCAATGCAGTCCAATTTGTCAGTGATTTTTTTAGTGGCTTGTACATCTGTTGTCCTGTCCAAGAACACTTTCCCTAACCCAAGGTCACAAAGATTTTCTCATATATTTTCTTCTAAGAGTTTTATAATTTTAGCTCTTATATTTCAGTCTATGGTCGATTTCGATTTAATTTTTGTATATGGTGAGATATAGGGTCTAAATTTTATTTTTATTTTATTATTTGCAAATGTATTTCCAATTGTCCTGGTACCATTTTTTAAAAAAATTATCCTTTCTCCATTGGATTGACTTTGTGGCACCCTTGTGGAAAACCAATTGACTGTAAATGCAAGGTTTTATTTCTGGAATGTCAGTTTTGTTCCATTGATCTATTCTATCTGCCTGTCATTACACCAGTACCACATTATCTTAATTATTATAGGTTTATACTAAGGTTTGAAATCAGGTAATGTAAGTTCTTCAGTATTCTTCTTTTTCAAAATTATTTTGGCTATTCCAGGTTCTTTGTATTTCCATATCAATTTTAAAATCAGCTTGTCAATTTCTACAGGAAAGATTGCTGGGATTTTGATAACAATTATGATGAATCTACAGACAAATTTGGGGAGATTTTCAGTCTTAATATTGAGTCTTCCAATACATGAATATTGAAATTTTCTCTTATTATTTTGACTTTCTTAATTTCTCTCTACAGTGTTTTATAGTTATATATTTACAAAATTTTAATTACTTTTGTTAAGTTTATTTCTAAGTATTTTATTCTTTATTGCTACTATTGTATATGAAATTTTTTCTTTTATTTTCATATTGTTCACTGGTCATGTTAATTTTGATTACTCAAGACCCCTGACTCCCATCCTAAAACTCTCTATTAAAGTCTCTGGCTAGTTCACTAGTCTGTTGTTTACCTCATGCAGGACTGTAACCTTAGACTAGCGGAGCTGCTGTCTGTCACTCTTTGCCTCCCACCAGGGTCACCGCTTTAAATGTCAACACCTCATATCAAAGGAACCCATTCTGGGGGAATGGGCAAAGCTAAATGATTGTTTTTGACAGTTTTGTCCAACTATGTAGTTAGTTTTCTGTCAGGCTCAAAGTTGGAAAAAACTTATTTTTCTATTATGTTTTCTCTACATTTATTTCAGGATTTAAAACGTTGGCTATTTTGTACTTAGCAACTCTTACTTTTTGTTGTTGTTTAGAACTTTATATCAGAATCAAGTGGTTATACATATTATTTTTACTAAATAAAACCATTTCAAAAATGTGTTTTATTTCTTATATATGATTTTGGATATTTTGTAGTATTTGAAAGATGAAAGTAGTAACTAATGAATAACCAAAAGTAACTACACACCAGAGTCACTCACTATTAATTAGGTGATGTCATTATTATTTAAAAAAAATTTTTTTATTGGGGTATAGTTGTTTTACAATGTTGTGTTAGTTTCTACTGTAGGTGAAGTCATTATTAATATAGCTTGGGTAGTGTGGCATTTTTCAATGGTTTGTTTTTCTTAAGTTTCAAATTTGCTATTCCACTTCAGTGTTTAAAAAGCTGTCATAATTTCAGTATTTATTCTAAAAATGAGGATTTTCAGGTTCTTAGCTGTATAATTGATTCATTATATGACTGTGTTCCAAAATCTACGTACATGGATACGGATACTAAGCCAGAAATATTTACACAAGTTTTAGTTTACTTCAGTATTTTCATTCATTGAGATTAACAATTTATACTATTGTATAACCTTTAGGCCAAAGTTTTGAATTCTAGGGATCATAATAAATAAAATAATTTGCTTTATTCTTGACTAAATTAAGTACTTTGAATGTAGATATCACATTCTTTTAATAATAATACTCTAATAGTATTCTTCACAATACTTTACGTAAGTAAATTCAGTGTATGCATTCTCCACCCCACTCAGCCCAACAATGTGAAAGTATCACATCGCATTATTAAAAAATTCGAAACAAAAGATAAAGTTGAAAGTACCTAGATATTAAGATAAATATATAAAACCAATAGCTTTTCCCCCATCTAATCAGAAGATATTTATTCTCTGTCTACATTGAACAACTAACTAAACTAGATGCTGGTGTGATGGTAAACAATAACAAGCATTATTCCTGTGCTCAAGGATTGTTTCACAGGGAGATAATCAACAAATAATGAACAAATAAATAATTTAAATAATTTGACTACTACAAAAGGAATTATCTGGATGAAGCAACAGAAAATAATGGGAAAATCTACTTTGATAGGATGGTTCAGAGGAAGGGCTTTTGACTTTTTCTCCCACTGTTTCTCTATTTTCTATTTATTTTTTATTATTTAAAATTTTTATTTGGAATACTTTCAAACTTACAAACATTGCAAAAATAAGTACAAAGAACACGTGTGTACTTTCTCAGATTTGTGTATTGCTAATATTTTATAGCATTCTCTTTATCATGTTCTCTAAATCTGTCATCTACACCTATCTATCTATCCATCTGTATCTAACCATCTAGCTCTCTTCATCATTTGTTTTTCTGAGTCATTTAAGGCCCATTTGTCACAGGCCATTTAACCTAAATAGTTTAGTGTGTATTTCTCAAGAAGAATAATATTCTCATATATAACCATAGTACAGTTATCAACTTGAGTAGAGTTAACATTGATGAAACACTTTTATCTAAACTAGTATTTCTATTCCTATTTTGTCAATTAACCTAATACTGTCCGATGTCCTAATACTTTCCCTCTACTTCTAGTACAGGATCCTGCCTAGGCTCATATAGTATATTTAGTTGTCATGACTCTTTAATGTCTCTTTTTAAAAATAAATTTATTTATTTATTTTTGGCTGCATTGGGTCTTTGATGCTGTGCGTGGGCTTTCTCTAGTTGTGGCGAGTGGGGACTACTTTTCATTGCGGTGCGTGGGCTTCTCATTGCAGTGGCTTCTCTTGTTGCAGAGCATGGGCTCTAGGCACACAGGCTTCAGTAGTTGTGGCATGAGGACTCTATAGCACAGGCTCAGTAGTTGTGGTGCACGGGCTTAGTTGCTCTGCGGCATGTGGGATCTTCACAGATCAGGGCTTGAACCCGTGTCCCCTGCATTGGCAGGAGGACTCTTAACCACTGTGCCACCAAGGAAGTCCAGGGAAGTCCTCTCTTAACTTCTTTTAACCTGGAACATTTCCACAGGTTTTTCTTTTCTTTTATGACATTGACATTTTTGAAGAATATAGTCCCTTCCTTTTTTTTTTTTAAACAATATTCCTTACTTTGAATTTGTCTGATGTCTCCTCATGATTAGATTCAGATTATGTATTCTCAGTCAGAATATGTCATAGGTGATATTGTATCTTTTACAGGCCATTGCATCTGGAGGCACCCCATGTACATCTGCCCCACATTGGTAATACTGATTTTGATCGCTTGTGGAGATAATTTCTCTATTTTGTAATAACTGTTTTCCCTCCTTATAACAAATAAGCAGGGACTACCCTGGGGGTCCAGTGGTTAAGAATCCGCCTTCTAATGCAGGGGATGCGGGTTTCATCCCTGGTCAGGAAACTAAGATCCCACATGCCGTGGGGCAACTAAGCCTACTGCTCTAGAGCCCACGTGCCACAACTAGAGAGACTGTGTGCTGCAACTACTGCGCCTGCACACTCTAGAGCCCATGCACCACAAATAGAGAGAAGCCTGCATGCCGCAATGAAAGATCCCGCATGCTGCAACAAAGATCCTGCGTGCCGCAACTAAAACCTGACACAGCCAAATAAATAAAAATAAGTATTAACCCCCCCATAAGACAAATAAGCAGTCCGTAGGAACACATTTTAAGACCATGCAAATATCTTTCTTCTCAGCAAAATATTTTCCTGCATTTAGCCTCCATTAACATTTCTTTCCTGGTTCAGTCTTTACTGAGATAGTTGCAAAATAATGATTTTTTTCCCCTCCACTGCTCCCTCCATATTCTTCAGTCAGTGCTAGTCATTCTCCTATAAGCAAAACCCATCCTCCTCCTCCATTTAATTATTTATCTGATTATTATTGGTGTGGATTTGTCAATTCCTATTTTTCATTGGTTTATAATTCATTACTGAACTTAATATTGGTGCTCAAATTGTCTCAGATTTGGCCAATAGGAACCTCTTCCATCTGGTTCCTGTGTCCTTATAACACACCCATCATTTTTTTTTTAAACTATTTTCTTACTGTCTGGCAGTACAGCTGTTCCAGACTCATCTAGTTACTACCCTGTTTTGTACCTAAAGTAAGTTCTTTCTCCAGAAACCATGGTCAATAGCCCTTACACAGTGAGAAACAACCAATTATAAGAAACATGGGCCGTTCGACTCTAAGATCAGCATTTAAAATAAAAGTTACATGTAATCAAAATTACCCCCTGAAAATCCCTTAGGAAGACCAACATATCTTCTAAGTGCTAATTAAACCCAGGAAAATAGAGCAAAAAGACAGATACCATCTTACCAGTTGAAAATTTGTTAAAACTTGAGACATTTATAACAACATGTTATGGTTCTAGATTCAGCAGGCATAGTACAGTAATAGGAAGGGCTAAAACAGAATAAACAGTGATTTTTTTTAAAAAAGGGTTTAAGAATCACTCATTAATTTATTATAGATTATTCATTGAGTAATACAATATTTGACTTTTTCCTCTCATTGAACTGGATTCATTTAAATGTATTAAAGAGTTAATGTCAAAAAGTAAATTTTAAAAAGGAGTTATATATGAACATTTGAACTCAGGATGACCAAGGACTTTTTAAGTGTAAAAGCAAAAGAAAAACACTCAAGTAATATTTATTGAATAGTTATTCATTTTACAGATGTTTTACCTTTCTCTTGAATTATCTTCCAAAAGCAGATTATGTCACAAACCTTGGAATGAAAGATTCTAATAAAAAAAGAGAAAAGAATTTGTATATATCAGAAATGTCTCCATGAGGCCTGCACTTTCTGAACCTTGTTAGCTTTATATGTTCACTGTCACTTCGGCTCATTTTCTCTCTAGTGCCTAGCACAGTACCCGACACATGGTAGGGCCTGGATAAATATTTTCTGGGTGAATGAATCAACAAGATGAGGGAGTTGAAATAAATGACTTGTAAATGCCCTTCCAGCTGCTGGATTAAAATGAAGGCTTTCTGACTTCAAGCCCAGTATATTTTCTGTCTGTCATCTGAAGGTGACTTCGTTTGTATCTCTGCCCTGATATTGGCTGTGATGAGCATCCGCAAACGCATTTCGTTAATTTGGGCCTTCCTTTGCTTGTCCTAGCATTAGTTTATGTGCACATCCTCTAATGGACAGAATGCTAAAGTAGCCTGAGGACCAATTTCTTATTTCAAAGAAAATGTGATTTTAAGCCTCTTTCAGATTTCTGAATATCTTGTGCACTCACACCCTTGGGGTGACTGAAGTCTGGAGAAAGAAAAAAGATTGGAAATTACTTTGGAACCCTGGGAGCATGAATGTTACCAGTTTCCGTTCTTTAGTAGCTGTTAGTAATGATAATGAAGAAAAAGAATAAGGCTTCCAGCTTGGGCCTGAGGAAATGCACTGGGAAGCTCCAGGCTAGCAGTGGCTCCTAAAAAGATGTTAATTTGAAGGAAACTTTATAAAATATCCACAGTGAGAATATTTCACAGTTCTTTTTTGTATATGAACAGATGAATAATTACAATAATAGTTATTGACTACTATTTTTTAAAAAATACTGTTTTGTCAGGTTAGACTAAATGTGAGAGATTCTATCTAGTATTTTTTTTTTGCACACTGCCATATCTGGCTTATATTATTCATGTATAATTTCTGTATTTGAGAAGATACCACAGGACATGTGCATAGGTGTATGATACCTTTCCATTATAAAAGCCTAATGCTGTGAATACTAAAATGTTATTGCCAGTATTATACTATTGAATTTTTACAACAAAACTGCTGGGAAGGATTGTTGTGCCCCTTTAATAAGTGAGGAACCTCGGTCACACAAAGCTCAGGCAGCTTGTCCAAGGAACACACATCTGTGAAATAGCAAAGCCAGGGTTTATATCCAGATCTGCCTGTCTTTGCAGCATGGGTTGCCCTTGACTTCTCATGGGGTTATGAATTCAGGCTAATTACCCAAACGTATCGAACATGAGTAATTTTTTTTTTTAGGTATAGAAGCCCTCATCCCCACATATTCTCTGTGTGCTTGTTATTGGCCATATAATTATAAATACACACACATCCCTGAGTGGGGAAGAGAAAAGAAAGGAGGAATACTGGCTATAAAACAGTAGGATACCTAAAAAAGATTTTTAACATGATTACCTGATGTTGCTAGAATATAGAAACTCATGAGTTATAAAATTGATTTTCAGTTAATTTTATGTTAACTCAGATCTTTCAGCTCCTGGCTTAAAACCTGAAATAGCTTCCGTTGTAGGCAGAATAGTGTCCCTCCTAAGATTCCACATCATAATCCCCGGATCCTGTGAATATGTTACCTTATATGGCAAAAGGGACTTCACAGATGTGATTAAGTTGAGGATCTTGAGATGGGGAAATTATCCTGGTGGGCCCAATGTAATCACTTTATAAAAGTGAAAGGGGGATATCGAAGAGTCAGAGTGAGAGAGATGTGACATTGTAGTGATGGAATTTCTATAAGGGGTGCACGTGCTAAGAAATACGAATGTGGGCAACCTCTGGAAGCTGGGAAAGAAAAGGAAATGGATTCTCTCCTAGAGTCTCCAGAAGGAACACAGCACTGATAACCAATTTTGGTCTTCTGAACTCAAGAACTATAAGATAATTAATTTGTGTTGTTTTAAGTTTGAGATAATTTGTTAAAGCAGCAATAGGAAACTAATACAGCTTCCCACTGCAATTAGGATAAAATCCAAATTCCTCAGCCTTGTCTCTAAGCATCTTTAAGATCAAATCTTGCTCAGATCTCCTACCTTAAATCTGAACTTTGTGCTTTATGCTCTGCTCTCCACCAACACTAAACTGCTCAGAGTTGGCTTGTATAAATTCTTGCTTTCTCTGTCTTCTGGCCTTGCTTTTCTCTGCCTCAGCCTGTACCTTCTTCCCTCTTCTCTCTCACACCATCTCTTACCTACCTCAACCCCAATTCTACCCATACCACTGAAGCAGGAGGGAAGTGGGCAGGGGACAACCTTTAAAAGAATGACATAGCCATAGTACATGACGACAACTAATGAGAACAAACCAGGTCCAAGATGGTGGAAGATTCGACTTCCAGTAGACCCTGAGCCTCATTATATATGCTCATTGTAATACATTAGCATGCTAAATGACACAGCCACCAGCACTATGACAGTTTTGAGGCTAACTGTAAAAGGCCAAAAAGTGGGCAGTGGCCCAATTCCTGGAAATCTCTGCCCCTTCCCCAAAATAATTAGAATAATCCTCCCACTCATTAGCCCATAAAAACTAACCACACCATATTTCGAGACCTCTTGCCTCTTACCTTCTGAGATGGCCCACACTGTGTGGAGTGTGTTTCTCTCTCAATAAATCTGATTCTTACCTGTCACTTTGTCTCTGAATTCTTTTGCGATGAAGAAAGAACCTTAAATTCACCGAGAACACCTTAACTAATCAATACTTACATTCAGCTCAGGCTTCATTACTGTAGGAAGCCTTCCCAGTATCTTCCTGTCTTTAAATAAGCACTCTCTTTATGCTTATGTGATTTATAAGAAATACATATTTGGTCATTCAGATGACCAAAACATATTTTTCATATATGTTTGGTCTTTGTACTTGGTTTCTGGCTCACAGCTCCTGAAACCCTTGGGATTTCCTGTGCTAAGAGCAATAGAAAATGTGTTTTGTTATGTTAATGAGGTGAGTTTTGGAAAACCCCTAGGTAACTTAAAGGATGGGGGCTGGTTGCCTGGAGAACCAACCGTGCCAACCACATAGTTAGAGAGTTGGAACTTTTCATTGCCTCCCCACCCCCTAAACACACAACACCTCTGGGAGAGGAGAGGGGCTAGAGATTGAGTTCAGTTGGCAATGGCCAATGATTTAATCAATCATGCCTCCATAAAAACCCAAAAGGACAGGGTTCTGAGAGTTTCCGGGTTGGTGAACAAGTGGAGATTTGAGGAGATTGGCAAGCTCTGAGAGAGCGTGGAAGCTCTGTCCCCTTTCCCTGTACCACCCTGCGCATCTCTAACATTTGGCTGTTTCTGAGTTATATCCTTTTTTTTTTTTTTTTTTTGCGGTACGTGGGCCTCTGTGTTGTGGCCTCTCCCGTTGCGGAGCACAGGCTCCGGATGCGCAGGCTCAGCGGCCATGGCTCACGGGCCTAGCCGCTCCGCGGTGCGTGGGATCTTACCAGACTGGGGCACGAACCCGTGTCCCCTGCATCGGCAGGCGGACTCTCAACCACTGCGCCACCAGGGAAGCCCCCCTGAGTTATGTCCTTTTATAATAAATTGGTAATCTAGTGAGTAAATGCGTTTCCTGAGTTCTGTGAGCTGCTCTAGCAAATTAATCAAACCTAAGGAAGAGGGTCTTGGAAACCTCTAACTTATAGCCATTGGTCAGAAGTATAGGTAACAACCTGGGCTTGCAACTGGCCTCTAAAATATGTGTGGGAGGGCAGTCTTGTAGGACTTGAGGGGGAGGAAAAAATACTTCCCTCTAACTTTCTATATTTTTCTGGCTGTTCTAAGAATTAAATTGACATGAGACAAATTAACAAGAGAAAATCAAATTGAATTTTATACACCCTGGAACCCCACCCCACATATAAGAGAGGTTCAAAGACAGAAAGATCAGACCATTCTAAGCTAAGGAATGGTATAGGGTCCTGGGGCTTCCAAGGACTGGAAGGTAATTCCAGGACTATAAGAAGAAGATCAGATGTTGGGTAATTAGATGTTTGCCCTGCCATACGGATGGGCCACTCAGAAAAAATTTATCTCTGGTAATAACTCTTTTTCTGGGAAAAACCCTCAATTAAATTCTTCTAGGTAGTTAGGGGAGGGGCAAAATTTTCCTCTTCAACTCACAGGGTCTCAGTTGCCTTTAGTTCAAAATAATCCTTATGCAAAAGTGGCACATTTCGGGGTGGCTCATTTTGAACCCCATCAGACTGAACCCTTAACCTGTGGAAGCTAAGCTATCTCAGAGTACATAATGTCAGAGTTGAGTTGAATTGTAGGGCATGCAGTTGGTGTTGGTAGTATTGCTTGGTAGTGGTGGGGAAACCCTTCCCCCCATGAGTTGGAACTGGGATCTGGGCACTTTTACTCCCTTAATTCCACCTCCACCCAGTTGATCTTTATGATAGTATCTATCATGCTGCATGAAAAAATCAATTTATACTTTTCATGGTTTTGTCCCATGGCCCACCACAGTGCTGCTGGTACATAGCCAATGCTCATGAAATGTTTTCTGAATTAATGTGCTCAAGAAGTTTGCAAACTGAAGGTAACCAAGTTATTTGTAAAGGAGGAAAGGCCTTTTTGAAACTAGTCCTGAAAAAAGCAGCTATAAATAAATAAATAGTTTGATTGTTAGCCTGTACACCTATCTGTGTCCTAGCACAACATTTATGCTCTTGATGGACATAATTTTAAGCTCTTATAAAGGGGAAGGTACAACATACCAACTCCTAAGATGATCCACATTCTATAACTGTTTATACCTGAACTATGAATATATCACAACTGATGTATCCAAAATTTTCAGTATGTACAAATAACTATAGGACATTTATCACATATAGCTCTAAATTTCTTTTAAAAATTCATTTTCATTTTAGTAGTATAGACAGAGCTTGGACAGTTCCAGGAAGAAGTGAGAGCCCTTGTCTCTTCACAGTACTAGAGATGACTTCTTAAATAGACTGGGAAATTAAGGGACCCTTAAGAAAGCTAGAATGCAATGAAAGAGAGGGTTTCACATAAGGGAGGGGTTAGGATCTGCTGGTGGAAGACTTGCCATCCTCACACTTGCTACTTCAGAAAAGTCAAGGATAAAAGAAACCACATAGAAATTTTTTAAAATTAGTTTTCTGTTTGGACTGTTCAATTATACTAAGCCTATAGTTTCAGCTGGTAAGAACAATTATAATGAACAGATATACCCTGGAATTAGGGACAGTTTATTTATCAGCTTTGCTTATCTGAGTCTGAGTTAGGTCCTCCAATGTTTGAAAAGCTTTGATGCCTCAACATGTCTGCCAAAGTGGTGTCTATAATGAGCAGCCAAATTCTCCGTATTTCAGGCACTTTCTTTTAAACTGCCTTTGAAAGAGACTGTCAAGTGTTGCATGCTGTATGTCAGTTAACACTTGGGGAGTGAAATTCACAAAGGGCACTTGTTATACCTTCACAACAAGGATATCTTTGCCAACACTTCAGAGCTATTTTAAGTTTTGGAGTTGTAAGTATCTCACTCTTAGAGGTGATAGTAGCTGACCCAGAACGCCTGGGTTTTAAGTGAGTTTGCACTTTCAAGACTTGCTGGCACACGTTGGTGTTTCAACTGCGTTGCATGCCCAAGGAATTGTGTCTTTTACTAATGTGGTTCCCTTCGTCTATGAGGTTTAATAATAATGACAATGACAACAAAATAAACAATGATAAATAACATTTATTGATTGCTTAATTACCCAGCATCGTAAGCATTTATCTCTATGATCTCACTGAATATACGTTAGAACCTAGAGGTAGGTATTATTATTACTCCCGTTTACAGATGAGAAAGTTGAGGCTCAGAAAGTTTAAGTAAAATGCCTACGGAAATAGAACATAAGTGGTGAAATTGAATTTGCTCCCAGGATCACATGACTTGAGATCCTGGACTTTATATTTCTTTATTCTTAGAATACACAAATGGCAAAGGAAGAAAAAAAAAGTGTGTGTGGTTGGCGAGGTGGGGGTAGATGATACAAAAAGTACTTAGGTGCCAATTAAGTCCTTTATTTCTCAGTATTCCTTAGTGGTATATTGTGTGTGTATGTGTGTTTACTTGCGGGTTTTTTTGTGTGTCTGTATGTGCATACTGTGTATGTGTGTGTTTTCCTATTTTCCAGTTTTCTTGGGTCCTCAAAAAGGTTGTGAGTACTGATAATGTGTGTTTTGTTCAGGTAACTTGAGGTACTTTTATATTTCTATGTCACTCTTGTAATCCATTTTGTTGCTAATATTTGAAGAAGTCTTAGCTCCTGCAGATTGGAGCTGGGAATTTAATAGACAGTTATTTACCCCACCTTGTTGCAAGTTGACTAGAGACCCACTTTGTACATTAGTGCTTTTGAGAATAATGGAAAAATAACGAAAAGTCAAGGATAAAGGCGGGGGGTCTAAACACTGGGAAAATAAGCATCAAGCTCATTTTGGAGACAGTTGTGGATTGGCCTACACATTTCCCTCTGCTTTTCATTCATGTCATAGTTAATTGCTCTCTTCATTTGCTAAACAGATGAGTAGCAAGGAAGACAATAGAATTAAACTCCAACGATGAGGTCCCTTTTTCCCAATTCCTCAGTTCCTTTCAGAATAGGGACATTTAATGATGGGAGGCC
The DNA here is from genome assembly GCF_963924675.1 of Phocoena phocoena. Classification (NCBI taxonomy): domain Eukaryota; kingdom Metazoa; phylum Chordata; class Mammalia; order Artiodactyla; family Phocoenidae; genus Phocoena; species Phocoena phocoena. The sequence goes on along the minus strand of NC_089235.1, from coordinate 51,655,947 downwards.
TCTTCTGATTATCTGGAGCCCGAGTATTTCTACCTCAGCAGTCATTGCTTTCAGCAAAAGAAGGAAATATTTGTAAAGCGGTAAAGATCAAGTTAATTGACCACTTTGAAGAGAATTAATCTGCCACAGGAAGAGGGAACACTTCAAATTTAATCTCTTCTGTGAAGAGTTATGCCATGAAGTGCTGGCAAGGCACTGCCTTGCGTTATTTGGAAGACACAAACTTTCTGTGCCCTTAGAGCTTAACATTGCCTCTACAGACTCCTTGTATATTCTCTTCAAGTACCTGACTTATCTCTCCCTTGACCTCCTTATCCATGTTATTACTTTGCAGAACTGCTGTGATGTCTACCCATTCCTCTCTTCTTGGCTTTATGTTGCTAATTAGCTACCTAGTTAATCTTGAGGTACAGATCTGATTAGGATATTTTGCTGCTCAAAAAACTTTAATGACTTACCTTTGTCTAAACAACAAAAGTCTGATTTTTCTGGCTTGACCTTCAGGACTGTCAATGTACCTACCCAAACATTTTCTCTCTCTCCTCCCCAACTTTTTTGTTTTATTTATTGATTGTTTGTCTCTGTTTCTGTCTGAAAATTTGCTTCCCTGCAATGGAGAGTAAGTTCCTCAAGGACAGGATTTTTGCCTCTTTTGTTTACTGCCGTATCTCCAGCACCAACAACAGTAACTGGTTCCAGGTAGGCACAGGATAAATTTATGCTGAACTGATTGAATGACTAAATGACCTTTTTTCACATTTCCTTGACCCTGTAACTTTATCTCTGCTCTTCCCCCCAAAAAAGGTTCAGGCTTTGTTCAGAACCTGTTAATAAACTAACAGTCTTGTTAAGCAACATCAGATTAGTCAGGATAAATCTCTCCCCTTTGTGAGTTCCAGCAAGTCTTTATATTCCAGCAGTTCTCGATCACATCATTTTGTCACTTTCATCTTTTAATTGTAATTATCTAGATGTATGTCTTATTAAACTTAAAGCTCAGTAGAATAAAAAGCTTAATATATATCTACACATATTTATATACATCTAAATTATTTTTTATCTCCCTGTCTCCTCTCCTGCAGAAGGTTCTAGGATACTGCCTTTCATGTAGACACTCAGAAAAGCACTTGGTTAAGAATTTTATATTATAGTATCACTTATTATTTCATTAAAATAGTAAAATCCTTGCAGTGAAAGATATGTCTTTTAGTGCTCTTTTGTTATATCTCCCAGTCAACTGCGGGTTTAATGAAATAAGATGGGTTTCATTAATAGTCACTGAATTATTTATGTATACTGGTAAAGGACTATTACTCAGCGTATTTGGAAATAAAAATCATTTATATAAACACCCATAGAATGTACAACACCAAAAGTGAACCCTAGTATAAACTGTGTACTTTGGGTGATAATGATGTGTCAGTGTAGATTCATCAGTTGTAACAACTGTACCACTCTGGTGGGGGATGTTGATAATGTGGGAGTGTGTGCGTGTTGGGGGGCAGAGAGTATATGTCAACTTTCTATACTTCCCCCACAGTTTTGCTGTGAACTTAAAACTGCTCTAAACGTAGATGTAGAGAATGGACTTGAGGACACGGTGGGAGGGTAAGTTGGGATGAAGTGAGAGTAACATTGACATATGTACACTACCAGATGTAAAATAGATAGCTAGTGGGAAGCAGCTGCGTAGCACAGGGACATCAGCTTGGTGCTTTGTGACCACCTAAGGGGTGGGATAGGGAGGGTGGGAGGGATATGCAAGAAGGAGGAGATATATGTATATGTATAGCTGATTCACTGTGTTATATAGCAGAAACTAACACAAAATTGTAAAGCAGTTATACTCCAATAAAGATGTAAAAGAAAACTGCTCTAAAAAATAGTGTATTTAAAAAAACAAAACCAAAATATTCACTTATATACCTTTTCCTTTACTGCTAGAGTATAGGAGTACAGAGATTGACGACACACATACACACTCTTTCATAGGAAATCAATATCATAATAATGGCTGACATTTCTGATGCTTAGGCACATACCAGTCATCTTAAACACTTACATTGTGTGATGAGTAGGTTTTCATTTTTAGATAAAGCTTAGAAAAGCTAAATAACTTGCTCATATCAGCAAGCTATTAGTTGGTGGGTCTGGAACCCAATTCTGGTAGTCTGACGTAGGAGCTGAGCATCGTAAGTACTAGTCTGCTTTCAGCAAGCCATACGAGAAGTTGTCTGGGATTGTGTGCCTCTGCTTTGCCCTCTAACAACAAAACATTTCTTTTAACACAAAGCCAAGAGGAGTGGAGGATGAGAAGGTAGTAAAATATATTTTTGCCTTTGGTTTAAACTTCCTATATATTCCAGGCAACAGAACAGAGCAACGTTAACACTTACTTGGCTGAGGTTAATCTCATATTTATGTATTTCTGGAGGGGTTACAAAAAGATGTTACAGCACTATCCCAATCTACACAATTTTTTTTGTTTGTTTTGCTGCTTCTCAAGTCTACATATTTAAATATCTTACTGTTTATAGGTATGACCTCTTAGGAAAAAACAAGGATAAATGAAGATCAATTTCCAGCAGGCACGTTTATTTAATAAAATAGATGCCTTCTAAATTATAAGCTCCAATTCCTAAGTTGGTTATTGTCCTCAAAGGCATGCTTCTTCAGGAAGGAACATGTTTTCCTGCAGGCTCCTCTCTTTGTTCCTACCGCACAAGGTAATAATCTATGCAGAGGAATCTTGGCTTTGGTGAGACTTTTCAAGATGTAATCAATTGAAGATTTCTGAAAATGAGATTCTCATGCAGGCTTTAGTGAGTTAAACTCAGTTTCATGGTCTTGAAAGTAAATTATTGTTAGAGTTTCAATACAAGATTGCCAAAAAGAAACTGTAGAGTTGCCAGTGCCTACGTGGTTACCCCTTTTCTCTATTTTCCTTAACCGCTCCACATGGGAATATAATTATTCCTGCTATTGACATTTTATTACTGCTGGGTTTGAAGATGGATTTTTTTCCACAAAATCTCACTCCTTCAGTAGGGACTATATGGATTGCCAACAAGAGGGTTCAGCAGGACCCTGTGAGCTCAGAGACCCATATGCACAGGCACCTGTTTCTCCTGAGATGTTACCAGTATCATTGGTGATGAGGAGCATGCTGCTTCCTAAAAAACCACAAAAGAGATTTTGCTTAGATTCTCTTGTAGGAAAAGAAGTTAGAGGTTAGATGGACTGAGATTTTTTCAGCTCTGGGAAATTTATTTGTGTGTATGTGTGTATATATATATATCAATCACTGCCTTCTTAAAATATGGCATTGTCTAAATTAAGTCACTCTATTACCCAAGTGCTATCTAGTTTTCAAATCTAAGTGTAAGCAGAGAGGGGTGACAAATAGATTCAAATATCCTCTTAATTTGAGTGCAGAGATTGACAGCCAAATGGAGGAAAGACTGAACCTATCGTATGATCCTAAAACTAATCTAAATTCTCCAGCTTTTAAATATTTAGTATTTTCAGTGGTGTCCATACCTTCCAGAAATTAAAAAACAAAACCCCAAAACCAAAACAGGACTCTAGTTCTATTTATGGTTGTTCTCACTTCTCCAGAGCCAGTAAACACTAAAAGTATTGCTAAGTCCTACTTCTTTAACACAATTCCTATAAAAAGATAAATATTTAGTTAAACACAAAAGTGCTCATTTAGCTGTTTCAAATATACTGATATTTTGTCGACACAGAAGCCAAAAACTCTAGTTTTCAGTGGTCATAGTTTTAGAAGTCAGCCACACACCAGTAAACATCCATGTAAATTGGATATTTATATACTAATTCATATACTAATTTATTTATTATTTATTTATTTGGTAAAATATTTATTTATTTATTTGGTAAAATATGACAGGTGTTGTGCTTGTTACTGTATCCTGAATAGTGAACAAAGTAGATGTGATCCCTGCCCTCTTGGGACTTATACAGCCAATTGAAGAAAGCATTCTTTAAACAAAAATAAAGAAATGTAATTACACAAGGCTAGAAAATAAATGAGCAAGATTTAAGCACCTGTCATTGTATACAGGTAGATTTAGTAGCATTTCCCCCCTACTCCTTCATTAAAAACATAGATATCCATTACCTAGAGTGAACATTTTGTTATGTGGCCCCACAGTATTATAATCATAAGTCATTTTTCTGTCACCTTCATCCTCTCTATAAGCCTCCACAAGTGTTTTGTGTGTTGGCCTTCCCTACTTTCCCAGATGATCAAGGAAATTCTCACTCAAACAACAAGATGTGAATAGTCAAATCAAAATGTGCTTTTGACTGGTCAAGGCTGATGTTTCTTTGACCGGCTGCCCAGTTTTCATGTTGAGTACTACATGTATCTCTGTAAATTGTCCTCCTCTATTCACCTCTTCATGGTCCACTTTGTCACCTGCCATCATCTGCTTTCTTCCCAGAGATTTTTTTCCCATCAGCTTTCCCTGCTAGTCAGTTTTTTTCCTGTTTCTAAACATATATCCCAATGTCTGGCATGATCTTCACACTTTTCCCAGTCACCTTACTCAGTTAAACCTGTCTATTTGGCAGACAAGCACTTTGGAACTTCATATCTACTCTTTCTCATGCCACTGACATATTCTTTTTTTGGCATACAAATGTCAACAGGTAGGATCAAATGGAAAGAGGCCTGAAAGGTTAATTCTCCCGTATCAGCACCAATTATAGGAAATGTATTTACAGAGTTACAGCTAAGTGGAGCTCATCGAATGAGCTGTGGTCTGTAACAACTATTAAATGAGAACATTTCTGTCACAATGAAGACAAAGTTAGGTTGTTTCAGTGTTATGAGTCACTGGGTGAAGAGCAGAGCAAGTCAAGTCTTTGTCCCCCAATAAGAGCCCTTCAAACATGGGAGACCAACGTTACAGACTGTAAAGGTTTAACCAAAGCATGAGCAGCTGTTGTCAAAAATCAAAGGACAATTTTTTAAACACAGTTATTGGTCTTAATCAAATCCTTATTCAGACATGGCCAATATCAGTCTGTCATGACATATGAAGAAAAACATTATAAATATATAAATGGAATAGCATTGTTCATTTTATTATTCAAGAAATTATATAATCAGTGACTCTGCTTCTAGAATGGAGGCTATGTAACGAATTTTACACTAGGGGGTCTTTTTAAAAAAGTTATAAAGGGAAAATGTCACTTGTTAGTCTAAGTTGAAAACAAAACTCTGAACTCTTTTTTTCAAAATGGCTCCCATTCAAATTTACTCTCTTTGCAGGCCAAATTTTCAATCAGTTTAATTTACAATGGGGAGAAGTTCAATTATGCATGAAGAAGATCTTTCTTAATAAAATATTTATAAGAATTTGTTTAGTGATTGATTTACGTAAACTCATCTTCAAAAAATGATTTTAAGTGGCTTATAAAAATACATATAAGTCAAGAAGATAGAAGATAAATGCGAAAAAGATTAAAGAGAGAACAAAAACGTTAAAGTAAAGCTGAATCAGGGATAAAGTTAGTGTTCATCATAATGTATAGGGTTGGAGTTTCCTAGTTGTGAAAACTGCATGAGAAGATAATCCATTCATCTGTCAATGGACATTTAGATTGTTTCTAAGTCTTGACTATTGGAAATAGTGCTGCTGTGAACATTTGGGTGTCTGTATCTTTTTGAATTAGTCTTCTCCAGATATATACCCACGAGTTGGATTGCAGGATCATATGATAACTCTATTTTTAGATTTTTAAGGAACCTCCATACTGTTCTCCACAGTGGCTGTACCAATTTACATTCCAACCAACATTGTAGGAGGGTTCCTTTGTCTCCACATCTGCTCCAGCATTTATTATTTGTAGACTTTTTAATGATGGCCAGTCTGACTGGTGTGAGGTGATACCTCACTGTAGTTTTGATTTTCATTTCTCTAATAACTAGTGATATTGAACATCTTTTCATGTGCCTGTTGGCCATCTGTATATCTTTGGAGAAATGTCGATTTAGGTCTTCTGCCCATTTTTTTATTGGGTTGCTTGATTTTTGATATTGAGCTACATGAGCTGTTTATATATATTGGAAATTAATCCCCGGTCAGTAACATCATTTGCAAATATTTTCTCCCAGTCCACAGCTTGTCTTTTTGTTTTGTTTATGGTTTCCTTTACTGTGCAAAAGCTTTTAAGTTTAATTAAGTCCTATTTGTTTGTTTGTATTTCCATTACTCTAGGAGACAGATCCAAAAAAATATTGCTGTGACTTATGTCAAAAAGTGTTGGGCTTCCCTGGTGGCGCAGTGGTTGAGAGTCCGCCTGCCGATGCAGGGGACACGGGTTCGTGCCCTGGTCCGGGAAGATCCCACATGCCGCGGAGCGGCTGGGCCCGTGAGCCATGGCCGCTGAGCCTGCGCGTCCGGAGCCTGTGCTCCGCAACGGGAGAGGCCACAACAGTGAGAGGCCCGCGTACCGCAAAAAAAAAAAGTGTTCTGCCTATGTTTTCCTCTAGGAGTTTTATAGTATCCAGTCTTACATTTAGGTCTTTAATCCATTTTGAGCTTATTTTTGTGTATGGTGTTAGAGAATGTTTTAATATCATTCTTTTACGTGTAGCTGTCCAGTTTTCCCAACACCACTTATTGAAGAGACTGTCTTTTCTCCACTGTATATTCTTGCCTCCTTTGTTGTAGTAATTGATTATAAGTGCATGAGTTTATTTCTGGGCTTTCTATCCTGTTCCATTGATCTATGTGTCTGTCTTTGTGCCAGTACCATACTGTTTTGATTACTATAGCTTTGTAGTATAGTCTGAAGTCAGGGAACATGATTCCTCCTGCTCTGTTCTTCGTTCTCAAGATTGTTTTGGCTATTTAAGGTCTTCTGTGTTTACATACAAATTTTAGAATTTTTTCTAGTTCTGTGAAAAATACCATTGGTAATCTGATAGGATTGCATTGAATCTGTAGATTGCCTATAGTCATTTTAACAATATTGATTCTTTCAATCCAAGAACATGGTAAATCTTTTCATCTGTTTGTGTTATATTTAGTTTCTTTCATCAGCATCTTACAGTTTTCAGAGTACAGGTGTTTTGCCTCCTTAGGTAGGTTTATTCCTAGGTGTTTTATTCTTTTCAGTGTGATGGTAAATGGGATTGTTTCCTTAATTTCTATTTCTGATCTTTTGTCATTAGTGTATAGAAATGCACCAGATTTCTGTATATTAATTTTGTATCCTGCAACTTTACCAGATTCATTGATGGGCTCTAATAGTTTTCTGGTAGCATCTTTAGGATTTTCTATGTATAGTGTCATGTCATCTGCAAACAGTAACAGTTTTATTCTTCCTTCCCAAGTTGGATTCCTTTTATTTCTTTTTCTTCTCTGATTGCTGTGGCTAGGACTTTCAAAACTATGTTGGATAAAAGTGGCATAAGTGGGCTTCCTTGTCTTGTTTCTGATCTTAGACACAATCCTCTTAATTTAATGCTCTGTTTCTATTTCTTCAACCTGTGTTTGTTTGTAGCTAATTTTTTACCTAAAATTCAATGAAAACACATCCTTTGAGTAAAGAGAAGAGTCTGCTATAGATAGAAAGAGGGAGAGGCCCACATAAAAATATACTTTCTAAATATTTATTATAGCGCTGCCATTAAGCAAGGCCTTCTCTATTTTAAAATTGCTGTTATTTGTTGGTTGGTTAGTTGGTTTTCAAACAAATTAAAGTCTTCCTGTATATCATTTTTGATTTCTAACTAGTTGACTGTGAACAGTTATTCAGCCTTTTTGATGTACTTTTAGATCTGTATTCAGTCATTGAGCACGTTTTCTCTCCCACTCAGATTCTTATTGACCATAAATTTAACAAGCCCATATCTTTGCCCCGGTTCAAATGCTTGATACATATATTGAACAAGGTGTATCTGTCAACAGAGTCCAGTGGGCATAGACCTTCCACCAAACTGACATTAACCATGACCCTTTTTTTTTTTTTTTTTTTTGCGGTACGCAGGCCTCTCACTGTTGTGGCCTCTCCCGTTGCGGAGCACAGGCTCTGGACGCGCAGGCTCAGCGGCCACGGCTCATGGGCCCAGCTGCTCCACGGCATGTGGGATCCTCCCGGACCGGGGCACGAACCCGTGTCCCCTGCATCGGCAGGCAGACTCTCAACCACTGCGCCACCAGGGAAGCCCAACCATGACCCTTTTTAAATGCTTGCATTATCATAGATAATACTGCCTTTTTGGATAAGATATATTTTATAATGATTCCTATATGTGAGAGAAAGTAGGCAAAACCTTGAAGGAAATTTGAACTAACCCAGTGTCATGGATATCTGTAGTTGTTTTGTTTTGTTTTGTTTTCCTTCCCACCTTTTCTTGGTAGCCATACCTTGTCTTATTTGAGGAAGTACACTCCTTTTCTGAATCCTATGATTCCACTAGAGTCTGTCAAACAGTACTTAGCTTTTTTCTTCTTCCCTATCTGCGTCTTAATCACAGAGGGTGATTAGAAGCTTCCACCAGGATTTTTTTTTTTTTAACAGAAGCTAAAGGAAAGTGCCCCTTTCTTTTGTTGGGTTACATTTAGGCAAATAGAGCCTGAAAGTACCAGGATCTTTTTTGAGCTTCTTCTCAAAAGATTAGTTTGAGAGACAGAAGTTAAAACAGAGAGGGGGCAATTTAGAGGTCAGTGAAAGTTCAGATGGTTGCTCAATTCCTGTTTCCAGTTTTCCTGCCTTTCCTATTATTTGCCGTCATAACTCAATAGATGAACCTTTTGACCTAAGCTCGTTGAAGATAGGTTTCTGTCACTTGCAATCAAAAGAATACTGACTAGAATTTTCAAGGACATTTCAAATAAACATCTGCATCTGAAGAAATACTTGTTGCATACACATTTTCAGAGCTGAACTTGAAAATCTGCAGTGCATGTAGCTGTATAAATGGTAGGACACTTTGAAGGTCTTTCTGATTCTCACATAAACTACCCATCTGCCTCTAGTGAGCCTTAAGTTCTAAGTGTCTATACAAATCAAGGTTCAGAGAAGCAGAACAACTAGGACATGCATGTGTGTGTGAGTGTGTGTGAGTGTGTGTGTGTGTGTGTGTGTGTGTGTTTTAGCCATTTTATTTCAAGGATTTGATCTAATGCAATTGTGGTTAAGTGGCCTCTGTAAAGCTGTTATTTTCACATATGATGATGAAACTTGAAGTCCTAAGGAAAGATAGTTGGAAAGGAGAGGTGGTATAAAGTGAAAGAGAGCAAGAAAAAGCTGAAAACCCAAAACGCACAGTGAAGGAGAACAAGAATAAGCCCATGAATTTGTACTGAAATCCTTGCCATTTCTTATTGCCTCTCACCTGGATCGTGTGGGTCTCTTACAAAAACTAGTACTCTTTTTTTGGTCATGATTATTCTTTTTTTTTTTTTGAATTTTTGAATTTTATTTTATTTATTTTTTCATACAGCAGGTTCTTATTAGTTATCCATTTTATACATATTAGTGTATATATATCAATCCCAATCTCCCAATTCATCCTCCCCCTGCCACTTTCCCCCCTTGGTGTCCATACATTTGTTCTCTACATCTGTGTCTCTATTTCTGCCCTGCAGACCGGTTCATCTGTACCATTTATCTAGGTTCCACATATATGCGTTAATTCATCTATTCTCCCACCAGACATTTTGCAAGAGATGTTAGTAGAACAGAAGGCAGATTTTAGAGATGTTTTTCTTTGATATGCTGTAAAGGTGAAAAATCTTCAAGACAAGCTGCTATTTTGATATTTGAAAGATATCAGAAAGACTCAGGACCACAGAGATTGTAAAACTGCTAGTTTACCAGAGTATGTTTGTCAGTATGTACCTCCCCTCCAGGTAAATTAAATAAGGGAGGCATCTTGACTCCTCTACACCAGGAGGTCAACACCAGGGCTCCTTTAAATAGCAGTTTGCCCACAGCTTCTGGGACATGCAGATGTAGATGAGGTCCACGGTGTTCTTTATTCAGAACAGGTGATAGAGATTCAGAGAGGAGAGGAATTTCAGGTTAGTGTTTGAATTTTGTGTTTGAGAAGAGCAGATAACTAAATGCCGTAAAGTGGCACAGGAAAGTAGCTTGAACTTTAAGAATGTTCCTTTTCCTTTGTTCTCCCACTTCACCCTGCGATTTTCACATTTATATTAATGATCTCCACAACTTGTATTAGGTTATACAATAGAATCTGAATTTCAAATAAATGTCAAAATCAGAAAATAGGCCTATCATCCTTCACAGGCAGTGATGAATAAAATGGGCTTCTGTTTCTGTAGCATTTTGTCATATAAAGCACAGACCTTATTTTTCAAATACCTTGTCACCAAAATAACTAGGACATCTCATTAAAGACTCTTCAGGGTGCTGGGATTGTTGCAGGATGTGGTCATGTGGAAGAGTGAGCAGTGGACTGACTGGTGGTGCCTGGGCCTTGTCTGCCTCCTGCTGGCTCCAGGGATGACCTGTCACCTGGAAGTCTCTCCCCTAGCTGGACCCATGCTTCTCATCCAGAGAGTGAAGATATTAAACCGGCTGATCTTCAGTGTGCTTTCCAGTATTCATTTCTATCAAAGCTACAGTCATCAAAACAGTATGGTATTGGCACAAAGACAGACACATAGATCAATGGAACAGGATAGAAAGCCCAGAAATAAACCCAAGCACCGATGATCAATCAATCTATGACAAAGGAGGCAAGACTATACAATGGAGGAAAGATAGTCTCTTCAATAAATGGTGCTGGGAAAACTGGACAGCTACATGTAAAAAAATGAAATTAGAACAGTAACACCATAAGCAAAAATAAACTCAAAATGGGTTAAAGACCTAAATGTGGTATCGGACACTATAAAACTCCTAGAGGAAAACATAGGCAGAACACTCTCTGACATAAATCACAGCAATATCTTTTTTGATCCATCTCCTAGAGTAATGGAAATAAAAAACAAAAATAAACAAATGGGACCTAATTAAATGCAAAAGCTTTTGCACAGCAAAGGGAACCATAAACTAAACAAAAAGACAACCCACAGAATGGGAGAAAATATTTGCAAACAACGCGACCGACAAGGGATTAGTCTCCAAAATTTACAAACGGCTCATGTTGACTTAATATCATTGAAACCAACAACCCAATCAAAAAATGGGCAGAAGACCTAAATAGACATTTCTCCAAAGAAGACATACAGCTGGCCAAGAGGCACATGAAAAGATGTTCAACATCAGTAATTATAAAGAGAAATGCAAATCAAAACTACAATGAGATATCACCTCACACCAGTCAGAATGGCTATCATCAAAAAATCCACGAACAGTAAATGCTGGAGAGGGTGTGAAGAGAAGGTAACCCTCCTACACTGTTGGTGGGAATGTAAGTTGGTACAGCCACTGTGGAGAGCAGTATGGAGGTTCCTTAAAAAACTAAAAATAGAGCTACCATATTATCCTGCATTCCCACTCATGGGCAAATATCTGGAGAAAAACATGGTCTGAAAAGATACATATACTCGGGCTTCCCTGGTGGCGCAGTGGCTGAGAATCTGCCTGCCAATGCAGGGGACATGGGTTCGAGCCCTGGTCTGGGAAGATCCCACATGCCACGGAGCAACTGGGCCCGTGAGCCACAACTCCTGAGCCTGAGCCTGCGCGTCTGGAGTCTGTGCTCCGCAACAAGAGAGGCCATGAAAGTGAGACGCCTGCTCACCACGATGAAGGGTGGCCCCCGCTTGCTAAAAAAACTAGAGAAAGCCCTCTCACAGAAAAGAAGACCCAACACAGCCAAAAATAAATAAATACATTTAAAAAAAGAAAAAAAAAAAGATACATATACTCCAGTGTTCATTGAAGCACTGTTTACAATAGCCAAGACATGGAAGCAACCTAAATGTCCATTGACAGATGAATGGATAAAGAAGATGTGCTACATATATACAATGAAATATTACTCAGCCATTAAAAAGAATGAAATAATGCCATTTGCAGCAACATGGATGGACCTAGAGATTGTCATACTGAGTGAAGAATGGCTGAGTAAAATTTGCAGAGTGGTGCCTTCTATGTATTCTCATAGAAAAACTAATCTCTTAATCATAGAACTAAACCCAAACTCCGTCCTAGGAGTTGAAAGTGCTGAAGGATAATACAAAGGAGAACGAGGAAGTACAAATCTCACTACTGCCTCATGTCCATGAGGTGAGCCAGAAGATAAGCAACAATGTGTCTGAACAACAGAATGACCAGTGCTTTACTTCTACCTTCAAAACCTCCCACAAGATCCTCTCTTGTGGACACTGTAATGAAATATGTAGGGAAAGGAATTCTAAGATATATGGATTAGTTAGCTAGGTTGACACATTACAAAGTCACCACAGCATCAAAATTATTGAAATGGTTTGCATATTCTAAAGAAGTTAAAATGTATGTTGTGTCTGTGTATATTAGCAAGGAAGTGGTGCTGTGAGTCTAGGATAGGGAGAGCAGGAAGTAGGTGTTAATAAAAGAAAAGGCATCTTAATGAAGCAGAGTTATCACTGTATTTCATATTAGAATATCACTTTGCAGAGTGATTCCTTTTTGTATGCATAAATTACTTGATGCTTGGATGAAATATCTAAAAATGTTATAAATACAATGTATTTTTGGAAGAGGATTTCAGGATTTCCTGAAGAAGTGTATTTCACCTTCTAATAATTATTGGAGTTTCTCATGCTATTCTCTTCTGAATTGTGTATACAGAATTTTATGATCATGGTGTTTTGTTTAATTCAGGGATGGGTACTTTTGGCCACAGTTTGAGTAATTTTTACATCTTAAACCTATTTTAGTTTGTTCTAAGTTGGATAAAACGTGTAGCCTGAAGGGGTTTTCCTTTAACTTACAAGCCATGTGCTTTTGATTCGTTTATACTGAAGTCAATAACATGTTGCAATGTAAGAATATTCTCTCTCTGTCTTTAAAATAAGGCTTTTTTCTTTAAAAGAGAAAGCTTTGTTTTTCCAAGAGTAAATGAACTTGGAGACCAATGATCTAAACACTGTTTGAAAACTGAACTCCATGAAATTAGGGTAGGCACTTTCCCTATTCGTATTTTTTTCGTGTCAGGGCTGACAATCTCTATGCTTATTTTTTCAGCTAATTTTATTAACGTCTCATTTTGGTGTGGGATGTCTCCATTCATATACATTTTGTTAAGGACTATCATTATATTATTGTCCTATCAGAATTCTTTTGTTAGATGTGCTACTTACTAAAATTATTATCAAAATTCTTTTATTTTTATTTGCTTTCTAATTCTAGAATACCTCATTATTGCAGAAAGTGCATTTTAAATTCTGTTTTTAAATTATTAAATTGATTGATTAAATTGATAGTATTTAAATAATAATATCTAAATTTCTAAATAAATTTTATATAGAATTTTTTCATTGATATTTTTTCAGAAACTTTTTTTTCATACCATTGCTATAATTACAGTGGAAAATTAAAAAGCATCAAATGCTGTTCTTCCTGTTTAGATCCTGAGTTTAAGATTATATTATTATAGTATAAAATTGTCTTGAGGCGAATTGAAACAAAAAAACCCCAAAACAAACTAGAAATATAACAAATGACATATTTAACAATATTTAAACATTTTTTTTCTTCTTTGACACACACTTATGTATTGTATATGCATATATAGGTATATATACACATATAGGTATATATACAGTGTATATATGCAGGCATACACATATTCTACTTAGTTTTTATACATGTATATGTTAATATATTACATATCTCTTATTTTTATATATGTCTATATGTGTTACACATATAAATTCTCTAAGAATTATGTATACTTGCTGTTAAAAAAAATTAATGCACACACTCAGCTAAACAATTCAAACAGTAAAGAAAAGATATTCTATCTTTCAACCATCATGTGTTGAAGCAGCACCTTGTTCTATAATATTTTTCCATATACTTATGGGTGTATTTCTGGATTCTTACCTGTTCTACTGATTAGTCTATGTCCTGTACCAAACTATGTAAAATACTGTAGCTTTATAATAAATGTTATTATCTGGCAGAGTGAGTCCCCCATCGCATATTACTTTTTCAGAATTCCCCACCTAGGCTTAGCATTATAATTATTTTTATATACAATTTAAAATAAACTTGCCATAATTTTAAAAGTTATAGTTTGAGGTTTTATTGATATTAAATTGAATTTATAGATTAATTTAGAAATAATTGACATTAGAATATTGAATCTTATCTCAATATTGAAAAATATTATTATATATCCCCTGCATATTTCTTGTTTATTCCTATTTTATTTTCTCATTTCTATCTTTAAATATATTTTTCTTCTACTTTATCTTCTGCCTTTTTTGGAAATACATACAGTATTTCTCATAAGCTACTTATAATGAATATTCTTATATACATGGTTATGGTGCAAAGGAATAAATGAATTAAAATTTTGACTTTGGTTGTTTTTGTGTATGTCTTTGTTACCACAAAATCTAAAATATATACATATTGCAAACATTCTGAATGTTAGCTATTATGTAGATACTTATCAGTTGAATAAATGACTTCTTTTTCAGGTGCTGTTTGGAGAATGTATACTCATTGTTAAAATTACCTCAGTTGGCTAGAGTGGATTACAATATAGATTCTCATTCTAACTTAAGGTGGTGTTTCATTCATTATAAATGCCCTAAGGACTAGAAATTTTGAAAGCTATACTTTTCAGTCATCTTGAAACAAATTTTCTTCTAGGAACCCCTTCAACATCTGTGTTATTTATCTAGATTGGAAAAGAATTACATTATCAAGAATTATACCATGTTATATTGTTGAGGTATTTAAAATTAATAAGGTCAAATGTATGAACAGGAAAAGACAATTAGCACATAGAATTCTATTTACATTGTTACTGTGAACATTATTCTTTTAAAAAGTATGAGTTATTTATTTGAACTGCACTTGTCTTCTTTCTTCACTGAGAAATGTTTTTCCTTCTCAACTCATGACATATTTATTATATTTTTGTTTCAAAAATTGTATTTAAGAGTTTTATGTACTTCATAGTGAAACCAAGTTTTAATTGCGTTTTGTATACTAAGTTTTATTGTAGAAAAATAATTTTGCATAAGTTTCTTCAAAGTGGGTTGCATTAGTCTGTTATCCTTTTGTAGCATTATAATTTACTCCTGTTTGTAAATATGCATCAGAATAAAAATACACGAAAACATATAAACATTTCAAAACCACAAAAATGACTAGCTAAAGATTAGTCGTAAAAGTAGGTGAAGACTTGAGAGGGAAAAGAAAGAGGAGTAAAATATTATAAAATAGACATAGAGTTTTCATATTATTATGCCTGAGTGTATAAGAATAATATGACAGTGTTGATTTAAAATTTTCATTTTGCTCTTTAGAAATGTTTTGGGAATCAGTGGAAAGAAAATCTTTGATGCTATGATACATTAAAGGAAGTAAGGACAAAACAGATTTAACACAGTAGGTAGAGAAATCAGGTAATTTTTAGTTATTTGTCATGCTTTCACATTTATCTTTCATCAACAATTAGAATTGCTTTTTAAAAGCTTAATCACTCAATCTTCAATTTTTCTTTTCCTCCAAGAAAAGAATAATTATTAGGAAGAACAAAAGAGAAGTAATGTCATGTTTTATGTAGCCATTGAATAAAGTGGGAAACTTACCAATAAATAAATCACTCAGGTTGTATTTGAGAACTTGATGGGATTATTGAAGCAGCTATTATTTTGAAAATAAAAGTACAAAACACAGTTTGTCTAATTCAAAGCACATGACAATAGGAAAATAACTAAAAATTGCGAATATCTAGGTCAATTTAAATTTTGAAAGCTAAATACATATAAATTAGCACAGAACTACCAAGGAAACCTAAGTTAATAGTAACTAGCAATTAAAGATCATATGTCTTTTAAACCTTTATTGACAATACAAAAACTACGGATTTAATAACTAACGAGGGCAGAATTTAAACATCAGTCCATGTTGCTTTTGCTTGTTTCTCTGACTTTTTATTGTAAATTTAGCATTTGTTTCTTTATATGATTATTAATTAAATTATACTGTTATGGAGGATTTAAAGAGGCTCCATGTTTTTCTTCTGTGGTGATCTGCAGTCATCTTCCAAAGTACAGTGGATGATCTCAGTTTTCTTTTTAATAGCGTTAAATTTTAAATAAAAATTCATATGTACTTGGGAACTGGTATAACTGCAAGAGAGGTTCTGCTGTTTCTCTCTTAAAAAATGCTCTTAGTTATGTGTAGTAATGATTTTTCCAAAATTTAAATGCCGAAAAGTTTTAAGAATAAAACAAAATGGTATCCATAGTCCAACTGTGAATACATAATTGAGACTGTCTTCAAAGACTAAGTCTTTAAATGGGAATCTGCTTTAAGAGAACCAGAAAGAACAGTAAGATGTGATAACAATTTGAATTAAGGAGGCCTGGGTGACAGACTATTAAAGAAAAATGGAAATCTTTCACAAAAACCTAAGCTGAAAGTTTACAAGCTATATTGAAGCTGCTACAATATGTAATACATGCTGAGTGTGTTTATAAATTAATGCTCTGCTAAAATACCTTGCTGTTCACTACATAGTTTGTGCATTTTGTTGTTCTAGTCTTGTAACAAAAGTGTTGCAAAAGGCCTTTGAAATTAGTTTGGATGGGAGATAAAACATGAAGACAGGAAGAGTTAGCAGATACAAATTTACAGTCACAATAAAATGTTTTTATTTACAATTTTTCCATTGTCATAAGTATAGCTAAAAACTGTGATGTGGAGATCAGATATAAATCTTAGTCTCATGATTTTCATGTGCTGTCCATGTGCGGTTATGAAGTAAGGCTATAGAAGCTTGAAGCTGTGAGATAAAAATAGTAAAACTCTCATTTTACAGATGAGATTCAGGAACTATCAATAACATCATATTTATGTCTGTGAGATAAAGTTGAATTCATGGAGTGAAAAGATGATGAGAGAGAAGTACACAGGCATCCTGTGATAAAGAGCTTTGTTTGCTAAACCAAAAGTCTTTCTCTTTGTCCTGTGATAACTTCAAATGATGGGTAGAGAACTCAGGCTACAAGACTAGAGCATTGTGTGCTATGCTCTCAGAACCTCAGATAGGAGGAAATCTTGTTCAGAGAAGAGTTTGTTGTGGGTGGAAGCAAGGATTTTATTAGTTGGATCCACTTAGTGTATATGTGTATCTTTAAAAATAATCTGAGAATACTTTAAAATTTCATACTTTACAAAGAAGAAAAAGGCTTTGACAGTGACAGACCACATTATAGGATGAGAACTATATAGATATATGGAAATGGATTAATACTATTTAAACTTTTGTATTTTCACAGTTATTTCCTCTTTTACATTGTACTATATTTATTGTGATTTCCTCTTTTATTTTCAGCAGTAATACCAGTTGTTTGTGTCTAACTTATCAGCACTTTCAAATAACTATCTTAAGTTTTAACTGATAATCTGTATTTGTAAGTTATTGTTTTTCTCCAGTTATTTCATTTTTTCATTATTTTTATTATTTTGTTCCTTCTAAATTCTTTGGGTTTACACTGTTCATCTTTTTCTATCTTATTGATTTGAATACTTAGTCCATTTATTTTCAATATTCCTTGTTTTTCAATAAATGTGCAAAGTTAGTTTCCTATAAATACTACCTTACTGTATTCTATTTTTTTTTACATGTAGTATTTTAATTAAGCTCTAAGTATTCAGTTACAATATTCCCACTAACCAGTGGACTGTTTTGTAGTATGTTTTTGTGTTTTCTAGACATGTGATGTTTTATTTTATATCATTTTATAATTGATTTCTAATTTGCAACAAGGACCAAAATCATAGTCTTTCTGATGCTGTTTAAAATCTGTTGTGGCTTTCTTCATGCATAGTTTCTGATCAGTTTTTCTTTATAAATTCTACAAGTTTGCTTAAAAATTTGTGTGTTCTGTATTTTTGGGGTTTGGATATGTTCTTTCTATTTATAATATATGTAGATCAGTTATATTATTCAGAACTTCAATATCCTTGTTTATTTTGGCTGCTCAATTTATTAGTTTTAAAGAGAGATGTGTTACCATATCAAACTAAAAGTACTGTTCACTTATCTCAGTAATTCACAGTTGCTAGTTGATACATTTCAAGATCATATATTTCATGATGCATAATTATATCATGATTGTTACATCGTCTTGAGCTCTCATCCATTTTATTAGTTTGTAATGTCTCATTTTGTCTCTTATAATTTTTTGCCTTAAATATTTATTTCCCTAATATTAAGATTACTTCCAAGGCTTTCTTTTGGTTATGCTGACCTGGTATATCTTTTTCATTATTGCTTTCAACAAATATTGAATGTCTGCTGTCAGGCACTGTTCTAGGCCCTAGATATAAAGAAAGAAATAGGTGATAATCTTGCTCGTCAGGAGCTTGTATTTTAGTAGGAAAACATATAATAAGAGATTAAGAAAAACTAGAAGTAAAAACATATTGTATGTCAGGTGGTGATAAGTGCTACTGAAAAATAAAGCAGTGGAGGAGAAACAGAATTGCTGGAAGTAAGTTGAAATTTTAGACAGTGTTGTCAGGAAAGGCCTCTGTTTTATTTAGGTACCCAGAATTCCCTGCTGGATGCTGGGCAGCTGCCATCCATACCCTCTTTCAAGCATTTATGGATAATAAGAGGGAAGACACATAGGCACCAATGAGGTAGGAAATAGAGGTTATTACTCATTGTAGTAAGCAGCAAAAGGATTCCCAAAAGAGAATTAACTGAAATTCAATTGGGAGTGAAACAAGAAAGGGACACTGGTGGCTTTGGGTTTTTATTGTGGTTAGTGGATGGAGCCAGAATGGGGGCTCGGAGTCTTGTTGTTCAGATGTGGGGCAGAGGAGTAAATGAAAGCTGGGGACTTGAAAGCTGTCAGCAATGATCAGGCATCAAAAATGGGGTCATTGTCTTTATTATAGCCTCATTGGAGGGGCTGCGGTGAAGGAGACACCTATCCTTTAAAATTTTTTATCCTTTTTGTCATGTTACTGGATTGTTTTTAATTCAAGCTGGATATCTATGTCTTGATCACAAATTTATTCCATTTCCTATCATTATTACTTGTGTCAGATAGGACTTATTTTCATCTATTTAGTATTTTTTGTTTTCTATTGTCACATATTTTTTTCTTCCTTATAATTTTACATTGGATGTAATTTATTTCATATCTTCTGGCTGTTATCTCTACTGAAATCTTTTATTAGGATATATTTCCCTTTTTGTCTGAAATTTAACAAACTCTGTGGATTCTGTGTATTCCCCCAAACAAAATGTGTACCACAGCACACTTTTAACTTCTAGTCTCTCCTGCCCTGAATGCATAGTTAACCCAAAACTACCTCCCATGCTGGTATTTGTTGTATCTTATGAAATTTTAGTGCAAATTTATTAAGGATACACATTTTTAAAGATCATCATTTAATTAGAAAAAAGGCCTTACTAAATTCTGCATTCACTTTATTTCCCAGATATCTTCTTCCAAGATTAATCTTTCTGACTCATGTAGTAAAATCCTCCAAGAATTATTTCAGACAACATCCACATATATTAAACTTGACAGAAAGTATTTTTATTTTACTTGGTATATAAAACTATAGATCATCATGTTTTTTCCTGGCATGCAGTAGATGATAAATAAGTATTTACTGACAGTTGAGTAAATGAGTATGAAAGTGTGTAAGGAGAATATTTTCATACAAAGCCAGAAACTAATGCTTAAAGTGAACGAGAATTACACAAAAAACCCAACATATCCCCGTGCTCTTTTCTTAGTTACATTAAGATCCTTAAACAGGAAAATAGATTTATTGTTCTTCATCCACTACAAGTTTCGCAGAAAAATAAAGTGGTATATTTGTTTTTAGGTAAGTGTGGTGTAAATAATCTTTAATAATCCTAAATTTTACTTGTAAAGCTGTGGCATTTTTAAAGTTTATTTTCTTTTTAAATAGGGAAGGGATGAGTAGAAAGAGAAAGAATATATAAGTGGCCTTTCCTTAAGTACCTTTTAAGATTTAATTAGAATATTTTAGGACTGTAAACTCCATGCAATTTTATGCTGCATTTTACTGCAGTCAGAGGACCTCTCAGATTTAGCAACTCCCTCTCATGTCCTCCCATTGGTCTTTTCTTATTACCTTTTAATCATTTGTTTGTATGTGTGTCTCCCTTATTAGACCACAAACTCTTTGAGGAATGTGCCTTTCTCATTTACTCATTCAGCAGTTATTGAATTTTGTCTCTGTGCTAGGCACTGTCTCACATGTATTCAGAGGTCCTAGCCAGCTATGACATTGTACTCAATAAGAGTCTAAACTGAATTAATGAATCTTCTCTGCCGCTTGTTTGGAACATTTCATAGCACTTGGATCATGCATCTTTATTCATACACCTTTTGCTTAGGAAAAGTTCTGCAAATTTACACTAAAAATCCAAATGCCAATTTATTCCTCTACTTCTTGAAATACCATCTACAGAAATGTCTTTTTATCAGTATTTTCCTTAATACTTTTTAAAAAAAGTTTCATTCCCAAATTGGTGTATAGAGTCGATGCAATCCCAATGAAAAATCAGGGCAAAATTTTGTAACAAATTGATAAACTGATTATAAATTAACATGGAATGCAAAGGATCCAGAAAAGCCAAAGTATTATCAAAAGAGAAGAAAATGGAGGACTCATGCTACCTTGATTTCAAAACATTATGAAATAACAGTAATCAGTGCATCATAATGTTAGAAAAGTAAATCAATGGTACAGAAATAGACTTACACTTATACTGTCAATTGACATTTGACAAAACCTCCAAAACTATTCAATGGGAAAAGAATGTTTATTCTACAGAATAAGCTGATACAACTGGTATTTTATATGGAAAAAAAATTGACCTTGATTCCTAGTTCAACACAGAAACAAATTTTGAGATGGATCATAGATTTAAACATACAAGCTAAAACTATAAAACTTCTAGAAGAAAACAAGGGAGAATATGATTGTAACCTTGGGGTAGGCAAAGATTTTTTCGAAAAAAGAAAATCTATACATAAAGAATGTTAAGCTGGATTTCATCAGTATCTAAAACTTACACTCATCAAAAGACACTATTAAGAACATAGATAAGCCCCAGGCTGAGAAAAATATTTGTAATGCATAAATCATATTTATATTTTGAATGTATAGGACTTGTATTAAGAATATATAAAGAGCTCCTGGGCTTCCCTGGTGGTGCAGTGGTTGAGAATCTGCCTGCCAATGCAGGGGACACGGGTTCGAGCCCTGGTCTGGGAAGATCCCACATGCTGCAGAGCAACTGGGCCCGTGAGCCACAATTACTGAGCCTGCGCGTCTGGAGCCTGTGCTCCACAGAGAACAACAGAGGCAGCCATAGTGAGAGGCCCGCGCACCACGATGAAGAATGGCCCCCGCTTGCCACAACTAGAGAAAGCCCTCGCACAGAAATGAAGACCCAACACAGCCATAAATAAATAAATAAATTTTTAAAAATTAAAAAAAAAAGAATATATAAAGAGCTCCTGTAAATCAAAAATAGAAATAAAAACAATTCAGTAAAACAATGGAAAAATACTTTAACAGACACTTCACAAAGATATATAAGCAGCCAAGCATATTAAAAAGTCTTCAACCTCATTAGAAAGGTGAAAATTAATATCATAATGAGATAACAGTTCACATGCACTAGAATTACTAAAATTAAAAATACTAACACTGAATTTTGACAAGAGTGTGGAGGAGCCAGAGATCTCAGGTATTATTGTTGGAAATGTAAAATGGCCTAAAACATTTTGCAATACTGTCGTTTTCTTTTTAAGTCAGACATATGTTGATGGTCTGATTCAGCAGCTGTACTCCTAAATTTCTCAAGATAAAATAAATTTTCTCAAAACAGGCTTGTACAAGGATGTATATAGTAACCTTATTTGTAAGTGGCAAAACCCAAAAACCGACAGGAAAATAAGTAAATAAATTGTGATATTTCATGTAATGGGATATTAAAGAATAATAGGAAAGGAGTGAGGGATTAGAATTAAAGAAATAAGGAATGAAATATTAAGGAGCAATAAAAAAAGGACAAACTGCTGATATATACAACAGCATGGACATCTGAAAAACATTCTGAGCAAAAGAAACCAGACACAAAATAATATCTTCTGTGAATCTATTTATATATAGTTCTAGGACCAGCTAAGTCTATCTCTGGTAAAATAAATTAGAATGATGGTGGCCTCTGGGGTTGGTGGTTGGGAGGTGGTTATGTGGCAGGACTGAATAGGAAGGGATATGAGGAAACATTCTAGTATGATGGAAATGAGCTATTGATACATTTGATATGGATATGGGTTACATGAGTGTATGCATTTGTCAGCATTTATCCAAAATGTAATAGCTATGCGTTTTACTGTATGTGAATTATATTTCAATCTTAAAACAGACATAGGGAATATCTTACTTAAAAACACTTCGAAAAAAATATGTAAGGTATTAGAAGATTTTTGTTTTGTTGATTAGACAGATGAGGTAATAGAGGCATCAACAGTTAAATGACTTGTCCAAGATGACATGATCTCTATTAGACATTTTTATTACTGTTGCTTATTGCCAGACCCCTGGACAGATTTCTCCTCCAGGGCTTTTGAGCCCTGCAGGGAAGAACTGTGCAAGGAGAGAAGAGGAAGTAAAGAGAAGGAGGTTGGCTGTTTTCTTCTGTTTAAAGGGAAATAGTAGACATGTAGATCTGATAAAAGGAAAAGTGATTGAGGTAACTTAAGAATTCTGTTTGATTCAAAAGAGATTGATAGCACATGTACCACCCTGGCCTAAACCCTTCAACCAGCAAGCAGAACTTGAAAGAAAATTTTCAAGAGGTTCCTCCAAGGCCCATATATTTTTCTAATGCTATGTTTTATACTCACATTTTGAGATGCATTATTTTGGCAAGATTAAGAAAGAAAACTAATATTAGGAGCTAAAGATGCAGAAAACGAGAGAAAGGAAACATTCCTTTGCTTAGATTCAAAATGGCCTTCTAATGGTTACCATCAATCTGAATTGGAATAGATTCTGCTATAGACAAACTGGAGCTACTTGATTGGAGGAGAGCCAGAAAGCCTGCCTGCCCCTCCCAGTGCCTGGCATGCCTATATTAGAGTAACTCTGTAGTGTCGAGAGAGTCATGATACTAAAGGCAGAGACACGATTTATACATACTTTTCCAGCTCTCCTTTTACCCTAGAGCTTTACCTGAGAGACATTGGTTTATTCTTTGTCCCCTCAGTATTGGCATCTTCGGTCTCCATTCTGATAGGCAACATCAGGTAAGAGGGCATCTAGCAGCAGAGGAAAGGAGAAGAGACAACCTTAAATAATGTCAGAGCTAGGAAATTGTTATTTTTGTAGAGAGAGATGGTAGTAGCTTGGTTAAATTAGAAATATAGTCAGTATATAAAATTTTTATAAAATTATTCAGGTCCTTTATTCACTTATGTAGACCATCATTATTGATATACAGATTAAATAATTGTTTAGAATTCAGGTAAGCATGTTAGCTAGATACCTAACATAGGTCTGAGTCAGAAGATCTGGAAAATAATAAATGAGCTTTAAAACAATTAAACAAAAAGGATATATTTGGTAGTTACTAATTAACAGAAAAATTTTGAAACTGAAGTTATGAAATCCCTAGATTGCTAAGATAAGAATACTTGTGTAATGATATAGCTTTCATAGACTGATACCTCTTTTGATACTAATTTTATTGGCAAATTATGATTTTCAACTAAATGAGCAATGAGGGAAGCGGGGTGAATTATGAAATCATAACCAGCAAAGGTCTATTTTTAAAGATTCAGTTTCAATCACCCTTTACTGACGTGTATAAATGATCCTTGAAAGCAGTGCCTCTTGCCTTTGGTGTGTATGGCACTGTGCTAAATTAACTGACCCATCTTTGATGAAAAGAGAAGCTTAGTTTTCTATGAATCACACATACAAAAATTGTTTTTCTAAAGAAAAATGTGCCAGGAAAACTAACCCTCTGGACTTGAGAATTTAAGCCTTTTTTTTTTTTTTTTTTTTTTTTTTGTAGTACACGGGCCTCTCACTGCTGTTGCCTCTCCCGTTTTGGAGCACAGGCCCTGTGGCCATGGCTCCATGGGCCTAGCCGCTCCGCAGCATGTGGGATCTTCCGGGGCTGGGGCACGAACCCGTGTCCCCTGCATCGGCAGATGGACTCTCAACCACTGCGCCACCAGGGAAGCCCTAAGCCTCTTTTTGAGTCTCAGATTCCCCCCAACATGATTGATGTACCCAAGCAGGAAAAAATGGTGGATTACAAATGCAGGTCTATTCTGAGTAGTACCTGATGTTAAGGAGTTGGTCGTAGTATTTGATCTCATCCATCTCTCCTCAGTGCCACGGGGACCGGGTGTTTCTTCCTTACGGATATTCTGAAATAAAAAGCAATATTGCCAACTGCCTCTTAATTAAACAAGAAGTGCAGACTTCTAAACAAAGGATAGTCGTAGTAAGAAGAATAGAATAAGGTAAGTTCTCAGCTTCTTTTTTGAGATTGTCTGGGTCTCTCTGTGTCATAGCCAAAAACTAACTATCAGAGGCAAATGATATATAGAATTTTATAGACTTGACAGCACTGAATTTTTTGTATGGATCATTTTTATAGTTTTGGCAGGACTGGGCTTGCTGTTATTCGTAGTGACTCCTGGTCACTTATCCCTTGGTTAGTATGGCCATATACTCAACTGCTTCTGTTCTTAGCAGTTAAGGAGGGGATGGGGAGTTCAACTGTTGGTTTAATGGCGCTTATTAGGCAAAGTCTTGGAATGGTTTCCTCCTTCACAACCTTAGTTATCATAACAAGCTAGTATGGGAGATACTGCAATTTGATCTCTGAGGTTCAGATCATAGGAATTGTCCAAAGAATAGAAGATAGAGGAGAAGAGTACATCTCAGTTCTTTATTGTCCTCTGAGATACCTGACTGTTATCTCTGAAGCTGGAAATCAGGATCATATCCCTGGAAACCAAGCCTACTTACTGGGCCAAAGCAAAGGCTAGGCATGTCCATCTACATATTCAGAGTAACAAACGTCAAGCCTTAGTGTGTATGTGATCCGTATATGATAATCATTGTAAGGGACTTACAGATCTCTACAGAAACAACCATAGCCAGTTAGAATGTAGACTGTGGTCTGACCATGAGGTTGAAGATCTTAGTACAGTTGGTTCCAGCAATGCTCCGACTTACTCCCTTGTGCTTCCTGCTCTATCTCCTTCAAAGGAGATTTGGCTTTAACATCTGTTTATCTTTCTGGTCATTGCAACAGTCCTCTGTTCCCTGGTCAGAAATATAATTTTTAAGGTTTTCCAAGTTATTTATATACTGTAATAAAATACGCACCTTTCATTTAAAGAAGTTTTTTTGAAGAGTTAAGAGATTGGACCACATTATCTGAAGGCATTAGTGACATGCTTTGTGTGTTGAGAGTGTTGATGCCTAAGGGAGTGCTCATGCTGGGTAAATTGTTCAGTACTGCAGAATGGTCAGGGAGCCAGTCTCCCTCAGAACAAATCAGGATAACCTTGAGCAAGTTAGTTAAACTTTCTGAGTCTTCGTTTTCTTTTTTTTTTTTTTTTTTTTTTTTTGCGGTACGCGGGCCTCTCACCGCTGCGGCCCCTCCCGTCGCGGAGCACAGGCTCCGGGCGCGCAGGCTCAGAGGCCATGGCTCACGGGCCCAGCCACTCCGTGGCATGTGGGATCTTCCCGGACCGGGGCACGAACCCGTGTCCCCTGCATCGGCAGGTGGACTCTCAACCACTGTGCCACCAGGGAAGCCCTAAAAGAGTACTTTTAAACTTCTTATTTCTTGTTTCAGTTCTCTCATACAAAAACTATATCCTCAAATATAAAGAAAGACTTAATTATCCTGAAATCAGAGTGCATTTTAGTTTGATTATGGCTTGTCTGCATGCAAGATACAAAGTATATAATTGAGACAATCATCTAAATAATTAAGGGCAAATAATAATTTTGTCTTAAATATACAAACAATTATCCAGTTAGGGAAGCACAAAATTAGACAGCCAAATGAGATTGTTAAGTGATATTTTAATGATTTAAGTGTAAATGAATCATAAACATTAATATTAAATTTCCTCTGAAAGAATTTTGTGTTTAAAATCTATGGAGAAGTATACTTGGCAGAGTATATTTTGAGTTTTGTTAAAACCAAAGGCACATGAAAATGGTTTGAGATAGTTTGCTGAAACAAAATCTCGGTCTCCACATATAAAAAGCGTGCAACTAAAGCAGCTAGCTGGTGGTTTGAAGATACAAATATATTTGTCAGAAATTCCCTGACCATTACCCAGTCATTTATTCATGATTTAAGTGAATGTTGTTTGAACCCCTACTATGTGTTAGTCATTGTGCGGGGTTCTGGGTTTATAAAGGAGAACAAGAAAGTCTTGCCTTTCACCTATTAGGGCTTATAGGTTCTTGAGGAAGTTAATTGGTAATAATGCCACTCCTCAACTCTCTGTAGTGGAGAGGGGACTTCACCTCCACTCCAAGGATAGAAAGTTTAGAAAGATCATCTGATCTTTCTTTCTGTCCTTTCCCTGAAAATCAAGGGACTGCCTCTCTTATGAATTGCATTTTATCTATTGAGAAAATAGATTAGGAGTTGAGGTGTAAGGGAGGAATGGCTTGAAGAAGGAATGGTTACTATTGCCATGTGACTCACTTGCTTCTCTCCTATTAGTAGTTAGGGAAGGAAGGAGAGAACTCAACTCTTGATTCAGTGCCCAGTTGTGTGATTTACTAAATAGCATTCGCAACCTAGTTGACTTTTCTGGATGGAGATGTTTGCAAGGATAGTGTCAAGGAAGGAGAAGTTTAGAAGTGATGGATCAGAGAAGTAGAGGAGAAAGAAGGAAGCAGTGGCTAATAGAGGAGGAAGTCTAAAGACCTGTGAGTTGGGGTCTAATGAAATTGAAAAGATCTATGGGACAGTCAGAAAACTGTGGTCTCAAGAGTAGATAGAGGGCAGTTTCAGAAGTGGAGCATTTCTGGGTATGTCCATGAGAAGGATAACAAGTGGAGTAAAGAAGATAAGTTCAAAGATGATTCTGTTTAGGTTTAGATGAGTCATGCAGTAGATGATGACATTACTCACAATAGCAGGAAATAAATGGTTTCAACAGGTGCCAAAGATTTTATTGAATCAAGGGAAGTGACCAGGAGGATGATAGAAGATAATGTCAGAATTGAGTAAAGAGTGTATAGTCAATTGGGGGGAATACCCTGGTGGTTCAGTGGTTAGGACTCTGCACTTCCACTGCAGGGGGCACGGGTTCAATCCCTGGTTGGGGAACTAAGATCCTGCATGCCATGCAGCATGACCAAAAAAAAAAAAAAAAAAGAAAATGTATGGTCAATTGGCAAGAGCTTCAAGGGAACAGATGTATTATTTGTTTGTTTGTTTATATGAAGATGAGGGACTCATGAGCTGAAAGTTGTTTGGAAACCCCGAAATATGTGGTGTGTTGGAAAAAGAGATTCTACACTTTGGAAAGCAGGGAGAACTTATGGAAAGAGTCAGTGTCCAGTTAAGTCAGTCTGAAAGAAATGATCAATTGGGAACAAGTGGTATAGGGGAATTTGTTTAACTAATAGGCAAAGAAGTCCATGTAATGAATGTAGGGAGTAGTAAGGTCTTTGTGGTTTGGGTCTTGAACTAGACTATTAAGTCCCAAATTTACTTTTACTTTAATATCAGGGGAATAAAATCACTAGAGCTCCTTAGCCTGTAATAACCAACATATTGCCTCAATTTACTTCATTTTATAGGTATAAATCTTGCACGAATATCCTGTTCTCAGTATATCATCTGATTTTCAAATGTCTTGGGTTTACTAAAAGCCTAAGTGTATTTTGCCAAGAAAATATCATGAGATTTTAGGCATGTTTATTTTTAGGAGAAATACAATCCTTGTGTTTATGATTCATTTACACTTAAATAAAAATATTGCTAAGAGAAATCTGCGGTACCTCCAAGTTAGTTCTTGTCATTTATGTATCTTTTTAAAAGAAGTTTTCTCTAAGTTACGTAGCTATGAAGATGAAACCATATCTAATTTGGAAAGTTAAGAGGTATGACTTGTCAGTTTAGGAAGTGACACAACCACATCGAACCTACACCACTAGAAGGGACTTTGGGAATCGTTTAATCCCCTTATTATAAAAGAAGAAACTGAGAAGCAATGGGGTCACCTGACATACCTATAATCACATGCAACTTAGGGAAGAACCAAACCACATAATTTAGGTGGTTTTAATTAATGTTTCATTTAGAGCACATGAGCACTTAGCACAGGATCTTACGCATAATAGGTGCCAAATGTTTAATGAATAGATCAGTGTCCCTGGGACACCACCTAGCAGATAAATGTGCTCTAGTTTGCCATTTGGCATATTTATTATCATCAGATGAGGGGCCTAATGGGCTTTGTACCAAATTGCCTTATCAGACACAATTACTGGCCTCTAGAAAATGTGAACTCAAAAATAACAAAGTGAATGAAGTGTTCAAATGTTAAAGAGATTTATTAGATTAATATATAAAGATATGTGTCATTTTTTGTGGCTACTAATAGAATGTCTATGAATCAAAATGTACACATTACAATAAATAAGTGAAATATAACTGTTTATTACAAGTTCATGGAAAATGTTTATGGAAGAGAAGGATTTGAAAAGCTTTTTCATTAGGCAATACTGCTCAAGGAAACATTCTGTGGAATCTTTGAGCAAACTGAAGATCCTAGAGCAAGAGGGAGAATTTAAGGAAGTGGACTTAATGAGGAGGTTTACTGCCAGGAAGCAAAGTATGGTGAAGGACCATAGGGTTACAGTGAAAATGAGCTAATGGCAAGAAGAAATGTTTCGGGAACTCTAGAAAAGAATTAGAACTTGAACAGAAAGATTTTAATGGTATGATACAGAGGTTTAGCTGTGTGACCTTGGACAAGTTACTTAATTTTAAATATTGTTTTTTTGAGATAATCTTAAAAATGCAGATAATCATACCTCTTTCAGAAGGATTAAATTAAATAATGTTTACTCACTCTGCATACAGATCAAGTTGAGCCTGGAGATGAGAAGTGCAATGAGATACTGAATTCTTGTGGGTTCTGTCCTTAGTTAAGAGGTGCTACTATTCCTTTTTAACTGTAGATCTCAATCAGAGAATTTTCATACGTAATCATTTTCCTTAGGCCTTTTCGTTTCTGGGAGCAGTTTTTCTATGTGAACTGTATTCCACCTGGAATGTTTTAAGGATAAAGTAAGCAAGATTTATGCATGATAACCATATTAGAGTGATCCTGACCACTTCCTTGGTGATACATGTTAGATTAGTAGAGTGTAGGTCAGAATGAGGCTATCCTGATGACCTGTTTCTACATGTGTGTTGTGCTAGGAAAAGCACTAGACATAGAGTTGGAAGACCTAGGTTTAAAGAAGAAGCCTGCTTCTGCCACTTGCTAGCTGTATGACTTTGAATCTAATATTTCTGAGTCCTCTATAAAATAGAGACAATAATACGA
This sequence comes from Phocoena phocoena, assembly GCF_963924675.1. Classification (NCBI taxonomy): domain Eukaryota; kingdom Metazoa; phylum Chordata; class Mammalia; order Artiodactyla; family Phocoenidae; genus Phocoena; species Phocoena phocoena. The sequence goes on along the minus strand of NC_089235.1, from coordinate 51,626,131 downwards.
ACCATAAGTGTTGTAGAAATTAGATGACATAGTATATTACAAAAAACCTAGCACAATGCCTGACACTCAGCCAAATCTTAACACATATCCCTTTTCTCCCCCTTCATCGTATTGTTTAATTAAAGCAATCCTCAGGTTCTTTGAAGAAGAACATATAAAGCCAAAAAAAGGGTGGAGAGGGAGAAATACTTTTCTCTTAATCATCTAAGGGAACAGGAAAAGGAAGCTCATCAAAAAACATTTCACGAAGGACTATCAGTTATTCTCATTACATGTTAAAAAATTACAAACATTTTATACTTGGTAAACTTTAAATAATCTAAAGCTGTCTGATGATGGGTGTAACACTTTGGAATGGTACTTAAAATCACATCATAATTGGGTAACAGAGTCAAGTTGAATGTTGGAAAATTAGATTCTCTTCCAGCCCTGTAATTTTGTGAAATGATACCACAGAGAAATGGAAAGAAATGAAATTTGTATCATAACATCATAGAATATTAGAAAGACATTACTGGAATCTTTTAAATTTCTGCAGTGCCTTCTTACCACCTAGCTGAAAGTGTCTGTCCTGTTGTCTACATCGCTTCCGTCAAATGTGGGGCTGTTTGGAAATCTAGCCTTAGGAGTGTAATCCTTTCAGATAGCTTTGCTATCATCACTTATTCACCATGTCACTTCCACTAAGTAGGGATTCAGCTCTGCATATAAGCCTGAAACTAAGTTATTGGTTGATTAATTGACAGGTAGCAGGCGAGATTTGTTTTTCAGTTAAGTAAACATCATATGGTTTCTTAGACATATGCATGACAGGATCAAAAACTTTATTTCCAACACTTAGCAAGATGTAATTTACATGTTATCTGGATAATTACAGACGAATGACCTTTGAAGAATTAGATTGTTTTGGATGATTCAATTCTCAAGTCAAATCTCTAAGAGAACGAACAGTGTGAGATAGTGAGCTTTTTCTTTGCACCCATAAATCCCATTGATTTAATTCGGTGCTCACTGATATGACTCTATCAAAAAGGCAAAATTCAAATAGGATGTATGCTATCTTACATTCAAATAGAAGTGCTCCTAAACTGAAACTAGCAAATTCATAGGGAATAAGAACATGTCCAATGTTGTGTGTCTATCACATAATTACAAAAAAGAAATTAAAAAATCCCCAGTAGCTAGACTTTGCATTCCTCGTAAACACTGGCCTATAAAATCCTTGCGGAAAGGATTTCTGACCCACCTTTTTTTGCATCCATTATGTAGAGTGCAAAAATTTTTATTCTAGTGTCAGATTCTGCAACACTGCAGTGAAAATTGTTCTTAAGTAATTTTTCTGTCACATATTAAGTGAAGTCTCGTTTCCTTCTGATCTAACTTTAACTTAAAGTAACACTTAAATGTGGTAGGTATAATAGTCTTTCATTGGCATTTGAGGTCTATACTTTTACAGTCTCATACAAGATTCACCTTTGTTCTTTGGACATAGTCCCCATTTGAGGATAAAGCTTCATATGTTTTATAATCTGTCTTTTGGTAAAGTACAAGCCTCCACTTTTTTATTCAGGTCACATTTTTTAAAAGACATGCTATTTGTTAGATATTTTGCTACAAATCGACAGTTCATTGGTGAGCAACCTACCTAAGGCTCTGGCCCTTAAGAGCTTAATAAGTCAGAGGGCAACTAGAAAATCCAGCAGGCTTGGAATTGTCTGAAGAAAACAGAAATAATAATGGGTGATACTTATCAAAAGCTTCCTATGTACTAGGCACTATTTTAAGTAATTAACAGTTAACTATTTTAATCCTAACAGTAACCTTAAGTCAGTGTAATTATTATCTTCATTTTGTCTATGAGGAAGTTGAGTCACAGAGAAGTGAAGTCCCCAGCTAGTAAGTGTTGGTTCTGGGATTTGAATCCTGGAAGCCTGGCTCTAGGGTATGTCATTTTAACAACTCATGACACTGCCTCAGAAAGAGAAAGTGATTTCATGCAGCTTATTTTTCTTATAGCTAAGGTAAGAAAGAAAAGTAGTTGGAGATATGTATATATATATTTGCGTGTGTGTGTGTGTGTGTGTGTGTGTTTGACAAGAGAAATAATATGCTGAGATATTTTTTTCCTGGAACACATCTTGAGTCTGAATTAATAACATGAGGTTTGCCTAAAGCATATTATGTGACGCACTGGAGAATGGCTCTAACTTTAATACCATAAGAGATACAGAAATGCTGTTTAACCAGATAGTTCTTTTTTTTTTTTTGCGGTACGTGGGCCTCTCACTGTTGTGTCCTCTCCCGTTGCGGAGCACAGGCTCTGGACGCACAGGCTCAGGGGCCATGGCTCACGGGCCCAGCCGCTCCGTGGTATGTGGAATCCTCCCGGACTGGGGCACAAACCCGTGTCCCCTGCATTGGCAAGCGGACTCTCAACCACTGCACCACCAGGGAAGCCCCCAAATAGTTCTTATAGTAGCACTTCAAACAAACAGAGGGCATTGTATTCAGGCACTTTGCTTCCTGAGGCTGCATAATATGAGGATGGTACTGGGACAATCTAGATTATGAGAAAACAAATACATTATTAGACTGTCTCTCTGAAATATCAGGTGTTTTAGGATTGTACAGGTGCTGGATTTCATTCCATTTACAAGCAAAACCTCTCATTAATACCTTAATTATACATATTCTATATTGCTGACTACCACGAGAACCAAGTAAGAGAGAGGCAAAAGGGACCTTCAGTGTGGGAAGTTGAACAGGTAGACTATTACCTCCTGCACAGAAAAAAGGCCAACTCCCTCAAAGATGGGAAATCAGTAGCATCCTTTGCTTCTTTCTACAAGCCTTTGTAGGCCAGGCCTTATGCTAGATGTTGGGTGTACAGAAATAAATATGATATAATTTCAAAAAGCCTCCAATATTAAGGAAAGCCAACAATCATTTTTCTAAAAAGTTTTACATTGTTTTAAACACTTACACTAGTTATTGGTTAAGAACTGAAAGTTCTTACATCACAGCACGTGACTTTAACCCAGGGTTCCTCAATCTCAGCACTAATGACATTTGGACCGGATAATTCTTCATTGTGGGGGGCTGTCCTGTGCATTATAGGATTTTTAGCAGCATCCCTGGCCTCTACCAATTAGATACCAGTACTACCGCCACCTTCAGTTGTGACAACCAAAAGTGTCTTCAGGTATTACTTGTGGTTGAGAACCACTACTTTAATCTGAAAATATTTTAATTGCAAGATATTGGGCCCCCTAAAATGACAGTTACAATATGCAAGTATAGGGAACTAAAACATATAATACTGTTTACTATTATTTTAGACCAACCATTTAAAACATTAGCAAATGCTTCATCCAAACATAGAAGCCAGAGTCTTTATTCAGGGTGAAATTTTCTCCTAGGAATATCATTCCTTTCTCACTAATCATGGTTATTACAAAGACCTGAAAATTCTTAATCCCAACTACTAACGTCCTGAATTATTCTTCTAGCTCCTCGATTCAGATAGATTAGAGGAGGTATAGATGGTGTCACACACCCAATATCTGATTAGACTGAGCTGGGATCACCCATTAAATACATGTTTCTGTTTCCCATAACTGTAAAACGTGTGTCCAAAGGTTTAGTAAGATAGCATACCACTTATAAACTCTTTGTAAAATATAGTAAACACTCAACGAACAATTATTTAATATTTATTTTAATTTAATCATTTACTCCTTACCTTTTTTCAAAAAAGATATAAGGCAGGTTTCAAAAAACATGTACTATAAACAGATAAAGAAAAGAAATGAGTTATTAGAAAAAGGTAAAGTAGTGCTATGAAAAATGAGTTAAACTGCAGCATGAGGTCAGCATTCAAGTTCATATTCTCTCAGTTGCCAACGAAAGGCAACAAATTTGACTTTTAGCGGACATAGCAAAGAGGAAGCCAAAACCAGTTACATGATTCAGAGTCTCAAAATAAAGACAAATTAGTTGCTCCAGAGAGGTTCAACTATTTCTGTTACTCAGCCAGAGAGAAATTTTACCTGCAGATTCTCCTAAAGGAGGCAAGGTGGTGTCCTGAACCATAGCTTCAACTATATTCACATAATAATAGATATAATAATGAGCTTTAAAAAGCAGTGTCTTATACAGGCTTTCAATGTGAGGTGATGGTGTAATGTCAAAGTTCAGCTTAGTAAAAAATTATCAGTACGGCATTAAAACAATGAGTAGTTAAATTGTTTGGTTTAACAATGCTGGCTTGGATGAAGTTAAGTGAAAATAAGTTTGGAGGACTGCAGTACTGACCATCTCAGGAATTCACTATTTTTAATAATTGTTTCAACTGATTTTTGCTAAGTTGTGAGTGGCTATGAGGTAGAAGTTATACTGTCTAAGAAGTACTCGGAATGTAGGTACTTTATGTTACAAGTTATTTTCACATTTATATTCTTTTTTTTTTTTTTTTTTTTTTTTTTGCGGTATGCGGGCCTCTCACTGTTGCGGCCTCTCCCGTTGTGGAGCACAGGCTCCGGACGCGCAGGCTCAGCGGCCATGGCTCACGGGCCTAGCCGCTCCGCGGCATGTGGGATCTTCCTGGACCAGGGCACAAACCTGTGTCCCCTGCATCGGCAGGTGGACTCTTAACCACTGCGCCACCAAGGAAGCCCCATATTTATATTCTTAACAGTTAGCCACACTGCGAGGACTAATATGCTCCTTCAGAATCTGTGGCCTACCAAGGCAATGTGCCTGAAAAGAAAGTTACCTCACATCTGCCTAATATTTGGCTAAGGTAGGCCTTTGGAATGGGAAAAGAATTTTCTAAAAAGTATAACCAAAACCCAGAACAAACCCCCCCACCCTCCAAAAAAGAGCTTAAGGCTTTAAAAGTTCCATGTCATAAAAATTGGTTACACTAGTTTAAACCTGAACAGTTTTAAAGAAGACATAACTATAAACAACCATTTTTTTCCAAAAATAATATTGGTAAAGCATCAGCAGAATATGTATCTTCGAGCTATGGATCTTCCTGACATATCTTGCAATGTGAATTTGTGTGGAAGATTTAAAACGGCCGCAAATTCTTTGCTACTCTTCCCACTGAAACGTGATGTCAAAGTCCTTCCTCTTGTGTCTAATCAGGTCTTCATGTCTGTTTTGACTGATAGAAGACTTGAGAAGTGACATTCTTAGACACCTGAGGTTAGGTCATAAGAAGTCTTGTAGCTTACACCTGGGCTCCCTTGGAATGCTCCTTTTGGGATCCCTGAGCTGCCTTATATAAAAACCCTGACTACCGATAGACTCCATGCTGGAGAGGCCATGTCTAAGACTGGCCTCAGCAAACCTTAGCCTTCCAGCCATTTCTCCCAAGGAATCAGACTTGAAAGTGAAGCTGTCATGACTCTTCAGAGTAGCCCAATCTGTCAGTAACACGTGGAAGGGAGAATTATTCAGCCAATCTCTAACCGAATTCATGACTGACAAATGTGAGATATCATGAAATGGTATAGTCAAGCCACTATATTCTGAGGGAGTTAACAATAGATAACAGGAACAACTTATCAACATAAATACAAACAGGATTTGACCAGTCATGTATCTGTAAGCCAGCTGAATTCAAAGAGGTAGCATGTCTACTAAAATTGATAATTTGGGTTTTGACTCATTGATACCCTTTTATTATTGAAGAACACTAATGTTCCCCTTTGATGGTCCCTTTTGGTTCATAGGGCTTTGATAAAAGTCCCTTCCTCCCTCCCTCCCTCCCTCCCTCCCTCCCTCCCTCCCTCCCTCCCTCCCTCCCTCCCTCCTTTCTTTCTTTCTTTTTTAAAACATTTATTTATTTATTTAATGTATTTTGAATGTGCCGGGTCTTCATTGCAGCACGCGAGATCTTCGTTGCAGCGTGCGGGATCCTTAGTTGTGGCATGCGGGCTCTTAGTTGTAGCATGTGGACTCTTAGTTCTGGTGATCCAGTGGGGAAGACTTTGCGCTCCCAATATAGGGAGCCCGGGTTTGATTCCTGGTCGCTGAACTAGATCTTGCATGCATGCTGCAACTAAGAGTTCACATGCGCAAGTAAGAGTCTGCATGCCGCAACTAAGAAGCCCACGTGTGTCAATTAAGAAGCCTGCATGCCACGACTAGGAGCCTTCCCTTCTTTCTTAATTAATTCTTAATTAAGAATTTCCGTCCAGGGCTTCCCTGGTGGCGCAGTGGTTAAGAATCCACCTGCCAGTGCAGAGGACACAGGTCTGATCCCTGGTCTGGCAGGATCCCACATGCCGCAGAGCAACTAAGCCCATGCGGCGCGACTACTGAGCCTGCACTGTAGAGCCCACAAGCCACAACTACTGATTGCACATGCCCCAACTACTGAAGCCCGTGCACCTAGAGCCCGTGCTCCACAACAAAGAGAAGCCACCACAATGAGAAGCCCGTGCACCGCAAGGAAATCTAGCCCCCGCTTGCTGCAGCTAGAGAAAGCCCAGGTGCAGCAACAGACCCAATGCAACCAAAAATTAATTAATTTAAATAAAAAGAATTCCCCTCTTTTTCTTCCTTCCTTCCTGCCCATTTTTTGATTGGGTTGTTTGGTTTTTTGATATAGAGCTGCATGAGTTGTTTGTATATTTTGGAGATTAATCCCTTGTAGGTCACAGTGTTTGAAAATATTTTCTCCCATTCTGTAGGTTGCATTTCCATTTTGTTTATGGTTTCCTTCGTTGTGCAAAAGCTTTTAAGTTTAATTAGGTCCCGTTTGTTTATTTTTTTATTTTCATTACTCTAGAAGGTGGATCCAAAAAGATATTGCTGCGATTTATGTCAGAGAGTGTTCTGCCTATGTTTTCCTCTAAGGGTTTTTATAGTATCTGGTCTTACATTTAAGTTTTTAATCCATTTTGAGTTTATTTTTGTATATGGTATTAGATAATGTTCTAATTTCATTCTTTACATGTAGCTGTCCAGTTTTTCCAGCATCACTTATTGAAAAGCCTATCTTCCCTCCATTGTATGTTCTTGTTTGCTTTGTCATAGATTAACTGACTGTAGGTGTGTGCGTTTATTTCTGGCCTCTCTGTCCTATTCCATTGATATATAAGTCTGTATTTATGCCAGTACCATACTGTTTTGATTACTGTAGCTTTGTGGTATAGTCTGAAGTCAGGGAGCCTGATTCCTCCAGCTGTGTTCTTCTTTATCAAGATTGTTTTGGCTATTTGGGATCTTTTGTGTTTCCATGCAAATTGTGAGGTTTTTTTGTTCTGTATCTGTAAAGATTTCCATGGTAAAAAAAAAAAAAAAGATTTCCATGGTAATTTGATTTTGATTGCATTGAACCTGTAGATTGCCTTGGGTAGTATAGTCATTTTGACAATATTGATTCTTTCAATCCAAGAACATGGTAAATCTTTCCATCTGTTTGTGGCATCTTCAGTTTCTTTCATCAGCATTTTATACTTTTCAGAGTACAAGTCTTTTGCCTCCTTAGGTAGGTTTATTCCAAGGTATGATTTTTCTTTTTTGATGCGATGGTAAATGATATTGTTTCCTTAATTTCTCTTTCTGACCTTTCGTTGTTAGTGTATAGAAATGCAACAGATTTCTGTATATTAATTTTGTATCCTGCAACTTTACCAGATTCATTGATGACCTCTAGTAGCTTTCTGGTAGCATCTTTAGGATTTCCTATGTATATCATGTCATCTGCAAACAGTGACTGTTTTACATCTTCTTTTCCAATTTGGATTTCTTTTATTTCTTTTTCTTCTCTGATAGCTGTGGTTAGGACTTCCAAAATTATTTTGAATAAAAGTGGCGAGAGTAGACATCCTTGTCTTGTTTCTGATCTTAGAGGAACAATGGCTTTTCACCAATGAGTATGATGTTAGCTGTAGGTTTGTCATATATGGCCTTTATTATGTTGAGGTAGGTTCCCTCTAAGCCTGGAGAGTTTTTATCATAGATGGGTGTTGAATTTTGTCAAAAGTTTTTTCTCCATCCTTTGAGATGATCATATGGTTTTTATTCTTCAACTTGTTAATGTGGTGTATCACATTGATTGATTTTCATATATTGGAGAATTCTTGCATCCCTGGGTTAAATCCCACTTGATCATGGTGTATGATCCTTTTAATGTATTGTTGGATTTGGTTTGCTAGTATTTGGTTGAGGATTTTTGCATCTAATTTCATCGGTGATATTGGCCTGTAATTTTCTTTTTTCTGGTATCTTTGTCTGGTTTTCATATCAGGGCAGTGGTGGCCTCGTAGAATGAGTTTGGGAGTGTTCCTTCCTCTGTAACTTTTTGGAATAGTTTCAGAAGGATAGGTGTTAACTCTTCTCTAAATGTTTGATAGAATTTGCCTGTGAAGCCATCTGGTCCTGGAATTTTGTTTGTTGGATGATTTTTAATCACAGTTTCAATTTCATTACTTGTGATTGGTCTGTTCACATTTTCTGTTTCTTACTGGTTCAGTCTTGGAAGGTTATACCTTTCTAAGAATTTGTCCATTTCTTCCAAGTTGTCCATTTTATTGGCATACAGTTGCTTGTAGTAGTCTCTTAGGATCCTTTGTATTTCTTTAGTGTCCGTTGTAACTTTTCACTTTTCATTTCTAATTTTATTGATTTGAGCCCTCTCCCTTTTTTTTCTTGATGAGGCAGGCTAAAGGTTTATCAATTTTGTTTATCTTTTCAAAGAATCAGGTTTTAGTTTCATGGATCTTTTCCACTATTTTCCTGTCTATATTTCACTTAATTCTGCTCTGATCTTTATGATTTCTTCTACTAGTGTTAGGTTTTATTTGTTCTTCTTTATCTAGTTGCTTTAGCTGTAAGTTTAGGTTGTTTGAGATTTTTCTTATTTCCTGACGTAAGGTTTTATTGCTATATAATTCCCTCTTAGAACCGCTTTTGCTGTGTCCCATAGGTTTGGGATCATCATGTTTTCATTGTTGTTTGTCTCTAGGTATTTTTTTATTTCCTATTTGATTTCTTCAGTGATCCATTGGTTATTTAGTAGCATATTCTTTAGCCTCCACGTGTTTGTGTTTTTTACAGTTTTTTTTTCTTGTAGTTGATTTCTGATCTCATAGCATTCTTCAGAAAAGATGCTTGATATGACTTCTGTTTTCTTAATTTTACTAAGGCTTGCTTTGTGGCCCAGGATATGACCTATCCTGGAGAATATTCTTTGTGTACTTGAAAAGAATGTGTTTTCTGCTGTTTTTGGATAGAATGCTCTATAAATATCAATCAAGTCCATCTGATCTAATGTGTCATTTAAGGCCTGTGTCTCCGTATTGATTTTCTGTCTGGATGATCTGTGCATTGATGTAAGTGGGGTATTAAAGTTCCCCATTATTATTGTGTTACTGTTGATTTCTTCTTTTTTGGCTGTTAGCATTTGCCTTATATATTGCTCCTATGTTGGGTACATATATATTTACAATTGTTATGTCAATGATCAAGGATTGATCCATTGATCATTATATAGTGTCCTTCTTTGTCTCTTGTAACAGTTTTTATTGTAAAGTCTATTTTGTCTGATATGAGTACTGCTACTTCAGCTTTCTTTTGATTTCCTTTTGCATGGAATACCTTTATCCATCCCCTCACTTTCAGTCTGTATCTAGATCTGAAGTAGGTCTCTTGTAGACAGCATACACAGGTCTTGTTTTTGCATCCATTCAGCTAGTCTGTGTCTTGTCTTTTGTTTGGAGCATTTAATCTGTCTACGTTTAAGGGAATTATCAATATGTATGTTCTTATTGCCATTTTGTTAATTGTTTTGGATTTGTTTTCTGGTCTTTTTTCTTCCCTTCCTCTTTTATTCTCTTCTTCTTTTATTCTCTTCTGTTGTGAGTTTATGACTATCTATAGTGTTGTGTTTGGATTGCTTTTTGTGTGTGTGTGTGTGTGTGTATCTATTGTAATTTTTGGTTTGTGGTTACCATGATGTTTTGATATACCAGTCTATATATATACAAGATAGTTTTAAGTTGCTGGTCTCTTAATTTCAAATGCGTTTTCAATATTCTTCATTTGTACTATCCTCTTCTCACAATTGCTGGTTTTGAAATCATATGTGTGTGTATGATTTCCTACCTTTACTGTATGTTTGCCTTTACTGGTGAGTTTTCCCATTTGTAATTTTCTTGTTTCTAGCTGTGGCCTTTTCTTTTCCACCTACAGAAGTTCCTTTAGTGTGTGTTCTAAATATGGTTTGGTGTTGCTGAATTCTCTTAGCTTTTGCTTGTGTGTAAAACTTTTGATTTCTCTGTCAAATCTGAATGAGAGCCTTGCTGGATAGAGTATTGTTGGTTGTAGGTTTTTCCTTTCATCACTTTAAAATATAATGACACTCCCTTCTGACCTGCAGAATTGTTATTGAAGAATCAGCTGATTACCTTGTGGGAATTCCCTTGTATGTTATTGTTGCTTTTCCCTTATTGCTTTTAATATTTTCTCTTTGCCTTTAATTTTTGTCAGTTTGATTAATATGTATCTCAGTGTATTCCTCCTTCATTACTCTGAATTCTTTTTCTGTAGATTGCCTATCTCCACTTCACTTAGTTGTTGTTCTGGAGTTTTATCTTACTCCTTCATCTGCAACATATTTCTCTGCTGTCTTATTTTGTCTAACCTTCTTTGTTTGTGGTCTCTGTTCCACAGGCTGCAGGGTTATAGTTCCTCTTGATTCTAGTGTCTTCCCCCTGGTTGCTGAGGCTGTCTAGAGGTTTGTGCAGGCTTCCTAGTGGGAGGGACTGGTATCTACCTCCTGGTGTTTGGAGCTGGATCTTGTCCTTCTGGTGGGCAGGGGCACGTCAAGGGGTGTGTTTAGAAGCTGCTCTGGGCTCGGAATACTTTAGTTTGCCTTTGTGCTGATTGATGGGGCTGTGTGTTCCCTCCCTGTTGGTTGTGTGGCTTGAGGCCTCCCAGCACTGGAGCCTACAGGCTGTTGAGTGGCGCCAGGTCTTGGTGTCAAGATGGCAGCCTCCAGGAGAGCTCATGTCAATGAGTACTCCCTGCTACCTCCTCCAATAGAGAACTTGTGCCCACAGTGGGCCATAGCTGCCCCCTATGTCCCTAGGAGACACTCCACGACCAGCAGGTAGGTCTGGCCTAGGCTTCTGTGAAGTTACAACTTTTTCCCTGGGTCCTGATGTGCACGAGACCTTGTGTGTCCCCTATAAGAGTGGAGTTTCTGTGATGAAGCCCTGCTGGCCTTCAAAGCTAAATGCTCTGGGGGCTCCTCCTTTTGATGCCAGACCCCCAGGCTGGGGAGCCTGACTTGGGGTTCAGAACTCTCACTCCTGTTGGAGCACCTCTATGATATAATTATTTTCTAGTTTGTTGGCTGCCCAGCCTGCAGCAATGGGATCTGATTATGTTGCCAGTGTGCTGCTTCTCCCATCTCACTGTGGCTTCTTTTTGTCTTCAGATGTAGAATATCTTTTTTGGTAGTTTGCAGTCTTTTTTCCAATGGCTGTTCAGCAGTTGGTTGTGATTTTTGTGTTTATGTGAGAGGAGGTGCTCCCAAGTCCTTCTGCTCCACCATCTTTTCTCCACCTCTTCCTTATTTTCTATACATTTTTAAAATTTATGGTGGGATTATTTTCATTCCATAAAAGCAGCTGTCTGCATTTAGTTTCATGATAAATTCTGTTTCAAAGTGATTGTGAAAATTGGACATAGCGATTATCTGGCTGATATTTTTCTGCATCTTAGCTTTATATGTGTAATTGTGTTTATTTTGATGTTCCAGCTTGCTTTGATAAGACTTCTCCAAAAATAACAGAATTTAAACAGTCTGTGTGAACACCTCATATGAAAAAATTAAATGTGGTTCTCTTGATTCATGTCTTAAATTGCTTATATTTTAAATTAAAAAATTTTTGATGCCTCTTGAGTCCCACCAACATATTTCAAATTGGTCTTTTCTTGACTCTACTTAATTATAAAAAAATGAGGATAGAATACCAATTTTTGCTGCCCTTTGGATTATGCGTATCACTCAACTCTCTTAAACATTTTATATTTGAGAACTTAGGCTGGAGAATCTGTTCTGTCCTTTTCTTAGGCCGAATTTTTACTCCTTAAACACATACTACTTAAATTGCTTAAATACAAACTTGCCATGTGAAATTTAATGTAATTTAAAAATAGTTTTTAATGTATGTGTGTTATATGATAACATTACAACTGGCTTTATATTAGAAGTTGAGTCAATTATAAAGACTTGAGAATTATAAATCATTCTTTACCATAGCTCATCAAATTAAATTATATCTCTACTGTGAAATAAGCTTACATGAATTAAGTTATAAATGATATTTTTGGTTTATGGGCAAGCACAATTAAAATTCCTTTGTATTAGTTATTTGTAGTGAGGTGGATGGACCTAGAGTCTGTCATACAGAGTGAAGTAAGTCAGAAAGAGAAAAACAAATACTGTATGCTAACACATATATATGGAATCTAAAAAAAAAAAAAGGTCATGAAGAACCTAGGGGCAAGTCGGGAATAAAGATGCAGACCTACTAGAGAGGACTTGAGAAAACGGGGAGTGGGAAGGGTAAGCTGGGACAAAGTGAGAGAGTGGCATGGACATATATCCGCTACCAAATGTAAAATACATAGCTAGTGGGAAGCAGCCGCATAGCACAGGGAGATCAGCTCCATGCTTTGTGACCACCTAGAGGGGTGGGAGGGAGGGAGACATAAGAAGGAAGAGATATGGGGATATATGTATATGTATAGCTGACTCACTTTTTTTTTTTTTTTTTTTTTTTTAAGGCTGAGTAATATTCCATTGTATATACGTGCCATATCTTCTTTTTTTTTTTAAACATCTTTATTGGGGTATAATTGCTTTACAATGGTGTGTCAGTTCCTGCTTTATAACAAAGTGAATCAGCTATACATATACACATGTTCCCATATGTCTTCCCTCTTGCGTCTCCCTCCCTCCCACTCTCCCCATCCCACCCCTCCAGGCTGTCACAAAGCACCGTAGCTGACTCACTTTGTTATAAAGCAGAAACTAACACACCATTGTAAAGCAATTATACTCCAATAAAGATGTTAAAAAAACATAAACGAAAAAACCTGATACCTAAAAAAAAAAAAAAACCTTTGTAAAGGCATGTTTAATTATGCCACTATCTTTCTTCCTTTCTTTGTGACTCCTTTTGAAAGGGAAAAGTCAGACTGCCTGAAGTTTGAAAAAATTTAAAGTAATTCAGTTGGTTTTTGAGATGCAATTCAATGATTCTTTTAATTGTTTATAAATCCCAAAGTAAACACATATATGCACAGATGTTCACGTAACAGAATTGCACTGAGAGTTTGCTCTAAATTTTTCTTGGAATAATTCAATTGTCTGTAAATGGTTTTATAGGACTAAATATAATCTTTTAAAAATACATCATCAGAGTTTTCAAAAACAGTTACGTGTATGACTGTGCTTTCTTCCACATATAGAGCAGCTTCTTAAAACCATTTGCTTTGACACATTTCTAAATGTTTAAAATTAAAAATTTTTCACTCTTGTGAAAATATGTGTTCCCTTTTTGAAAGCTTTGCCAAGATAGCTTAGTCCAGCATAGTGTAGGGACACAGAGATGAAAGTGTGCCAAAGGTTTAGAGACTATTGGAACCCTGGGGTTTAAATTGGTTTCAATGATACAACCAGTTGATATCAATTGGTAATTATATATTTTTGAAAAATGTCAAAGCAAAACATGTAGATAATTATACATTTTTCTGATCTACTTAAAGTGTAATATTCTAAAAAGTCAAACCTCTCCAATAAAAAATCACTTCATTATAATTACAGTGGGGATTAATTTTGAGTAAAATGATTTGAGCTTAATTAAGACTATAATCTCCTGATAACAGTCACAGAATAAATTTCTTATCTTAGCTTGAGAAACTTTTGAGGATTCGTTTTTGTGGTTTTAAAATCTCACGTCTAAGTAGGACATGCCTTCCTTGCTATTAGCTGGGTAAGACAGTAACCTGGATGAAAAGGTAAATGGAATGTTTAATTAGTCTGAAGTTTAGGGCTGAGCCCTGCAAAGAGAGATAGATCTGAGTCTTGGAGCATAGTGATAGGGATTGAAATCAGAAGACTTGATGAGATGGACCAGAAACAAAAGGAAAAATAAGGAAATCAGTGACCTAAAAACAGAACTTCAGATACACCAATGGCTAGGGAGTGGACAGCAGATGGACTGTAGCAGGGACAAAGAAGGGTCAGAGAAGAATGAGAGGAGGATTAAAAATGTATTACAATTTTTTTCTATTATTTAAGAAATTATTTGCTTTATACAGTTTGCTTTGGTTCATTTGAACTTGAGCAGACTTGGGTGAGTTTATATGAAACTCCTTTCCCTTATCTCACCTTTTCTTCTCCATCTTCCTATCATATTCTTCCCTTAACCAAATGATTTAGTATACTTTCTTGATTAAGGTGCCAACAATTTTTTACAGAGGGCACTGAGCCTAAGGTTTTTTTACAGAGAGCACTGAGCCTAAGGTTAATGCCAAAGGACATTCTGATTCTTTGGATTATGCACTGGGAATAATAACAACAATTTGCCCTCAAGGAGATTGTTTTCGCTACTGAAAATAATAGATTAAGGACAGAGGACCACTGAGAATTCTTTTTTCAGAAAGTAGTTCAATATTATGTTTTATGGGATAATTTATTTTATAGAGAAACAGATCAGTATAATAGATAAAACCCTGGGGTGTAAGTTAGGATTCTTTGTTGTTAGGATTACAAAAATATTAAAGGGCCAAGACTGAGAGTGAGATAGTGGGGATAGAAAAGAAAAGAGAACCACTTTGTATGAAAACATGGCAGAAATTTTGTAATGCCCTTTGGGGGTGAGAAGGGGGAAAAAGAGCTACTTGAATATTTCAAAATCTATATGCTGTGATAATGCTGATGTGATTACTGACTAGGGACAGCAGCAGAAGAAAAAGTCAGTTTTCTAAAAAGGTTTAAGATGGCTTTATAGATGGTTTGTTTGAGCCAATGGTGAGATCTATGGTAGAAATTTATTATGTATACCAAGATAGATACACAAGGCAAGCAGTTAGATGAGAGGGTGAAATAAGTGATAGAGATCTGAGGCATACCTGAAGAGAGGCATGATTGAAGACTTTGGCATCAAAAACACCTTCAGAGTTAGAATATCAAAGACCATTTTGGAAGCTAGAAGGAGGAAATGAAAGAAAAAGAAAAGCAGTGATCATATAGGTAGAAGGGGAACCAGGATTATATAGCTGGATAAAGAGTTTGTTCATCCTTTTGTACCTATATCTGTTTTCTGACAAAACAGACATGATTTAGAGTTGATGTCTCATTGTTCATTTCACATAGAATACTGAAGTTATTTCAGTTCACCAGAGGACACAGAACACAAATGTAACACCAAGAAAGGAGTGATGATAGATTTGAACATTAATTCCCACATGTCACAAGTAAATTTCCTTTTGAGTCCAAATCATGTTGTCTGGTTACTGGAGAAGATTTACTGGCAGCAGTGTAACCCCCTGGACCTAGATGCGCTCTTTCTCCTCTTGCCTTCTTGATCCCAAACAATGGAACCATCACTAATGATTATCCAAATTAGAAAACAAAGCATCATCTTTGACTTCCTCCTTCCTGCTCTTAATCAGTTCCCAAGTCCTGCTGATTTTGCTTGCCAAATATTTCTCAGATCAGTCAGCCTCTTTCCAGCCCTGCATAGTTCTAGTCCTCATCCTCTATTACCTTAGCTAACGCAGTGGCCTACCACTGGGAACAGTCTGTCAACTAGAGGGTGACTCTGGTCCTTTTTATACTCAAAATTATCCACGGAGTTTCAAGAGTGGTCTGTGTAAAACATAAAACTCTCCATTGTTTCTTCTCTTCTTAAATGTTTCTGTGGCTTCTTATTGCCTATAGGATAAAATCCAAATCATTAATATGACATAAAAGATCCTTCATAGTATAACCCCTGCTCAAACACCCCTGGTTCTTTTTCTCCTGCTACTCAATGCTTTGCATCTGTGGTCTCAGTAACATAGAAATACTTGTAGTGCACTCATCAAACCTCACTGCTTCCTGTCTATGTACTTTTAGTTATGCTGTCTCATTTGCCTAGAATGCTTTTCATTATTTTATGCCATCTGTCTTATTCTTTGATACTTAGCTCAGGCATCAATCTCCTTTAATACTTTACTTGCTTTCCTAGTTACCTGTTGCTGTCTAACAGTATTACTACAAATTTAGTGGCTTAAAAGCATATGTTTTTATTACTATTATTATTATTATTAGTTTTTGTGGGTCAAGAATCCAGGCATTGCTGAGTTGAGTCCTTCTTCAGGGTCTCTCATGAGGTTGCAACCAAGGTGTCAACCAGGGCTGAGGTCTCATCTGAACACTCAACTTGGAAAGAATCCATTTCCAAGCTTACATAATTGTTGACAGGGTTCAGTTCCTTGAGGCCTGTTGTCTGAGGCCTTTGTCAAAGTATGCAAGCCAAGACTGCAATAGAGAGAGTCTACTAGAAAGATGGAAACCATGATTTTATGAAATACAGTCATGAAAGTGAAGTCCCCTCACTTCTGCCATATTCTGTTGGTTAGAAGCAATTCACAGGTCCCACCCACACTCAGAGCTAGGGGATTACACAAAAATATGAATACCAAAGGTGAGAATAATTGGGGGTTATTTTTTAGCTTGTCCACAACAACTGCCCTTCCTACCCGTGTTTCTCCCACATATGGATTAGGGATTACCTTTCTGTGCTTTAAACTCACCCAGTTATTGTATATATAAATCACATTATAATTATACACATTTTTTTCCTGCTAGCATATAAAGTCAGTGAGGGCAGAAATAATCTATCTTTGTCACTTCTGTATATTCATGTAAACTTTTATTGACTGATTGTTCCTGAGGCTATGAATAATTTACCTCTTTCCCCAGTGCTTAGTATGTTGGCTAATACATAGTAGACATTCAAGCAAAGTTTGTCAAATGACTGCTTAGATGAAAAATGCTATTATTGGGATAATTCAGGAGAATTTTATACAGTGAAAAAGAATTTCACTCTTAATTTAACATTCAGAGGCACTCCCTAAAATATCAGTAACCAGGGTTACAAATATCCACACATAAAGATAATTTAACAGACAGCATTAGAATGCATGGGCAGAAAGGGATATCCCAAAGAGCAAGAGCTGTTCTGTGAATACCACGTCTCTGCCTTTTCTCATATAGCTGAAGGTGTTCTGGATTATGGTGAGAAAATTGTACACTTGAAACTTATTAACTTCTCATTGTATGCCAAGGCCCAGCAGCTATGCCTTGTGAAGGAAAAATAAAAACTGTTTCTGCATTCTGCTTTCCATTTCTTCCCAGTCACCTGGCAGATTGCATGGCTGCAGCTGGGGAACTCTCATTTCTGGAGTGGTTATGTTCCCTTGTCCCTGTAAAATGAAGAATATAGTTTCCTGTAGAAACAATAGAATACATTTTGACTGGCTTCCTGGGCCAGCCTATAATAAAGGTCTAACTCATTAAATGACTGAAATATGATCTTTTTTGCATTCAGAGTTCTAGAATGCAGTATGTGGCAAATTTGTTTATACCACTGTATTCTAACTACAGCATAGATTTAAATAGATTTCTGTAGACTAGCCTGAGGGCCCGAGCAGTAATTGTCAACCTCCATTTGAAATATGGTTCTCTGTGATATTCATTAATTAATGAACTAATAAACTTTTCTGAAGACTTTTCTATGTACAGCCAGAACATTACCAAGTATGTGGTTGTCATAGCCCTAAGTAGATGACAGTGCCACAATAAGAAGCATCTGTGTAAAGTGATTATTATTTAATGTAGAACTTGTGTCATAGAGGACGTTAGCGTGCAGTGCTCTGGGACACCAAAGAGGGAGTCTGCCTCATGGAGAAATTGAACCTGTCTTAAAGAATTAGGGAGAATTTATTATAAGTAGAAGGGTATAGAGGGCATTCTAAGCCAGAGGAATACCACATGCAAAAGCTGTAAAGTTCCAAAAGGCATGTTGTTATTTAGGAATGACCAGAAGAAATCTAGTGGAGATAGACAATAAGAAATGATGGGAGATGTAGAAAATGTTGTCAGAGCCTTGATTGAAAGTTACTGTGGTAGAGTTTGAAATGTTTCTAGAAGGGATTCAGTGAAGGTTATGCAGGAGAGTGACTGGATATGATTTGTAGGAACTCTAGGAGCAGAAGTATCCATTAGAAAGCTCACAAAAATGTACAAGTGAGAAATAACGATAGCCTTACTTATGGCAGTGCAGCAGCAGAGTTGCAAAGGAGAATATTCATGCAGGAGACAGTCCTGAAGTAGATGTAACAAACTTTGATGGCCAACTGGGGAGGCAGTGGCAGAGGACAGGATGGCTAATGGTGCTGGAAGAAATGGGGGGAAAAAGAGTAGAGAATAGTACAGTGATTTGTATTTGAGGAACTTAGGAAATTATTGCTCGTGAAATATGGGAGAACGAGTGGATTTGGAGTGATGGATCATGAATAGGTGATGTTTGAAGTGGAATTACAGTTTTAAAACTTAGGAGCCTACATCATTTTCTGAAAATCTCTTCCAAGCATCAGTCTCTCCTTTTACTTGTTT
Organism: Phocoena phocoena; assembly: GCF_963924675.1. Lineage (NCBI taxonomy): Eukaryota > Metazoa > Chordata > Mammalia > Artiodactyla > Phocoenidae > Phocoena > Phocoena phocoena. Next base: position 51,607,434 of record NC_089235.1, on the reverse strand, counting down.
AATATGTTGGGGTCCAAAGGTTTTCATCTTATTCTCAAATGTACCTTCTAGAGAATAGACAATGATCTCAATTTGAAATCCAAGTCAGGCAGAATGACCATCCCTGCCTTGAGCCCCCATTCTGCTCCATGCAGACAGTTATATTCCACCCATTTGTTTTAATGAAAAGTTGTCAAGACCCATATCTTATATGACATATGATTTTGGCACCTAGAATAAATGGATAAATGAATGAATAAATTGGGTTCTGGTCCAAGATGGAAGTGTAGGAAGACCTTGAACTCATCTCCCAGAGAAACACCAAATCTACACCTACATAAAGAGCAATTCCTCCTGAAAAGTAACTGAAAGCTGATCGAACAACTTCTGCACAAGAAAAGATAGAGGGAGCACATAGAGATGGGTAGGAGACACAGAGATATGGTATCAATGGGAACCCCACCTTTGACACTGCAACCTGCAGGAGGGAGGGATATCACTGAGGGCCCTGAGTGCAGACTCAGCCAACCTGGGAAACAGTGAAAAAACAGTGGTTTTAAAGGGCATCTAGACTATATGTGAAGGAAATCCATTTACTAACCCTAGAGCATCTGCCAAATGGGCAGGGAACTGCTGGAACTCTCTCCAGGGTTGGAGATGCTGCATTTTTTGCATTCCTCCTCTACCTTGATAGCATCAGTGGGAACACAGTCCAGGCATTCTAGCCAGCTTGTCAAGGCTGCCCCAGAGTGCCACAGGGCCCTGGCCCACACCAGCTACAGCCATCCCCCAAAGGCATCCCTGGCACAGCATGCCCTGGGTTCCCCTGCGCATGCCCATCCAAGCTCCAGCTATCTTGCCAAGGCTGACCCATCAGGGCACACACTAGAATCCCAGGCTTACACCTTTTCTAACTCTAGCCATCCCACCAAGGCAGCCCCAATGCAGCATGCCCTGGGACCTCTGCCCTGGTTCACACCCATTCCGTCTCCAGCCCGCCAAATCTGCCCAGAACATGCAGTCTACATGGGGGATGTACCTACACAATACCATGCCTTCAAGACTGGGAGAGGAAGGTAACTGTTTCACCTAATTCATAGAAACAAACACAGAAAATCAAACAAATTGAGGAGACAGAGGAATATGTTCTAAACAAAAGAGTAAGATAAAACCCCAGAAAAAAACGCTAATGAAATGGAGATAAGTAATTTACCTGATAAAGAGTTTAAGATAATGTTCATAAAAATGCTCACCAAATTTGGGAGGAGAATGAAGGACAAAGAGTTAGAAAATATAAGAAAGAACCAATCAGAGCTGAAGACTACAATAACTAAAATGAAAAACATGTACTATAGGGAATCAACAGCAGAATAGATGATACAGAAGAATAGATCAGAGATGTGGAAGACAATAGTGAAAATCACCCAATCAGAACAGCAAAAAGAAAAGGGAATTTAAAGAAAAAAGAGAATAGTTTAACAAACTTCTGGGACATGAATAAGCATAATATTTGCATTATAGGGGTCCCAAAAGGAGAAGAAAGAGAAAGGGATAGAAAATTTATTTGAAGACCAATGGCTCAAAACTTCCCTAATCTAGGGGAGGAAACAGATATCCAGGTCAAGGAAATTCAGCGAGTCCCAAACAAAATGAACCCAAAGAGATCCACACCAAGACATATAAATAAAATGGCAAAAGTTAAAGAGAGAATTTTAAAGGCAGCAAGAGAAAAGCAAAGAGTCACATACAGGGGAACCCTCATTAGGCTTTCTGCTGATTTTTCAGAAGAATTTTGCAGGCCAGAAGGAAGAGACATGATATATTTAAAGTGCTGAAGGGAAAACACTTACAGTCAAGAATACTCTACCAGGTAAGACTGTCATTAAAAATTGAAGGAGAGGTAAAGCATTTCCCAGGCAAGCAAAAACTGAAGGAGTTCCTCACCACTAAACCAGCCTTACAATAAATGTTTAAGGGCCTTTAAGTGGAAAAGAAAAGGCCAAAACTAGAAATAAGAAAATAAATGAAAAAAAATCTCATTGGTAAAGGCAATTATATAGCAAAGGCAGGGCATCAGCCACATTTAGTATATAAGTTAAAAGACAAAAGTAGTGAAATCAGCTATAACCACAATAAGTAGTTAAGGGATATACAAAAAGATGTGAAATATGACATCAAAAACATAAACGTGGGGGAGGAAGGTAAAAATGTAGTATTTTTAGAATACATTTGAACTTAAGCCACTATTAGCTTAAAGTAACTGCTATATGTATAGGTTGATATTTATGGACCTCATGGTAACCACAAAGTAAACCATACAATAGATAAACAACAAATAACACTAAACAGATTTGTCAGACCACAAGGGAGGGAGCAAGAAAAAAAAGAGAGAGGGCCTAAATCAATAAAGTCAGAAATGAAAGAGAAGTTATAGCCAATAATGCAGAAATACAAAGAATCATAGGAGACTACTATGAACAATTGTATACTAACAGCTTGAACAACCTAGAAAAAATGGATAAAGTCCTAGAAACATACAATTTTTCAAGACTGAATCAGGAAGAACTAGAAAATCTGAACTAGACTGATTACTGGTAATGAAATTGAAAATGAATCAGTAATCAAAAAAACTCTCAACAAACAAAAGTCTAGGACCAGATGCCTTCATTGGTGAATTCTACCAAACATTTAAAGAAGAGATGATAATTCTCAAACTATTCCAAAAAAAGTGAAGATGAAGGAATGCTTCCAAACTCATTTTATGAGGCCAACATTACCCTGATACCAAAGTCAGACAGACACTATAAAAAAAGAAAATTACAGGCCAATATCCCTGATGAACATAGGTGCAAAGATCCTCAACAAAATATTAGCAAATTGAATTCAACAATACATTAAAAGGATCATACACCATGATCAAGTGTGATTTATCCCAGGAATGCTGGATGGTTCAGTATTCTAAAATGAATGTGATATACTACATTAACACAATGAAGGATAAAAATTATATGATCATCTCAATAGATGCAGAAAAGGCATTTAACAAAATTCAATATCCATTCATGAAAAAACTGTGAACAAAGTGGATATAGAGGGAATATACCACAACATAGTAAAGGACACGTATGACAGACTCACAACTAACTTAATAATCAATGGTGAAAAGCTGAAAACTTTTCCTCTAAGAGATGAGGAATAAGACGAGGAGGCCCACTCTTGTCACTTTTATCCAGGTTAGTAATGGAAGTCCTAGCCACAGCAGTCAGACAATAAAAAGAAATAAAAGTCATCCAAATTGGAAAGGCAGAAGTAAAACTGCCACTATTTGTAGGTGACTTGATACTTTTTATAGAATACCCTCAAGACTCCACCAAAAAATCTATTAGAACTAGTAAATGAATTCAGTAAAGTTGCATAATTAATGTACAGAATCTGTTGTATTTCTACATACTAATAACAAACTATCAGGAAGAGAAATACCAAGAAAGTAATACCATTTATAATTGTATCAAAAACGCCTAGGAATTCATTTAACCAAGGGGGTGAAAGACCTGTACTCTGAAAATTGCAAGACATTAATGAAAGAAACTGAAGATGACACAAATAAATGGAAATATATACAGTGTTCATAGATTGGAAAAATTAATATTGTTAAAATGTTCATACTACCCAAAGCAATCTACAGATTCATTGCAATTTCTATTAAATACCCATGCATTTTGCACAGAACTAGAACAAAGTATCCTAAAATTTGTATAGAACCACAAAAGACCCTGGAAATCCAGAGCAGTCTTGAGGAAAAAGAATGAACTGGGAGGTATCATGCTCCCTAATTTCAAACTATACTATAGAGCTATAGTAATCACAACAGTATGGTACTGGCACAAAAACAGACACATGATCAGTGGAACAGAATAGAAAGCCCATCATGAACCTATGCTTACATGATCAATTGAGCTATAAGAAAGGAGGCAAAAATATATAATGGGGAAAAGACAGTCTCTTCAATATATGATGTTGGGAAAATTGTCCAGTTGTATGGTAGGACTACCATACAATTGGACAGCTATATGCAAAAGAATGAAACTAGACCAATTTCTCACACCATATACAAAAATATACTCAATGTGGATTGAGTTAAAGACTTAAATGTAAGGCTTGAAATCATAAACTCATTAGAAGGAAACATGGGCAGTATGCTCTTTGACACTGGTCTTGGCAATAATCTTTTGGATGTATATCCCCAGGCAAGGGCAACAAAAGCAAAAATAAACAAATGGAGCTATATCACACTAAAAAGCTTTTACACAGCAAAAGAAACCATCAACAAAATAAAAGGGCATCCTACTGAATTGGAGAAGATGTTTGCAAATTATATCTGATAAGGGGTTAATATCCAAAATATATAAAGAACTCATATAACTCAATATCAAAGAACAAACAAACAACCTGATTAAAAATTGGGCAGAAGACCTGAATAGACATTTTCGAAAGAAGACATACTGATGGCCAGAAGGCACGTGAAAAGATGTTCAGTATCACTAATTATCAGGGAAATGCAAATCAAAACCACAATGAGATACCACCTCATACCTTTCAGAATGGCTATAATAAAAAAGACAAGAAATAATAGGTGTTGGTGAGGATGTGGAGAAAAGGGAACCCTTGTGCACTGTTGGTGGGAAAATAAATTGGTATAGATCCTATGAAAAATAGTGTGGAGGTTTCTCAAAAAATTAAAAATAGGACTACCATACAGTCCAGCAGTTCCACTTCTGGGTATTTTCCAAAAGGAATGGAAACACTAACTTGAAAAAATATATCCACTTGTTCATTGCAGTATTATTTACAAGAGCCAAGATATTGGTGCAACCTAAGTGCTGAGGCATAGATGAATGAAGAAGATGTGGTTATATAAATATACAATGGAATATTATTCAGCTGTCAGAAGAATGAAATCTTGCCATTTGCAACAAAATCGATGGACCTGGGGGTATTATGCTAAGTGAAATAAGTCACATAGAGAAAGATAAATACCTATGATTTTACTCATATGTGAAATCTAAAAAATAAAAACAAATGAACAAACATAACAAAACAGGAACAGGCTCATAGGTATAGAGAACAAACTGGTGGTTACCAGAGGATGTGTGCGGGGTGGGTGAAATAGTTAAAGGGGTTTAAGGGGTACAGATTTCCAGTTATAAAATAAATAAGTCAATGGGATATAATGTACAGCATGGGGAGTATAGTCAATAATATTGTAACTTTGTGTGGTGACAGATGGGAACTAGACTTATGGTGGTGATCATTCCATAATGTGTAAAAATATCAAATCACTATGTTGAACACTCAAACTTATATAATATTGTAAGTCATTTACACTTCAATTAAAAAAAGAACAATTATAAACTGCAGGGTTTGCCATCTTCCCTAAGCTTCTAATTCTGTATCAGTCAGGATTCAACTGGAGAAGAAAGAGTAGGAATATAGATTTATTTTATTTATCTATAATACAAATCAAAGGATTAATTACAGGGAATTAGCTTGTGGGACTAGATAAACAGTTCTTGCAGGGCTGTCTTTGTGTCTGGTGCTAGCTTGACATTAACAGGATAGGCAGTCAGAAAGAGACAATCACCAGCAGACTGGAATCCCATGAGGATGAGCTAGAACCTCATAAGGATAGACCGAAATCCATGTTTGTTCTTGCTGCTTCTGACAATGGGTAGTCTGCAGTAGCTGAGGCCCTGCCTTACAGAACTAAATACACATACCTGACCCAAGTACTGCTTCATACCAATGAGGTCAGTCCCCAGACTGGAAAGTGTATATGCTACAAAATGGCTACTGCCTCTCTTTCTCCTCCCAAATCTCCCCTCTTGGCTTTGAAAGGATTTTTTATCCAATCTGGGCATCCTGTTCTACAATTTTCATTATTTTCACAGAAGCAAGAGAAGAGGCCCCTTGTTCTTCAATCACACTTACTTAGTCAATTTCTAATCTTGGTGGGTAAACCTCATGAAACAGCTTGTTGGTGAAAGCAACATCATTGTGTCAGTTATGCTCCTGAATATTTATGCTATCCAAACTCCACTGGCTCTTCACTGCTCATTTCCCAATCTTTTATTATTCCATAGTGATGACATACTACTGTGTCTTTCCGAGCCTTTCTCATACTTCTCAAGCTCTCAAATTCAGCCTCAATCTTCTAACTCTCAGACTATAACCTTGTCTCTTCCATCTCAGAGAATATAGGAAATAAAATCATGTGAAATCTCTGAATTTCTTTTCCTCCCTTGTGGCCTCAGAGCAAAAGTATCCTGAATTCTTTCCTATGCAAGTTACTTTTCTAAAACTGGTAATGGGACCTTACTACCTCAGTGGTCTCTTCTTCCTTTTGAATCTTTAATTTCTTCCGCTCCACTAAACTAACAAACATGTTGACATCATCCCTTTCCTTAAAAATGTATCTTGAATCCCACCCCTATTCCCTTCTTTAAACTAGCTTCTACCACAACCACTCTATGAAAAGTCCTAAAACCAAATAACCTCCTAATTGGCAAATCTAGCAGCCTCTTTCTGTTGTCTTCATCCCTGGCCTTTCTGCAACCTGTGGCCAAGTTTCCGTCTTGATACTGTCATCCTGGATCACTCCCTAGTCTCCTTTGCCATCTCCTCCTTCTTTACCCAGCACCTAAATGTAGGCTTCTCTCTAGATTCTCAAGATTCTTTCTTTGGCCTACTTTCTCTAAGCTGATCCTTCTTTGATCCCTTAAGATTTCAAAGGGCTCCCTTATGAGAATGACTAGAATAGTAATGTCCAAGAGAGATAAAATGCATGCCACATATGTGATTTTAATTTTCCTGGAGACCACCATACAAAAAGTAAAAGAAAAATTAAACATACCGTATTTAATTTGGTATATCCATATTAAATATTTTAACATGTAATCAATTAAAATTATTAATGAAATAGTTTACATCCTTTATTTGTACCATGTCTTTCAATATCCAGTGTGTACTTTACACTTAGAGCACATCTCAGTTTGGACTAGTCCCATTTTAAGCACTCAGTAGTCTCATGAGGCTAGTAGTAGGCACTGTCTTGGACATTCCAACTCTGGAATCTACAAGCCTGTCCTGAATTCTGATTACCAGAGCTGGAATCCACCTGCTACTAGGATCTAACATTCATCCTTTTGTATAATCTATCACTCAAAATGGTGGCAGTTATCTGTAAAAACACAAGGCAAAGATTTTACTCCATTGCTCACATATCTTTATGGCTTTCTACTTGCCTAATGAAAGGCAGCATGGTAAGCATAAATCTTGGAGTCACAGAAAATTAGATTTGAATCCAAGCTTCACCGCTAACTTGCATGTAATTTAGAAGTTACTTAAACTTCATGAGATTGTTTTCTCATCTAACATGGGGAAATAATACTTCCTTCTCGGTTTGTTACAGGAAGATGTTGTTATTATTTCTCACACAGTGCACGACCCAGAGTAATATCATAATAGATGGTAACTAGACCATTAACATGACGTTCAAGTTTTTCCAGGCTCTGTTCCTAAATACCTTCCCAGTCTTGTGTCCTGCTCTGAGATCCAGCCCTGTACTCTCATGAATCTATGCATTCATTCCTCATTCTTCAAAAAATATAGCCACTGTGAGCTAGGTCCCATGACTAAAACTTTCTTTAAGGAGTTCATTTATTCATTCATTTGTTCATTCAAGACAAATTGATTAAACATAGACTTTGTGCTAACTTCTTTTTAGATGCTTGTATAAATTACTGAATAAAACAGACAAAACATTTGCTCTCGAGTAATTTACATTTTATTTGGGAAGACAGAAAACAAAGAGTAAATACAATTAATTAGAAAATGATTTAGTGTGGTAGAAGCCTACAGTGCTGTGAGGAAAAATAAAGTAGAATGGAGTAAGCGAGATTGGAGTGGAGAGGATTCTTTTACCCATTGTAAGTCCCTGGATATAACAGTTTCTCTTATGCATCCTCAATAGTGCATAACAAGTGTTTTGAACATAATAAACACTAAATAGAGAACAACTGAATTCAGTGGGAATGCTTGGGGAAATGAGATCTAATTTCTAACTAAACAGTTGTAGACCTGCACTACATGAACACTTTTTAATTCAAATTGGAGCCTTTTGGTATTTTGTTGCAGGGTTCTTGGAGCTGGCATTTTAATGGGTACCTTTGTTTCCCCACAATTTTAGTCCTTCAGGTGGGGTATAGCGAAATAAGTATATGAGTGAGGTTATGGATCCTGTGCCAATTGAATCTGAGCACTCATGTAACTATGGATAGTTTTAGCTCCATGTTGCATTATATTAATAAGCATTATGCAAAAAAACATGGTGGGGCTGGTAGTTAGTCCAAAAATTTTGGAGTTTTGGGAGTAAGCAAAGTCGAGCAGCCTTAAATATGTGAATGTATCTTAGACTCTCCAAGAAGACTGTTGCATGTTAACTGTAGAAATCCTGATACATGGAGGAATTAGAGTTCAGGTAAATGCACATTTGGAAATGATATTCTAAAAAACAAATGGTAATGCAGTCAGAAGTATTTAGACTATAAATAGGATGGTCATATAATTTATCTTCGAAAACAGGCATTTTTGAGAATAAAATGTCACTGTTAATAATTATGTCAGGAAAACAGGCATCAACCAGGATTGTCCCCAGTAAATTGGAACATGTGGTCACTGTGTTTATAGTTCATCTTACATTCGTATCTTTCCCCAAATACATTTTCTTCTTAGTTTCTCCAGCTCCCTTGGGAGGTGGGTCCAAGGGGAAACCTTGTATGAAAATAAGTAGTAATAGCTATGCACTCACTCCTTTTGGAGGAATATCTTTTGAAATCTTTAGTAACAAAATGTGCCATAAAAGAGAAAATTAAAACTTTGAGGAAATATGTATTAGCCTTTTCAAGCAGAATAAGGAAATGTATCATCCCTGAAGATATTAATTTAGTGAGACTTTTCAACTTAAGGAATTGTTTTGGTTACCTTTCCAGAGCTATTATAAAATAGGTAATTTTAGCTATATTGATGTATCTGTGGCTATGTTCAATATGGACATAGACCACTATCAATACCTGTGAAGTAAGGTTTAAACTTTTTAAAAAATATGAATAATAAGAATGTAAAGTTCATGAAACAGTAAAATAAATTTTTCTTTTTAATGAATATATCAACACTCACTTTCATATTTACATTTTGTGCATCTCACTGTAAAAATCTACACTAGGGCTTCCCTGGTGGCGCAGTGGTTGAGAGTCCGCCTGCCGATGCAGGGGATGCGGGTTCGTGCCCCGGTCCGGGAGGATCCCACATGCCACGGAGCGGCTGGACCCGTGAGCCATGGCCGCTGAGCCTGCACGTCCGGAGCCTGTGCTCTGCAATGGGAGAGGCCACAACAGTGAGAGGTCCGCCTACCGCAAAAAAAAAAAAAAAATCTACACTAAACTAAGGAACAGATCAAACTCCACTCTTCTGCGTCAAGTTCTATTTCTGTTCTTCATATTAACACACAAAGCCAACCAATAACTTGCCATTCTCAGAGTGGAATTCAGTATTCGTTACACTAATTATAGTCTTCTTTCAGGAAACAATTTTTAAATTCAGCATCTAAATTCAGGATCATTGAGCACTTTAAAAAAAAGAACCTTATTCAGAAGTGCTTCATAGCTAAATGGGGTAATATTTTTATAGAGTTTTGGATAAATGTTTTATGACTCTTGGAAGAGAAAAGTTCTAATTTTATTAAAGAACATTTTGTCCTCACATCTCCTTTCCAAGTTCAATAAATAGAGAAAGCCCCCAGTGTAAGGGCATGAAGTGCCTATGTATTCACCAGAACATAATTATTTTAAGGAGACAGTAATATTTGTAACATTTAAGGAAATTCATTATTAAAGTAAAAACTTCTCTGAGTTGAGTTACAGGATAATCACAATGTAGTTTTTCTGAAACAGCATGATTTGCATTTTCTGTTTCCTTTGACCTGATACTCTGATTGTCTCTAAATGAGGCAACTGGCCTTGACATGTATAGACAGAGCACATGGTTACCCTGGCAACAGGTACCATGGACCACATGTGACCCCTCTCCAAAGAAAATCTATGCCTCCTTTTTAAAACATAAAACAAACAAATCTGCTGTCTCCTACTTAAAACAAAATCACTTTTTAAAAAACACTAACAGAAAAAGATATTCCCAACCAATTTCAGCTTCTTTATTTGGCAGATTGTTTTACCGTGGATTTTGAAATGGATCATCATCACTTCTTTGTGTTAATTTCATCACTGAATAATCCAGTTGATTGGGCAGATATAAAGTACTAAAACCCCTTTCTGGTATTCACAGTCCAAAGATCCAGCAGAGGGAGCCCACACATTATTGTTGTTTTGTAAATGTCAGTCTAAAATGATGATATAATTTTAAATGTTCTAGTATTAAAACTTCTGGATTCTAGGATATCTACCCAGCTAAGTATAAATACTCTAATGTTATTTTGTTATTGTTGCTGTTTAAATCTACTTAAGTGCCAGTACTTCTTAACTTTTAATGTTTATGTAAGTAAACAATTTTTAGATCTGTTTTATGCACCAATTCATGATTACCCTGTGGGACAGATCTAACCTTTATTTCAGATTTCCCAAAGTTTTTAGCCATATCCACTGCTCCATACACCACACACATCCCCCAAAGTATGTGGCTACAGACAACCGGGGCACACCCATGAAAAATACCATGGAAGTGTTTTTTAACTGAGTACAAAAAACATGAGGAATCCCTAGTTGGTTCCATAAAAAGAACACAGGTGGTTTACATGGCATTGTTTTCATGTCAAGAAAGACGTCTTTGAAAATGACATGTCTTCCATAGGAAGCCATGGGATTCCAGGGCCTGCCTTGCTCCCAGAAGACACACAGAAATTCTGGGTGTTGTTCATCAACCAAGGAAAAATTATTTGCCCAATCATTCCTTCAGAGATATTAATTGATTTCCTTCTCTGTTCGCGTTACTGTTTGAAGTGTGGAGAATATAAACATATTAAAAATAGCCACCATTTATTGTGTTGTTATGATGATATAGATACTACGCTACATTCTCTCTTCTAAGCCTTGCAGTAACTAATTTACAGATGAAAAACTACATCTCAGAGAACTTAAATACATTGCCTATGGTCCCAAGGTTGTAAGTACAGAGCTTGAATTTGAATGCAAGTCTATAATTCCCTGAAGTATACACTGGTAACCACTATAAAACATTGCCTTCCTAGACTGAAGAGATTCACAGCCTATCAATTTAACTCTTGCTTCTACTGAAACAAGAATTTCTTGTCCTTAATGCAAAGACTTCTAGAAAGAAAAATAGAAAGTGGATAATATTTGAGTATTTATTATGAGCCAGTTGCCATGCTAGATGCCTTATATGTCTCATTTAATCTTTATAGCAACCTTCGTAGATACATATTATCCCCACTTTACAGGTGAAGAAATGGAGGCCCAGGAGATTATATAATTTACCCAAGATGATACCGTGAACCCTGAATTTGAATCTAGATCTTTCTGATTGTAAAATCTTCATTGTCATCCTGCCTGTACTTACACAATTATTTCTTCCAAGCAGTTCCTCAAAAAAAGAAAAGAAAGAAAAAAAAGGTTTCTCAAGTAGTTATTTGGAGTTAGCTCATAGTAAGAAGTATTTTTAAGGAAACTTTTTAAGCCTAAACTCAAATATTAATTCACAGTTAAGTTTTTTGTTGTTGTTGTTTGTTTGTTTGTTTGTTTTTTTGCGGTACGTGGGCCTCTCACTGTTGTGGCCTCTCCCGTTGTGGAGCACAGGCTCCGGACACGCAGGCTCAGCGGCCATGGCTCACAGGCCCAGCTGCTCCGTGGCATGTGGGATCTTCCCAGACCGGGGCACGAACCCGTGTCCCCTGAATCGGCAGGCAGACTCTCAACCACTGCGCCACCAGGGAAACCCTCATAGTTAAGTTTTTTGAGGTATATATACATATATATATGCTTACATTAATTTTTAAAAACATGGTTTGTTTTGCATTCATCAGTTGATCGAAACGTTAACTCTTAATTGAAACGAAGAATCATAGAGTTTAAAAACTGCATTGGGCTTTAGTACTCATTTAGTCTGATTCTCTTAGTTTATTAGTGAGAAAGCTGAGACCCAGAGAAATTGTGACTTGGTTGGTTTCCTATCATTAATCAGTGACAACACAGAACTACCATTCTAACCCAGGAAAGTACCATTTCCCTACTCTGTTTCAAAAAGAATTTAAGATGAATTATATTAGAAACAGATCTAATCCTCGAGTCTTAACCTGGGTCATAACCTGATGTTGAGTTTAGAAAGTTCAAGTCATTTTTATGAGGCCAGTGCTGGATTGTACTCATAGCGTGAAAATAAAAATTAAGGTAAGTTTTATCCAGAGTTAAAAAAGAAAATTGATTCACAGCTGAAAATTTAATAAAATTAGTTTCAAAATTATTTTAAGATCAAACTAATGAGCCAAAGACAATAAAATTTACAGAGATTTTTATTTGAGTAAAACAGCAAGTTGAGCCATATAATTAATATTAAAACATTAAGTTCAGAAGACAGTGTGATTATGTCACTGGTTTATAATATTCCACCACTGACTTGAGCTATATATTTATGTATATTGTACATTTTAATTAAGCATTAAATACAGTTTTTTTTGTGACTCCCTTCTGTCATTTGCAAATGGACTGTTTCCACAGGTAAGTTTCAAAGCACACAAAGAGTACATATACACAAGTGTACACGTGCACACACATAGTTTTTAAAGCAATCCATGACACCTTTGCCATGTGCTTAGAGTCACAGTAGCAAAGTTGGTAAGTGAAGACAGGACAGCAGCTAAATCCTGATGAGATCCTGACCCCTGATATCTTGAACAGTTCTGAAAAAGTCAAGTCTCTTCTGGGGTAAAGCCATCTCGTTGGAAAGACAAGTTAGTTTTTAGAGGTCTTGCTTTCATAAAGGTCCTGATGAGATCCTGACCCCTGATATCTTGAACAGTTCTGAAAAAGTCAAGTCTCTTCTGGGGTAAAGCCATCTCGTTGGAAAGACAAGTTAGTTTTTAGAGGTCTTGCTTTCATAAAGGTCCTCTAATCCTGTCAATATATTCAGATGTCCATGATATGATCTCATGGACAAGTGATCAAGTGTAAGAAAGTCTGACTGAGCCTTAACTATGTTATTGGTTGAGTATATACCTCATAAACTTTCAGAACTCGCCTGTGGCAGAGAAAAATTAGTCAACCACAAAGTAATCATTGTATGCTAGAAGCTATTCAAAAGAAATTGCGGATACAGCATATAGAGTAGCTCACAAGCCATTGGAGGAAATAAGGCCAATGGAAAAATACCCAAGATCACAGACATTAAAAAAACAAAACAAAACTTAAAAACAATGTTTTAACTGTATTATCATCCTGCTTTTAGTTATTTTTTATTTGTTCCCCATAGCTTAGTCCCTGATAATTGTAGACTTTCCATAACTGTTGGTTGAATGGATAAAAACTAGCAGCCAATATTTGCTGAGTGCTTTCTGTGTGCCAAACATTATAGTGAGAACTTCTGTCTACATTATCACACTTAAACCACATGGTAATTCTATGAAGTATAGTTGTGGAAACTGAGACTTCTGTTACATACTCAAGGTCACCCAGTGAGTGAGGAAGTCAGGATTTGAAGCAAGATCTGTTACCCAGGGTGATGCTTTTAATAACTAGGAAATGAGTCCTTAAAGCAGATTAAAGTTGGAGGGTTTCCATCAGGAGCTAAACTGTTGGTGTACTCTCTAGTTCTGTTCACATAAACTTTATTTTTTTTTCAATGGCAGTGATTATAGCATGATCATACTGTTGCTACAATTTTTACTGGCTTATGTAAGATATTTTATTTGGTTTTCTATAAATGCCTCCTTAAGGAACATAGGGACACTGGACTTAAATGTAATTTCAGGTCACTGGTTGACCCAGCTCCAAAAATTCCTGTGAAAATGTTGCTTCCCACGGGTAAAAGATACATTCAGGATATAGGAACTGGTGTACAACATTTTAATTCTTGCCACAAAGCCCAGAGCTTCTGTGCATAAATGGACTTTGGATCATATTATGTTATAGCAACCTATCACCTTGGCACCTGGTTATTACCTTACTGACATTTAAATTCCAGGAGAACTAGAAAAATTACTTTTTTTTCCCCCCTAAATAGTTTTTTAAACAAAACTTAACTCCAAAGTGGGATTTGGAGTTCACCTCTGAGCTAATGGAAATGTGAAGAAGGTCTAAGACCAAGGTCAAAGTGGTCTAATAGCTTGGAATTTAGTCTGATATTTTTTCCTTATTAATTGAAAAAGGGATTATTTTCTCTTGCCAGTGAGTGGCTCTTGGGTTGGGAATATTGTGTAACCTAAGAAACCATCTTAATAAATTAGTCAGGAAACACATTGTTCGAACAATCTTATTTTTTGGCCTGTGGGGAGAATATATGGTTAAGTGATCCAGGGGGTAGGGTAGGGCAGGAAATTTACAAGATGAATGTTGGAGAATTTTATTCTTTGTGCATTCAGGATCCATCATAATTTATTGCACTGATGAAATTCCTATAAAACAACTTCTAGTATGTTGGATCTATAGAAGACACTTATCACCATTTTAGAATAGCTTACTACCTCGAAAAATCATTTGTTACACAACTGGATAAATTAGTATTTCTTCCTGACTCTCCTTCCATGATGCCATACAACAAATTGGCTCTGTTTTTTATCTTGAGTTCCATTTTCTCACAGGATACAAGTTGAGACAAAATATGTCCTAACCAACTGGCTGTTTCTCTGTAGATAACCTCTTTAATTTGTTATAAATATGACTATCTTGCTTAGTCCAAGTTAGTCCTTTGAAAATAGCCTGGGTTGAATGTGATTTTCAAGAGACAGTCATTTTGAGATGGAATCTAGAAACAACTAGATTAAGCCACCTCTTTAATCACAGAATCTCCTGTTTGAAAGGTACCTCAAAGGTCACACAGTACAACCACATTAACTATAGTTTACCATTAACTACAATCAGTTAATATTCATCGAATACTTGCCAGTACCTATGCTCCAAAGTTGTTTAATTAAAAAATAAACATTTTAATTTTATGTCCTCTGCTTTTGTTGTCACTGCATGACCCCTGAAACAGTTCCTGCTCAACGCTGTTTGATGCAGCATGATAGTGGTCAGGCAGGGAACATGTCTGTGGAAAGTTTGATGGTAGTCTGGCATTGTGTAACCACTGATAAGCTGTTTTGCCTTGTAACCAAGCAAAGGGGCTTCTCAGGAGACAGGCTGTCTGGATTTAAACATGGCTCTGATGTTTGCTAGCTCTGTGATCTCCAGTGCTATACCAATGTCTCTAAGTCTTAGTGTCCTGATATATCAAAAGGGGTAGCAATGCACTGACCTCACAAGCTTGTTGTAAGGGTCAAATGCAATAATATACATACATGACTTAACATAGCACCTTACCCATTGTATGTACTCAATTCATGCAACTATGGTTTATAGCATTATTACTGTTATTATCACACTGTGGCCTTTGTGACAGCATAGTACCTTGCCACATAATAGGTGCTCAGCATATATTTATCAAGTGAGTGAATGAATACATGAAGGAGATATCTTCTTTACTATGAGGTAAGTCGGTTAGCATTAGTGAATAGTCAATGCAAACGTTTGTTTTACGTTACACCTGTGGGCACAACCCGTACTCATAAGTAAGTAATAAGGCTGTCAAACTTGATCAGTAATCTCTGCTTACTCTTGGAACTCTAGATCTTGAATACAAGGAAGCTGAGGTTTAAGGGGAAATGTGGCATGAGGTCAATTTACCCAGAAGAAAAGCTGTCGTCTTTGATGTACAGCTAAACATAGGAGGCTTGGCTCAGACCTGCTTCATGGCCCAAACAGGATTGGTAGGTTTGAAGCAAATAAAATAAAAAAAACAGCTGTTGTTTAAATAAGGTTATGCAAAGACATGGATTCACTGTCTTTACATTGATTTTAGTTAGTGTTTATATTTCAAGACCCAGAGTGGTGTTGGCTAATTTCCACAGTAGAAAATTGCCCTGGTGAATATTTTCAAGCAGTTTCTTTTCCTTACTCATTCTTAGTAAAGAAAAAAATATTTAAATATCTGATATGAATGATTGAAACAAGCAAATACAAATGAGAAGGAAATTTTTATTGCAAGTCATCAATAACAGTACTAGACAAAATGACATTAATTAAAGAAATAAGATGCATACCGTAAAGTTAAAAAAAAGTTTTTCAAATATATTTTTGAAATATTGAGGGATTATTATATTTCATAAATTCTTTAAAACTTATGTTATTATCTATTACTTTCATTATGTGTTGGTTTATTTCAATTCAACAACTAGTTTTTGAGCACTTACTCTGTACTAATGATTTGGTCCCTGAGGAGATTGCACAAATGGGGGAAATAAAGCTAGTTTTAGTTAAAAGACGGTAAGTGCTATGATGAGTAGGAGGACATTGTGAGAGAAACCAAACATAGGTTAGAAAGGTCAGAAGAAGTTTCCTAGAGGAGATGAAACTTGAGACATGTTTTGAAAGATGAGTAGGAGTTAGTCAGAAGGTGGAAGTGGGTGGTGGGTTTAGAATAGGGCATTTCAGGTAATGGGAGCCAAAGACACATGGGAAGGAACATGCTGCTCTTGAGGAACGGCAAGTCATACAGGATTCTCAGGATGTGAAATGTAGGGTGGAGAGGGCAGAAAATAAGACAGGAGTAGTGGACTGGGTCACTCCACTTACTTGACTTCCTTCCTTTATTTCAAATCACAATATGCCAGCATTTTCAAACTGTGTTCCACTGCTTGTTAGTAGCGGTTACTTTGGAAAAAAAGAGATCATGAGTCAGATGCTCATGGGATATTCTGGGTTATACAATGTTATGTGTTTCTTTACTTCAGGTCTTTTCAGGACCGTTATTATGTCAGTGGCCTTTATGATGTAATAGAAGGATATAGTATGCAGCATTTTCTAAACTTACTTGAACACAGATCATCTTGTAGGATTTGTGTTTCATGGAATGCACTTTTGACAACCACTGCTATAGACAATAGGGAGTCTGAAAATAATTTAAAATATGGGAGTATAGCTCATTCTAGTAGCAAAGCAGAAGAAGGATGTGAAAGGGGAAAAATTAGATGCATTCATTATGATGTCACTGTCATAGTCCTGGAGTGGCCCAGAGAGAGATGGGACAGGCCCGACCTTCATCAGTAGACAACAATAATGAAGAGAAGGTGATTGATTGAGAAGCACTTAGGAATCTATGGGAAACACAGATCTGATGATTGCCTTCTCCTATTTAATTAGGAGGTTAAAATCAGCAGGATTAGGCAATTGATTGCATGTAAAGGGTGAGGAGAGGATGAATGAATCTATAATGACTCAGGTTCCTGATTTGGGAAAGTTGGTGACAAGTGGTACTTTCACTGAGATCTGAAATACTAGCTAGAGGAACAACTTGGAACTAAGAGTAATGGGAAGGAGACCTTTAGACACATTAATGTGCCTAGGGAACAAGTTGAATGTTTAAGTGGATGCGGGAGACACGAGTATACAGTGGTAGTGCAGTCCCTGTGAGTGGATAAGGTTACTCATCCAGGGAGGAACATGTACCATTTTACCAGAAAGCAATTTGCAAAAGCTATGCTTTTCAGGGAATTGCTTTCAGAGAATTAGCCACTTAGAAAATTGCCTTTTGGCTAATTATACATTGGCAAATTGTCTATAGGCAAATTGACCTAGAGCCACCAGGAAAACTGTAGAGCATGCAGGGACTTCAGGAAAAAATGAACCTTTGAATTAAGAGACAGCAGAGAAAAAAGGGAAGCTCATAAAAGAGAAATGAAGGGCTATGGAACGCCACCATATTTTCACCGGTGTGATAATTGGTACTGCCAAACAAATATTTATGTAAAAATGACTGCCTCTACGGAAGAATTAATACCAAACTGTTCTAAGTTGCAAGCTAGCTGGGAAGTTGTGCTTGTTCTGTAATGTGCTTAAATAAATGGTCCAAGGTCAGGATCAACTGAACTTCTTTATTTCTACCAGGAGTCCACTGTAACCCATGTCACCCATTGCTATTATGTATTTTTAACATAGCTCAAACTAAACCTAGATCTTACTGCGTATAATAGTGATGGCCATACGTAGATAGACACATTACATGCATATAACAGCAGCCAACATGTTTCAAGATGGAAATAATATGACTTTTATTTTTGAGATCTCTTGTTTAAATAAGAAATGATGATGATTCTTGGATTCTAATTTTGTACTCTTTAGTAAACTCATGGGTTTCTTTAGCAATGATCAGTTATCTTCAGAATTAACTCTCATATAGCTTCTGCTGGGCTAAGACCTGTTCCTAGGATATCAGGTTATCACCAAAGAATAAGTGTGTGGCCTTGTGTGGGGGTACTGTGTGGCCAGTAGAATAAGCAGAAGACAGGGTTTCTAGTCTCAAGGTTTGCTTATTAAATTATCTTTAGTTTTATTTAACGTTATTTTATTGTGATAAGAACACTTAACATGAGATCTACCTTTGTAACAAGTTTTTAAGTGTACGATACAGTATTGTTGATTATAGGGACAATGTTGTCCTAGCAGACCTCTAGAACTTACTTATCTTGCATAATTGAGACTTTATGCCTGTTGATTAGAAACTCCCCATTTCCCCTTCCTTGCAGTCGTTGGCAGCTACCATTCTGGTCTCATTCTATGAGTTAGGCTATTTTAGGTTCCATGTAAAAGTGAAATCATGCAGTATTTGTCCTTCCATGACTGGCTTATTTTACTTAGTAAAATGTCTTCACAGTTTGGCCATGTTGTCACATATAACCACACACTGGATTGGTTTTAGCGAAAAGGGGGGAAAGGAATGTATATTGAGTTACTTTTCAAATGGCTATAAAGCAGGAAGGACAAAATAGATCAGAAATCATAGGACAAAAAGCCAGGCATCAATAGTAGCTAGTCATTCTCTGAATTCCCTAAAGTTTGAGTTTCAATTATTTGGATAAATGATGAGGATCCATTCCTTAAATGAAGGTCCTGGGTTGCAAGCGTCTAAAAAGATAAGACAAATACTTGGAAATCATGCTTGAATGATATTAACACCTATAAATTAAAGAAATAGTTCTAACACTTTACCTAAATCCAGGCAGCCAGACATTGGTGTCCTATACATTTATTTTGAGAGTGTGGGACTATTTCCTCCACATTGTCTATGTTATGCTGTTCCAGCCCTGGCGTCTAAGGGCATGCTGTGCCCATCCTCTTATCCATCCAAATTCTATCTGTCTTTTGTCGTTTAGCTGAAAATGTCTTTTCTCCATGAAGATTTTCTTGACTCCTCTTGTTAATATCTCATTGCTGTATCATTGGTTCATTCAAAAATATTTGTTGAGTGTCACATTTTGTGTCAAGGCTCTATTTTTGCACCAGGGTTATAGCAGTGAACAAAAGCAAGCCCCCTTTCTCAAGGAACTTATTACATGAACTTACTTGACTAAGAAAATAATCTCTAGATAGATAGATAGAGGGAGAGAGAGATAAATGGATAGATGGATGGAAGGACAGATGGATAAAAAGATGGATAAATAGAGATATAGTTGATAAAGGCTATAAGGAAAAATAATAGGAGATAAATGAATAATAATAATAATAGGAGATAAATAAAATGACCGGAGAGTGATCAGCATGTGTGTGGTGGTGGGCTAATAGCCAGGATGTTATTGTTATTAGTGTTTACTGCCATAACTGTAAGTTCCTTAAAGAGAAGCACTCTATTCTACTTCTCTTATCCTCTCATCAGTGCCTGAGCACAGGGCTGGATCTGGGTAATAGGCTTAACAGATATTTGTTTATTGACATAGTTTTTCACTTTTAATCCAGATATTTTGGCATCACAGAGGCACAGCTTTAGTTTCCATTGAAATATTAAATTGGTCTAAATAGGCTGGCTTAGAGGTTTGTTTGGTTTCATATTTATATGCAGAGCAATATGCTCTAAATAAATCCAAAGTGATTAAATAACAGTTTTTGGCAGCAGTTTCTCCTTCGTGCTTCTATTTTTTCTTTCTTGGTTTTTTCCCTGATGTCCTCGCATTACTGGGAGATTTCCTAGTGCAATTAGTGTGGCTCTGCCCAGTGACCTTTCACCCTTGCATTGAACAGATGAAAAAGCTAAACCAGAAAGGAAAGGAGGATCATGACAGAGGTTACTGAAGAGCACTCTTTGGGGCTGGGAGGAGTGGGAGTGCATGGGTTACGTTCTCTCATCCATTTATGCCTCACGCCCTTTAGTTCTCAGTAAACCTCTTGCAGAAGGGCACAGACTATGAACAAGAAAAACTTTTGCCCAGGGAGTTATCAGGGGCAGTGCCAGGAAGAAGAAAAACAGAGTGAGAGAGAGGGAGGAGGGACGGGAAAAAAATAAATCTCAGGGGATCAAAAATGAACCAGGCCAAAAGTTTCACCCAGCTCTTGTATCAGACATGGCATCCCCAGATAGAGTTTCTTAAACCCAGTGAACTTTCAGATGGCATTAGAAAGAATTCCATTTGGAGTTTGAGGAGAATTTATAGTATTCTTGGAAAGGGTTTTTAAACATCACTAGTCTGCAAAGAAAAACAACAATCTGATTTTCTCTGTACTGTTTGCATTTCCCCCCCTATTTATTAATGTAGTCTTACTTTATAAAAACAAATGAAAACTGCACTAATTGGGTCTCTGTGAATACAGACCTTCTGCCTGTGCTAATTTCAACCTCACCATGATCCCTGAGAGGGAGACTTCCTGTCACAAAGGAAGAAACCCAAGTTTGAAGCAATTGAGAGCCTTCCCCAAA
The DNA here is from genome assembly GCF_963924675.1 of Phocoena phocoena. Taxonomy (NCBI): domain Eukaryota; kingdom Metazoa; phylum Chordata; class Mammalia; order Artiodactyla; family Phocoenidae; genus Phocoena; species Phocoena phocoena. Next base: position 51,586,434 of record NC_089235.1, on the reverse strand, counting down.
GCACACAACAGCTAAGTGTCAGAACAGGGATTTGAACCCAGGTCTTTGGGACCACAGTCAGAGTCCATGAATCTTTTATCTCCTTTAACAAGCATCAGATTGTTCAGGTGAGAAATTATAAGTATAGTATAGTACTGATGGCTGAAAACACTTACCATTCTCCCCGTATCAGTCATACACACAGACACACACACACACACACACACACACATTGGATATAGAGGGATGTAAATGGAATAAGAGGTCACATTGCCTTATGTCCTTGCCTAGCACCGTACGGGTCTTTTGCCTTATTTCTTTTTACTGCTCTGACTCCTCTTAGGCCATGGGCAAGTAGGCTGTCTTTTACAGTCACGATTATTTATAGTCATGTTTTATTTGGTTTGCCATGTAGGAAATTATCCTGAAGATCTCCAACTCCCTTAAGGTGTCAAATTACCCTACCATGGGATAGGAAGGTACTTTTAATGAAAATCGGGTAAGACTGTCAAGAAAGGGAAGGGAGAAAAGTTTCTACTAAGTAGACTTCAGAAGTAAAGATTAAAAGTGAAAAGTAAAATTTGCTTTTGGTACTTGGATACTGAAATCCTAATTTGGAGCCTGTCTTTCATGATACAAATTATGAAAGTATAGCCAAAATATTATGGTGGTGTTCAGCTGGCTTCTAGTAGAAAGCCACTGTGACCTGGGGAAAATCATTGAGTTATAGTTTCCTTATCTATACAAAATAAAGGGACTTATTTTAAATCATTCAATGCCAGAATTTTATGATCTTTTAAAATTTCCCATGTTTAAAGTTATGTGTTTTTTGAGCCTCCAAAATGACTCAAGTAATATTCTAAATATTATTTTAGAATATTTTATTTAAGAACTACCTGAATCTTAGGCTAATTGTACAAGGGGCCTTAACCTGTACATTGTGTTCATAATTCACCTAGAATTGCATGGATATAATTATCCTTACTGCCATGGCTATTTGTAGATCCATTTGGGGCTCATAAGCATGAAGTTTGGAGATTCAGGGCAATAATATTTGCTCTCTTGCTAAGGAGATGTTGGTAACATTATGCAGTCCATCTATGTAGAAAAGCCTCCCTTAGGACCTTTACCTAGTAAAATTGACAGAGCAACCGGTCAGGAAGCCGACAGCCAGGAGTAGCAGACATACAGGAAGTGAAAGGAGAAAACATTCTGCTTCTTCTGGTGAGTAAATGCAACAGCCTCAACCAGACCATTGGAACAGCTGTCATGCTGAGGTCATAGCACAAGGTTACAGGACATGCCATCCAGGAGGCGTTACAAGGACAGATAGGTAACACTTCAGCAATGACACAAGATCAGAAAGAAAAGAGATTTTTCAGCTGAGTGGAAGACAGGCGTAAGGAAATATTTATAACAATTTCTGCTGTAATCTAGAATTGTTCTATGGAAGCTATTGAAACTTTGTAGTGAAACTACAGTAATTCTCTGGGCTCAGTTCTTAGTGGGGACTTTGGCTATGCATGAGAAACAGACATTTTTACCAAACTGAGGTCCAGATAAATAAAATTAATTCAGCAGATGACTCTGCCTTTCTGAATTCTCAAGTATTTACTGAACATGGCACCCTTATATTTACATAATGTATTCCACTGGTATTAGAGATGCATGCTGTTTCTTACCATAGTGTATAGCAATCTGGTAAGATGTATATCTATGTTTTTCCTCTTTTTAATAGAGGATTCATCAAAATAATGTATATATTTCTTTAAATTCTGCTGTTTAGAAATGTGTTTATCCTATGGTTTTTATGATCTTTCCTTTTAGAAGTTAACTTGAATAATTTTGATGTCAGAAACTTTATTTTCTTGATTTGATTTTTTAAAAATTTTATTAACATTCTTTCTCCCTTCTGAGTAACCCCATAACTGGGAAAGATACCGAATAGTGTATGTGTGGGATTTGAGGGTCATTGCCACTTTGCTTATAGTAGGTCTTAGAGTGTCACATGACAGTCATACTTAAAATGAATTAACTTTAAAAAATATTTTTAGAGGGAATTTTGGTAAATTTGGGGTTGTTGTCTTTTGGGAAATCTGATACTCATCAACCAAGGCTGGGGATTACTGTTCTAAAATTGTAATTTTGCTTAACAGTGATCTCAGAAAAGGTCTAAAGTATTTGTAGCTGTCCCAGAGTCTTACTTTTAAATGAAGAATTGGCCAGAATCGAGAGGTGTGGCTGTAGAGAAAACCCCCACAGGCTGGTGATACTTGTGGGAGGAAAACCGGGAGGCATGGGTCCATCCACTGGGAAATTAGACTGCCCACAAGTGGGAGGGCAGCGAGGGAGTAAGGCTGGCGGGAGTGATGAGATGGGGACACCAAGCCCCCTCACTGCTAACCACAGATAAGGGAGGGGAATGATAGAAATTGCTTTCTTATGTGAAGTGCAGTTCCCTTATGGGAACAGGTGCAGGAGACCTGAAGGAAAAAAATCATACCATTCAGGCTGTGGCAAGATATAATCACAGGGTGTCTGGGCCCTACAAGTTCTGGGCTCTCCCTGGCTTCTTAGGAGGAGTTTTCCCCACGCTACACAAGGGGGACCAATGGAAACAGGAGAAGCCGCAGCATGTGGGAGGCCAATCTGAGGAGCTGTTCCCATGACTCATTTCTGGCACATGTACTTGGCTGCCCTCCTCAGCGGTGGGAGCCCAGAAGTAGTAAATTTGGTGGAGGAGGAGACAGCAGAGATGGCAAAAGTAGTAGACAGAAATAAGAATATGGTGCTATTGTGGATAGCAGTGGATTCTCTGGATGGCAGCAGGACAGGAGGCCAGAGGTCTCCCCACAACCACCTAGCCACCGAGAGAAGAGAGGCAACTTAGTGACACCCCAGAGGGAAGAATTTTGAGGGGCTGTTGTTCCAGTGACTCAGCTGTTTTGTCCCTACTCTTTGTCCTAAAACTGTATCTAGGCCTGGAGAGAAGCTTTTATGAGTAAGAATTTTAGAAAAATTAATAAAGAATTAATGGAGGGTGGCTTCCCTGGTGGCGCAGTGGTTGAGAGTCCGCCTGACGATGCAGGGGACACGGGTTCATGCCCCGGTCCGGGAAGATCCCACATGCCGCGGAGCAGCTGGGCCCATGAGCCATGGCCGCTGAGCCTGCGCGTCCAGAGCCTGTGCTCCGCAACGGGAGAGGCCACAACAGTGAGAGGCCCGTGTACCGCAAAAAAAAAAAAAAAAAAGAATTAATGGAGAATAAGAAGAATGAATAAAGAACTTATACTGAATATTAGAGGCTTCTGTGTCCATATACTTGCTTGATTAGATTGTGCCTTGTTTTGTATGTTTGCCAGCAATTCATTTTAAGAAAACTGAAAATAAAAGGTAATATGTCTTCCTTACATACCACTCCATGGTTCAAAAGCATTTTCACATGTTTTACATCATCTATTAAAAGGAAAAAAATGTGAGATAACCAAGGTTTGTTTTTCCAATTTCATGGACTAAGAAACCAAGCTCAAGTTAAGTTACTGTTCAAGGTTACATATTCTATAAGTGAATCAGGATTTGACTCCAGTTCTTTGCTTTTATTTTATTATATATTTTTTTGTTTTGGATACTTTATACGTTCATATGATTTAAAAAAATCTAACTGTAACAGCATAAAGAAGTTCCTGTCCAACCCCTGTCCATGTCCACTCTAGTCACCCCTCCTTTTTTTTTATTCTTTAAATCATACATATGTATTTTATTTACACTTTGATATATTTCATGATAAACAATTTTTTTTCCATCTTAACCAGTTTTTAAGTGTACAGTTCAGCGGTATCAAATACGTTCATATTGTTGTTTAAAAATCACCTCTGTTCCTCCCCATAACTGTTTTCATCTTGTGAAACTGAAGCTCTATACCCATTAAACAATAATTCCCCATTATTCCTTGCTCCCAGCCCCTGGTAACCACCAGTCTACTTTCTGTCTTTATGATTTTGACTATTCTAAGTACCTCATATAAGTGGGATCATACAGTATGTGTCTTTTTCTAACTGGCTAATTTCATTTAGCATAATGTCCCCAAGGTTCATCCATGTTGTAATACTGCAGAATCTCCTTCCTTTTTAAGACTGAACAATATTCCATTGCATGTATATCAACATTTTGCTTATCCGTTCATCCACTGATGGACACTTGAGTCACTTCCATGGTTTAGTTATTACAAATAATGCTGCTATTAACATGGGTGTACAAATATCTCTTAGAGATCCACTTTCAGTTCTTTTCACAGAAGTGGAATGGCTGGATCATATAGTAATTCTATCTTTAATTACTTGAAGAAACACCATACTGTTTTCCATAGTGACTGTAGCAATTTCCACCAGTAGTACACAAGGGTGTCAATTTCTCCATGTCCTAGCAAACACTAATATTCTATTTTTTTGTTAGTAGCCATCCTAATGGGTGTAAGGTGGTATCTCGTTGCAGTTTTGATTTGGATTTCCCTAATGATTGGTGATGTTGAGCATCTTTTCATGTACTTATTGGCCATTTGTATCTCTTCTTTGAGGAAATATCTATTCAAGTCTTTTATTCATTTTGAATCAGGTTATTTGGTTTTTTGTTGTTAAGTGTTTTATTTAAAATTTAATTTAATTTTTTTATACAGCAGGTTCTTATTAGTCATCAGTTTTATACACATCAGTGTATATATGTCAATCCCAATCGCCCAATTCATCACACTCCCACCCCCACCCCCCGCCGCTTTCCCCCCTTGGTGTCCATACATTTCTTCTCTACATCTGTTTCTCAATTTCTACCCTGCACACCAGTTCATCTGTATCATTTTTCTAGGTTCCACATATATGTGTTAATATACGATATTTGTTTTTCTCTTTCTGACTTACTTCACTCTGTGTGACAGTCTCTAGATGCATCCACGTCTCTACAAATGACCCAATTTCATTACTTTTTATGGCTGAGTAGTATTCCATTGTATATATGTACCACATCTTCTTTATCCATTCGTCTGTTGATGGGCATTTAGGTTGCTTCCATGACCTGGCTATTGTAAATAGTGCTGCAATGAACATTGGGGTGCATGTGTCTTTTTGAATTATGGTTTCCTCTGGATAAATGCCCAGTAGTGGGATTTCTGGGTCATATGGTAATTCTATTTTTAGTTTTTAAAGGAACCTCCATAGTGTTCTCCATAGTGGCTGTATCAGTTTACATTCCCACCAACAGTGCAAGAGGGTTCCTTTTTCTCCACACCCTCTCCAGCATTTGTTGTTTGTAGATTTTCTGATGATGCCCATTCTAACTAGTGTGAGGTGATAACTCATTGTAGTTTTGATTTGCATTTCTCTAATAATTAGTGATGTTGGGCAACTTCTCATGTGCTTCTTGGCCATCTGTATGTGTTCTTTGGAGAAATGTCTATTTAGGGCTTCTGCCCATTTTTGGGTTGGATTGTTTGTTTTTTTAATATTGAGCTGCATGAGCTGTTTATATATTTTGGAGATTACTCCTTTGTCCATTGATTTGTTTGCAAATACTTTCTCCTGTTCTGAGGGTTATCTCTTCGTCTTGTTTGTAGTTTCCTTTGCTTTGCAAAAGCGTTTATGTTACATTAGGTCCCATTTGGTTATTTTTGTTTTTATTTCCATTACTCTAGGAGGTGTATCAAAAAAGATCTTGCTGTGATTTATATCAAAGAGTGTTCTTCCTATGTTTTCCTCTAAGAGTTTTATAGTGTCTGGTCTTACATTTAGGTCTTGAATCCATTTTGAGTTCATTTTTGTGTATGGTGTTAGGGAGTGTTCTAATTTCAGTCTTTTACATGTAGCTGTCCAGTTTTCCCAGCATCACTTATTGAAGAGACTGTCTTATCTCCATATCCTTGCCTCCTTTGTCATAGATTAGTTGACCATAGGTGCGTGGGTTTATCTCTGGGCTTTCTATCTCGTTCCATTGATCTATATTTCTGTTTTTGTGCCAGTACTGTGTTGTCTTGATTACTGTAGCTTTGTAGTATAGTCTGAAGTCAGGAGTCTGATTCGTCCAGCTCTGTTTTTTTCCCTCAAGACTGCTTTGGCTATTCGGGGTCTTTAGTGTCTCAACACAAATTTTAAGATTCTTTGTTCTACTTCTGTAAAAAATGCCCCTGGCAATTTGATAGGGATTGCATTGAATCTGTAGATTGCTTTGGGTAGTATAGTCATTTTCACAATATTGATTCTTCCAATCCAAGAACATGGTGTATCTCTCTATCTGTTGGCATCATCTTTAATATCTTTCATCAGTGTCCTGTAGTTTTCTGCGTACAGGTCTTTTGTGTCCCTAGGTAGGTTTATTCCTAGATATTTTATTCTTTTTTTGTAATGGTAAATGGGAGTGTTTCCTTAATTTCTCTTTCAGATTTTTCATCATTAGTGTATAGGAATGCAAGAGATTTCTGTGCATTAATTTTGTATCCTGCAACTTTACCAAGTTCATTGATTAGCTCTAGTAGTTTTCTGGTGGCATCTTTAGGATTCTGTCTATATAGTATCATGTCATCTGCAAACAGTGACAGTTTTACTTCTTTTCCAATTTGTATTCCTTTTATTTCTTTTACTTCTCTGATTGCCGTGGCCTGGACTTCCAAAGCTATGTTGAATAATAGTGGTGAGAGTGGACATCCTTGTCTTGTTCCTGATCGTAGAGGAAATGCTTTCAGTTTTTCACCATTGAGAATGATGTTTGCTGTGGGTTTGTCATATATGGCCTTCATTATGTTCAGGTAGGTTCCCTCTATGCCCACTTTCTGGAGAGTTTTTATCATAAATGGGTGTTGAATTTTGTCAAAAGCTTTTTCTGCATTTATTGAGATGATCATATGGTTTTTCTTCTTCAGTTGTTAATATGGTGTATCACATTGATTTGCATATATTGAAGAATCCTTGCATCCCTGGGATAAATCCCACTTGATCATGGTGTATGATCCTTTTAATGTGTTGTTGGATTCTGTTTGCTAGTATTTTGTTGAGGATTTTTGCATCTATATTCATGAGTGATATTGGTCTGTAGTTTTCTTTTTTTGTAGTATCTTTGTCTGGTTTTGGTATCAGGGTGATGGTAGCCTCATAGAATTGAGTTTGGGAGTTTTCCTTCCTCTGCAAATTTTTGCAGGAGTTTGAGAAGGATGGGTGCTAGCTCTTCTTTAAATCTTTTATAGAATTCACCTGTGCAGCCATCTGGTCCTGGACTTTTGTTTGTTGGAAGATTTTTAATCACAGTTTCAATTTCATTACTTGTGATTGGTCTGTTCATATTTTCTGTTTCTTACTGGTTCAGTCTTGGAAGCTTATACCTTTCCAGGAATTTGTCCATTTCTTCCAGATTGTCCATTTTATTGGCATACAGTTGCTTGTAGTAGTCTCTTAGGCTGCTTTGTATTTCTGCAGTGTCTGTTGTAACTTCTCCTTTTCATTTCTAATTTTATTGATTTGAGTCCTCTCCCTCTTTTTCTTGATGAGTCTGGCTAATGGTGTATCAATTTTGTTTATCTTCTCAAAGAACCAGCTTTTAGTTTTATTGATCTTTGCTATTGTTTTCTTTGTTTCTATTTCATTTATTTCTGTTCTGAGTTTTATGATTTCCTTCCTTTTGCTAACTTTGGGTTTTGTTTGTTTTTTGTTCTCTAGTTCCTTTAGGTGTAAAGTTAGATTGTTTATTTGAGATTTTTCTTGTTTCTTGAGGTAGGCTTGTATAGCTATAAACTTCCCTCTTAGAACTGCTTTTGCCGCATCCCATAGATTTTGGATCATCGTGCTTTCATTGTCATTTGTCTGTAGGTCTTATTTGATTTCCTCTTGAATTTCTTCAGTGATCTCTTGGTTATTTAGTAAGGTATTGTTTAACCTCCATCTGTTTGTGTTATTTACGTTTTTTTCCCTTTGATTGATTTCTAATCTCATAGTGTTGTGGTCAGAAAATGTGCTTGATATGATTTCAATTTTCCTAAATTTAATGAGGCTTGATTTGTGACCCAAGATGTGATCTGTCCTGGAGAATGTTCCGCGTGCACTTGAGAAGAAAGTGTTATCTGCTGTTTTTGGATGGCATGTCCTATAAATTTCAGTTAAATCTATCTGGTCTGTTGTGTCATTTAACGTTTGTGTTTCCTTATTAATTTTCTGTTTGGATGATCTGTCCCTTGGTGTAAGTGAGGTGTTAAAGTCCCCCATTATTACTGTGTTACTGTCGATTTCTTCTTTTATAGCTGTTAGAAGTTGCCTTATGTATTGAGGTGCTCCTAAGTTGGTTGCTTATGTATTTATAATTGTTATATATTCTTCTTGGATTGATCCCTTGATCATTATGTAGTGTCCTTCCTTGTCTCTTGTAACATTTATTTGAAAGTCTATTTTATCTGACATGAGTATTGCTACTCCAGCTTTCTTTTGATTTCCATTTTCATGGAATATCTTTTTCCATCCCCTCACTTTCAGTCTGTATGTGTCCCTAGGTCTGAAGTGGGTTTCTTGTAGACAACATATATATGGGTCTTGTTTTTGTATCCATTCAGCAAGCCTGTGTCTGTTGGTTGGAGCATTTAATCCATTCACGTTTAAGGTAATTATCCATATGTATGTTCCTATGACCATTTTCTTAATTGTTTTGGGTTTGTTTTTGTAGGTCTTTCTTTTCTCTTGTGTTTCCTACTTAGAGAAGTTCCTTTAGCATTTGTTGTAGAGCTGGTTTGGTGGTGCTGAATTCTCTTAGCTCTTGCTTGTCTGTAAAGCTTTTGATTTCTCCATCGAATCTGAATGAGATCCTTGCTGGACAGAGTCATCTTGGTTGTAGGTTCTTCCCTTTCATTACTTTAAGTATACCATGCCAATCCCTTCTGGCTTGTCGAGTTTCTCCTGAGAAATCAGCTGTTAACCTTATGGGTGTTCCCTTTTATGTTATTTGTTGTTCTTCCCTTGCTGCTTTCAGTAATTTTTCTTTGTCTTTAATTTTTGCCAAGTTGATTACTATGTGTCTCGACGTGTTTCTCCTTGGGTTTATCCTGTATGGCAGTCTCTGAGTTTCCTGGACTTGGTGGCTATTTCCTTTCCCATGTTAGGGAAGTTTTCAACTGTAATCTCTTCCAGTATCTTCTCGGGGCCTTTCTCTCTCTCTTCTCCTTCTGGGACCCCTATAATGCGAATGTTGTTGTGTTTAATATTGTCCCAGAGATCTCTTGGCCTGTCTTCATTTCTTTTCATTCTTTTTTCTTTATTCTGTTCCACAGCAGTGAATTCCACCATTCTGTCTTCCACGTCACCTATCCATTCTTCTGCCTCAGTTTTTCTGCTATTGATTCCTTCTAGTGTATTTTTCATTTCAGTTATTGTATTGTTCATCTCTGTTTGTTTGTTCTTTAATTCTTCTAGATCTTTGTTAAACATTTCTTGCACCTTCTCGATCTTTGCCTCCATTCTTTTTCCGAGGTCCTGGATCATCTTCACTATCATTATTCTGAATTCTTTTTCTAGAAGGTTGCCTATCTGTACTTCGTTTAGTTGTTTTTCTGGGGTTTTATCTTGTTCCTTCATCTGGTACATAGCCCTCTCCCTTTTCATCTTGTCTGTCCTTCTGTGAATGTGGTTTTTGTTCCACAGGCTGCAGGACTGTAGATCTTCTTGCTTCTGCTGTCTGCCATCTGGTGGATGAGGCTAGCTAAGAGGCTTGTTCAAGTTTCCTGAGGGGAGGGACTGGTGGTGGGTAGAGCTAGCTGTTGCTCTCCTGGGCAGAGCTCAGTAAAACTTTAATCCACTTGTCTGCTGATGGGTGGGGCTGGGTCCCCGCTCTGTTGGTTGTTTGGCTTGAGGTGACCCAACACTGGAGCCTACCCGGGCTCTTTGGTGGGGCTAATGGCGGACTCTAGGAGGGCTCACACCAAGGTGTACTTCCCAGAACTCCTGCTGCCAGTGTCCTTGTCCTCAGGGTGAGACACAGCCACCCCTCGCCTCTGCAGGATAGCCTCCAACACTAGCAGGTAGGTCTGTTGCAGTCTCCCCTGAGGCCACTGCTTCTTCCCCTGCGTCCTGATATGCACACTACTTTGTGTGTGCCCTCCAAGAGTGGAGTCTCTGGTTCCCTCAGTCCTGTCAAAGTCCTGCAATCAAATCTCACTAGCCTTCAACGTCTGAGTCTCTAGGAATTCCTCCTCCCATTGCCGGACCCCCAGTTTGGGAAGCCTGAGGTGTGGCTCAGAACCTTCACTCCAGTGGGTGGACTTCTGTGGTATAGTTGTTCTCCAGTTTGTGAGTCACCCACCCAGCAGTTATGGGATTTGATTTGTTGTGATTGTGCCCCTCCTACTGTGGCTTCTCCTGTGTCTTTAGATGTTGGGTATCTTTTTTGGTGAGTTCCAGTGTCTTCTTGTTGATGGTTGTTCAGCAGTTAGTTGTGATTCCGGTGCTCTTGCAAGAGGGACTGAGAGCATGTCCTTCTACTGCGCCATCTTGAGCCAATCTCCCATCACCTCTCTTTTATAAACAAAGGATACAATACTATATACCCTATTTTATGAGGTGTTTTGTTTTTTTTTTAATGCAGTTTGTAATATATCCTGGAGCTCTTTTCTTGTTCATACATAGAGCGTTTCCTCCTTGCTTTTTATAGCTGTATAGTACTCTCTTGGGTAGATGTTTTGCACTATATAAATTTGAGTTTCATAACATTTGGGTTTTTTTTCTATTACAAACAGGGTTTTAGGGAACAGTTGAACATACATCTTTTCATACATATGCTTCTGTAGCATAATTCCCTAAAGGAAAATCTTGGGCTATCAAAGGATAAATGCATTTATAATTAAATAAAAATTGCCAGATTTCTCTTCATGGTAGTTGTATACTATTTTTCACTTTTACCTGTAACATATAAGACTGCATTTCCCCATATACTTACCCACAAAATGGCATTGTATAACTTTTGAATTTATGCCACTATGGTTGTTTAGACTGATGGCTTGATGTAGTCTTAATTTGCATTTTCCTTTTTTTTTTGGAAATTTCTTCTTTTTTATTTTAATTTTTAATTGAAGTGTAGTTGACTTATAATATTATATTAGTTTCAGGTATACACATAGTGATTTCAAAATTTTTATAGTTTATATTCCATTTAATGTTATCATAAACTATTGGGTATATTTCCTATGCTGTACAATATATCCTTGTAGTGTATTTATTTTATACATAGTAGTTTGTACCTCTTAATCCCCTACTCCTAGTTTAGATTTCACATCATGATAACATACAATATTTGTCCCTCTCTGTCTGACTTCTTTCACTAAGCGTAATACCCTCCAGGTCCATCCATGTTGTTGCAAATGGCAAAAATTTTTTTTATGCCTGAGTAGTATTCCATTTTGTGTGTGTGTGTGTGTGTGTGTGTGTGTGTGTGTCTGTCTGTCTGTCTTAATCTATTGATGGACACTTAGTTGCTTCCATATCTTTGCTATTGTAAATAACTCTGCTATGAATTTTGCTGTGCATGTATCTTTTTGAATTTGTGTTCTCATTTTTCTTCAGCTTTATACCCAGAAGTAGAGTTTCTGGGTCAGATGGTAGTTCTATTTTTAGTTTTCAGAGGAACTTCCGTACTGTTTTCCACAGTGGTTGCACCAATTAACAGTCCCACCAACAGTGTACAAGTGTTCCCTTTTGTCCATATCCTCACCAACATCTGTTATTTGTGGTCTTTTTGATGATAGCCATTCTGACAGGTGTAAGGTGATATCGTTGTTTTCATTTTGTATTTCTCTGATGATTAGTGATGTTGAACATCATTTCATGTACCTGTTGGCCATCTGTGTGTCTTCTTTGGAAATATGTCTATTCAGATCTTCTGCTCATTTTTAATTGGGTTGGTTTTCTTTTTTTTTTTTGACATTGAGTTGTATGAGCTGCTTATATATTTTCCATATTAACCGCTTATCGGTCATATCATTTGAAAATATTTTTCTCTCGTTCAGTAGGTTGTCTTATTTTGTTGATGGTTTCCTTTGCTGTGCAAAAGTTTTTAAGTTTAACTAGGTCCCATTTGTTTATTTTTGCTTTTGTTTCCTTTGCCTGAGGAGACAGATTGAAAAAAATATTTCTGCAATTTATGTCGAAGAGTGTTCTGTCTATGTTTTCTTCTAGGAGTTTTATCGTTGATGGTCTTTAGTTCATTTTGACTTTGTTTATGGTGTGAGAAAATGTTCTAATTTCATTCTTTTACATGTAGCTGTCCAGTTTACCAAGCATCATTTATTGAAGAGACTCTCTTTTCCCCATTGTATATTCTTGCCTCCTTTGTAATAGATTAATTGACCATAAGTGTGTGAGTTCATATGTAGGCTCTCTGTTCTGTTCCATTGATCTGTGTGTCTGATTTTGTGCCTGAACCATACTGTCTCGATTACTGTAGCTTTGTAGTTATAGTCGGAAGTCTGAGAGCATGATCCCTCCAGCTCTGTTCTTCTTTCTCAAGATTGTTTTGGCATTTGTCTTTTATGCTATGAATTGCAAATAATTTTTTCTCTGTCATATGTCTTTTTATTTTGCTTCTTGTTTTTTTTTAATTGGTATTCAGACTTTTTATATTTTTTGGTAGTGAAAATCATTAATTAAAATAATTTTTTAAATGATTCTAGATTTTAAATTAGAAAGAGACTTCTTTAACCTAAGGATATGTTTTCTTCTAATAATTTATTTTTAATGTAAGCTTAAATTGATATGGAGTCTATATTAGTGTATAGTATGAAGTATGAAGCCAACTTTATATTTTTCCAGATGGACACCCAGTTGTTCTAACACCATTTATTTAAAAAAGTTCTTTGCCCACTGATTTGAGATGTCACCTTGCTCATATACTAAATGTGTGTAACTATATGAGAATATTTTTTGAAACCAGATTTTCTAAAATTTCAGGTTCAACTATGTTTCCCTTTCATCATGCTTCTCCAGGTAAAATAACCTTTTAGTTATTCATCAGTAGCTTTTTTATGCTGCATCTGAATGAAAGAATTGAGAAGGAGGTGTGATTATTTCCCGTATAAGGAAATAATTTAAGGAAAACCATGTATAAGCCCAGAAAAAATAATTCTCCAGATATTATCGCTAGAAAATCCCCAAGCAACAGGATTTTTTTCTTTTTATTTTTAAAGATGTTGCCAAGTCATTTCATACCACTCAGGAGGTCTTCTCCTACAAGTGGTCAAAGGGGGAAAGCCCACAATACTTAAGGGGAAAAAATGAAACAAAAAACATATATACCTCTCCAAGCATAAACCTCCCACTGCTAGTCACTGCCCACTTTATTAGGAAACTATGAAGTTTTTACCATAAAAGAGAAAAGTAATTCACTTAAAAAAATCTTATCAAGCCAAGTAAAGGGGTTGTACTGAATTCATATGTATATAGCTAGACTTATTTTCTGGCAGCAATACTTAGAGTAAATCTTGCTTATTTGTGCAAGGAGAGTTTAGGATAGTTTATTGGCAAGTACAAAGATATTGTTTCAGTAACTCTACTGGCATAACAAGATATAAAAATAAGACCAAAGCCAATATCTATAAATTCAATGTGTCCAGGTTAGCATGTTTCACACCAGCACTAGTGGAGATCTAAATCTTGTGTCCTCACTTTCCCATAACGTTAGCAGAAAATGCAGTGCAAAACCTTTTTAAATGCTTTATGGGTTCTTCATTCTCCAAGACCAATGCAACTATTTGTAGCAAATCTCCTTGAGAAGGTTATCATCATTTGTTAATTCCAATTCCTCACTTTCCAGACTTTCTTAAACCAACTGTGTTTCTGGATCAGCACCGCACATTCCAAGTATTCTGAAACTGCTCTTTTCAAGGGCAGCTATCACCTTCATGTTGCTGAAGCTGCAGGTCAATTCTTAGTTCTCATATTACTTGATCTAAATGCTATGTTTGTCATTGATCACCCTTCTCTTTGAAACATACTTCACTTGGTTTCCAAGACAAACTTTGCTGTTTTTTTTCTTACTTTACTGGCTACTTTTTCTCTTCAGGTTCTTTTTCTGATTCCTCCTTATATTCCTAATCTTCTGACCCTAGGGCCCTTCAGAGTCCAATCATTAGGCCTTTTCTCTTTCTTATCCACCCTCACTCCCTTGGTGATTGCCTCTACTCTCACAGCTTCTAATACCACTTAACTCTCCCTGATGATATCCAGATTTATATTTCCATTATGGATCATTCCCCTAACTCTGTAGTCATATATCCAGCTGCCTACTAGTTGTCTCTTCAATAAATATCTCAAATTTAGCATGTCTGAAACTAAGCTCCTCTTCTCTCTCTTTCCTCAGTCTGTTCATAGTCTTCTCCATCTCAGTTAACAAAACTTAACTTTCCATTTGCTTAGGTCAAAACCTTGAGACATCTCTCACACTCAGCATTGAAGCCACCAGGAAATCCTTTTGGCCTCAGCTTCAAAATATTTACCTGACCACTTCTCATCTCCATAGCTACTGCCCTCATGGAAGCCACCATCATCTGGATCATTCAAAGAGCCTCCCCACTGGGCTTTAGGCTTTTGTCCTTGCCCTTCCACAGAGCAGCTAGCCCTTTACGATGTAAGAGAGATCACATTCCTCTGTTTAAAAATTCACAGTGCTTCCCATCTCAGAATAAAAACTAATGTTGTTACACTGGCTACTGTGGCCCTTCATAATCTTTTACCTCCACCCCTCCACTCTGACCTCATCTTCTAATACTGTACTTCTCCAGACTCACTGACCTCCCCACTGCTCCTTGATTCATAAGCTCACTGTATTAGTTTTCTATTGCTGCTGTAACAGATTACCACAAACTTAGTGGTTTAAAGTAACACAAATTTTTTATCTTACAGTTTTATAGTTTACAACTTGGACACAGGTCTCACTGGGCTAAAGTCAAGATGTTAAGAGATCTGCGTTCTCTTCCAGAGGCTGTAGAGGCAAATCCATTTCCTTTCCTTTTCCAGCTTCTAGAGGTCACCCACATTCATTGGCTTGTGGTACTTTTTGTCCATCTTCAAAGCAAAAAATATTGCATCTCTCTGATCCTGCTTCCATAGTCACATATCCCTATGACCTTAGCTGGGAAAGGTGCTTTGATTTTAAGGACCCAGTGTGATTAGATTAGGCCCATGTGGATAATCTCTTCATCTCAAGGTTGGTAACCTTATTAATATCAGCAAAGTCTGTTTTGCCATGTAGAATAACACATTTAAGGTTCCAAGGATTAGGATGTGGATATCTTCGGGGGAGGGGCATTATTTTGCCTAGCATACTCATCTCCTTAAATACTTGCTCATATATCATCTTTTCAGTGAGGTCTTTCTCCACTATCCTATTTTAAATCCACCACCACTACAGTATTCCCTCTCTTAACTTCTCTATTTATTTTGTAATAACACTAATCCCCATATAATATACAGTGTGGTATATATTAATAATTTAGTTTGATTTTTCTGTCTTCTCTCATCAGAGTATAAGCTGTGTGGTATCATGAAAGTTGGTCTGTTTGTTTTATACTCTACCCACAGCATCTAGAGCAGTGCCTATCATACAGTATACCCTCAGTACATATTTATTGAATGAATAGGTGAAAGAAAGAGTGGTGATTAAAACACAGGGATCCCACCTTGTTTCTAAGATCGACTTTCCAAATCAAAGGATGAAATATATTTTCATCCAGTACCCTCATGGATTCATCATAGAATTTAAAACTTACTTTTATCCAATGGACTTTACTATGTATTAAGTAATTGCATTTATTGGTTTTTAACATGTGTATAGTGACATAGTAGATCCTCAGCCCTTGAATGAATAGTGCCTTATTCATAACAGGGAATAGATAACACCTCCCTTGATCTAATTTGATCTATAGTTTATTGATTTCATAACTATCAAGTTGAGGATGATTCCCTCTATTCCTAGTTTTCTGAGAGTTTTTACCATGAATGGGTGTCATATTTTGTCAAATGCAGTTTTTGTAGCAGTTGATGTGATTGGGTGATTTTTCTTCTTTAGCCTGTTAATATGGTGGATTATATTGATTGATTTTCAAATATGGAACCAGTCTTGTATCTTTGAAATAAACTCTACTTGTTCATAGAGTGTAATTCTTTTTATATGTTCCTGGATTTTATTTTCTAATATTTTGTTAATATTTTTTTGTTCATATATTCATGAAGGATATTTGTCTGGAGTTTTAATTTTTGTACTATCTTTGTCTTGTTTCAGTATCAGAGTAATAGTGGTTTCATGGAATGAGTTGAGAAGTGTCCCTCCTCTTCTGTTTTGTAGAAGAGATTGTAGAGAAGTTCTAGCCAGGGGAATAAGGCAAGAAAGGGAAACAAAAGACATATAAATTGGAAAGGAAGAAATAAACTGCCCCTATTTGCAGATGACATGATGGTCTATGTAAAAAAAATCGAAGGAATCTACCAAAAACTTCTGGAGCTAATAAGTGAGTTCAGGAAGTTAACAGGATATAAAATGAACATTCAGTAATCAGTTATGTTTCTATATGCTAACAGTGAAGATGTAGAAACCAAAATTAAATAAAAATACCATTTGTATTCACTCAAAAAATTAAATAGGTGTAAATTTAATAAAATATGCAGTACTCGTATGCTGGAAACTACAAAACACTGATGAAAGAAATCAAAGATCTAAAATGAGTGTAAAGCATAGTAAATATGTCAGTTCTCCCCAGATTAACATGCAGATCCTATAAATATCTCAGCAAGATTTTTTATAGACATAGACAAAGTTATTCTAAAATTATATGGAAAAGCAAAGGAACAAGAATAGCTTATACAGTTTTTAAAAAGAAGAATAAATTGGTAGGAATCACTCCACTTGAGTTCAAGAATGATGGTATACTACAGAAACCAAGACGGTGGTGGTACTGGTGAAAGGAGAGGCACAGAGATCAGTTGGATAGAATAAAGAACTTAGAAATAAACCCAGACAAATATAGCCAGTTGATTTTTTTTCTAAATGTGCAAAAGCAATTCAATGGAAGATGAATAATTTTTTCAATAAATGGTGCTGGAGCAGTTGGATATCCACAAACAAAAATGCTTCAACTTAAACCTTTCATGTTATATGAAAATTAACTTAAAATGGTTAGTACATGTAAATGTAAAACTATAAACATTTTGAAGATAACATCAGAAAATCTTTAGTACCTAGGGCTTGGTGAAGATGTCTTAAAGAAGACACCAAAAGTATTATTCATAAAACAGTGATAAATTAGACTATCAAAATTAGAACTTTTGCTCTATGAAGACCTTATTAAGAAAATTACATTGTAAAGCAATTATACCCCAATAAAGATGTTTAAAAAAAAAAAAAAAAAAAAGAAAATTAAAAAGACAAGCTACAGACTAGGAGAAAATATTTGCAAACCATATATCTGACAGAAGACTCATATGTAGAATACATAAAGAACTTTCAAAAATCAATATAAAAAATAATCCAATTAAAAATGGGCAAAGACATGAAGAGAAATTTCACTGATGAGAGTATATTATGGCAAATGAGTGCATGAAAAGGTATTTAATATCACTAACCATTAGGGAAATACAAATTTAGATAATGATGAGATATTACTCCACACCTCTTAGAACAGCTGAAATAAGAAATAGTAACAATACTAAATCAACATTTGGCAAGGATGTGGAGAAAGTGTATCTCTCATATATTGCTGGTGGGAATATAAAATGGTATAGACACTTGACAACAGTTTGGCAGTTTCTTAAAAAATTCTAAACATACATCCAGCAATCGTATTCCTGGGCATCTATTAAATATTCATTGGAAATTTATGTTTACACAAAAACCTGTACACAATTGTTCATAGAAGCTTTATTTGTAATAGCCCCAAACTAGAAACAACCAAACTGTCCCTTGATAGGTGATGGTTAAACAAACTGTGGTACATCCATACCGTGGAATGTTACTCAGTAATAGTAAGGAATGCACACACACAACTTGGATCTCAAGGACATTACAGTGAATGAAAAAAGTCAGTCTCAAGAGATACATACTACATAATTCCCTTTATATAACATTCTAGAGATTACAGAGTTATAGAGATGGAAAAACAGATTAGTGGCTTCCAGGGGTTAGGGTTGGTGTTGAGGAGGGAATATGAGTACAATTCTAAAGGAATAGCATGAGGGAGATGTTTGTGGTGGTGGAATATTTCTGTTTCTTGATTGTGGTGGTAGTTATATGAGTCTATACATGTAATAAAACAGAAAAAGCCCAGCAAAAACTTGCTTTCAGATAAGTCTATCTCCGGGATGATGGTGTAAATTGAACCATAGAGTTTGTCCCACCTGGAGAAAAGAAATAGGAGCATACCGTGGAGATATTGCAGGTTTGATTCCAGACTACCACAATAAAGGGAATATTGCAGTAAAAAATTGATACAGAACTATACACGCTCATTGTACTAATGTCCAATTCCTGATTATATTAATTATGTAAGATACGACTGGTGGGGAAACTGAATGAAGATTACATGGGTCCTCCCTATACTACCTTTGCAGTTTCCTATTTATAATTATTTCAAAATGAAAGTGAAAAAAAATTGCATGTTTTACTTCAGTGCATCTTATGGTAATCTAAAGAAAACACAGATGCCAAATGTGCTTTTTGGAGAAGTAGTGCCAGTCATTTTAAAAATTATCTTCTATTGAGGTAAAATCACATAACATTAAAATTAACCATTTTAGAGCATTTTAGAGCAGTGGCTTTTAGTACATTCACAGTGTTGTGCGATCATCACCACTATCTAAGTCCAAAACACTTTATCAACCTGAAAGGAGACCTTGTACTTATTAAGCAGTCACTCCCTACTCCCCCTTAACCTGCAATCCCTGGAAAACCACTAACCTACTTACTGTCTGTACTGTGGATTTACCTATTCTGGATGTTTTATATAAGTGGAATCATACCAAATGTGACCTTTTTTGTCTGGCTTCTTAGCATAATGTTTTCAGGGTTCATCCGTGTTGTTGTATGTGTTAGTACTTCATTCTTTTTGTGGCTGAATAACATTCTGTTGTAAGGATGTACCACAGTCTGTTTATCTGTTCTTCTGTTGATGGACAGTTAGGTTGTTTCCACCTTTTGGTGGATAGTGCTGCTATAGACATGTGGTGGCAGTTTAATACAAGAAAAAAGTTATTTCCAAAGTTCATGGTTTCCTTGTGGAAGGTGTAGAGTCCATGCAGGTTATATATCATGGGTTGCGACTAGTAACTCTAAAGCTTTTGTAATTTATTTGGGAAAGATGACTTGTCACTGCGGTTTTCCCATTCATTCATCCCAGGTGAATCAGATATTGGAGTGGTTAGAGATAACAGCACAGGCACTGACTGCTTATTTTGGGAGGAACAAATAAGAACGCTTTATGAGATCAGAGACAAAGTGTCATCATAATAGCAATCGTAAATTATTAGATGAAAGTCAACATTGTGCTCATCACGTGATCGAGACATAAATATTTTATTCCATAAAGGCTTTATAAAAACATAAATTTAGGTGATAAAGTACTTTAACAACAACAAAACAGTATGAACCATGAAGGTGCTTAATCTCTTGGGTCCAGTTTATTTAATATGTGGTCATCTTTGTGTCCTTAAATGCTTCAGAAATTAGATATATAACACTTTAAAGGCAATAAGGTCACTGTTATATAATCCTAGAATTCAAGAACTCTCCAGAAATGTTTTTAGGCATATCCAAGTAAGTTTATTCTTTCTCTGTACAGAACAAATCCAGCTCTTTCACAGCCTTTCTTCTTGGTTAGCTCTTTCAGTTTTAAGCCATTGGTTTTCAACCACACTGCACATTAGAACCACCTGATAACATTTTCTAAAATAACCATTGTCTATGCTGCCACCCAGATCAACTGAATCAGAATCTCTAGGGACAAGCCCAAGCACCTTATTTATGTAAAGATCTCAAGTGATCCTAAGGTGCTGCCAGAGTAAGGGAGTAGTGCTTTAAACCAGTGGTTCTCAAACTTTATGAGCATCAGAATTACCTACAAGGCTTGTTAAAAAGAAGCTGGGTCCCACACTCAGGTTTCTGATTCAGTAGTTCTGGGTAGGAGCTGACATTTTGCATTATAAACAAGATCCCTGATGGTGCTGATGCTGCCAGCCCAGGATCCAATTTTGAGGATGATGAATTAATCTTGTCCTTTTCACTCAGTGAAGATGAGGACTGGTCAAAGTCCTCCATATAAATACCCTGAAAATGATTCTTTTCCCTTATTTTAGAGAATTTCCTTTAGCATGGTAAGATAATGGGCCCCATAGTCAGAATGCCTGGTTAAAATGCCACTTGTATATAACTTTGGTCAAGTTCCTTATTTTCTAAAGCCCCAGTTTCTTCATCTGTGAAATGGGTATTATATGCTTGTTTTGAGGGTTAAATTTGATAATATATGTAAAATGATTGACATACAGTAAATATATTTGTTAACTTTTCTTGCTAGCTTTCATCTTCAACTATTATAACTTTCCTTTGGTCTAATTGGCTATCAAGTTCTGTGCTTCTTATTGGTGTAACAAATAAGGAAATGTATGTTAAAAATCAGGAGGATAGTTAATTTGGGAATTCAACCGAGGTTCTCAGAGAACTGACTGAGAGTTTATATATATGTAATGATTAAAAGCTTCATCTCTGGAGTCAGAGAACCCTGGGTTTGAGTTCTGTCCAAAACTTCTCTGTTTGTTTTCCTCTGAAAACTGATGGTAATAACAGTTCCCTACATATTGGGTTATTGTGATTGTAACAGAACAGATAATGCAAGTACAATGATTAGCACAGTCCTAGACATATCTTAGGTATTCAATAAATGTTAACTATTATTAAACTGAGGGTAATTGATTCCTAACTGCTCCTTTAAATATTAACTCTCCTTTTTCCTCTTTTGAACTGGTGTGTTTTTATAGCTCTTTGAGGTATGTTAGGAAGGAATGTAAATTCTCCAAGGGGAATGCAACTATTGAAAAGAAATTTGTTTACTATTTCCTCAACACTCTTCTAAATGCAAGACCGAAAAGCAGTGAAGATTTACTTTTCAAACACTGAATAACTTCACTATTATTTCCATTGCCAGAATTAAGAGAAAAGCTGTTGAAACTCCTGGTCAATCATTAGTTTCAATTTCAGGCCTTCAGTTGGGCATTTCTGTCAGTGGACAGCCTTACAAAATAGGGCTGCTGCCAGTTCTCTGCTGTGATTTCCTGGCTGGGATGTAGGGAAGTCCTTCATACGCTCTCTGGCAGTGTAAGTGCAGAAACCTCTATTTCAAAGGCTTTTTTGTGTGTGTGTATTTTTTATTTGACTACAGAATGGAAATAATCCCCCAAATACTCTGGACATGATGCAAACTGATCTTGAGGGACTGCAATATAGTCTTTTCCATAGATATAGTGACTGGAGGTATTGTTTTATTCATTTTGCAAGAAAGGGTGACTCTGCTGTTGATAGCAGTTAAGTCTTGTTTCCCAAAGTGTGGTACAGATTCCACTGGGGCTGTGAAATATTTGATGGGTGTTGCATGGACAGATGCTTATTTTAATATTTAGTGTTTATTTTAATATACATTAGGAAAAAGCATACATGCTTGTTTTCCCAGATACTCTTGTTTAAGGTAAATCTAAAATACATAGAAAGCTTAAACTTTGAGGTAAGGAAACAGGTAAACAGTAGTATAAGGGGCATGTATGCAGTTTTGATAAATACAGTGAAGGTGAATGTGATACAGATTCAGGAAACATCTTGCAAAACATGCAAGTTGTTTGGTACCTCAGGAGCTAACGGTCCATCTGTATATATCACAAGTAGAAGGAACATTTACCGATAGAGAATGAAATGGCTATGACAGTCTTTTCCATTTTCCATTTATGTATGGTTGTCTTCTATTCTAGCCTTTCTTTCTTTGCCACAATTGTCCCCTTTAAAGATTTTTACTAAAAGTGAGCGGCAGCAGGAAAGCAGACTAAGATGACAGCAGCAGCTAGGCCAACTTTTGAACCTGCAAGAGGGGGGAGAGGTAAAGGAGAAGGTGATTTGAGCCAACTCTCAAAGCAATATTCAAGCAGAGACCTACCCTCTCATACAAAGATAAAATATAGACAGACCACTCAGGATGCCCCTGAAGAAGTTCAGAACCGTGACTTCAGGAGAGAGTTGGAAGAGAGAGAGCGAGCTGCTGCAAGAGAAAAAAACAGAGACCGACCAACCCGAGAACATACAACCTCCTCTTCAGTGTCAAAGAAGCCTCGGTTGGACCAGATTCCCGCTGCCAACCTCAATGCAGACGACCCTGTAACAGATGAGGAAGATGAAGATTTTGAAGAGGGGGAGCTTCCCTGGTGGCGCAGTGGTTGAGAGTCCGCCTGCCGATGCAGGGGACACGGGTTCATGCCCCGGTCCGGGAAGATCCCACATTCCGCCGAGCGGCTGGGCCCGTGAGCCATGGCCGCTGAGCCTGCGCGTCCGTCCGGAGCCTGTGCTCCACGACGGGAGAGGCCATGGCAGTGAGAGGCCCGCGTACCACAAAAAAAAAAAAAAAAAAAAAGATTTTGAAGAGAAGAGTGATGATGATGATACTGCAGCTCTTCTTGCGGAGCTGGAAAAAATTAAAAAAGAAAGAGCTGAAGAGCAGTCCAGGAAGGAACAAGAACAAATGGCTGAAGAAGAAAGGATTTGTGTGGAAAACATTCTGAGTAGAAACCCTCTCCTTAATCTCACTGGCCCATCCCAGCCTCAGGCCAACTTCAAAGTTAAAAGAAGGTGGGATGATGATGATGTTTTCAAGAACTGTGCAAAAGGTGTAGATGATCAGAAGAAAAACAAAAGATTTGTAAATGATACGCTGTGATCTGAATTTCACAAAAAGTTCATGGAAAAATATATTAAATAGTACAGTTTTATGTGCTTAATTAAAGGCTGTAAAATGTAAACGATATGACTTTATTTTGGTTTTTTTGTTTTTCTCCCCCCCCCAATCTAAATTGTGTATAGGCTTCCCTAATTTTAAGTTCCAAAGTATCTTTTCCTTTATTGATTCCTAACTTGATAAGGACTGGGAATTGGTTTCACCAACTGCCATCTCAGTATTTCCAGTCATACGTTTTTCTTTTGAATATGGGAAAAGGAATCTGCTTGTAATAAATATTTTTAATAATCTGTGTCAAAAAAAAAGATTTTTACTAATTACAAGAGAAAGATAAAGAGGAAAGAACCAAAACACATGTTCAGTGAAAAATAAGGCATACATTTTTTAGATTTAATGGGTGCTTCATTTAAGATTACCATTAAAATGATGTCTTTGCCTATCAATTTATGAAGTAAGAGCCTGGTTAAAGCCATTTTATAATATTTTCACATGTTTTATATACCACTGGAATTTATTTTCTAATTTAATTGCCAAATTCCTAATCTAATTAGATTCTTAGGGGAAGCAAAATTAGTATTGGAGAAAAAATAGATAAAATAAGGTTTTCTTTACTTTTGTGCAAGTCATGCCAGGCTGTATGTTTCATGTAAGATTAATAGAGGAGTGTTTCAGTTCTCTTTCATTTTATCAGAGGCAAACACTTGCTAGTTTATCTTACTATCCCAGGAAACAGAATGGGGCGATATATGCCACAAGTCTAGTCATAAAAGAAGTTCTTGAAAATAAGGTCATCTTGTTGAATTGGCCAGAAATGAGTTGGATAACAAGTCATGCTGATGAAGCCATAAATGGCGTCCACATTGCTACCATGGTTTCCAGAGAATAAAATTCTTATCATGCTACCAAATGTGACTGATTTATAAGTCTGACCTACTGGTGTCTCTGTGAAGTAGTATATTCTTACTAAATTGTTTCCAACTTGTTTCATTCATTCAACAAATATTTATTGAGCACCTATTATGTGTCGGGCACTAACTGTTTCAGGTGTGGGTGATGCAGCAGTGAGAAAAAACATTGAAGTCCTTGCCCTCAAGGAAACCAGAGCTGTTTATGTGAACTACCATTGCAAACATGGTCACCCTCCTATATGAAAATGTGCTTCTTAATTAAATATTCTGATTTTTAAGAGGTTCAGAAGTGATTTTAAACAATTAAAAAGATGAAATGAGGGGATATGAAGTCAGGCCATAAGATTCAATTAAACAAGTTTAAAAGCAGGACTATTTTTGAACACAAGACAGAGAACTCACATTTTCAAACAACAAGAACTAACATTTAGAGCACTTGATATGCTCTAGACGCTTTGCTCAGTACTTTATATCCATTATCTTATTTAATCTTCACATCTCCCTTATATAAGTGGTACTGTATTATCATCTTCATTTTATGGATCAGCACACTGAGCTTAGACTAATTAAATGTCTTGTCCACTGTAATCCAATCTTGTTTACTAGCATAAACAAGAAATAAACAAAAACAAAACTAAAGCAGTCCGTCTCCTACCTTGACATCTATGGAGCAGTTTATCCAATTTGGCGGGAGGAAACAGAAAAGATTAGATTAACACAGAGTATGAATGCAAGACTAAAAATCAAAGAGTGATAGATTTTAGAAAAATTCAGGGATCTTATTTCCCTGAAATAAGTGATTGATCCTTTTTCTTCCTCTACCTCTGACGAGCAGAGGTTGTCACAACTCTCTAATCACAAATACAAAATAACAGAAAGTCCTCTATGTTTAAGTCACCGCTCAATGGAGGGAATTTATCAGCCTTGGCTACAAGGATTAGCCACAATCCAAGTGCTGTTGGATATACATGAGTCTTCAAATGGTGATTCCAGCCATTCCTTTCAAATACGTGCTATTTCTTAGTTTCTGAGAACATTTTAAATACGTTTTTTCCTGAATTTGGAAAAGTTAAGACAGAGAGACCTTCATGTTTTTCTCTCATGTAGTATTCAAGACTTCTGTAGGGAAAAAAGAGTAAATGCAAAGTGTTTTATATGCTTTTTCCTGTAATAAAATCTCATTTTACTGGATCTTCAATGGAAATCTTTCTCCATTCTGGTATGAGGGGAATTTTGGCATCTGTATTTCTACTTGGTACAGTCTCCAGCTGTTTGTTTACTTTTCTGACTTGGGTACTTGTAGAAGTTATCTCTGTTGTAGAATTAACAAGTAATCTCACTCTGGAAAGTATTTCTGCAGTGTTTCTTGAATGGTTCTTCAACCATGGCAATGTCCACGAGTGGCTAGGAGTGTTAGGTATTATTCCACTGCCACTCCGGGGATTTGCTTTGGAATCCATGGACTCTGAGTCTCTTATGTAGCTCTCCAGAAAGTGAGGTTTGGGGGCTTAGGCAAGATCAGCACAGGAAAACCTCCAAGGGAGAGTGATTCTTCTGTGTCTTCAGATCTCATCATCAAGAATGAAAGTGAATGAGTCAGTCAGGCAGTCAGCTGGATCACAAATATTTATCAGTTGCCTCCTATGTGCCAGGAAAAGGGTATATAGAGTGATCAAAAAGACAGATAAAACCCTAGGGAGGCTCTAAGCTAGTATGAAAGACCAACATGAAATAAATGACTTTGGGTCAGTATTAACAGTCTAAGTAAACCAGATGTTAGTTATTTCTGTATATGGAGCAAGGACCAATGATTCTTCTCACTTGCCCTAAAGAAGTCACTTGCCCAAAAGCATATATTTTACTGAAAATGATGAGAGATTTTTACCTCATAGGAAATGCCGTTTCGCTCCAGGTCTCTGTACTTGATATATCTCTCCCAGTTTCTCATAGCCACACAGCCACAAGCTTCCTCTCTCTACCTCTTTGGCTCCAGTCCTCCATTTCCAGATCTCTCCTTGCATCCCTTCTCTCCTTTCTTAGGTAGACAGTTAATTCTGTCTCATCTCTTTCCAGCTTGCATAGCTGCAATTAAAAACTGACTTAGCAAGCAGCACACCCACTAATTACCAAGAATTTCTCTCATTAGAAGGCAGGGGAATATTTATATAATAATTTTTATTTCCTCACCTACCTATATATCTCCACCCACTGCAGTGTCTTCCTCACCCCCACCCAACTGCAGTGTTTTCACCTCTTTGCAAAGTCTTCCCAAATGGTTTGAGAGTTCCCAACTGATATTTCACATGTCCCTACAAAGTGCTGTCAATCACCAGGTGATATCCTCCCTCTTTTTCTTTTTCTGTTTTAGCCCCCTGTGGTTTTTTCATCTGTTGTAGATACTTTTGATGCCTACACAGTCACATGAAGGGGTCTTGGCTCTCCCGCCAGGGTTTTCAGCCAAGTGCCCTCCTTTTAGACATAGCTGCCAGTACCATAGCCCCACTGATATTCTTGAGCCCTAAAAGTTCTAGGGCAGAGCCATAGAATATGGTACCCCTAGGAAATAGAATATATTCTAAGAATATATTCATAGGATATGTGCTGAATGACATTGTGTTTAGTATGCAAGGAGGGGGAATGCTTTCCCACTCCTTTCTACCTTTCTCACCCCTTGCCATCATAGGGGTCATATGAATACTAGAGGAGTATCTGATGGTGTTTTTGAGAAATAAACTCTTATATTGTATAATTTTATTTTAGCACATGATAATCATGATATATAACAGGTGACATGGCACAGGACTGATCATTCAGAACGGACCCAAAATATAACTTGAACGATCAGATTGGATGTTTGTTAGCAGATAGGACAAATATATTGGTGCATCCTAGCTTAATATTAGCTCTGTTTTGGAAGATCGTAGCATGAATCCATGAAGGCTGTGGTTGGGAAGAGAAGGAGACCAGTCTTAACTATAGAAGCCATGTTATTCCTGTCTCCTAAATTAAGAAATGTTTTCTCTCTGTTTTCTCGTACTCAGGTATTGTTGGAGGCATTATAGTTCATAGGGATGTGAATATAGGCTCCAGAGTTAGATGGACTGAGGATCAAATTCCTGTTCTGCCACAAAAAGATCATGATCTTGGGCAATTAACCTCTATATGCTATAATTTTCTTACCTGCAAAATGGGAATAAAATGCATAATTATGGGGGTGCTGTAAATATTAAATGAGGAAATTAATTTTTTTTTTTTTTTTTTTTTGCTGTACGCGGGCCTCTCACCGCTGTGGCCTCTCCCATTGTGGAGCAAAGGCTCTGGACGCGCAGGCCCAGCGGCCACGGCTCACAGGCCCAGCCGCTCCGCGGCACGCGGGATCCTCGCAGACCGGGGCATGAACCCGTGTCCCCTGCATCGGCAGGCGGACTCTCAACCACTGCGCCACCAGGGAAGCCCGAGGAAATTAATTTTTTAAGTGTTAAAAAATGTTTTGCATTATTGTACCATGTTCTTGTGTCTAACTCATTCTTTAGAATAACTTTGGCTTCATCCTGACTCTAGGCTCATCCAGTCAATGCAACAGATGTGGCCAGTCATGTAGTAGTTAGATACTAAGTAATTAATTAGCTCATTCACTCATTTCTTTTTTTTTTTTTTTTTTTTTTTTGCCGTACGCGGCCTCTCACTGTTGTGGCCTCTCCTGTTGCGGAGCACAGGCTCCGGACGCCCAGGCTCAGCAGCCATGGCTCACGGGCCTAGCCGTTCCGCGGCACGTGGGATCTTCCCGGACCGGGGCACGAACCCGTGTCCCCTGCATCGGCAGATGGACTCTCAACCACTGGGCCACCAGTGAAGCCCCCACTCATTTCTTTAATTCTTTCATTCCTTCAACTAAAGGGCATAGTAAGCACTGGAGACCAATGATGAAAATGAGGAGATGACTTTATGAGCTCACAGTTAGAGGGAATACAGACCAAAAAAGAAATAATTAGAAAGCAGTGTGAGAAGTGCCATTATGGAGATAAGAACAGAAGGTTATTGAAATGCATCAGAGAAAAGCCAATTATTATGCCTGGAGAAATTAAGAAAGCCTCACAAAAGAAGTAGTAAAGACTTGTTCTTAGGACAGATTTAGGGCCATCAATTTCCCATATAAGTGGTGTTCCCTATCCCACTGGAAATTTCTGGATGAGCGTAACATTTCCTGGGACTATTGTAGATATGAGATCAGAATCTTAAAGCATATACCTCCTTATTCCAGAGCTCTGATAATGCAAATAAAATACAAAGATACAAGACTTTCAAGATTAAGCTACCTTAGTATTCAATTGAATAAAATTATTAATTCTTTAGAACATTTTTAAACTTTTTTTGAGGTATGGTAGAGGAATTTAAAAAAATATGGCTTGTTTTTCATGTTACTTCTTAAATTCTAAAGTCTTCTAAATTACATCATTTCTGAATAATCAGCAACAACCACCAACAGTATTGCTACCGGTTAGGTTTAGTCCCTGAAAGCATATGGTCTTTAAAGTATGTCATTAGGATCTTCTAATGCACCCAGTGTCTCCTCAGCTGAAGTCCCAAAACACATAAGTCCATTTTGCATGTTCCTGTGTTTTCCAGTTGCTTAAAATTGATGTTGAGATTTTTTTTTTGGATTGACATCAGTACTTCCAGTGTTATGTGTTTTTGTTTCGTTATTTTTCTGGAAAATAAATCAGTCTCTCTTTCTCTTACTGTTTCTGTCCCCTCCTTTCTTTTTTTAATTTTTATTTTTACCTTTCTTAGTTGTCTACTTTCCTCTCAGGAAGTTATGCATTCCTTCTTTTCATTTGTTCAGATTGGAAAAGTTTAAATGAACAAGCATATGTACATACACACAGACACACACACACACACACACACACAAGGAGGAACAGATTTTTTAACAATCGTGGCTGTTACAAAACACAGGAGCACTTAAATAGAGATCTCACTACTGCCTTGTGTGTCTTCTGTCGATTTTTGGCTGTATTTAGTTCTTCATGAAGCACTTACAGGTGTTGGTTTTGGACTCTTTTCTTTCCAGGGATAATTTTTGAAGCAAGCAATGTTGGAAAATGTTCTCAGATAATCTGTACTCTGCCAGTGCACTTTGTCCTTGTGGGCCCTTAAAAAATCAGTTTCATGTGGGTTACCTGTCACTTTGTATGTTTGCTTTTTAGGTACGAAAAAGGATTAAATCACTTTGGTTGTATAAAATGGCTTTTAATTAGTTCTTTTTCTTCTAGGTACAATCACTTAACCTGCTTTAAGACTGAATCAGTGCAGTTGGAGCCCTTTTGGAAGCCTTTTGGCTGTTGTTGGGTTAGAAAAATAGAGTTGGAATCAGTTGGCCAGAGTTCACATACTGGCACCATCACTTGCTAGCTATGTGACTTGTGACCGATTAGCCTTTCTTTGATTCAGTTTTCCTATTGATAAAAATAGGGTCAAAGGTAATATCCATGTCTTAGGTTTGTTGGGATAATTAAATGAGATTGTGTGTAAGGAGTGTTTAGCATAGGCCTGGAAAATAGTAAGCTTTTAATAAGTGTCATTCTTATTATTGCATGTGAGTGACATAGCCAACAAGGAGACATGCAACATCAGGAAGAGGCTACAAAGGCAGTTCAAAGACTATCGCTATGTTTGGTATTACTTGCTTCCATATCTGTCAGTTTAGAAATTTGTTATTTGGTGTGGAAAGGACTGATAAGTCTTGGCACAATGTTTTCCCCCAAGTAAATCACATTTTTTCTGGAATTTGTTTTGCCCTCTCCTCTAACTTCTCTTCACACGCCAGTCTCTAACCCCTACTGCCCTTCATCCACTGCCCTGCCCCTCCATTCCAGGACATGAGAGTCAACATCTGTCGCTTCGTTTTCACACCATGACTGCAGTTGGGAAACTCCGTTCCCCAAAATCCTTCCCAGTTCTTGGTGAAAGCCCCTGGTTATAATTCATGTTTTCCACACACACTTAGTAAAGATTGCAGTGCTGTAAAATTAATTCTATAATTATCACCTGTTCTTTATGTTCAAATGTTTACATGCTACATTTAAGAAATCACTTTCTGATAATTTTTATTTCTTTACTTAATAGAAGCACAGCAATTTCTCCGATACAGCACTTTGCTGCCTCATTAGCACACCTGATATGTTTGTTCTCAAGATAGTTTGTCTATACATCCACAGGAGAATTTATGTAGAACTTCCATACCAGCATTAAAGATAGCCATAGCAACACCAAAGAGGGCCTTGTGAAATATATGATTACAATGTACCACGGGAATTAATAATTCTCAGGCCACTGTCTTAAATTGTAACCAGACTGTTTTTGTAAGGAAGTTGCTCAGTTTATGTACACAGAACACATAGGGCTGCATTCTAATTGGGGGACCAGTTTTATTTAAAATTTGTATCTCAGAAAGTACTTAAATTATTCTACTTAATATGCCTATGCTATATTTGAGTGATGTTATGAAATGTTTTGCTAATTTGACCCTTCCTGATAATTTCCTAAAAGTCTAAGTGAATACAATGAAAGAATACCATCTCTAAAAATGGTTTTAGTATCTTTTTCCCCAGAGTAAAGAATAAATTTTTAAAAAAATAATTATACAAATTTATCATTCACTATAAAAAGTAATTTTACTAGACACTATGTCAGTTTTCTTCTTCGGGTTCCCCAATTAAGTAGGACTTTAAAAACATACTGTTAGTTTACTAGATTTTAGTAGGTCAGCATGCACACCAAAAGTGTATTAAGGTGGACTGCTCTATTGATTTGCGGTGAATATCCTAAAGGCTCAAGGCAGTTGTCTGCGGAAGGGGCGGGAGGGCCATACATGATCGAGGTCATGCGCATCTAGCCAATTTGTAAGACGATCCAGCCGCTCCAAGCCATCAGCAATTCTTAGCATAGGGGCACACTCATGCATTCTTGTCAAGTCATCTTGTGAAAGGCTGCCTGCTTCCAGCTTGGCTTGGATGTGCAACCTTAATAAAACTCACTGAGGTCTGGGAGAAAATAGCAGATCTGCAGCAGATAGGGTAGAGGAAAGGGTCTAGAATATGTACACGCAGCTGACTCAGGCAGGCTACACGCTGAACGGTTACACTGAGGAAACCATAAATCTCAGCTACTATGCAATAAATATCTCAAGTTTTAACTAAGGAAACTATATTTACAGTGAAATTAAAAAAAATAACATTTTAGAACAAAGCTAACAGATGGCTAGTTTTCTGTGATTCTTCTACAAAAGCTTTCTTTGAGAGGGGAAAAAGTCAAACAAACAGGCAGTTTTACCTGAAATAAAGAACTAGTTTAAAGGTCAGAAGAAAGGAGCAAGTTTTGCGAGAGGCACGGAAAGAGAGTGCTGGCAGTACAATGACAGTTTTCCTTTCCTTTGCTTTCCTCGCTGCTATTCTGACTCACATAGGGTGCAGCAACCAGCGCCGAAGTCCAGAAAACGGTGGGAGAAGATATAATCGGATTCAGCATGGGCAGTGTGCCTACACTTTCATTCTTCCAGAACACGACGGGAACTGTCGTGAGAGTACGACAGACCAGTACAACACAAACGCTCTGCAGAGAGATGCTCCACACGTGGAACAGGATTTCTCTTCCCAGAAACTTCAACATCTGGAGCATGTGATGGAAAATTATACTCAGTGGCTGCAAAAAGTAAGTGATTGCTTTCAGTTTCTAAATGCACGGAGCCTTTCCTGTTCTTGCACTGCAGCTAACTTAGAGTTCCTTAGGGGAGCATGTGTGTGTTTACCTTTTGCTCCAGGGGGGCAGTGTTTGCAAATGCAAGACGGCTCTTTCCCTGTGACTTCACGGGTGAGCAAACGTTTTTTAGGCTTGAGCAAACCTCTGAAGGTATGGTGGCACCCCGTTTTGTGTGCCTAATACTGGCACATTTTATGACATTTCTGGTTTTCCCTTATTTAAAATTTAGCTTAAGTTTTCTATCAAAATCCAACTTAAAAAATTGAGTAAGTTAAAAAATAAAGTAATAATGACAATACTAGTTTAGGATCATATCGATTTTACAACAAGAAATTTTCTTCAGCTAGGACAGAAAATCATCACCAGATACTTATTTTTCAACCTCTAGTAAAGTTAGTATGAAATGAGAGTAAATACAAAATATGATATTTGATTGGAGAACTTGAATAAGTATATAAAGGTAACAATTTCAGCAAGTAGTAGTATAGTAAAGGACTGATTTCTGTCATATATTTCTTCTGTCCTTGAGAAGAAATCAGGAAGATTTATTTTAATGTGAACTCATCAGGAAGAGGTTGTTTACCCACTATGAAAGGAGAAATTGAGCCAGTGGTGGCTGTTCCCGAAGATATGCACCTGCAGATTTGGGCTGAACACAATATGTAGGCTTTGGTATGTTCCTGAAGTACCTCTTTCCTCAGGACATTGTAGTTAAACACAGTGCAATATGGGAGTCTAAGTATCCAGATAAATGTTAATGTTGAGTATGCATTTAAATCCCAATTTGTAAAAATCAAACTAAACATTTTATTTAGTTATTTCTGTATAAATCATTTAAAAGTTTTTGTTGAAAATATGCCTATAAAGAAATAACATACTTTCTGCAGTTCATTCCCTCTTTACTCTCTGTTTAATTGTGTAACAGGTAAGCAGCAGATAACAAGTGTATTCAAATATATCACTGGAAGGGTGGCAATGTCAATGTCCCATTTGTGGAAAGCTTCTCCCCCAGGGATCTTTGCTAAAAATTCAGTTGGTGTGTATGGGTAGGAACGCAAGGAGTCTAGTCTTCTTTAAGTTAGTCTGTTAACAGAACAGACCCTTTAAGAAGATAAAAGATAGGGAAAGGACAGATGCTCTATTTTGTTCCTGTGTGGTCACGCTCACTTAGATCATCTCCTGCTGAATCATGCCCAGTAATAGTTATTTTACTTTTTGTCCACTAGGGACTGAACTAAGATCACTGTTATTTGATTTGACAAATTAACTAAAACTTAGTAGTTTTAGAGTTTCCAAACCTGGAATTTTAGTTAATCTTTCTATTGTAGATTACAGGTGAAAAAATACATAGGCAAAATAATAGCAAGCAAGGAGAATTCTGCAGTCTTTTGATAATATAGCTTAAATTTCAGGCATTAATTACAACAGCAGTTTATAATAGAATATATATTTTTTTCCTTTCACAGAACTTATTTCCATCGTGAACAAGTGAATTTGGTTGAATAGCTTATTACTATTCTCAATACACCGCCCATATAGTTTTTAATGAGAATTTAATCATAAATTAGTCCGGATTCATTGAGGGAGGTGGAGAGGGAAATTTAGTTCCAAATTGTCTTCAATGAGCTATTCTACCAAAAATGTAATATTTTGTTTGCTTAAAATATACAATCAAAATGGTGATTTAAACATAGTAATGCGTATTTTTTTTTGTTGCTATGCAGTTATTAAGCAGTAGCAGGGTAAATACATGATTCTGCTGGGTTTAAATCATGCCCAGGCTTCACATGTTAATGTTTGAAATAAATTTGATTTTTGTTTGCATTGTTTTTGGTCAATGATTATGAGTTAGTTTTCAGATTATAGCCAGGCATAATTATGAAAATGTTCTTTGGTTATATTGACCCTTGCTAGCATGAATCAAGCCGAATATATGCTGAAAATGTCCCTGTTGGTATGAGTCAGAGCAGTTTGGCTTGACTATTGTCCGTTTAAATTTGCACGTCTTTTGTCATTGTTAATGTGATTGGTTGGAGGATCAAGAAACCAAATAAATGCATTCAGCAAAGAACTTGCTAAAGGCTTTCATAAATTTCCCTTAATTAGAGGTTTTCCATACTTCAAGTTCTAAATTTCATGTAAGGTACTTATTTTGATAATTCAAATGTAAATCTTTGTTATTGTAACCATTTGGTATGCTTAATACTATAATTTGTACTACTTCTATTTTGATTCCCAGTAGTTGTGTTAGGATAAGAAGCAATGCACTGCAGAAAGTGAGGCTATCAGTGTAAGTGTAAATAATTCATCCATTTATTCAACAAAATAATTAATAAAAGCATATGATTATTATGCAGCTCATATCATCACTATCAGGAATTCTTTTGATGCTGAATGTGTATTATCAATGCTAGAAGCAGATCGATGATAATTTATATTAATCTATTACCTTCCTCGATGTTTGGTAAACTGGGTTCTTTTAAATATTCTTCAGAAAACGCTGACTGTCACTATAAGCCACCTTATGAAACTTATACTCTCCAATCTCATTCCTCAACTTTTCTGGTCTTACAACTGAATAAGATGATAAGCAAGGTGGTCAGCAGGGCATAGGATGTGTTGGTCACTGTAAGTACTGGAACTGTTATGGCACTGGTCTCTTGATGCGATGGATTTAATTCTCGGAGATCAGGTTTCCATGATAACTTGTCGATTAACACCAATGTGAGATAGGTTTATAGCATTATCCTTACTTTTCAGATAGGGAAAAGCAATAT
This sequence comes from Phocoena phocoena, assembly GCF_963924675.1. Classification (NCBI taxonomy): domain Eukaryota; kingdom Metazoa; phylum Chordata; class Mammalia; order Artiodactyla; family Phocoenidae; genus Phocoena; species Phocoena phocoena. The sequence continues at coordinate 51,552,037 of NC_089235.1, read as the reverse complement.
ACATAATTGTTCAAAAAATCACATTTTTATTGGGTGAAACACCTGGGCTATATGTCTAGGTTTGACTCTCTTCCACCATATAGCTTTTTTCAGAATTATTAGCAAACCATACCCATTACCAGAGAGTGACCAGATCTTGGGATAGTGACAGTAAACACAAAGGCCTTTGTGTCTTCGCCACTTTCTTGTGATTCCTTTCTACCTTTCTATTACACAGAAATGTCTGTTGTTTAATGTCTACTCCACATCCTGTGCTTCTTTTTTTTTTTTTTTTTTTTGCGGTACGCGGGCCTCTCACTGTTGTGGCCTCTCCCCCTGCGGAGCACAGGCTCCGGACGCGCAGGCTCAGCGGCCATGGCTCACGGGCCCAGCCGCTCTGCGGCATGTGGGATCTTCCCGGACCGGGCCACGAACCCGTGTCCCCTGCATCGGCAGGCGGACTCTCAACTACTGCGCCACCAGGGAAGCCCCTGTGCTTCTTGAACTATTGTTTTCTTTCTCTCATATACCCAAAGTTCACAAATATGTGTATTTAAAACATTCGGATTTAAAATATTAGAATTTGGGGGAATGCTTAGAAAGTCTGTTTTGCCTTTGCCAAACGGTGTCTTTTCTTTTTTTGGTTGAAAGTATAAATACATTGAGTTAAAAAAAAACATGCCTTGTAACAGAGAACAAGAGTCTATCTACTATAAGCATTTCACACTAGCTAAAATTGACAAATTGATTGTTAGTAAGAAATGTAGTTATGAATTACGATCCAGAATATTTTAATAAATGAAATACTTTTAATGAAGTGCTTGGCTAAATTTTTCTATTGACAGCATTTTTTGACTAACAGCATCCTCTACTTGAATATTGTATTCTTTTCTTCAGAGAATTAGTATTTGGCATGCAGTTACCTGAAATATATTAATGATGATGATAATCTTTTTAAAAGCCCTTGTATTACACATATTAACTCATATTAATATCTACTCATAGAAGGTGACTTCCATGAGGCCAGTGATGTGTGTTTGTCCAGTGTCATCGCCCCAGGGCTTAGAGTAGTATATCATCCATAGCAGATAGATAATAAGTGTTTGTTGATTGAATAAATGGATGCCTTGTCTATGTGTTGCAATCTACATTTTATTATGTAGTGTTAACACTTTGGATATACACCTTCCTTCCCTAAGTAGATTTTAAGTTGTCTTGTAAGCAAGGACTATGTGGAGGAGGAAAAATAATTTTCTCTCTACCCTTCTAGGTTCATGGCTGAGACTTTTCTATAATAAAAAACATGTTAACAAGAGAAAAACAAACAGAAGTTTAATAACATGTATACCTCTTGGATACATGGGAGATGCCCAGGAAAATTGAGTAACTCCCCCAAATGACCCAAGCTTCCACCTTAAATACCGTCTCCAGCTAAAGGCAAAACAAGATGTTGGGTAGGGAGAGCCAGGTTTTCAGGTAAAACATAGTAAACAAGAGTATGGTTGTTGTGAAGATTTAAGTCCATGCCTTCTCCATTGATAGAGTTGCTAGAGGTTTAGTCATCTTCCTCTTGGAGGTACAGAGAGTGAGACACCCTTACAAATGGAGATCTCCCTTATAAATGTAAATTTATCTTATAGAAGGCTAATTTCAACTTGGTTTTTAGAGCTTTTCCTATGTCTGCTGTTTCTTAAAAATATCAGCCTGAAATAATCCTTATGCCAAAATTCATAATTTGGCGTGACAAATTTTTCTCCCCTTCAGCTATATCATGCAATTATTTTTGTCCTAATATTAATTAAAAAGATATTGAGTCTAGAATATGTGGTATTAATTATCCAAATTGTATTTAGCCAATGGTCTAGGATCTTAAAAACTTCTATGAATTCATTTGTCTTCTTAATTATTCTTTAAGAGTCATGTTGTTGCTGGTTTCTCCATGAAATGTACCCACACTCCACATATCCTCAAAGGCTGAGTTCTCCAGTGTTATCACATTGCATGTATCATGTTAGCACTGCATTTCCATGTTGTGTGGCTGTTGTCATTTTCATTATTTGTTTTGAGGGCTGTTCGCCTACTTAGACTGTGAGTCTGTAGAGCGTAGCAAAAGTCTCTTTATCCATCTTTATATCCCCAAAGATGTTTATTAAGTGTCTGAATAATATCTCTGTTATCATAATATAAAAATAAAAGCATCACATGTTCAAGTGTGTGGTGCCATGTATAAAATAAAGCAAGTTAAGGGACCTTGCAACTGCTTTCAGATGCTAAAGTTTGCTTCTAAGTTACTTGAGGGTCATCCTGTGGGATGAAAAAGAATTTTATACTTCCAGACCCATAGGCAAACAGTTACTGCATACAGAAGTGGCATATATTTACATATATTTGTAATAATAATATGTGAACATGTGAATCTAAGTAACTAGCACTTACTTCTCATCTGTGCATTGTTTTCGTGGCTGGTGACTGTGCAAAACTAAGCCAGAGAGGATACTCTCTGTTTTATTTGCACATGTGAGGGGATTTCTAGAGTGTGTAAAATGAGCAGACAATTGATCAGTATGTTTTTAAAAATTTGTCACTAAATTTGAAGAAAATATGCATATATGATTTATGCATAGAGATAGAAAAAAATGACAATTGCCAAGAAAGGTTAATAGGAATAATTGTCTTTTAAACTCAGTTGTAGAAATTTCTCCACCAACTTCATTTGAGAGTAACCCCTGATTTTCGAGCTAGGTAGAGCTCTTTAGTTAATGCCTCTGTATTAACTTTTCAGTGAATAGTTAGGTTTTATTACTTGCTCGTTATATTGTAGAATTGAAAGATCCAAGAAGGCATAAAGACTTTCTGGGCCCCAGAAGTTGGCATTTGGAGCTATAACAGCCTTTTGGATTTCTCTGCAGGAAGGAGCAAGCCTTCCCGCAAACTGTCTCCATTGGTGGATGTCAGGTTTTAGGAGCGTGGCAAGTAGGTTCTTTTCTATGGGTGATTGCAGCCTTTCTTACTCCTGACTGTGAGCTTTCACATTGAGCTTTCTTTTAGTAGCACTCATTCATATGTAATTATTGGTTCAATAATTTAAAATGAATGAGAATGTACCATTCTTTTCCTTAAAATCCCCCTACATTTTTCCATTACATGAGAAAAGGATCCAGATTCTTTACCAGGAGGTCCTATATGATCTGCCCCCACACTCCTATCTGGATTCCTCATTTACCACCTTTCCCTCATTCCAGGCACTTAAATGACTTTAGCCTTCTTGTTATATCTCCAGCAGACCAGCTCTTTGCTGTCTCAGGGGCTTCACATTCTGTTTGCCTAGCTAGGAAAATTCTTGCCCCAGATCTTGGCATGAATGACTTTTTCTCTTCATTCAGGTCTTTGCTCAGAAATCTTCTCAGAAAGTCTTCACTGAGCACCATTACCTACCACTTTCCTCCACTCTGCTACATGATTTTCTATCATAATATATGTATTATTTCTTCATGGCATTTACCACTGTGACCTTTTATTGTTTATTGTTTGTCATATAATTTATTCCGTCTACCTCTACTAAGAATGTAGACACAACAAGAGGTCCTTGTCCATCTTGTTGCATGCAGTACACCTTACCCCTAGAAGAGTGCATGACACATAGTAGACTTCGGTAAATATTTGCATAATATATTCTCCCAGACCCTGTATGCTATGAGATAGAGACTGTGCCTGTCTTGTTCACTAGTTCTTATTTATTATTTTATGTATTATTTTGATAGCAGATAGCAGATCTACTTTTCTTGCACAATGCCTGGAACGTAGTTGGAAAGAATACTTTCTTTTTAATGACTAGAGGAATGAATGAATTCCATGGGCATATTTTGACTAAAATTAAATATATGTATCAAAATGAGACTTAACTATGTTCTATACATTACCCTACTAACTATGTAATGGGAGAAATTTTAATTAGTCCTGAGTTTCCATATTCTGTTACAGGGGTCAGCAAACAATGGCCCTTGGGCTAAATTGTGCCTGCTACCTATGTTTGTATATAAAGTTTTACTGGGATACAACCACACTCATTCCTTAATATACTGTGTATCCATTTGTAAATAAAGTTTTATTGGAACAGAGCCATACCCATTTGCTTATGTATTGTCTATGGCTGCTTTCTTCCTATAAAGGCAGACTTGAGTAGTTGCAACAGAGACCAGAAGGCCCACAGAGCTTAAAACTTGACATGCAACCCTTTACAGAAAAAGTTTGCTGACCCCTGTTGTATATCACAAAATGAATACAGGATTAACATTGAGACCATCGCAAGGTAAATTGTGAGGTTTGCTGTGTGGGAAAAAGATGACCTTCCAAGAAGCCAAATAATCTTCAGGTCCGTGCCAGTTGGCATAGAGCCTGTCTAAGCCATTTCTTGGTGTGGTATTGGGACATGCTGTGAGGTGACATTTTAGAGTACAGGCAGGGAAATTTCATGTCTTTTTTTCCCCCCTGCCCATCTTGATGTGAACAGAGAAACAGTCCAAAAACAGATACACGTTAAAAAAGAAAAAGCACCTGAATAACAATACAAATCAGCAGCCTCTGGTTAGATGAGTCTGGGTGCCCGGGGGTCCTCTGCTTTATGTGCCTGTTTCATCCTGTTTATTGTGGCATTAGCAAGAAGGTTGACAAAATATCAGAGGCATTCTATTTTCATAGAAATGGGACTCTGACTCAGCCTTTTACATTCAGTCTATTTAGAAACCTTTCCTCCTTCTGTCATTTGTTTTAGATATAAATATTACAAGTGTTCCCACTTACGTAGATGATGAGAGGGGAGAAGCAACAAGTGGGATGCTCAGCTACAAAATACAGAGGTTTATCAGCCCCTATACTATAATTTGTTAATTAAGGAGGTTTTGTTCTCTCATTCTGCATGCCTTGTCTCTGTGTGGAAACATAAACAGCCTTTTCCTGGGCCTTGTCTTCTTCTATTCTTTTTTTAATACCACAAGCTATATTGTGTCATTTGCTTACACGCACAACCCTAATAACATTCTGAGTCAGCCTTGCCTTTTGTTCCAATACAAGATTATCGTTTGTTATGAAGTTGGGAAGTTCCAAACTCCCTTTGGTTCTAGCCCCATGGTCTGAGGGAAGGAGGGCCTCTTAGTGTTTAAAACTCTTTACAAAGTGTACAAAAGATGTGCCCCCTCCCTTATCAATGAGGTTTCTAAAGAATGAAGCACTCTGTGGATCATCTTTTCTTATATTTGGAGGCTCTGTACCTAAACACTCTTCTCTAATTCTTACATAGAAATATTGGAAATGAGAGGTTTTCAGCCTTGTTTAGTCTTTGTTGCCTATCCAAATGATCTGATTTCTTCCTTTAAACAGATGAAAAGGTAATATTTAACCAAGAAAGTGACGAAAAACATATAAAGCCAGATACGACCCTACTGGTAGCTAATAATTTCATCAATAATGTATTTGGGCATATGCAGATTTTTTCTTTTGGCAGTAAGTGCTGGAGAATATAGAGCAAAATAAATGTAGTAAAGTATATATACTATATGATTATACAGCTTACTTATACAGGTCTACATTGGCATGTATTGAAGTTCGTGTTGAACTATTGAAAGTGCATGCAAATTAGCATCAAGCTGTGTCTAAAGTAACTCGGTAGCTGAAATATTAATAAAATGCCAATGAAGTGAGAATACCTTGAATTGTTAGTAATATATACATGGAAGCCATCAAACTCACTGGCATCATATCGGTAAAATTACCGTATATTTCTGTGGAACGGCTGATGATAATTTAGGAAGGTGGTATATTTTAAAGTTTCGTTTTATGTGTAGTTTAACTTATTAGGAAGGTGCACACTTTACAGATAGTCTCTATTTTGTTTATGAAAGCTGAATGCGTTGAGTTATAAAACTAGACCTAAAGATTATTGGAGGGTTTCCCTCCTACGCTGTTGGTGGGAATGTAAATGGGTGCAGTCACTGTGGAAAACCGTATAGAGGTTCTTCAGAAAACTAAAAATAGAACTACCATATGATCCAGCAATCCCACTCCTGGGCATATACCTGGACAAAGCTATAATTCAAAAAGATACATGCACCCCTCTGTTCATAACAGCACTATTCATAATAGCCAAGACATGGAAACAATCTAAATGTCCATTGACAGATGAATGGATAAAGAAGATGTGGTACATATATACAATGGAATACTACTCAGCCATAAAAAAGAACGAAGTAATGCCATTTGCAGCAACATGGATGCAACTGGAGATGATCATGCTAAGAGAAATGAGTCAGAAAGAGAAAGACAAATACCATGTGATATCACTTATATGTGGAATCTAAAATATGCACAAATGAACCTATATACAAAACAGAAACAGAGTCACAGACGTAGAGAACAGACTTGTGATTGCCAAGCGGGGAGGGGAAGGAGAGGGAGGGACTGGGAGTTTGGGGTTAGTAGATGCAAACTATTACATTTAGAATGGATAAACAGCAAGGTCCTACTGTATAGCACAGGGAACTATATCCAGTCTCCCAGGATAAACCATAATGAAAAGAATATGAAAAAAAAGAATGTATATATGTGTATAACTGAGTCACTTTGGTGTACAGCAGAAATTAGTACAACATTGTAAATCAGCTATACTTCAATTTTAAAAAAAGGTTATTGGAGGGTTTCCATTCCCAGAGAACAAATAAATATTTTATATATTTATTTATTTACTTATTTATGGCAACGTTGGGTCTTTGTTGCTGCACGCGGGCTTTCTCTAGTTGTGGTGAGGGGGAGCTATTCTGTGTTGCGGTGCACAGGCTTCTCATTGTGGTGGCTTCTCTTGTTGCGGAGCACGGGCTCTAGGCATGCGGGCTTCAGTATTTGTGGCATGCAGGCTCAGTAGTTGTGGCTCGCGGGCTCTAGAGTGCAGGCTCAGTAGTTCTGGCACAGGGGCTTAGTTGCTCTGCAGCATGTGCAATCTTCCTAGACCAGGGCTCGAACCCGTGTCCCCTGCATAAGCAGGCAGATTCATAACCACTGCACCACCAGAGAAGTCCCAAAATAAATATTTTAAAATCCCAAATTTTAATTCATTTCTAAACCTTTAAAGATAATTCCAAGATTTTATAAAACACTTTAACACTGTTCTTATCTTCACTATTACTATACAGTTGACTAGACCAAAATGCAGTGGGTATTTACTGCAGCTAAAAATTTGGTTTGCTGTACCCAGAAGACCTTACATCTACCTTACCTCAAGTGCACAGACATAAGAGGCGAGAATTGTATCTTTATTACTAATATCACCAGTCTTTTCTTTATTTTCCAATTTTACTCAGTTTTTAAATATCAAGAACAGAGCTATAATAAGCAGTAGGTTTAATATAGTATTAATGAATAATTTATTGAATAAATTGAATATTTAATAACTTTTAAATGTCAGTAATAGAGTGAAAGTTTAATATTTTTAACAAATGAGCTGATGAACTGTAAATATTTCTTAGCAGTGGAACCCAATTTCCAAACAAGTTATTAGGCAGAAGCTTAAAGTGTAATCTAAATGCAAATCAAGGGGCTAGAGGAGAACTGGAGTGAGGCCCCACCATGACCCTGTTCCTCAGCCCTTTTCTCAGAGACATCCTTCAAGGGACCTTACGTGTACAAAGAAATATATGTTCAAAGTAGCTGCAGTGAAACTTTCAAATAATCAAATATTAGGTCGGTAAAGTTGCCAAAACCAATCTACTGGCAGACAGAAAGAAACATAACAGTTGAAAATTTGAATATTTATTGGCAGGCTGATGTAAGAATGTCCAAATCTGTCATATACAAAGCAGTTTAAGAAAAAACTGCAGGTTGTTCAAAAACAATAATAAATGCAGGTTGTTCTAGACTCAAAAGTGTTTGAGGCCTACCCATATTTAACATGACCCAAATATGTTAAGATAATAGACAATTCTTGGATAATTAGTGGCAAATTGTTATAACTTATCTATTTTCTAAATTGTCCAATTTCATGATAGTTTATGGGATTTAAATTTAGGAACATGAATTACATTGATTACTTAATATCTCAAGCTGCAATTTTCACTAAGAACAAAATTCATTGTTAAGGATAGTGAAAGGAAATACGAATTTTAAGTAGGCATTTTGGTATTTTCAGAATTTTCAAAGATTCTTATTAGATGTACTCAGCTAATCTTTGTTTCTATTTCTAGTATGTGACACTTAGCAGAATTGCCATTTTCTTTTTCATATATGCTGGCTATTTAGCGTTTTTAAAGACACTGTCTGGACTGTGAAAGTTAATTCAGTTAAGAATAGATAAAAGTCATTCTTGAATCCACTTTCCCCAAAACACCTCAGCTGCAACATATGACAATACGCTGAAAGAGAACAATCATATGAAGGCAATGCCTTCAGTTCCATTAACTCTGTGGCACTTTTTCTCTTTCAGAGGTGAATAATGCAGAGCCATTTGATATACTGATGGGGTGAAGACTCCAAAGTCAGACCTTATATGAATTTATTATTAACTTGCTTATTATATTGGAAATGAAAGTTCTAATTTTTTTTCTGGCTTCCCAGTGCCCTGCTTTTTCTCAAACACCAGTTTGCCCATTCTGCACTTTGGAGACTTCTGAGGCTTGAAAACCAAAAAAGAGAGATGGTGAGGCAGTCCTCAGCTAGACAGACAGAAGGACTCAGAGGACCTTACTCCAGGCCTGGGTCCTTCTCATTCCTCTTCTTTCCTCTGGTATTGTCTTCATTAAAGTCCTATGTGATGCTCCTTGTACTGGCCTTGGAGTGGAAGTGTTAGAAAGAGGATGGACAAGAGGGTGGGCGAATGAACAGGGAGACCAGAGACTGTCCCTTTATTGGTGGCTGGAGGGCGCAGTGAGGGCCCACAGGACTATAGTAGTGTCAAGAAGACTGCTTCATAAGAGATGGCAATGAGTTCTGCCACGGGATTTTAGGATACAGGCATGAGTCATGGAGCTAAGCACCTGCTATTAACAAAGGACAGGCAGTCAGTTAGCCAGTTATCTAATCAAATATGCACTGTGTACAAGGTGGTCTGCTAGGTACTGGGAGACGGCGATAAATCCACTATAGCCCCTGTGGTTGAGAAGCCTAAACCCATTGAAATAGACAGACATGAAAGCAAATGCATTGTCTGTGTCCTCTATTTCCTATGTCAAGTCTAAAGACAGTACCACACAGTGATGAAGTATGTTGTACCTCGAGCCAGACTGCCTGGATGAATCTTGACAGCACCACTTCCTTGCTATGTGACCTTAGGCAAGTTTCATAACTTCTCCATGCCTCATTTTCATTACTGGTAAAATGAGGTAATAATAGTACGTACATTATAGGATGATTGTTAAGAGTAAGCATAAGTGGGCTTCCCTGGTGGCGCAGTGGTTGAGAGTCCGCCTGCCGATGCAGGGGACACGGGTTCGTGCCCCGGTCTGGGAGGATCCCACATGCCGCGGAGCGGCTGGGCCCGTGACCCATGGCCGCTGAGCTTGCGCATCCGGAGCCTGTGCTCCGCGATGGGAGAGGCCACAACAGTAAGAGGCCTGCGTACCGCAAAAAAAAAAAAAAAAAAAAAAAAAAGTAAGCATAAGTCACATAAATTACTTTGCATAAGTGTGATTGCATAGTAAATGTTAAGTAAATATTAGTTATTCCTTGGGGGCAGTTCTGGGTTATAGTAATAGTTAAATGTTGAGAACTTTTACCAGCTATCAGGCCCTTTGGAAGAATTTTACATGTATTAATTCATTGAATATTTTCGGTAGATAATATTATAATTTTCCCACATAGCAAATGAGAAAGCTGAGGCACAGAGAGGGGAAGTAACTTGCCCAGCATTGTCCAGTGACTCAATGACAGGCCCAGTTCCCAATCCCAAGCAGTCTGGCTCTATGACCTATGCTCTTAACCAACTATGGAATTAGCTACGGCAACTTTTATGATATCTTCTCTTATCAATCTTCAAACCTTAAGTCTATTTAAAATGTTTTTCTGTGGTGGTGTTTGCGTCTAACCCTTAATTCTTTCACACTAAATGAGTTGCCCCTTTCTCAAGTTCTGCTTCAGACAGTCATTTGTCCTCATTCCAATTCTAAAGCTTCGTGGTTAAATTGACTGTGACGTGTAGGTTATGCTGCTGATTGAAGCACAATAGCCCAATTCTCTCTGCCCTCCCACAGGTCTGTTAACAGACCAAGGAATCCCACCTCTGCAGTTCCTCCTGCCTATATCCTTAGAAGCACCATCTCTCGAAGTTACAGAGCTTAATTGAATCTGACTATTTATCTAAAAACTTCTAAAACAGAAAGAAAGGCTTACAATTGCTTTACATGGGGTGAAGCTGCCTATTCTAAATATCGTCCATTCAATTTAATGACCTCCCTCTTGGATTTTTCTGTGGGCAATCCTTCTTGGAAAAGCACATCCTGGAACTTACAATATTATTTGCATGTACTTTCTTTCGTGGGTCATTCAGAGTTGTAAATATGAGAAGAAAAGCCTTGTTTTCTCAGGCAACGACCTCTTATCTCACTTCCTATTTTATTTATCATTGTCCCAATTAATTAAAACATTTCTGGTATTTTGGTTCAAGATCAAAACACTGCTACTTGCAAGCAATTGTGATGGCTCTTCCTCTCTGTTTCCTGATCTCAGAGGCCTGACCACTCAGATGCCTGGGCTTTGAGGGTTGCTGCCTTCATGATGGATAAATATCAATTGCATGAGGTAGAAAGGCTCCAAGTTACCCTAACTTCCCTCTGTCCATTGTTCTTCATGGAGTGCAGAAGAGGAGAGACGACAGAATGGGGTGAGGACAAAATAGAATTCAGGCATACCTTTTCATCATCCACCTTTGCATAGTGGGGCAGATAAAAACACAATAAGAAAACAAAACTCACTTTGTATCCCCTTGCTTGACCTGAATTCTCCAAGGAGCGGTAAGGATCACCAGTGTGTGGCATGTCGACATTGTAGGTGCCCCAAAGATACTGGTAGGATATATACAGGAATAAGTGCATGCTGTGGTGCTCAAACTATTTGGGGGCAATTTTTTGGTCAGTGAAGTGGTCTGAAGGATTACAGTGCTAATGATGACTAACAAGGACCTTTTCCCAATTCGCAGGAAAGTATTAAGTTAAGGATTACAACTTTCTCAATTTTAAGATTTTCTTTCTTCATTCTCTCCATATTTTTTCACTTTTCGTCTGTTGTGTCTGATACTTTTCATCTCCTCTCAAACCTAGGGGCAGGATGGGAATAAAGACGCAGACCTACTAGAGAATGGACTTGACACGGGGAGGGGGAAGGGTAAGCTGGGACAAAGTGAGAGAGTGGCATGGACATATATACACTACCAAATGTAAAATCGACAGCTAGTGGGAAGCAGCTGCATAGCACAGGGAGATCAGCTCGGTGCTTTGTGACCACCTAGAGGGGTGGGATAGGGAGGGTGGGAGGGAAGGAGACACAAGAGGGAAGAGATATGGGGATATATGTATATGTATAGCGGATTCACTTTGTTATAAAGCAGAAACTAACACACCATTGTAAAGCAATTATACTCCAATAAAGATGTTAAAAAAAAAAAACTGACGGTATAGCAAATACCTATTAATAGAAGTTGGGAAGTGACCTCCCATATTTAGTCATATAGATTGCACTTTATCTCGACACACGATTATGGTGTGATTTATCTCATCCATACAGCATAACCACATTTCCTGCCTTTGAAATTGCTATTGCTTTGTGTATGAAATAAATCAATCTATCTGCAAAGAGGGCAATGGATATTGGATGTTCTGTCCCAAAAGCAAGTATGAAAATGACATTCTATTAAGAAAGGTGTTTAGTAACAAATAGGTTGTTAATAAATCTACCTTGGTTAAGTAGTATCAACATCCAAACAGATAAGCACATACATTTTTATAAATAGTAGGTATTATATCTATTTTATAGATAAGCAAACTGAGGACCAATGAAATCAAATAATTTTTACAAGGTTACATATTTACTTTGAGATAGATATAGAATTTGAACCCAGGTATTCTGAGTGGTTAACTCTAAAGTTCTTCATTGTTCATGTCTCTTTCACTTCTCCTTCACAAATTAAAACAAATTTTGAATGATGGAGCATGTGGAAGCAGTTTAAATGAATGATACTTTCCTCTAAGTTTTTAGAGACTATGCAGAATAAATAACCTTCTTTGGAGATCAGAATAATTTGCCATGCATGTATAAAAATTGCTGTAAGAAAGCTACTGTTCTTAGGAGAACTATTTCCTGGAACCACTCCTGACTGGATAAAAATTTTTATTTAATTTTAAAAATATGTCAGAGGCAAAAAATTAATTCCGGGTTTTACATTTTTCCAAATAAGTGAGCTGCTTACACAAACTGCCTCAGTTGAGGTTACTCTGATATGACCATACAAATAAAAATAATATTTTAAACTAGTTTATCTACATTTTTGCTTATAAACACAACCTAGTGCTAGATTGTGTTTATTTCAGTTAAAGACCAAGCAGGGATAAAATATTGTCAATAGAGGAGATTGCTTAATAGTTCAACACTAGTGAATTAGAGTCCTGTTTGTAGTATTTCTGGGAAAATGACCATATGCCATATGTACTTTTAATTCTAAGTTATTTTATTTTAGTTCTCAATTATATACAAGTAATCATCAATCCCAGGTTTATGCTTAGAAAAAGGAACAGAAAATTATTAAACACTCATGAAGGTGAAACACTCATTATCTCTTACTGACAGTCAAGATAAACTAGTGGACTAAAGAGACTTTGGTTCAAATAAATGATTAAAGTTGACAATAGGAGTGGAAATCCCACACTCAGCCCTCAGAAAATCTCTTAACTGAGACTTGAGTACATATTGGAGCTAAGAAGTCTCCATGTCAGAGAGAAAGGGAAACTCTTTATTTTGTGACCATTATGTTTCATAAGCGACTAAAGCTTATGTATTTTGAGTTCACAAATCAAATATGTGCAGTTTTCTGGGGAAAAGGTTACTGTGGAAATCCATCGTCCTGAGCATAAAATATCGCTATATATTATTCTAGTTTTTAAAAATGTCTTCCACTGTATCTAACTTTGAAAGTCATGACCAAAAAAGATACCAAGGCAACTAAAATAATTAAATAAAACTCTATAAGCATACTTTAAAATTGTTTATGTTTCAAATAATTTACCACATATTTTGAGGATTTCTCTTCTGTTCAGATACAAAATATCCCCTGTAGAAAATGAGATTAATATGTGCTTAATCTTTTCTGATTACTGGGCAATTGAGAAATCAATGGCAAAGAGGTGATTTTCTACCGTAAAAACACACCAGTCCTACCTGTCCACTTAGTGGACACTCAGAATCTTTGAGGGAGATGTAGTTGAAAATTTTTTACATAGTTTTAAAATTTAGAACCAAAAAACTATGCAAAGAAAATGCAACTTCTTAATTTAACAAGATGGAAAAGAGTGTAAGTTGAATGGATAGAAAACAGTTCTGGAGGGTAATTGTTGGTTGTATTTTCCAAAGATGGTTATACTATTGTATGTATGTATGTGTGTGTATATATATATATATATATATTATGTCATAAACAGTATTATGTCTTACATGACATCATTCCATAAAGAATTCTCTTCCCTTTGAATCTGTCTGAGTCATAAAAGGCAGCTCAGTTTCCATCTTGTTCATTACAGTACTCATGCTTGGAACCCTGAGCTGCCATGTTAGAACTCCAACTACCTTAAGGCCACCATATCGTAAGGAGGTCAAACCACGTGGAAAGGCCACGTGTACGTACTCTGGTTAGAACGTCCCCATTTTTGAGTCATTCCAACCCAAGCCCTAGCCATGTGAGTAAATGAGACTTCAGATGATTCCAGCCCCCACTCACTCTGTTACCTCCATATGTGGAGTTAAAGTCCTAGACATCATGGAATAGGAACAACTCATCCTCTCTGTACCTTGTCTGAAATCCCAACCCGTTAGAGTCTGTGAGCCTAATGAGCATAATTGAATGGTTGTTACAAGCCACTAAATTTGTGGGTGATGTATTAGAGAAAGTTAAACATGTGCAGGGCTTACTCTGGTACCCATCACTATGATAATACACTACAGTAATACATTAGACATGAGCTCTGCCTTCCAGAAGCTAGCCTCCCAGTAAGGCTCATGATATGGGTTGAATGTCATAAGTTTTGGTTTTTAAGCCATTAGTTTTACTACCTTTCTCTACTCTTGTAAGATAAATATTTCATTTTTACATACATTAAAATTCAATAAATGTAACTTGAAGACTGCATATATCTTTGTACTCCTTTAAGTAAAATATTGATTAGTAAGGATTTTTTTACCTTCAAAATAGTATTTGTAAAAATCCTCTGAGCCTTCCTAAACTCCAAGTCAACCAGAAGTCCATAATATCAAACTAATGTACTGTATAGTTTATGTGATTCTTAATGCCTACATTGTTTGAAAATTTTCCGATCATTTAAAAATTGTAAACATCTCAGTGAATTTTTGAGAATCAAGGCATGAAGCTATTTTATAACTATATACTACTTAACCTGTCATATTTAGACTGTAAGTTTAAATCCAGATGTTTCTGAAAGCTGTTATTGAGCATGGCTGACTGGTGGTCTCCCAAATGTAAAATGAGTTAGCAGTGTTGTTCAATTCCCAGCAGTTTGGAATTTCTGCAATAAAATCCATCCAAGATTTTCCCTTTCTTAACTGATGACCATAGGATCTGGACTTGAATGAAACAGGTATAGGAACATTCTTTAAATACATGAGGTGCTTTGCTTGTTACATTATATATTGGTTCAAACTTAGTGGAAAACAGCATAACAGTAAGTACAAAGAACCATTTTTTAAACCCTTTGACTCAGTAATCCTACTTCTGGGAATCATTCCCAAGTAAATAATTGAAAAGAAGGAAAAAGCAGTATATGAACATGTTCATTGCAGGTATTACAACAGGAATTGGAAACAATAGATATTATTATTATTTGATATTTACTATGATACTTTGCATACATGATCTCTAATATTAAAAAAAATTTGAAAGATAAGCAATGTTATCCACAGCTTTGAATGAGGAAACCACACGCAAGCTCCTACAAGCAGTAAATGGCAGAACCAGCAGACACTCCAGCCCAGGACCATGTGATCAATGACCATGTCGTCAATGACACCATGACTGTAGCTGTTAAAAATCATATTTTGACAAGAGAAAATTCCTACAAAATCTCGAGTGAACAGGTTTATATACCTGAATAATTATAGCAATAGAAAATAATAGCTAATATTTTGAGCATTTAGTATGTACCAAGCCTAGAACAGACACTGTAAAGGTGTTATTTTATCTCATCCTCTCAACTCTGTACATAGATACTGTTATTGTTCTCATTTTAGAAAAGCTGTACATATATATTAAAGCCCTGACTTTGTGTGGGGAGAGTAGGTGGTGGAGAGGTGGAGAGGTGGTTGTATATTTGTAAGTACATGCATAAAACCACTGCCAGGAGTACCTCCAAAACATTCACAGTGATTCATTTTTAATGAATGGAATGTTGGAATTGGTGTTTTTTGCATTTTTTCTTTTATGCCTATTGTATTTATTGTATAATATAAGCATGTGTCATTTTTATAATCAAGGTAATATAAGCTTTTTTTTTTTTTAAGAAAAATAGGTATATCTAGACTGAGGCCAAACACAAATAAGCAGGAGTGAAATGGACATGATGGGGACTTGACCATGTTAAAATTTCCATCACTTTTCAAAGTGTTCTCAGGGCAAGGTAAATATGGATAGGCCTTTAGAAATAGTAATGGAATCAGCAGGTAGAGGAAACCTAGGAGAAATATTATTTTGGACCACAGTTTTTCCTTCAGTAACCGCATTTTACCACCCAAGCACTTACCTTTCGATAAGACCAGTTCTGAAACGATTTTTATCATGAGGTTGTCATTTATTTATTTCATACCAATTTTTCTTTCTTACTTTTTTCTCTACTTTTGTGGATAGGTTGATATTGAAAGCTCTGATTGTGAATTACAGATAGAAATTAGGTTGGGGTAGTCCACGATCCTCAGTTGATTTCATTCTTTTTATTCAAAAGAAGAAATATATTTAAAGAATTTTATTTAAGAATTACAGAAAGGTAAGTTATAAAACAGAAGGTGAATGGGTGACCTAGTTTTGTAGAACATAAAACTAGGATTAAATTCTTCAGGATTTTATGTAGCAAAGACAACAGGAAGGCATATGGGAGAGAGATTAAGGAAGTTATATGTCACAATACATATGAAATTACTTTGCAAGATCTTAATATCTATCCCAGTGCATTTACATTGGGCAACCAGAGCTTTACAAAAGTCAAAACCTGATCATACCATTCTCCTGGTTAAAAGGCACCCATGGCCCCCAAAGTACCCTCAGAATGAAGTTCAAACTCTGTATCTTACTTAAGCTGCATCTTGCTCACTGCTCTAGTTTCATCTCTCTCAATTTTCTCCGTGGTTCTCTGTGTTCTAGCCATACCTAAATCTAGCAATTCTATTACAATCATGACTTAGTCTTCTTCCTGAACTTTGTTCATTCTATGCTGCAGTAAATTCCTTGCATCTCTCCAGAATAAATGGGTGGAGAGATGGATGATTCATAAGTAAGTGTGATACAGGTCCTGCTACTCACTAGGCAATGCAATTTGATAGGAAAGGTGACAAATAAGATGATAGAAACGTATGTCAAAATTTGAAGGATATAGACATAAACAGTAGTAATGATGAGAAAATGGTTTTGGTTTCTGCAGTTAGTTGCATTATGAAAGGGGAAATGACTAAAAGCTGGGGTGGTAGGGAGAGTGGCTCTCACAGTAATTAGAGGATGGGGAAATCAGCTAGAGAATTAGGTAACAGATGAAATCCTATGGGAAAAAATCATAATAGCGCTTAGGCAAATAAAAATAAAACAGAAATCTTTATCAGAGATAACACTGATATTTTAGAATGGGGGACATTACAAGAGTGCTTTACTCAGGTAATAAGTATTATTGAAAAAATATAAAATTGTGACTGAAAATTTTTATATTTGTGATATCTGGAGCTGTTAACTTCAGATGACTTTAAGAGTAATTCCCAATATTACATAAGATGAGATTGACTTCATTCCCATCTTTTCAAATGAGAGGAGGAAAGGACAATCCTAAGGTGCTTTAAAATTTCTTAATTCAGATAGAGGTAAAGAGCCCCATTCTGTCTTCCATTCATTGTTATACCCCACACATTTACACGTTATATGGTACAGAATGTATTAGAGAATTGAGTCAAATTACTTATTAAGTCTAAGGTTAAGCCTTACATTGAAGCTTTCAACCACTTAAAAATATACACTTGTACTCTCAGGCAAGATGTATACTGCACTGTTCTATTTGTGTTATGTACACACTTGCATAAAGGAATGATTTTGTCCTTGTAAGTCTGTTTGATTCTTGCAAATTAAGTGAATCCCACTGAATAAATTAAGCTCCATGGTTCCATTTTGAAAATAAGGCATTAATCATCTCCTTGAGGAATCGCTTAGGTACCAAGAGCCCTCTCTGTTCAGAGAGGCATTAGGTATATTAAATGATATTTGCTGATTTATATGTCTCATGTGGTATACTTTTTTCTTTTAAGCAACCTGAGTCTGACTTTGTGTTTTCAGTTGGGTCATCCGTAAACATGTGCATTTTGTAATAAGAAATGTGAAATGCTCTTCAGCATTTACTAGGTAGGTCCTGCCTTATGACTCATTTTGTAACTTTGTATATAGCACGGAGAGATTCCTCGTTAACATTAGGAATATATGTGTGCCCTGATAGTCATGCAAGTTTTAGATACAGTGTTTAAATGGAAATCTGGTTCTGTAAAAACCTGGACATTCCATGTTTGCTGAGGAAGAATAATGGTCTTGTAACATGGAACATGTGGATATTTAAACAAACATATTTATGCCTAGAAATAAGATCTGCTCACTGGGAAATGCACATCTTCTTAAAATATACACTCCTCTTACATTCTCATGACTTGATATATCAAGGAGTCTTATTCATGCAAATGACTATAACCCCTAGAGAACTGGACACCTCAAATCAGGTGACGACCCATTCTAGTGGTAGTGGTGATAGGGAAGCTATTAATGTTCTTTATGATGGAAAACGAATGGGGCAAAATTAGAATCTCCAATTAGCCCATTCTTCCCTTCTTTAAAAAAAGACAAACCAGAATCTTTGACGTCTTTTCTGCCTTTATTATATATGGAAAGGTGTTATTTCATAATATATAATGACTGTCTATATATGTGTATGCACTTGTGTGTATGTACATGCATCTAGTTTAGCTTTCAGTGTGTGATGGATTGCATGTGCGAATTGGGCAGGCTACTTGACCTCTCTTGAGCTTCAAATTTCCCCGTCTATGAGATGAGAATAATAATACCTTCCTCATAAGGTTGTTATGGTGATTATGAGAAAAGATTTACTGAGCACCTAATAACAAAGTCTGACACATAGTATTATGTTTAACAGATTACAACTATGTTTTTAAAAACTTTTAAACATTTTCTTTACAAACTGTACCCAGCAAAGCTCAGTGACTTTCTTAGGGCTGCATGGCTTGTTAGTAATCAGGTGAAGACTGTTTTAAGACTCTCATGTGCAGATCCCAGTGAATAATTCTCTTGTGTAGAAGAATTTAAAATAATTTTTATAGATGCTTCTCCCTCAAGGATGTGGAGCATAAATCTCTGCTTCTCAGGTGTGGGCTGTGCACAGTGTGTTCCTTCTAAAGAGTACAGTATTAAAAGGGGGAAAAGAGAGTAACTTTGCAGTGGAGAAACCTGACAGACATTACCTCAGCCAGGTGATGAAAATGAATATCAGCAGTGATAAGTCATGTTGATGGTATGTCTGCTTATCAGTGTTATGATAATAGCACAGAATGGCACTGTCTTCTGAGGCCTTCTCCTCAAAGCCCAGCCTAACCATGACAGAAACATCAGAAAATCTCATTTTAGGGATGGTCAGCAAAATATCTGGCAAGCACTCTTTAAGAATGTCGAGGTCATCAAAAAAAAAAACAACAGGAGCCTAAGGAGACATGATGAGTAAATGTCATGTGATATCCTGGATGGGATCCTGGACCAAAAAAAAAAGAATATTAGCTAAAACTAAGGGAATCTGAACAAAGTGTGGACTTTAGTTAAAAAAATGAATGGACAAACAAACATAAACAAATCCTAGTGAAAATGTGTACTGTCTTGGATTTGATAGACATGCATGATTATGTTCTGCAATGGATTTCTCTAGACTTTAAGAAGACATCAGCTAATTCTGTTATGATATGAATACTTCTCGCAACAAGAATCTGAGAACGGTTCTGCTGCACGGTGCCTCCTCCTGACAGAGAGTTATTTGAAAAGCAAAAACCTGCAAAATAACATATCTTAACTTCCCAGATCTGAAGAACCCTTTAAAAGTTTCCTGAAATAAGAGAGAGAAGGCTTTTCCTACCTGGTATAAAAACCTGGGACACATCCTAATGTTTATGGGTGATATGATAGTTATATGCAGAAAATATTGTACTTTTGAAAAGCAAATCCTATGTGAACATATAGAAATGAATTTGCCAGGCCACTGAGGATGCGTTAAGTGCAACCTGATGTATTTTATTACCTTCCTACAATAAGGCAAATGAAAAAAATTAGTAAATTTGCTAATAGCACATACTTAACAAAATGTTACAGCCTCTATGACTGTCTTCCTTCCAGGCTCTTGAGGCTACAGGCTTATACCTTTAGTAAGAAAACCTAGGATATAATTTTTCTTACAGAAAGTGTATTCATTTCCTTTTATCTGTCATTATAAAGGCTACAAGTTGTAAAAGAACAAGAAATCAGAGCTCTATCATTTTATTGAAATATTTACTGTACAACAAAATGTCCAGAAAATGTTGTTATATTATATCAGATCTATAAAGTATTCTAGTTTTTAAATATGGATATGGTTTTGACTCCTCTTTTATAACAGTTATAATGAGCATTACAGATTCTTGTAATTATAGATTGTACACAGATCAATGGTGAAATATTCCCTGCTCATTTTAGCTTACAGAAAGTGGTTAAAGGCACTGCTCAAGCAAGTTGGCAAAATCTGCATCACGTTATTCTTTTGTATGCCTCGTGAAAAGGTATTTTTAAGATGTGGTATGGTGTTATCTATATTGCCTGATGTCAGATCTCATTGCTTGGTAACTCAGACAAACCTGTTGTATGTTAGCTAGGAGCGTATGAAGTATAATTTGAAAAACCAGAAATCTGACTTGACTTTCCAAAATACATTGCAGTGATACAATCACATAAAATAGGGATGGAAAAATCATTCTAGACTTTGGCCAATTTAAGGCTGATTTATGGGCTGTGTTTATTGCTCTTCTTATTTTTCAGAGATGACACAATTAATGGCAGTGTTCTCCAACAGTGTGAGGATGGTTTTGCCTTAAATTTTTCTGCAAAGACATTCTTTGTATATAATAAGGATTGTCCTGGAGTTTGTGCAAATGGTTTATAAAGCCTGTGGTTAATCAAAATTTGTTCCCCATGGTTGCATTTATTAATTTGTTCATTCACTGAATATTTATTGACTGGTGTCACGTGTGCCAGCATTGTGCTGAAACTCTGGGGACAAAGGTGAGCAAAGATAGACATCATACCTACCCTCATAGGGGGTACAGTCTTGTGAGGAAATGGATATTAATCAAATTAATCAAATAATTTTAAGTTAATGCAGTAACGAAGAGATACAGAAGAGACAAAGACAGTGAGAATATAAAATAAAGGATTGGACTTGGTCAGGATTTGACCTGTTTATCTACTGATGCACTACAGACATTACGAACATCTATCTTAAAAACAAAAAAAAGAAAGAAAAGAACTAAATGAATGAGCCCAATTTGTCTGTATGACTCTCTGCGTTTATATCCGGGAAACCCTAGAGTTTTGTGGTTCTACTCTCTCGAGTAGCAAGTATTTGCTCTGGGTTCTCCCAGTTTCTCTATCGTTGCTCCATGCACACAACTCGTGATTACTATTCACTTTTTTACTACCTGAATTTGACTCTGAAACAACTGACAAAAACAGGGGAGAGAGGAAGGAAACTGGTTGTGTATACAAAGCCCATGTGGGCCAATTCTGGGCAACATTCTCCCCTGAACACCTTGTAATTTGATCTCAGTTGGAAGGTTTCCCACCACTTAACCACAGGACTCATGTAAGATTTGAGGAGTTTACATGTCAAGGAGGATGCAGGTTCAAGAAATGGAACAGGACTCTTATTTTCCAATGCCAAACTTCGGCTGAGAGTTTCTTTCAGTTATGACACTAATAATATTCAGAAGGAGCTTGTTAGAGGATCATTCCATTCAGCAGCATCAATCTTCTGCATATGTCTAGCATGGGCAGTGAGAGATCTTGAGGTAACTGTATTCTATAACCTGGTATATAAAGACCTTGTTATTAGTCTTGCTACTAATATGATGTATAGGTGATATTCGTAAACTTGCTTTTAAAAATAGAAAACCCAAATGAAATGTGACCAGTCACAGAAATAGATTAACGGATATGTCTATACAGATGAACTGAAACAGTTATTTTAATTGAAGAGATCTGTCAGTTCAGCATAAAAACTGGTTTGAGTGACTTTTTCAATTTGATTTAATTCGATTTGACCTACATAGTGTATAATACTAAGGCAACAAAAGTACCCCATTTCTCAGAATCAGAATCATTAACTTTAATATTGGAAGGAAACCTGAAGGTCAGCTAACCGCACCTCCCATCCAGCACAGGAATGCTTTTTTCTGCAAATTCTATTCCTTACAGTTCCCCTCAGCTTGATCATATGCAGCAAAGGAGAACTTGCTAGTAGGCAGGCAGACAATTCCATTTAATGTAGTTATGAATACTGGGACTTTTTCTTTTTTATCAAGTTGTAGCTTCCATTCATTTCCCTTTGGAAAGAACAAGTCTTTGTCTCTTCTACACAAATGCCTTCAAATATTTAGTATGAAAGTAATCTTAGACAACTTACTATTTCTGAGCATCAGATTCCTCGTCTGAGAAAAGGAGCTAATAATTACCTCCTAGGATTTTTATTTATACAGGAGTCAAAGCAGGCTTGTTTCAAGTGTCTCCAGTACATAGAAAGCCCTACTTTATCAATGTTGCAGTTGTTATAGTATTGTTGTTGTTGTACTGTTTTGTTTTTTTTTTTTTGCGGTATGCGGGCCTCTCACTGTTGTGGCCTCTCCCATTGCGGAGCACAGGCTCCGGACGCACAGGCTCAGCGGCCATGGCTCACGGGCCCAGCTGCTCCGCGGCATGTGGGATCTTCCCAGACCAGGGCACGAACCCGTGTCCCCTGCATCGGCAGGCGGACTCTCAACCACTGCGCCACCAGGGAAGCCCTGTACTGTTATTTTACCTCCCTAACATTTCTTTTTGCCCAGCTATGCATTCTTTGCTCTTCATTTGTTCTTAATAGACTTCAGTCTATTTTACCTTCAATTATAGAGCTGAACACAGTACCACACGTGGTCCTAACAGTAAAGAAAACCACGGAACTGTTTTGTTCATTGGTCTGGACATTCTACTTCTTTTATTTCAACCTAAATATTACTCATTCTTAGTATCTTTATCACACCATTGGATCATACTATCCCCAATAATTCCTCAGATTTCTTTATGCAAACAATTTTATACCTGTCCTTCCTTATATATCCTTTTTTGTTTGTTTGTTTCATTTTAAGCTAAATGTAGGACTTTGAATTTATGTAAATTAAATTGTATTTTTCTTTGGGTGGGCTTTTTATTTCAGGCCACTAAGAACTTTAAGAATCTTTAACCTCTTATCCAACAAAATTATATTTTAATCGTAACTTTTGGTCATCTGCACGTTTGACAAGTCTATGTTCTAAATCTTCAGTCAAGCTGTGATTGTTGACTAAGACATGGGTGAGGATTAGCATTTCAACATTGTGTTTATAATCCAGCAGAGGAAATGAAGTCCTAATTTAGAGTAGTAATTGTGGGGCTGGAGAATAAGGGATTGAATATGGATATGATTCCTCAATTATAATTTTTAACAACCAGTGTTCAGGTAAATGCTTCAATCCTTTGGTTTTCCTTGGTTTTAGAAATGATTCTCTTTTCTTAATTATTTTCTCACTCTCACCTACATAAAATGTATACAACATATCAGGTCTGGCAGGTTTAAGGTTGTAGCTGAGAGGAGCAATAGATGACAATAACATTTAATGCAGGAAAACCTTACTTTAGTAAGAAAACCAAAGAGATTGTTCTTTTCAGGCATAGAATCCAGCTTGTCAGTCTCCATGGGGCTGCTTGACAGACTCCTGGAGGCATATCACTTTAAAAGGTATTAATATTCTCTGGTGACGGTGGACACTTTTGAGATTCAACAGTGCTCTGTTAATAATTTCACCAAGTCAATATACATAAACAAGACTGTAAAGGAAATGCTCATTTTTCTGACTCATATTTTATACTCAGGAAAATGGATATTTAAGTAATGGAATTGCACTTTAGGATTGAGTGGAAATTTAGAAGTCATTTTGTTTACCCTCTTTCTCCATAGAGAAGCTGTCTCAGTCAGCATGACCTCTCAAAATCCATGTTATAACACCCCTGGATTGATGATTTTTTAGGGTGCTCAAATGAATGCTCTCAGTGCCAGGAACAGCACTGTCTGGAGGGGTAATGGAAAAGCTCCCAGAGGGTTTAGCAGTTAGCAGCATTAGAAAGTTTTCCTAGATAGAAGCCCTTTTTGGGACTTGTTCTTAGTAATTCACCCCCTAGCAATCTATAACTTAAATTGGTGTCTACTTGGTAGCTTCCCAACGATTGGAAGACAGTTATCATGTGGGAAGAGTTAGATGAGTGATGTGACGGCATGAATACCACAATGGACCCTTGCCCAAAATTGCATTTAAAATGCTACCAGTTGGAGAGGCATTTGTGTTTAGGATCAGGTTCCCCTAGAGGAATAATATAGTTATCTGGATTGTTTTTCCCGGCATATCACTGCTATTGGCAACCTCAGTGGATGCTATATTGAATTTATTTCAAAATGGAGATGTGTGTGAATGGACAAAGAGCATAAACTTAGATGCCTCAGTCAGTGTGTATTGGAGTAGATTTTTAGTTACTTGCTTACCTTTCGGTGAAATTTTGTTATACTTTTAAAATATTTCATATTGAAATACTTAACTGTGCTGTACCTTCTTCAACAGCTTCTCTTAATTCTTTAATATGAGGTCAAATATTGACTCTGCAGGGAAACTTTCCTGAGGTCTCTATACTGTTTTGCATCCTCCCTTATTTACTGTTCTAGCTCCCTGTGCACTGTGTCTTCCCACCCCTGTTATCATACTTAACTGTGTTTGTTTTCCTGTCTGACTCTCCTCCTGATGATACTAGCATTTATTGAGTACTTACTATGTTCCAGGTTCTGTCTACAAGGTTTACCTGTATTAACTCAGTTGATCCTCAGAACAAACTTATGCGGGTGCAACTATTATTATTCCCATTTCAAAGGAGAGGAAACTAGAGCACTGAGAGTTAAGGAAATGTCCAAATTCATAAAGCCTTAAGTCCCAGAGAGTCTGATTCCTGAGCTTGGGCTTCTAAACATTACCTTATACTGCTTCTCTAGATCAGCTCCTAGAATTCAGGAGCAGGCTTTTATCTTATTATTGTCAACGTCTAGTATACTGCCTAGAACATAGTAGCGACTTGATAAATAGTATTAAATGAATGAATAAATGAATGGCTACATGTTTTCTTCTTATTTTAAGTATTTTGAGTGATAGAAGACAAAAATCATCAAGATTTTAAGCCTGTAAAGGACTTTAAATACTTGTCTTACTCAAGTTTGTATTTCGTACCTAGAAAAACCATGATGCATAGGGTTAAGTTCTATGTATAAGATCACCTTCATAGTTTAGCTGACATTTGTTTCTTTTTTTAGCTGACATTTTTTTTAACCTTCTACCATATGCCAGAAATTATTTCAAATGCCTTACATGTATTATCCTGTCTAATTCTCATCTGAGTGGATATTCTTATTATCTCCATTTTAGAGATGAGGAAACTGAGGCATAAAGAGGTTGTCCATGTCTCATAGTTAAGTGGCAAAGCAAGGAAAAGAACCCAGGTTGACTGGCTTCAGAATTCATGTTCTTGCCTACCGCACTAAATTGGCTCTCACATATCTAATCATTGACAGATCTAGTCCCAAGTGAATGCTAATTTCCAGAGTATCCTGTATCCATATCATGTCCATGGATTTCAAAAAATACACTTATTATAACTTAATCTCAATCTTTACATTGTCTAAATTTTATAATGCACATATGTCTTATTTGAGCTTTTTAAGTCTCTTAATCTTTAGAATATATTTTGCATGTCTACAAATATTGAGAGAAATGCTTATGTAGCTTTTAAAGCAATCCTTTAATTTATCCTAGAGAACTTTCAGTTTTTTAAAAAGGTCATTTATGAGTACCCTAAAATTGTCAGCAGCTGTACATAGAAGTTGAAATGTGTGTGTGTGTGTGTGTGTACACACACACACAGGTATTTGAATTTTAGAATTCAGGGAAGATTGGGATCCATCTTACAAGACTGCTAAGGGACTGAGAGGGAAACATAGCTTAATGTTAATGTTTATTTTTCCTCACTCAGTATATAGCTTTCTTACTCTTTAGGTTTTACTTTGGGGGGAGGATTAGTTGATTGGTTAGTTGATTGTGTTATGCTTGCGATTAGTTTACAGATTGTAAAAAAAAGTTCATTTAAAAGTTTTTTTTACCTTTTACTGGGGTTGTATTAAATGTATAGTTGAACAGCAGCTATAAATTATTTTTGCGGGTCCTGGCTTGTAATTCATAAGCCTTTTACTACTAAATGAACCTCCAAACTCAAGAGTCACATTTTATTCCTTTATATGTGGAGCCCCAGGTGTGATAGTCTGGTGATCACCTGTGAGATGAGCCACGTGAGCCAATAACTTCAGCTATAAAGATATTATGTATATAACCCCTCAATTTCTAAAGTCCCCTTTGCTATCTGCTTTAAAGACTCCCTTCTGTGAGTGTATATTTTTCATACTAACACTATGACCCAGTATTTTTTTGTGTGGCTGAACCAAATTATCTAGTCAATGTTGGCTCTTCTAAGAGAGGCTTAAGGATGTTCACATTGCCTAGAGTCAATCTGTGCTGCTTCAGAGGTGGTATTGAGAAGTCCTAATAGAACCAATTTCAGTTTTGGTCTTCAGCTTTTGTCTCTATTTCCTTTCTTTCTTCACAGCATTATTGCCAAGGTCACTGTCATTGTCGTTACCATCTAAAAGCATGTACTACTTATTTTTCAATTAAACAATAAAGTGCTGATAGTTTACTTAACCCCCAAGAAAATGGAATTAAACATAATCTGCATCATCTGTCCTCTTGAAGGTTTGTAGTCCAAAGCAAAGTTCTCATATGGTCATTATACAGTTAGTGAATAAAACTTTTACCACGTAAGTGTTCTTAACTAGCAGTTTGTTTATTAAACTGGCACTTCTTGTATTTGTTTGCTGTGTTCTTCAATAAAAAAAAATGAATACAAATCATACATCTATTGGTTTGTTTTGAAAATAGAATGGTATCTAAAACATAGAGAAAGCACCATGTATCACCAATATACATTTATGTATGTATTTATTCATTCATTTATTTATGAAAATAGAACTATCTACAAGCAAGATATAATTAGCATCCAGAATTTGTTGACTCCTTACAGCATACATTGGCTACAACATGTATCCCATCTGAATACAGGTTAAAAGTAACTGAATTTTGAAGGGTAGGCTTGGTAACGTTAAATCCATAATAGAGTGGGTTGTTCAAAGATTATTTTAATGTATTGACTCTGAGACACCAGTGATTGTAAGCAGTGTCATTATTTTTGGAAAAAAATACTGACAATTCAACTCTGGCACCATAGTTTCTTATCACTTTGATTGTGAGAGGTATCCTGACTTGAAGTTAAAATGTGATAGGATTGTATCTCAGGCTGATCAATAGCAATAATTCAGGGATTGAGAAACACAGTCTCTTTCTTTAAGTATCTATTGTGAATACTGACAAGTGTTCTGCTGCTTAGGGTTTCTAAAATTATGGTACCTTTCTCTGAAAATTTAATTTAGGTTTATCCTAGTATAATTAAACATCTGAGTTTCTCAAAGTTTCCCACTGAAATGCTCCTAAGTAGAGAGTATGAAACCCCAAGAGTTTGCAGATATAGTCTGAAATGATCTAGCCCGACACAAAATTTATAAATATTAGTAAGATAGTAAGAAATGTGCTAAAATATCAATTTTTAGATAGATGATACTGCTTTTATTTACACATTTTTAAATAAAATTAATTTTCAAAAAGATATTCCATATTCTTCCTGAGGCTTTGTGTATTCTAGGCTTACCGCAATATGCCTCTGAAGTTCAAGTACCCTGGGAGACTCAGGCAACAAGAGGCAATATATAGACTTAGCAAAGGATCTTCATGATTTTTGATTACCGCCCAAAATCTGACAAAAGGCCAAAATACTATAGAGTATTAACATAAATTTTCTGCATTGGACTCCATTCCAGGCAATGCCTTCCTGTGAAGAGTTATGTCTATTAGGATTTAACTGAAAATTATATCTAAATGAGAGAAAACTGGAATTGCCTTGCTTGATCATAAAAATCTCCTATAATTGAATTGAATGTTAGTTTTCCTCCCTACCCCCGTGTGCATTAGTCTTGCAGCGAGTTGACTAGCACATAGTGTTCTCTGCATGTCTTTCGTATGTGTGTTGCAGAAATATTTCTTTAGAAAGCCTTTCATTTTCTAGCGAGGATTTAAACTGACACTAGGTAAAAACAGTGGCATAGTTACATCAAGATCTGCAGTTGTTCATTTGTCCAACAGCAGAGAAGTGCTCACTCATCATACACAGATGTTTGAGTCGTAATTTACTTGTTCAGTCTATTTTGTGAGATATTAATCCTATTTCAGTGTTAGTTTTCTTCACAACATCCAAATAGACAAGCAGTAACCCTTTTTTATGCATCCAAAGACATGTTCTGTACATACATCTCCTGCTTAAATTTTCTCACCCCTGATCCCACCCCCAACCTGATCCCCATTCCTCAACCTTCACAGCCCACCCCCCAAAAAAAAAAGTTTGGGAATATCTACATGCTGTAGAATATGCTTCTAGATACAGAATTTAAAATAAGCCCTTTACATTCCACCACATGTTGGAATTGTTGAACAAGTCTACTTAGAGGATCACTGGTGTGTTTTATCAAACTCATACTGTGAAAGGCTCAGATGTGTCCTTGTCCCTTGAATGGAAGCATAACACAGAGAGACCTGAATGTCCAAAACAAAGTAGTGAAATTATGGTGATGCTTTCTGCATGTTTTCATAGGGCAGGTCAAATCTGCTGAAAATTACTTTGATTCCATGAAATTTATGACAGAAGTTTTTAGCACTTAACAAACAGTCCTTTGTTCGTAGTTCATTTATTTCTAAAGCAAAGGGCAGAAAATTGAAAATGAGTTTTAGAGTAAATTTGCACTTTCATTCAATTCCCTGTACTGTTTATTCGATGTGTCTTTGGAGTCTGCGTTTTTTTTTTTCCTACTACAATGGCATTCTGGAAAGGCAGTTGAGCATGTTTTAAAAGGTCTAAGACTATACACCAGAAATAACTTATTTGTGCAAACTGGTTTGACCATGCAACCAAACAACCTAACGCTCATATTAGTTAAAGTGACAGTGATCGTCTTTGGGTTATGAATACCGAAGCTGTTGTAAACATTGGTAGTAGGGCACAGTGGGTTTTCTTATTCATGCCCAGTTCCCACATACTATGGGTTGAATTCTAATCAAATTTTCATTTTGTTCTACTGTCTGAAAAATTTTTTACTTAATTAAAATATTTTGTACTGTATTCCCATGTAGTTGCTGGGCACATGGACAGGTTTGCTCTTTGAATATGAAATGAAGCCAAAGATTACTTCATAGAAGATTTAAAAAAAGAGAGTTTGAAAAACCAGGACACAGAGATATACATATCTAAAGCTCTTAGAATAAATGCTAATAATAAATGCTTAGAATAAATGCTCTGATCATTTTAAAAAAATAGAAACTTACTGAAGAGATGGCAAATTTTCTTGGAGTTATGAACACTAGCTTTGAAGTTTGACTATCCTGGGTTTGAACTTGCTAACTATGTGATTTTCTGTTAGTTACTTCACCCTTTGGACCCTTAATTTTGTCATATGTCATACATAAAGGGAGGATAATAAAATTTATTTCATAGGGTTATTGGGAAGATTAAGCGAGATAATACATGCAAGGCAATTAACATGATATTAAGCCTCCTGGACCCATGTTCAGTGTGTTCAATATTTATTTAGTGAGAAGGCAGAGAATCTGAAATTTTATAGAAAAGAATTCACCTTCTTTTTTCAAATTTATAATAAGGGACATATTGCTGCACGAAACATAGCATTTTGATGCATTTGGATTTTTCTTTTAATACTACTTTCTCCTTTGATACAATTAGTTATTTTCACTCACCAGAATAGATATTATATACTAGATATAGTTGCAAAGTCTTGTTCAATATGTTTTAAAATTATTTTTTTTGTTTTAGTTTAGAAAATATTTTATACTTTATGATATTTCTACTTTTTGATTAGAAGCATTTCTAACCTATAATTAGGCCAAAGAACTCAGACTTTCTTTTGACATGGACAATTCTAAGAACTTATGATGAGTTTAAGTTTATTAAAGTCACAGTGCAAATTCACAAGTCAGATTTTCTATTAGCAGTTTTTCTGTAATACATTGAAACAGACAAATGGCAGTTAATGGAATTGCAAAGATAAATAAACTCATTGTTTATTCTTGTTTACATCCTGCATGTTAGAATTCAACATAAAATATTCAAGTCCAAAAGGCCAGTTAGCAGACCACTGTAATTAATGTCAAACATCAGTCAAATCTTGTTTATCAGTACATACTGGAATTTCAGCTATAGATGGACAAGAACTGTTCTAATCCCAACTTGGCCTTCAGTTGCAGAAACTTGCAAGTAATTATTGGATACAACAGAATGTTGTATTGATTCTTCTATTTTATTTTTTGGTTTCACAATCAGTATGAACATAACTTTATATTAAAACTAGCTTTTATAGATAAAGAAGGAGCTGAAATAGATATAATTACTAATTCACTTCCACCTACAGAGTTACTGTCCTAAAAAAATTCCCGTATTTTTTCCACTCTTTTGTCTGTGTTTGTGTGTGTGTGTGTGTATGTATTTGTAATTTCCTAAATCCTGAACTTCTGGGGAGGCATACTAAATGATTTAAACTTCAGACAATGAAGTAGATTACTTTCTTCTGGTAAAGAGACTTATCCACATATTAAGTTGACTAAGACTGTGAGATATAAACAACTCAGCTGGCTGCTTTTAGGTTTAGTGGTAGATCTGGCAGTTATACTTTGCAAGTTATCTCTTGGAAAAGAGAGATTGGGGTTAGCAAAAATCTATTTATTATTTTAAATTTTGTTTACTGGAACTGATTTGGAGTAGCCTCAATTTTCACCTTAGCAACCACAAAGCAGTCTCATATGGAAATCTGAGTTAATTGATAATCATATTACAGTGTATTCCAGTGATGTTTAATTACCCTTAAAATGGCAGCTTGGTTAGTTGGTTGACTACTCCACACATTAGCATAACTTTGTTGACTATTACTATTATAGTATAGTAAATATTATGGTCATTATCATTATTTCCAAATAAGGGTAAGACACATAAGCATGCATGTGACAGTTATATTCTTCTGCCATCTCTACATTAGATTTTTGGAAGCATCTTAGGGATTTCAGACTTGTGAATACAAGTCTATGCATTGTTCTGTATGTACATCATTATTGTACAATATACAACCTAATATAGAATATGTGTGATAAGTATTATTGAGTAGACTGTTATTATCTGTTGCACTAGTAAAGTTATGATACCAACAATATAGTTGCATTCATAAAAATGAAATATCGTGACACAACTCTATTATATTGAGGAAAAATTATAATTTGAGGCACACCTCCCACTGCCTACAAACCAAAGTAATTTTCATCATAAAAATATTGCTTTATTAAATGCTGTCTTAATCAAACTTCTGAGAAAGTAGGATGTTCAAAATATGTATAATTCAGAGATTTGCTTTTTGTTTTTTACATTTGTATCTCTAGGTTTTATATTTCCATTTTTTTAAATTAAATGTTATATACACTTTGAGTTTCGTATTTTGGAAAAATTCCATGAAAATGGTAGGCCACATTTAACATTTTTATTTCCAGGCCTTGAGAAAAATTATACAAGCAAGTTTGTTGTGTGTTTCACCTTCTCCTCTGCTCAGTGTTGTGTATAGTGATTCATCTTGTTTGTGGAAACTGCAAACATTTGGGAGCATTTTGGGAAGATACTGGGTTAGATAGCTAAAAGTTCAAGTTCAGAGATTTAAGTAAATTTGTACTTTGAATCAATATATGACTTTTAGTCATCCATAAATGATTTAAAAGAGAAGTCAAAACACTTAGGACCTTCTCTATAGCCCAGTTTTTAGAACAGGACTTTTGACTTGAGATGCTTTTTATTCAGGCCTTGAACCCAGAATACCACTGAGCATAGAGTTTCTTTTTAAAGAGAAATATGCATGTGGAATGTTGTTGCTACAGAGAAGATTATGCAAACATCTCAACTTTGCTCAAGACATCCAAGTTCACAGAAAACTATTTGTGACTTCAACCGCTACCCCGCTTTCTGTTTTAATGTTGATCAAATGATGTTTGGTTGACCTAATTATAACAGCACGAATAACATTTTTGAACCTAAGATTTTTTTTTACTTCAGTTCATTTGAAGTAAAGGCATAGTGTACCCCATTTTTAATACAGTGATGCTGCTCTCCCATCAGCTGATGTGCTGATGCACACACCAGGTCTCAGGAGTACTTTCCACATGGTAGGCAGAGAACCAGTGAAGATCAACTTTCTGACTTCTTGTTCTTATAAAAACATGCTTTTTATGGCTTCATTCCAATTCCAAAGTCCTGAACTTTGGGTCTTTCTAAGGCTGTTTCTATGCTTGAAAATGTTGACAAAAGAAACTAATGAGGAGGGAGGTTCTCCAACCAGATTCTTTCTTGAAGACAAAAGCCTTGATTGAGAGGCCCCACTGCCTCTCTTATTGGAGGTATTTTATTACAAGTTTGGCCACAAAGGTGGGTAACGGATATTTAACAACAACCATACCCAAATTGGAAACTTTGCCCACAGTGACTCATGAGGACAGGGCAGGAATTACCATAAATGTCTGTTTTCTTATTAATGAAATCTCCTTTTGAAACACTGTGCCCCATTGAAAACACAAGTTGGGTCACCAAGGTGCATGATGCAAACACTTTTGTATTACTTTGACTTTCATTCATAGAATGGAAAGCCAGAGTTAAAACCACTTACGCATCACATTGCTTGGGATTTCGGTGATAGTTATTAATCATAGGATGTGGGAAAACAGGAGATACTTCCTGGAAATGTAAGCAGAGAATTCAGTTAAGACATTTAGCAAGTGACTCGATATGTTAGAGTTTGTCACTTATTAGTTGAATATATGAGACAGCTTCATGTAAAATTAGAAGAATACTGACATGTAAATTTAAACTATAAACTAAAGAAGTATGCTACAACTTCCAAATGTTATTTATAAGTAAAGGTACAGAAAACAATTTTCTACATTCCTGAACTATTCACATAGAGACAGAGAAAGGACCTGCTCTGCAATGAACTTATTTTGAACCAAAAAAAGTCCTTTGTTAAAGCCATTCTGCTATCTTTCCTAATCATACAATCTTAGTAAAAGGGAAAGAGGCTACACAGTGCCGGTAGCAAGACATCTGGGAGCTATTTTTAGGTTGAGTAAAGGCTTCGGAGGGAGTATTTTGAGAAGGTGGGTAGAGAGAAAGACATATGGGAGCCAAAGGTCAGTGGAAGGAAGGTCAGGAAGAGTGGAACCTATTTCCAAACCACTTCATTTTACAAGCACAGGCAATGTTTTGGGAAAGTACACCTAGACATTTACACCTCTCAGATGGTCCTCCTATTGTATGTTCTTTGCTTTCTCAACAAAAACACACAAATGTATTTTTACAGACCACTTTAACAGTAGTGTAGATGTATTTGTTTGCTTTAAAGACAGAAAAATAAATATTACGTTGATTTAAAGAGCCAGAAAATTAGGCAAGTGAGATTTGTCAGGGAAACCTGACATTTCCATCCTGAATTTGAGCCCCTCCAGAGTGATAAATTAGATACTCAGGGTTGTACACTATATCTCAATCCATTAGTGTATTGTTTAGGCTGGTTAACAAAATATGTAGTACTTATTTGGAGTAGAAAATGCACTACTTCCAACTTAGAGTGTACTTCTCTAATCTATTCCTATACATGTAGAAAGACATATATAGATATCAGTTTGCTCTAATGACTAAAAAAATAAATAGTTGAAAATTTATATCAAGGCATCTATAACACTAACAGATACTCAGAAGTGAGGGAAAGCTGGCTCAAAACTTGCTCTAAATGACTTGTCTTGAAATTGATTTCTGTTGTAACAAACAGAATAGTCAGTCTTGTCCAGTAGAAAAGAGGATGTAAATGGTGCTGATAACGTCTCATAAGCCTAGTCACTCGCCACAAAACTCCTTCTCAACTATTTTATTATTTAGGCTATTTAAGGTCACTCAAGTACATCTATTAAAAATAATAATAATAAAGGATGGGATTGTAGACCACACTGTATAAGTAACATGTTATGCTCAGTTCTTTGGAATATACCACCAGTGAAGCAAAGAGCAGAAGGAAGATGAAGGGGAGTTGGACTTTAGGCAGTTGTTTTCATTTCAGTTAATGACTCAGAGTTCGTCAATGGAAAATTAGAAAGTACACATATAGGCTAAAAGAAATACATCTCATCTGCTATGTTGCAGAGAGACATTTTTCACATCTTTTAAATAAACTTCCTCAGATTCTTTTTCTTTAGAAAAGTATGAATTCCAAAAATAGGGTCATTCTATATATGGTGTTTCAAGATCTGTTTTTTTGTCACAACAGTATGTTGTGTACATCTTTTCATGTCAAGAAATGTACTTTGCCATCTCATTGTAATACCCAGTTAGAATTCAGTTATTTAAATGTACTCCACTTTACCTAATCATTTCCTGTTGAACATATAGATTTCTAACCATTTTTAATATAATAGTATTGCAATGAACATCTTTGTAAATTAATTTCTGTACCTATTCTTAATTATTTTTTGTCAACATTTTTGGAAGTTGAATTTCTGGATCAAAGGTTATATACAGAGATCCAAAGACCTCTTCAGACAATCTGTAACAAATTAATGAATACTCACGTTAGCATTATGTGAGAGTGACCACTCCTCAAGAAGTAGAAACACATACCATACAGTTTTACAAGCTTTGGGCACCATTATTTAAAAATGCACTAAGCCTGTGTCCTTCTGGGATATAAAGTAAAGTTATAGTAAATTTCTCCCAATGCAACCAATTCCAATAAGAGAAAATAGGCTCATAAATTCTGTATCATAATTTATTTATTAAACATTTTCAAAATGTCTAGTGTATGTTTAGTGAAGATTTGGTGAATGAAGATTTCCACAAGGCAGGCTAAGAACAGAACCAGTATTTATTGGGTCTGTACTATGTGTCAAATTTATTTAATCTAATTAAATCCTTACAAACACCCAACAAATAAAAAAATATTCTCTCCATTTCTGAGATGGGAAGCTAAAGCTCTTGGAGTTTGGGGAGTTTATACAGGTTCACAGAGTTAGCCCAAGCTAAGATGGAATGGGAATCTAATCTGTTTAGCTTGATGGTCCATGATCTATCCATAAGACCTTAATTGTGAAGGATAGGAGCAAATTTCGTTGCTTATTACGTTGTCTTTAGTTTCATTTTTTACTTAAGGGCAAGAAAATTTGGTACACATCTCTATCCATGGGAAATAGTGGAATATATATTATATAAAATATGATGTATTATGGTAGTCATTATGTTGGAATGCTTGTTGATTTTGTCTTAATGTTAATGTCCTATTTTATTCTATTCATTCTAAAAAGAACTTGATGTAGCTAAGGTATACAGACACATACATATATGTATATATGTAAATATGCACGTTTATACATATTAAGTGTAAAATAAAAATTTGAGAATTAGGTAAACAGAAAATAAAGATAGGAAGATAGAATCAGCATGGTAAAATACACACTACTATATAGTCCTTTAAAATTGCTAGTGATGAATCAAAAATTAGACTAAATTTTCTGGCAGTCAAAGATAAGGGGAAGCACACCAGGTATAAGAATTTAGGAATTCAGGAGAAACACATTTTCCCTGATACTCTCAGGTCATTGATCTAAAATCAAAGATCTTCCTTTCTTGCTTAACAATGGATGGTCATAGGCATAGGGTGAATCCTCAATAGTATCCCTGTTATGATGAGATTTTCATGTCTATTTCCTCATTAGAATGCCCCAATCAGAACCTCTCACAAATCATTGTTCAGATGATCGATAAAATAACAAGTTCCATGTTTAAAGGAGTCACCCATTTCAGTCACTGAGAAAATGTGAAATGAATAAATGTTACCATATATAGATCTATAGTACTAAGGTATTTACAGTGTTGTTAACAATGAACCAGAATCTTCTATTGATAAAAGCTCTTTCCTCATTATAAAGCTCAATATCTGTTAAAGCTTAACTCTTTTAAGGCCAGGGTATACTTTGAAAGGTATTGTGTCTCATATCATAAGGTTAAAAAAATGTGTGTGTGTACTTGCAAGTGTTAAGTTTTGGGAGAACACTGTCTCGTTTTTAATTTCTTTCATACACCTGTACTTTATGTACAGTCAATGCTCAATTGATATCTACTGTCGGCAATTATTAGTTTGGAAACAGATGGTAGGAAACAGTTAATGCAAATCCTAGAAGTGTTTTATTTTTTTTAATTTAAGAAATACACATACAAAGACAGCTTCATTTGCCCTAATTAGAGGTAGGACCATACAAAGTGAGGACAGCAATTACATCTTGTCAGATATTTTTTACCTAAATGAGGCATGACTTGAAATAAAAGGATCATGGTACATTTACAGAATATTCTAGCACATATGCAAAAGGAGTCATAAATTTCCTCATCTGTAATATGATACTGACTGCATGGTGTGATTGTGGTGATTAAACAAAGTAAATCAAGGGAAGGCAATTAGCAGAGTGTCTAGCAGAGTTAGTGCTTAATAAATATGATTTATTCTACTGTTATGGGTATTACTATCACTTTAATACATTTCTATAATTTTCTGATTTAAAATAGGAGCATGTACATATCTATTCCATTTTCATATTGGCAACACTCTTGGAAATATTTCATTTGGGTCAAGCAATTTTTCAAGATTTTTTCTTAAAATAATATTAGACTTTGTTTTGTTTGTTTTGGGTGGTTTCACTTTCTTTTTGGATGCTCTTGGCAATTTCATGTGTGCTTATTATTCTGATCCAAACCTAGGAGGAAAATATCCCACAACACTGCATAATTTACAAGACCACACAGTGATTTATAAGGGTTCCCTCCCCCCTATAGAGCTTTTAATGGGAAAAACTCATCTATATTGCTGTGTCAAGAAATCACCACCTTTATCACATACCACAGACATAAATGAACCATATAAAAGCAAATAATCCTTAACTCCTCTACAGGAAGCTAGAGCAGAATTTGAGCTTTAGCAGATGCTTAGAATGTGTAACTAGTTGTAGAAACCATGAAATGTGGATACTAACAAGTAGTTACAGATAGTTTATCTAGTGCAATGGATTTTAAATCACTTAAAAAATTGAGATATTTTTAACAGTATCTAATGTACCATATGATTCCTCTAAG
This sequence comes from Phocoena phocoena, assembly GCF_963924675.1. Lineage (NCBI taxonomy): Eukaryota > Metazoa > Chordata > Mammalia > Artiodactyla > Phocoenidae > Phocoena > Phocoena phocoena. Next base: position 51,514,797 of record NC_089235.1, on the reverse strand, counting down.
AACTCACGTAATTTTTATTTCTGTAACTTTACTTGGATTTAGATAGGGCACTTTTGCCAAACTCTTTTGTTTAATTTTGTGCTTTTAATCAAAACACTAATGCATTTTCATATTTTAAAGATTCTAACAGTGATTATTGGATTCACTCATAAAGCCTGTATTTTAAAATCAGATATACTTAGCTACTTATAAAATTTGTAAGTGTATCCACATTATAACAAATTGAAACAAGAGAAGCCCAACACAAGGAAAATTATTTCATGGGTAAATTTCATGTAGTCTCTACTCATTATTCAGGATATACAAAGAGATACACCTAATGTCACTAGACTTATGTGAGCTAGTACATGTAGATAACTAAGGAAAGTACATTGTACAAACTAAGATATCAAATATTACAACATGGCCTAAATTCAAAACACTTTTCGCCTAACGCAAGAAATCACACAAGAGTTGAAAACATGTTGATTCCAAGCTAAGGTACATCTGGTTACACGATTTGATGCAGAGGTAAAGAAATAGGACTCATTTATACTACGTGATAGGTAAAGTATATCCCCATATGAGTAAATATTGTTCAGGTACCAGTGTCTAAACACTGCTGCTTACTTGTTCTGTCATCTTTGGGCCCCATAGTCCTTTTACCAAGATACACCAGTTGATTACATTTTGCTTCATTTGCTTTGTTATTCTATCTATCTGTATACAAACATATACATACATACAGATTTTTGTCCCTGAAGTTTTGGAGGGAAGTTGAAGACATCGTGTCCCTTAACTTCTAAATATTTCAATGTGTATTTCCTAAGAATAAAGATATTTTTAAACATAATTGCATTACAGTTATCAAAATCAGGATATAAAACATTTACACACTACTCTTATATAATCCAGAGTCCTTGTCCAAATTTCATTAGCTGTCCCAGTGATGTCCTTTATAGTTTTTTTTCCTGGTCCGGAATTCAATACAGGATCATGTATTGAACTTTCTTTTCAAGTTTTACTTCTTTTACTTGGCTTCTTGATCTTGACATTTTTTAGGAATTCAGGCCAATGACATTTGATTTGGATTTGTTTTGTTTCTTTTTGAGTTGAATAAGGTTATACATTTTTTTAGAGGAAAATTACTAAAATGATACTCAGTTTTTCTCAGTACTTTATATCAGGTGTCAAAAGATGTTTGCTTGTTCCACTGATGTTAGCTTTGATCTCCTGGTGGTGATCGACAAGGATTCTCCACTGTGAAGTCAAAATTTTCACTTTATAATAAGTAAGTAATTTGTAGGGAGATATTTTGAGAATATTTAAGTATCTGTTTCTCATCACACTTTCTACCACTGCTTTTCTATCTATTGATAATTTTCTAAATCTGTTATTACTTCTGCATTTATTGATTGACGTTCTTCTATAAGGAAGACATTTCCCTTCTTCATTTCTTTATTTTTTCATTTGTTTATTTAAACTAGATGGTCTCATGACTTCTTACTGTATTCAATAGATTATGATCCATTTTTATAATTATTTTTATTTACACGTGGTCCCAGATTTGGTCAGTAGGATTTCCTTCAAGCTGGCTACTGTGACCTTTTGGGACATCCCCATGGTGCCTTGAGCACTTCCTTACTTTCTGATGTATCAAAATATTCCAGTTTATCTTGTATTTTCCCTGCCTCTGCCCAGGAGTTAGCCATTTATCCAAACAGCTGTGTTTTCTTTTAGGAGAGAATGATTTGTGGAAATCAAGACATGGGCACTAGTTGTACTTATTGTTACTGATGTAACATTGCTTCTAGGCCCTCTCAGTGAACAGTTAACATATCTATCTCTGTCTTATGTTTATATCTTTATTTCTGTATCTACACTGAATCTAGCTGAAAGCATGCATGAATACACATACATGTGTGTGTGTGTGTGTGTGTGTGTGTAAACCATTAGTTCACATTTCTGTCTCAAATTCCTTTGTAACATTAGGTGTATTTTCTGTATAATCTTCCTTCTTCCCATACATGTAAGTGTCTTCTCCAAAGGAAGAAGCTTGATTTTCATTATCCATAATATATTTACTCATTTGCTTATGACTCAGATATAAAAAAAGTTTCAGAATTGATAACTGATACCACTGTAAAAAGCAAACCCACTAAATAGAATTCAGTATTTCCAATATTTGTTTACAGTTTTCCTTTTTGCAGTAAATTTATATAGTGTTACATACATATCTTAAATGCACAATTGATGAATTTTTGTCACATGTGCATGCTCATATAACACATAACCCTGTATGGTATATTTGTATGACCTCAAGAAGTTTCCTCATGCACCATCTTTATCATCCTTGGGATGGAGGATGGACATGTTGTTTATTTTGATTTTTAAAATTTAGGTTTATTGAGGCATAATTTACATATAGTAAAACTCATTTATTTAATTGTGCAGTGTGATGATTTTTTTTGTTTTTTTTCCTCTCTTTTTTATTAACGTATAGTTGATTTACAATGTTGTGTTTCAGGTGTACAGCAAGGTGATTCAGTTATACATATATATATTCTTTTTCAGATTCTTTTCCCTTATAGATTATTACAAGATATTGAGTGAGTTTCTTGTGCTATACAGTAGGTCCTTGTTGGTTATCTATTTGATATATAGTAGTGTGTATATCTTAATCCCAAACTCCCCCCTAATTTATCTCTCCCCCCCCTTTCCCCTCTGGTAACCATAAGTTTGTTTTCTGTGTCTGCGAGTCTATATCTGTTTTGTAAATAAGTTCATTTGTATCATTTTTTTTTAGATTCCGCATGTAAACAGTATCATATATTTGTCTTTCTCTGCCTGGCTTACTTCACTTAGTATGATAATCTCTAGGTCCAAATGACTGCAGATGGCATTATTTCATTCTTTCTTATGACTGAGTAATATTCCATTGTGTGTATGTACCACATCGTCTTTATCCATTCATCTGTCAGTGGACATTTAGGTTGCTTCCATGTCTTGGCTATTGTAAATAGTGCTGTAATGAACATTGGGGTACATGTATCTTTTCAAATTAGAGTTTTCTGCAGATATATGCCCAGGGGTGGAATCACTGGATCATATGGTAACTTTTCGTTTTCTGAGGAACCTCCATACTGTTCTCCAGAGTGACTGCACCCATTTACATTCCCAGCAACAGTCAACAGTGTAGGAGGGTTCCTTTTTCTCCACACCCTCTGCAACGTTTATCATTTGTAGACTTTTTGATGATGGCCATTATGATCGGTGTGAGGTGATAGCTCATTGTAATTTTGATGTGCATTTCTCTAATAATTAATGATGCTGAGTACTTTTTCATGTACCTGTTGGCCATCTGTGTGGATATGCAATTTAAATAGGCTGTCAGGATAGGCCTCATTGAGAAGGTGACACTTAACTTGGAGGAAATAGGGAGTGAGTCACATAGGTAACTAGAAGAGAAATAGTCTAGGCAAAGGGATCAGCATATGCAAAGGCCCTAAGGAAGGAACATGCTTGGTATATTTGAGGAACAACAAGGAGGCTGTAGCAGTGAAAGTGGAGTAAATGAAACAGAATAGTAGGAGAAGGGGAAGAGAGATGGAGGGAGGGAATGTGTACACATCATGAGGGATCTAATTGGCCACTGTAGGGTATATTAGGCAGCTATTGCTGTAATAGTGATAAGAAACAACCTCAAAACGCAGTATCTCCAGCAACAAGCATGTATTTCTCACTCAGGAGTCAGCAGGTCAGCTGTGACTCTGCTAAGCTTGGCTTGGATTGGCTGGGCTTGGGTCCAGGTTGCAATTTGGGATAAAGTCCCTCCCATATGTCTCCTCATTCTGGGTCTAGTAGCTGTCTGGGCTATATCCTTCTCATAGTGGATGGCATAATGCAAGAGGGATGAGTGAAAACACAAGATGTCTCGTGAAGCTTTGACTCAGAACTGAAGCACTGTCTTTTCTACCTATTTCATTGGCCAAAAAAGACATTTATTTGCCCAGGCCCAAAGTCAGTGGGACAGGGATGTGTACTCTGTCTGCTCTTGTGAGAAATACTAAAAATTCACATGGCAAAGCACATGAGTGCATAATTCTATTATAGAAAGGAAATAATGAGTTGGGAATAGTCTAATCTGCCACATAGTCACTTTGCCTATGAACAAAATGGGGAACAGTTACAGGATTTCAGGAAATAATCTGGTTTAAACTTCAAAAGTGCCATTCTGATTTCTGTACTGAAAATATACCTTAGGGGACAAGGGAAGATCAAGGAGACTATGTGGGAATTATCACAGCATTCAGTGAGGGATGCCGGTGTTTCAGACCAGGGTGGTAGCTGTAGAAGAGGTCAGATTGTAGATATCTTTCACAACAGTCAACAGGATTTCCTGAGGTATTGGATATGGGACATGAAAAGAAAAAGGAATGAACAATAAGTTTATATTTTTCAAGCTAAACAGCTAGACTAGACAGATAAAGGGGCATCAGCTGAGATGGGGAAGACTGTGTGTAATGGAAGATTAGGAGCTGAGTTTTCATTATTTTATGTCAGAGTTGCCTACTGTGTATCCAAACGGACAGGTCAGGTATGAAATTGTCAGGTCTGGAGTTCAGAAGAGAGATCTGGTTGAAGAGTTAAATTTGGGAGCCTTCAGCATATTGATGGTATTTACATCCATGTCCCATATTCTTTGCAGTAGCCACATAACTGGTGTTTGGTTCTACTCTTCCAATTTTCCAATTCATCTTCCATTCTGCTAGCATTTATATGTTGAAAGAAAAACTCTGATCCGATTACTCTCTGCCTTAAAAACCTAGCCATAGCTTAGAAGAAAATCCAGACTGAATATAGAGCTTCACAATCTGGCCACAATCTATTCTCATTTTACCGAATAAAATTCTATTTATCTTTACAGGCCAGACTCAAATGTCAGCTCTTTTGTTCAATTTTCCTGATGGCCCAGGAAGAATCAATCTTTATTTCTTTATGTTTCCCCAGAACTATTTGTATACTTTTCCCTGCATTATTCAATATGGTAGCCACTAGCCACATGTAACTATTGTACACCTGAAATGTGGCTAGTACAAATTGAGATGGGCTGCAAATGTGAAATCAACATCTCATTCATTTTGTTTAGTACAAAAATATATAAAATATACTATCAGTAATTTACACTCTTGTGAAATGGTAATATTCTGGATATATTAGGTTAAGTAAATTATTAAAATTAATTTCACTTGTTTAATTTTTACTTTTTAAATGTGGCCTGCTAGAAACTTAAAAACTGCGTATGTGGGTTCTCATTTGTGGCTTGCAGTTGATTTTTATTGGACAGTGCTGCCTTAGAGCATGTATACCATTGTGCGATTACAGCTCTGTTAGTCACGTCATATTTGTTCTTCTGAAAGGTTCTGAGTTTTTGAAGAGAGAGATTATGTTTGATTTCTATTTCTAAGACCCAGTAGGATTATGACTAGATGCGTAATAAAAGTTAGTTGAAAGTTGATTGATTTCTGATTGATGCTTGTCTTCACACACTGATCTGTAGACAGATTGCCTATAGCATAAACATAAATAGAATTTGAAAAAGAATCAACCATAGGAGGTCCATAGTATATATTTAAGAAGCCCAAGTACTTTGGCAAAGTCAGTCACAATTTTAGCTAATCACATATTTGTATTACTATTTCAACCTGTTTCCTAAAAGTAGTGCATTTAGGATCAAACTACAAATTAAAATATTGTATTGTTTGTGGTAAAGATTAATAGTGTCACATACTTTTATAGCTAAATTCTTCAATTTAATTTTTACAAAGACAGGTTTTTTTTTCTGACTTCAAATTTGTAGGTAAATTCTTATTACAATGACTTTTATTTTAAAACATTTACATATTAAGAGAATCATACTCTATTATTCTTTTTACTCTGTTGTGAAATAAATAAAATATTATAATATATAACTTTGTATAAACTAAAAATTGTAAATTTTGAGTGAATCCTCAGGACCTAGGAACATTTTCAAGGGATAAAAATAAGGGTCAATAAGTTTCTTCTCTTCACTTTCATTCTTTCTCTGTCCCCATTGTATCCAAATATATCCATTCTGATTTTGGAAATAAAATTAAAATGAAATATCCACTGAGCAATGAGATTCTGATGAGATCAGGATCCACCAAAATGAATAATCCTGTGAAGAAAACAGTAAAATGCTTCCTGAAGATCTCTGCCTCTGATATGGTAGGGGATGTGATGTAACTCACATAAGGAGAACACTGTTGTAGAAAAAGCAGAGTTAGAGGGTGCAAATTAGTGTGTATTGTCAGTCCTGTTCAGGGTGAAGTGCATTGATTTGAATGACCGGTACTAGGTGTCTAGACAGAAATACCCCTGCATGGAAGAAGAATAATATCTCATCAAATAACATGTTAATTTGATGTAAATCTCTCTTTGGCATGCTGAATTTCCCCTTTATGGTTCACTCAGCAGGGTTTTGGTTTGTCATTTGGTCTCCGGAGTGCTCTGCCTTTCAGAAAAGGAGTGGAGGCATTATTTATCTTCCATGATAAATTAATAACCATCATCTGATCTACAAATCATTATCCTATGTGCTTGGTCAGGCTAAATAATTTTTCACTCTTGTAATTGTCGTAAAGTAATAAACCTGATGCCTGCATCTGAGACTAAAGGGAGTCCCTGCTAGAACTCAAATATTTAGGAAACCCTATATGAGCATAGTCCATCGGTCTGTATGTCTCTTTCTATTTCCTATCAGCTTGACTTAACCAAATTTGAAGGATTCTTCTAAACATTATTGGTGATAGTCTCATAAAATGTTACCTCCATATGCGAAATCTTATATGCATACAGAGCTATTTCATTTCACTGAGAGCAAGGGGTAAGACCTAATGCTAGAATGTTAACCTCATTTGGGTGCTCAGTAATGTTGTTCAACAAACACTTGGACCAAGTGACAGCAACAGAAGAAGGTTGCTCTGTTAACCTTGACATATAAATGTGTGCTTGAAAAGTGAGTGATTTGCTTTTTCCTCATTACTATGTCTGGCTTCCATGTGAAAGATAAAGATGCTCAAGGTTCAGTTTAATCCTAAAAACCTGTCCTCTTCCCTAGGTATCCTAAGCCAAAATAAGGTGTACTTTCACTACTTTCAATGTTGCTAAATATCTTGATCAACAGTTAATACTTTGAGGTTTGGGGGTTTTATGTTTGGCATTAGGCACTGGAGCCAGTGATTCAGGCGTCACGCACCCGCACATAACCTACAGACGTGTTGAGCCAGCGTCTCTCCTCATGGAGATATTCTGAGAGCAATTTAGACAATTCTGGAAGCACATTGACTCTTCATGGGAACTATTAATTCCATCGCCATCATGCGAAGTAAGTCATACCCAAAAAGTCTGAATCTGTACTTAAAATTTTGAAGACTTTAACCAAAGATCATTTTGTGTTCGTCTGCATGGTAGCTCGCATTTTTAACAATAATACTGATGACTCTATCTCATTTTATCTTTTCGGTTAGAATAGTGTGCTAATATACTTTCAAAAACCTCTCATTACTCCCACTACATTATAAAGTACATGACGGGTACTTGAGTACTGGGAATCATAATTTTCAATCCAATGAAAATGTTGAAGATGATTTAGTTCAACCACATTATTTTAGGTGCCCCTAGAAGTTAATTAACTTTCTCAGACATTGATTAATAACTGAGAGCTAGAACCAGAACTGCAACCCAGATCTCCTAAATTCTAGTCCCCATCTTTCCACTGCATAATTTTATCTTAAAAATTTGAATCTAGAAGATTCACTGGAAAAGGGAAAAGATGTTGAGCTAGGTACTGTTGCAGACCTTTGGGATGACTAGGACATTTCCCCTGCCCTCAGAAAGCTTATGGTCTAAAGAGGGAGACAGCTAACTAAATAAGTTAAAGCTTTTACATTCTTTAGATATTCTGATAGACGTATATCAAGTAGAAAAAGAGAGCACAAAAAGAAATTATCTATTATGCTGGTAGATGATTGGAACATGCTTAATAGAGAATGACTCCTGAGAATTTTGAAAGAAAGACTGGGCTAGGCATTCCACATTAGGGGAAGAATATTTAATTCTGGTTTCTGACGTGAAGACATTGTGCAGATGTTACCAGAAATATGAGTGTAGCTGAAAGAATGTTTTCTTATTTGCCCTATGCAGAAAAAATGTGGCACCTTCTTACAGATGCTTAACAGGCTCGGTTACTAAGACTCGTGGGACATAGTGATATTAGGCAAGGTTTCAGCAATACTTCTGTACTGCACGATTGTGTGTGTGAGTGTGTGTGTGTTGTGTGTGTGTGTTGAAATGCAGTTATTGCCAACTTTCAAAGCAATAGGCTGAAACGACTATATTTGAGGACAGGAGAACTAAAGAAACTAGAAGATAAGGAGTAATGGTAATCATTTAAAATATGTAAAGTTTACCCAAGAGTTACCATTATCTTACAGAAGGATATCTTTTCAGAAGAGAAACGGCTCACATTATTTGACAATATTTTAAGGGGTTTGGTTTGCTTATTCTTATATGTTCTTGAGAAATATGTTACCTGGCAATGAGACATGCAGTGTCAGATTTGGCATTTTGTAAAACCTTTAAAATAAACATAAATTAGAATAGGAAGAAAAGTACAACCTGAAAGTAGGTTAGATGGTAACATAAAAAAAAACTGAGTGCACTAACACCAGTTTGTTTTTATTGGTCTATACTACCTTTGCCAAAATGTATTATTTTTCTTTTATATTTTTGCTCATTTATATTGCCAAAGATATTCAATATGAATACATTTTGTGAAATTGCAGTCAGCATCTTTTTATGGAAGATGTGTGTGTGTGTGTGTGTGTGTGCACATGTGAAACATGCAAATATTTAAGTACATTTTTAATTCTTGGTTTCTAGATAATACATGATATCTGGTTCTAAAAAGTGATGGGACTCCTCTTTTTAACCGCAAGAATCTGACTCCTGTTAGGGTTGTGAGTTTGATGAGAGCTAGACCAGGCACTGGACCATGTATGATCTCATTTTGTTATCACAACAGGACTCTGAGGTCATTGTTCTTATTTCAAATTTGACAGATAAAAAACTGATGCTCAGGGAGGTTAAATTGTGTACAAACATACTTTTTAGTGATGAAGCAGAGATTCAAATAAAGATCTGTTCAACTCCTGAGTTGACTGTCCATTCTACTATGCTGTACCACATTACAGAAGGTCTCAAGTGAACAGGAGAAAATTCTGTGGAGAAAAACCAAACCAATAGAGCAAGTTGCTTAACACAATTCATAGGAGGAATGACCAGGGTACAAAGAAACTCAGAGGGAACCTGGTAGCTTTCTTCAAACGTTGAAAGGATTATCATGTCAAAGAAGCTATTATGATTGATTTGCATAATCCCTAAGGGTAGAATATGAACCAGTATGCATGTGTAAGTTGCAAGGAAACATCATTTTATGAAAGAAATTTTCCAAAGAGATAAGGACAGACTGCAGTTCCTTTGAAGCTAATCAGTTTTCTGTCATTGGATACATTCAGTCATAGGGTGTGTAACCATTTCATAGTCTATTACCAAAAAAAAAAAAAATCAAATGTAAAATTTGTAGTTTGACGAAGTTGGCTTTTTAAAAAATTCTGGCTGCTGTCAGTTGAGTAAACTGTGCAGTTAGGGTAAGTACCAAGAAAGTGATTGAGTGATTTTCCAGATAAACAACTGAAAGTTGACAGTCTAGATTATAGCCATGCTGGGGTTTCTGCCAGATTTATTATTTTTTTTCCTTTGCTTTTACCCAAGTGTATAAAAGGTGACTTGGAAAGTGTACCTCTTTTTTCTAGTTTTGAGTATTCATATTTTACTTTTCAAGTTAAGCATATAACATGGCTGAAAGCAACTTAAGAAAAATAGTAAACTCATATGTCCTCAAATTGAGGTTTAGAAAACATCCAACTTACATAGTTATATAGGTTATTCTGACTCCATCTAAAATGAGAAAGTGTTTCTAAATGTGAATGTTTAGATACCATCAGCCTACTGTTTTTAAAGGACATATTAATTTTTGTAGAAAGCCTTTGGTTTCCCAGTTATTGTATCATATATGGCTTTGGGTATATATACTTTAACTGAGCACAAGTATGACTAAATTACAATCACAAAAGGATTGACGATTTGTAAATCGTATGCAGGTCAACATAGAATTTTAAACCATCCCATATTTGCACTCATCCATATCTGCATATTTGTACCTATTAAATGAATGAACAAATGGAAACTTATTTACTCAATAAACTTGAGCATTTCACTTCACACCTCTGAGCTTCTGCCTGTCTATAAAAGGAAGGAATTGGATCCGAAATGTCTCAAGTGTTTTCTAGTGTAAATGGGTATGTAAAATTTGGTAATGTAGCAACCCCCAGATAGAATCCAAAAATACTTAAAAAACAATCGTAATTAAAATAGGAAATGTTTTTCATAATCTTGTGGGGTTTGCAACTCATGTCCTCTGTGCAAGTCAGGATGCTTGAGCCCCAAATTTTATTTAACCACCCACCTCTATGCAGACAATTTCCAGATCTTCCTCTTCTGCCGTGACCTTTATATTCTTCCCAGTCACAGAATTCTTTCTGTTTATGAAACATCTTTACTTAGATGTTCTGCCATTACCTAAATCTAAACATGGAAAAAAAAAAAGGAATTCATGGTGTCCCCTTAGCCTATCTATTCTGCTTTTCCTGCATCTTCATTTTCAAGCAGGGACTCTGGGCTTCCCCTGCCCAGTCCCAGTCATTCACATCTGTAGGCTGGTCGCAAGTTCTGCTGATTCCTACTCAGTGCTGTTTTATTCCTGTACTTTTGCATTTTCATAGTCTCATTCTTGTCCATGCCCTGTACTTCCAGACTATTTTAGGGTTTCCAAGCGAAACCGCCTGTCTGTATTCTTTCCTTATTTTCATGGACGCTATGAAAAGCTATAGAATCCTTTTATTCAAATGCCTTTTGAGCAGCAAGACAGTTATTTCCTGACTCTAATTAAATTTAGCAGCTGGTGTTGCCTTTAGTGTGGTACTTATTTTTATATGTAAGTTCCAAACATAAATGTTTACTTAGGTAAGTTCTGTCTCTCATACTAAATTAAGAGTTGGTTTACGATTAGAACTGGGTCCTTCCCTCTCTTCTTCCTTTTTTCTACGGATTTTATTGAATAGCAACTTGTGTAAGACACTCTGCCAAGCACTTCGCAGCTACAAATATGGATGGAACATGGCTTTTATCCTTAGGAAGAGAATTCCCGCTTCGTAAAGGAAAGGAAACTAAAATTTGTTGACTACACTTAGGTGCTGAGTTTAGGTCATGACACAAATTATCTCATTTAAGTCTTTTTGAAAGCTTTTTTTCAGCTTTATTGATATATAATTGACATGTAACATTGTGCAAGTTTAAGATGTACAACATAATGATTTGATATATGTATATATTGCAAAATGATTACCTCAATAAGGTTAGTTAACACATCCATCACCTCACACAGTTACAGTTTTTTTTTTTTGATGGTGAAAACTTTTAAGGTCTACTCTCTTAGCAATTTTCAAATAAATAATATAGTATTATTAACTATACTCTTCTTAAAACTTTGTACAATTAAATTATTATCCTCATTTTATAGATGAGGACAAGGTTAGAAGAGGTTAAATGGCTTACCCCAAGGTTTGGTGACTCTGAAGCCCTAGTTCTTAGTTCCGTTGGCCTGTACTGGAATCTATATTTAAAGGTTTCTAAATTAATGGCATTAATTCTGGTATTATAAGAGCCTAGCTGTTTTCCAAATGGTTTCTTCTAAGTTCAAGTAATTAGTATGCATCTAGACTTTCTTTTTTCTCATAAATAAGTGGCACTAGGGTTACTGACATAAAAAGTTTATTATTTGGATCATAAACACTATTGTAAGCAGTAATCCATGGAACACAAAAGACCCTATGTATGTGAGAAACTCTATAGAATAATAATGTATTATATTTTGATCTCAAAAAATTTCATTTCGTTTTTGAATTCATTTAGAAACGTACACTTGTTAGTTAATTAAATATCACATGGTACTTTTTAAAAAGGATGCAGTGTAAAACCATTCTGTCAGGTGAGTCATTTTATTTATTAATCTTGTCCTTCTATAAACCTTGGTAGGGCTATTTTAGGATGCCCATTCTTAAGCCAAATAAGACTCATTTTTTTCCCTCCAAGACTACATACCACATAAAATGGATTTGTGTCTGGCCAGAGTGGTTTTTGTCAATAAATATCAAAGGAACATATCAGATAATTTCTGTGATAGCCATGGCCCAAAATCTCTATCAGGTTGTGATTTAGGTAAAATAGTAAAGATAAACACATGTTTTTGGGTTTTTTTTTCCTGCCTGCCAATTCACTGCCTTTCAAGATTACTTTATTTTTTTTTTTTTTTTTTTTTTTTTTAAACATCTTTATTGGGGTATAATTGCTTTACAATGGTGTGTTAGTTTCTGCTTTACAACAAAGTGAATCAGCTATACATATACATATGTTCCCATATGTCTTCCCTCTTGCGTCTCCCTCCCTCCCACTCTCCCCATCCCACCCTTCCAGGCTGTCACAAAGCACCGAGCTAATATCCCTGTGCCTTGCGGCTGCTTCCCCCCAGCTATCTACCTTACTACGTTTGTTAGTGTGTATATGTCCATGACTCTCTCTCGCCCTGTCAAAACTCACCCTTCCCCCTCCCCATATCCTTAAGTCCGTTCTCCAGTAGGTCTGCGTCTTTATTCCTATCTTACCCCTAGGTTCTTCATGACATTTTTTTTCCCTTAAATTCCATATATATGTGTTAGCATACGGTATTTGTCTTTTTCTTTCTGACTTACTTCACTCTGTATGACAGATTCTAGGTCTATCCATCTCATTACAAATAGCTCAATTTCATTTCTTTTTAAGGCTGAGTAATATTCCATTGTGTATATGTGCCACATCTTCTTTATCCATTCATCCGATGATGGGCGCTTAGGTTGTTTCCATGTCCTGGCTATTGTAAATAGAGCTGCAATGAACATTTTGGTACATGACTCTCTTTGAATTTTGGTTTTCTCAGGGTATATGCCAAGTAGTGGGATTGCTGGGTCATATGGTAATTCTATTTGTAGTTTTTTAAGGAACCTCCATACTGTTCTCCACAGTGGCTGAACCAATTCACATTCCCACCAGCAGTGCAAGAGTGTCCCCTTTTCTCCACACCCTCTCCAGCATTTATTGTTTCTAGATTTTTTGATGATGGCCATTCTGACTGGTGTGAGATGATATCTCATTGTAGTTTTGATTTGCATTTCTCTAATGATTAATGATGTTGAGCATTCTTTCATGTGTTTGTTGGCATTCTGTATATCTTCTTTGGAGAAATGTCTATTTAGGTCTTCTGCCCATTTTTGGATGGGGTTGTTTGTTTTTTTGTTATTGAGCTGCATGAGCTGCTTGTAAATTTTGGAGATTAATCCTTTGTCAGTTGCTTCATTTGCAAATGTTTTCTCCCATTCTGAGGGTTGTCTTTTGGTCTTGGTTATGGTTTCCTTTGCTGTGCAAAAGCTTTGAAGTTTCATTAGGTCCCATTTGTTTATTTTTGTTTTTATTTCCATTACTCTAGGAGGTGGGTCAGAAAGGATCTTGCTGTGATTTATATCATAGAGTGTTCTTCCTATGTTTTCTTCTAAGAGTTTGATAGTTTCTGGCCTTACATTTAGGTCTTTAATCCATTTTGAGCTTATTTTTGTGTATGGTGTTAGGGAGTGATCTAATCTTATACTTTTACATGCACCTGTCCAGTTTTCCCAGCACCATTTATTGAAGAGGCTGTCCTTTCTCCACTGTACATTCCTGCCTCCTTTATCAAAGATAAGGTGTCCATATGTGCGTGGGTTTATCTCTAGGCTTTCTATCCTGTTCCACTGATCTATCTTTCTGTTTTTGTGCCAGTACCATACTGTCTTGATTACTGTTGCTTTGTAATATAGTCTGAAGTCAGGGAGCCTTATTCCTCCAGCTCCTTTTTTCGTTCTAAAGATTGCTTTGGCTATTCGGGGTCTTTTGTGTTTCCATACAAATTGCGAAATTTTTTGTTCTAGTTCTGTGAAAAATGCCAGTGGTAGTTTGATGGGGATTGCATTGAATCTGTAGATTGCTTTGGGTAGTAGAGTCATTTTCACAATGTTGATTCTTCCCATCCAAGAACATGGTATATCTCTCCATCTATTTGTATCATCTTTAATTTCTTTCATCAGTGTCTTATAATTTTCTGCATACAGGTCTTTCGTATCCTTAGGTAGGTTTATTCCTAGATATTTTATTCTTTTTGTTGCAATGGTAAATGGGAGTGTTTTCTTGATTTCACTTTCAGATTTTTCATCATTAGTATATAGGAATGCCAGAGATTTCTGTGCATTAATTTTGTATCCTGCTACTTTACCAAATTCATTGATTAGCTCTAGTAGTTTTCTGGTAGCATCTTTAGGATTCTCTATGTATAGTATCATGTCATCTGCAAACAGTGACAGCTTTACTTCTTCTTTTCCGATTTGGATTCCTTTTATTTCCTTTTCTTCTCTGATTGCTGTGGCTAAAACTTCCAAAACTATGTTGAATAAGAGTGGTGAGAGTGGGCAACCTTGTCTTGTTCCTGATCTTAGTGGAAATGCTTTCAGTTTTTCACCATTGAGGATGATGTTTGCTGTGGGCTTGTCATATATGGCTTTTATTATGTTTAGGAAAGTTCCCTCTATGCCTACTTTCTGGAGGGTTTTTATCATAAATGGGTGTTGAATTTTGTCGAAAGCTTTCTCTGCATCTATTGAGATGATCATATGGTTTTTCTCCTTCAATTTGTTAATATGGTTTATCACATTGATAGATTTGCGTATATTGAAGAATCCTTGCATTCCTGGAATAAACCCCACTTGATCATGGTGTATGATCCTTTTAATGTGCTGTTGGATTCTGTTTGCTAGTATTTTGTTGAGGATTTTTGCATCTATGTTCATCAGTGATATTGGCCTGTAGTTTTCTTTCTTTGTGACATCCTTGTCTGGTTTTGGTATCAAGGTGATGGTGGCTTCGTAGAAGGAATTTGGGAGTGTTCCTCCCTCTGCTATATTTTGGAAGAGTTTGAGAAGGATAGGTGTTAGCTCTTCTCTAAACGTTTGATAGAATTCACCTGTGAAGCCATCTGGTCCTGGGCTTTTGTTTGTAGGAAGGTTTTTAATCACAGTTTCAATTTCAGTGCTTGTGATTGGTCTGTTCATATTTTCTATTTCTTCCTGATTCAGTCTTGGCAGGTTGTGCATTTCTAAGAATTTGTCCATTTCTTCCAGATTGTCCATTTTATTGGCATAGAGTTGCTTGTAGTAATCTCTCATGATTTTTTTTATTTCTGCAGTGTCAGTTGTTACTTCTCCTTTTTCATTTCTAATTCTATTGATTTGAGTCTTCTCCCTTTTTTTCTTGATGAGTCTGGCTAGTGGTTTATCTATTTTGTTTATCTTCTCAAAGAACCAGCTTTTAGTTTTATTGATCTTTGCTATTGTTTCCTTCATTTCTTTTTCATTTATTTCTGATCTGATTTTTATGATTTCTTTCCTTCTGCTAGCTTTGGGGTTTTTTTGTTCTTCTTTCTCTAATTGCTTGAGGTGTAAGGTTAGGTTGTTTATTCTAGATGTTTCCTGCTTCTTAAGGTGGGCTTGTATTGCTATAAACTTCCCCCTTAGAACTGCTTTTGCTGCATCCCATAGGTTTTGGGTCGTTGTGTCTCTATTGTCATTTGTTTCTAGGTATTTTTTTATTTCCTCTTTGATTTCTTCAGTGATCACTTCATTATTAAGTATTGTATTGTTTAGCCTCCATGTGTTTGTATTTTTTACAGATCTTTTCCTGTAATTGATATCTAGTCTCATGGCGTTGTGGTCGGAAAAGATACTTGATACAATTTCAGTTTTCTTAAATTTACCAAGGCTTGATTTGTGACCCAAGATATGATCTATCCTGGAGAATGTTCCATGAGCACTTGAGAAAAATGTGTATTCTGTTGTTTTTGGATGGAGTGTCCTATAAATATCAATTAAGTCCATCTCCTTTAATGTATCATTTAAAGCTTGTGTTTCCTTATTTATTTTCATTTTGGATGATCTGTCCATGGGTGAAAGTGGGGTGTTAAAGTCCCCTACTATGAATGTGTTACTGTTGATCTCCCCTTTTATGGTTGTTAGTATTTGCCTTATGTATTGAGGTGCTCCTATGTTGGGTGCATAAATATTTACAATTGTTATATCTTCTTCTTGGATCGATCCCTTGATCATTATGTAGTGTCCTTCTTTGTCCCTTTTAATAGTCCTTATTTTAAAGTCTATTTTGTCTGATATGAGAATTGCTACTCCAGCTTTCTTTTGGTTTCCGTTTGCATGGAATATCTTTTTCCATCCCCTTACTTTCAGTCTGTATGTGTCTCTAGTTCTGAAGTGGGTCTCTTGTAGACAGCATATATAAGGGTCTTGTTTTTGTATCCATTCAGCCAATCTGTGTCTTTTGGTGGGAGCATTTAGTCCATTTACATTTAAGGTAATTATTGATATGTATGTTCCTATTTCCATTTTATATATTGTTTTGGGTTCGCTACTATAGGTCATTTCCTTCTCTTGTGTTTCGTGTCTAGAGAAGTTCCTTTAGCATTTGTTGTAAAGCTGGTTTGGTGGTGCTGAACTCTCTCAGCTTTTGCTTGTCTGTAAAGGTTTTAATTTCTCCATCAAATGTGAATGAGATCCTTGCTGGGTAGAGTAGTCTTGGTTTCAGGCTATTCTCCTTCATCACTTTCAGTATGTCCTGCCACTCCCTTCTGGCTTGTAGGGTTTCTGCTGAGAGATCAGCTGTTAACCTTATGGGGATTCCCTTGTGAGTTATTTGTTGTTTTTCCCTTG
The DNA here is from genome assembly GCF_963924675.1 of Phocoena phocoena. NCBI lineage: Eukaryota > Metazoa > Chordata > Mammalia > Artiodactyla > Phocoenidae > Phocoena > Phocoena phocoena. The sequence goes on along the minus strand of NC_089235.1, from coordinate 51,497,782 downwards.
CTGCTTTTAATATGCTTTCTTTGTATTTAATTTTTGACAGTTTGATTAATATGTGTCTTGGCGTGTTTCTCCTTGTATTTATCCTGTATGGGACCCTCTGTGCTTCCTGGACTTGATTAACTATTTCCTTTCCCATATTAGGGAAGTTTTCAACTATAATCTCTTCAAATATTTTCTCAGTCCCTTTCTTTCTTTCTTCTTCTTCTGGAACCCCTATAATTCGAATGTTGGTGCGTTTCATGTTGTCCCAGAGGTCTCTGAGACTGTCCTCAGTTCTTTTCATTCTTTTTTCTTTATTCTGCTCTGCAGTAGTTATTTCCACTACTTTATCTTCCAGGTCACTTATCCGTTCTTCTGCCTCAGTTATTCTGCTATTGATCCTATCTAGAGTGATTTTAATTTCATTTATTGCATTGTTCATCGTTGCTTGTTTCATCTTTAGTTCTTGTAGGTCCTTGTTAACTGTTTCTTGCATTTTGTCCATTCTACTTCCAAGATTTCGGATCATCCTTACTATCATTATTCTGAATTCTTTTTCAGGTAGATTGCCTATTTCCTCTTCATTTGTTAGGTCTGGTGGGTTTTTATCTTGCTCCTTCATCTGCTGTGTGTTTTTCTGTCTTCTCATTTTGCTTATCTTACTGTGTTTGGGGTCTCCTTTTTGCAGGCTGCAGGTTCGTAGTTCCCGTTGTTTTTGATGTCTGTCTCCAGTGGCTAAGGTTGTTTCAGTGGGTTGTGTAGGCTTCCTGGTGGAGGGGACTAGTGCCTGTGTTGTGCTGGATGAGGCTGGATCTTGTCTCTCTAGTGGGCAGGTTCACGTCTGGTGGTGTGTTTTGGGGTGTCTGTGGCCTTATTATGATTTTAGGCAGCCTCTCTGCTAATGGGTGGGGTTGTGTTCCTGTTTTGCTAGTTGTTTGGCATAGGTTGTCCAGCACTGTGGCTTGCTGGTCGTTGAGTGAAGCTGGGTGCTGGTGTTAAGATGGAGGTCTCTGGGATATTTCCACCGTTTAATATTATGTGGAGCTGGGAGGTCTCTTGTTGACCAGTGTCCTGAAGTTGGCTCTCCTACCTCAGAGGCAGAGCTCTGACTCCTGGCTGGAGCACCAAGAGCCTTTCATCCACACAGCTCAGAATAAAAGGGAGAAAAAGTAGGGAGAATTAGTAGAAGTATGAGTAAAGAAAGAGGGAAAGGAGGAAAGGAAGGAAGGAAGAAAGAAGCAAAGAAGGAAAGAAAGGAGGGAGGGAGGAAGGAAGGAAGGAGGGAAAGAAGGAAAAAAAGACAGAAAGAAAGATGATACAGTAAAAATAAAATAAAGTATAATATAGTTATTGAATTAAAAAATATTTAGAAAAAAAAAAAAGGGACGGATAGAACCTTAGGACAGATGTTGGAAGCAAAGCTATACAGAGAAAATCTTACACAGAAGCATACACATACACCTTCACAAAAAGAGGTAAAGGGGGAAAAATCATAAATCCTGCTCCCTGAGACCACCTCCTCAATTTGGGGTGATTCGTTGTCTAAAGGAGGGAGGGAAGGAAGGAAAGAAAGAAAGAACGAAGGTAAAGTATAATAAAGTTATTACAATTAAACTTAATTATTAAGAAAAAGAATTTTTTAAAAAAAGTCATGGACGGATAGAGCCCTAGGACAAATGGTGGAAGCTAGAGTATACAGACTAGATGTCACACAGAAGCATACACGTACACATTCACAAAAAGAGGAAAAGGGAAAAAAATCATAGATCTCGCTCCTAAATTCCACCTCTTCAATTTGGGATCATTCCTTGTCTATTCAGGTATTCCACAGATGCAGGGTATATCAAGTTGATTGTGGAGCTTTAATCCGCTGCTTCTGTGGCTGCTGGGAGAGATTTCCCTTTCTCTTCTTTGTTCTCACAGCTCACAGGAGCTCAGCTTTGGATTTGGCCCTGCCTCTGCGTGTAGGTCGCTGGAGGGCGTCTGTTTTTTCGCTCAGACAGGATGGGGTTAAAGGAGCCGCTGATTTGGGGCCTCCGGCTCACTCAGGCCGGGGGTTGGGGGATGGGGGAAGGAGGGGCACTGCGTGCGGGGCCGGCCTGCGGTGGCAGAGGCAGCGTGACGTTGCGGCAGAGGCCGGCGTGACGTTGCACCAGCCTGAGGCCCGCCGTGCGCTGTCCCGGGGAAGTTGTCCCTGGATCCCGGGAACCTGGCAGTGGCGGGCTGCACAGGCTCCGCGGAAGAGGGGTGTGGAGAGTGACCTGTGCTCGCACACAGGCCCCTTGGTGGCGGCAGCAGCAGCCTTAGCGTCTCCCGCCCGTCTCTGGGGTCCGCGGTTTTAGCCGCGGCTCGCGCCCGTCTCTGGGGTTCGCGCTTTTAGCCGCGGCTCGCGCCCGTCTCTGGAGTTCCTTTAAGCAGCGCTCTTAAACCCCTCTCCTCGTGCACCAGGAGACAAAGAGGGAAGAAAAAGTCTCTTGCCTCTTCGGCCGGTGCAGGCTTTTCCCCGAACTCCCTCCCGGCTAGTCGTGGTGCTCTAACCCCTTCAGGCTATGTTCAAGCCGCCAACCCCAGTCCTCTCCCTGAGCTCCGTCCAAAACCAAAACCCGAGCCTCAGCTCGCAGCCCCGCCCGCCCCGGTGGGTGAGCAGCAAGCCTCTCGGGTTGGTGAGTGCTGGTCGGCACCGATCGTCTGTGCAGGAATCTCCCCGCTTTGCCCTCCGCACCCGTCGCTGTGCACTACTCCGCGGTCCCGAAACTCCCCCCTCTGCCTCCCGCAGTCTCCGCCCGCGGAGGGGCTTCCTAGTGTGTGGAAACTTTTCCTCCTTCACAGCTCCCTCCCACTGGTGCAGGTGCCGTCCTTATTCTTTTGTCTCTGTTTTTTCTTTTGCCCTACCCAGTTACGTGGGGAGTTTCTTGCCTTTTGGGAGGTCTGAGGTCTTCTGCCAGCCTTCAGTAGGAGTTCTGTAGGAGTTGTTCCACGTGTGGATGTATTTCTGGTGTATCCGTGGGGAGGAAGGCGATCTCCGCGTCTTACTCTTCCGCCATCTTCAAGGTCCCCCCAAGATTACTTTAATAAATAATTACAAAGAGCAAAGTCCCTGACACTGAACCAAGATGGTGGAGTAGAAGGACGTGCTCTCACTCCCTCTTGTGAGAACACCAGAATCACAGCTAGCTGCTGGACAGTCATCAACAGGAAGACAGTGGAACTCACCAAAAAAGATACCCCACATCCAAAGACAAAGGAGAAGCCAAAATGAGACGACAGGAGGGGTGCAATCACAGTAAATCAAATCCCATAACTGCTGGGTGGATGACTCGCAGACTGGAGAACACTTATACCACAGAAGTCCACCTGCTGGAGTGAAGGTTCTGAGCCCCACGTCAGGCTTCCCAAACTGTGGGTCCGGCAACAGGAGGAGGAATTCCTGGAGAATCAGACTTTGAAGGCCAGTGGGATTTGTTTGCAGGACTTCGACAGGACTGGGGGAAACAGAGACTCCACCCTCGGAGGGCACACACAAAGTAGTGTGTGCATCGGGACCCAAGGGAAGGAGCAGTGACCCCATAGGAGACTGAACCAGACCTACCTGCTAGTGTTGGAGGGTCTCCTGCAGAGGCAGGGGTGGCTGTGGCTCACCGTGGGGACAATGACACTGGGAGCAGAAGTTCTGGGAAGTACTCCTTGGCTTGAGCCCTCCCAGAGTCTGTCATTAGCCCCACCGAAGAGCCCAGGTAGGCCCCAGTGTTGGGTTGCCTCAGGCCAAACAACCAACAGAGAGAGAACCCAGCAGTAGTCAAGCGGATTAAAGTTTTACAGAGCCCTGCCCACCAGAGCAAGAGACAGCTCTACCCACCACCAGTCCCTCCCATCAGGAAACTTGCACAAGCCTCTTAAATAGCCTCATCCACCAGAATGTGGAACAACAACCACATTCACAGAAAGACAAGATGAAAACGCAGAGGGCTATGTACCAGATGAAGGAACAAGATAAAACCCCAGAAAAACAACTAAATGAATTGGAGATAGGCAACCTTCCAGAAAATGAATTCAGAATAATGATAGCAAAGATGATCCAGGACCTCAGAAAAAGAATGGAGGCAAAGATCGAGAAGATGCAAGAAATGTTTACCAAAGACCTAGAAGAATTAAAGAACAAACAAACAGAGATGAACAATACAATAACTAAAATGAAAAATACACTAGAAGGAATCAATAACAGAAAAACTGAGGCAGAAGAACGGATAAGTGACCTGGAAGACAGAATGGTGGAATTCACTGCTGCGGAACAGAATAAAGAAAAAAGAATGAAATGAAGACAGCCTAACAGACCTCTGTGACAACATTAAATGCAACAACGTTTGCATTGTAGGGTTCCCAGAAGGAAGAGAGAGAGAGAAAGGACCAGAGAAAATATTTGAAGAGATTATAGTCGAAACCTTCCCTAACATGGAAAAGGAAATAACCACCCAAGTCCAGGAAGCACAGTGAGTCCCATACAGGATAAACCCAAGGAGAAGCACGCCAAGACACATAGTAATCAAATTGGCAAAAATTAAAGACAAAGAAAAATTATTGAAAGCAGCAAGGGAAAACTTACAAATAACATACAAGGGAACTCCCCTAAGGTTAACAGCTGATTTCTCAGCAGAAACTCTACAAGCTAGAAGGGAGTGGCATGATATACTTAAAGTGATGAAAGGCAAGAGCCTACAACCAAGATTACTCAAGCCAGCCAGGATCTCGTTCAGATTCGATGGAGAAATCAAAAGCTTTACAGACAAGCAAAAGCTAAGAGAATTCAGCACCACCAAACCAGCTCTACAACAAATGCTAAAGGAACTTCTCTAAGTGGGAAACACAAGCAAAGGAAAGGATCTACAAAAACAAACCCAAAACAATTAAGAAAATGGTAATAGGAACATACATATCAATAATTGCCTTAAACGTGAATGGATTAAATGCTCCAACCAAAAGACACAGGCTTGCTGAATGGATACAAAAACAAGACCCATCTATATGCTGTCTACAAGAGACCCACTTCAGACCTAGGGACACATATAGACTGAAAGTGAGGGGATGGAAAAAGATATTCCATGCAAATGGAAATCAAAAGAAAGCTGGAGTAACAATATTCGTATCAGATAAAATACTTTAAAATAAAGAATGTTACAAGAGACAAGGAAGGACACTACATAATGATCAACGGATCAATCCAAGAAGAAGATGTAACAATTCTAAATATATATGCACCCAACATAGGAGCACCTCAATACATAAGGCAACTGCTAACAGCTATAAAAGAGGGAATCGACAGTAACACAATAATAGTGGGGGGGCTTTAACACCCCACTTACACCAATGGACAGATCATCCAAAATGAAAATGAATAAGGAAGCAGAAGCTTTAGATGACACAATAGACCAGATAGATTAATTGATATTTATTGGACATTCCATCCAGAAAGAGCAGATTACACTTTCTTCTCAAGCGTGCACGGAACATTCTCCAGGATATATCACATCTTGGGTCACAAATCAAGCCTCAGTAAATTTAAGAAAATTGAAATCATATCCAGCATCTTTTCTGACCACAACGCTATGAGATTAGAAATGAATTACAGGGTAAAAAACACAAACACATGGAGGCTAAACAATAAGTTACTAAATAACCAAGAGATCACTGAAGAAATTCAAGAGGAAATCAAATAAGACCTACAGACAAATGACAATGAAAACACGACGATCCAAAACCTATGGGATGCAGCAAAAGCAGTTCTAAGAGGAAAGTTTATAGCTATACAAGCCTACCTCAAGAAACAAGAAAAATCTCAAATAAACGATCTAACCTTGAACCTAAAGGAACTAGAGAATGAAGAACAAATAAAACCCAAAGTTAGGAGAAGGAAAGAAATCATAAAGATCAGAGCAGAAATCAATGAAATAGAAACAAAGAAAACAATAGCAAAGATCAATAAAACTAAAAGCTGGGTCTTTGAGAAGATAAACAAAATTGATAAACCATTAGCCAGACTCATCACGAAGAAGAGGGAGAGGACTCAAATCAATAAAATTAGAAATGAAAAGGAGAAGTTATAACAGACACCGCAGAAACACAAAGCATCCTAAGAGACCACTACAAGCAACTGTATGCCAATAAACATTGGACAACCTGGAAGAAATGGACAAATTCTTAGAAAGGTATAACCTTCCAAGACTGAGCCAGGAAGAAATAGAAAATATGAACAGACCAATCACAGGTAATAAAATTGAAACTGTGATTAAAAATCTTCCAACAAAAAAAGTCCAGGACCAGATGGCTTCACAGGTGAATTCTATCAAACATTTAGAGAAGAGTTAACACCCATCCTTTTCAAACTCTTCCAAAAAATTGCAGTGGAAGGAACACTCCCAAACTCATTCTCTGAGGCCACCATCACCCTGATACCAAAACCAGACAAAGATACTACAAATAAAGAAAATTACAGACCAATATCACTCGTGAATATAGATGCAAAAATCCTCAACAAAATACTAGCAATCAGAATCCAACAACACATTAAAAGGATCATACACCATGATCAAGTGAGATTTATGCCAGGGATGAAAGTATTCTTCAGTATATGCAAATCAATCAATGTGATACACCATCTTAACAAACTGAAGAAGAAAAACCATATGATCATCTCAACAGATGCAGAAAAAGCTTTTGACAAAATTCAACACCCATTTGATAAAAACTCTCCAGAAAGTGGGCATAGAGGGAAACTACTTCAACATAATAAAGGCCATATACGACAAACCCACAGCAAACATCATTCTCAATGGTGAAAAACTGAAAGCATTTCCTCTACGATCAGGAACAAGACAAGGATGTCCACTCTCACCACTATTATTCAACATAGCTTTGGAAGTCCTAACCCCAGCAGTCAGAGAAGAAAAAGAAATAAAAGGAATACAAATTGCAAAAGAAGAAATAAAACTGTCACTGTTTAAAGATGACATCATACTATATAGACAGAATCCTAAAGATGCCACCACAAAGCTAGTAGCGCTAATCAATGAATTTGGTAAAGTTGCAGGATATAAAATTAATGCACAGAAATCTCTTGCATTCCTATACACTAATGATGTAAAATCTGAAAGAGAAATTAAGGGAACACTCCCATTTACCATTGCAAAAAAAAATAAAATACCTAGGAATAAACCTACCTAGGGAGACAAAAGACCTTTATGTAGAAAACTGTAAGACACTGATGAAAGAAATTAAAGATGATACCAAGAGATGGAGAGATATACCATGTTCTTGGATTGGTAGAATCAATATTGTGAAAATGACTATACTACCCAAAGCAATCTACAGATTCAATGCAATCCCTATCAAATTACCAGGGGCATTTATTACAGAACTAGAAGAAAAAATCTTAAAATTTGTATGGAGACACAAAAGACCCTGAATAGCCAAAGCAGTCTTGAGGGAAAAAAACGGAGCTGGGGAAATCAGACTCCCTGACTTCAGACAATACTACAAAGCTACAGTAATGAAGACAATATGGTACTGGCACAAAAACAGAAACATAGATCAATGGAACAAGATAGAAAGCCCAGAGATAAACCCATGCACCTATTGTCAACTAATCTATGACTAAGGAGGCAACGATATACAATGGAGAAAAGACAGTCTCTTCAATAAGTGGTGCTGGGAAAACTGGACCGCTACATGTAAAAGAATGAAATTAGAACGCTCCGTAACACCATACCCAAAAATTAACTCAAAATGGATCAGAGACCTAAATGTAAGACCGGACACTGTAAAACTCTTAGAGGAAAACATAGGAAGAACACTCTTTGACATAAATCACAGCAAGATCTTCTTTGATACACCTCCTAGAGTAATGGAAATAAAACCAAAAATAAACAAATGGGACCTAATGAAACTTAAAAGCTTTCGCAAAGCAAAGGAAACTACAAACAAGATGAAAAGACAACCCTCAGAATGGGAGAAAATATTTGCAAACAAATCAGCGGACATAGGATTAATCTCCAAAATATATAAACAGCTAATGCAGTTCAATTTTAAAAAAATAAACAACCCAATCCAAAAATGGGCAGAAGACCTAAATAGACATTTCTCCAAAGAAGACATACAGATGGCCAAGAAGCACATGAGAAGATGCTCAACATCACTAATTATTACAGAAATGGAAATCAAAACTACAATGAGGTATCACCTGACACCAGTTAGAATGGGCATTATCAGAAAATCTACAAACAGCAAATACTGGAGAGGGTGTGGAGAAAAGGGAACCCTTCTGCACTGTTGGTGGGAATGTAAATTGATACAGCCACTATGGAGAACAGTATGGAGGTTCCGTAAAAAAATAAAAATAGAACTACCATACGACCCAGCAATCCCACTACTGGGCATATACCCAGAGAAAACCATAATTCAAATAGACACATGCACCCCAATGTTCATTGTAGCACTATTTACAATAGCCAGGTTATGGCAGCAACCTAATGCCCATTGACAGACGAATGGATAAAGAAGATGTGGTACATATATACAATGGAATATTTCTCAGCCGAAAAAAGGAACGAAATTGGGTCATTTGTTGAGACGTGGATGGATCTAGAGACTGTCAATACAGAGTGAAGGCAGTCAGAAAGAGAAAAACAATATCGTATATTAACACATATATGTGGAACCTAGAAAAATGGTACAGATGAACCGGTTTGCAGGACAGAAATTGAGACACAGATGTATAGAACAAGTGTATGGACACCAAGCGGGGAAAGCTGGAGGGGGGTGGTGGTGGTGGTGTGATGAATTGGGCAATTGGAATTGACATGTATATACTGATGTGTATAAAATTGATGACTAATAAGTACCTGCTGTATGAAAAAATAAAATTTAAATATTATAAATAAATAAATAAATAATTACAGTATAAGATAAAAATTCTTCAGTTCCCTTTTTTAGAGTAAAACCACTGCCTCTCTACTGTGACCATATTTTGTGAGAACATAACATTTTAAAATTTTACATAGAAATTATAAAATTATTTTCAATAAGTATTTTAAATGTTTGCACATGGCTGAACAATCTTTATCAGGAAATACCACTGGAAATATTTAAAATGAAATTAAGACAACCATCCCACCAAAGATGAATTAATATAGAGACAATAAAGTAGATGAAGATGATGACAAAGAAGAAAATGAAGAAGGAGGGTGTTGGAAAAGGAGAAGGAGGGGAAAGGAAAAGAATAATAAAGGTAAAATATGGGTTTCCACATAAATCGTTATTGACAGAGGTTTCTGTGATTCCTTGGCCCTGCCTTGTGAAATACCTGCATTTCCTTCTCTCCTAGGCTTAAATAGGAAACCATTAGATAAATAGGAATTAGATAGGAAACTTAAACAAAACCATTATGGATGGTTAACGTTTCATATACCTATCAAGCTCGTAGAGTAACTGATTTAGGTATGGTTTAAAGGCTAAATTCCATACAATAGTTACCAGCACAGCAGTTTTCTGACACCAGAGAGGACTAATCATCTACTTGGAGCAGGTCAGAGCATGCTGGAGAGGAATGCCCTCCAGCAGTTCCCTACACAGTCTCATGTCTGCTAAATAGACTTCAGTCTCCAGTACTATCAGTCGTTTGCTTTTCAGAAACACTTAATTCAACTGAAATTTTTTTAGTCCATGATAAAAGGATACCTGCCTGTCCTCTTTGTGTCTGCTCTAGCCCATCTGCCATCATCTACTATGCTTGATGATTTATCTCTTCCATAGCTTGTCAATTAAAAGTTCTTACAAAGTCAAAATCTGCGATAATGTTTTTAGCATGTTTAATAGAGTTCAGTTAAGTAAACATCCTCAACCAAAGCAGTAGAAGAGATCTTAAAATAAACAGAGCTACTGTGCCAAGTCCATAATTACTTACATATTTAGCACTCTGCCCATCTTCTAAGCACGGTCATTAAAACCAGATTTGTGTACTTAATATAATTGTCTTGAAACCGTAGCTGTTTAAATACTATAGGCCATCTACATACTTGAATCTTTTTTATTCTTGTATATTTCTTTTTATTGGAGTATAATTACAATGTTGTGTTAGTTTCTTCTGTACAATTAAGTGAATCAGCTATATGTATACCTATATCCCCTCCCTCTTGGACCTCCCTCTCCCCCCAGCGCCCCATCCCACCCATCTAGGTCATCAGAGAGCACCGAGCTGAGCTTCCTGTGCTTTATAGCATGTTCCCGCTAGCTATCTATTTTACACATGGTAGTGTGTATATGTCAATCCTGATCTCCCAATTCAACCCACCCTCCCCTGCCCTCCCTGTGTCCACACGTCCATTCTATATGTCTGTGTCTTCTTATTCCTGCCCTACAAATATGTTCATCTGTACCATTTTTCTAGATTCCACATATATGTGTTAATATATGATATTTGTTTTTTTCTTTCTGGCTTACTTCACTCTGTATGACAGACTCTTTGTAGAGTCTGTGTGGACCATCCACATCTCTACAAATGACCCAGTTTTGTTCCTTTTTATGGCTGAGTAATATTCCATTGTATATATGTACCACAACTTCTTTATCCATTCATCTGTTGTTGGACATTTAGGTTGTTTCCATGTCCTGGCTATTGTAAATAGTGCTGCATTGAATATTGGGGTCCATGTGTCCTTTTGACTTATGGTTTTCTCAGGGTATTTGCCCAGTAGTGGGATTGCTGGGTCATATGGTAGTTCCACTTTTAGTTTTTTAAGGAACCTCCAAACCATTCTCCACAGTGGCTGTATCAATTTACATTCTCACCAACAGTGCAGGAGGGCTCCCTTTTATCCACACCCTCTCCAGCATTTATTGTTTGTAGATTTTTTGATGATGGCCATTCTGACAATATGAGGTGATACCTCATTGTAGTTTTGATTTGCATTTCTCTAATAGTGATGTTGAGCATCTTTTCATGTGCCTCTTGGCCATCTGTATGTCTTCTTTGGAGAAAATTTTCTTTTTAACATCTTTATTGGAGTATAATTGCTTTACAATGGTATGTTAGTTTCTGCTTTATAACAAAGTGAATCAGCTATACATATACATATATCCCCATATCTCCTCCTTCTTGCATCTCCCTCCCACCCTCCCTATCTCACCCCTCTAGGGGGTCACAAAGCACCAAGCTGATCTCTCTGTGCTATGCGGCTGCTTCCCACTAGCTATCTGTTTTACATTTGGTAGTGTATATATGTCCATGCCACTTTCTCCCTTCGTCCCAGCTTACCCTTCCCCCTCCCTGTGTCCTCAAGTCCATCCTCTACTTCTGTGTCTTTATTCCTGTCCCGCCCCTAGGTTCTTCAGACTACTGATAGTTCTTAAACACATTAAATGCGAGAAGCACTGGTCTAGAACATACCTGTCTGTAGTAATTTCTCTATAAAGTGTTATTGGATAAATGACTGCAAGTTACATATTACATTTAGCAGATTCAGCAGATTTAAAATCCTTAATACGTGCACATCATAATGTTCTTTATAGTTTTAATGAAGTATTTTGCATACCATAAAATTCACCCATTTTAAGTGTAAATCCAATAACTTTTATTAAATTTACAGAGTGGTACAACCAGTACTACAATCTAATTTCAGAAATTTCCATGATTGCCAAAAGGTCCCTTGTGCCTATCTGCAGTCATTCCCCATTTCCAGCTCCAGTCCCAAACCCAACCACAATAATAAGGTTATTTTAATATTCACCCACCATTCCCTGTTTTAGATAGAGAATAACTAAAGGGAGAACAAATATATCTCTTCCATTCACGGGAGAACAAATATATCTCTTCCATTCACACTTCAGTAAATAAAAGTGATTCTTGAATGAGTTTTTACTGTGGTTTAACTTGGCATTCACCACATCTGAATGGAATTGATAAACAGCTAGGAATTCAAATATGGTTCAAAATGGATGTTTACCACTTTCAGGGAACAAAATATTTTCAAATAGAACTTATTGAGCACACATTTATAAGCAAACATTATTAGTGTAACAAAAACAGAAGCTATAAGAGTTTAGTCTTTTTCTTTAATACGCTAGTTACAAATCATTGCCATCTAATCAGGGTGTCCTAGGACAGTTTACAATCTTTAACTTAGGTTGCTATTTGATGTTTTGTATTTCTTTAGAAATTTGTGTTAGCTGAGACTGACCACCTTCAGAAAAGTCTCTTTACTCATTCATGTCCTCTACTGAATTCAGGTCCTTAAGCTCTTTCCCCTGGACTTTATGAGTAGGCCGGTAAATGATCTCATTGGACCCAAACACTCTGGACCTATCCCCTGTATTCTGTCTTCCCAACTCCAAGAGGAGGTATTTCAAAACCTCTGCTTACAAACCTACCATGATTTCAAACTGCCCACAAAATGAAGTCCAAACTCCCTGTCACACATTAGTCCAAGCCTATTTTTCCTGTCTCATTGCTTGCCAGTGTTACATTCCCACAGGCCTATTAGGCATGCTGCACTTCTCACTATCTTCAAAACTTGCCAAGCACATCACACATCCTCTGTATCTTTGCTAAGGCTGTTCCCTCCCGGTTGAATGTTATCCCTTTTTCTCCATTCTTCAGTATTGAAATCATATTATTTAGACAATGGCAAATAGTTCTGTGACCCAGTTTTTAATATTCACCCCTTTCCTCAATCAGAATTGACTCTTTCCACTTGTACTCACTTAACATTATATTTTAACTCAAATTTATTATATAGAAGGATGAAGACTATGCCATAGTTAATTATGTTTTCCTTCCACCTTTCACAATATCTAGAATATAATAGGAGCTTAATAAAGAATATATAAATTTATGAATGGCTGAGGGAATCTTTGAAATCTTGCCTTTGAAGATTATTGGACCTGAACTAGTCCTGACATCTGGATGAAACATACACTTACAACTCTCCAGCTGAGAGTACTTTGTGCTTTTTTGTGTATGTCCTAAAACTTCCTGTTTGAGATAAGGGAAAGCATTAACAAGATGGGATTTTTGTAGAATTGGTCCTAGAAGCCTGGTTTATGATGGAAGTTAATATCCAGTTTCATCCATTTAAAATCACAGACTCTAAAGGAATTAAAAGCTCATTTTTTTCAACCCATTAACTTTCCAGATAAGGACAGTATTGCTCAGTGTCTTTATTTGTACAATTTTCTTTTTCACCTTGCATGGTTGAGGTTTGGATTATGTTTTCAATCCTTCATTCAATATCTCTTTACTAATAACCTAATTAAATGCTGTGCCTGGAAATGTCCTTTCTTTGCACAGGATTTTGAAAGCCACAAAACTATTTCATAAGGCAGATCTGGTTTGCTGGGGAAGAACTCACCACTCCAATCCACTTGCAATAGAATGTTCCTTCCTGAACATTTATTTGCTACTTGGTAGCCATTAGGCTCTGTGTATAATGAAAAAGAATTAGGGGGCTCCAAATGAAAGGTCTGAAATTTACTTCTGCCTGTTTTTTCCCTCTGTGCAACAACTTTGTATTTTGGGAATCATAAAAAAGAACACCTCAATTTCACCTACACTTCCACCAATTGGGCAGTAATCTCAGCCACTGTTTAAGAAAGTTCAATGCTTAAAAAGTATTTTGAGGAAAAAAACTATTTTACATGAATGTGAAATATGAATGTTTATTAAATTGAGGGTTTTTTGAACAAATAGAGTCATTATTATTTTTATAAAACTTTTGTTTGTAAGGCAAGAATTATAAGTTGCAAATTGGAAGGAATGCATATAGAAATAAACGCCTAAGTAAAAAAGTACATTTAAAGCTGGAGATCCTATAAAGAACATAGACAGTGAGACACAGCAATTCTCATGTTGTCATGATTACGTATTATTTGTTCAAATAAGCCAAGGTATAAACTATATATATCTCCCTTGAAATAAACATCATTAACAGCATTATGAGATATCTAATATGTATTAAACACTTTATTTAAAATCTGGCAGGTGAGTTAAACACTCCTGCAGACTTCCCTTGCTTTCCTTAGAAAACTATATTTCAGAAAATTTAGCAGGAAATCTTATCTCACCTGACTTCCCTTATAGCATCATTTTAGAATGGGCATACTCTTAACATAATTTGTTTAAAATAAGGTTTATTTATATCTTTCGACAATGTCCCTGTGGGAAAGTGAAATTGATTTCTATTTTTAAAGGATTTTATAGTTCAGTTATTGTTTTAATTGCATAACCTTGTTGTAAATATTTTTTTTAAATAAAACCCTTCAGCATCATTACCATTATCACACAGTGGTAAAGTTTTCAATTTTAGGATGTTGCTGTAATTCATTGTGTTGTTTGAGAGGTATCAAGGACTTTTCTCATGCCAACACTGATTTGCCAACATGCTCAATTGATTCGTCAGTTTGCTTACATATGTACCAATACAATTACTTTTCTAGATTAAATTAAGATTAAAATATTGGGTGCAAGGAAGCTTATTTTAAGATGTAAATTTATTATAATTGTGTATAATTGTGGAGGGGTATATATGTTTAAAGTAACTTCAATCACTATATCATCCTCAAAGACTGATTTATCAGATGATCTACTCTTTGATTTTTTAAAGTTGTTCCTCAGTGCCTAGCATGATACTCTGAGATAAAAAAGACACAACGATTACCCTAAAGAACTGGTAGGGAGGTAGGTGCAAACTTTAAGGGGATTCTTAGGAAAGTATATTAGGAGAATTGAAGAGTTAGGATTTGAAGAGGCAGGGAAGGCTTCATAGAGATTGCAGATTCTTGCTAAGGGAAAAAGGGGTTGGTAGTTGGGAGAAGGAGGAGGACATTCATGGCAGAGGGCACGTGGCATGTACAAGGCTCGGAGGCTTGGGAGAACATGCTGTGAGAGGAAAGCTACAGGTACTCGAACACAACCAGAATAAAGCTGGATTCGTCTTGGCCTAATTCCTGGTGTTTCCTCAATCTGTCCTCAGTTACCAAATCTCTTAGAAAATTGAATACCTGGAAAATTCCTTCTCATGTATGCTTTGTGACAGTCTGAGTGTGAGACATATGTAAATGGACAAAGCAACAAGTGAGCTAAACACACACACACACACACACACTTTACCTTATTTCTCAGAGGAAAAAGAAGCCTGTGATGTAAGAACTATTACTATATCCATTTTACCAACATGGAAACGGAGGTTTTGAGAAGTTAAACAACACCGAGGTCAGCTATTTAGTACGGAGCTGAGATTTGAACCTAGGAAATTTGACTTAAAAGCCCAAGTTTTCATCTTTCACATACTGCCTCTTCTAAGAACCCATGACACCATGAGGTTTATCAGAGGGAAACACAAGAAGAATAAATGATCTTAGTACACCATATAGTAACAGACTGTATCAGTTTCATGTTGCTGCTTTAGCACATTACACCAAACATAGGATTTTGGAAGTCTGCTTCCTTTCTGGAGGCCCTGAGGGGAGAATCCATTTTCTTGCCTTTTTCAGCTTCTAGAGGCCACCTGCAATCCTTGGCTTGCTGATCACTTCTTTGATCACTCCAGCCTCTTGCTTTCATGGTCACATCTTTTCCTACTGATGTAGAACCTCCTGTCTCCTTCTTCTAAGTCTCCTTTGATTACATTGGAGCAATCCTGATAATCCAGGATAATGACTCTATCCCAAGATCCTTAATTTAATCACATTTGCAAAGTACATTTTACCATGTAAGTTAACATATTCATAGGTCCTGAGGTTTAGAATGTGGTCATATTTGGGGAGGCCATATCACAAAGAGTGATGCAATCTAGGAAAAATTATTTGTTTAAGTTCTAGGTAAGGAAGAGTGAATAGGCATGAACTCTGACCTCAAGGAGCTCAAAGTCTAGTAGGGACTCAGACATGTTAACCAAAAATGAATAAAATGGGGCAAAGTACTACTACAGGATGCAGAGTGAGTACTTAGCAGTTAGCCTGATGATGGTACAGAGAAAGCCACATAGCATTCTCCTGTATTTGGAATATTATCAGGACTCCATAAGACCATTGTCTCAAATTAAATTTCCATTGAGAAAATAATAAACTTAAGTTTAACTTATTGTTATATTTATGACTTTTGTGAAATTCCCAAAACATTAAGTATTATCTTAGAAGTTAAAGTTGCTCTCAAGGATATTTTTTAATATATCCTGAAGTTAAAAATTTTAATTCTAAAAAAACAGAAATCCTTTCAGCACATTCTAGAAACATTCCAGAAGATTCTAACCAAGAAGTTGATTCATATGTATGTGTCTAGCTAGCCTATTACTTTAAATGAAAAATAACCCACATGACAAATGGAGTTTTCTTCCTCAGAAATGTTTCCCAGTTATTGACCCAGGTATGTTTTTTTAAAGTTATCTCTTTATTGCTTTTACTTTTATGTGAATCATATCAAACCACCGTAATGTCAGAGTGCCCCAAAACATAAGATTTGTGAAGGCCTGCATTTCAAAAATAATATTAGTCTATAGAAAACTCCTTTACACCATGAAACAAGGACTACCCTTTGACCAAGCTCTAGGAATTTCTCCCTCACCAAGACGAAAGCAATCCAAAAACCGACCAGCAGAGTTGATTCTTTTTGCCTTCCTGGAATTCAGCAATAGGCTTTCACACTTTCTTGAAGCTCCCATTGGCTTTGAGGAGAAAAGACAATTAACCCTGACTTAAGAAGCATTTCACTGTAGACTCTTCCTGCTGGGTTAACAAACATGACTAAGAAAGAGAGCTTCTTGGGAGTGCCTCACTCAGTGTCATTATTGATTAGTGATACCCATTCTCTTAGCAAAGCTTTTAGGAACTTAAGGGAGTTTGATAATTAGAAATGAAGTTTTCAATTGCTTTTTTGTACAAATTTGTTAACTGAACTGTTGAGTGATGAGATGCTGAATAGAGAGCCTTCCTGGGACGTCCTGGTTTCACTCACCACGGTAACCAGTCATGCCTGATGTGTGGCTCACTGTGCTCCTTTTTGATTTAAATGATTCTTCCCCTACTTCTCTCATGGTCCTGCAAGGGGTGCCATATCATCTCGTAGCTTGAAGTTGTAACATATAAGCATCTGTTAATTAGAGGGCTGTGTAGCCAGTTATACTTGACTAACCTGCTTATCCATTCTCTTAAACAGCTCTAATACTACCTCTGGTTTTTGACTTTGTTTGTTTGGGTTTTTTAATAACTTCAGACTATGTAATAAGATATGCTCCTTATGATTTAAAATGACAAAATTCTATTGTATCAGAATTTTTTCCTAGCATATTTGGAAACTAATTCAAATTTTCAAAGTGCATGAAAGGCAGTTATTGAATGAAGAGCTTTTCCTTTACCTGAGGGTTTAGGGGAAGACACTTAATAATATGAAGAGTGCTTTTTAAAATATCTTTCTCTAGGCTGGGAATTTTACCAACTTGATTAGAGAATGAGCTAAGAGGTCAAAATAACAGGTGTGATTCTTATAAAGGTTAGTTACTACTGGTCCCATGGCTATCACCAGTCACTGTCAAAATGTGTGCCCTTGCTTAAAAAAGCACCTGGCAGGTGTCTATGATTGTTCTTGTTTAATCTCAGCACAAGGAAAGCAAAACGAACTACTGCCAACATCACCACAACAAAAAGACCACAAGAGATCTGAACTAGAAACTAGGACATTAAAAAAAGAGTATATGAGGTGACCAAAAAAGAGGGGTTAAAGATGGAACCTGGGGAAAATATGCATTTTCTCTGACACACATGATAATAAGATTGTTTGTTTTCCTTTTGGTTGGTCTTTTAATATAGTGTATTACACTTTGCATAGATCATAGCACATTAAAAAGCCTCATGGGATTTAATCGTGTTTCTCACGTGGCAGACCGTGGACCTCCTCTATCCTTTATAATCTCTCAAAGTGCCCTAGCATGGGCTAGACACACACTAATTGAATTTATGTTTACTGAGATACAGTTAATAGATGGCCACATAAAAGATGATGATCGGGCTTCCCTGGTGGCACAGTGGTTAAGAATCTGCCTGGCAATGCAGGGGACACAGGTTCAAGCCCTGGTCTGGGAAGATCACACATGCTGCGGAGCAACTAAGCCCGTGTGCTACAACTACTGAGCCTGTGCTGTAGAGCCCACGAGCCACAACTACTGAAGCCCACACGCCTAGAGCCCGTGCTCTAGGGAAGAGCCACCGCAAGAGAAGCCACCGCAATGAGAAGCCTGCGCACCGCAATGAAGAGTAACCCCCGCTCGTCGCGACGAGAGAAAGCCCGCATGCAGCAACGAAGACCCAATGCAGCCAAAACAAACAAACAAATAAATAAATAAAAGATGGTGGCCATCTGGGAAGGAAACCTATATACCATATTTCATTATTTGTAGCTTGCAAGAAAACATTCCTACTCCCTAAACAGCAATTTTAGGTGCTTCATTGTTGGTAGTAAGTGGAGAAAAACCTCATGAAGGGGCGAATGCAAAATATAGTCCTGCCTGGCCCCTGAAAATTCACCTACTAAACAAGTTGGCTTTCAAAATATGGGTTCTTCAATCTGCAGTTTGGATCCCTTTTCTTTGATCTGTTTGCTGGATATACCCCTTCAAGGAGCCTAGCCTTCTCCAAGTTATGTTATGCCTTGCTTTGTCTCTGTTTTCCCAATTCCAGTATCCTATCTTAGGAGCTGCATTGTCCACATAAATGACTTTGTGGATAATAACTCATTTCCTCTTCCCTTCCTGTTGGGAGAATATGCTGACACTTACCCACAGGAATTTGCCCTTGCCATAGACCACACCTGGATGCCAAAATGAAAGTCTAAAACAAGTAAACATTCATATAGTTTCAAACATACAATAGTAGAGAGGTCTTCTCTTAGTGATTACAATTGTTTTAGAGACTCTTACCTGAGCAAAGGAAGAATCAAAGAGTGCAACTTTATGGACCAGGGGATCAGGAAAGATACAGAACACAGGACATTGACTTGGAGGACAGGTCTGGTGTGACCACGTGTCCCGCATAGACAGGAGCATCTTCAGGATGATGTCTACAAGTGAAGGGAGGAAGAAGTGCCTCAATAGATAGCCAGTACAGGATGAAACAGATGAGCAGGTTCTGCAGACATTGGGATCTGCTTCACAAATGGCTCACAGCTGGCTCTCTGATGCCTGAGTTTGGATTACAGTCTGACTGGGCAGGATGTCTGGTAGGGTACTTACAGCCTAACAATGGGATGGTACAGGAATCCTTTCAGGATCATACATTCTCCTGATATAGAAATTTCAAAACAAAGTTCACCCCTTGACCTTAAACAAACTGCCTCTCAAATCCCCATTCCTCCGTAACATACACAAAAGTGCCCTTCACAGTTCTAGAGACCAGAGACCAATCTTTTCTCTTTAGTTTTAACTGTATTATTGACTAAAGCAGGCTGGTCCTGACTCAGTTAACAGAACTTACCAAGCTCACCATGTTCAGGGTTTTATCTAGATCAGGAAAAGGGAATGTATCGGTAGTAGAGTTTAGACCCACTTTCCTTTTCCATATTGGAATTCTTACGTGAGTTCTGTGAGAAGTTGAGTTTACTTGTTTTTAATATTTTAAATTTTCTTAAATATGGGGTGTCATTTTTCTCTACTTAAGAAACTTCCTCTGGATTTCTACCCCACTCCATCCAGCACCACCTTGGTGAACTTTTGGTGACATAGTTCCTATATGGAAAAGGGTAGTGTTTGTTACTCTTGTTAAGCTTTGATGTCTTAAGGGTCTTGGTATAAAAGAGAAAAACCTTGTCATTTGTTATTTTCTACTCCTTTTTCCCTCTCCTTTTTGAGTGCTGTGTTTATTTTAAGGACAAGGACAAAAATCCTGAAAATGGAAAGCATATGCATAGAAGCAGGGCTTTGAAGTATCCTTCCTCCTAGAAGCTCAAAATCCAAGAAATTGAAAAGAAGGAGGAATAGCACAGAAGGGAAGGAAAACCACATACTTAGCAGGCATGTTCTAGGATTATATGGAGAGAAATTCTCTAACTTGCTACCCCAAGTCACCTTTTCTTCGCATTTAAATAAGGCAAGCTTTCTGTAACATGCAGCTATTTCTTGGGACCATAACGTAGTGCAAAGAACTCACACAGTCTTGGGCCCCACATACTTCCTTTTCTTAAGAACACTGATCAATCACCTAGAGAGTGCTCACCCCTCTGAAAAGCTTTTCCAGTACCCAGGGTTGCCCTTTCTCTCTCTTTTGTCCCACTGCCCACTGTACTTTGGACCTATGTGTCGATGGAGGCAGATTTACCTTGAAGCTAGTGAAGCCTGAGCTTCAGGGCCTCTCATTTGCACATGCCTTTCAGTGTCCTAGGAGTTCCTGATTTTTGTAGAGAGTTCTGTGTGGGAAAGGAGGCTAGTTGCAATTAGGAAGCAACCCTATGTAAGCAAAGTGTGGTAAATTACTAAGGACATAACCCTGCAAGGGTCTAGTAACTTGTATTTTTCTCTTTTGTTCAAAATAATCACATTTGTACCTGGTTGTGCATTTTTAGTTTTGTATTCTTTTTCTGAGAGGACTCCCAAATAATATAAGCTTCAGGCCCCACAAAACCTGGAGCCACTCCTGATACCTGCATAGTGAGGATGTTCTGTTAAGAAGAACTGGAGAAACTTGACTGGAGAAACTTGAAGCTTGTTCTGAAGGGATACCCAGATTGCTTCCAGGATCAGTAATAGAAACCAGCTCTTGGTGCCTTATGGATGAGAGCTTGGGACCCATTTCTTCTCCGTTTGCCTTGGCTTTATTATTCATATAATGGTAAAATAACTGCCTGCAGCCTCCCATTCACGTACTTCCAGATCCAAAGGCAGGAAACCTTGGTTGGGACAATCTCAGGATAGGCCTCTGATAGACTTGGCTTGAGACTGATGCATCCAGGGATTTAGTTTCTGTGACAGGTAGCCCCCAACAGCCAAATGAAAAGGATAATGGAGATAAAGGATATAGAGGGGCAGTGTGATGTCATCTATGAAAGCAAGTAAAACATGCTGGGAAGATACCTGCTAAATTATCTCTACTTTAATTGAGTTTCTTTACATGTGTGTCTTGTCCATAAAAATATGGGTTCTGTAAAAGGGATAACCTTTTTCATTTCTCTCATTATTGTCAATATCTTCTATAATGTTTTGTCCAAAGTGGTCTGGCTAAACTAATAAATCAGGAAATGAAGAGGAAAAACTCAATGTAGCATCCTCCTGTAATGGAATTTAGCCGTTACATTGTTAACAGAGGCTGAATTCCATACTAGACACCAGATACCAAACAATATTCATATTCCCTTAATGTGATTTCCCAATACATGGAAAATTTTTAAAATGGTCTTTCTAATGTGTCAGAGATACTTTATTTCAATATATGACCAATATGTGAATTGTTTTAGTTTTGTTAAGTTCCTCACAGGGTTCTAAGAAACATTATGGTTCCAAATAAAATACTTAATCCCTAGTAGTCATCATTATAGTAATGCATAACCAAGAATGTACACAGAATATTATTTTACTGGATGGCTGTGATGGCTGCCCAATGTTTTCCAGCTGTGCTTTGCATTGAATCCTCCCTAGGCATGCATT
Source organism: Phocoena phocoena (assembly GCF_963924675.1). NCBI lineage: Eukaryota > Metazoa > Chordata > Mammalia > Artiodactyla > Phocoenidae > Phocoena > Phocoena phocoena. Next base: position 51,476,138 of record NC_089235.1, on the reverse strand, counting down.
ATGCTCAGGTCCTGTGCAGTCTCTGGAGGGGAATAATGTGGCCATTACATTCAATTAAAAACAATTTTATTTATTTATCTATTTTTGCAATTGACCAAAGATGGTTTTTAATCAGCTAATCAGATTACTGAGGAAACAGCCTCTTAATTATCCTTCCTGGAACTGTGGTGTTATCAAATGTTCATTAATATTATAACTAAAGACTCCTGAGTGCAGCATCTCAGAAATTACACATGTGTAAGGTTCAGTCATCAAAATCTGACAGACTCTTAAAATTATGTTATTACTTTAGTCAAATTTTACCATTGTCTCCTGACTCTAAAAGGGATTTTTACCATGTAAAATCCCCAAGATATCCATTCAATTTACAGTTGTTCTCTTGGCCCAAATATATACTTCATTCACTTCTAGCATTTTGAAGGGTTAACCATGGTTACAGACAACCATTATTTTGTTGTTTTTCTTTCCATAGCAGAATCTTATTTTTTTTTTAACTTGAGAAGAGGAAAAGGTACCTAAAACCATTTTTTCTCTATTTCTAACAATTAGATTAGGAACTAAGTAACATACAGTGAAAGAATGATTACAAATATATTATTAACAACTAACGTTTATTAAGCATTTACTATGTGCCAGGTAATGTTCCATGTATGCCTTAGGTTAATCTCCCTGGGAAACAGAGATTTCTGTGTAGTTTTTTGGTGGGGCTGGGTGCTCTCAGGAGCAACATCTGTAAAGGAGAGACAAGCTGGACTGAGCAAAGGGAGAAGTTAAACTGTGATACAATTGAAACAGAGACTTTAGCTGATCCCACAAGAAGCTCTGGAGCTGGAATGGCTTTTTGGGGGACCCAGGTCATCATGTATCAACCAGGCTGTCCAAAGAGGAAGGGGCATAATCTTGGGCAGGACAACTCCCTTCAGCTAAGGGCAGTTCACAGAAGGGTGCAGATGAGAGGTGCAACACTCCCTGCACCTGGAGGGATGGAGGCACACTTCTTATCCGCTATAATGTATTTATCTTACTTCAGCAGTGTTACGGTGATAACTGTTCACCAGTTGGCTCAGAATAGGGGGCAGGCAGAGGCAGCCTTGATTGGTAGTCTGTCACTTTCCATGGTGTAAATACTCCCACCATGGCCAATTTCAAGTTAACAACTTGATAGGGAAGAGAGTTGAGAAGTGGGCACAGTCAGCTCACAGAAGTAGGAGCAGGCTCCAGAACATCCGCTTAATCATCAAGCCTTTGGTAAAAATAATATTAATTCCATTTGTGAAGTGGGAGAGCATATAAGAAACACATTGCTCAATTCTTCTATGTGTACAGTTTGCAGACATCCCTGCAAAAGTATTAACTATAGAATTTTCCACAGTAGCATTTAGACCTGCCTACACATATTCAGTTTCTTAAGTATATGTATTTGAGTAAAACCGTGCTTCTAAACTTTTCCAAGTAACATCTAAATACTGATTTGGTGAGTTACTATAGTTATTTCTTTAGGTTAAGTAAAAAGTTTAAATTAGACTGAGTGCTAAGGAAACTCTAGATGTAAAATTTATGTCAGGAAGTCCAGGCCTTTTTGCATTCCAAGTGTGGTATTTAGAGGTTTCTCAATGTTTGAGACAAAAAGCAAATTAACAAATGCAGGTGATCACATTAAAAACTTTTATAAGAAGCTACTGAAGATCTGGATCGGTGAACCAAGATTTCCAGGACCTGACTGAGAACACAAGATCAGTATCAGCTGTGTTCTGATTTTAGCCATAATAGGTTTAATGGGTCCTAGAAATATGTTTATTCTTTTGTACAGGTTATTTTTAAGAAGCTAAAATGAGTTTTTAGGGCAATGAAAATGCTCTTATGATACTATAATGGTAGATACGTGTCATTATACATGTGTCCAAGTTCACAAAATGTACAACTGGAAGAGTGAACCCAAACGTAAAGTATGGTCTTTGGTTGATAATGGTGTGTTAACGCAAGTTCATAAATAGTATTAATAATAAATGTACCGCTCTGGTCATAGGTATTGATAATGGGAGAGTCTATGCGTGGGTGGGAGTAGGGAATATGTGGGAGGTCTTTTACCTTCCTCTCAATTTTGCTGTGAACCTAAGAGTGTTCTATTCTAAAAAATAAAGTCTTTAAAGAAATAAAAGCTAAGGTTAGTTTATGAACATTGTGGAACAACTGCAATGTAGTATTAAGAGCCTATGTTTTATAGAAAGAGAGATTCATGTTGGAATTATAACTGCAAGTCCTTGGGCAAATGCTCAAATTGTCTGATCCCCAGTTTTCTCTTTTGTATAAGAGAAAGTAATACGTCTCTTGCAGGTTGTTGACAAGTTTAAATGGGGCATCCAATTGCTTGCCATACAAGTGCACAGTAAATTATAGCAGATATAATTAATGTTAGAAGCTGAGCATTTGGAACTGAATATGGAGTTTTCAGTAGACCAAAATAATTGTTGTATGTTTCTTAGAATTTCCCTTAAAATTGGGATAAATTATTTTCATTTGTAAGTAGAAGGTATTAGTAGACTCAGGGAGTATGTATGGGCTTCTTCCCTATAGAAGGAAAGAATGAATTCTGAGGTGTTTAACATGCAACTCATTAAAATTCTAAGCAGTGGTCCACAAATGGAACACAAACAATGAATGGAAGCCAGTACAAATAAGAAATGTCCCAGAAAAAAATCAGGTGGCTGGGATAAAGTATTTGAATTATCCTGCTTATGGACAACATATAGGAAAACTATTTTAATTGGTTTCAAAGCAAACACTCAAATTATAATAGAATGACAAGCTTAACCATTTCTCACTTGCTTTCCTGAAACTAACCTCCTTCCTATTTAAAGTAATCCACTCCCAATATTGTGTTTCATGTGAAACCCCAATCTGCAGATAGACTCCATTCACTGGAAGAACTCATTAACCAAACAATTCAAAGAGCAGCTTTGCTTTTGTACCAGGCCTGATATTGACAGATGCTAACCTTACCAGCAAGACTCCTCTTTTGTATACTTGTGATGGGGAAGGAGGTTTTCTTTCCTTTTGTAGCTCCTGAGAGGATTGACAGGAGACACCGGAAGTCTCATTTCTCTTATCCTTCAACATGGCTTTAGGATACTTGTAAGTGGTACAAAAAAAAAGTAGACTTTACTGTCTTTTTCTTTTCTTTCGCCAGTTTTACTTTGTTTTGACTTGTATCTTAGTCATATTTTATATCTTCACAAAGGCCATGGGCCATTTTTAATAGGCCTGTAGAGAAATGTTATTTAACTTTCTTATATTGGCATGTTTCCATGCAAACTGTGACTAATATTGCTTCCATTGTTATTTGACAAAAGGATAAAAGAATTTTTCACTCAAATTGAAAAATGCTGGCAACTACTAGGTAAGTAAAGGATATACTCTTTGCCTTTCTATGCTTTCTAAGATTCTTGATACGTAATAGAAAATTAAAAAAAATATATCCAGTAATATGTAATATTGTATTGCCCCTGTCAAAATAAAGTAAAATAGTGTCTTGCTATTTTTACAAAAACTAGTAAGATTGAAGTCTCAGAATTTATGACTATCTTTAGAAAAATTCCAAATGGAAGAAATATTCTGGTGGAATTTAAAGAATTAAACATTCAAGGATCATTTTTTCACACATGTTCTAATTTATGTGTTAATCAACCAAAACAAGTGTTAGAAGGAATAGTAATGAATAAATATAATTTCCATATGAGATCAGTTCTTTTAGTGATTGGTGCTGTGGGGACTTGGTACATATCTATATGTTTTTACACTGATGGATATATTTTCAGAACTAAAAAGTGTTTGGACAATAAAAACTTTCATTTTTTGAACTACTTGTGTGTTCTTATGTAGAGAAAGGAAATTTCTAAACCAAATATCTAGTGATTCGTTCTCCATGGACCATATATAAATGATGATCTAATTGACATATTAGTAACATTTTGGGGCCAATTCCTAATTCCTCCAGGGTTGACAAGAAGAGTATTATATAACTGAGAGGGTGTGAACCCTGAGGCTGTTCTTCTCCACCTGGTTGGGAATGTATACATCTCTAACAACGTAGTCTACCAAGTTTAGGAATGGAAAAGTCAAGTAAATAAAGGAGACAGTAATGACTAACAGCGAACCTGTGATGTTTGCTTGGATACTAGCAATCATAGTTTTAAATCTTGTTGATTCCTTCTCAGACTAAAACAATGGTATCTTTTATTTATTTATTTTTTTAAAGAACTTATGGGCGGTGTCATTTATAGTTCATGATTAATGCAGTCAGGGATTAAAAATATTTTTTACATTTGAACTACAGCTGAGCCCACGTGTTTTTCTTTGTTGAACAGAGGCATCATGTCTAACGTTGGCGATCACACTAGCAAGTCCTTCTGTTTTCACTTGTAAATATAGACACAAGCAATTTCATATGGCGAGTTAGATGAATAATTAATTGCTTATCAAATAAACTGCTAGGAGTGATGAACAATGATCAGTGTAATTGATCCAGTTATGATATGCATTCTGTTAAAGCTTCATGGTCTAGGGCCCTTGGATTCTGAGTCAGATAAACCCAAGTTGAAGTCTTGGCTCCTACCCTTATCCTTTCTAAGCCTAAAATTCCTCTTTATCTGAAAAATGGGTGCATATTAACTCATGGGGTTATTGTGGAGAGTAAATGAAGTCATGAATGTGAAGTGTTTAGCAGTGGTTGACATAGAATAGGGGTGCAATACAGGACATATTTATAATGGCTACTAAGAAACATTATCCTGTAAGACCCTATGAAATTAGTTAAACCTAGATATCTGATCTTTTCCACTCACAAGAAAAGCTTTGAAATAAACCAAAGCTTTGACTGGATTGAAGTTTATCCCCCTGGGTCAATGTGCATGTTTTATCTCCTCCCTCTTTCTCTCTTTACTTGTGTGCATGATAGGATGAGGAGGGGTCGTGATTGATTTTAGACCTAGAAAATATATTACTGATAAATTTATGAATTCTTTCTTTGCTTAGGATATATCTAACTTTCTATGTCAGAAGAGAAATAAAAGATATGTATTTGTACAAATAACTGAATTCATCAAGTAATTCCAGAGGCAAGATATTTTCCCCTTCATTTTGAGAGGACTGTTATCTTCAGGAAGTTTTACAACTTTGTCTGAATAGAAAAAAAAAAAAAAAGTATTAATTCAGGAACTCTGAAGGAAGAGCTAGAACTCTGAAGGAAGGGCTTTATGGCTGGTGACAGAGTCCAGTATTTTATCCCTGCCAGGTTTCAGCTGGCTCTCATTATGTCAACAAAGTGCAAGCTTTTAGATTGGATCCAAAGTTCCTGTTTTGCGTGAACCAGATGTTTTGCCTTTTCGTCCCTCGTCATTTACGTATGAACTGCTACTTTACTTATACCTTCAAAAGCCATAAGCCTTTTTAATTTCACTGTCTTCCTTACTGGATTTTTTAAGTAGTTTAGCATACATCAACAAATATTGCACTATATTTGTACAGTTTTCTTCAAATAACTAAATAGAGAAGTATAAAAATTGCCAATCCAGTTTAGCTCGATGTCTCATCAAATCTGTTGGTTCATCCTAGGCCAATACCAATGTCAGTTGAATGTCATGTAATTACTAAGCAACTTGGTATCATCACAAACAAGAGAACACAGACACTCATATGCCCACTTTTTCTAAAGTTTTCTCATCAGATTTTTTTTGATGTTGTCTAAAGAAATACAGTTGTAAAGCTTTTGGCTTGAAAAGCTTATATTATGCTCAGCTAAATAAATTGTCATGGAAGTGATAAAATTGTGAGAGGGGGATTGTCTAGAGAAGATAAAATAAATCACTGTTTTACATCATATTTGATTTCATAATCTTTGCTGCATATTTTGTCTTATGTTCTCTGACTTTAAAAAAAGTCTAAACCTTCTTTCTTATTTAAAAAGCAAATATCTGCCTCATACACATCTCACATAAAAAGGAATGATGTATGAGGGTGCTTCAGTCCCTTGAAGACACTGCAAAGTTGTAATTTTTGGTAAATGATCTGAGGCCATAACATGTTACAGAAGGTAAACATCTACATGCCAATTTGTAGAGACAGAACAAATCTATTTGCCTTGTTTGATGTATTCATTATTTTTACAGGACTCTAGGGAAAATCCTGTCCCCTGAGGCACTCCTTTCCCACTGTAGAATTACATAATTTAAAAATGCTGCTGTTGTTTAAATAGCTTGTGTTTAAGTAGTTTGGGATTGAAACCAACTGATCAAATTCACAGTCACGCAACATTTCTGCCCCATCTCCTAACTTTCCTCTTTTTGTTGAAGAGAGAAAATAGCATGCCTTTCAGATATGTCCTGGTCAGATTTGATTCGCCCAGATGAATTTGCAGCTTTATTATGAGATATAATTCACTTTTGCTACGAGCAGCCTCCTTTATCTTAGCTGCTCCTAGGATGTTCATGATCTAGTTGAGGGAAATACAACATTTAAATGTGGACAGTTGCTAAATTCTCTTATCAGGAGTGATAATAATGGGATGGAAACGATTGATCTGGAGAGGTTTCTTGATTGAAGAGAATTTGAATTAGAATGCTGTGCTTGGAAGCCATCCTTCCAAAAAGAAGAGATTTGGTAAATGCTAATACTGCCCTTTTTAGAGTTCTACATAAATAACCAGGATGTTCCTGGTGTTGTAGCATTTGATAACAATGATATTGGCCTCTAACTAGCCTTTCCATCCATTCTGCCTGACATCCTGATGTTGTGTATTTTTCTCCTAAAAGTACAGCTCTATCATAGCTTCCTCTTTGCAAAAATCTGTAATGGTTACGGCATGATTCTAAATTAAGTATTATAATATTCCTCACTTCCTCATCAGTGCCCTTCATAATATGGTAACCACTCACCTCTCCATTCTTTCTTCACTTTGCTTCTACTATTACTGTGTGTGCAAAGAAATTGACTAATTACTGTATCTTAAACATAGCCCTCATTTCCCCCATCTCACAATACCTCCAAAACCCTCTTTTCTGTGTCTACCTACTGTTCAAGATGTTTTTCAAATGCCATCTTCACCTTACATGTTTTCTGATTCCTTCAGACCAATGTGATCTTTCCCTCATTTAGCTTTTTATTTCTCTCATGACATTGGTCATAGGAATCTTGAGTCAGAATTTTGTATTTTCTAGTGAGATTCCTTCTCCTGAACTGTTTATTTAACTCTTAAAATTGGGATTCCTTCTTTCTTTCATATATATATATATATATATATACACATATATATATGTATATATATATACGCATATATATATTTACTTATTTATCTCAGTGGTTAGTACACAGTTACACATAATTGTTCAGTAGCTCTATCATGATTACATTGTAAGGGAGAGGCTGCCATGGTCATCTAGTACTGTGTTTATGGAACGATTGGCTTCAAAGCATGCAAAGGATTTTTGATGTGTTAAAATAGGCTGAATTATTGATGCCACATAACATGGAAGCAGACAAGTTTCTTTTCATTGTTTGTCCAGAAAGCGCTAAGTCATGACCCTTTACTGGATCTCCTTCACCTTATCAGTGATATACTCTATTGCTTCCATTGAGCAAGATTTTAACTTTCTTTAAAGCAAAGCATGGACATTTTCAGACTTAAATTACATCATGTAACAGGACACAGGAGATACTTGATATCCATTTGAGTGAGGTTTTAATGGGTAAAGTAAACCTTTTTTTTTGCAATGGGGAATACCTTAATAAACTCACACACTTGGTTCAACATACAGAGCTCTATGATGGGAAACTTGAGTATGGTCTTTAAAAGGTTTCAAGTTCATTTTATAAAATTATCAATGGTTTTCACTTAGGCTGGAATGTCACTGAAGGAAATCTTATTTAACTCTAAACACAAGCCTAGATAATGTTAGAGGTCATTGAGTTCTTTCATTCCAGACTGTTCGGAGTGTATAGTCTGGTGCTAAAGTTTTACTCTCTGAGAAAACTCTTCCACTTAGACATGACCCCTTCTGTAGTACATGTCCACACATACTTTACCATATAATCATGGTGAACAGAATCACAGACAAGCAAGTAATTTTAGCACTACTGCTTCTTTTTTTTTTTTTAACATCTTTATTGGAGTATAATTGCTTTACAGTGGTGTGGTAGTTTCTGCTTTATAACAAAGTAAATCAGTTATACGTATACATATGTCCCCATATCTCTTCCCTCTTGCATCTCGCTCCCTTCCACCCTCCCTATCCCACCCCTCTAGGTGGTCACAAACCACCGAGCTGATCTCCCTGTGCTATGTGGCTGCTTCCCCCTAGCTATCTATTTTACGTTTGGTAGTGTATATATGTCCATGCCACTTTGTCACAGCTTACCCTTCCCCCGGCCCATATCCTTAAGTCCATTCTCTAGTAGGTCTGTGTCTTTATTCCCATCTTACCCCAAGGTTTTTCATGACCTTTTTTTTTTTTTTTCTTAGATTCCATATATATGTGTTAGCATACGGTGTTTTTCTCTTTCAGACTTACTTCACTCTGTATGACAGACTCTGGGTCCATCGACCTCACTACAAATAACTCAATTTCATTTCTTTTATGGCTGAGTAATATTCCATTGTATATATGTGCCACATCTTTATCGATTCATCTGTTGATAGAGACTTAGGTTGCTTCCATGTCTTGGCTATTGTAAATAGAGCTGCAATGAACATATTGGTACGTGACTCTTTTTGAATTATGGTTTGCTCAAGGTATATGCCCAGTAGTGGGATTGCTGGGTTGTATGGTAGTTCTATTTGTAGTTTTTTATGGAACCTCCATACTGTTCTCCATAGTGGCTATATCAATTTACATTCCCACCAACAGTGCAAGAGTGTTCCCTTTTCTCCACCCCCTCTCCAGCATTTATTGTTTCTAGATTTTTTGATGATGGCCATTCTGACTGGTGTGAGATGATATCTCATTGTAGTTTTGATTTGCATTCCTCTAATGATTAATGATGTTGAGCATTCTTTCATGTGTTTGTTGGCAGTCTGTATATCTTCTTTGGAGAAATGTCTATTTAGGTCTTCTGCCCATTTTTGGATTGGGTTGTTTGTTTTTTTGTTATTGAGCTGCACGAGCTGCTTGTAAATTTTGGAGATTAATCCTTTGTCAGTTGCTTCATTTGCAAATATTTTCTCGCATTCTGAGGGTTGTCTTTTGGTCTTGTTTATGGTTTCCTTTGCTGTGCAGAAGATTTTAAGTTTTATTAGGTCCCATTTGTTTATTTTTGTTTTTATTTCCATTTCTCTAGGAGGTGGGTCAAAAAGGGTCTTGCTGTGATTTATGTCATAGGGTGTTCTGTCTATGTTTTCCTCTTAGAGTTTGATAGTTTCTGGCCTTACATTTAGGTCTTTAATCCATTTTGAGCTTATTTTTGTGTATGGTGTTAGAGAGTGTTCTAATCTCATACTTCTACATGTACCTGTCCAGTTTTTCCAGCACCACTTATTGAAGAGGCTGTCTTTTCTCCACTATATATTCTTGCCTCCTTTATCAAAGATATGGTGACCGTATGTGCGTGGGTTTATCTCTGGGCTTTCTATCCTGTTCCATTGATCTATATTTCTGTTTTTTTGCCAGTACCATACTGTCGTGATTACTGTAGCTTTGTAGTATAGTCTGAAGTCAGGGAGCCTGATTCCTCCAGCTCCATTTTTCGTTCTCAAGATTGCTTTGGCTGTTCGGGGTCTTTTGTGTTTCCATACAAATTGTGCAATGTTTTGTTCTAGTTCTGTGAAAAATGCCAGTGGTAGCTTGATAGGGATTGCACTGAATCTGTAGATTGCTTTGGGTAGTAGAGTCATTTTCACAATGTTGATTCTTCCAATCCAAGAACATGGTATATCTCTCCATCTGTTTGTATCATCTTTAATTTCTTTCATCAGTGTCTTGTAATTTTCTGCATACAGGTCTTTTGTCTCCTTAGGTAGGTTTATTCCTAGATATTTTATTCTTTTTCTTGCAATGGTAAGTGGGAGTGTTTTCTTGATTTCACTTCCAGATTTTTCATCATTAGTGTATAGGACTCTACCAGAACAGTACTAGAGCTAATCAATGAATTTGATAAAGTAGCAGGATACAAAATTAATGGCACAGAAATCTTTTGCATTCCTATACACTAATGATGAAAAATCTGAAAGTGAAATCAAGAAAACACTCCCATTTACCATTGCAACAAAAAGAATAAAATATCTAGGAATAAACCTACCTAAGGATACGAAAGACCTGTATGCAGAAAATTATAAGACACTGATGAAAGAAATTAAAGATGATACAAATAGATGGAGAGATATACCATGTTCTTGGATTGGAAGAATCAACATTGTGAAAATGACTCTACTACCCAAAGCAATCTACAGATTCAGTGCAATCCCTATCAAGCTACCACTGGCATTTTTCACAGAACTAGAACAAAACATTGCACAATTTGTATGGAAACACAAAAGACCCCGAACAGCCAAAGCAATCTTGAGAACGAAAAATGGAGCTGGAGGAATCAGGTTCCCTGACTTCAGACTATACTACAAAGCTACAGTAATCACGACAGTATGGTACTGGCACTACTGCTTCTGTACAAGATTTCTTTAAGTTGTGCTGATTTAGGATGATGCAACCCATGTTCCTTATCAGGGCAGTGAAAATTGGATTTGACAACCAGCTAGTTCAGCAACCACTCAAAGTTAACAGCAAGCAGTGTATTTTAAGCCTACATCCTATGATTATCTGCTTAGTATGTTCAAAGCAGTTTGTAATACTAATATTGTAACCAGTTTGACAAAATGTAGAGAGAGGCAGCTCTGTAGAAGATGAGCATCATACTCTTCTTTCTTTAAACCTCCTCTCACATCCAGTGGCTATTTATATATTTCTCTTCCCTTAGCAGAGAAATGGGATATCCAAAAAAGTTAAAGATTTAAGTTCATGTTTGTAGTTGTATTATGCTTCATTTGGAATTTAGTGCTCAGACAGACACTTGGAGGTGAGAAGCACTGTACTAGATCTCAGAGGTTGATGTTAAGATGATCTTGTGGTTGCCCGGTTTGGATGAGGCTGCTAGTTTTCTGTTTTCTTCCCCAATACCTGCTTTACCTGAATTACAACCTTTTTTTTTTTTTTTTTTTTTTTTGCTGGGTCTGTAGCTGCCTCATAAGAAAATACAAAGCAAAACAAAAAATTACATTTTCCGGTCTCTTTCAGACAAGTGAAACCAACAGAATTCTGTTGAATGGGATGCTGGCAGAAGCATAATATAGCAGCTTCTAGGAATTTCCTTTAAAGACTGTAGACGTGTGCTTTCTGTTTCTTCTTCTCTTCTGCCTTCATCTTATTCTTGGAATTTTATGTGGTAGCCAGAATTCTAGTTAGGACAATGGAAAAAGAGTTTATTTCCAGGGATGACCAGGAAGAAAACTGGAAACAATCTGGGTTCTTAGGACTTTTTGAGCAGAGCTTTCTTTACAGATCTAAGCAGCTCTGTTCGGACTTTTATGTGCAAGAGAAATAACCTGTGTTGTTTACGCCCCTGTTATTTTTGGTCTCTGTTACCTTTAGTCATACTGAGGTCCCGTAGAACAGTATGGCACTTAGTAGAGAACTAATAATGAATCACAGAATAGAGAAACTTAAAGATGGAAAGGATGTTAGACTTTGTCTATCTGGTTTATTGTTGTATTCCCAGTGCCTAGAACAGTGCCTGGAGCAGTCAGTATAAAGATATTGAATGAATGAATTTCTGAACAGTCTGCAAACAATAATATTTTTCTCACCCTCATTCAAGAGTTCTACTTCTTATTTCTATTTCACATCTTATTTCACTGGCCAAATATCTAAGACAGTGTGGATTTCGGTTTTCACTTTCCTGTTTACAAAATGGGATTTTTATCATATTCATGTTTTGAGGAGTGTTGATACTTGAGCTGAATGTTTCCTAAATGCTGTTTTTCTGTAATTTTTACAAGATTGTTTTAGATTTTTTAAGTTCAAAGTTTACTAAAACCCTGGGATGATCAATATTTCATCTTAGTTGTATCCATTTCTATGTTGAAAATTTTCCATCCTTACAGACCCTGGCCCCATATATACTTTATATATTTAGGGAAGCAAATTGTTCTTGAATCAATAAGAATCAGTTCTGATCGACTCACATATTATTTATTATTCATAGCCTGAAAAATCTTTAAATAGAAAAGGCAATTGAGAAACATTTTGACACAGAGATTAACAAAGAAAATTATTCAGAGAGGCTGATGGTTCTCTTGGAAAATTGCCTTTAATGCAGATACAAGAAATCAAAGCAAAACAGTGACTTTCCAAAGAAATAATTCATCAGTGAAATCATCTCTGTGGTTCATTAATTAATATTATGGTTAATTAATATTAAGGTCATTTAATATAATTAATGTAATGATTTGTTACAAGATGGTAATAAGACCAATTGAAATATTTAAAGAGGTTTTATTTGCTTGTTTTAATTATATTGAGACTTAATATCCCTAGAGGCATAGAGCAGAGTTAGTAACAGCTTCCCAATTATGAGAATTTAAAGAAGCCATGATCAAGATTATCTCTTAATATAATTATTAATTATGTATATATTTTTGGTACATTATACCTCAAATTAATTTTGTGCTCCTTTATAGATTAGTTTATATAATGTATAAAAATTGCAAAGTGGAAAACCATCACAATAATTTCTGAAACTGACTCATAATGTTTTAATATGTTGATTTTATCATATTTTAGAATTTGTATCCCTTCCCTTATATACCCTAATACATGATTTATTCATGAATTTTTATTATTAACTTATTAGGAGTGACATCAGAGAGTGAGAGCTTCTGTTACCTAAGAGTCATCAGATAGAATGGTTTAAGATTGATTTCTCTAAAACAGGATTCTTTATATTATTTCCATAAATTTAATGTATTATCATCTATCTTGTCCATATATTATGTAGGTTCATTTAGTACCTTACTACATATTGTAGCTAACTCTCCTGAAAGGTGTGCTCCTGCCAGTATTATTTATAATCAGGTATTTTGTTGCTAGAGTATTGAGATGTTTCTATAGCCATGAGAGAGAAATCGTGTTTAAAAAATTTACGCCAAAATATGTCACAGCCCTGACCTTCTCACTGTCTAATCATAGGAGAGCCTTGGCAAAAAGTTTAGTTAGACTTCTGTAATATTAAAGAAGTGTTGTCTAGTCAGTTGGTTTTTATCTGCTGTTAATCTGCAACACAGATGCCTGAATTCTCAGCCCATTCCAAAGGTGATAACTACAGCCTGCCTGTCTGCTGTTTGATTCTTATCAAAAAGTGGATTGAATGAAACAGTGTGAATGGGAAATAATTGTTAGGACACATAGTCCATTCATTCCTTTAGCCAGTCTGCTTTTTAACCTGAATTTTAATCTGCTTTTTAGTCTGAATCAAAATGGACTTCCACAAGCTGTTTACTTGGATTCCATTGTTTTGGGGGCCCCACTTACTTCTTCTCACCGGACCCCAAAGAACTGTCTCCATTGAGTATTCTCCCTTCAGGGTCTGTTCAGGGTTCCTGATGTTGCAATTAATTCTGTTAAAGATATCATAAACTTTACACCCATGTATCAAGGGCCCTTTGGACGATGAAAGCATTTCAGGTGCCATAATCTCAACTTGACCACTGTTTTTCCTGAATTTACTTTAACTACCAACCCTGCTGATCTTCCTATGTTCCCTTTCCCAATAATTAGAGTGACTGTACAACTTGCCACATCAGTCAATCATTAATCGTTACCATTCTACCTACAAGGTATCTCTAAAATCCATCCAACTTTCACAAGCCTCACTGCCATGACTTAGTATTACTAATAATCTTCCTTTTGCCCCAGGCTCCAGTATGGCTCACCAAGGCATCGTTACTGATGCTGTCTTTATTTAACATTTTGATATTTTGTTCATCATGAATTTTTAAAAATTATTTTTGGTTTAAAAATATTTTTAAAATATTTTCATTTTAAAACCAACACTAATATTTTAATATCAATTTTATAAATAATATTTAATATTTCATTATATGTTATTTATCTTGGTTCTGGAGTTTGGGGTTAAATTTTGCGCCTGAGGCAAGTACCTCACTCACTTTAGTCCCAGCAGTGTTCCCCAGACCCCCATTTCTTGGCTTTGTTTTCATTTTTACCTGAGTCAGGAACAAAATATCTACAAAGGATTAGAGGATGGGGGGCAGGGAGAGCAGAGAGGGATCAGGACTTTGCCTTCCAGCCTAAAGCTGTTACAAGGGAGGCAGGGAAGAAGACTTAATACCAAGTCAGATTTAAAATTTTAATAATTACCTTGGACTGGTCACTCAATTTCTGGATTAAGATTATTGGCAGTTTAAAGTAACCATAGGCTGAATTACCTAAGAGTTAATGCCCACAATTGTTTCATCTAAAGCCAAGTAAATTCTCCTCCTTCAACTAAGTAAAGGGAAAGATTGAGACAGAAAAATACCTATGTTCTTAGTTACGTCACAAGCCAGGCTTGTTTTACATATTGGTCATGTCATTTATTCGATTGCCGTCTCTTTCTCCTCACTAAGAAGATTTACTTTTAAAATCTAGAATGGTGCCTGACTCATGGTAGAAGCTTAATATTTGGCATGTTTATTCATTTATTCAATAAATATTTATAAGAATCAACTATGAGCCATCCATTTTTCCATCTGCTAGGAATAGAGAGTGAACAAAGCCAGCAAACCCCAGAGAGACATTCCTGTATTCTTAGGAAGGGTGAGGTTATAATCCTATGGCACCTGATGACATAACAGTCACCATACTTTTTGTAACGACCTCTTTCAATTGTGTCTTCCATAAGTTCCATGCAGGCAGAAAATGGATCTGTCTTGGTCACTACCCTATCTCTAGTACCTAATAAATAGCCTGGCACATTGAATGTGCACGGTGAATATTTAAATTTATAAGTCAACCACAGTTCTCAGTGTTTTCTCTATGAAGATGTACCCGAGTAATTTCTTTTATATATGCATATCAGAGTCCATCTTGTTCTGAGGAACTGTTTTGTGAATTTTGTTGGTTGCCTACTCTGAATCCATTATACCTTTGTTTCCTTTTAATAAAACCCTGATTTTGTTCAGGAATCCACCTTCCCTTATGGAGCTCCTTAGATTTAAGGGAAGCTCCTGTTACGAGGAATTTGACCTAATTCGTTCTAATGAAAGTATTTATTCCCTCCCCCCCCAGCCCCAGTTTTATTGAGGTATAATGCTAATGAAAGTATTTCTAATCTTCTTGGCTATGATTGGTTTAGGTATGATGCAATTTAGGTCAATTTTATCTGAGATGTTTTCCAAGGGCTTCTGGGGGAATTTTCCTATATGAGAACCTTATCAGTGGTTCTCAGCTGTTGGCAGTTTTGCCTCCCAGGGGACATTTGGCAGTGTCTGGAGACTTTTTTTTTTTTTTTTTTTGCGGTACGCGGGCCTCTCACTCTTGTGGCCTCTCCCGTTGCGGAGCACAGGCTCCGGACGCGCAGGCTCAGTGGCCATGGCTCACGGGCCCAGCCGCTCCGCGGCATGTGAGATCTTCCCGGACCGGGGCACGAACCCGTGTCCCCTGCATCAGTAGGCGGACTCTCAACCATTGCGCCACCAGGGAAGCCCTGGAGACATTTTTGATTGTCATAACTTGGGAGATGCCACTGGCATCAAGTGGGTAGAGGCCAAGGATGATACTAAGCATCCTACAAGGCTCAGGACAGCACAATAAAGAATTATTTGGCCCAAATGTCATTAGTGTCAGTAGTGTCGAGGTGGAGAAACCCTGATCCACCATATACAAGGAAGCATGTAGCTTGATGGTTTCCTACCACCAGACAGCCATGGGAAGACTAGCTTTAGGATGAAGTCCAATACCATAGATGTTAGAAAGGAGAGAAGGACATGGGTTCTTGATTACATCTCCATGTAGTTGTATCAATTACTCTTAAAGCTGATCTTGGCTTTGGACTTTCAGTCATCTGAGCCAATGTACTTCCTAATTGTTTATGCCAATTTGAGCTGGATTATTTTTTCATAGCCATTAAAATCATCCTAACTTATATAAACTGGTACACACTTCTTTAATAGACAATGGTAATTCAGTTGCTGATTCCATTTTGCTTTGGTTTTCAACCATAAGATTGTTCCAAGCTTAATAACCATAGGATTTTCTTTCACCTGCATTTTCTGTATGGTCTTTTACTTTAGTTTGATTAATATATTTTTGTACTGAAAATGTGTAGTACATATTTTTTAAAAGTCTGTCAATTTTATTGAATTATATAGGTGAGATAATACATAATAAGGTACTAAAGAGATAATTGTTGAATTAAGAATAAATGTATGCCAAACAATGTGTTTTTTCAATTTTAATATGACATATTTAGTTGGTTTTTATGGTCTTTGAAAATTGTATAGCAGTACTTGAAATAACTTAGAGACAACATGGGAGTCAAAACTCTTATCTGTAAGCAGTGTTTTAAGAGATTGAAACCTATAGATTAGCCTCCTTTCTTTTTCTTTTTTTTTCTTTTCTCACAAATGGCATGTCTGGCCATTCTCTTCTTGGGCAAAAACAGATATGTAGAATTATGTCAGTTTTCTTATATCATAAATGTAAAATAGATCTTTAAATATTTGCTGAATAGTTGAATCAACATTTCAGGAATTCGAGCTCTTAACCCTCGTTTAGCAATTTTATATTCTCTAATTATCTTCAGATTCATTGAAACAGTTTTGTTTCTCCCTCTATATCTCTAAAATAAGAATAATTATAGAGATCTACAAAAATATGAGAATTAATAGGTACAAACAACTATATAACATTTTACAAAGCTGAAAAGCTTAATAATACTTTATAAGAGATAAATGATAACTGGGCAAAGTTTTTGAGAAACATAACTACAATTTACTAAAGTCTCATTAAAAAAAATCTAAGGTATCACCTTGAATAATATGTAGTTAGTTAAATTATAGTTAAATTTATTTTGCGCTGCCTATAAATTTGTACTAGCAGGAGAAACTACCACATTTCTTCTTGTTCATTGTGTCAAATCACTTGTTATTCTATACATAATCTGTATGTATTTTATACGTAATCTGAAAGTTACTGTTGTGTATAATTAACATAGCATTAGAAGGTTTTAGTTAATCTCTTTTTCACAGTTTCCTTTTTCTAGCTAATTCTCAGGTTCAAAGAAGTACCTAACCTTTTTAGGACAGATTCAGCTATCAAAACAATTAGGGCCCAGTTGCAGAATGAGGGAAAGAGAGGTTCAGAAGTTTTGGATATTCGTATGTCACTTGTACACTGCAGGGATAAAATGGGTTCTTTTGGCACGTTGCCCTGTGTAGAAGAAAGCAGAGCATGGGAGGGAGAGAATTCCAGAGCCTTAGGACCCTGACCTAGGGACTTTCTCTTCAATTCCTAGACCATCAATCCTGAGATCTGCCAATTGTGGTGAGTCAGTGGTGGGGGAGGAAGTGATGGGGTTAGAGTGTCAAAAGGCTTCTTGGCAGGGTAAGTACTGGAGCCTTGAAGTTGAAGGTAACAGTTTTAAATACTTTCAAAGTTGTTGCAAATGTCAGGAGCCAATGATTTGTGAGCTCTGTCCTTGCTTATGCTTCACCCCTCTAACCTTTGTCCAGGGCTGGCCTGCACAAGTGCTGTAAGCAGCTGCCAGTGAAGTGTGATTTGAAGGGCATCAAGAGGCCCTCTTGGCCCTAATTATTTTCCCCTGGGTCTGTCATAACTTCCCCATTACCTAGCATAGCATCTGGCTCAATAAATCTTAGATGGATGGATGGATGGATGGACAGATGGATGGATAGATGAATGGATAAATGAATGAATTTATTCAGCACATATATGTTTAGTAGTTACTGCGTGCCAGGTACTATGCAAAACCCAGAAGATCTAACATTAAATATGATCAATGTGTTTCCACTTTTCATAAGGCCAAAAGTCTAGTTAGACAGAAAGAAGGTAAAATAAATACAACAATTTTAAGTGAGGGTTCTGAAAGTTTAGAAGGAAATAAACAGGGGGCTAAGGGAAATGGACATTAGAAGGCATTTCTGATGTGAAAAATAACCCTGTTTGAAATGCAAAGATATCGGCAGGAAGGAATATTGTAACTCATTGCCCCTGGTTATGTGCTTAGAGAGTTTGCCCACGAAAGAGTAAAAGTAGAGCACTAAGAGCATCAGGAACTCTTGTTGGAGGGAAACCATTTCAAGGAAGGAAAAACTAAGTGCCCAGATTGCTGTCCATGCAGCACTGAGCTGAGTGGAGACTGGAACAGGGAGAGCTTTAGCAGACCAGGACAGAGCCTTTGAGCCAGTGCTCAGGTCAGGGGACTGAGAAACCTGGAGGAGGGTGTCCAGAACCAATTGGCCAGAGTCCCACTGGGATGCTGCATCCTGGGAATCCAAGCTGAACAGATGAGCTGCAGTAACAAAATCTGAATTCAAAAAATGGTGAGAACTCCATGAGAGAGTGCTTTTTGGATGGAAAGGTGAGACAGTTTATCAGTGAGAGATAAAAGAATTCTTTTGGGGGCCACTGGTTTTCTCTTAACAGTTAAGAGAAAAACCCGAGGCTATTGAAAGAAACTATTCTTTTGCTCCAGGTTAGAATCTTTCTTACCACTTTTAAAGCCATTTAATCTTCTTTTTATCAGCTGCCTTTGGATTAATTAGAGAGAGGAGCTGCATGAATTATTTTAAAATGAGCTTTATCTATGATCATAATTACTTTATCTTTCCCAATTTGAGGAGCAACTACCGGTAGTAGAATAATAAGTGAATGAATGAATAAATGAATGTTGAACGGATGAAGGAATGAATGATGGAGTAAGATTTATTATTCTGCTGTCCATGACAATAGCACAATGTGTGCTCTTGTCAAATCTTTCCCACATTCATCTGACACTGTGCTCCTGGGAAAATACAAAAAATAATCTTACTTCAGATTTCTGATTTTTATACAAAGTGCTGTAAGTTTTATTTCTTTATGTGATTAGCCAGGCTTCTAAAGCTCCGTTATGTATTCCCGAAGCACATAAGCACAGACTGACATGTAAAAGATGAAAGTTCAGCTTTGGGGGTAAGCCTTAAACTAAATTTGCACTGCTTCCTGGTGTCTACTTCAAAATTCCAAAGATAAGAGTCCCTTTATTTGCAGTCCATTATCACTATTTAAACATCTTTCATTGCTGAAGCTGTACTTTCACAGAGTTGGGTGGGTTGATTTTGAACAGTAGCAGTTCATAAAGACAGCAGAGCCCTCACCTCCCAACCTTGTCTCCTGCTCTGTTTTTCTATTTTCAGCCTGAAGGCTCTTTTTAGTATCAGATGGAGGAATACATTTTTCTTTCCAAAAGACATCAAGAGAGATGAAGCAAAACCTCAAAAGCAATCTTCAAACTTGTAAAATTTCCCTCTACAAATCATGATTTCTGCTTTCTAACGATAACAAAAAAGTCTTATTGAACATCAAATACGCCTTGCAAAATGACGTCTTAAGAATATTCAATGTACACAAACTAGAAACATATGGATAAAATAGCAAACATTTAGAAGTTAGGGAATTAAATGGAAAAACACCTCTGAAAGCACATTTTATATTGTCATTGCAAAACCACAATGTTACTAATATTGGGTAAAGCCTAAAAACAGCTGGACTTTGGCTTTCTCTAATTTTGTCTGACCTAAATTGCTGTTTTTCTTTTCTTTTTAAAAAAAAAAAAAGACAATAGCATTTCTAAATATTACTCTTACTTTCAGAGCTGTGAGTTCTGGACTATATGGAAATGCTTATTGTATTCACTTTCTCCATGTGCATGAATAAATAAGAGTGAGCCTGCAGCCCACTGCTGAGTTTTCATAATAATGAAGGAACAATGGTCTTTGAAAGTCACAGATAATCCTTAATCCTCATTGCCTTCTTCTGTTTCAACCCAACGTTCCTCTAGAACTACTAGCAAGATGCAAAATTGACTGATGAGATTCTGCGTTCCCCTGTCTGACCCTACACACATTCCCCCTCCTATATGTGACGAGGAGTAGTGAAGTGACCAAAAGGCAGGCAGTAGGAGGGAGTGGAAAGAAAAACAAACCAAGTTATCAACCCCCAACGGCTGAGTGTTGGCTGTTTTCTATTATTCACTCTTTTGAGCTTTCTCAGATGTGTTTTTTGAGAAGACTTTCATGTTATGTTTTCTTTCCTCTCTTAGAGCTAACCACCTTTTTCCATGCAAGGGGCTGGGGGAGCAGAGCACTTGAATGAGGTCCAGGTAGGCTGCCAGATTCTCTGGCTGCTCAAACACAATGTTTCCACCCTCTTTTTTCTAAAAACAGGCTTTTAAATTGTGCATGAAGCCTTGTCAGTGATGAGCAGAAATGAAAGTCACAAAGTAGTGGTAGAAATTTGCAGGCAGTTCATCAGTCTGGTATTTGCATACAGTTCTAAATATGAGGATGTTTATTGAATTACGTATTTTCATATTTTATACATCTACTTTATAAGGAGCAGCCTGCAGTTTATAAAAATATGATCCCCATTGAGTTGTATTTTGATCTACCCTCTCTATCAGTGTGCTTTTAAATTCTTGTGTCATGAATTAAACATTGGACAGTCTCATTCACTTAAATGAAATCCACCTACCGGGAGCCATATGCATGGTCTGGGTCAAATCTATGGAAGCGACATTGTGGAAAAGAATGCCCTCAGGCCATGTCTTTTCTGTTTCAATTGTCCAAGAGGTAAGAATGAACACCAAAGAGGAAGGAACACATCAATCTGAGTCACCAGTGCTTCAAAAATGCTCATGCTTTCTCAAAAGACCAATACACTGCAGGCTTTCATCAGACGTAAACTGACTTAAAAGAGTTTCCCAAAGGGAATAATAGACTGCATGTAAAATTGCTTTTTGTTTGCTGTACAATTTAATGGTACAGGAATTTCTTTGTAAGTAATAAAAATAATTCTAAAATAGTTATTATCATGATCTATGGAGTAACAGTTTTGTTCCAGCTTAGCATAATTCTAAGAGCTTTACATAAATTACACAATTTAATTATTTTTAAAAAACAACCCTATAAGATACCTAGTCTTATTATTCATCCGTATTATTATAAATGAGGAAAAGGAAGCACAGAGAAGTTAAATATCTTACTGAAGTTAACAAAGCATCATTTGAATTTCCTTTATCTTACTTCAAAACTTAAACATTAGGCTTGAAAAAATATATACTTATACATTTCATTAAGATACTGAAAACTTTCTTGAAGAGCCTACTAATGCTGATGTAGTTTGATTCTAGGACACTCAAAAATGAATTTCATATAATTTTGGCTGTTGATGGTTATTTGAAAATATCATAGTAGAATGCATTTTGGAAGCATGAACGTTGCCCATGTATATTTCAAGATTTCTAAACTTAGGCCAATTGTTTGCTATATTTGTTTTCCATTTATATTGTCACATAGTTTTCCTTAAGTTGAATCTGTACCTTATTTATATGGCAGATTTATTAAAGAAGTAAATGATAAAAAATAAAAGAAACCAGAAACAAGTGTTAATGTCTTTACTATATAAAGAGATTTTATGAATCAATATGAAAAAGTAGACAACTGAATTGAAAAGTAGACAGAGAATATGTCTAGAAAATTCAGTGAAGAATAAATATATAAATATATTTATATTTAATAAATAGTTAAACACATAAAATGTTCAATATAAATTGTGATTATAGGAATTCTAATTAAACAATAGGATATTTTAATCTATTAAATTATAAAAGATTAAAAACTATGTTTCATACCTATTGTTTGAAGCTTATAGAAATATGAATACTCTCAAACATCACTAGTGGAAGTATAAATTATTAAAAGTTGCACACACATATGCATAGTTTAAAATATAAGTAGAAATCCCAAGATTTAAAGATGTTTATATACTTTGAGCCAATCATTTTTTTTTTTTTTTTGCGGTACGCGGGCCTCTCACTGTTGTTGTGGCCTCTCACTGTTGTGGCCTCTCCCGTTGCGGAGCACAGGCTCCGGGTGCGCAGGCTTAGCAGCCATGGCTCACGGGCCCAGCCTCTCCGCGTCATGTGGGATCTTCCCAGACTGGGGCACAAGCCCACGTCCCCTGCATCGGCATGCAGACTCTCAACCACTGCGCCACCAGGGACGCCCGAGCCAATCATTTTAATTATAGTAATATATGTGAAGGAAATAGAGAGGAATATAAAATTTAACCGTAAGGATTTTTAGCAGACCTTATTTTAAATTAAAAAAAATAGAATAGTTTATAAGTTCAGTGCAAAATAAAGGCCTGGCTAATAAATTTGGGATATAGCCATATGGCAGCCATTTGAAGGCCAATTAATATAAAAACAAATAGTATTTATAAAATACTGTTATGAGACAAAAGATATGAAATAATATGTGCAATATGACCTCAATTTTGAAAACAAATGTCTTCTAATAGATATATGTATAATGTGGCTATATTATATACACATATACATTTATAATTGTATATAGTAGAATATGAAAAAGTTATTATTGAGTATCTAAAGGTGGTAGAATTACAGGTGATGTCTATTCTTTGTATGTTTCTGTATTAAAAATATACTAGAGTTAAAGTATATATATATCTTTTATAATTATAAAAATATAAAATACCTGAGAGAGCATATTTTTATAAAGTAAAGATGAATATGGCTAATATAATGTGATCAACCCATCATGTTCTCATGTAATAATAGCCCAGTTTAAATCCAAGCCACAGCTATTAGTATAAATGTTTATTTGTGTAAACATGAAAGAAGTTCAGCCTCACTGTTAGTACTCACAGTATGAATTAAAACAAATACAACGATATTCCCCACGTCTGTTGATGTTCAGTGCTGCTGAATATGGAAAGAACAAGCATTTTCAAATCCTGCTGGATGGAGTGTGAAATCGGTACAACAGTTTTGCAGGGTGTTGTGTCACTGTCTATCAAAATCTTAAATGTATATACATTTAAAGTTAACAGTTTCACTTCTAAAAATGTATACTACTAAACTATCTGTGGAACTGAACAAAACTTGATGTGTAAAATGTTCACTGAGGCATTTTTTATAAAAGCAAAGTATTGGGGATAGTCTAAATGTCCATCCAAAGAAGAGTGTTTAAATAGATTTGGTAGCTCCTGAAAAAAATTTGAGAGAGATCTGTATGTAATGACATAGAGAGATATACAAGACATACTATTATGTTATAAAAAGCACATGGTACAACAGTGTGTACAGTATGATTTAGTTAAAGTTAAAAAAATCTGAATAAAAAAAAATCTGAATATATAGAAAAGATCTGAAGAGATAACTCCTAAATTTAATAGTGGTTATTTCTTTGGAGGGAGACAAGCCAAAGATTATTGGGGGCAATGAAATAGGAATTTCATTTTTTACTTTTATTCTTCGATGGTGTTTGAAATTCATGTAATGGGAAGTGTTTATATATAACTTATATAATTAAAATGATTTAAAATGTTCAATTAACCAAGAAAAGTTTTAGCCATTTGTTTTAACCAAACACTAAAATACTGGCCAATATCATCATGCTGTTAAAACTGTGAATTACTTTCCCCCAAATAAGAGTATTTTCCTTCTTCTCTTAAACTATTTTAATTTCTGTGGCCAGCATAAAGCTGATCTTGGCAAGAGTGAAAGGCATTCTCATAAGAGAAGAAATCCATACAGCAATGCCTCTAACATATTAAGTTGCAACAGCCCTTTCTTTAAAGAGTTTAGTTGTATCATCATCTCTTAACAAAACATTTTTATTTTTCCACGTTTAAAATTCTCCAGTGGCCATTTGCTTGATTTCTCTTTTGTCTTTCTTTCATTTCTTCATGACAGTAATGCAAAACAAATTTTGATTAAAATGTCTTGTTCGTTTTTTGACTGTTCAACTCTGTGCTTCCAAGCTGAGCCAAAGAACATTAATATTTTGATAGGAAATAATTTTTCTCTTTGAATTATATTACTTTTCAAAACTGAAAATAGTCTTTTATTATAAAAGCAATTTATGTTAATAATTTATAAAAATACAAAGAAAGTAAAAATACCTCTCTAATCCTATCACAAAGAGATAACCATTGTTAGCTTTTTGGTGTATATCTTTTGTGTACATCAGATTTCTTATACTTTGATTTTTTTCCTCATGTAAGATACCCCTTACCCATATTATCATTTATGATAGCAGTGCAATATTATACTATATGGATATTCTATTTTTAGACTTTGAGGTTTCTGGTAGTCCCAACTGGCTGCCTATGCAAGAGCTTCCCCTCTTCCTTTTTGGCAAATCCTCCTTCCCATAATAGTGGCTGAAATGCCAGTTATTCACTTTCTCGATCTTCCTTACAGCTAAGGCATAGAGCATGAGGCCTAAACCTGGTCAGAGAGCCCAAATAAAGTTTCTGGGATAGGTTTTCCTACTAGATAAAAAATTGACATGCTTGGAGAAACTGCCCTCTTCTTGACTTTGGTTGTGATTGTGTGAGGTGTGATGCCTGGAGTTGCAGGAGGTTTCTTGTAACCACGAGGAATGAAGCCTAAGAACAAAATTATGCCAAGGATAATCGGGTATGAAGATTAAGATTCTGAATCTTTGACATTCTTGAGCTGCTGAACAAACTCTGGAACCTTCTTTTCAGGAATTCTTATAGGCTAGTAAACTGTTGTTTAAGCCACGTTAGTCAAGTATTCTGTTACTTCCAGATAAAAGCAAACCAACTGATAGAGGATTGTTTCCAGTTCTTCATTATTTCAGACAAAGCTGAAATGTTCATTGTTAAATATATAGTTTTGTAAATCTGTCCAAGTGTATTCCTGAGATAAACTCGTCACAGTGGAATTCCTGGCTCGAAGGCTAGGCTCACTTTAAATGTAAATATAAAATAATTTTAAGGTCATTTAAGCCATAATTTATTGCTCTATCCTTTATCCCTTTATTTCCTAGCTGTGGCAGTGGTTTAATTTAGAGAGTAAGATCGTGGACTAAGGAGATACATGGCACTGATCGGGTTCCTGCCTGCATTGCTTACTACATGGTCGATTTTAGGCATTTGCTTAACTTGTTTCTTCCTTAGTTTGCTCATCTGTAATCTGAGGATAAAAAGTACCTACTTCATTGTGTTTTTTGTGAAGATTAGATAGTTAATACCTGTTAAACTATTAGAACTGTCTAGCTCAGTGTAAGTGTTCTTTGTTCCTCTGTGTAGCCTCACATCTTAACCCAGTAATCGATATATATTAGTTGTTTAATAAATATTTATCGACTTAGTGAAGGTAAAAATAATAAGTCTGCGGTTATTACCCGGACTACTGTTTTCTCATATCTAAGGGTCTCTAGCATCCACTCTGTTTGCTTTTGCCTCTGTTATTTGTCTTTTTTGCTGGATGATAAATTGAGCTAGATGATAGTAGTACAGTTAGATGAAACGTCCTTAGGATTGGCGTACTGGATTACAAAAAGTGAGTTTATTCCACCCAAATACCAAGTTGCTCTTTGAAAATCAACATTTTGAGGAAGCATTGCATCTTCAAAAGAGAAGGGTTTTTATAGTCTGTGTAGTCCCGTCTATTGGCAATGAAGCAGTTTGCTCCTTAGCATCCCAGATAGATAACCATCCAATGTCTGACTGAATCTTTCCATTATTTTAAGATTCTGGAGGAGAAGCAAAATTAGGATATCCTGCAACATAAGCAGGAAAGCAAAACAAGGACATCACATTTCTGGATATTATAGGTTTAAGTGTTAATTATAGATTCCTTTTTTGTTCAGATCTTTCCACACTGATCTTCCAGAGAAATAGAATCTGTAAAATGAACAATGAGAGCATACAAAAACATGACATATTTTATATACATATAAACATATGTGTTAGTTACAGTGTATGTGTACATACAAATCTGAATTCTACAGTGAATTTCACCGTAGTATTAAGTGCAAATAGAATAATCCTGCATCAAAGGAGTGTTGAACTTAATGGAAGTTTTATGTGAAGTTCAACTATCTTACCCTTTGGCTAATGACTATCAGTTGACCCACTCACCCTCAGTTATGTATTATCCCTTTGAGGATTTGAAAGCAGGTCACTTCAGATCATTAGTGTATTATCTCATGTCTCTAATCTACTCAACAGTGTATAAGGCTACCAAAGTGAAATGACTGTTCCAACCTGTAGAAAAAGTCAAGATTGTTATGGTGGTTCTTTGATAACTCTTGTACTTTAGCGGTTCTGTGAGAGTAGTTTTATTTGGAAAAAGAAAAACAGGAAGAGAAAAGTTTTATCTGAATATTAAACTTTAAAAAATATAAATGATGACAAGAAAAGGAAAAGAAATGCATATTGCACATTTACTCTAATGACAGATGATCAGTTAATATTAATGAATAACCCAGAATGAACTTCTGAACAGTAGAAAAACTGCACACAAACCACAGGGGCTTAAAATTAAGACTGTTTTGGATATATTACCTAGATCTTGGTCCCCCCAAAACAAAGTTTATAGACTGAAAAGACTGTGCCAGTCAGCAGGCTACAAAGTAGTTCGCAGGAGTACCGGAAACACATTTCATAAAGTAACTTTTTGCAGCAGAATTACAGGTTAGCAACTGGCATTTTATGTTAAATTCAATCATTGGTGTGGGGGTAGGGAGCGTGTCTTCATGTTTCTGAAAAAGATCAGCCGTTTCCTAGCAAGATCTGGTGTAAATCTGTACACTTTCAAGTTACTTTTAAAAGAATTTTTGAGTGAGAAGACCATATTAATAACTGTCCCCTGCTTAGAAAGCTCTGATTTGACCCTTTGTCTTCCTGTGTTTTCTAGTTGACAATTAATGTTTTCTAGATAGCTGTGATTCCTGATGTCTACTGATGTAAGAAAAAAACCCAAAACTTGTATTCATTTATTCATCAACTGTTTATTGAGGACCTACTACATACTAGGCACTGTTGTAGGCATTTAGAATATAGCAGGGAACAAATTAGACAAAACATCTTGCTCTCATGGAGCATTACCAAAAAAAGTACTGTTGAATTCATCCATTTGGCTGAGGGAACAAGATGTGTTCAGTAATAGTCATGCAGCATCCCTTTGGGATGACGACTTAAATTATGAAATATATTTGAAATGTATTTGTGTAAATAATTTGAAAGGAACAAACTCCCTTCTCTCCCGATCTGATATCCCACAAAAGGAGGTTAGAATATCAATATGCTACCTCAGAAAAGTACTTGGAATAAAGCAGATAAACTATGACTAGTAGATGAACAGTACAGGTATGTGTTTAATAAATATTTACATGTTTTAGAAAAAGTTCCCATCCTTCTAATGGTGTGCAGATGGCTCTACTGTGTTTCTGGCAGAGGTGGGAGTCTGGAAGGAGCAGGAAGACCTTCTTGAATTCCTGCTTCTTATGCTGGACTCTCATCTGATGAGGGGCTAGTATTGTTGTGGCAAGATTTCAGCTACCCTAACATTTTCTAAGCCTTGTCTACCCGACAAGTGTGGCACCTGGCTTCTCAGGTTATCAGTGAGACCGCCTCTCAGAGCAGTGGTGGTGTTTGCTGGTATGTCTAACCACTGTGTCACCTCTTTCAAGTCATGTCACTTTGCCACGTGGGCTGTCAGGATTCACATTCTTATGATGGTGCAGTGGAAAGGGTCTGGTACTGGAACCCTGAGGAGGGAAACCCTGTGAAGCTGGAGCCGGGCTTAACCATTAACCTGAAACAGACTTTTGGGCCAGCCACACCCTCCTTATCTACAAAGGATCTTGAAAGGCCTTTACTGTTCCATCCCTATGAATTTGTGAATCATCTGTGTTTGAAATGGTGCACATTTTAATGGGACAAAATTAACAGCCTGAGAAACACAAACAGTTTTCGGTTGGAAGTACATATTTCTCCATTTGAATTGATATCCAAAGCAGCACATAATTTTTGATAGTACAATAAAAATTACGATCACTTGTTTTGATAACTTCTTTGCTTAATGTGTTATAAAACCATTGGAATCAATCCTGTTTTCAGGGAAAATTTTTTAAATGCCAGCTATTGTCCTCTTTTTAACTCTTTCCCTCAAGCCTATCATAGTCCTTGACTTATCCTCACTGACCTTCTAAAAGGCTGGTATTGGTGATGGAGAATGTATAGGTCAGAAAGAAAGTCAGAGACATGAAGAAAAGCTTCAGCCATGAAGTTTTTCTACTTCCTCTCTCTCCTGTAATTATTGTTCTGTGCAAATGTTGTTCCCTACTTACAGCCACTAAATGTAACAACATTTACATATTGATATATATTTGTTAAAATATTTAAATTAATCCAAACTGAAATTGACCTGGATGTTTTGGAACAACAATGAGGCTTTGAAAAGTGTGTGTTTTTAATTTGTTTGTGTGTTTTAAATACATATTCTAATTTCCTTTACATTTTATCTGATCTTGTTACTTTCTGATTTGGTTAAATACTACAGCTACAGAAACAACTCTGAAAGAATCTTTCTCATGATTTCCCCAGAGCAGCTAGAATTATGGAATACTGAAAATGTCCCAGTCAGTGTCTTCTAAGGTCGCTTCCTAGTGAAATAAAGATTGCTCATCCTCCTGATGGTAATCTCCTCTCCTCTCTTCTTTTCCCCATCCCACCCCTATAGTTGCAGATTTGAAGAAACAGAACAAGAAACATTGGTTTTTATAGTAATACATAAGTTATATTTAGTTTTCTCTGAAAAGTAAAATAAAATAAAAGCTAGGTACCATTCTGTCCAGAACAGTTTTGATTGAAGACTGCTGTGAGCCCAGAAAATGAATTATATAGACCATCAGTAGACCTTTCATGCTGTGAGTACTGCAAAAAATACAACTTCTTTGACTCTTTGATTCACAGGGCATTTTCACACTTGGTAGGAAATTTAAAACTTGTAAAGAATTTTAAACGTGTAGACGGTTTACCTTTGCAATCAAACAAATCTTTGAGTAAAGTCCTGATGTTTCCCTTGAAATAATTGGGCTTAAAAGCAATTCTGAACAATTTAAATTTAAATTATATTTTTAAGGTTTACTCGATGGAAATTCTCAAACACATGCAAAATTAGAACACGTAGCTTAATGAATCTTCAGGTATCAATTGCCCAATTTCAACAACTATTAAAATGAGTTAAATTTAGTTCATAAATTAAATTACAACTGAACAGGGATGCTTTGTAGCACTGTGAGTAGGCAATAAAATTACTTACTTGGATAAAATAAGAATATTCCGTTACTGTCTCAAATTCAGGCAGTTCATGAGAAAATAAAATGGATTGTTAAAATTGTCACACTTATTAGTATGTTAGGTGGTGTTTTCATGTTCTACATGTCTCATGATCAATTAACAATTGTAAAACTTAAGATCTTCAGTGGAACCAAAGTCCTGACATTAAATGAGAGCTAAATTTGTGAAAACTATTTCTATTCTTTTGGGCAAATTAATAGACTATGGGTATTCAGGTAGCTGCATGCTTTAAAAAACATACAAATCCTTCAGGGATACTTAGCGCTTCGATCCCTCCCATAATACCCTCAGAGGCACTGTCAGCATTTGGGAGCAAGCCAGTTCAGGAGAATTCATCTGCCATGTGATGAAGGGCAGAGAGTCAGCCAAACCCTGATAATCTGATAATAATTTGATTTAGTTTCATTCCAACTTTGGTATTGGACTCGTAGGAAACCAAAGCCCTTCTGTGCATGGCTAAGTTGGTCTTTTAGGGCATTTGGTGGGTTTGTTGGACATAATGAAATTGTTTTGACTGCGGAAATATAACTCTGCTAACTGGGTTTCCATGTGGCGGTTGAGGATTGACCTCAACAGAAGCCAAAGCAAGATAATGGGACTAGAAGGGGGTAGGGAAAATGGAGGCAGGTGAGAAAATGCTTCCAGTGTGAGTGGTTGGTTCTGAGACCTGACTAGTTCTTTTGATCACCTTTCTCAGTATTCCAAGACCTGACTTTAGGGTGCAAAAAGGTAGTGCTGCCTGATTCTGTAGCATAGCTACCAGGATCTGGAAGTTGTAAAAGAAATGGTCTTTGGGAACCATTTTAATGACAAAGTTAAGTTCATGAAACACCTGGTATTTTTGTGAGTTACCACAGATTTGTGACTTGTATAAAAGGAAGTAAAGAGGGAAATATTATTTTAAGGAGAGGGTAACCTTCATGTCACCATAAGAAAAAGGAAATATTTGTATGTGTCAGAAGCATCTGGCTTTATTTTATTTGAGCCTCAAATTTTCCAGTTGGCATTATTTTCATATTGCTTGCCATAGGCCTTTCAGATGTCCCTGGCCCATTGCCCTTCTGGACGTTTTCAGGAAGAGAAACAAATAAATATATGTGCATTTGCATCTAGTATCTAGGAAAGATACATTTGTAGTACTCTCCTGCTAAATAAAACAAAACAAAACAAAATCTGCATATTACTCCTACAAATAAGTAATGTCTTTTTTGAAGAAGATGAAAGCAAGTGATGAAAATTATCTAATTGAGCTTTTAAGTATCCCTTTTAAGGTAGAGCAACATGGTAGTTCCCAAGGATAGGTCTGTAGTTCCCTGCCCAGTGTTTCTTACTTCTTTCTGTTATTAGCATTTGCCCACTTCCCTTAATGACAGCCCTCACTACAGAGTAAAAAGGACAGTTGTTGAACTGTCAGTCAACCACTTCTGCCTCCTTTGATTTCATCTCAAAATATTTAGAAGGAATTAAAACTGTGAGTGCTACTTTTAGTCAGTGTTTGAAAAAATCTAAAAAGGGCTATTTTTAGTTATATTTGAATTTAATTTTCTTACATATTTCCATTATCTCCCATTTCTAAAGATACTAGTGGCTTCCATATTACAATAATTGCATTATTACTCTGGTTGAAAATCTAGACTTCAGTGTCTATTATTAGGGTTTAATATAAAGGGCAAAATGCAGAGATGAATGAAAATAATTCAGCTAATTGGATGGGATAAACAGGCATACAGAAGGTAAACAGATGCCTGTCCTGAATTTCCCAGCATGATATTTAGCCAATCTCTGATCCTCTTGCAATTTGCCAAGGTAGACAGGAGCCTTAGTTATTAACTGATGTTGTCACCCAGTTACCATTACCACTGGTACCACCTAGTTACCAGTTCATTCTATCACTACCTCGGGTATAAATAGATCGCTGTCTTTCTTTCCAACAGTAACTACAGAGACAAGCTTTTCTCTGTACTATTCAGATTCTGAAGTGCTTTCTGTCCCAAATAACCGAATACTTTTATTAACAGCATAACAGCTACAGCACATAAGCTTCTGTTGTGTTACTGGAGAATGAGGTTGCTTACTAAAGAATGAGGAGGAAAAATACTTTGCTCTCCTCCTTGAGATCAATTATTTCATCCCCAGTTTCTTGCTCTATGCATACAATGATTAAGAAGCATATCCTGTTTTTTTTTTTTCTTGGCAACTCTAACAGTTTCCCTGCTACTGAGAAGTGTTGATTCTATATGCCTTTTAATGGTATACACTGATGCAAAGTTAACACGTACATAATTATACATATAATTTTTACTTATTTCCTCATATATAGTAGTGACAATATATTTTTGTTGTAGAATTATGAAATATCCTGATTTATATAGTTCAGGCCAAAGTGAAATGTTATGAGAGGTATTTACATTTGCCATTTTTATGATGTTCATAAATCAGTGAAACCTTGTAAAGGTGTTTATTGTCGTCTTTACATGGCAAAGGTATGGTGGGAAATTATTCAGCCATAGAAGATGAAATTATGAAACCAGTGAGTTACACATGGCCTATTGTCTTCCATTGAAAATTCTGAATAAAAATGTGGAAACATGGAATCAAGAAGCATAGAAATGTAAGAAACTTTAAAGGCCATTGAGTCCAGACTCATCCCCCCAGCAGGATCTCCTTTAACCATATGCCTGGCAAGAATCTTCAGGTGCTCAATAAAGGAATGGTGAATGAACAAAAGAAAGAAAGCATCTAGGTTCATCTTGAACGTTCATTTCTAGGAATTCCTTTCTGAAGGCAGCCCACTCTGTTTCGAATAGTTCCAACATTTCGAGTGTTCTTTTCTAAACTACTTGATGGCATTTATTACTTTATTTATTAGTAATATCACCTTGATATTCTTCAATCTATAGAAAGGGATACCCCACTTGAAAGAAATATCAGGGCCACTATGAGAAACTTTATCACCCTTGGGATTTTTTTTTTTTTTGTGGTATGTGGGCCTCTCACCGTTGTGGCCTCTCCGGTTGCAGAGCACAGCCTCCGGACGTGCAGGCTCAGCGGCCATGGCTCACGGGCCCAGCCGCTCCGTGGCATGTGGGATCTTCCCGGACCGGGGCACGAACCCGTGTCCCCTGCATCAGCAGGCGGACTCTCAACCACTGTGCCACCAGGGAAGCCCCACCCTTGGGAATTTTTAAGGGGAAAAGTTATCCATAAGGAAGATCTAGGAAAAGCCATCTTATTGGCAATGGGTTATTAATATGCCATATTGTTTTAATATGCTGAGTTATCTTGTCCAAATAATGAATATAAAAATTAATGTAGTATAATGTAAATTCAAGTATAGGGAAAGCTTAACAAAATCATCTGAAGACTAGAATGGTACTAGGAATAAAAATCTGTAAATTTATTCTGCAGTTCAGTACAAGTGGCTAAAAGGTATTAGTGATAATCTGTTAATTCAGGATGGCTCCTATCAGTTTACTTCCAGATAGCCTACATTTTCACAAGTGAGAAAAAGCAGGCACATTGTCATGATATCTCTTAAACCTTTGTCTCTTCCCCTTCCCTCCTCCTTGTTCTGACTCTGAAAACTAACTCCTCTAGGATAAACCCTGATAACATTAAATCTGGAGCTGCCATCAGGGCTGTTTCAGTAGATTACCAGGATGAGCCTCCTGTCCCTATGTCTGGGACTGAGACTGGTGCTGGCTCTCTGCAGAAGTGCTCATCAATCTTCCCTTGCTTTTGGGATCTGGTTTTTGAGACATGGTCTAGTTGTTTGCTTGTATATTCTAGTAAGAGTCAACTAGAACAGTTTTGTCCTAAAATGCACTGACAAAAGTAGAGAAAGTGGGAACAAAAACACTGTAGCTCTGCCAATTTTAACCTCCTTCAGCCTCAGTTTCCTTAAGTGGAAAATTAGTGCTTAGATGCTACTGAGGACCAGACCTCCAGCTCTAACCTCTAGCTTTAGGAAAATGTCAGTATCTTTCACAGTTCATAGAATGCTTGTTGGGAATTGTAATAAAATCTGTGACCCTATGTAAGAGAGTGAATTACTTCCCTAGGATGATTTCTTCATAAGACAGAAAGTCAAAATGCAACAGTGACAGGAGTGCCTACATTTCCCCCTAAAATTCTGCTTTTGTTTTGTTACAGGGGGTTAAAACAAAGTCAAGCTTGGATTCCAGCTCTGTGTATTGCAGGAAGTAGATCAGGTTTTATCCCCAAAATATAGAAAAAATGACATATTAACATTCATATATTTTAAGTCAAATTTATTAAGATATACTTGGTATATAATTAAATTCACACTTTTTAAATGTACTGTTTGATGAGCTCTAACAAATGTATATGGTCATTTAACCACCACCACAGTCAAGATATAGAACATTTCCAGGTCTGAAGAACTACCCCGGTCACCCTTTGCAGTCAGTTCCCTCTCCCCACCCCAAACCCTGGGTAACTTCTGACCTATTTTTACTTAGCCCCTATAGTTTTGCCTTTTACAGAATGCTCACACTCAGATTAAAAAAAATACTTATAGTAAATACTTACGGGGTAAAAAGTTAAGACGTCAGCAAGCACTGATGGAAGAAGTAATTTCAAAGTTACTTGACTGGTGTGAAAGTTTCAGTTCATAGTTTCTGATTTGAACACTAACATTTTTTCTTCTACACCAGGTGTATCTTGTTCAAACATTCACTGTTTCTCAGTCCTACGTGATGAACAATAAGATGGAAGCTGCCATCATAATTAAAACAATACAGTTTGGCTTAGGAATAGACAAAGGTATCAATGGAATAGAATAAAGAGACCAGATACAGATCCACGCATATGTGGGAACTCAATATAAGGCAAAGGTAGCATTTTGTTTCTGTGAGAAAAAGATCAGTTATTTAAGTGGTCAGTTTGGCAAAACCAGCTCTTCTTCTGGAAGGGAATAAAATTACCTCATATCACACATGAAAATAATTTCAAATAGATTGAAAAACTTAAATGTAAATAATGCTATTAAAACATTAGAAATTAACTTAAGAGATTAATTGCAGTAGAGAAGATATTCCTAGGAAAAATAGAAAACCTGAAAAACACAGACATATTTGAGTGGCCAAAGATGATTTAAACTAGGTAAAAAAATAAAGATTGATTTATGACAATGAGTTAATATCTTTCATGTATAAAAATTGTCTGCAAACTGACAAGAAAAAATAATCAACAGATAAGAATAGCATTATAGCAGTAAATTTATAACCCCAATAGCTGGTAAGTAAGATGTTCATCCTCATTACTAGTCAAAATAAAAATTAAAATGACAAAATATAATTAATATCTTTCATTAGATTGGCAAATTTTAAGGCAGAGTAATACCCAGTGCTTTTGAGGATGTAGGGAAATAGATATTCTAAAATACTGGAGTGGGTGCAAATTATTTCTGTTATTCTGAAAAGAAGTGGCAAGATTGAAATTTTCCTACCATTTTGGGATTCTGTCCTATTGGATTAAAAGTACCAGTACTCATAAAATTATATACAAGCCTATTTAAATTTTTTTTTTTTTTTTTTGCTATACGCGGGCCTCTCACTGTTGTGGCCTCTCCCATTGCGGAGCACAGGCTCCAGACGCGCAGGCTCAGCGGCCATGGCTCACGGGCCCAGCCGCTCCGCAGCATGTGGGATCTTCCCAGACCGGGACACGAACCTGTGTCCCCTGCATCAGCAGGCGGACTCTCAACCACTGCGCCACCAGGGAAGCCCTAAATTTTTTTTAATTGAAATA
Source organism: Phocoena phocoena (assembly GCF_963924675.1). Classification (NCBI taxonomy): domain Eukaryota; kingdom Metazoa; phylum Chordata; class Mammalia; order Artiodactyla; family Phocoenidae; genus Phocoena; species Phocoena phocoena. The sequence goes on along the minus strand of NC_089235.1, from coordinate 51,440,910 downwards.
TAGTTGGCATACAGTATTATGTTAGTTTCAGGTATACCACATAATGATTTGACGTTTGTGTAATTATGAAATAATCATAATGATAAGCCTAGTAACCATCTGTGCCTATACAAAGTTATTACGATATTATTAACCATATTCCGAATGCTGCATATTACATCCCCATGACTTATTTATTTTATAACTGGAGATTTGTACCTCTTAATTCCCATCACTTATTTTGTGCCCCCTTACACCCCCAGCAACCGCTCATCTGTTCTTTATCTATGAGTCTGTTTTTAGTTTGGTTTGTTTATTTTGTTTTTTAGATTCCACAAATAAGTATAGTCATACAGTATTTGTCTCTTTCTATCTGATTTATTTCACTTAGCATAAGACCCTCTAGATCCATCCATGTTGTTGCAAATGGCAAGATTTCTTTTATTAAATAACTGAGTAATATTCCAGTCTGTGTGTACATATATATGTACCACATGTATACATATATACACACCACATCTTCTTTGTCTATTTGTCTATTGATGGACACTTAGGTTGCTTTTCATGTCTTGGCTGTCATACCTAATGCTTCAGTGAACATTGGTGTGCATATATATTTTTGATTAGTGTTTTTATTTTTTTTAGGTAAGTACTCCAAAGTGAAATTACTGGATCATATGGAAATTCTACATTTAATTTTTTGAGCAACCTCCATATTGTTTTCCATAGTGGCTGCACCAATTTACAATCTCACTCACAGTGCACCAGAGTTCCCTTTTCTCCACACCCTTGCCAACACTTTTTATTTGTTGTCTTTTTTGATGATAGCCATTCTGTCAGGTGTGAGTTAATACCTCGTTGTGGTTTTGATTTGCATTTCCCTGATGACCAGTGACATTAAGCATCTTTTCATATACCTGCTGGCCATCTGTATGTCTTCTTTGGAAAAATGTCTGTTCAGTCCTCTCCCCATTTTTTAATGGAGTTCTTTGTTTTTTTGATGTTGAATTATATGAGTTCTTTGTATATTTTGGATATTAACCCCTTATCATATGTCATTTGCAAATATCTTCTCCCATTCTGTAGGCTGCCTTTTCATTTTGTTGATAGTTTCTTTTACTGTGCAAAAGCTTTTAAGTTTGATGCCCCATTTGTTTATTTTTTACTATGTTGTTTATTTTTTACTATGTTGCCGTTGTCTGAGGAGACAGATCCAAAAAATATTACTAAGATTAATGTCAGAGTGCATTGCTTGAGTTTTATGGTGTCAGGTCTTAAATTTAAGTCTTTAGTCCATTTAGAGTTTATTTTTGTATATGGTGTGAGAAAGTAGTCAGGTATGATTCTTTTGCATGTAGCCATCCAGTTTTCCCAACACTATTTATTGAAAGGGCTGTCTTTTCCCCATTGTATATTGTTGCCTGCTTTTTCATAGATTAATTGACCATATAAGTGTGGGTTTATTTATGGGCTCTCTATTCTGTTTGTTGATCTGTGTGTCTGTTTTTGTGCAAGTACCATACTGTTTTGATTACTGTAGGACAGTTTGAAATAGGGGTGTGTGATACCTACTCCTTTGTTCTTTTTTCTAAAGATTGCTTTGGCAAGTCAGTGACTGTTGTGTTTCCATACAAATATTAAAATTATTTGTTCTAGTTCTGTGAACAATGCCTTTGATATTTTGATAGAGGTTGCATTTAATCTGTAGATTGCCTTGGGTAGTATGGTCATTTTAACAATATTAATTCTTCTAGTCCATGAGCACAGTATATCTTCCCATTTGTTTGTGTAGTCTTCCATTACCTTAATCAACGTCTTAGTTTTTAGAGTACAAGTTTTTTACCACTTTGGTTAGATTTATTCCTAGGCATTTTATTCTTATTGAAGACATTGTAAATGGCATTGTTCTCTTAATTTCTCTTTTTGATTGTTATTAGTATATAGAAATGCAACAGTTCTGTATATTAATGTTGTACCCTGCAACTTTAATGAATTCAGTTATTAATTCTAATAGTTTTGTGATAGTATCTTTAGGATTTTCTCTATAGAGTATGTCATCTGCAAACAGTGGTAGTTTTACTTCTTCCTATCTAATTTGGCTTACTCTCATTTCTTGTTCTTGTCTGATTGCTGTGGCTAAGACTTTCAAAACTATGTTGGATAAAAGTGGTGAGAGTGAACATGCTTGTCTTGTTTTTGATATTAGAGGAAATGCTTTCAGCTTTTCACCATTGCATATGATGTTGGCTGTGGGTTTGTCATATATGACCTTTATAATGTTGATATATGTTCCTTCTATACCCACTTTGTTGAGAGTTTTTATCATAAATGGATGTTGAATTTTGTCAAAAGCTTTTTTTGCATCTATTGAGATGATCATATGATTTTTATTCTTCAACTTCTTAGTGTGTTGTATCATGTTGACTGATTTGCAGATAAATCCCACTTGATCATGGTGTATAATCCTTTCAATGTATTGTTGAATTTGGTTTGCTAATATTTTGTTAAGGAATTTTGCATCTTTGTTCATCAGGGATATTGACCTATAATGTGTGTGTGTGTCTCTGTGTGTGTGTGTGTCTTTGCCTGGTTTTGGTATGAGGGTGATGCTGGCCTCATAGAATGTACCTTCCTCTGCAATTTGTTGAATAGTTTGAGAAGGATAGGTGTTAACTCTTCTTTAGATGTTTCATAGAATTCACCTGTGAAGCTGTCTGATCCTGGACTTTTGTTTATTGTAAGGTCTTTTGTTACTGATTCAATTTCATTACTGATAATTGGTCTGTTCATATTTTCTATTTATTCCTGATTCAGTATTGGGAGATGGACATTTCTAGAAATTTATCCATTTTTCTCTAAGTTGTCCATTTTATTGGCATATAATTGTTCATAGTAATCTTATGATCCTTTGTATTTCTGTGATTTGGTTGTAATTTCTCTTTCATTTCTGAATCTATTTATTTGCACCCTCTCTCTTTTTTTTCTTGATGAGTGTGGCTAAAGGTTTATTAATTTTGTTTATTTTTTTCAAAGAACCAGCTCTTAGTTTCATTGATTTTTTTTTCTATCACTTTATTTTTTTTAATAAATTTATTTATTTATTTATTTTTGGCTGCATTGGATCTTTGTTGCTGTGCATCGGCTTCCTCTAGTTGAGGTGAGCGGAAGCTACTCTTCATTGTGGTGCATGGGCTTCTCGTTGCGGTGGCTTCTCTTGTTGCAGTGCACGGGCTCTAGCTGCACAGGATTCAGTAGTTGTGACATGTGGGCTCAGTAGTTGTGGCTCATGGGCTCTAGAGCGCAGGCTCAGTAATTGTGGCACATGGGCTTAGTTGCTCCATGGCATGTGGGATCTTCCTGGACCAGGGATCGAACCCGTGTCCCCTGCATTGGCAGGCTGATTCTCAACCAGGGAAGCCCTTCTATTGCTTTTTTAGTCTCTATTTCATTTATTTCTTCTCTGATCTTTATGATTTCTTTCCTTCT